>NW_028270147.1:23001206-24251206 GCF_037043375.1 Chiloscyllium plagiosum | reverse complement strand
CACTGTGTTTGGGCAGGAGTGTGAGTGGGTCACTGTGATTGGCCACGGAGTATGGGGGGTCACTGTGTTCGGGCAGGGGGTGTGAGAAGGTCACTGTATTTGTGCGGGTGTGTGTGTGGGTCACTGTGTTTGGGCGGGGGTTGTGAGTGGGTCACTGTGTTTGAGTGGGGTGTGTAAGTTGGTCACTGTGTTATTGTGGGGGGTGTGAGTGGGTCACTGTGTTTGGGCGGGGGATGTGAGTGGTTCACTGTGGTTGGTTGGGGGGTGTGAGTGGGTCACTGTGTTTGGGCGGAGTGTGTGGGGGGTCACTGTGTTTGGACCGGGGGATGTGAGTGGGTCACTGTGTTTGGGCAGGGGGTGTGAGTGGGTCACTATGTTTGGGTGGGGGGTGTGAGTGGGTCACTGTGTTTGGGCGGGGGGTTGTGAGAAGGTCACTGTGTTTGGGCGGGGGGTGTGAGTGGGTCACTGTGTTTGGGCGGGGGGTTGTCAGAAGGTCACTGTGTTTGGGCGGGGGGTGTGAGTGGGTCACTGTGTTGTGTGGGGGGTCTGAGTGGGTCACTGTGTTTGGGCGGGGGGTTGTGAGAAGGTCACTGTGTTTGGGCGGGGGTGTGAGTGGGTCACTGTGTTTGGGCGGGGGGTGTGAGGGGGTCACTGTGTTTGGGCGGGGGGTGTGAGTGGGTCACTGTATTTGGGCGGTGGTTGTGAGTGGGTCAGTGTTTGGGCGGGGGTTGCGAGGGGGTCACTGTGTTTGGGCGGGGGGTGTGAGTGGGTCACTATGTTTGGGTGGGGGGTGTGAGTGGGTCACTGTGTTTGGGCGGGGGGTTGTGAGTGGGTCACTGTGTTGTGTGGGGGGTCTGAGTGGGTCACTGTGTTTGGGTGGGGGGTTGTGAGAAGGTCACTGTGTTTGGGCGGGGGGTGTGAGTGGGTCACTGTGTTTGGGCGGGGGGTTGTGAGAAGGTCACTGTGTTTGGGTGGGGGATGTGAGTGGGTCACTGTGTTGTGTGGGGGGTGTGAGTGGGTCACTGTGTTTGGGTGGGGGGTTGTGAGAAGGTCACTGTGTTTGGGCGGGGGGTGTGAGTGGGTCACTGTGTTTGGGCGGGGGGTGTGAGGGGGTCACTGTGTTTGGGCGGGGGGTGTGAGGGGGTCACTGTGTTGTGTGGGGGGTGTGAGGGGATCACTGCTCAGGCAGGGGTGGCGGAGGCAATGAGGGGTGTTTCCACCTGGAAAGTGCAAGGAGACGATGAATTCTGCCCTTACTCCTGGATCAGCTCCTTTGCCAGGGCGAGTCCCACTGACAAAACAGTCAAGAACTAGAGGAGGTAGATTTAAAGTGATTGGCAAAAGAACCAAAGGCAACCGAAAGAAATGATTTCGGCAGCGAACTGCCTGCAAAGCTGATAGAGCCAGATTCAATTGCAGCTGTCAACAGCGAACTGGATGAGCACCTGAAGGGGAAATAATAATTGTTGGGCGATAGGGAAAGGGACTAGTTAAATAGCTCTTGCAAATAATCAGCACCAGCTCGTTGAGTGCGATGATCTCCTTCTGTCCTGTAGTTTTTTCTAAGATTCTATCAAGCTGCCTGCTCACCACAGCCTTCTCCAAAGCAATTAGAGACGGACTATATATACTTGCCAGCAACACCCACATTCCATTAATGAATGGAAAAAAAAATCAATCTCATCGAGAAACATGAGTGTAAACTGTAAGGATGGCGTTTTCTCTGTAGCATGTATTTCCACTGAATAATTACACATAATTTTCATGGGAAGGATTGCTTATGTAAAAATAGACAGACAAATACTGGATCTCAGAAATCCACTTATTCAAACAGATTTTATATTTTGGCAGTCGAGGCAATGTGCAGAGGCTTCAAATGAGTGTTAAAGCAATTAATATGGCTTCAAAACCATATTAAAGCAATGTTAAAGCAATTAATAAGGCTGTGTTTTAAATTCTTGTGAACATTATCATTACAGTTTCTGCTTCTGTTTTCTACCTATCCACTCCACTTTAGTAGAATTCTGATTTATGGACTCATAACTGCAATATGAATACATTCTTTGATTTAAATTAACAACCTGTATGAAATCAGGATAGCAGACATGAGTCTCCATGGCTGTCATAACCCATTTCACTGCACCAAACTGACAGTAAATAAATCAACTTTTGTCAGCACATGCCTATTTCCCTCTATTGCTCTCACGTTTATTAAATATAGTGTTAAAAGTCTCGTTATGTGTTTGGTTAAAAAGGAAATTCATACAAGATATAACCCAGCCATGGGCTCTTCTTCTCATGTGTGCAGACCAGACTTCTATTGTGTATTTTAACAGACAATAAATGACACTGGTGGAAAGCAAGAGGTTGGCAAGATGAAAATAAAATTCATCCATCATTGCTAGACCGCTATGAAAAACATACAATATAACAAGGTAAATCAGTCACACTGAAAGAAACTGTGTTTGTTCTAAGTGCACTATATTCTTAACAGTCAGTGATAAAATGACAACTAAATCAATGACTGCTCACTTTCTTGGTTGATAGATGTCTAGGTTTTCCGTGTTGAATTAATGAATGTCATTCTTTAAATAGAGAGAATGCAATAAGCGGAGCTGCACTTCTGCTGAGGCTGCACAGCTTCTTACACTTTATGATTAAGTTCCCTCGTTGAGTCGATTCTGTTATTAAAAAGGACCACACCAAAACAATCACTGCACAGAGCCGTTCCTCAGCCTGACAGTGCCATTACAATTTACAATCATTCCCAGCCTAGAAGTTGGACTGCTTCTGAATCAGGTGTGATCTTTGCCTCTTTAGAGTGTGAGTTGCAGTTCCAGACACAACTGTCTGTTATGTGAGGAAGGTGACAGTTGCATGGAAAACCAGTTGGACTCAGAGATGCTAGGGTTAACAGTTGCAGCCTCTAATAAGGACCACAGGTTAAGGCACACTTGGACAAATTAAGCCAAGATCAAGCCGGCTCAACATCTTTCGTGTTCAAGTCAAACCAGTTTGGTTCCAAAAGTAGACATTAGGCCATTGGATAAGTTAATAAGGGAACAAACAGCTGGCTTCAGTAGGCAGCAGGACAAGCCAGACATAGGATGTATTTCCTGATCTTGTTTGGGTGCAGGTTGGTAAGCCTCTAAATTGGAGACTGTTGCACGCAAATAGCCCCCTGTAAAATGCGTGCAAGGTCCAAATTCATCACCTTTGCTTTTTATACTCTCATGTACTCCAACCCTTAAAAGTGTAGTCATGACTGCTGTGAAAATATGGAGTTCCTATGCTTTCATTAGTTTAAGCATGGAGGGAAAGTGTTATGCCAGATTTGACATCATAAATCGGGTTACTGGATGCAAAAATTAAAATGGAACTCCAGACTCTCTCACAATTATTAAAATACTGTGATTGGATCGAGTCTATATCTGATCCTCTGCATACTATTAGTTAAGGACCTGAGATGGTAATTCCTCACAGGAGCCAGGCACAGGCCATGTATTCCCCACAGGCAGGTGGAAATGAGAGGATGAATTACCTGCTTGTACTCACTTACCCCCCCAGCTGCATCGGCAGAGGTTTAGGAGCAGCTCATCCATTAACCCTCATTATGTAGTTAGCTGAGATCCCAAACCCATGCTGAGAGCTTCAAGATGCACATTTCGTTTCAGCTATTTGGCAATTTAGCTGTGCTTTTTGACTATCTTAAATAACTACTCAGACTGCTAGCTAGTTTCAAGTTAATTTCCAGTAAATAAATGGAAAACTTGGCCAAGCAGTTCTTGATTAGCAGCCCTTGAACAAAAACTATATGTAATAACAGTTATGTTATATATGCTTAATTTCACATCAAGATGACAATAACTGGACACCAAAAGTATTGGATTGTATTAGGCCTATTTAATTAGGCCCTGATTCCAGCTAATTTGATGTCCAGGTTAGTGTTGTGGGTCTCTGCACAAGGATCATTCCGATAGAATGGTTTGAGGAGGGAAAATGTTTGAATCAATGGTGCTGGGAAAAGCCAGTCATATAGGCATCTTGCTTGAATGTTTAAATATGTGTATCACACAGATGTATTAGAAATGCCTTCAGGAATATCCCCAAAATGGAGTCTGCTTCATGCTAGAAAAGGAAAGGGCTACTGCTGATTTAAAAATCAGGGCTCATGCATACAAAATGTTTCTTACTGGCATGAGGAACACGCCATCAATGTATAGTCCAGGAAACAAAATTCTGCCTGTGATGCAAGATGGCTCGGACATTTGGAAAGGTGATACTGTCCAGGCTGTATATCTGCAGTGCTGAAAATGTGTTGCTGGAAAAGCGTAGCAGGTCAGGCAGCATCCAAGGAACAGGAGAATCGATGTTTCGGGCATAAGCCTTTCTTGAGGAATGAGGAAAGTGTGTCCAGCAGGCTAAGATAAAAGGTAGGGAGGAGGGGCTTGGGGGAGGGGCGTTGGAAATGCGATAGGTGGAAGGAGGTCAAGGTGAGGGTGATAGGCCGGAGTGGAGTGGGGGCGGAGAGGTCGGGAAGAAGTTTGCGGGTTAGGAACGCGGTGCTGAGTTCGAGGGATTTGACTGAGACAAGGTGGGGGGAGGGGAAATGAGGAAACTGGAGAAATCTGAGTTCATCCCTTGTGGTTGGAGGGTTCCAAGGCGGAAGATGAGGCACTCTTCCTCCAACCGTCGTTTTGCTATGGTCTGGCGATGGAGGAGTCCAAGGACCTGCATGTCCTTGGTAGAGTGGGAGGGGGAGTTGAAGTGTTGAGCCACGGGATGGTTGGGTTGGTTGGTCCAGGTGTCCCGAGGTGTTCTCTGAAACGTTCCGCAAGTAGCCGGCCTGTCTCCCCAATATAGAGGAGGCCACATCGGGTGCAGCGGATGCAATAAATGATGTGTGTGGAGGTGCAGGTGAATTTGTGGCGGATGTGCAAGTATCCCTTGGGGCCTTGGAGGGAAGTAAGGGGGGAGGTGTGGGTGCAAGTTTTGCATTTCTTGCGGTTGAAGGGGAAGGTGCCGGGAGTGGAGGTTGGGTTGGTGGGGGGTGTGAACCTGACGAGGGAGTCACGGAGGGAGTGATCTTTTCGGAACGCTGATAGGGGAGGGGAGGGAAATATATCCCTGGTGTTGGGGTCCGTTTGGAGGTGGCGGAAATGACGGCGGATGATATGCTGTATATGGAGGTTGGTGGGGTGGTAGGTGAGGACCAGTGGGGTTCTGTCCTGGTGGCGGTTGGAGGGGCGGGGCTCAAGGGCAGAGGAGCGAGAAGTGGAGGAGATGCGGAGGAGGGCATCGTCGACCACATCTGGGGGGAAATTGCGGTCTTTGAAGAAGGAGGCCATCTGGGTTGTACAGTATTGGAACTGGTCCTCCTGGGAGCAGATGCGGCGGAGACGAAGGAATTGGGAATACGGGATGGCATTTTTTTTTTAGATTACATTACAGTGTGGAAACAGGCCCTTCGGCCCAACAAGTCCACACCGACCCGCCGAAGCGCAACCCACCCATACCCCTACATTTACCCATTACCTAACACTACAGACAATTTAGCATGGCCAATTCACCTTACCTGCACATCTTTGGACTGTGGGAGGAAACCGGAGCACCCGGAGGAAACCCACGCAGACACGGGGAGAACGTGCAAACTCCACACAGTCAGTCGCCTGAGGCGGGAATTGAACCCGGGTCTCTGGCACTTGAGGGAAGTAAGGGTGGAGGTGTGGGTGCAAGTTTTGCATTTCTTGCGGTTGAAGGGGAAGGTGCCAGGGGGAAGGGTGGGAGGAGGTGTAGTCTAGGTAGCTGTGGGAGTCGGTCGGTTTATAGTAAATGTCCGTGTTGATTCGGTCGCCCGAGATAGAAATGGAAAGGTCTAGGAAGGGGAGGGAGGAGTCTGAGACGGTCCAGGTGAATTTGAGGTCAGGGTGGAAGGTGTTGGTAAAGTGGATGAACTGTTCAACCTCCTCGTGGGAGCACGAGGCAGCGCCAGTACAGTCATCGATGTAGCGGAGGAAAAGGTGGGGGGTGGTGCCAGTGTAGCTGCGGAAGATGGACTGTTCCACATATCCTACGAAGTGGCCGGCATAACTGGGGCCCATGCGGGTGCCAATGGCTACTCCTTTGGTTTGGAGGAAGTGGGAGGATTGGAAAGAGAAGTTGTTTAGAGTTCAGTCAGTCGAAGGAGGGTGTCATTGGAAGGGTACTGGTTGGTACAGCAGGAAAGGAAGAAGCAGAGGGCTTTGAGTCCTTCGTGATGGGGGATGGATGTCCATGGTGAAGATAAGGCGTTGGGGACCGGGGAAGCGAAAATCATGGAGGAGGTGGAGGGCGTGGGTGGTGTCCCGAACGTAGGTGGGGAGTTCTTGGACTAAGGGGGACAGGACCGTGTCGAGGTATGCAGAGATGAGTTCGGTGGGGCAGGAGCAGGCTGAGACAATGGGTCGGCCGGGGCAGTCAGGTTTGTGGATTTTGGGCAGGAGGTAGAAACGGGCGGTGCAGGGTTGTGGGACTATGAGGTTGGAAGCGGTGGATGGGAGATCCCCTGAGGTGATGAGGTTATGGATGGTCTGGGAGATGATGGTTTGGTGGTGGGGGGTGGGGTCATGGTCAAGGGGGAAGTAGGAGGAGGTGTCCACGAGCTGGCGTTTGGCTCAGCGGTGTAAAGGTCGGTGCGCCAAACTACTACCGTGCCTCCCTTGTCTGCTGGTTTGATAATGAGGTTGGGGTTGGAATAGAGGGAGTGGAGGGCTGCACGTTCCGAGGGTGAGAGGTTGGAGTGGGTGAGAGGGATGGAGAAGTTGAGGCGGTTAATGTCGCGGCGGCAGTTGGCTATGAAGAGATTGAGGGCAGGTAAGAGGCCAGCACGGGGTGTCCAGGTGGATGGGGTGTGTTGGAGGTGGGAGAAGGGGTCGTCAGAGGGTGGGCGAGAATTTTGGTTGAAAAAGTAGGCAGGGAGGCAAAGGCGGCGGAAGAAATGTTCGATGTCTCGCCATGTGTTGAACTCGTTAATCCGGGAGCGTAGGGAGATGAAGGTGAGGCCTCTGCCAAGGACTGATCTTTCATCCTCAGAGAGGGGTAGGTCTGGAGGTATGGTGAAAATACGGCAGGGCTGGGAGCTAGGACCTGGTTTGGGGCTGGAGCTGGGAGAGGGGGCGCGGTTGGGCATGGGGGTGGGGACAGAGATCGGTGTGGGGGCGGAGTTGGGCGTGGTGACGGAGATTGGCGTGGGGGCGGGGTTAGGCATGGTGACAGAGATTGGCGTGGGGGTGGAGTTCAGCGTGGTGACAGATCGGCGTGGGGGTGGAGTTAAGCGTGGTGACGGAGATCGGCGTGGGGGCGGAGACACATGTGGCGTTGTGGTCGTGCAGGTTAGTGATGTCACTGGGGGCGGAAGTGGCTGCGGTGACGGCAACCCAGGAGGAGGCGGTTGTCTGGGCGGCAATCGCGGAGGCGGTTGTCTGGGCAGCGATCGCGGAGGCTGCGAGGTCGGTGGGGGCGGAAGTGACGTCATGGTCCGCGGCAGCGATTGTTGCCTCGGGCGCTGTAGCAGCCGCGTGGTTAATGGCGCCGGACTGATTTTGGAGGCCGATGGAAGATTCTGGAACAGTTGAGGAACCCAGAGTGTGAGGGTAAGTACATGAAGATTTTTGGTACTTACTGTCTTTAATTTCTGATATGGCTAGGAAGAAATGTTTGTTTAGTGTATGGATTCTTCTGTGGATGAAGAACAGTAGAGGTCCTTTGCAGGTCTGTGAGAGTGTTGTCCTGAGCTGGGGTAGGTCTAATTGTAGGGAATGTAGGTAGCGGCGCATGGCTGCAAGCGTGGAGCGGAGGATCCGGAGGGAGGTCTGTTGCTGGAGGCTTCGGATTTTTGTAGGTACTGGTTGTCCTGGTTGGGTCCAAATTTTGTTGGTCGGAACGTAGTCCGGTTTCCGTGCGGGATCAGTCGGTTCCGTAGGCAGGTGCTGAGGAAGGAGATGTGGCTGTGGTAGCGAGTCTGTTTGAGAACGTGGCTGAAGAGCTTCTGTGCAGAGGAGATGATCTGGGGGGTGCAGTGAGAGAGGGACTCACTGAAATCCTTGTAGAGGGAGGAAGAGAGCTTCTTCAAGGAAGGCATCCTTGCAAGAGGATTCGCAGTAGGTTAAAATCTTTGAGGAGAAAGTGAGGACTGCAGATGCTGGAGATCAGAGCTGAAAATGTGTTGCTAGAAAAGCGCAGCAGGTCAGGCAGCATCCAAGGAACAGGAGAATCGACGTTTCGGGCATAAGCCCGAACAGCTTTATTGAATATTTTAATATGACTGCTCTCATGCTTCTATCTACTTGCCTATGATATTGCTTCTTTTTTCAGTAACCCTGCCAGGAATTAATTAATCACACAGAGAATAGATAACAACCACATAATCAAAATACTGAACGATTGACCACTTTGTGATATTTTTCCAAATGACCACTGCTGCCACCTTGAGGTATTTGTTACCTCTACCAGATATCTCATCAAAGCAGGTATCTTTTATAATGGTGGTGAGTATTGTTCTGCATAGACCTCTTTATGTGCTTGACCACAACACTGCACTGAAACAATGTCTTAATTCTGCACATCATCTGGAAGAGACTTATGGACTTCCTTAGTGCTGGCTGGATATTGGTTGTTCCTGTAAGCCCAACTGTCCAGTAGTGCTGACACTGTTTCTTTTGCATCACGTATCTAACTTGTTTTCTGGTAAGTTTGTCACGTACCTTATAATATGAATAAACATTTCCCTTTCAAGGTAACATCTCACGATCTGTCTTTACAGTCTTCCTGGTTTGTGCTGTAACACAACCTGAAAAGCTTTCTCCAAAGTAAAAGTACTCTTGACTTTAAAAAAAACTGAACAAGTTTCATCAAGAATTCCAACAATTCTGTGTCTTGTATATTCTGGTTTCAAAGCTCCAGATTCTCAACTTTCCATTAATCTCACTCATGATTTAATGTTTAACTTTATGACAACGTTGTATTTTAAAATGTTACCTTCATGAAGTTCAACCCTATCTTCTGTATGTTCCTTCACTGAACTTGAATCTGCTTGGAAGTATTACACCGTTTTCCATTTCTTCTCAATGCGCTGATTAATTTTATTACTATAAAGATATTTTAAATCTGCTTTATTTCAATATTGTTTTAAATCCGCTGTTCCCTAAGCATGTATTCTTGTTCTCATCAAAGCTGTTTTAAATTGAATGACTGAAGTCCATGCTAGACCCTGTACAACATTACTTTCATCAGCAGCTTTTTAAACTTTGCTTTGTTTTGTCTTTTTTTTAAATAAAGCATTAGATTGTATTCACTGGCTGTGATTAGCTGCTTTCAAACCTATTAAATTGAGTTTTGTTTTGCAATACCGTACCTCTGTTCTGCTTAGTGGGTTTCCCAACAATGCAGTATTTCCAAGATGACCGCTGCTGGCACTCAGAGTACCTGAGCTGCCAATAATCCTCCTTTGCTTTTGTTTTGCCATGAGTCTACCTAATGAATGCTGGTAGTGAATATGCCACTGTTGGGTATCTAGATTAGATTAGATTCCAACAGTGTGGAAACAGACGCTTCAGACCAACAAGTCCACGCTGACTCTCCGAAAGAAGAAGTAATGTTCTAAAATAACAAGAATATTAATTGCATGACAAAAGTAAAACTACATTTGCTCGGGTATTATAGTGAACTGTAGGGAGCTGGTAAGATCCAACTGCTCCCTCCAAAAGCAAGAGTAGAACACCCTGTCTCCACACCCAGAATGTAAATGATACCAATAGAATGGATGAATCCGATGTAAGATGAGCATTAACCCCTTATATTACTGTATAAAACACATTACACTGAATATATATGAACAAAGAAACACCAAAAGGCCATTCAGCCATTTTTATGCGACTATGGTTGATCTATATCTAACTTCATTGACCTCCCTTGCCATAAAATCTTTTGTCCAACAAAGACCCATTGATCTCAGATTTTGAGATTATGACTTTTTGTCCTGGCTAAATGTCTGATGTAAAGGGTTCTCTCCATCTTATCACATGTATTTTAAAATCTTAGCATGCTCCCTCCTTAACTTTCCATATTAAAGGAATGTAATCCTAGTTTTTATAATCACTTCTACTTATCTAGCCTTTGGAGCTTTGATAACATCTGACAGCTTTCCACTGCACTAATTTCAATTCCAAAACAGTCTTTCCAAGATGCAATGCCCAGAACTGTAGACGTACTCCGTGTGTTGTCAAACTTGCCCTGTGATTGAAAAGCCTCCTCCCCTAAATGATTACTATATGTAACTGACTACAATGTAGACCATCTACTCTCAGTGGATTTCCACTGTTCCTAGCTTTTCACCATTACAGAAATACTCTGATCTATCCTCTTGTCCAAAACGGACTTCACATTTTCCTGGATTGAAATCCTTTTGTCACAATATGTACCATTCACTTAATGTATCAATAAATCTCTGCAAGCTTATGCACTCCCCTACATTACTTACTATTCTACCAATCTTTGTATTATTGGCAAACTTGGATACATGTTTTATTATTGTATAATAAAAGTTATTGATAAATGTATTGATTAGTTGAGGCTCCAGCACAAATCTACATGGGGAGCCAATTGGGCTTCCAATTTGATAACCACATATTGTGCCCACTATCTGTCTTTCATCACCTTAACAATTTACTCAGATGGGTATTGTATCATGGCATAGGTTTCATACCAGACCAACCTGTATTTTAAGACAGTCATCATAACATGTGATGTTTTGGTGTAAATGTACACCCACCTCCCCAATTTCAGTCACTCTGTCTGTGGAATGGAGTCAGTGTAGCCAATCAGCTGTGTGTGTAATACACAAACAACACACATAACTAATACCAGATGTTTTTATCTGTGACATTGTAGCCTTTTTAAATAATTAGTGCTACATGTGAATTTCCAGATATCTGACTCAACTAAACCCAACTATCAGTCATATATGTTATGCAGACTAACATATAGTAAACCATAAATAGTAACAATACAATTAGAGAATGATAAATTATTGTACCGGTGGAGGCCATTCAGACTATCATGCTTGTACTGGTCTGCATTTCACACGTAGTTCAGAAATGTCACCGTTTGTTGGCCCTTCAACAAAACTGGGAACACTTAGAGCTGTAAATAAGTGCATTTCCCCATTATTCCTTTTAGACATTTGATCTCTCCTGTCTTCCACCCTGGCAGAAATCTTCCTTTACATTCATTTCTTCTCCCTTTCCCTACCAAACTTAAAACTTCAAAGAGTTGGAATAAACTTGTCCTTTTCAGATTGACAGACAGTGACGAGTGGTGCAGCAGGTTTCAAAGCTGGGATGCAGCTATTCACAATATACATTAATGATTTGGACAAAGGAATTCATGGCAATATCTCCAAATTTGCAGGTGGCACTAAGATGGCAGTGTGTGCTGTGAAAATGCTAAGAGTCTGTAAGGTGAATTGAACAGACTGGCTGAGTTGGCAAATAGTTGGCAAATGTAATGTAATGTGGATAAATGTGAGGTTATCCACTTTGGTCGCAAAAATAGGAAGGCAGCATTTTATCTGAATGGTAGCCGTTTAGGAAAAGGTCAGGTGCAATGTCAACTGGGTGGAACATCACAGAAGGTTAGCATGTAGCTGCAGCAGGCAATGAGGAACGCTAATGGCATGCTGGTCTTCATTAGCAAGAGGATTTGACTACCAGAGTAAGGATGTCTTGCTGCAGTTATACAGGGCCTTGGTGAGGCCACACGTTGACTACTATGTGCAGTTTTGGTCTCCTAGTCTGAGGAAGGAAATTCTTGCTACTGACGGAGTCCAGTGAAGGTTCACCAAACTGATTCCTGGAATGGTAGGACTAACATATGAAAAAAGACTGGATCGACTGGACTTGTGTTTACTGGGATTTAGAAGAATGAAAGGGGGTCCCATAGAAACATATAGAAACGTGATGGGACTGGACAGGCTAGATGTGGAAAGAATGTTCCCAATGTTGGGGAAGTCCGGAACTAGGGGTCATAGTCTACGAATAAGGGGCAAGCCATTCAGGCCTGAGATGAGTTAGAATTTCTTTGTTCAGAGAGTTGTGAACCTGTGGAATTCTCTCCCACAGGAAGCTGCTGAGACCAGTTCATTAGATATGTTCAAGAGGGAGCTGGACGTGGCCCTTGCAGCTACAGGCATTAAAGGGTATGGGGAGAGGGCAAGAATGGGATACTGAAATTGCATGATCAGCCATAATCATATTGAATGGTAGAGCAGGCTTGAAGGGCCGAATGGCCTCCTCTTGCACCTAATTTCCATGTTTCTACATTTCTATATCTCCACTTCTCACGAAGAGTCACCGCCTTGAAACATTCGCTCTGTTACCCTCTCCACTCACGCTGTCCTGTTGATTATTTTCAGCAGTTTCTGTCCAAGCATGTTGTATTTTGTCTGGACCTTGAACAATATGAAACCAGGGCATAAACGCCAACTTGGAACATGAACAGCTTCAATAATTTAAAGACCATCAGGATAGCAACTGACGGTATGAAGTGATTAAGAGGAAGGCTGAACTCTTCAACAATGTATGTCGCTCAGAGAAACCAATAGTTTGGAGAAGTTTCTGTGGAAATTAAATTCAATTTCAGTCTTCGATCCATAACTCTTGGTTTCTTTCAGTAGCTCTTGTCTAGTAAGGGCATTCACTTCTGACAGAAAGAGGAAAGGTGATGTAAGGTAAGATGGTGATAACAGTGATATGCTAGCAGATGTAAGTGCTGTCAGATAGAAAAAAGAAGTTCCTGAGATCAGTGGAGGTGAGGTTTAAGATAATTTGACCAGATACAGCTACTAGTGAGGAAGGTCAATTTATCCACAAACCCAAGATGAAAGACAGACAGTTAGCACTGTGACACACAGAAGATCATTGCTCTGATGTCTCAGAAAGACAGAAAGATAATCAGTTTATCTATGCCAGTGCATAAGGACAAGGTCATAAGGGTTCTGCAAAAAATACTAACTAAAAGTGTACAGACACAATAGAATAAGGGTAAAACACTGTTACCTTCTCAGCTATTTAAGCAGTCTCATCCTTAATTATTATTACCAATTTATACCAATCATAGATTCTGGTTATAATTATAAATTGTAAAGATTGAATGCCAAATTACTCTGCCTTTGCAAGCTTCTTACCTTCTTGTCAATAAATTCTTTCTACTAATTACTTGCATGCTCAGTATTCACGTTAAGTGCATGTTACATAGAAACACAGAAAATAGGAGCAGAAGTAGGCCATTCAGCCCATCAAACCTGTTCCACCATTCGATTTAGTAGCAACTGATCATCCTGTTCCCATGCTCCCCCCACACCCTTTGATGTCTTTAGCCTTAATAACTATATCTATTTCCTTCTTGAAAGCATTCAAAGTTTTAGCCTCAACATTTTTCTGGCAAAGAATTCCTCAGACTCACCAGTTTCTGGGTGAACAAAAATTCTCCTCATTTCAGTCCTAATTGGCCTGCCAGTATTCTTAAACTGTGAGGCATGGTCCTGATTCCCTGGGTATCAGGAATATCCTTCTTGCATTTATCCTGTCTAGTCCAGGTTGGCATTTTATAGGTTTCTATGAGATCCTTTGGTGAATTTAGTTCTAACTGAGCTACTTTCTCTTCATACATCACTACTGCAATCTAAGGAATCAATTTGATAAACTTTTAAAGCACTCCCTCCATAGCCAGGACATCCTTCCTCGGGTAAGGAAACCAAACCTGCACACAATACTCTCACCAAGACCCTGTATAACCGCAGCAAGATATTCCTGCTCTGATACTCAAATCCTCTTACTATGAAGGCCAACATATCATTTTCCTTCTTCACCACCTGCTAAGGACGCCCAGGTCTCATTGCATCTCAATCTATCTCTATCCCGATCTATCGCCATTCAGATGATAATCTGCCTTCCTGTTTTTGCAACAAGACTGGATAACCTCATGTTTGTTCTCATTATACTTCATCTGCTCCTCATTGGCCCTCTCACTCAACTTGTCCAAAACACTCTGTACTTAACTTAGGTAATTTTAGTTAACTTAGAGTCTAAGGTTAATGAACAATTCATGAATTTGTTGTACAGATTCTTTGATAATTGGCAAGAAAAGTTTAATTTTATTCAATCAGTAGTAGCTACCAACGATTCTGAGGGCATGTTGATGGGTGCAAATGCTGTTTGTTGCCAGGCAATTTGTGAGTGAAATTTGTGCATTGTTCCCTCCTCGGCATGACCAAAGTTGTTTTATGAAGTGTTAAGGTGAAAGGTTAAAGCATCATCTGGAGGTCTTGGCAAATATTTCTGTCAGTTGAATAACCCAATAGTCTTATTCAGGCAGCATGTGTTACCTGAATCTGTATTTCACAGATTTCACATGGAAATAGTAGAGAGTCCAGTGCTAAAACAAAGTTACAGGTGAGCATTTGCAAAATAGGTGAACACTTCCTACTTTGTAAAATTCTACTGAGTTTGATGAGTAAATGCATTATAAGGCATCATTGCAAAATTATTGAAAATAGGAGAAAACTGACCATAATTTGCTTTCTGTGGCTTTTCTTTTTCTTGCTCAACCTAGTCACAGGTGAACATTGACCCTTTGTGACCTCTGTATGAGCTACATTTGCACCACACTTCAAAAAGAGATACGCCTCAGCTAGCAAATGGACCAGCTTTCTTCTCCATCATGTCCTACAGTTCCAAAGTTCCATTCTGATGAGAAGACATGAAGTCATTCGGATCATTCCATTTCATTTCAATAGCAAAACAGTTTTAAGGACAACCAACAATTCTTTAACAATAGAAGTAGAAATTGCTGGAAAAGCTCAGCAGGTCTGGCAGTATCTGTGGAGAGAAATCAGAGATAATATTTGGGGTCCAGTGACCCTTCCTGAGAGTGCTAACTCTGATTTTGCTCCACAGATGCTAACAGATCTGCTGAGCATTTCCAGCAATTTCTGTTTTTGTTTCTGATTTACAGCATCTGCAGTTCTTTAATTTTTTTACTCTGGATCCCATGTGCTTTTACCTTCTTTATCAATGTCCCGTTCTTTAATAACTCTTAAAACCAAATTTTTAAAAATCTTTACTTCATGAACTATCCCAAGATAGTTAGTATATTAGGCAAGGGAGTTTTGATTTGCATTATAGTGTGTGACAGACTCATAGCACTGCTGTAAGAGCAGGATCAGGCTAGTTTTAATCACCCCATACCCAACATCTCCAACACAACTGGTTCATCATGAATTCTGAAACACCAATTTATTCATATGATAAACAATGCAGCTTATGAGATATCAGGATGTATTATACATGTGCCATGTCTTGTCCAGTAAAATGTCTTGACAGAAGTGGTAATGAATATCAAAAAGACAAAAAAAAACTTGCATTTTTCATTAGAAGGAAATTATATTTGACAATGTACTTTCTTTTCTAGATGAACACCATAAAGAAATATCCCAGAGAACTATCTACATTCTTTTAATAAACTTGATTGATCAAGACCTTTCAGTGTCTGGAACGAAACAAGCTGAATTATTAGCCATGACAGTAAACCAGCTGGAACTGTATGCAAAGTGATCTTTCAACTCTCCTTTGGTGTTTGTCCATCAGTCTGCCACCAGGGATTTGTTCCCTGAAGACTGAAATCTTGCAAGAGCTGTCCCAGGATGAAACAATAAGGCTGAGGTCAGCCATGATAGCTGCCTTCACAGATCACTCCTTCACAATCACAAAGCACTGAAAGGTAGCAACAATAATGTCCAAAAAGAGATGTCACTCAATAACTGACTTCATCACCTACTCCTCACAGTCAAGGATCTGTGTGGCATATAAGGGCTGAAAGTGCACATTGCTTTGCTGGGTATCAAGTCAGCTTTTGACAAGAGTGCAGTGACACTATGTCTTTATTAAGATAGGCAAGATACTATTGCTTAGACAGCTATTTAAGTTCTTCAAAATGTACTTTGAAGCTTGATTTTGTCATGGTGCCAATGACAGATTTAGTCAATAAAAACCGAGTTTCCCAAGAGTATAAGCGTGGTTTTAAAATAAAAGAAAAAGTGCAACTGTGCTTTTGGCATTTGCAAAATCAATTAACATGGGCAAACAACTGTAAAACAACTTCCAAAAGTTGTTAATTCCAAAAAGGAAAAGATTTAGCTGAAAAGGCTAAATGAATAGCATTCTTAACAGGAAGAATTCTTGATATTGTCTCATCTCTGATATCACAATACAATGGTCGTTACCCATTAGATTTATACGTAGGCACCAATATGAGGAAAAATTAATGTTTAGTTGAAATTCCCCATCAGATCTGCACATGACGAGCAATGATAATTTCTCTGAAGTGGGCCACTCAAAAATGGAAGTATGCTCACTTCAGCAATAACTTACTTTTGTCCACCCACTCTACAACACAGAATCCCACACAGAATCAATGCCAATGACAAGGTGGTTAATATGTTTTATGGATGCTGAGAATACTCAAAACAAATTAAGATCATTGCCTTTGTGCTATTATTTAGTAAAAACTTATGATGAATTAAAATATTTTCGCTAAGTTGCATTCTCAAGTAATAGCCCTCTACACTTTAATGCATTGTCAGTAAAGAAATATAAAGCTATAAACCAGAAGCACAGAGTACAGTTAGCTCCAGAACAATAAAGACCCTGACACAGCTATAAAATAACAGTGGAAGCAAAACACTTCGCAAATCACTCCTATTGTAAAGCAACCCAGTGTACTGAACCATTTCTCACTTAGTTGCAGTGTACCATTTTTGCTCACTAAACCACTTCTCAATTAATCCAACTGTTTCCTACTCAGTACAGAATTTCTGATCTAAGCCCAACACTTAAAGCACAAAATTCCTGCTCTGAGCATAAAATGTTCCCTAATTATCTAGTATTTAATGCTCAGTACACTAAATGCAATCAATCTCCAGCCAAATTTCATTTAGAGACTGCAATACATATTGGAGCCTAATCACTTTTGTGGTAAACACATCCTTTTGTTGAGTGCTTTCTGTTTTTGTTTAGATTGCATTGATGAATAAATGATCAAATGAGCAGTAGTACAGTGATTTAAAAATTGGCTATTTTTATCCTTACACTTCATGTCACAGACAATATTTTATGCACTTAAAGATTTCACTTTATTGAAGTCTATAATCTAGGCTTATCTGAAAAATATTATGGCACGTTTTGTAGGCCCCATAAACTATATTCGTATTGCAATTATAAGGACACAGACTATTGTTTAGATATTGTGATTCGGTATTGCTCAATTTGGCTAAAATCAGCAAAAAACCTGACCTTTTCTAATGTTATGAGTCCATAATTATGTTATTGTGAATAGTACAATTGAACAGAAATAATATGGCTGTCCGTACATTTACGTCAGTGAGGATCCTTGCTGACTGCGATCCAGCAAGTGTGCTCTTAGTATTACTCACATCTGACAGTAGAAATTTCAATAAACTCAAAACTACTACAATCATTGATGAGATGTAACCAAATGCAAACCAGGATTGATCATGGCAGTTCTGGTACTGATTTAAAATGTCTGTACCAATTTATATCCGTCAACTCACAGATAAAGCGAATATGACACAGATGTCAACAGGCCTCTATATTCACAGGTGAGATTATATAAGAACATGAGGTTATCCAGTCCCTCAAACCAGTCCCACCATTGGTTAGATCATGGTTGGTCTGTAGCTTAGTTCCAGATATCCACCTTTGTTCTCTTGTTGCCCTTATTCAACAAGAAGTTATTGCTCTCAATACTGAGATAATGAACTAACCTTTGGGGCAGGGAAAGGTTTCCAAATCCCTACTACTCTGTGTGTGAAGAAATGACTCCTAACACCTCCTGAGAATGGCCTCGCTTGATTTATAGGAGGGTTGGGTTGTATGGAAGGACTGCTCACACCTTAGAAGGAAAGCCAGCAGCTCACCAACGAAGCCCTCAGCACGGCTATAACGCACTGTGATCCAACTCGTGCAGGTTGACCTCAATCAAGGGAAGCTGTGTCCTCTGGAGCTGTCGGACAAATTGACTGGCCACCCTCTTCAGCACTCCTGGTAGCACCAAGAAGCCGGTCGTGAACATGACTAGGACTGGAGGCGGGTGACATTCCAAGATAAAAGTCCCAATAATTCCCAGACCCAAATAAGTCTGGAGCATTAAGATGCAAGGGTTTGCGCATTTGAGGGAGGGGTAAGGTGTAGGAGGCAAGAGAGTGGCAGGGATGAGTTTTAAAGTCCAGGCAGACAGGAAGAAAGGCTGAGTACTATTGTCTATCAGGCATTCCCAATATGCAAAGCCACACTGCCAACTAAAGATTATACCTCTTTCATTCCCAAACTTTTGTCTAAAATAAACTGCCTACTCCCATCTGCCTGCCCATACCAACCATGTTAGGCAGGGATAGGATATTACTGGGGGTCAATTGAACTTCTAACAAACTCTATTGACCTTTGTTTATTCAATGTGGCAGACAGGCTGTCGATTTTGGTGCGCACCCACTCCTCCACTCCAAAATATGAGAGATAGCTCAGGATTGTATGGGAAGATGGTGAACTGGTCACTAGATTTACATGTCACCAAAAATATGTCCAGAGCGGGTACATAAAAGCCAAGCCATTATATCTGTTGTGCTGGACATCCCCACCACAGAAGGTAGGTTCTGCTGTTTGGCGTAGAAGAGATAGAGTGTCTGAATTAGACTTTGCAGGATAAATGATGGCAAAACGCCTTTTAAACTGATGGCAACATCTGGGGTTCACACATGGACAATCAATTTCAGAAATACAGACGTTTCTGTCAGTGATTCTACACAACTACATAATGTTATGCTACTCCATAAAGTACCCTGTTAAATTCCCAGCAGACTACAATTAAATGGAATGCACTAAATTGATCCAGTTCTCTCCTTTATATGATTAGTTTTCGCATTTTAAAAAATTTGAAAATATTATATTGAATGAAAATGTAACAGAATTTATAATAACATACTAAGTTCATAATTACTTTTAAATAGCCTCTCTGGCTCTGAAAAAAACTAGTTTTATATTTGAGAAACAGCAAAATATTGTAATATGCAAAATATTGCATATATTCTTATAAAGAATTTATGTTTGTATTGATATTTCAGCTTCTACTCCATCCCAAATGTATACCTCAATTGCTTATCTGCTCTTTGCAAAAAATGAAGCATGATCAGTGCATTTCATTTTCTGATTTGTTGTCCATATTTCAAGGCATTTGGATGGTTTGTTGGTTCATGATATTATTATTGCTGGATAAAAATTGCCTGGAGGACTCCTTTACATGACAGCAGATTCAAACATTGGGAAAGAGCAAATCCACAGCAGAGAGATTAGTAAATGTTTGCAGGCAGCTTTCTTCAAGTTCAGTGATGAGTATCAATACTTTCCTATTGATAGCCAAATCCACATTCATAAGTTCAAATTCCTGTTGTTTGCCTCCATTATTTTTTATGTGAATGGTGAAAAATGGGTTATGGACCAGGGATAAACTCCATGCACAATACAGCAGAGATTAGCTATTAATGTGCAGTTTGCTACTGATTGAGAATAGCCAACTAAGCAGGCTTCCATTCATTGTAAATCAGTAGCCAGCTCCTGTTGTTATAGCCTGAAGCTAATTACTGTTAATTTGAATCCCTGGTTAAAGGCTGCGGGATAAAACCATGAGGAGACAAATAAGGGAATATAAATGACAGTTCATATTATGGAATTGAAGAGTTTCATAGGTACAAACCTCTGGAAATCAGTTGATATGATGTACAATATCATTATATTATTTTGTTTGCATTTCACAATTTGCATACAAATGAATTAACCTGCGGGCATAATCTCCTTTAGCTCTTGCAAGAAAAATTATTAAGCGGAGTTTTAAAAAGCTAATTATATATAATAGTTTGCATTTATTGTAGCTGTCAAACATATGAGTTTGGATATTAAATTCTGCTCACATATCTTGGCCAAGACAATAAAAAGAATTAAATTAAAAATAATTTGGGGGATAAGTTCGCCAATACCGTGTAGGCCTGATTTGTGAGACTAAATTCTACCTTGAGGTCTAAAAGTAATATTCTGTCTTTATCTCAGTGGTACTGCAATAGGATTATCACAACTATGATCCTTAGAGAAAAAGAGTGCATTGTATGACCATGGGCATGTTCTGGTAATGATTTTGTTAAATCCCTTCTTGACAAAAGATTGCAATCTACGTATGGAACATAGATTTGTTCCCTCAATGTGTTGCTCTAATCATCCCTGGTTTAGTTTGTATTAGAATCTTAGCAGACAGCAACCCCTTCAAGCAGACAGCAATGGTAACCAACTGTACTCAATCCTCTCCAAATACAAGATGACTATAATTCTTCATAATGAATTATTTCTGCCAGAAAATAAGTTTCTCCACACCTCATTTTGCTATCAAACCAATTTCTTTTAGAAACCAACTTTTCATAGTTGGGAGGTGATTTTAAGGATTTTTGTCTCCATGGAACACTTCAAACTGAACAATCTTTTGATTCTGAGACTGCTCATACCTTTGTTTACAGTGAGGCCCACATTCATTAAACTTTGTGTGACATCTGAGCTTGACCGCTGGCCATTCTGTGGTGCATAATATTGTCAAATTAAAAAATAACATGCCTATAGCAAAACGTAAATTTGCCACAGTCTTACCAGACCACAGGGCTGTTCTCACATCAGCGAGAGAGTGATAGAGATAGAGAAACAACTGGTTTAGCCTGAGGGTCACCACACTTCAGGTGAGGGGAGAAGTTGAGTAGGTGTATGCTTCAGAGTAATCTAACCACAGCAAAATATAGTTCCTCTGTGAATGACACATCTACAAGATAAAATATGGAACTTTATATATGGTTTAGTGTGCCATAGGATTAACATTTTTATTTTATTACTAGTATTCACATAGGCTGCATGATTCAGGCTAAACTGTAAATCAAGTTTATTTAGCAGGCCTGAAATTATACTGAATCAGAACAAGATACATTGTGAAAGTTACATGCAATACTAGTCTGACTTACAATTCATGAGTTTTATTTTCAATTGTTCTTTTTTTTCATTCATTCACAGGATGAGGGTGTCGCTGACTGGACCAGCATTTATTGCCCATCCCTAATTGCCCAGAGTGTAGTTAAGAGTTAGTCACATTGCTGTGGCTCTGGAGTCACATGTAGGCCAGACCAAGTAAGGGTGATTGTTTCCTTCCCTCGAGGGCATTAGTGAAAGAGATGGGTTTTTCCAACAATCGACAATGGATTCATGGTCATCTATGAAATTTTAATTCCAAACTTTTTATTGAAGTTATTCATGGGATGTGGGCATCATTGGCAAGGCCAACACTCACTACTTAGTGCTAATTGTCCTGGAGAAGGGAGGTTTAGAAGTTGCTGTCTCCCCACTGTGTTATATAATGGAAATTTGGAACTCTAGTCCCAAAAACAAATAGACACTAGATCCATTAAAAGTTTCAAAACTGAGAGGGATGAATGTTGTTCATTTGGGATGTTTAGAGATACGAAACCATGGTGGCTAAATGCAGTTAAGATACAGATTCACTATCATTTAATCAAATGAGTACATCCTCAAAGGGCTGAATTGCCTCTTGTGTTCCGACTTCTCAAAAAAAATTAGCTCTGCCTTCAACATGGTCATTACAAACAAACTTTACTCTAAACTCCAAGACATAGGTCTCAGTTTCCCCCTCTATAACTGGGTCCTGACCCATAGACTGCAATCTTACTGAAAACCCCTCCTCCACCATAATCCTCAACACCGGTGCCCCACAAGGCTGTGTACTCATCCCCCTACTGTACTCCATATACACTCTCAATTGTGGCCAAATTCCACCCCAAACTCCATTTGCTGATGATACCACTGTTGTAGGTCACATGAAACAGAAGACACAAAAGAGATTGAGTACTCAGTGGCATGGAGTAAAGACAACAATCTCGCCATCAACATCAGCAAAAAGGAGGACTTGGGCATTGACTTTAGGATGCAAATTGAAACGCACACTCCTGTTTGCACCAATGGTGGTGAGGTGGAGATCGTCGACAGCGTCAAATTCCTGGGAGTGACGATCACCAACTAACTGTCCTGTCAAGAGTGTGGTGCAGGTAAAGCACATCAGGTCAGGCAGCATCCAAGGGGCACGAAAATCAACGTTTTGGGCAAAAGCCCTTCATCAGGAATTCATCACCAACTAACTGTCCTGGTCCACCTACATCAACGCAACAGTCAAGAAAGTACATCAACATCTCGACTTCCTCAGGAGGCTAAGTAAACTCGGCATGTCCACAAAGACTCTTATTGATTTTTATAGATGCACCATAAAAAGTATCTTTCCTGGATGTACCTGAAACTGCCCTTCCCAAGACCACAAGAAACTAGAGAAAGTCGTGATCACAACCCAGTCCATCATGCAAACCAGTCTCCCATCCATTGACTCCATCTATACTTCCTGCTGTCTTGGAGAGCTACCAAAATAATCAAAAGACCCCGTCCACCTTGGTTACACTCTCTTCTATTGAGCAGAAGATTTAAAAGTTTGATTGCATTTATGAATGGATTCAAGAACAGTATCTTCCCCACTGCTATGAGAGTTTTGAACAGATCTCTCAAATGTTAATTCTGGTTTCTCTCTCTGCACCTTCTCTCTGGCTGCAACACTGTATTCCACACTCTATTCTGCTATCCTAATGCACTTTTTATGGTACAATCTGCCTATATAACAATACTTTTCACTGTATCTTTGTACGTGACAGTAGTAAATCAAACTCAAACTCAAAATGACCGAAGTAGGGAAACTAAATATCTGACTTGGTTAAGTTATTTGAAGAAGTAACAAAGAGGATTGATGAGGGCAGAGCAGTGGACGTGATCTTTATGGAGGGAAAAACAATGACTGCAGATGCTGGAAACCAGATTCTGGATTAGTGGTGCTGGAAGAGCACAGCAGTTCAGGCAGCATCCGAGGAGCAGGAAAATCGACGTTTCAGGCAAAAGCCCTTCATCAGGAATAAAGGCAGAGAGCCTGAAGGGTGGAGAGATAAGCTAGAGGAGAGTGGGGGTGAGGAGAAAGTAGCATAGAGTACAATAGGTGAGTGGGGGAGGGGATAAAGGTGATAGGTCAGGGAGGAGGGTGGAGTGGATAGGTGGAAAAGAAGATAGGCAGGTAGGACAAGTCATGGGGATAGTGCTGAGCTGGAAGTTTGGAACTAGGCTGAGGTGGGGGAAGGGGAAATGAGGAAACTGGTGAAGTCCACATTGATGCCCTGGGGTGGACCTGGGGAGACTGGGAGGCGTGGGCCTGAATCAACAGCCGACATTTCCGCCACCTCCAAACAGACCTCACCACTAGGGATATATTTCCCTCCCCACCCCTTTCCGCCTTCCACAAACACCGTTCCCTCCGAGACTACCTGGTCAGGTCCATGCCCCCCCTATAACCCACCCTCCCATCCTGGCACCTTCCCCTGCCACCGCAGGAATTGCAAAACCTGCGCCCACACCTCCTCCCTCACCTCCATCCAAGGCCCTAAAGGAGCCTTTCACATCCATCAAAGTTTTACCTGCTCATCCACCAATATCATTTATTGTATCCGTTGCTCCCGATGTGGTCTCCTCTCCATTGGGGAGACTGGATGCAGAGTGCTTTAGGGAACATCTTCGGGACACCCGCACCAATCAACCACACCGCCCTGTGGCCCAACATTTCAACTCCCCCTCCCACTCTGCCGAGGATATGGAGGTCCTGGGCCTCCTTCACCGCCGCTCCCTCACCACCAGATGCCTGGAGGAAGAACGCCTCATCTTCCGCCTTGGAACACTTCAACCCCAGGGCATCAATGTGGACTTCAACAGTTTCCTCATTTCCCCTTTCCCCCCTCACCCTAGTTCCAAACTTCCAGCTCAGCACTGTCCCCATGACTTGTCCTACCTGCCTATCTTCTTTTCCACCTATTCACTCCATCCTCCTCCCTGACCTATCACCTTCATCCCCTCCCCCACTCACCTATTGTACTCTATGCTACTTTCTCCCCACCCCCACCCTCCTCTAGCTTATCTCTCCACCCTTCAAGCTCTCTGCCTTTATTCCTGACGAAGGGCTTTTGCCCGAAACATCGATTTTACTGCTCCTCAGATGCTGCCTGAACTGCTGTGCTCTGTATGGATTTCAGTTAAGGTGTGGTAGCTTGGTTAGCAAGGTTAGATCACATGGAGTAAAGGAGGAAACCAGCTATTTGCATGCAGAACTGGCTCAAAGATAGAAGACAAAGGATGGTGGTGGAGGTTTGCTCTTCAGACTGCAGGCCTGTGACCAGCAGTGTGCCACAAGGATCGGTGCTAGGTCCACTGCTTTTCGTCATTTATATAAATGATTTGGATGTGCACATAGGAGGTACAGTTGGTAAGTTTGCAAATGACACCAAAATTGGAGGGATAGTGGACATTGAAGAAGGTTACCTTAGATTACAACAGGATCTTGATCAGATGGGCCAATGGGCTGAGGAGTGCCAGACGGAGTTTAATTTTGATAAATGTGAGGTGCTGCATTTCAGAAAGGCAAATCAGGGCAGGGGGTATTATACACTTAATGGTAAGGTCCTGGGAAGTGTTGCTGAACAAAGAGACCATGGAGTGCAGGTTCAAGGTTCCTTGAAAGTGGAGTCACAGGTAGATGAGATAGGGAAGAAGGCATTTGGCATGCTTGCCTTTATTAGTCAGTGCATTGACTATCGGAGTTGGGAGGTCATGTTGAGTACAGGACATTGATTAGGCCACTGATTAGAATACTGCATGCAATTCTGGTCTCCCTGCTATAAGAAGAATGTTGTGAAACTTGAAAGGGTTCAGAAAACATTTACAACGATGTTGCCAGGGTTGGAGGGTTTGAGCTATAGGGACAGGCTGAATAGATTGTGGTTATTTTCTCTGGAGCGTCGTGACTGAGGGGTGACTTTATAGAGGTTTATAAAATCATGAGGGGCATAGATATGGGAAATAGACAAGATCGTTTCCCCGGTGTGGGGGTGTTCAAAACAAGAGGACATATGTCTAAGTTGAGAGGGGACCAAGTGGCAAATTTTTTGTGCAGTGGATGGTGCATGTATGGAATGAGCTGCTAGAGAAAGTTTTGGAGGCTGGTACAATTATAACATTTAAAAGGTATTTAGATTGACATGTGAACAGGAAGGGTTTAGAGGATAGGGGTCACATACTGGCAAAAGGGGCTAGATTTAATTAGGATATATGGTCGGCATGGATGAGTTGGACCGAAGGGTCTGTCTCTGTGTTGTACACCTCTATGGCTCTATTGAGACATGTGCCCAGATATACTCTTCACTTCCTCTTCGGTAGGAGCAAGTTTCCTTGCAAAATAATCTCTAACAATATGGTACGAGGGTACAAATTGTCAAATACAACCAACATATTATTTTGATGGAGAATTAGAATTGCTCAAAAAGTGAAGACATAATCGTGGTAACTTCAATTTAAACTCTCATCTCTAGCAATGCAGATTCTGTGCATTGCACTGCAGTGCCAGTCTCAATTATTTGAATTTTTAATGTAAAATACACAAACTGAAGATTAATGCAATTTGTTTGGTTTTGAATAAGTACAAAATATTTACTGTACTGTAGTAATGGAAATGAAACTTGTTAATTCTCTGTTCAGTCTCTCGTTCCATGCTCACAGTTCAAGATTTTAAAATAAATCTTGTGATGTATACATTATTTGTGCCTTTGAGAACTTCAAAAACTCACATGCAATTTCAAAGACATTTAATGCTCTCGAACCTCACCATAAATCCACATTATTATTTCATCATTCTGTCCTCAATACAGTACTGTCCTTTCTGAAGGTGGGGTGCCTAAATCTGCACACAGTATTTCAAGTTAGACCTACTAATGACTTACACAGAGCATAAACAACATACTCCAATGGACATTTAAATGGTTTCAGGTAAAATGTATGAGCTTGATTAAGGTTCAAGGTCACAACTGAAAAAGTGGGAAGTGTAAAATGTTATCAGTTTACTCATGCACCATAAATAAGTTACTGGAGACAGCTGTGGACATTAATGGAAAACAATGAATAGGTTGGGAGTGGGGGCAGGAAAACTAATAGCAGCTTGTTTGAAACAAGTTCACAAATAAGTTCACAAATGATGATAATGTTTAGGTGCTGAAGAGGTGATACAAAGGAAACCATGGCATTTCTCTAAACCCAGCAGAATAATGACACATCGATAAACACACAATTGTTGCTCTTCCTGGTTCAAATGTAGGGCAACATCTTTGTCTTCATGCAGTCAGTATAATTTGGCATTACATAACTACCTAGCTGCTAAGCAATTCAGCATACACATTTGTTAGTGAGCAAAGATGCCTGATAATCAACGTTGCAATCTTAAAATTAAAAAAGGAAACAATCAAGTGTTGAATGAACCCATTTGCTACAAGAGCCAATCTGAACTGACTGAGGAAATAGGAAATCAGAATCAATAACAGCCAATTTGTTTTAAATATTAAAAACTGATGCCAGAGATAAATTGTAATCTGCACCTTCTACACGTTTTGTACAAAATGAGATACCTACAGAATATTAACATGTAACAAGTCAATAGACATTTACTTTACCAAAATTAATTCATATGTGACTTGAATGAAATAGTTGACTTCCCAACAGGAGCAGATTTCACTCTATCTGTTATAATTAAGTCATTATGCCTCCTGCTGAGAAAAAAAAGGATTCTTAGCGTCAGATTATCTGGAATATGATATTTTTGACTGTGTGTATGTGACTAACCACATCTAGAATATTTCAGTATTATTGTGCATCAACTTATTAAAAAATAAATTAATCAACCTAATTGGATATGCTGTGACACATCATGGCCATAACATCGTAGGGTGGGACTTGATACCTTCTGGTTCAGAGGGAAGGGCACTACCACTGAACCCTATGCATCAGCTTTCATGCCGTCCCAGCATGGCTGTAATCAGATCCAGCCATCCAGTGTGCTCACCCCTTTGTATATCACTCAATAGCTCCTAAGGTCAATGTGTCATCAAGAAGATAAATCATCTTGCCATAAACAGAACTCCGGCAAACACTCTCAATATTCTGATAATCAACCAATTAGCAATACCCTGGGAAACATTTAGTCAGAGTTATTTTCTTTTGTTTTCGCAAAAAGTATAGGTCGGTGTGGACTCGTTGGGCCGAATGGGCTGCTCTGGCACTGACGGGATTCTATGATTCTAGGAAACATGACCGATGAGCCACAGTTGACATGTCAATTCATCCACTGCACCAACTTGTATCAGATAACAAGAAGCTATTACCGTGCATTGATCAAACATGAGTTTTTAAAATTAGTCTTCCAAAACAAGAGTAACTAACTAATTCACAGAAAATAAGCCAGGCCTACAAATCACAATATTCACATTAACTACTGAAGTGTCAACATAAATGAGAATAAGAAAGGAAGCTTTTATGAGCACTTTTCATCTTCAGAATGTCCTAAAGCACTTCATAACATATTAGATTACTTACAGTGTGGAAACAGGCTCTTCGGCCCAACAAGTCCACACCGACCCACCGAAGCACAACCCACCCAGTCCCTACACCTAACACTACAGGCAATTTAGCATGGCCAATTCACCTAACCTGCACATTTTTGGACTGTGGGAGGAAACCCACACAGACACAGGGGACTGTGGGAGGAAACCCACACAGACACAGGGAGAATGCGCAAACTCCACACAGTCAGTCACCTGATTACATAATATGCACCTAATGATCAGAGAAAAAAAACAGTGCATGTAGTTTCTTTTTGGCAGGAATCTTTTTTTTCAATTACTTCAGCTGACAATATTCTCAAATTTTCTTTATTGTGCTGCTGGAAGAAATTAGTTCAGGTGATGATCAAATAATTTTGAGTTAATTTAGGAGAAGAATTGTATCATTCCCTGTCACTTCTGTGGTCAGGGCCAGGGAGAGACACCATGGGTCCTCGTGCCTGTAGGTCCCTTATCTCCATTGCCCCCCCATCTTCCTACCCCTTAAACCCCTGACAGGTTGACAGCCTCTGTCAAATGCCTTCACAATATGTTTTGACTCCAATACAATAAAATAATGCAGTACAGAAGGAAGCCATTTGGCCCATCGAGTCTGAGCCAGTTCTTTCAAAGAGAAACCCCGTGCATTCCACCACTGCCCCTGCCCTACACATTCTTTCACTTTGCCTTCCAAATATTTATCAAATTTCCTATGAATCTGTATCCAATTCAGTGTCAAGGAGTGAGTGCACTCCTAATCCTAACCATTATCTGTGTAAACCCTTTTGCCTTGTATCACCTCTTGTTCTTTTGCCACCAATTTAAATTAAGTTAAATCTAGGGCATCATATTATCAATACTTTTCTGTTGGAAACAGTTTCTATTTATTCCATCTAAATCCTATCTTACTTTTATGCCCCTCTACAAAATGCCCTCAGGCATCTTAGGAGAGCAACCTCCATTTTGCTGTGATTCCACATCCCTAAAACCATTCAGCAAAGCTTCTTCATTTTCGGACTCTCAGCCTCTTATTTTTAAAAAGCCCATTGAGAGTTCAGGGTTCAGGATGATATACTTTACATTGATAGCTTTTTCTAATAATTACACCCAACTTCGCATTCACAGTATTCAGTCAGCTCCACTCCTTTGAACCTGGCCTTACTTCAAATGAATGTTCACAAAGGCTCTTCAGATTTAGGGCTACTTTATAATTTTTGGATCCGACATTTTGGTTGTCAGGGACTCCATTTTCATTCTCATTTATTAGATCATACAGTCACATCATAAGAATACCTCCCATACTTCTGACATATTTGAGTGGCCTCAAACAAACGTAGAATTTAAGAGTAACAAAAAGATGGGGTACTGGGCTAATGGTCGGATACTTGGTAGTGTGGATGAGCAGAGGGATCTTGGTGTCCATGTACACAGATCTTTGAAAGTTGCCACCCAGGTAAATAGTGCGGTGAAGAAGGCATATGGCGTACTGGCTTTTATTGGTAGAGGAATTGTGTTCCGGAGTCCTGAGATCATGTTGCAGTTGTATAAGACTCTGGTGCGGCCGCACCTGGAGTATAGTGTGCAGTTTTGGTCGCCATACTATAGGAAGGATGTGGAGGCACTGGAACATTTGCAGAGGAGGTTTACCAGGATGTTGCCTGGTATGGTAGGAAGATCGTATGAGGAAAGGCTGAGGCACTTGGGGTTGTTTTCATTGGAGAAAAGAAGGTTTAGGGGTGACTTGATAGAGGTGTACAAGATGATTAGGGGTTTATATAGGGTTGACCATGAGAACCTTTTTCCAGGTATGGAGTCAGCTATTACGAGGGGGCATAGCTTTAAATTAAGGGGTGGTAGGTATAGGACAGATGTTAGGGGTAGGTTCTTTACTCAGCGAGTCGTGAGTTCATGGAATGCACTGCCAGTAGCAGTGGTGGACTCTCCCTCTTTATGGGCATTTAAGCGGGCATTGGATAGGCATATGGAGGCTAGTGGGCTAGTGTAGGTTAGGTGGGCTTGGATCGGCGCAACATCGAGGGCCAAAGGGCCTGTACTGCGCTGTATCCTTCTTTGTTCTATGTTCTAATTAGAAGAACTCATCAGTATCCTCAACTCTCCAAGCTCTATTCAACTTGAAGCCACAACTCACAAGGAAAACATTAATTTCCTAGACATCACTGCATTTGTATTGGCACAAAGCAATAGGCATAAGTTGGCAGCAAAATATTTTATTTCAGCCCTTTAGGTCAACTGAGGGGCAACTGAATATATTTTCATGCATTGAGACCACCTCTTGTGAACAGCTGCCGTGGTAGAAACTGCTTTCTCTTTTGCTCCAGAGGGAGAAGGTGTCCAGAAACATCGAACTTGCAGTAAGAATAAAGATTCTTCCTGTCTTTGGAAGTGGTGCCCAGCTCCATAGGAAGTGATCAGCCTTGAAGGAAAATCAACTGTGAATCAAGATCCTCAAAAATGTGCCATGTACAAAGAGAGCTACCAACTCAACATAAAGTAGGAACCTTTTGCTGATTTGAGCAGCATGGACCATTGTGAGAAAGTTGAGAAATATGGCAAAAAAAAATGTAAAAAATACCACGTTGCATCGATGAAACACATTTCCAATTTCCTTTTAGGTTTAAATAATGAGTTCTGAATCCCATTGCACTACCTATTTCCATGCATTTGCATCTCATTATTAGATAAAGGGGGCCCATTTCAATACATCTTCCAATTCTCCTCTCCATCTCTGAATGGGTACCCAGGGCAGCAGCTTGCCACTTGTTTGGTTGCACCTTCAGACAACTCTGTCTTCACCACAGTGTCCCTGCATACTCCATGGACACTGTCTTCCACCACTCTTCTTCCACACACATGTGCATTACCAAACCATATCAACATTGCTGCTATTGGACCAACTGACACACCATCTCAGTCTTTCAAGACACGGAGCTTAGGGCCACATAAGATTGCATGTTTCTGCCAAGACACTTTGGCCACAGGAATCAGCAAGCATAAGCAAGTGGAGAAAGTGAGGTCTGCAGACGCTGGAGATCAAAGCTGAAACTTTATTGCTGGAACAGCACAGCAGGTCAGGCAGCATCTAGGGAACAGAAGATTCGACGTTTCGGGCACATGCCCTTCTTCAGGAATGAGCAGAGAGTGTTCAGCAGGAGAAGATAAAAGGTAGGGAGGAGGGACTTGGAGGAGGGGCGTTGGAAATGTGATAGGTGGAAAGAGGTCAAGGTGAGGGTGATAGGTCGGAGTAGGGTGGAGGCGGAGAGGTCAAGAAGAAGACTGCAGGTCAGGAAGGCGGTGCCGGGCTGGAGGAATTCGGCTGAGACAAGGTGGGGGGAGGGGGGATGAAGAAACTGGTGAAGTCCAAGTTCATCCCCTGTGGTTGGAGGGTTCCCAGTCGGAAGATAAGACGCTCCTCCTCCGACCGTCGCGTTGTTGTGGTTTGGCGGTGGATGAGTCCAATGACCTGCATATCCTCGGTGGAGTGGGAGGGGGAGTTGAAATGCTGTGCTACAGGGTGATTGGGTTGGTTCGTCCGGGTGGCCCAGAGGTGCTCTCTGAATCGCTCCGCAAGTAGGCGGCCTGTCTCCCCAATATAGAGGAGGCCACACCGGCTGCAGCGGATGCAGTAGATAATGTGGGTGGAGGTGCAGGTGAATCTGTGGCGGATATGGAAGTTTCCTTTGGGGCCTTGGAGAGAAGTGAGGGGGGAGGTGTGGGCGCAAGTGTTGCACCTCCTGCGGTTGCAAGGGAAGGTGCCGGGAGTGGAGGTTGGGTCGGTGGGGGGTGTGGATCTGACAAGGGAGTCGCGGAGGGAGTGGTCTCTACGGAAAGCTGATAGGGGAGGGGAGGGAAATATATCCTTGGTGGTGGGGTCCGTTTGGAGGTGGCGGAAGTGACGGCGGATGATGCGCTGTACATGGAGATTGGTGGGGTGGTAGGTGAGGACCAGTGGGGTTCTGTCCTGGTGGCGGTTGGAGGGGCGGGGCTCAAGGGCGGAGGAGCGGGAAGTGGAGGAGATGCGGTGGAGGGCATCGTCGATCACGTCGGGGGGGAAATTGCGGTCCTTGAAGAAGGAGGCCGTCTGTGTTGTGCGTATTTTGAACTGGTCCTCCTGGGAGCAGATGCGGCGGAGACGAAGGAATTGGGAGAATGGGATGGCGTTTTTACAGGGGGCGGGGTGGGAGGAGGTGTAGTCCAGGTAGCTGTGGGAGTCGGTCGGTTTGTAGTAGATGTCCGTGTTGATTCGGTCGTCTGAGATAGAAACAGAAAGGTCTAGGAAGGGGAGGGAGGAGTCCGAGACTGTCCAGGTGAATTTGAGGTCGGGGTGGAAGGTGTTAGTGTAGTGGAGCAAGTCTCTTACTTACCTCCTCGGCAGTCACTCACTGTGCCCTAACTTATAGGTTGCCAGTCTCTGTGGTTTGCATCGTTTTTATAGTTCAGAGGGAGATGCAGGCAACTTGTCACAGTTCAGAGCACTGAGCGGTTAAGGGGCTGGACACGATGTTGGATGGCATCATGCTATGTCACTGTCAAACCTACCATATGTGTGGAGGGTGGAATTGAACCCAGGTCCCTGGTGCTATGAGGCAGCAGTGCTAACCACTGAACCACCATGTCACCCATGGACCTCTGTTTTCCATTTTGTTTGTGTCTTGTTGGTTTTGCTCTTAGCAGTGAGGACCCATGTCCTCCTTTTCATACCTAACATTTACCTCTATTTTCCATCTCCATTACCACCATTAGCACTCTTTTTGCCTCTTGCTCTGGACACCTACACTATCAGTTCCATATGATTCTCTTCCCCTTTTATCAACACAATTTTTCACTCCTTTTAGTTCTGAAAAGTCATAGCAGACTCGAAACATTTACTCTGCTTTTCTCTCCATCAATGCTGCCAATCCTGTTGAGCTTCTCCAGCATTTTCAGTTCTCATTTCAGATTTCCAGCATCTCAGATTAAGGGTTCACCAGTTTAAGATAGAGATGTGGAGGTAAATTTTCTCTCAGAATCTATGTAATTCTTTGCTGCAAAGAGGTATTGTGGCAGGATCTTTAAGTATATGCAAGGCTGAGATAGACAGATTTTTATTGAGTAAATGGAATCAAAGGCTATGGGAAAAAGTGAGGTTAAGGATTATCAGGTCATCCATGATCGTGCTGAATGGTGGCACAGAGAACAGCCAACTTCTGCTCCTATGCCTACACAGAAATATAGAAAATAGGAGTAGGAATAGCCCTGTCCGCCCTTTGAATTTGCTCTGTCTTTCGTTATGACCATGGCTGATCATTCAACTCATCAGACAGTTTGACTTTTTCCCCATACTCTTTAAACCTTTTAGGCCCAAGTGTTTTCTCCAACTCCTTCTGTAATATCTTATGATCTTATTGTCCAGAATTTCCTGCATTTTCTGTTTTCCAAGAAAGAAAAAACAAATGAATTGTCATTTTTCGTCTGTTTACTTGTTTCTCATCTTGACTGAAATCACTTCTGATTTGTTTGCATTTTGTCCGTCAAACAGCTGAAGAGTAGCATAACAAAAATGTCTTCATTCTAGATTCCCAATGGGTGTACACCACTGTGAGGTGGGATATCCCTCAGGCTGAACTTCAGGAGAATTTCATTATCAACTGTGACCCATTGGATTCATTCTGAACATGAAACGTTGATATCTTGATAAACTAAACCAATCTTTACTGAATGGTTGGAATATTTTAATGATAGACTCCAGATGGTACAGGGCAATAACACACCTGAGTGAAGAGTGAGGTCTAATGGTCTGTACTGCAAAATGCATTGCTCCTGCTAATTCCAACTCAATGGAGTTTAAATTAAAAAGTTTCAAGTTAAAATTCCTGATGAAGGGCTTTTGCCCGAAACGTCGATTTTCCTGCTCCACGGATGCTGCCTGACCTATTGTGCTTTTCCAGCACCACACTCTCGACTCTAATCTCCAGCATCTGCAGTACTCACTTTCGCCTTTAAGTTAAGATGGCTTGTTAATGATGTGTGCTTTCCGGATTCATAATATTGTTGGGAATACGGACTTCCCCATTTTGGGCTTAAAGTGTCAACATCAGGTGAAATTTAATGTGTCATGGATCCTTCCATTCTGTTGCACTTCTGTAACGTGTCTCAAAACAAAACTATTGATCAACCAATGCCTTCTGAGGCAGAATGACTTTTCCATTGTTTTGATTAGATCTCACCATGCAAGGGTGCAAACCTGAATTCAGTTTTACATTCTGGTGAGCAATGTCACTGTTCAGGTACTTCTCAAAGGGGGACAGGTTGATAAACCTAGGGAGGAGATGCAAGAGGTTAGGAGCTAGACAGATAAAGACATGGATTGCAATGGTGTGGGTACAACCAAATTGTGAAGTGGTGAAGGGAATTTGGAGGGAATGTAATACATGGGTGAGAAGATTAAAATTAAGAGTTTGGTTTTCTGGGAGTCAATACAGGTCAGTAAACATGGAGCTGATGATGAATGGGACACATTCCAAATTGGGTACAGGCAGGAGGTTTTTATATGATTTTATGCTAAGGAATGTAAAAGGTGGTAGACCAATGGTGAGCGCATTGTAACGGCTGAATCCGGAGATAAAAAAAGCATAGAGTTATAGAGATGTACAGCATGGAAACACACCCTTCGGTCCAACCCATCCATGCTGACCAGATATCCCAACCCAATCTAGTCCTACCTGCCAGCACCCGGCCCATATCCCTCCAAACCCTTCCTATTCATATACCATCCAAATGCCTTTTAAATGTTGCAATTGTACCAGCCTCCACCACTTCCTCTGGCAGTTCATTTCATACACGTACCACTCTGCGTGAAAAAGTTGCCCCTTAGGTCCCTTTTATATCTTTCCCCTCTCACCCTAAACCTATGCCCTCTAGTTCTGGACTCCCCGACCCCAGGAAAAAGACTTTGCCTATTTACCCTATCCATGCCCCTCATAATTTTGTAAACCTCTATAAGGTCACCCCTTAAACTCCAACGGTCCAGGGAAAATAGCCCCAGCCTGTTCAGCATCTCCCCATAGTTCAAATGCTCCAACCCTGGCAACATCCTTGTAAATCTTTTCTGAACCCTTTCAAGTTTCACAACATCTTTCTGATAGGAAGGAGACCAGAATTGCACGCAATATTCCAACAGTGACCTAACCAATGTCTTGTACAGCCACAACATGACCTCCCAACACCTGTACTTAATACTCTGACCAATAAAAGAAAGCATACCAACCGCCTTCTTCACTATCCTATCTACCTGCGACTCCACTTTCAAGGAGCTATGAACCTGCACTCCAAGGTCTCTTTGTTCAGCAACACTCCCTAGGACCTTACCATTAAGTGTGATTAGATTAGATTACAGTGTGGAAACAGGCCCTTCGGCCCAACAAGTCCACACCGACCCGCCGAAGCGAAACCCACCCATACCCCTTACCTAACACTACGGGCAATTTAGTATGGCCAATTCACCTGACCCTGCACATCTTTGGACTGTGGGAGGAAACCGGAGCACCCGGAGGAAACCCACGCAGACACGGGGAGAACGTGCAAACTCCACACAGTCAGTCACCTGAGTCGGGAATTGAACCCAGATCTCTAGCGCTGTGAGGCAGCAGTGCTAACCACTGTGCCACCGTGCCGTGTGTGAATAAGAGTTTCAGCTGGAGATGGCTGCAGGCAATAGCAGAAGCAAACAGTGTTACAAAAGTGAAAGTTGGTGGCCTTGCTGACAAAAATCAAATGTAATTAGAAAGTCAGTTGAAGCCTAAGTAGAGTGTTGAGCTTACAACTCACCTGGCTAAACCTGAGACCATTGCTTGGCAGGGGGGGGATGGATCTAATAGCTAACTAATGGAAGTTGGGTTGGAACCGAAGACAATTGCTTTGACCTTCATAATGCATAGTTTAAAAGTAATTCAGTGAGTTGAGGATTATTTTTTTCAACTAAGGATGGTAAAGACCTGTATCTCACAGTCTGAAAGAGCAAGAGATGTAGAATTATTCATCACATCTGATAAATGATTCGACATGCAGTCAAAATGTGATAACTTGCAGGGCTGCAGACAATGACCTGGATAAATTAAGCAGATTGACTCTTTTTGAGACAACAGAAACAGGAAGTGGTGAATGGTTTCCTTCGAAGCCAATAATTTTTTATGTTTTTACGACCATTTGCATCATGCACTATTACTAGTTGGTTCCGGACTCTCTACTCTGTCCAAAACTGAAACAGCAAAAGTCAGCAAAAGCAACAGATTCATTATCAAGATTGTGAATGTGCAAAATTGTTTGCCTTTTATTTTTTATGGCACATGAAGGTCATTGGCCAACCCCACTGTCCTTGACAAGGTGGGGTGAGCTGCCTTCTTGAACCACTGCAGTCCTTGGGGGTACTCCAGTAGTGCAGTGAGGAAAGGAATTCCAGGACACTAAAAGGACTGTAATATAGTTTCAAGTCAGGATATTGTGTGGCTTAGAAGGAAACTGGTATGATTTAGAATTAAACTGAAGTAAAGTCAGGAAACATGTAAGCTTTTCAACAGGGAGTGGGAAGTTGCACTTTTGCAAAGATGGATTTTGCAATGGCCAAGGAATCACGGGATTTGGAATGACATTTAGGAGAAATGTACTCCACGACTGTGCAGTAAGTACTTTTTTTGACTACCGTCTACTAAGTAAATAAATAAAATGTTTTTGTTACCACTGCAGTTATGTAAAGATGAAAATTGTCCTTTCATGTACCATAATTACATAAATAATATGAATGTACTGTACTATGGTCACTTTTCAACTTTATCGGAAATAACTGACAGCAAAAATGATGCAACTACATTTAAGAGCTTTTTATGTCGTCTCAGTACACTGCATTCATGTTTATTTATTACAACAGTGTTACGTGACAAGAACAAATTCACTTCTGTATCTAACTGCAATGGGTAAAGAAATGCTTTAGCTATTTACTTCCCACAAGCAGTCAAAAGATACTTCATGATATAGATGTGAATCCTTTTCGAACTTGGATTTAAATTCTCTCAGTGCCCAGGGGCATGTTGCCCACCCTAACTCTCAACTTTGCAATATCTGAGTCTCCCATAAACACAACCTCCTTGCAGAGTCCCATAATTAGCACTGCTGCCTCATAGCGCCAGGGACCCGGGTTCAATTCCACCTCCGGGTGACTGTCTGTGTGGAGTTTGCACATTCTCCCTTTGTCACCATGGGTTTCCTCCAGGTGCTCCAGTTTCCTCCCACAATCTAAAGATGCGTAGGTTAGGTGGATTACCCTTGCTAAATTGACCATAGTGTCTCGGGATGTGAAGGTTAGGTGGATTAGCCATGGGGAATGCAGGGCTACAGGGATAGGGTTGGGGGTGGGTGTAGTGGAATATTCTTTGGAGGGTCAGTGTGGACTTGATGGGCCAAATGATCTCCTTCCACACTGTTCGGGATTCTATGATTCAATATAATGCCATTGGAGAGAACCAACCTCTCAAAGTGAAAAGCAACAAGGCATTTCTCCAGTGCCATCTCGGCTACACTCCCAATGTCCCCCACCGCCCCCATTCAGTGTAGCAGCATTTCGACATTCTGGGCTAGCGTCTCAATAGCTGTGTTTCTTTAAAAAGAAATGAAATGTTTAATTAAAGAGGCTAAATCAATCGTGCTGCATGTGCTCACTGCACAGTGTAATTTGTGTGTAATTTCAATTAGGAAGTAAGTTTGTGGTCAAGTGATACAGTTAATGTGCTTATATAAGAATGTAAAGAACAGCAGGAAGAAGCTCGTCCTTCCTGACCTATAAAAGAACTCATTCTGATATTTTCATATGCAAATTCGTGCTTGCAGCTGGATTCCACTTCAAATGAAACAGGGGCAAGCACAGGTCCTTGTAATGATCAGTTATTCGACTGGTTGGCTGCCAAATCGTTGCTAAGCAGCCGCATTCTCTTCAGCCTGTGCGGCACTGGAGAGGTTTCCTTAGTTTTCTCAATTTTGTACATAAAGACTTTCATGAGCAACCCTGGACAATCATTTTCAATTCGTTGAAAATCACAGCCCCGAGTCTTCGTGCTCTACTGGATGAAGGAATAAAAGCTGAAGGCTCAATCTATGTTAACCATTTTGTCCCCATTTAGAGTTTAGGTTTCAGGTTCAAGTAATCACTTCATTGGAAGCTCTTCCCAGTTAATAGCTTGGCCTACTACAACACATTATGCTACAAAGTAATCTGATTCACATATTTAACCCACAAAGTGCTAACTTTTATATCACAAATGGGAACAGCTGTTCAGCTATATGCTGGATGAAATGGAAGAATTTCAATTAGAAACAAGCCAATTCAGACAATAACGACTATAGCTCATTACTGAGTCATAGACTCATACAGCACACAAATAGACCCTCAGTCCAACCAGTCCATGCTGAACATAATCCCAAACTAAACTAGTCTGCTCCTGGCCCATTTCTCTCCAAACCTTTCATATCCATGTACTTATCCAAATGTCTTTTAAATGTTGTAATTTGTGCCCAGATCAACCACTCCCTCAGGAAGTTCATTCCACACATGAACCACCCTCTGTGTAAAAGATTTGCCCCTAGTGACTATTCTAAATCTCTCTCCTCTCACCTTAAAATTGTGCCCCGTAGTCTTGAAAACCCCATCCTAGACAAAAGATGCCTACCATTAATCCTTATCTACGCCCGTTATGATTTTATAAACTTCTATAAGGTCACCTCTCAGTCTCCTACTCTCCAGTGAAAAAGAGTCCCTGTTCATACCCAGCAACGTTCTGGTAAATCTCTTCTGAACCCTCTCCAGCTTGATAATATCCTTCCTATAACTGGGCAACTAGAACTGGACATAATATTCCAGAAGAGACCTCGTCAACGTCCTCTACAACCTCAACGTGACTTCCCAACGCCTCTATGCAAAGGACTAAGCAATGAAGGCAAGTGTATTGAGAAAGTGGAGTTGAAGTTGAAAGTTATTTTTGATCTTACTGAATGGTAGAACCATATAACCTACTCTGCTGCCACTTCTATCTTCCTATGAATTGTTGGACAGTACCCTCCGACATATCTGAACATTTAAAAGTATCAATGTTAAATATTCAATTCAATGCACATTTAGAGCCATAGAGTCAAAGAGACGTACAGCATGGAAACAGACCCTTTGGTCTAACTCATCCATGCCGATCAGATATCCTAACCTAATCTAGTCCCATTTGCCAACACTTGGTCCATATCCCTCTAAATCCTTCCTATTCATATACCCATCCCGATGCCATTTAAATGTTGTAATTACATTAGCTTCCATCACTTCCTCTGGCAACTCATTCCACACACGCATCAACCTTTGCATGACAAAGGTGCCCATTAGGTCTCTTTTACATTTTTCCCCTCTCACCTAAACCTATGCCGCCTAGTTCGGAATTCCTCGACCCCAGAGAAAAGACTTTGTCTATTTATCCTATCCATGCCCCTCATAATTTTGTAAATCTCTATAAAGTCACCCCTCAGCCTCCGACGCTCCAGGGAAAACAGCCCCAGCCTGTTCAGCCTCTCCCTAGAGCTCAAATCCTCCAACCCTGGCAACATCCTTGTAAATCGTTTTTGATCCCTTTCAGGTTTCACAACGTCTTTCCGATAGGAAGGAGACCAGAATTGCACGCAAATTCCAACAGTGGCCAAACCAATGTCCTGTACAGCCGCAACACAACCTCCCAACTCCTGTACTCAATACTCTGACCAATAAAGGAAAGCATACCAAACACGTTCTTCACTATCCTACCTACCTGCGACCCCACTTTCAAGGAACTGTGAACCTGCACTCAAAGGTCACTTTGTTCAGCAACACTCCCCAGGACCTTACCATTAAGTGTATAAGTCCTACTCTGATTTGCTTTTCCAAAATGCAGCACCTCACATTTATCTAAATTAAACTCCGTCTGTCACTCCTCAGCCCACTGGTCCATCTGATCAAGATCCATAGTACTCTGAGGTAACCTTCTTCACTGTCCACTACATCTCCAATTTTGGTGTCATCTGCAAACTTACTAACACCTCTTATGTTCATATCCAAATCATTTATATAAATGATGAGAAGTAGTGGGCCCAGCATCGATCTTTGTGGCACAGAACTGGTCACAGGCCTCCAGTCTGAAAAACAATCCTCTATCACCACCACCCTCTGTTTTGTATCTCTGAGCCAGTTCTGCATCCAAATGACTAGTTCTCCCTGTATTCCATGAGATCTAACCTTGCTAACCAATCGCCCATGGGGAACCTTGTCAAATGACTTACTGAAGTTCATACAGATCACGTCTACCACTCTACCCTCATCAATCCTCTTTGTTACTTCTTCAAAAAACTCAATCAAGTTTGTGAGACATGATTTCCCATGCCCAAAGCTGTGTTGACTATTCCTAATCAGTCCTTGCCTTTCCAAATACATGTACATCCTGTCCCTCAGGATTCCCTCAAACAACTTGCCCACCACCGACGTCAGGCTCACTGGTCTATAGCTCCCTGGCTTGTCCTTACCACCCTTCTTAAACAGTGGCACCACGTTAGCCAACCTCCAGTCTTCCGGCACCTCACCTGTGACTATCAATGATACAAATATCTCAGCAAGGGGCCCAGCAATCACTTCCTGAGCTTCCCACAGAGTTCTCGGGTACACCTGATCAGGTCCTGGGGATTTATCCACTTTTATGCATTTCAAGACATCCAGCACCTCCTCCTCCATAATATGGACATTTTTCAAGATGTCACCATCTATTTCCCTACAGTCTATATCTTCCATGTCCTTTTCCACAGTAAACACTGATGCAAAATACTCATTTAGTATCACCCCCATCTCCTGCGGCTCCACACAGAGGCTGCCTTGCTGATCTTTGAGGAGCCCTATTCTCTCCCTAGTTACCCTTTTGTCCTTAATGTATTTATAAAAACCCTTTGAATTCTCCTTAACCCTATTTGCCAAAGCTATCTCATGTCCTGTTTTTTTCCCTCCTGATTTCTCTCTTAAGGATACTCCTACTGCTGTTATACTCTTCTAAAGATTCACTCAATCTATCCTGTCTATACCTGACATATGCTTTCTTCTTTTTCTTAACCAAAACCTCAATTTCTCTCGTCATCCAACAGGAATATATTGTCTCTAGACTCTGGTTACCTCATTTTTGAAGGCTTCCCATTTTCCAGCCATCCCTTTACCTGTGAACATCTGCCCCCAATCAGCTTTTGAACGTTCTTGCCAAATACTGTCAAAATTAGCCTTCCTCCAATTTCGAACTTCAACTTTTGGATCTGGTCTATCCTTTTCCATCACTATTTTAAATCTAATAGAATTATGGCCACTGGTCCCAAAGTGCTCCCCCACTGACACCTCAGTCACCTGCCCTGCCTTATTTCCCAAGAGCAGGTCAAGTTTTGCACCTTCTCTAGTCAGAATATCTGCATCCTGAACCAGAAAAGGTTCTTGTACACACTTAACAAATTCCTCTCCATCGAAACCCTTAAAACTTTGGCAGTCCCATTCTATGTTTGGAAAGTTAAAATTCCCTACCATAACTACTCTATTTTTCTTACAGATAACTGAAATTTCCTGACATTTTTGTTTCTCAATTTCCTGCTGACTAATAGGGGGTCTATAATATAATCTCAATGAGGTGATCACTCCTTTCTTATTTCTCAGTTCCACCCAAATAACTTCCCTGGATGTATTCCTGGGAATATCCTTCCAAAGTACAGCAGTAATGTTATCCCTTATCTAAAATGTTATTCTCTCTTGACCCTCTTTCTATCCTTCCTACAGCAAATGCATCCTGGAACATTCCTGCAAGTATAACGATTACTTCCAGTGTACTTCTCAATCATTCTTAATTACTATAGAATGGAAATTATGCTAAACTAACGAAATTACATTAAACACACATCAAACCTCATTTAGACCATGCTTCCAGTATTGTTTTCAGTTCAGGTTTCCATAATATAAAAAGGACATCAAAACAAAGCAGAAAGTGTACAGATGATTGATAAGGATGATGCAAGGAGTGCCTGGGTATATACATCAAGAAAATATTGACAGGCTGAGTCTCTTCACACTTGAAAAGGAAGTCTGGAGGGGTAATTTAATAAATGTCTCTGGCCATTTGACATTCGATATAGAGAAGAGGCACATCAATCTATGACAGTCACACAAAACAAAATCTAATAGGAAATACAAAAGAAACTTCCACCAAACAGTGGTGAGAATGTAGATCTCCCTATCACAGGGAGTGGTTAAGGTGAGGAATATACATGTATTTAAGAGATAAGGGGGAAGCACAAAAGGAATAAATGGTGGTTATGAATAGTAGACTTAGATAAGAAAAATGGGAAAAGGCTCAAATGGATTATAAATGGTAAAATGGACGTTCGGATTGAATTAACTGCTTCTATGTCTTTATATCATTTGTTATCCTCTCCTATGTAATCCAATGCTATGGATTATAATTATCCCAAAATGTATTACTTATCACGAACTAACAGATTCAGATGCAGGCTGGGAGTATCAGTTCTCATTTCCATTTTCACAGGAATATCAGCAGACTAAAATCAGAACACATATGGATGGATCCGCATGAATTTTTTTTTTACCGATATGTCTAATTAAGCTTCCTTTCTCTAAGGCCCAGCAACATTTATTCAGAGTTCCTGGTGGAAAATCACATGGACTCACAGTCTCCAAAGTCAGATTTAAAGCCAACAAGTGTTAGTGCAAGTTGGTGAGGGGCTTCTCACAAGACAATGGGATGGACTTGATAGTGGGGTGGTGAAAGATTGTTTCTTCTTCTGCTCCACCCCTCCACACATTTGGGATCAAAATAAGGAAACAAGGGAGACAATGGCCTCACGGGATTATCGCTTGATCGTTAATCCAGATACTCAGGTAATGTTCTGGGAACCCAGATTTGATTCCCACCAAGGCAGATGATAGAATTTGAATTCAATAAAATAAATTTGGAATTAAAAGTCTAATGATGACCATGAATCCATTGTCAGGAAAAACCCATCTGGTTCACTAATGTCCTTTAGGGAGGGAAGTTGCCATCCTTGTCTGGTCTGGTCTGGCCTACATGTGACTCCAGAGCCACAGCAACATGGTTGACTCTTAATTGCCCTCTCGGCGATTGGGATGGGCAATAAATGCTGGTGTAGCTAGCGACACCCTTGTCCCATGAAAGAATAATTTTTAAAAAGCCAACTCACCTAACAAAAGCCTGCCCCACAACCTTAACACACTACAGTTAGACAAAATAAGCAAAGGAGTGAGACTTTGTCAGTGCCCATGACAGCTGTTTGCCATCTTCTCAGTTAAGATTAGCCTTCTGATCCATCTGAACGCCAACAGTGGGAACTGCAAGGAGTCTCACAAAGAACTTCGGAGGTAGATTTGCCCTGAGCTTTTAGAGTGGCAAAGGATGTGGTAGCCAAGAAATGAGGGGCATGGATTGGGTGATTAGCAAAGGTCTTTTCCCCAGGGTAGAGGAGTCCAAAGCTAGAAGGCATAGGTTAAAGGTAAGAGGGGTAAGATTTACAAGGGACCTCGGGGAAACTTTTTTCACACAGAAGGTAGTGCGTGTATGGAACAAGCTACCAAAGGGAGTGGTGGAGGCTGGTACAATTACAACATTTGAAAGGCATCTGGATGGATTCAAGAATAGGAAAGGCTTAGAGGAATGTGGGCCAAATGCTGGCAAATGGGACTGGATTAATTTAGGATATCTGGTCGAGATGGACGGGTTGGACCAAAGAGTCTGTTTCCATGATGTAGAAACCTATGACTCTAGATGAGGCTAAGGGGGAATAGGGTGACAGTGGGGGAGCACCTGGTCTTGGAGGCCAGTTGGGATGCAATGAAGTTGGGATGACATCTTTTGGGATGTACCCAATGTGCACAGGAATGAACTGCATCCACCTCCCTCTGCCTTTTTACAACTTTTGCCCAAATGGTGGATTTCTCACTCCTGACCTCCTACGCATGCCAACGGTATTGTGGTGCAGATAATATACTATTTCAACCATATAGCATGGGTCACTTGCCCATCAATTACTTATTGAAACATGGTGGGTATGCGATGCTAATTTTGCAGCTGCCCACCTATTGCATTATGGAGGATAGCTCCATGAAGCAAGGAAGGTGGTGGGCTGTGGGTTCCTCATACTTCGTGGTGAGGGGGCCTGAAAATACAATCCAATGGGCTGATTAATCCTGCAGGCTTTGGAAACTTGACCTCAGGACCATTTGCAGGTGGTTCTATTTGTGGCTGTTTTAACCTTATGGCTCAGTCAAAGGTCCACTTATCGCCATGAGAAAATGGCCGTTAATTGCGACCCTGATTGCCTGATGACTGACCTCCATAGTGCCAACTCCCAATGCCAGCCCAGCCTGGGAAACTTGCCCTGAGATAAGGCAGTATCAGGAAGCCATCCCAACAGAGTGTCCCATGTCTTAGCTAACACTCTCTGCCCCCATCTTCAAACACATCTCCATAGGATGGGGAAAACACAGTCCAATGTGTGCATCCAGCATGACATTCATGAGTCGTGTTTGAAATTTGCGTTAGAATAGTCAAATCAAGTCCTAAGTTTGTGAAATAAGATATTGTACAAGTTAATGAACAGGAGGACCTGGCAAGTGAAATGATTAGCTCCTGCAAAGTGTTGACCCAGGTAGGTAAAGACCCAAAATGTCAATAACATTGTAAGTTTAAGAAATAAGTGTGCAAATTAAAGTAGGAAGCATTAAATTTCACATAATGTTAGTTCGATCACAGGTAGAACATTTTGCTCCATCTGAATACCACATTGTAAAGGGACAATAAAGCCACAAAGTATGCACGGATTCATCAAGAATATGCCGAGGATGGAGAGTGATGGTCATGGAAAATATATTGAGATACCAGTATAACAGTCACTGTAGCAATAAAAGGTTAAAATGAGATTAGATGAGCTCATTTGCACTTAACAACACATTATCTATTGGCTTTGGCACTGGCTGTTCCTCTCAGCTAAACAGTTGGAAAGTGTAGCCCTCTCTTCAGAACATTTGAACAGGACAAACAACTCCGGATTTCCATCAGCAATCAGGCTGAAGAGTCATAAGATCCCTACAGTGTGGAAGCAGCCCATGTGGCCCACCAAGTGCACACTGACCCTCCAAACAACACTGAAACAAGACTCAACCTGTTACCCTATTCCTGTAACCCTGCAATTTTCATGGTCAATCCATCTAGCCTGCATACCCCTGGATACTGTGGGCAAGTTAGCATGGTCAATCCACCTAGCCTGCACATATTTGGACCATGGGAGGAAACTGGAGCACCTGGAGGAAACCCACACAGACACGGAGAGCAGGTAATTTCCAAACAGACAGACACGCGAGGCTAGAATCGAACCCGGGTGTCTGGCGCTATGAGGCAGCAGTGCTAACCATTGAGTCACTGTGCAACCCTAAAATTGAAACCTTGCGACAGCCAGGTATCAATCCCAGGTAAACTGCTTGGAAGACAACTATGTTTACCACTATCACAATGCACTATGTCATTAATGAGCAACACAGAGTATGAATTAGGAAGGTTAAGATAAAAATATTATATTCAATATCAAATCAGATATAGAAAGTGAATTTTAAAAATGGGTAGTAAAATGGTTTAGAGAAATAGAACTTTTTTCCCCAGTTATGTACAATGTCCAACTATTAAGATCTGAATAAATGAAACTCCATATTTTTAAATCATACATTCAGTGTCTGATAAAGTACTTGACAGTAATTAAGACTACTCTTTTTCAGGTACCTTCCTCTTGATGAGGGTTACTTGAGCAGGAGCATTTCTGCATTTTTCTCATTTAATTGTTAACAAAGGCATGACATTGGGTGTGGTCCCAATCTTTTCCGAAGTGGCAAGTCACTTAGTTAGGGGAGTGCCCTGGATGTGTTACACATGTTCCTGCTGTCCACTGTCAATTTACAAAGATCATCTGACTCTTCCATCACTCACTTTGAATGGATTTTAGAAAATAATCATTCTTGGAATATGGGGTTGCTGGCTAGGCCAGCAGTTATTACGCATCCCTACATGCCAAAAGGGCAGTTCAGTCAACCCCATTGCTTTTGGTCTGGAGTCACATGTAGGCCAGACCAGTTAAGGATGACAGTTTCCTTCCCTACTTGGCATTGGTGAACCAGATGGGTTTTTCCCAACATGGTCATCATTAGCCAGATTTTTATTGAATTCCAATTCCATTATCCGCCATGGCAGGATTCGAACCCAGGACTCAAGAACATTAGGTGGGTCTCTAGGTTAATCATACAGTGATACTACCACTTGGCCATCACTTCCTCCTATCCCCTAACTGCACCAAACAAAGCTGATAATACAGGGTGCAATCTCGATCATCCAAAACACATGGGTGGGGATAATTTTGTTCGGATAATTGAATATTCGAATAATTGAATGTTCGGATAATAGTTTACCCAAGCACTGGGACCTTGAGATCTTGTTTGGATAATCTGAAATTCAGATAATCATGTTTGGATAATCGAGGTTGCCCTGTACTCTCAATTCATTTAGCACATTAGCTCAGGAGAAGTACCAGGGTATGCCCACTAGGGGGCGTTGCCATCTGCTAGGAGACAGAAGTAAGAACTCAGAACTTTCAGAGACCAATGAATCGCACCCACGTTTAAAACTGGAGACAGAGGCTGGGCAATGGATCAGAGGTACTCGTCCTGTCACAGAAAACTCCCATCTATCCAAATGAAGACTGATTTAAAACTATACTTCAACTAGAATGAACAAGCCCATAGCTTTTCCTGGTAAGTTTACTGGATACCTGGTAGATAACAACAATAACTTCAGGTTATGCAATGTGTTTGAATGGTGCATCGATTGATGAGATTCTAGCCAAAGCGTAACTTTTCAAGGAGCAAATAACCTCAAAAGTTTCCTGATTTCCACATTTAACTGTCCAATTTTCATAAAAATAAACCTATAGCCTCACCCCTTCTTCTACCGCAAAAACCTGGGCTGCTGTCTCTTCCAAATTAACATTTTAATATGATCAATCCTTAAAAAGAGGTAAGATTTTGATTGGGAAAAAAATAGATTATTTCCTCTGGTTAATCTACTTGGTTAATCACTGACCAGAGTTCTCTTTTTTAAATTGCCATTTGGTAGTGAGGAGAGGGGTGTGGAGAAAGGACTTCACACAGACTTGTTGAAGTATGGAACATTTTGTCACATGGAGTACCTGTGATTAGGGCACAGGCCACTGTACAATTCTTTAACGGAAATGAGGTAAATAACTGAAGTAGAGGAATTTATGGGGCTATGGAGTGACGGCAACAATGAAGTTAATTGTGTATTGTTCTTGCAAAAAACTGGCAAAGACATTATGGCCGAAACCTCCTACACTGTGAACATCAAAATTCTATCCCCTTTCCGTTTAACCAAAAATTAAACTATTCCCCAAGCTTCATGAATGGCCAAGCTGCAAAAACAAGTTGGGGATCACACTGAATCAAACCTGATTCTAAGACTGGGAATTAGATAAGCGTAATTTAAGGGAAGGCGGTTGAAGCAGCGAATATGTACTCACATCATTCAACTTGACAGATAATGAAAGTAAAAAGCACAGCAAGTGTGATAGGAAAGCTAGATGGACATGTCACCATCCAGAGAGATGTAATTTCCTCCAGGAACAAACTCCATAAAACTGCAGTACAGAAACATTCAGAGCAGACCTTTACAGTTTATCAGAAAACTGAGTGCAGACAAGATATGTCCAACGAAGAAATAATCATGCACTAACTAGTAGTGGGAATAGATGAGGTTTTGAGTGCCCAACTGCAGTTAAAGGTATTGTTGTCAATTGTGAACGTGTACAGAAAATTCCATGATCACATATGGATTTAGGGTCAAAGAAGAAACTAGCTGCATATCACTTGAGAGTGACATGAAAAAAATATTGTCTGTTGTGCCAGCTTGATTGAAGAGGATGCTCTTAAAACTCCAAAAGTTATTCCGAGGCTTTCTGACAGAAAGAAGTCCCAAGGCATACAGCAAAAAGGAGAGAGGATTGCAAACTAAACACATAAATGTTGCCTTCCTGGCAAGACCGCAAAATGACACTCAACTACAAGGCGACAGGTGGCTTCTGGGGGCTTCAGAAAAACATCACTTTGGACTTTCCATATAATATAGGCTGGTCCATCTCAACAATGTTGGTTATCTAAAAAGGTTTTCAAGAATTAAGATCTGCTCTTCTTCTTCTTCAGCAGTGTAGAAGACTTGCTCCCACTTGGGGGGTTGGGCTTTGAGGTGGCTACATTGTCTAATCTGGAGCCAAAGAGTCTGCTATGGGTAGGGCAGATTATGTTTGATGAGGCGGGTGTGTGGGACCTTCTGGACTGTGCTCGGCCTCCATGTGCTCCACCCTATAAATCTCAAAGTGGTTGGCAACTTCATAAGTGTTTCTTCTCTAGTTTGTGCATTCCAGGACAAGAGATTCTTGTGTGCCAGAGGGGATGTTGCATATGTTTAGGAAGGCTTTCAGGGTGTCCTTATACCATTTCCTCTGCCTTCCTAGTGATTGCTAACCATGTGGAGCTTGGACAGCAGTTGTTTTGGGAGTCCTGTATTTGGCATTTGGACAACAGGCCTGCTCATCGCAACTGGTAGTGTGTAACAAAAGTGTCTCTATATGAGGATGAGTGGCCTGGGAGAGAATGCTCAGGTTGGTACACCCTGCCAGTGGATTTGCAGGATTTTACAAAGGCAGTGTTGGGCATAATATTCCACGGTGTGAGGTATTTGCTATATATGTCCATACTTCTGATGCATACAGGAGAATGAGGACACGGATCTTGGTGCTGGGTTTGAGATCTCATATTTTGTACACTCTGCTCTTCAGGCATCCAAAGGCTGCCCTGGTGCATGGAATTAATGTTGGATTTCATCATCAATGTCTGCTCATAGTGAGAGGAGATTCTCAAGGTCTGGGGAAAGATCCACATTGTCCAGTGATGTCATGGATTTTGATGGTTAGGGGCAGTTTTGAGTGGTAGGAGCGGATTGGCAGAGAATCTTTGTTTTCCGAATGTTTAGTCTGAGGCCCATTCTCCCATACATCTACGTGAAAGCTATGGTGGTTTGTATCTTGGCCTCTTGAGGCTGTGTATGTGCGGGTTACATCTGCATATTGCAGCTCAATGATATGTTTGGGTGATCTTGGTTCTAGCCTGGAGGCAAAAGTTCCCCACATCCAAAGGTTAGCACTACTCTGGCAAGGAGATTCGTGGAGACAGGATGGAGTGCTGTGGCAAGAAAGATAGAGAAGAGAATTTGTGTAATAACACAGCCCTATCTGACCCTAGTCTGCACTCATAATGGGTCTGTGAAGATCCATTGGTGAGAATCACAGTTTGCATGTCATCATGAAGCAGGTAGAATGGTGACAAATTTCTGCAGGCAGTTGGATTTGAGGAGGATATTCTACAATGCCTCACGGCTGACAGACTCAAAAACCTTTGAGAGACCAAAGAAGGCCAAGTACAGAACTTAGTACTGGTCCATGCACTTTTCTTGGCTTTGTCCATTGTGCATTTTGATGGGCAGAAGTTACATTCAGATTTGATGAGGGGTTATTCAAGTACTTGGAAGAGGAGCTTGAGGCGGATTCTCATGATGACCTTTCCCACAGTGGGCAGTAGGGAAAGCCCATGTACGTTCCACAGTCATCCTGTCTCCTTGCTTGAATTGGAGATGCTGGTGTTGGACTGGGGTGTACAAAGTTAAAAATCACACAACACCAGGTTATAGTCCAACAGGTCCAAAAGCTAGTGTGCTTCCAATTAAACCTGTTGGACTATAACCTGGTGTGAGATTTTTAACTCCTTGCTTGAAGGTAGTGACAATTATGGTGCCTGAGATCTCCCAGTTTGCTCCCCTCCATCCAGACAAGGACAATGAGGTTATGGATTCATGTCAAGAGTGCCTTTCCGCTGCAATTTTGTCCTCCCACTGTGATTGCGGTGAAAAAGCTTAGCACATTGTGGTTATTCGGGAGTTGCTGAGCTTCCTGCAGTCTTTCCACTCACTATCGACTCTTTAGGTCATGGGTTTGTTGTTACACCTCAGTCTTCAGTTGCCAATTGGCTTGTTTCCTGTCTCTCATGTTTCGATGGAGTTGCCAGTTCAGGAACACCTTGTGTTTGTTCTCTGGGAAATCCTGGATCGCCTGATCATTCTTGTCAAATTAGTCTTGGCAAGACCACAAAATGTCACAACTGCAATGTGAGAAATTGTCTAGGAATGTCCCATCCACGAAAAGCAACACAAATAAAACCTAGCCAATTCCTACTCTACTTTGTCTACTTTCAATTATCAGTAAAGATGTCATCAACAGTCTCCCACAAAAGGCAATCTAGCTGCCTCCCACTGAGTGACAATGCCATCACCAACTCTCAAGCCATTAATATCCCGGAGGTTACCACGGATCTGGAACTGAACTGGACCAACCATAAAATACAATGAGCAGGGAATTCTGAAGTAACTCACTCCCTAAAGTGCCTCTTTCCTGTATATAGATTTTCAGCAACAACAGATTGAATTGACTTTCACTTGAAAACATTGTCATAAAACCAATCTAATATAATGCAGTGCCAGCGTAACACTAAGATGACGACTTTCTTCAGTTAGAGGGTGGTAAATCTTTGGAAACTTCTACCTCAGAAAGCTGTGGAAGTCCAATCACTGAACATTTCAAGACAGATACCAATAGATTTATAGATAGCAAAGACATCAAAGGACTTGGGGATAGTGTGGGAAAGTGATATTAAGGTAGATGACCGATCATAGAACGTAGAACACAGAACAATACATGTAGCACAGGCCCTCAATGTCATGCCAACCTGTGAACTAATCTAAACCCATCCCCCAACACTAGTCCATCATCATCCATGTGCTTATCCAAGGATTGTTTAAATGCCCTTAATGTGGCTGAGTTAACTACATTGGCAGGTAGGGCATCCCACGCCCTTACCACTCTGTGTAAAGAACCTGCCTCTGACATCTGTCTTAAATCTATCACCCCTCAAATCTGTAGTTATGCCCCTGGGTACAAGCTGACATCATCATCCTCAGAAAAAGACTTTCACGGTCTGTCCTATCTAATCCTCTGATCATCTTGTATGTCTCTATCAAAACCCTCTTCTTTCGATGAGAACAGGTTCAAGTCTCTCAGCCTTTCCTCATAAGACCTTCCCTCCAGACCAGGCAACATCCTGGTAAATCTCCTCTGCACCTTTTCCAATGCTTCCACATCCTTTCTGTAATGGGGCGACCAGAACTGTATACAATATTCCTAGTCCGGCCGCACTAGTGTTTGTATAGTTGCAGCATGACAATATGGTTCCTGAACTCAATCCCTCTACCAATAAAACCTAATACCTTCTTAACAGCACTATCAACCTGGGTGGCAACTTTCAGGGATCTATGTACTTGGTCTCCAAGATCCCTCTGCACATCCATACTACCAAGAATCTTTACATTGACCCAGTATTCTACCTTCCTGTTATTCTTCCCAAAGTGAATCACTTTACATTTAGCTGCATTGAACTCCATTTGCCATCTCTCAGCCCAATTCTGCAGTTTATCCAAGTCCCCCTGCAATCTGTAACATTCTTCCACACTGTCCACTACTCCACCAACTTTAGTGTCGTCTGCAAATTTACTAATCCATCCACCTATGCCTGCGTCTAAGTCATTTATAAAAATGACAAACAGCAGTGGTCCCAAAAGTGATCCTTGTGACACACCACTAGTAACTGGACACCAGGCTGAATATTTTCCATCAACCATCACTCATTGCCTTCTTACAGAAAGTCAGTTTCTAAGCCAAACTGCTAAATCACCCTCAATCCCATGCCTCTGCATTTTCTCCAACAGCCTACCATGTAGAACCTTATCAAAGGCTTTACTGAAGTCCATGTACACCATGTTAACTGCCCTATCCTCATCCACATGCTTGGTCACCTTCTCAAAAAACTCAATGAGATTTGTGAGACACGACCTGCCCTTGACAAAACCATGTTGACTATCTGCAATCAAATTGTTGCTTGCGAGATGATTATAAATCCTCTCTCTTATAATCCTTTCCAAAGCTTTTCCTACAACAGATGTAAGGCTCACTGGTCTATAATTATCTGGGTCATCTCTACTGTCCTTCTTGAGCAGGGGCACAACATTTGCAACCCTCCAGTCCTCTGGTACTAAACCTGTAGACAATGACGACTCAAAGATCAAAGCCAGATGTAGCTGAATGGTGGAGCAGGCTCGATGGGCAGAATGGCGTACTCCTGCTCCCAGGTTTCTATCAAACATTTTCCAGAATTGTCAAACGTACTTCCTTTTCTGTGTAGGAGCAGTTTAATAATTGACCGAACTGCAATCTTAAAGCCAAACATTTCAGAATATCAATTCAATGTACATTACAGAATAGCCATACAAAGTACACATTTAAACCCAATCATTTTATTAACAAATTCAAACAAAAAAGCATTCAACATTTTTTTGAAGATTTCTTGCAAAGATTTACCTGTCCATGTTTCGTGGGTTTGAATGGTTGTCAAACATCACTTAAATATTGGTTGTATTCAGTGAGACTAAGTCCTATTGAAATTCTATTTGCCTCACAAAGTCACAGCTGTGTGCTTTTATACTCATCCATCAAGTCAGGTTGCAGGAATCTTTGAAAATCTTACAAACTTGTCATACAAGCCTGACAAGCCCAGCGCTTCAAATTCTTGATGCAACTCAGCCCCTGATGCAAACTCTTTCACAGCAAAGCTTGTAAGCCTGAAAGGGAAATACTTTTTTTTATTAAAATCAGTACTTCTCATCCAATATTCAGAATGAAACAATTAATCTAATCTACTTTGACATGCTGTAATGCGATGTCTATTTGATGAGCTTTACCTGAGCTGCCCTGCTTGAAGCTTTACTTCACACAGAACACTTAGCATCTTTTCTTTGCATTTCCTTCCACTGGAGTCCACATCCACCTTAGAGGTTTTCTGGAGGACTAGATAGTCCTTTCCATTTTAACATCAAAAGGACACACAAGTTAAGTGCACAAAGTTGATGATTTTTGAGCAATTCAATTTTTAAAAACAGCTGGATTGCGGTGCATTGTCCCAACTCATGGCTTTCACCAGATCATTTTTAATTGAAAAGCAAATCAGATGGAACTACATCTAACAATCTTGAGTTGATCTTTATCGTGCATGCTCGTCTCTATCACCACTGAATTGAGAATTCTTTAAGGAAAAATATATCATGTAAATTTTCCCTTAATTCAGCAACTTTCAGCAGGGTGCATAGCTTAATCTAAGATGCAAGGAAGTCTCCAATTTGATCCCTGATCTTTTCACACGAGCTGGTGTCAGCAGCAGAGGGTTTTTTTTTTACAGCACGGAGTGGTAGGGACTGGGCAGAAGTGAGGTCAGAGCAGGGAGGCTGTTGGGAAGGCAAGTGATTGCTATTTAAGTAGGTGTGTTCTAAGAAAGTTTGGGAAGTAAACACGTGGCTAAGGGATCGGTGTGGGAAAGAGGGATTCCATTTTATGGGGCATTGGCATCAATTTTGGAACCCACAGGGCTCTGTACCGTTGGGATGGGTCTCCACCTGAACTGATCTGGAACCAGTGTTCTAACGAAAAGGATAAATAGGGTGGTCAGTAGGACTTTAAAGTTCTGAGTCGGGGGGGGAAGGGAGAGGGAAAGCAATAGGGAGTATGGAGATAAATGGAAAGATAAGCAGCAGGTTAGCAGGTGGGTTTAAGCTCGAGGCAGATTAGGAATGCAGCAAAAAGGAAGGATAACTTAGGACATCTTATGATTTCCAATATCTCTAATAGTGATAAGAAAGTTAGCATTAAGGCACTCTACCTGAATGCTCGTAGTATTTGTAACAAAGTTGACGAATTAACAGCACAAATCATCATGAATGATTATGATGTGGTGGGCATCACAGAGACGTGGCTGCAGGGGGTTCAGGACTGGCAGTTAAACATCCAAGATTTATAACTTATTGAAAAGACAGGGAGGTGGGCAGAGGGGGTGAGGCTGTCTTGTTAGTTAAGAATGAAATTAAATCTATGGCATTGAATGACATAGGGTCAGAGGATGTGGAGTCTGTGTGGGTGGAGTTGAGGGATCACAAAGGCAAACAAACCATAATGGGAGTTATGTACAGACCTCCCAGCAGTGGTCAAGATCAGGGGCTCAAGATGTACATGGAAATAGATAGGGCATGTCAGAAAGACAAGGTCACGGTGATCATGCGGGACTTCAACATGCAGGTGGACTGGGTGAATAATGTTGCCGGTGGATCCAAAGAAAGGGAATTCATTGAATGCTTACAGCATGGCTTTTTGGAACAGCTTGTCATGGAGCCCACAAAGGAGCAGGCTATTCTGGACTTAGTGCTATGTAATGAGCCAGACTTTATAAAAGATCTGAAAGTAAGGGAAAACTTAGGAGGCAGCGATCATAATATGGTACAGTTCAGTCTGCAGTTCAAAAGAGAGAAGGTAAAATTGGATGTAATGGTGTTACAGTTAAATAAAGGTAATTACAGGGACATGAGAGAGAAACTGAAAAATTGACTGGAAGCAGAGCCTAGTGGGGAAGAGTTTCTGGCAGGAGTTTCGAGGTGTAATTGAGTACACAGTACAGAAGTTCATCCCAAAGAAAAGAAAGATTATCCAGTGTTGGCGGTGGGGGTGAAAAGCAGACAGCCATGGCTAACAAAGGAAGTCAGGAAATGCAACACGGAAAAACAGAGACCCAATAAAGTGGTCAAGAGCACTGGGAAATCAGAAAATTGGCAAGACTACAAAAATAAACAGAGGATAACAAAGAGAGAAAGAAAGAAGGAGAGGATCAAATATGAAGGTAAGCTAGCCAGTAATATTAGAAATGATAGTAAAAGTTTCTTTCAATACATAAGAAACAAACGAAAGGCAAAAATAGACATTGGGCCGCTCCAAATTGATGCAGGAAGGCTAGTGCTGGGAGATAAGGAAATAGCTGAAGAACTTACTAAGTACTAAGTGTCAGTCTTCACAGTGGAAGACATGAGTAATATCCCAACAATTAAGCTGAGTCAGGGGGACAGAGTGGAGTATGGTAGCCATTACAAAAGAGAAAGTGCTAGAAAAGCTAAAAGGTTTAAAAATTGATAAATCTCCTGGCCTGGATGGGCTACATCCTAGAGTTCTGAGAGAAGTGGCTGAGGAAATAGTGGAGGCACTGACTGTGATCTTTCAAAAATATCTGGAGTCAGGGAAAGTCCCAGATGATTGGAAAATCGCTGTTGTAACCCCCTTGTTCAAAAAAGGATCAAGACAAAAGATGGAAAATTACAGGCCGATTAGCCTAATCTTGACTGTAGGTAAAATTCTAGAATCTGTCGTTAAGGATAAGATTCCTAAATTCTTGGAATTGCAAAGTTGGATTAGAACAAGTTAGCATGGATTTAGTATGGGGAGGTTGTTCCTGACAAACCTGTTAGAATTCTTTGAAGAGGTAACAAGTAGGTTCGACCAGGGAAACCCAGTGGATGTTATCTATCTAGACTTTGAAAAGGCCTTTGATAATGTGCCTCACGGGAGGCTGCTGAGTAAGGTGAGGGCCCATGATGTTCAAGGTGAGCTCCTGCAATGGATTGAGGATTGGCTGTCTGACAGAAGGCAGAGAGTTGGGATAAAAGGTTCTTTTTTTGGAATGGCAGCTGGTGACAAATGATGTCCCACAGGGTTCAGTGTTGGGGCCGCAGCTGTTCACTTTATATATTAATAATCTGAATGAAGGGACCGGGGGCATTCTGGTGAAGTTTGCCGATGATATGGAGTTAGGTGGAGAGGCTGCAGAAAGGCTTAGACAGTTTAGGAGAGTGGTCCAGGAAATGGCTGATAAAATTCAACGTGAGTAAATGCGAGGTCTTGCACTTTGGAAAAAAGCATATAGGCATGGACTATTTTGTAAGCGATGAGAAAATTCTGAAAGCCAAAATACAAAGAGATCTGGGAGTGTTCGTCCAGGATTCTCTAAAGGTTAACTCGCAGGTTGAGTCCGTGATTAAGAAAGAGAACGTAATGTTGTCTTTTATCTCAAGACTGTAGGAATATAAAAGCAGCGATGTGCTTCTGGGACTTTATAACGCTCTAGTTAGGCCCCATTTAGAATACTGTGTCCAAATTTGGGCCCCACACCTCAGGAAGGACATACTGGCACTGAGCATGTCCAGCAGAAATTCACTCGGATGATCCCAGGAATGGTAGGCCTAACATACGATGAACGGCTCAGGATCCTGGGATGGTATTCATTTAGAGTTTAGAAGGTTGAGGGGAGATCTAATAGAAACTTACAAGATAATGCATGGCTTAGAGAGGGTGGACGCCGGGAAGTTGTTTCCATTAGGCAGGGCGACTAGGACCTGTGGGCACAGCCTTAGAATTAGAGGGTGTCAATTTTGAACAGAAATGAGGCATTTATTCAACCAGGGAGTGGTGGGCCTGTGGAATTCATTGACATGGACCGCAATGGTGGCCGGAACGTTAAATGTATTCAAGGCAGAGATTGATAAATTCTTGATCTTTTTTTGGAATGGCAGCTGGTGACAAATGATGTCCCACAGGGTTCAGTGTTGGGGCTGCACCTGTTCACTTTATAGTGAATTAAGGGTAGCAGGGAGAGTGAAATGCCCATCAGCCATGATTGAATGGTGGATTGGACTCGATGGGCCGAATGGCCTTACTTCCACTCCTATGTCTTATGGTCTTATGATCTTAATGTCAGGCACCTTTGAGCTAAAGGAAGAGAGGCAGTCCAAGATGGATGCTTCTCATCATATCAAGTGAATCTTCTCAATGTACAATAAACTTTTTATTATTTCGCACCTATGGGACCAGGAATGTGCCGATTAATCAAATAATGGGATAATCAGGAGATGAGAGCTGAAAATGTGTTGCTGGAAAAGCACAGCAGGTCAGGCAGCATCCAAGGAGCAGGAGAATCAACGTTTCAGGCATGAGCCCTTCTTCAGGAATGAGGAAAGTGTGTCCAGCAGGCTAAGATAAAAGGTAGGGAGGAGGGGCTTGGGGGAGGGGCATTGGAAATGCGATAGGTGGAAGGAGGTCAAGGTGAGGGTGATAGGCCAGAGTGGGGATGGGGGCGGAGAGGTCAGGAAGAAGATTGCAGGTTATAAAGGCGGTGCTGAGTTCAAGGGATTTGACTGAGACAAGGTGGGGGGAGGGGAAATGAGGAAACTGGAGAAATCTGAGTTCATCCCTTGTGGTTGGAGGGTTCCTGGGCGGAAGATGAGGCGCTCTTCCTCCAACCGTCGTGTTGCTATGGTCTGGCGATGGAGGAGTCCAAGGACCTGCATGTCCTTGGTGGAGTGGGAGAGGGAGTTGAAGTGTTGAGCCACAGGGTGGTTGGGTTGGCTGGTCTGGGTGTCCCAGAGGTGTTCTCTGAAACGTTCCACAAGTAGGTGGCCTGTCTCCCCAATACAGAGGAGGCCACATCGGGTGCAGCGGATGCAGTAAATGATGTGTGTGTGGAGGTGCAGATGAATTTGTGGCGGATATGGAAGGATCCCTTGGGCCTTTGGAGGGAAGTAAGGGGGGAGGTGTGGGCGCAAGTTTTGCATTTCTTGCGGTTGCAGGGGAAGGTGCCGGGAGTGGAGGTTGGGTTGGTGGGGGATGTGGACCTGACGAGGGAGTCACGGAGGGAGTGGTTTCAGAAAACACCTCTGGGACACCCGGACCAACCAACCCAACCATCCCATGGCTCAACGCTTCAACTCCCTCTCCCACTCCACCAAGGACATGCAGATCCTTGGACTCCTCCATTGCCAGACCATAGCAACACGACGGTTGGAGGAAGAGCGCTTCATCTTCCGCCTCAGAACCCTCCAACCACAAGGGATGAACTCAGATTTCTCCAGTTTCCTCATTTCCCCTCCCCCCACCTTGTCTCAGTCAAATCCCTCAAACTCAGCACCGCCTTTCTAACCTGCAATCTTCTTCCTGACCTCTCCGCCCCCCCAGCCCCACTCTGGCCTATCACCCTCACCTTGACCTCCTTCCACCTATCGCATTTCCAACGCCCCTCCCCCAAGTCCCTCCTCCCTACCTTTTATCTTAGCCTGCTGGACACACTTTCCTCATTCCTGAAGAAGGGCTCACGCCCGAAACGTCGATTCTCCTGCTCCTTGGATGCTGCCTGACCTGCTGTGCTTTTCCAGCAACACATTTTCAGCTCTCATCTCCAGCATCTGCAGTTCTCACTTTCTCCTCCATAATCAGGAGATCCACAACATAATATAAAAACAGATGCTAAGTAATTGAAGTGTAATTCAGGGGGCATATACATCACTGTTAAACTTTAATTACAGCATAAATCACTGAAATAATAATGCAACTTTGCCTTAAATAAAACATATTGGTAGAGAGCCTTCTCATTCTCAATCTCAACTGACAATCCAGACTTGCAGAGATTGCGGTATTTGAGGAGAAATTGAATCAACTGTTGATATTTTGTGTGGCCCTTCGATTGAACAATAAGTATATTTACGCTGAGGTAAATAATTGGACACATTAATCCAGCAAACATCACAGGATTTGAGGGGTTTATTTGTCCTGATTCTTAAAGGACTGGTTAAAATAAAGTTTGCCATATCTGTTGGTCAACTTGTGCAAGGGATGCCAAGACTTGGACTCAGCTTCCACATGCTTGCACTGAACCAATGTTGGATCCGAGCTGAGGAACTGGAGTCAGGGCTGCACACATTACATCATGCCAGGGAATGGGAAAGGGTCCTGGACAGGTAACTACAGCAGGTGGTCACACCCCTCAGCTGAGGTATTTAACATTTGAGCTGGATATCAGTGTCAAGACCTGCCAGTGAGGCAACTATGTAGAATTGAGGGGTAGTTTGCAAAGAGTCTCAGCATCTACAAATGTCCAACAGGTACCAAGTTCTTGCAAGCTGAGTGAATGAGAGTGAGGTGGATAAGCAAACTGACCACACACTTTTAGTACAGGAAGGCATTCAGCAATGGGGGAGGTATCTGGGACTTAGTAGTTGTAGGGGACAGTGTATTTAGGGAGATAGATGCCATTTACAGCCGTCGTAAAAGTTGGTTATGGAAGTTGTGTTGCCACCTCTTCCCACCCCACCTCTTGCAAGAATGCCATCCCGTATTCCCAATTCCTCCGCCTCCGCCGTATCTGCTCCCAGGAGGACCAGTTCCATCACAGAACACACCAGATGGCCTCCTTCTTTAGAGACCGCAATTTCCCTTCCCACGTGGTTAAAGATGCCCTCCAACGCATCTCGTCCACATCCCGCATCTCCGCCCTCAGACCCCACCCCTCCAACTGTAACAAGGACAGAACGCCCCTGGTGCTCACCTTCTACCCTACCAACCTTCACAAAAACCAAATCATCCGCTGACATTTCCGCCACCTCCAAATGGACCCCACCACCAGGGATAGATTTCCCTCCCCACACCTTTCTGCCTTCCGCAAAGACCGTTCCCTCCGTGACTACCTGGTCAGGTCCACACCCCCTACAACCCACCCTCCCATCCTGACACCTTCCCCTGCCACCGCAGGAATTGCAAAACCTGTGCCCACACCTCCTCCCTCACCTCCATCCAAGGCCCTAAAGGAGCCTTCCACATCCAAAGTTTTACCAGCACATCCACCAATATCATTTATTGTATCCGTTGCTCCCGATGCGGTCTCCTCTACATTGGGGAGACTGGATGCCTCCTAGCAGAGCGCTTTAGGGAACATCTCCGGGACACCCGCACCAATCAACCACACCGCCCTGTGGCCCAACATTTCAATTCCCCCTCCCACTCTGCCGAGGACATGGAGGTCCTGGGCCTCCTTCACCGCTGCTTCCTCACCACCAGATGCCTGAAGGAAGAACGCCTCATCTTCCGCCTCGAGACACTTCAACCCCAGGGCATCAATGTGGACTTCAACAGTTTCCTCATTTCCCCTTCTCCCACCTCACCCTAGTTCCAAACTTCCAGCTCAGCACTGTCCCCATTACTTGTCCTACCTGCCTATCTTCTTTCCCACCTATCCACTCCACCCTCCTCCTTGACCTATCACCTTCATCCCCTCCCCCACTCACCTATTGTACTCTATGCTACTTTCTCCCCACCCCCACCCTTCTCTAGCTTATCTCTCCACCCTTCAGGCTCTCTGCCTTTATTCCTGATGAAGGGCTTTTGCCCGAAACGTCGATTTTACTGCTCCTCAGATTCTGCCTGAACTGCTGTGCTCTTCCAGCACCACTAATCCAGAATCTGGTTTCCAGCATCTGCAGTCATTGTTTTTACCAAGTTGTGTTGCCTGCCCAGAGGCACAGTTAAGGGCATCGCCTCAGGGTTGGAAAGGAACTTGGAGAGGCAAGGGAGCGATCCAGTTGTCATCATCCCCATTGATACCAATGACATTAAGAGGACTAGTCGGTAGCTCTGAAAGACTTTGAACAGTTAGGACCAAACTAAATAGGACAGCCTCCAAAGTAATGATCTCAGGATAACTACCTGCGCCACAGGCAAACTGACATGTGATAAATAAAGTCAAGAAATTTAGTGCATGGCTCGAAGATTGATGTGGGAGGAAATGATTTCAATTCACGGGGCACTGGCACCAGTACTGGATAGAAGGGAAATATTTTGGCATCATGGGCTTCACTTATATTGTAATGGGACCAGAGTCCTAGCGAATCAAATAACAAGGGCTGTATAGAGAGCTTTAAACTAAACAGAGATGGAAACGAAAGTCCTGAAGAGGGGATTTGTAGGCTGACAAAGCAAAAGATTTTGGCAGCAAAGGAGGACATTTGTTTCGGTAACTATAAGGGACAGAGTGCACAAATATAAATGATGCTCTATTTATAAATAGGATCAAAGTAAGAAAAAAATTAGTGAAAGGACTGTATTAAATGTTCTTTACTTATGTAGTATTCAGGACAGAATAAATGAGTAAATGGCAGAAGTAAAAGTTAACAGGTATGATCTTATGGTCATTACTGAGACTTTTTTACGAGGCAATCAAATCTGGGAACTGAATATTTAGGGGTCTGAATTCTTGAAATGGCAGACAGGAAGAAAAGGGTGGTCGGGTGGCTTAGTTAGTACAGTACGGAATTAGTATAACAGCAAGAGATGATCTGGATTGAAAGTCATGGAATCCTTATGGGCGGACGGAAAGAAATAACAAGGGAGAGAAGCACTAGTGGGAGCAGTCTCTAGCAATGTTCCCTCTAAGCTGCGTTGCTCTAATATTCTGCACACAGAAATTAGAGACTACTTCCCTGCATGTGGCTCAGAGGTCCCTGCGGTCAGTAAGAAAATTAGAGGGAACACTGATCTATAGGCCCCCTAACAGTAGCTAAATGTGGGACAGAGAATAAATCGGAGATAATGAGGCCATGTATTATTAAAAAAACTCATTAATCATGTATGACTTTAATCTTCATATAGATTGGGAAAATCAAATTGGCAAAGGTAGCCACAAGGAAGAGGATTCAGGAAAACCTTATTCAAAACATATTGTTCGATAATCAGGGATTATGCTATTTTGGATCTACTGACATATAATAAAGCAGGCTTAATAAATAATCTCAGAGCAAAAGATGCTCAAGAAAACAATGATTATAATAAGATAGATTTGTGCATTCAGTTTGAGAGTGAGAAACTGGAGTCAAAAACAATTGTGCTAAACTTGAATAAGGGTAATCTCAAAAGAATGACGGCAGTCTTGGCTGGGATGGACTGGGAAAGGCGTTTAGCAGCAAAGACAGTTGACAAACAATGGTTGTATTTAAGAAAACAGTTCATCTATTGCAATATACTTGCAGTTCATCCATTTCTCACTACATCCTAGTGAGAAAGAATTCGAGCAAGGGAATAAACAACCATGATTAACCAAGGAAGTTGCGGATAGCATTAAATTGAAAGGAAAAGCATACAATGTAGCAAAGAGTAGTGGCAACATTGAGGATTGAGAAAATTATAAAAACCAACAAGAGATCATCATAAAAATAATGAAGTGGGATAAAGTAAACTAGGAGGGTAAACTAGCAAGTAATACAAAAGGAATAATAGATGTTTGTAAAATACAAAAGGAATAGAGAGGCAAAGTGAACATAGGCCTCTTAGAGAGTGTGGCTGGGGAAATAAGAATGGGGAATCAAGAAATAGCAGGGCAGATGAATACATTTTGTGCATCAGTCATCGTGTTAGACACTTAGAGCATTCCAAAAGGCTAAATAGTCAAGGGGAAAAAGCCAGGCTGGAAATAAATGCAATAACTAACACTACACGGAAAACAAAACTAGGGAAACAAATAAGGCCAAAGCCAATAGTTTTCTTTCCGGCTATGTGGGCCTCCAAGGTCCGTGCACAGCAGCAAATTCCAGAACCAAGATCGGGATGTCGAAGGCTGATTGTTATGCATGGAACCTTGGAGCGGCTGTAAGCGCAGTCATGCAGTGCAGAAGGAACATTGGTTTCCTGGGTCTAATCCCAGGAGCTGGAAATGTGTTGCTGGAAAAGCGCAGCAGGTCAGGCAGCATCCAGGGAACAGGAGAATCGACGTTTCGGGCATAAGCCCTTCTTCAGGGCTTATGCCCGAAACGTCGATTCTCCTGTTCCCTGGATGCTGCCTGACCTGCTGCGCTTTTCCAGCAACACATTTCCAGCTCTGATCTCCAGCATCTGCAGACCTCACTTTCTCCTCTAATCCCAGGAGATCAAAGGAACTAACTGCAGAGATGGTGGGTACAATGGTAATGATTTTCCGAAACTCGTTAGATTCTGGAAAATCACAGAAGATTGGAAACTGCAAATGTAACACTGCTATTCAAAAAGAGAGATGAGAAACAAGTGGCTCTAGGTCAGTTAGCTTAGCGTCTGTCATCGGAAAATATTAGTCACTACTATAAACGATATTCTACCAAAGCATTTAGTAGGGCTTGGAATGCCCTACCTGCCAATGTAATAAACTCAGCCACAGTAGGGAGATTTAAACAATCCTTAGATAAGCACATGGATGATTTTGGGATAGTGTAGAGGGACGAGCCAAGAATAATTCACAGGTCGGCGCAACATTGAGGGCCGTAGGGCCTGTTCTGCTCTGTATTGTTCTATGTTCTAAATTCAAAACATAATCAAGCAGAGTCATAAACAGAAAATTATGACTGACAAATTTTTTAGAATTGTTCGCGATGTTAGAAAGCAGACTTTATCTTGGGAAACTAGTAAATCTAACCTATTTGGATTTCCAAAATACTTTTAGATTAGATTAGATTAGATTAGATTAGATTAGATTACTTACAGTGTGGAAACAGGCCCTTCGGCCCAACAAATCCACACCGACCCGCCGAAGCGCAACCCACCCATACCCCTACATTTACCCCTTTAACCTAACACTACGGGCAATTTAGCATGGTCAATTCACCTGACCTGCACATCTTTGGACTGTGGGAGGAAACCGGAGCACCCGGAGGAAACCCACGCAGACACGGGGAGAACGTGCAAACTCCACACAGTCAGTCGCCTGAGGTGGGAATTGAACCCGGGTCTCTGGCGCTGTGAGGCAGCAGTGCTAACCACTGTGCCACCGTGCCGCCCACACCACTGTGCCACCGTGCCTACCTTTTTAAGTAGTGTTATGTGTGATAACTTTTATAAGTTATCACACATAACACTACTTAAAAAGGTAGGAACTGTTGGGAGCATTTTCCTAACTAATAAAAAACAAAGACTTGGGATAATAGGGGCACTTTCAGGATGGCAACCTGTAACTAGTCAAGTGTCATAGGGATCACTCCCCAGGTTACAATTATTTACAACTTATATTCCTGACGTAGATGATGGAAGTGAATGTACCATAGCCAAGTTTGCAGATGATACCACAATAGATGGAGAAGCAAGTTGTGAGGAGACACAGAGTTTGTAGTCAGATAGAAATACATTAAGTGAGTGGGAAAAAAATTTTTGGTCCCGTTATCAAAGGAAAGACTTATTTGAGGCAATCCAGAAAAGCTCACAAGATTGATCCAGGTATGAAGAGATTTTCTGATGATAACAGGTGGAGTAAGTTGGGTCTGTACTCATTGGAGTCCAAAGGGAAAGACAGGCAACCTTATTGAAGCAAGCAACATTCTAGAAGGCTTGAAGGGTAAATGTGGATAGGCTGTTTCCCCTTGTGAGAGAATCTAGGACCAGAACGCATAATTTCAGAGTAAGAGGTCTCCCATTTAAGAAGAGAGGAAAACAAATTTCATCTCGCTGAGGGTTGTGAATTTATGCAAGTGGAGTTAAGGATTATTAAATCAAGCATGATCTCACTGAACAGCTCAGCAGACTCGATGGGCTGAATGACATATTTCTGGTCCCCTATCACTGGTCTGACATCTTGCTGTTGAATAATGGGCTCTTATGGCTCTTACCAAAGCATGCAAACTAAAACTACACTGCAGCAAGGAGCCAAGAACTTCGGGAGAGCAGAGATAGAAGATTAACATGAAAAGAACATTTTGTAAAGACACAATACGTAACTTATTGAAATGGAAAAGGCCCGATAGATTAGTAAAATCACAACTCTGAGAAGCAAGATTACTACCTTGATATCTTTCCTCTCTCCCTGCAGAAGAATTAATATGAGTTTTCCCAAGAACATCAATCTTCCAGTGAGTCTGAGGTCAGAAGTCCACTTCTCTATGCTCTTTATGTACTTTGCTTTGGCTCTCATGTGATCTAAGTGCAAAAGTGCCATCCACACGCCACTATCTGCACTGCAAAGCTGCTGTGAACTGTCCCCTTCACTGGTCTGGTCCACTAAGACACGGTCAGCATCATCCTTAAAGTTCTGCTGGAGCCACATCATCAACTCATAAACCATAGGCTGGCCAAGAAGAGAGTCTGCATATTGCATCAAACTTAGCTTCAAATCACAACACTGCTTGCGGTTGAGCTGATCTGAGCAGATGGAGATGTCTGGAAGGCACACAGGATACTCAGGGGATAAATGAAAAGTGACTTTTAACTGGATTTTCTTTGCATGGTGTTCACAGATGGTATGGATTTGGAAAGTAATCCCCTTGGATTCTGTAACACATCAAATAAATTCAACATTGCAGAGTTAGCATTGAGATTGTAACGTTTCCACAAACACATCATAGTTTAGTGAATTAAAGTCAGCACTGAATTCTCAGTATAATAAAAATTAAGTTGCTTTGCAAAATCTGTCTCAGGTCAGCTACTTCCTCCATTGCACTTGCTGATGGATTGCTAACGGAGTTTTTGTAATAATTAATCACGCAAGCAATCACGACAGCCTATCTTAGGATTCTGACAAAAAACAAGGCCAAAATAAATGTAACTTTTTAAAAGTTTACAACTTTTTCAGCACATCCTAAACCCAGACAGAAACACGTATCTTTAACCCACTGTCATAAACATGCTCAACTGCACAAAGACAGACCCAATGATCAAAGATAGTCAACCTATAGCTCAAAGAAAATGGGGAGCCATAAACCCTCGATAATTCAAACCTAAAAGACCAGGCAACCTGTCGTATTTGCAAATATATCACTGATTAACTGGGTTGTCCCAGTATTGATGTTTCACTGATGCATTTAAATTCTAAATTAGAATACAAAGATCTGTTAATATCACCAACTTGAAATATGTACTAATTATAGAATCCATAGAGTTTGGAAGCAGACCATTCAACCCACTGAATGACGCTGACCCTCTGAAAAGCATCCCACCACATCCCCATAACTCTGCATTTCACATAGCTAATCTACCTAGCCTTCACATCCTCACACACTACAACTAATTTAGCATGGCCAATCCACCTAACCTGCACATCTTTGGACTGTGGGAGGAAACCAGAGCACCAGAGGAGATCCACGCAGACACGCGTGGATAATGTGCAAACCCCACACAGTCACACGAGGCTGAGACTGAACCAGGGTCCCTGGCACTGTGAGGCAACAGTGCTGACACTGAGCCACTATGCCATCCTCAAAATAACTACTAACAGCTACCAACATTTTAAAACATTTTTCATTACCTTCAGATGGATCACAAAAGTGTTTCATTGTCAAGGAAGTGCATTCAGTTTTAGTCACTATAGTATTGCAAGGAAATGCTGTGTGGGCATGCACAGTAAGATCCCAAAAACAAAATTTGTCTTATACTACCTCATTGTCTGCCTCTAGCCAAGCTGGCTGAGGGATACCTGGGTGCTAAGATTCCTAAAAAACTTCAGACGGTGTCATGAAACCCACCCGAGAGAGCAATTTCACATCTTTTATTCAAATGCCAGCACCTACAACAATATAGCACTTCCCACAGTATTGCAATGAAGTGCCATTTTCAACACTGTGCTCCGGCCGGAGGTCTGTGCGTTGACCTCAAATCTTACTTAATCAAAGATGAGAGTGCTATCACTGAGCCAAGACTCATACTAACTGCATTTGAAAGTTATCATTCCAGCCAGAAGGCACAAAGATTTGATTAATACTCTGAAATTGGTGATGGCACTAATCTAGAAACACTGACACCAAATTAACTGTGCAGGTGATGGAGGGCTAAAGCAACACCAGCACCAGAGATGGGTGATCTGAGGTGGTGGAAGGTGATACATAAACGCAAGTTCATTCCTGCTTATTTTTTGGATGAGGAATCCAACAGATGGATTTGCAATTGGTCAGCAATCCTGCAGATAATGTTCACAATTCTGAAGAAAATTGATGACCATTTCCAGAATTTTGCTTTTATTTATTTATAGCAAAAGAAGCAATGGTAACCTTTGGGAAAAAAACATTTTTCCGTGAGCGGTTATGATCTGGAAGATGCTGAGTCCCGGAAGCAGATTCAGTTTGTGGCTTGGGAAAGAAAATTGGGTAACTCTCAGAATCACAGACTTGTTACGATGCAGAAGGGGGCCACGCTTCCCATTGTAAAAATTAACCAAAAGAACTGCAGATGCTGAAAATCAGAAACAAAAACAGAAATTGCTGGAAGAGCTCAGCAGGTCTGGCAGCATCTGAGGAGAGAAATCAGAGTTAATGTTTTGAGTGTGGTGTCCCTTCCTTAGAACTTGCCATGGTGCCCACACAGACTCTCCAATGAGGATTATCACTTAGTACCATATTTCTCTCTGCCTTTTCCCCAATTCTTTACAAATTGTTTCAAGCAAATATGGTACTATTTGCTTGAAACGCCCTCTTAAATGCCTCAATCGACTGCCTCCACCACATTACCAGGCAATACATTCCAGACCTGAACCACTTATACGAAAAGGGGTTTTGCACCATATCATATTAACTACATTTGTTAATCACTTCAACGCAAGGACAAAGGTGTGTAACTAACTGAGTCACCCTTGCAGAAAATCAGTACCAACATGGCAGGCTGAATGGCCATCTGTATTTTACAACAATTCGATAATTCCATGTCTGAGCTGTCGGAAATACAGGAGTTTCATGGGGGAGCAGGAGCTCCAGGATTTCCACGTCTGAGCGGCAGGAATCTCATTGAGAGATCAGGAGATCCAGTGTCTGTGTCTGAGCTGCAGGAATCTCACTGAAGGGTCAGGAGATCCTGAAACCATGTGTCTGAGCTGAAGGAATATCACTAAGGCATCAGCTGATCTAGGGTCTATGTGTCTGAGCAGGAATCTCACTGAGAATCATAGAATCCCTACTGTGTGGAAACAGGCCCTTTAGCCAAACAGGTCCATACTGACCCTCAAAATATCAACCCACCCAGACCCATTCCCCTCCATTTACCCTGGACTAACGCACCTAACCTACATATCCCTGAACACTATGGGCAATTTAGCATTGCCAATTCACCTAACCTGCACATCTGTGGATTGGGGGAGGAAATCAGAACACCCGGAGGAAACCCACGTAAACACGGAGAGAATGTGCAAACTCCACACAGACAATTGCCCGAGGCTGGAATCAAACCCAGGTCCCTGGCACCGTGAGGCAGCGGTGCTAATCACTGAGCCACTGTGCCACCCCAAATTTGAAATAATGAATGGTTTTGTTAAAGTAACTAACCAGAAGTTCAATAGCCAGAGACCACCTTTCAGGTTTCACGACACCCTTCCTATAGGAGGGAAACCAGAATTACAGGCAATACTCCAAAAACACCAAACCAATGATCTGTACAGCCACAACATGACCAACTCCAGTACTCAATGCACTGACCAATAAAAATAAGCCTATCAAATGCCTTCTTCATTATCCTATCTACCTGTGACTCCACTTTTAAAGAACTATAAACCTGCACTCCAAGGTCTCTTTGTTCATCAACACTCCCCAGGACCTTACCATTAAGTGTAAAGGTCATACCCTGATTTGCCTTTCCAAAATGCAGCAACTCACATTTATCTAAATTAACTCCATCTGCCACTCTTCAACCCATTGGCCCATCTGATCAAGATCCCATTGTACTCTGAGGTAACCTTCATCACTGTACACTACACCTCCAATTTTAGTGTCATCTGCAAACTTACTAACTATACCTCTTATGTTCACATCCTATATGAACGACAAAAAGCATTGGACCCAGCATTGAGCCAGTGGCACACTGCTGGTCACAAGCCTCCAATCTGAAGAGTAACCCTCCACCACCATCCTCCTCTCCCAGACTTGTTGTGGATTGATGTCCTTTAAGTTATATAACCAAATGTACATGGGCTACAGTTTACTGCCTGCCTGAATCACCTTTCATTTCTTGTATACATTCAGTAACAACATCAAGTTCAACATGAATATTATCAAACCATATCTCTGTTGGCCTGTTCACTGTCACACTTCATGTTCAACATTCAGTTCAAGATGAAATGAAATTTTCATCAATTAATTGTTAAGAAGACTACAGCCATTGTTTTGACCCCCATCAAATCTCTCCAGGTCAATAGTAAAGGTTCTTTTCCCTCAGGTGGGGGGGAATTCGAAACTAGATGAGAGCAGAAAGATTTAACAGGGGCCAGATGATCTAGGGTCTATCTGTCTGAGCTGTAGGAATCTCACTGAGGGATCAGGAGATCCAGGGTCTAAGTGTCTGAGCTGCAGGAATCTCACTGAGGGATCAGGAGATCCAGGGTCTAAGTGTCTGAGCTGCAGGAATCTCACTAAGGGATCAGGAGATCCAGGGTCTAAGTGTCTGAGCTGCAGGAATCTCACTGAGGGATCAGGAGATCCAGGGTCTAAGTGTCTGAGCTGCAGGAATCTCACTGGGGGATCAGGAGGTGCAGGCTCTGAGATATCACATCTGAGCTGCAGCAACTGAACCCCCAGATCCCGCAGAGCTGCAAATCTTCACCTGATTCAGACAGAAGCTGGAAATCTTCGCTATAAATGGCTCCCAGAGCAGCCACTTCCTCCTGTGCAGCCATGGAGCGTGGAGCGAGTTCCGGGGGTGGAGGCTTCAGCTTCCTTCCGCTGGCCGGGCTCCAGGCACTGACAGGCGGCGAGGCGGGGCAGCTGCAGCCGCTGTTTATACTGTGGGACTGGCCGGGGGGAGAGAGCAAGTATTGTCCATTAGGGGAACCCGAATCTAAATTTCATAAAACGTAAAAAAAAAACAAAGTCTGGAATACTCCTTCACCAACAAGAGAAGTTTATTTGTGGGAAAAGGCAGCAAGATTGTAACAAACCTTTCAGAATGCTGTTACATTGAAACAAATGGAAACGCTGCAGTAAGATGTTTCCCGTGTAATGGGACATTCATGCCCAGGAAAACAGGACTATCTTAGGGCTCCAATGAGACCCCCCCCCCCCCTCCAGCGATTGGTGTGAAATTGAATCTCTCGCTGCACTGTAAATGAACTCTTAGGTGGATGTAATAATGCCACAGCAACAGGATTTCAAAGGGAAACAAAAACAGGCATTTTTCAATGTTGTGGCCAATGTTTATTCTCTTATCAATGGGAGAATGACAGTGAGGGGCACAGATCTCACATCTAAATCTGATGTTTGCCCTTTGAACTGTATATATTCTATCTTAGGTATGAACAGACCACAGTGTTCATTTAATTTGTAGTAATTATAAATGCTCTTGGAGTTTAGGCTGTACCCAATACCATCCACCTACGCTCAGCAGGACAATTTACAAATCCAACAGATGGGAAACTAATGTACTAGTGTAAAATGTATCAAACAGTGGGTGACATTTTTAAACTATAATTAATTATTTTCACCCATGATGTGTTACACTGGGTAAGTCAGAATTTCTACAGCTGTTAAAGGGTTATCCCTATACTTTCACAAGTTGTGAGAGTGTTTGAGATAGAAATGCAACACTATAGGTTCCTGCTCCTTGAGAGTGGAGTTACAGGTAGATAGGATAGTGAAGAAGACGTTTGGTATTCTGTCCTTTAGTGGTCAGAGTATTGAGTGCAGAAGTTGGGAGGTCATGTTGCGACTGTACAGGACATTGGTTAGGCCACTGTTGGAATATTGCGTGCAGTTCTGGTCTCCTTCCTACCGGAAAGATGTTGTGAAACTTGAAAGGGTTCAGAAAAGATTGACAAGGATGTTGCCAGGGTTGGAGGACTGAAGCTACAGGGAGAGGTTGAATAGACTAGAGCTGTTTTCCCTGGAGCATCAGAGGCTGAGGGGTGACCTTGTAGAGGTTTATAAAATCATGAGGGGCATAGATAGGATAAATAGATAAAGTCTTTTCCCTGAGGTGGGGGGGGGGGGAGTCCAGAACTAGAGGGCATAGGTTTAAGATGAGAGGGGAAAGATATAAAAGAGACCTAAGGTGCAACTTTTTCACTCAGAGGGTGGTACGTGTATGGAATGAGCTGCCAGAGGTAGTGGTGAAGCCTAGTACAATTGCAACATTTAAAAGGCATCTGGAAGGGTATATGAATAAGAAGGGTTTGGAGGGATTTGGACAAGGTGCTGGCAGGTGGGATTAGATTGGGTTGGGATATTTGATCACATGGACGGGTTGGACCAAACATGTTTCTGTGTTGTACATCTCTGTGACTCTATGACTCTATCCTCAGGTGACACCAGCTTTCTGTAGTCATGTGAAGTTTAATATGAGGTACACTCAATGCAGATATCCATTTTAGGGCCTGTTCAATAAATACTCATTGCAAGCAACATTGGTCTTGAGAGAACTTGTAACAATGTCAGAATGAGCTGGGATTTAGAACTTTTAAAAAAATTACTTGAATGTGCATTACTGCTGGAAAATAGGACTAGTATAGATTTAGCATTATTTTGACTCAATAAGCCAAAAGGCCTCTTCTGTACTGCATGATCTGATGATTAACTTTCCAAACATAGACTGGGACTGCCATAGTGTTAAGGGCTTGGATGGAGAAGAATTTGTTAACTGTGTACAAGAACATTTTCTGATGCAGAATGTGGATGCACCTACTGGAGAAGATGCAAAACTTGACTTCACTATTGGGAAGGAAAACAGAGAGGTGACTGAGGTGTCAGTGGAGGAGCACAGTGACCATAATTCTATAAGTTTTAAAATAGAGGTGGAAAAGGACAGACCAGATCTAAAAGTTAACACCAATTTTGACAGTATTGGGCAAGAACTTTCAAAAGTTGATTGGGGCCAGATGTTCGCAGGTTAAGGGATGACTAGAAAATGTGAATCCGTCAGAAATGAGATAACGAGAGTCCAGAGACAGTATGTTCCTATTAGGGCTGGTAGGTATAGGGAATGCTGGATGACTAAAGAATTTGAGGTTTTGGTCAAGAATAAGAAGGAAGTAAATGTCAAGTGAATCCCTAGAAGGTAGTAAGAGTATATGTAAGAGGGAAATCAGGAGGGCAAAAAGGGAACACGAAGTAGCTTTGGCAAATAGGGTGAATGAGAATACAAAGAGTTTTTACAAATATATTAAGAACAAAAGGGCAATTAGGGAGAGAATAGGGCCCCTATTCAGCAAGGCGGCCTTTGTGTGGAGCCGCAGATAATGGGGGAGAGATACTAAATGAGTATTTTGCAACAGTATTTGCTGTGGAAAAGGACATGGGAGATATAGAATGTAGGGAAATAGATGGTGACATCTTGAAAAATGTCCATATTACAGAGGAGGAAGTGCTGGATGTCTTGAAAATCCCCAGGACCTGATCAGGTGTACCCTAGAACTCTGTGGAAACTTAGGGAAGTGATTGCTGGGCCTCTTGCTGATATATTTGTATCATCGATAGTCACTGGTGAGGTGCCGGAAGACTGGAGGTTGGCTAACGTGGTGCCACGGTTTAAGAAGGGTGGTAAGGACAAGCCAGGGGAACTATAGACCAGTGAGCCTGACATCGGTGGTAGGCAAGTTGTTGGAGGGAATCCTGAGGGACAGGATGTACATGTATTTGGAAAGGCAAGGACTGATTAGGATAGTCAACATGGCTTTGTGCATGGGAAATCATGTCTCACAAACTTGATTGAGTTTTTTGAAGAAGTAACCAAAGAGGGTTGAGGAGGGCAGAGCGGTGGATGTGATCTATATGGACTTCAGTAAGGTGTTCAACAAGGTTCCCCATGGGAGACTGGTTAGCAAGGTTAGATCTCATGGAATACAGGGAGAACTAGCCATTTGGATACAGAACTGGCTCAAAGGTAGAAGACAGAGTGTGGTGGTGGAGGGTTGCTTTTCATACTGGAGGCCTGTGACCAGCGATGTGCCACAAGGATCAGTGCTGGGACCAATGCTTTTTGTCATTTATGTAAATGACTTGGACATAAACCTAGGAGGAGTAGTTAGTAAGTTTGCAGATGACACCAAAATTGGAGGTGTAGTGGACAGCGAAGAAGGTTACCTCAAAGTAGAACGGGATCTTGGGACAATGTGCTGAGAAGTGATAGATGGAGTTTAATTCAGATAAATGGGAGGTGCTGCATTTTGGAAAGGCAAATCAGGGCAGGATCTATTCACTTAATGGTAAAGTCCTAGGGAGTGTTGCTGAACAAAAAGATCTCGGAGTGCAGGTTCATAGCTCCTTGAAAGTGGAATCACAGGTAGAAGGATAGTGGAAAAGGCATTTGGTATGCTTGCCTTTATTGGTCAGAGTATTGAGTATAAGAGTTGGGAGGTCAAGTTGCAGTTGTACAGGACATTGATTAGGCCACTTTTGGAATACTGCGAGCAATTCTGGTTTCCCTGCTATAGAAAGAATATTGTGAAACTTGAAGGGGTGCAGAAAAGATTTACAAGGATGTTGCCAGGGAAGGAGGATTTGAGCTATAGGGATTGGCTGAATAGGCTGGGGCTATTTTCCCTGGAGCATCAGAGGCTGAGAGGTGACCTTACAGAAGTTTATTAAATCATGAGGGGCATGCTCAGGGTGAATAGCCAAAGTCTTTTCCCCAGAATAGGGGAGTCTAAAACTAGAGGGCACAGGTTTAAGGAGAGATGAAAAAGATTTAAAAGAGACCTAAGGGGCAACGTTTTCAGACAGAGGGTGGTGTATGTCTGAAACAAGCTTCCAGAGGAAGTGGTGGCGGCTGGTACAATTACAATATTTAAAAGGTATCCGGATGGTTATATGAATAAGAAGGTTTAGTGAGATGTGGACCATACTGGCAAATGAGACTAGATTAATTTAGGATATCTGGTCAGCATGAACGAGTTGGACCGAAGGATCTGTTTCTGTGCTGTACAACTTGATGGCTCTATGATTCTATGGAGGGCTGTCTAGAAGTATAGTTACAAAAAGGCGAACATAGGAATGTTCAGGTCTGCTGAAACACTGCTAAAAACCATCGGAAGTCAAAACCTGGACAAAGGGCAAGCCACAACTGAAAGACTAGGCAAGATACACTGGCTGCAACTTCTCCTCTCCCATGCCAGTTGAAATGAAAAAGGATATGAAACAGGACTGACAATTTTATCAACAAAAATGCAATAGATTTACTTAATAAGTCAGAGCAGATATGAGCAGTTAGATATTATCAGCGATGGGGAGAAAGTGATTTAAATGTGTTCCACACAAAATCTTTCCTCAGTAAAAAATAAACCTGCAGAAAGTTTGAAAGCCTCAAAGGCACACACTGATCCCCGAATGGTACATGGTCAATATTAGGGCCTCTGATGAAAGAGGGCCCATTGATCAATATGTGGCTGCATTAACACAATTCCTAGAATGCTGTGAACTTGTGCAATTAAAAGACATTCTTATTAAAGATTGGATTGCATTAGGCATGAGAGAGTCCACAGTAAAAACACATCTACTGAGAGAGGAGAAACTTGATGGCACCTGAGGATCGCCAACTTCGTGGTTGGTTAGCTCCAGCGCTGGCGACGGTGCAGCAGTGACGGAAGGGTATCACAGCGGCATCAAGGTGCGTCCACCGGTGAGAGAGGTGGCTCTGACATTGAAGAGTTCAGCACAGGGCGAAGCAGTGGGTGGAGGAGAGTTGGCTCAGCAACGAAAGATGGCGCTTGAAGAGTAGTGACTTCAATGTTAGCCACAATGTGGAAGTGCCAGTGTTGGACATGGGGTGGACAAAGTCAGAAATCACATGAAACCAGGTTATAGTCCCACAGGTTTATTTGAGATCACAAGCTTTCAGAGTAGTGCTGATAGACGTTCCAAGCGAAAAGGGCAGAACAATCCCAGTCAAAGGACAGGATGCAAGTACTGCAAATGATGTCATAGAAAGGCACAGAAGGCACATCCAGGGGGGGCAAACAGTGGTCTCATAGCAAGAAACTGAATAAGTGTATGGCCAGTCGGAAGCACATCAAGCAGGTATAGATGGGCACTAGAGAGATATCGGCTGAAGACACTATACCATGAAACAGATTCGATCAGCTTGCTAGGATATCAACTGTTTGTGATTATTAGAATGACAACTGCAGAAGGAGAATATCAGGGCAACATAAAGTGTAAGATAGAGACTCATGCATCATGCATTTTCATGACCTTCACAGTGTGCAAAGCAGTTCATCCAAAAGGATCATCCAAAAATGAAGCCATCAAAAGTAAGGTAAAGGCTATATGATAGGATATGATAGCACTGTACGTTTACCAAAAGGACAGATTATTTTGTGAGCACAATATAATGGCAATAACAAAGATTTGGAATTTCACATCATAGATGGCCGGCAAAAGATATTCATCTTAGTCTAAAGCATGGACCAGTAACCCTCAAGATGCCAAAAGAGATTTGAAATTTGTCACCGCACTACACCATTGAGCAGAGAACGGATCCTAGAGGAGTAGAATGCCGTTACAAGTTCAGGATGTCTTCCTGGAGAATGTCATTGCAACATAGAAGAGAGTGTGAGACTAATTTAGCATCTGCCAAGGAGAGTTCCAGCTGCCCTCAAGGCCAACCTGAAAGGCAAGGTCGGTGAGCTGTAAAAGAAGGGAATAATTCTGAAAGTGATAACTCATTCAGATTGGATTAGCAGCATGGTAGCAGTGCAACAACCTGGAAAGTTAGAAGAGTTAGGACATTAGCAATTTATTGTCAGGTGTATTTTTACAAACATACAGTGCAAACTTTTATAACTTTCCATTCCACGCTGCCTAAATTAATGACTGAAGAAAAAAAAGTAACAGTTCATCACAGTTCAATTAACGGCTCCTGGTTTCAGGGTATGTTGGAAAACAAGGCCGAGACCACCACGCTGGGCCAGGCTGACACTGCCCCACTGGGCCGAGACCACCACGCTGGGCTGGGCTGAGACTGCCCCACTGGGCCGAGACTACCACGCTGGGCCGGGCTGAGCCTGCCCCACTGGGCCGAGACCATCATGCAGGGCCGGGCTGAGAATGCCTCACCAGGCTGAGACCACCACGCTCGGCCGGGCTGAGCCTGCCCCACTGGGCCGAGACCATCATGCAGGGCTGGGCTGAGAATGCCTCACCGGGCTGAGACCACCATACATGGCCAGGCTGAGACTGCCCCACTGGGCCAAGACCACCACACAGGGCTGAAACCATCCCACAAGGCCGGGCTGAGACCACCACACCACGCAAGGCCAGGCTGAGACTGCCCCACTGGGCTGAGACCACCACACCACGCAAGGCCAGGCTGAGACTGCCCTACTGGGCTGAGACCACCACACCACGCAGGGCTGGGCTGAGACTGCCCCACTGGGCTGAGACCACCACACCACGCAAGGCCAGGCTGAGAGTGCTCCACTGGGCTGAGACCACCACACCACGCAAGGCCAGGCTGAGAGTGCTCCACTGGGCTGAGACCACCACACCACGCAAGGCCAGGCTGAGACTGCCCCACTGGGCTGAGACCACCACACCACGCAAGGCCAGGCTGAGAGTGCTCCACTGGGCTGAGACCACCACACCACACAGGGCCAGGCTGAGACTGCCCCACTGGGCTGAGACCACCACACCACGCAAGGCCAGGCTGAGAGTGCCCCACTGGGCTGAGACCACCACACCACGCAAGGCCAGGCTGAGAGTGCTCCACTGGGCTGAGACCACCACACCACGCAAGGCCAGGCTGAGACTGCCCCACTGGGCTGAGACCACCACACCACGCAAGGCCAGGCTGAGAGTGCCCCACTGGGCTGAGACCACCACACCACGCAAGGCCAGGCTGAGAGTGCTCCACTGGGCTGAGACCACCACACCACGCAAGGCCAGGCTGAGAGTGCTCCACTGGGCTGAGACCACCACACCACGCAAGGCCAGGCTGAGACTGCCCCACCATCTGAGACCATCACACATGGCCAGGCTGAGACTGCCCTATTGGGCTGAGACCACCACACCACGCTGGGCCAGGACCACCGTGCAGAGCCAAGCTGAGACTGTCACACCAGGCTGAGACCACACCTCCTGGATGAGACCGCCCTGCCAGATGCCATTCCAGACTACTGGAAACTACCACGTTGCTGAGCCTGGGCTGGGAAAAGACGCCTCCCTCCAAAGTTGTTTAAAAAAGGAAAGGCACCATAATAAATTGAAATGTTAAAAAAAAGTTATGGAAAGCAAATAAAAGTAAGGCAGACAGAGCAGACTGAACTGCAGGCTCCTGGGCTGATTGTGCTGCTACGTAGCCGCCATCTTGGAGAGTCTGCATTGATCTAACAAAAGAGATCTCACTGCCCGTGCCAACCATCAACGGAATGTCATCACAACTTTTAACAGCAAAGGTCTTCATTCTCCTAGACGTGATAATTGGTTAATGGTAAGTGAAGCTGAATGTAACCCACAGCTACTCTGGGAATGTGGGTCTGAATCCTACCATCAGATGGTGAAATCTGAATTCAACAAAACCTGAAACTGAAACAAAAAGCTAATCTATTGGCCACTATGTAACCACTATTGATTGGCATAAAAACCTACCTGCCTCACTAATGTCCTAATGGTAAGGATGGCATATTTCTTTTCCTCGTCTGGCCCATATGTGACTCCAGATACGCCCATATGTGGTTGACTTTTAACTACCCTCTGAAACGATCTAGAGAACCAATCAGTTCAAGGGAACCTAAAGATGACGACAGTGTCAGCCTTGCCAGTGACATTTACATCTCATATAAATAATGAAGGAAATCTCTCATGCAACAAGGTTAACTGGATGCATTCATATCCAGACTCACAATGCAAATGGAACGTCAGTACACTCAGGTCAAGAAGGAGTGGCTGTATTTGTGAACTTTCTCATTAATACTTACTTGGAAAAGACAAAGTGACAGTCGGGTCTGACTACAAGCCTCTTCAAAGTATTTTTCTCAAACTGCTCCTGTCTACTCCAACACATCTGTAAAGAATGTTCCTCCAGTTACAGAGATATTATCTGGATGTGACATACAAGCAAGGGGAATGGATATACACTGCTGATATGGTATTTCAGAGCAGCACTCACGATAAAGGAAATGAGGATGCCATAACGGAGTATGAAATCTTCCAGATCCAATGTGAAGCAGCAGCTTGATGAAGTCTAGAAGTCACCAAGCCAGCAGTGACAGTAAATCTGACATCAACTCAACAAACGATCCTCCAAGTTCCACTCACAATCACGATCCAGTGATGATCTCAAGGTCTGGGAGAGTATTGATATGGAACACGGTATTTCACCTGCCTCAGCCTGCACCAGGAGAAGGCCTGTGACAGGATATCGCACACTTACATTTTGGACATGCTGACCAAAATGGGCTTTGGGGAGGAAATTTGCAATTGGATCTGACTGCTCTGCACCAACATTGTTAGTGCAATCACAATCAATGTGTGTGAATCAGAAAGCTTCCCAACCGGATCTGGAGTCAGGCATGGCTGCCCACTCTCTCCTGCCTTGTTTGTGTGTTGTGTAGATCCTTTTCTGAGGCCATCAGGAAGGATGTGAGCCTGAGAGGGGTGACTATTCCAGGCAGAGGAAGCCTGCAGGTCAAAGCCTCCCTGTACATGGATGATGTCACCATTTTCTGCTCGGATCCGCTGTCAGTGCATAGATTCATAAGCATCTGCGAGTAGTGCGAACTGGTCTCTGGAGCCAAGATAAATTGAGGCAAAAGCAAAGCCTTTGGGAACTGGGCCGACCAATCCTTTATCCCCATCACCATCTGGACAGGTTACCTGAAGGTGCTGGGAATGTGGTTCGGAGGGGCCAGGTCATGTGCAAAAACATGGGAGGGGCACATTGTCAAGGTGAAGCAGAAACTGGGCTTTTGGGAACACCACTCCCTCTCCTTTGCAGGTAAAAACCTGGTCATCAGGTATGAGGCACTCTGGTGTTGTATGTGGTGCAGGTCTGGCCCATTCCCTGAAACTTGTGCCATTGCAGTCACCCAAGCCATCTTCCACTTCACCTGGAGGTCTAAGATGGATGGGTGTCTGCAGGGACATCTTGGATAAAACTCTGGATAATGTAGGGGGAAGAATGTCCCCAACGCTGCCCTCATCCTGATGGTCTCCTTTGCGTGTGGCTGCATTATAATGGCCTGGTGTGGCAACTGCTCTTCCCAGGACCAAAGGAAACCGCAGAAAGTTGGATGCACAGCTCAGACCATCACAGAAATCAACCTCTCATCCATGGACTGCATTTACACTTCACTTTGCCACAGAAAGGCTGCCAAAATCACCAAAGACACCCTCCCATTCCAGTAATGCACTTTTCCAACCTCTTCTGTCAGGCAGAAGATACAAAGGTTTGAACACACACACACACATACACACACACACCAACAAGTTCAAGAACAGCTTATTCCCTGCCAATATTAGACTGATGAATGACCCTTTCTAACTTCAAATAATGTTGATCTTGCTAATGTTGATCTTGCTTATTGTACTTCCTGTGCAGCCTCGTTTGCTATGATCTGCTTCTACTGCTTGAAAAACAAAGCTTTTCACTGTACTTAGGTACATGTGACCACAATAAACCAAATCAAATCAAACTGTGCATAGACCCTCGATACACAAACACCAAGTTCTATTTGTCCCCAATGTTGCCAAGGATGGGTCTGACATCGCCAAGGTCTGTTCTGAGACTTGCAAAGGAAAACATCTTTGACCACAAGTCTATCAGGAAGTAGTCAGCACATAGTGTCCTCAAGAACCTGTGTGTAAAGGAGGGGTAGATCCTGTCGGGTTGTTCCCTAACTGCCTAACTGCCTCATCACCAGAACTTTCCAACAAGCACCAAGACATCGGTTGGCTGGTGGTGAGAAAGGCACTGCCTGTGAGATCCTTCATATACGCCCGGACTGTTTGCACCACCACACGCTGCCCACGAAGCAGGGGTAGACTTCACACTCACCTCTTTCTGGAATGTGCCTGTGTAAGGGAAGTCTGTAGAGAGATGCAATGGTTTTTATCGAGGTTCATCCAGACTAGCTCCATGATGCAGGACTCTGTGCTGTAATCTGTTCCACAGAATACACGCTGAAACAAATATTGAGTGCACCTGGAGGACCACCAACTCAGTGGGAGGTGCTTTTTGGTCTGCCTGAAACCTGTTGGTTTTCCAGCACAAGGGGTTGACCTCGACAGCATGTTGCAGACTGGCACATTCCAAGGTCCAGGCCTATACATTGAGGGATGCACTAAAGCTAGGAGCAGCTAACGCCCAGACACAATGGGGAAAGATCACTCTAAAGTCTTTCTGCTGAAGTTAAATGAAGGACCGTTCAATTATTGGACCCCGCAGTGCCTCAAATATATGTAGAAATAGTCTTATATAAGTAAGAAATGCCTTTGGTTTTTTTGCTGCCTCGTGCTCATCCTGTGTGGTGTGACCTTTATGCCTTACTCTGTCCACACGTTCTTTTCACCCTATGATCTGTATGTTCTTCCTTACTAAGATTTGCCTGTACAAAGCTTTCACTGTACTTAGGTATGCATGACAATAAATCAAATCAATCAATCCTCTGTTTCTTTCTTCATGATGTGGAGATGCCAATGTTGGACTTGGGTGGACAAAATCAAAAGTCACATAACATCAGGTTATAGTCCAACAGGTTTACCAGAAATCAGAAATTTTCAGAGCGCTGCTTCTTCATCAGGTGAAGACTTCACCTAGGGCAGCACAGTGGCTCAGTGGTTAGCACTGTTGCCTCACAGCACCAGGGACTCAGGTTCAATTCCAGCCTTGGGTGACTGACCATGTGGAGTTTGCACATTCTCCCAGTGTCTGCCCAGGTTTGCTCCCATTCCCTCCCACAGTCCAAAGATGTGCAGGTTAGGTCGATTTGGCATGCTAAATTGGCAATAGTTTTTGCCACAATAAATACAGTGATGGGACTGGGTGGGACGCCCTTTTGAGTTGGTGAGGGCTGAATAGTCTGCTTCTACACTATAAGGATTCTATGATTTTTTTTCTTAATCTGCTACTATACTGAATTGATTTAGGGACTATGTACATAAGTTCTTTTATAAATAAAGTATATTTTTGAAATAAAAATAATCCAGAGGACAAGAAGTTTGATCATTTCAGATTATAAATTAGCAAAGGAGCTGATGCCAGTAAAGTTGGCCATGAACTGTTAGATAGTTGTAAAAATACAATGAATTTAATATTTTCCCAGTTAAATTAAGAGAAAGGAAACTGTTGTCTTTACCTGGTTTGATATAGACATGTTGACGCAAATGATTTCATCCTGTGCTATAAATATTTCTATGTGATTATAATCTCACACCAATGTGGCTCTTGTGTATCCTCAGAACTGATGTAATTAAGCACTTTTAGCAACTAAGGATAGACAATAATTTACCATCCTTGCCAGTGAAATCAACATCCAAAAAAAAAATTTAAAAGATGAGATCTATGTGTTTAGCTACTAAGTACAGTGATTGTACCGAGGTCAGCCAGGTAGACCGCATAGAATATGAGTTCCCTAATTGGGGCAGTTAACTTGTTCCCATCAGGGAGCCTTGGCTGACAAATATAAACAGGAGGGTCAGAAGTTCTGTTCACTCTGAGAGCTGGCTCTGAGGGAGCTGGATCACTGCTAAGGACTCTTCACGTAAATAAAGGGTGACTTGGTGCTGGGATACCAGCCTCAATGGACTTATTTCACAGAGTAATGATTACAACCTTGGGTCTACAGGTGCTCAGGAGTAGATAAATGCATTACTTCAAAAAGGACAAAGATATAGAGTGAATCTTCTCAGAGTTCGTCCACAGAAAGTGTCTAAGAGAAACTTTCTAGCCTTTGGTGTACACTATGAGGTATGAGGTCGAGTAACCTGGCAAGCTAATGGAAGGTGTGAAGAAAGCATAACTTATAGAATAAAAACTTTGTGAAAGAAATGTGTGTTTTGCCACTCTACATGAATGTGACTCTCTGGGTCTGCGTTATTGAAATAATTTGTCGCCATCAATCCTCCTTTCTATGTTGCATCTAAGGGCCTGTCTACTCCTCAAGGTACAGGACAGACCACAGCAGCGTCTGAACAGAAGAGGCACTTTCTTACAAAACAAGGTAGTTTATTGTATGACAATAATATATGCAAGTTACATGAGTTCTTTTGGCATAATTACTTCAGATTGTCAGAAGCTATAGGAGACACATTTTCTCCCAACAGGAGCTCATACAAATCTCTTGATTTTCTCCAACCAAAGACTGAGCGACATCAACAGAGTAAGAGGAGCTGAGTGTAGTTCAACATTAACCTGTTCAGAATCATTACCTTACACAACAAGATAAAGGTTTCGAAGGAACATGAAAAATAATTTCACAAAGTCGAAAGTATGTATGTTCACTTTAAGATAGAGTGTTTTCTGAAAACTAAAGTGCAGGCTCAGCTGCCTGAATGGAAAGGCTGGGAGATGGGCTGTTTCAAAATAGATACATGTAACAATTGGCCGTTAAATGGATACCTGAGTTTTGGTTGCTGTTTTGACAACAATTCAAGTTAAACCAATTAATTTAAATTATGCCAGAAGCAAATGGAATTTGAATTTTATTGTTTTGACACCTGGAAACCAATCAATTTATAAGAATTTAATGCACCACAGGGACATATATAAACCTAGCATTTTAAAAATTAGGGGAGAGCAACTATCATCAATCCATAGAGCCAGAGAGCGAACTGCCCATCTAACATCTTGCTCTTAACGAAATTAGAAGACACTCTGTCAAAAGATACCTTTTCATGTAAAACATACTCACAGTGAAAAGAAAGAAAAAGACCGAGAGGTCAGCAGCTGGAAGATTGAAGACAGTGCAGCAGACAGAGGCTGTGTGGACTTGAGTTAGGTTAGTGTAATGTTTAATAAGTGTGTTATGGAACAGTATGTTAGTAGGCGTTTGATTAAAGGAAACAGTGTTCCGTTTGTTCATTGTTTAGTATTCACTATTAGAGTTAGGAAAATAAATTGTTATTTTTCCTTAAATAGTCCGAATTAGGAGTTCTCTGTCACTCACACACTCACATTTTAATAGATATCAAGGCAAGGTGAGATTTTCTGCGTGTTTTAATTCACAGAGGGGTTCAACCTCCACATCAAAACAATAGTTATTAGGATTTTTAAAAACAATTTAGATGTTATTAACGCACATTTTGTTCTCAAAATCCAAAATCCCTGGAACTGGATACATAGATCGAGAGACTTCAATTCTTGGGCCGTGCAGAAAACATTAATTAAAATGTGTTTATTTATTTATTCTTTTATCGAATGTGAGTGTTGCTGGCAAGTCCAGCATTTGTTGCCTATCTCTGATAGCCCTTGAACTGTGTGGTTAACTACGTAATTTTAAGAGGGCAGTTAAGAATCGACAACACTGTCATGGTTCTGGAATCACGTGTAACAGATTTCCTTTCATAAAGCATATTAGTGAAACAGAGCCATTCTTATGAGAAGTAATGATAGTTATTTCACTGACTAGCTATAGGGAGGGGTCAGTTAGCTCAATGGCTGTTTGTCTTGCAGGGTGCCACAAATAGCTGAAGTCACCATGAAGGTTATCCCTTGTGCCCTACCTGAGGTGTGACCCTCAGGTTAAACCACTGCCAAGCCATCTCTCTCAACTGAGAGAGTAGACTACAGAGACTCCGCTGACAATTTTTAAATTCTGGATTTTATTAATTGAAATGAAATTCCAGTAGCTGCAATGTGATTTGAACCCAGGTCCCCTCGATTAATAAGCTAGTCACATTGTCACTACACCACAGTCTCCCCTTACCAAATTACATAAAATGGAAAGCAGACTTGAAATACGGGACATCTTGATGATGTTATCAAAACTATATGTGGATAAAGCACTGCAGGAAAATCCATGAGAACCAGTAAGACTTATGTGAGATAGTGAATAAGATTTGTGAACCTCATATAATTTTTTTTCACAAAACTTGTCAGGTCTATACAGAGCTCAGCATAAAACTATCAGAGATATATATAGATTGCCATCCATGCCTATGAGCACCATGCGTTAGTGTGTGAAGGATGAATTTGAAAACACTGAAGGTATTGAAAGAACAAAAGCATATTTCCGAAATGTAAAAGCAAGGCTATTAAACTCATCATTCTATTCTCAAAGGTACTATTGGATTTTATTCTGCTTCTATGAAAATCATTCTGACTTGTTGAATTGCAGAGTTCACATAGAAAGACTGTGCCAACACACAACTGTCCTAATAAACTGCAGAATGTGAGAAGAGGGAAATTTATTAATAATGGAACAATTAAACAAAATTAAACAAGAAGACAGTTAGCTATTTGTCTGCAAGTGAGAAACTTCAAACGTAATAAATTGGTTAAATTTCCTGCAAGAGCTCTTGACCCACAAAAATGAAAGCTACTGTGACAGACAAGATAAAGCTTGTGTGTAATCTTTGCAGCATTATGATTGTGATGCACTAAAACTGATATAAAAATTAACCTGTATGCAATTTGTAAACTACATACAAACAAACATGGAGGATGTGTTTTATTTTGTTCATCAGATGTGGTGACACTTGGATAGCTACAATGTTACTATCCTTCTAGAGTCCTTCTGAAAAAGAGGGGATGTGCTTCCTGTTTAAACAACTGAAATAATTGTACATATGATAATTCTATGGTAATTGAAAAGGAATTCGTAGATCTTAGCCAGGAAAAGTGAATAGTTGACGGTGCATGTGCAAGTAAGCATGGTGTGTGAATGGAGGCAATAGCGTTCCTTTTAGATTTTCAGCCTTGACCTTGGTGCTATACAAATATAGGTTGTTGGTGGTGGCAGAAGTTACAGGGATGGGTAGTTCTGTCGATGTAAGTTGGAGGTGTTGCTACAGTTTAACCTGTAACCAGTACCTGCTTCAGCCACAGTATTTTACTGATGGATACTGAGTTCAGTTGCAGCAATTGCAAACAAGTAAATGACTGAATAGTGGTCACGTCCCAGTTTCAGAGAACCTGGGTGTGTCAAGACCAACACATAGTAAATGTAAAAACAGACCATAATGGATAGGTCCAGCATCTGCGGAGAGAGAACCAGAATTAACATTTCAGGGCAGTGACTTTTTGTCCAAGGTAGAGTGCTTGGAGATGTAACAGTTTTTAGATCAGTTCAGGAAAAGAGGAATTGAAGAAGAGAACAAACAGAAGGGTCAGTGATAGGGTGAAAGGCAGGGGGAAAGTAAATGACAAAAAGGATGATATTGAAACATAAAAAGAGATAGACATGAGACAATGTGAAGAAACAAAACTTGTGTTGAGAGGAAATTTAATGTAAGAATTCAGTCATTACTATTCAAACACTATTCAGTCATTTACTTGTTTGCAATTGCTGCAACTGAACTCAGTATCCATCAGTAAAAACTGTGGCTGAAGCAGGTACTGGTTACAGGTTAAACTGTAGCAACACCTCCAACTTACATCGACAGAACTACCCATCCCTGTAACTTCTGCAACCACCAACAACCTATATTTTTATAGCACCAAGGTCAAGGCTGAAAATCTAAAAGGAACGCTATTGCCTCCATTCACACACCATGCTTTGGGGTGTTACATTACTTTAAATGTCCTGTATAAATATAGGCTCCTGTTGTTAACAAGTAGTTCCAAGGGTGGGGTATGTGCAGAGATTAGAGAATCTGAGGTTGTTGTCTTCAGAGAAAAGAAGGTTGAAAGGAGAGTTGTCAGCAGTGTTAGAAATCCTGAGGGATATGGACATATTAGCTAGTGAGAAACTGTGAGAAAATGGCAGAAACATCAACAACTGAAGGTCACAAAGTGACCGGCAATCTAATAATGAAGTGTCAGGTGAAGCTACAACACTGGATTACTTACATGCCACATGGTGGAATGGAAAGAAATTGACAGGACAAAGTAATCCCACAACCAACGAGTCGGATGTAAAGTCTACAATTCTGCTACACCCAGTGGTGAATGATGGTGGACAATTAAACAACTCACTGGAGGAGGGAACCAGCAAGTATCCCCATCCTCGATGATTGAAGAGCCCAGCATATCAGTGCAAAAGATATTCACAACAATCTTCAGCCTGAAGACTCAAATGGATGATCCGATTCAACCTCTTCCAGTGGATTCCAGCATCACAAATGCCAGCCTTCAGCCAATTCAATTCATTCCATGTGGGCCATGGGCCATGGTAACATTCCAGTAATAGTACTGAATATTAACCTCTAAAACTAGCCACTGTTCCAGTACAGCTATAATACTGGTATCTACCCAGGGATGTGGAAAATTACCCAGGTATGCCCTGGACACAAAAAGCAGGAGAAATCCAATGGGCCAATAACCGTCCCATCAGTCTACTCTTAATCATCAGCAAAGTGAAGAAGGAGTCATCAACAGTGCTATTAAGCAACATTTCCTCCACAATAATTTACTTACTCAGCTTCATTTCCAGCAGAGTCTATCAGCACATGACCTCATTGCGGCCTTGGTCCAAACATGACGTTGATTGAGAACTGAATATTGAAGGCTAAAAGATATTTACAAAGGTCAAAGGCTAAGAAGAATTAGAAGGGATGCACTAGAACAATAGAAAGGGATGAAATAGAAACCAGAATATAGCAATAGTTTCCGGTAGAGTTGCAAAATTATAAAGGTAAGGAGTCATTTGCACAGCGCCCCCTGAGCAGTACACTCAAAGTCAGAAGGATTACAGAGGAAGGAACAATAGGAAATTGTGAGAAGTAGGAAAATTAAGGGGGATATTAATCTGCATGTGGACTGGAAAAATCAGACGACCAAATGTAGACGAGAAGATGAGTTCATAGAATTTTTTTGGGATAGCTTCTGAGAATAACAGATTGAGAGCTATATTGACACCAGGCTATATTGGATCTTGTATTGTACAATGAGATAGAATGAATTAATGACCTCATGGTAATGTTGCACCTAGATAACAGCAACACAATATGGTGCACTTTGAGGAAGAGGAGAGTGGATTCAAGACTAGTATTTTTAACTTAAATAAAGGTAATAATGAGGACAGCAAGCTAAAGTGAACTGGAAAATTAGATTCAGGGATAGGTTAATAGAGACGCAATGGCAGATTGAGGGGGTTGTTTCAGAATACACAGAATAGAAACATTTCAATGAGAAAACACTTGCAGATTTTTTGGGTTAACTTAAAAAGCATATCGGGTAGGCAAAAGTAAGGACTGCAAATGCTGGAAACCAGAGCGGTGCTGGAAAAACACTGCAGGTCAGGCAGTATCCGGGGAGCAGGAAAATCAACGTTTCAGGCAAAAGCCCTTCATCAGGAATGGAGGCCCCTTATCTCTCCACCCTAGAGTCTCCCTGCCTCCATTCCTGATGAAGGGCTTTTGCCCGAAACGTCGATTTTCCTGCTCCTCGGATGCTGCTTGACCTGCTGTGCTTTTCCAGCACCACTCTAATCTAAACTTTAAAAAGCATATCATTGCACAAATACGAATAACAGGTCAAAATATTGAACAGGATATAAAATCTGCAAAACATGAATAAAAGTTTAACACGGAGGGAAAATTAGAGTATAACAGAAAGCTAGTAAGAAAAATAAAAACATATGATAAGGGTTTCCACGGGCATTTAAAAAGGGAATGTTTGTGCAATAGAAAGTGAGTCGGGGGGGGAGGAATCCATGAAAAACAAAGAGACTGCAGATGGCTTGAATAAGTACTTTGCACAAAAACAGAAATTGCTGGAAAAATTCAGTAGGTCCGGCAGCATCTGTAAAGAAAAAGCAGAGGTACTGTTTTGGATCCCATGACCCTTCTTCTTCAGAACTGATTGCAGTTAGGAAAAGGTTGGTGTGTATGCTGAAGATGGAGCTGGGGAGAGGACAGGGGTAAACGATAGGTGGAGATGGAGCCCAGAAAGAGGGAAGAATTGAGCAGACAAAGAAGTAAGCAAAGGCGAAAGTGAGGACTGCAGGTGTTGGAGATCAGAGTCAAGAAAAGCACAGCAGGTCAGGCAGCATCTGAGGAGCAGGAGAATCAATGTTTCGGGCATCATCAGGAATGCAGCTTGTGAGTCAAGCGAGTGGAAAGATAAATGGGAGAGGGTGGGGCTAGGGGAAAGATAACTGAGTGTGATGGGTAGATGGAGGTGGGGGTGATAGGTTGGAGAGGAAGGTGCAGCGGATAGGTGGAGAAGAAGATGGACAGGTCATGAGGGTGGTGCTGAGTTGGGTAGCTGGATCTGAGATAAAGTGGGTGGAGGGGAAATGACGAAACTGGTGACGTCCACATTGATGCCATGTGGTTGGAGGGTCCCGAGGCGGAAGATGAGGTGATCTTCCTCCAGGCATTGGGTGGTTAAGGTGTGGCGATGGAGGAGGCTAGGAACTGCATGTCCTTGATGGAGTGAGAGGGGGAGTTGAAATGTTTGGCCATAGGGTGGTGAGGTTGTTTGGTGCGGGTGTGCCGAGGTGTTACCTTTAGATTAGATTAGATTACTTACAGTGTGGAAACAGGCCCTTCGGCCCAACAAGTCCACACCGACCCGCCGAAGCGCAACCCACCCATTCCCCTACAATTACCCCTTTTACCTAACACTACGGGCAATTTAGCATGGCCAAATCACCTGACCTGCACATCTTTGGACTGTGGGAGGAAACCGGAGCACCCGGAGGAAACCCACGCAGACACGGGGAGAACGTGCAAACTCCACACAGTCAGTCGCCCGAGTCGGGAATTGAACCCGGGTCTCTGGCGCTGTGAAGCAGCAGTGCTAACCACTGTGCCACCGTGCCGCCCTACTTCTCTCAAGCACTCTGGAAGTAGGCGTCCTATCTCCCCAATATGGAGGAGAATGCATCAGGACCAATGGATACAGTAGATGTCATGTGTGGAAGTGCAGGTAAAACTCTGATGGATGTGAAAGGCTCCTTTGGGGCCTTTGATGGAGGTGAGAGGGGAGGTGTAGGTGCAGGTTTTGCAATTTCTACAGTGGCAAGGGAAGGTACCAGGAGGGGAAGGTGGGTTGATGCGGGGTGTGGACCTGACAAGAGAGTCACAGAGGGAATGGTCTTTATGGAAAGCAGATAGGATTGGGGAGGGAAACATATCTCTGGAGGTGGGGTCCGTTTGTAGGTGGTGGAAATGGCAGAGGGTGATGTGATGTATGCGGAGGCGGGTGGGGTGGAAGGTGAGGAGGGAGGGTTCTGTCCTTGCTACGGTTGGAGGGGTGGGGTTTGAGAGTGGAGGTGCACAAAGTGGATGAGATGCGCTGGATGGCATCATCGACCAAATGCAGTCTTTGAAGAAGGAGGCCATCTGGTGTGTTCGGTGGTGGAACTGGTCCTACTGGGAGCAGATGTGGTGGAAGCGGAGGAATTGGGAATACAGGCTGGCATTTTTACAAAAGGCAGGGTGGGAGGAGGTGTAATCCAGGTAGCTGTGGGAGTCAGTGGGTTTGTAGAAGATGCCGTGTTGATTAGGTCACCTTTGGAGATGGAGAGGTCCAGGAAGGGGAGGGAGGTGTCCGAGATGGTCCAGGTGAACTTAAGGTCGGGGTGGAATGTGTTGGTGAAGTTGATGAACTGTTTGACCTCCTCGCGAGAACACGAGGTTGCACCAATGCAGTCATCAATGTAGCAGAGGAAAATGTGGGGAATGGTGCCAGTGTAACTACGGAAGATAGACTGTTCCATGTAACCAAGAAACAGACAGGCATAACTGGGGTCCATGAGGGTGCCCATGGCTACCCCTTTTGTCTGATGGAAGTGGGAGGATTCAAAGTAGAAATTGTTGAGGGTGAGAACTTGTTCAGCCAAACGAATAAGAGTGTCAGTGGAACGGGGATGTCAGGAGAGGACGAAATGGAGGACTTGAAGGCCCTGGTCATGGTGGATGGAGGTGTATAGGGAATGGATGTCCATGGTGAAGATAAGGTATTGGGGGCTTGGGGAAACAAAAGTCATGGAGGAGGTGGAGGACATGGGTGGTGTCCCTAACCTATGTGGGGAGCTCCTGGACCAGGGTGAGATAGGAAAGTACGAAGGTATGTGGAGATGGGTTCGGTGGAGTAGGAGCAGGCCAAGATGAAGGGTTGGCTGGGGCAGTCAGGTTTGTGAATCTTGGGTAGCAGGTAGAACCGGGCAGTGCGGGGCTCCTGAACTATGAGGGTGGAAGCTGAGGGTGGGAGCTCCCCTGAGGTGAAGAGGTTGCGTACCGTCTGGGAGATAATGGCTTGGTGATAGGAGGTGAGGTCATGGTCAAGGGTGCAGTAGGAGGAGGTGTCTTTGAGTTGGCGCCTGGTTTCAGCGGTGTAGTGGTCAGTGTGCCAAACTACCACTGCACCCCCTTTGTCCGCTGGTTTGATGGTGAGGTTGGGGTTGGAGCGAAGGAAGTGGAGGGCTGCGCGTGTGAGGGTGAAAGGTTGGAGTGGGTGAGGGGGGTAGACAGGTTGAGGTGGGCAATGTCCCAGCAGCAGTTTGAAATGAAGAGATCAAGGCCGGGTAACAGACTGGCATGGGGTGTCCAGGTGGATGGGGTGTGTTGGAGGTGGGCGAAGGGGTCCTTGGAGGATGGGCAGGAGTCTTGATGGAAAAAATAAGCTCAAAGGTGGAGGCGGAGGAAGAAGTGTTTGATGTCTCGACGTGTGCTGAATTCATTGATTTGGGAGCAGTGGGTAAGGTAAGGTCTTTGCTGAGGACTGATCATTCATTCTCAGTGAAGGGGGAGGTCTGGGGGGGGATGGTGAAAACCTGGCAGGACTGGGAGCTAGGACATGGTGTAGGGCTGGAGCTGGGAGTTGGGGTGGAGACTATAACTGGAGTGGGAATGGGAGTGAGAGTAGAGAGACCAAGGGTGATGTCATTTTTGGATGTGATGCTCACCCCAGGCGTCGGGGGTAGGGATGGTGTGGAGGTGGTGACTGTGGGCTCTGCGGGGGCCAAAGTGACTGTACTCGTGTCATAGGTGGTTCTGTCGGCGGTGTTCATGTGAGTGGCATCAGTGGGGGTGGAAGTGGCTGTGGCGGCGGCAGCTACGGGGGTAGAAGTGGTGGAATGAGTGGTGTAGGTGATGACGTTGGGGGCTGAAGTGGCTGTGGAAGTAGCAACAACAGGGGCAGAAATAATGTTCTGGTCAGGCCTTGTGTTGGTTTTGGCTTATTCCCAATTCCTCTGCCTCCGCTGCATCTGATCCCAGGAGGACCAGTTCCACCACAGAACACACCCGATGGCCTCCTTCTTCGAAGACTGCAATTTCCCCTCCAATGTGGTCGATGATGCCCTCCAGCACATCTCATCCACATCCTGCACTTCCACCCTCCCACCCCACCCTTCCAACCGCAGCAAGGATGGAACCCCCCTGGTCCTCACCTTCTACCCCACCAACCTCCATGTATATTGAACCATCCTCTGCCATTTCCGCCACCTGCAAACAGACCCCCCCACCAGAGATATATTTTCCTCCCCACCCCTATCTGCTTTCTGTAAAGACCATTCCTCCATGACTCTCTTGTTAGGTCCACGCGGCCCCCCCACCAACCAACCCTTCCCATCCTGGCACCTTCTCCTGCCACCACAGTAATTGAAAAACCTGCACCCACATCTCCCCCTCACCTCTATCCAAGGCCCCAAAGGAGCCTTCCACATCCATCAGAGTTTTACTGCACTTCCACACATGTCATTTACTGTATCCATTGCTCCCAATGCGGTCTCCTCTACGTTGGGGAGACAGGACAGCTACTTCCAGAGCGGTTCAAAGAACATCTCTGGGACACCCACACCAAACAACCCCACCGCCTTGTGGCCGAACACTTCAACACCTCCTCCCACTTCGCCAAGGACATTCAGATCCTGGGCCTCCTCCATCGCCCAACCATAACCACCCAATGCCTGGAGGAAGAACGCCTCACCTTCTGCCCTGGGACCCTCCAACCACATGATATCAATGTGGATTTCACCAGTTTCCTCATTTCCCCTCCCCCCACCTTATCCCAGATCAACCTCCCAGCTCGGCACTGCCCTCATTACCTGTCCTACCTGTCCATCTTCTTTCCCACTTACCTGCTCCACTCTCCCCTCCAACCTATCACCACTAACCCCACCTCCATCCACCTATTGCACTTTCAGCTCCCTTTCCCCCAGTCCAATCCCCTCCCACTTATCTCTCCACCTCCTTGGCTCACAAGCCTCTGGATGAAGGGCTTTTGCCCAAAACGTTGCTTCTCCTGCTCCTCGGATGCTGCCTGACCTTCTGTGCTTTTCCAGCACCACACTCTCAAAAAGAGTAAGCAAAGGCCAGCCTGGGAGAATCAACAACTGCTAATGGAGACTATTACTGGCTGACATTAGCCGACATTGTGGGTGGCAGCAGCCAATGTGATGACAGGGCCTGGTGCGTGGGATTGGGGTAGGGACATGGGAGAAGGCGCTCAGACACTAAAATTATTGAACTCGATATTGAGTCCTGAAGGGTTCAGGGTTCTCAGGTGGAAAATGAGATGCTGTTCTTCTAGCTTGGTGGAGAACTGCAGCAAGCCTGAGACAGAGATGTAGACCAAGGAACTCAGCGGTGGTGTTGAAGTGGCAGGTAACACGACACTCAGGATCACTTTTGTGGAAATAACGAACAATCACCCAGTCTGCATTCCATCCCCCCAGTATGCAGCAGACCACATCGTGAGCAGAGAATGTACTAGATTAGACTGAGTGAAGTATAGTTAAGTCACTGCTTCACCTGGAAGGTGTGTTTAGGCCCTTGGATACTGAGGAAGGAGAAAGTAAATGGGCACGTGCTACACCTTTTGCATTTGCAGAGGAAGGTACCGTGGAGCTGTGGGACGTGGGGGTTGGGGGTGTGTTGTTGGGAGTGGATGAGGAATGGATCAGGATGTCCTGAAGGGAATGATCCTTGCTGAAGGCTGAGGGGAGGAGAATGTGTGTCTGGCGGTGTCATTCTGCTGGAAGTGGTGAAAATGGACGCTCATGGTCCTCTGGATAGAGATGCTAGTGGGATGGTAAATGCGGACCAGGAGTCCCTATCACTGCTGTGAGAGGGAATAGAGGAGGGGGGGGGGGAGAGCGCCAAAGTGCAGGAGATATGTCACAGACAACTGAGGACCCTGTCAACTATGGTGGTGGGGATTTCTCAGTTGAAGGAGAAAGTGGACATTTCAGAGGCCCCTTGTAGAAACTGGCATCATCCAAACAGACGCGATGGAGATGGAGGAACTGGAAGAATGAAACAGAGTATTTCCAGGATGTATAGTCAAGGTAACTGTGAGAGTTGTTGGGTTTGTAATGGATATTGGTGGTCAGCCCTATCCTTAGAAATGGACACAGATGTCGAGGAAGAGAAGGGGGGAATCAAAGATGGACCAGGTGAAGGTGAGAGCAGGTTGGAAGTTGGAAGCAAAATTGATAATCTTTTCCAATTCTGGACGAGAGAGGGAAGCAGCATCAATGATGTCATGGATGTATTGGAGAAAGAGTTGTGGCTAGGAGTCCAAGATGGGCTTGAACCAAGGAATGTTCCATGTACCTCACAAAGAGAAAGTTGTAACTAGGTTCAATACCCGCGGCCACCCCCTTAACCTGAAGATAGTGAGAGGAGTTAAAGCAGAAGTTGTTCAAAGTGAGGTATTTGCTATTGGTCTTCATTACACAGCATACAAATAACATCACAGGAATAACTTAAATCAGGAAATGAAAGGCAGGGAGAAACTCAAAACAATTGCAATCACTAGGGAAGTGAGAAAATCATTGGAGCTGCAGGCTGAGAGGTCTCTGAGTTTTAATTGACTTCATGCTAGAACCAAAAGAGAACTGGGTAATGAGAGAATCGAACCTTGAGGTTTTCTTTTAAGAAGTCCTTAGATTTGGGGATGGTTTTATAAGAATTCAAAAAAATGAATGTAGTTCTTCTATTCAAAAAATGAGCTAGATAGTCAACAGAAAACCACAGGCCATTTTGTTTAAATTTGTCGTAATAGACATGTTAGGAGCTATTATTAAAGATGTTATCACAGGGCACTTAAAAAAGTTCAACATCAATATGGTTTTGTGTAAAGGAAATCATGTTTAACCAATTTATAAGATTACTTTCAGAAAGTGAAGTGGGCTGTGGATAAAGGGGAATCAGTGGATGTACTGTACTTGGGATTTCCAGAAGGCATATAATCCATATTTAAGTTTGTTGGGGAACATAAAATCTGATGGTATAGGCAGTAACATATGAGCATGGATAGGAGGATGGTTGACTAACAGGAAGCAGACAGTAGTCATAAATGGGTCATTTTCTGTTTGGCAAGATGTAACGAATAGTGTACCACAGGGATCAGTACTGAGGTCTCAGCTTTTCACAAGTTATATTAGTGACTTGGATGAAAGGACCAAAGGTTTATTTGCTAAAGGTCTTGGTGACACAAAGATAGGTCAGAAAGGAAGTTGTGAAGAGGGAATGAGGAAGCTACAAATACACAGGATAAGTAAGTTACAAAAATTTGGCAAATGGAGCATAATTGTCCATTTTAGGTGCAAAAATGATCATGAAACATAATGGTGAAAGATTTCAGAGCTCTGATATGCAGGAGTGGAGGGGGGGGGGGTTAGGTAGTGGGGATCTGGGTGCCCTTAGGTAAGAATCACAAAAGGTTAGTATGTAGGAGCAGCAAGTAATTAGAAAAGCTGATAAAATGATATTGTCAACTGTGAGGGGAATTAGACCCAAAATTAGGAAAGTTATGTTTTAATTATGCAGGGCATTGATGGCACCACATCTGGAGTATTGCGTATAGTATTGGTCTCCTTATTTGAAGATTGATCTAAATGCATTGGGAAGCAGTTCAAAGAAGATTTACTCGACAAATGTTCTGCTTTTCACTCTGACAGGTTTTCTGCTCAGCATCATTATCTCTTCTCTACTGCCATTAGCACTCCCTTTGTTGTCTTGCTGTGAGCACCTTCACCATCTGTTCCATTTGCTCCTCCTCCCCATTTAACAACAGCAGAAAACCATCATTTTCCATCCCCCTTCAAGAGCATTTGACAGATTGAGCGAGTGGAGAAGTACACAGCAGTTAAAATGTGGATATGTGTGAGGTTATCCATTTTGGTCGAAAGAACAGAGGTCCAGCTTATTCCTCACGTAGTGAGAGGTTAGGAAACATTAATGCCCAAAAGGACCTGGGTGTCCATGTTCATAAAAAAGCCTTAACATCCAGTTTCAGCAAGTGATTAGGATGACCAATAACATGTTGTCCTTTCATGAGAGGATTTGAATATACAAATAAAAGCGTGTTGCTTCAATTATTTAGAACCTTGGTGAGACTCTTGGATTATTGTGTGCTGTTTCAGTCTTACTACCTAAGAAATGAGATGTATTTCACTGAGGGAGTGCAGCGAAATAGACCTTGCCTGATTTCTTATCTGATTTTCCCACAATCCCGTCATAATGTATGTCACCCAGACACCTAGAATATTCCACCCTACGCTTCTACATTGCAAAGTGGCGTTTCACTGAAATATTTTCAAAGGAGGTACAACACTGAGCCTTCTAAGATGAAATGAGGGCAGATGGTCAAGGAGTAGTTTTTCAGAAATGTTTTGAAAAATGAAAGGAAGGGGGAGAGGCAGAGCTTAGGTAGGAAATTCCAGAGCTTAGGCAACTGTGGTTCAACAGTTAAAAACATGGATGCTCTGGAGATGAATGTGGAAGTGGACAGGAAAAGCAAGGGATGAGACTGTGCAGGGAAACAGAAAAACCAGGGTGAAGACTTTAAAATCAAAGTGTTGCTTAACCTGAAACCAGTTTAAGACAGTGCAAACAGCAGAGAAAAGACTTGGTGTGGGAAAGGATAGCAGCAACAAAACAAAAGTGATGATGAAACCTACATTAAAGATCATACACTGGAACAATATGGCAGGTCCTCAAACATGTAATAATAACATATTTATAATTATTTTAATCAAACTCTTTGAACATGTTATGAAATATCTTTGGTGAGATTTGAACCTGGGTCTTCTGGCCCAGACATAGGGACAATACCACTGCATCTCGACATACATTCTGTTATGACACAGGGTAAACCCCTCTGCTAATTTAAACCAGCAACACAGAAAAGATTCACCCCATGCTGTAATCTGTTAAAATTCGAGGGGCAAAGAACGATCCCAAAAGTCACTATTTAAAGTAAAAATTAACAACTTTATTCTTTAACTTTAACAGAGAATATTAACTAACAACTATTTACAACTCCCTTTCTCTTAAATCTATCTTTTACCTTCCACTTTACAATACTAGCCCGATAAAAAAATCCCGATTACGTTTACGAAAAAATAATCACGTGTCAAAACCAATCAGTTTTGCTGAGTCTCCTTTGCAGATTCTCTCGAGGTCAGTTTCTATGTCATGCTGTGTCAACTTCTTCCACAGACAGGTGCCTCTCAGAGATCTCTTAAACTAGTAGCCTACATTTATTGGTCTTTTGGCAGTTCTCTCTCAACAGTTCAAAAATGTCTGGTTTTGTTCCCCAAAACATCAGATCATTTCATTGGTTTTAATAGTATCAAAATACGAAATTCAAACTAGATTGGAGTTTGGCATCTTGGGCATAATTTAAACTGATTGGCCGAATTTGAATTTGTTTTTGTCTCATGACAACCCAGCTACTGCTAGCTATTTCAAACAAACATTACATTGTTATCATGTTCAGAACACTTTGTGCTGCGTCAAGCAGGCCTTGCTAACTTTTCAACTCTCTTGAGGTACAGGACCTTAAAGACAGAAACTAACTAAAGAAGAAATACTTACAGAACACAACACCATGGAATGCCGTTCTCAGAACCAGTAATTTCTGCGTGCGCATGCGCAAAACACAACCAGTGATCTTTGCGCGCATGCACAGACATAAGAAACCATCTTTCATGGGCTTTCATTGTACATGTCATCCAGACTATAAAAACCACTGTACATGTTGTTTGGGGAGAGACGGCGTGCTCAAGTCCCGCGGTTCAGGTCAGAATCGTGCTGCCCCTCCCAAAAGCTTTTGATTTAATAAATTTGATTGATTTGCTTCTAAATTTGAGTTTTACTACAACAAATTGGCGCGGCGAGCAGGTCTTGTTCACGGTCCCGGGTAGGGTGGCCACCTCCCGGGAGTCAGGGCAGGATATCAGACAAAAGCAGGCCAAACTACAGAAGCTGTTGATCTGGTAAAAGTGAATGAGAAAGTGTCTGTTGTGTGGCCTCTGAGTTGAGTCATACTCAGATGTCAGTGTGATTGTTCCTGCCTGAGATAAAGGCCTCGATTAAATAAGCGGGGTACGGGGAAATGATCACTCCCTAACACCAGGTATTACCGAACTACGATAGCAATGATTCTGGGTGAGACACAGCCAGTGGGAAAACATGCAGCAGTTGTGGCCGGTGGGTAAACGAGATCGACCGACAGAGGATCTGTGAGTATAAACTTTATCAGTGTTATGGTGGGTCAGGGAGATCAATGGGGACCCCAGTATATGATAGACAGACATTCAGTCATTAGACAGATGAGAAAGAGTGGGTGGGATCCATCCCAGACCCTAGACCGACAGAAAAATTGGCTCATGGGCGAAAAGAATGATAAGACCAAGAAAATATGTGTCCTTTTGGTCCATCAATTGGCTGGCCTCATAGGTCAGACTTTGGAATCCACAAAGAAATGGACCGAGAAAAACAAATGCTTCAATCCTGACTAAGGAAATTGGAAAAGAAAAATCAGTTCCTGGAGGATAGTCAGTGGGGATCATTGCCACGTTATAATGCTCGTGACAGCGCAGGCGCATCGCCTGAACCGTTGGATGACCCTCCTGAGGAAATTACCTCAGCCCCGGTAACTCGCAGTGGGGAAGGAGCTAACGTAAATGCAAAATATAAGCCGATAACACCAGGTGAATTGCAGCAGATCTTAGCTTCCCTGAGTCACTTAGAGCCCTACAGTAATAATGCAAAGGTTTGGGCTGAATTAGATACCATCTGGGTGGGCCACCAACTACATTTAAGGGATATCCACCAACTGGTCAGGGCTGCATGCCCTCCAGACAAGTGACGTCTAGTATCTGATGGGTCTGACCTAGCCGATGCCACAAAACAACCAAGTCAAGGTTATGGAAGAGACAGATGGACCCAGGGCACCCCTATTAAAGCAGATATAGAGGATCAGCAGGAGCCCTTTGGTAGATTTAAGGCCAAAATCCAGCGTGTTCTGAGGAAACCGCCCACCAATTGGACAAAAATAACAAACAGCAAACAACAGAAGGGGAGGGCGCCTCCGAATATGGGGAAGGTCTTTTTAGGGTCGAACAAGAATGCTCAGGGATTCCCTCAGATAGACCGCTCTGACCGGCCATTCATTCAGGCTTTCAAGGACAGGCTGTCTCCCGTGCACTAGGCAGTCCTAAAAAATGGGGGATGTCGTTGTCCAAGACTATGAGGCCCTGGTAAAATGGGCAACAGGCGTTAAGGAGGAAACTGGAGGAAAAACCCCCCATGCGCGTAAAGCAGGAAAACTGAGGCACCACCACAAAAACAAAATCCAAATCCATGTGTCACAATTGTGGCAAAACAGGCCACATTGTCCGGGATTGTAGGGGGAGGAAACAGAACAATGGGAAGCCCACATGAGTCTGTCAGTGGCAAAAGGGGACGCTCTGTGTGAAAATGTTGCATTCTGATCCCTTTTAAATCTTTCCACTCTCACTTTGGCCACCCCTAATCTTAGAAAGATCTTGTCTATTTACCCAATCCATGCTCCTCATGATTTTACAAACCTCTATAAGGTCACCCCTCAGCCTCCGACATTCCAGGAGAAAAAAGTCCCAGCCCTCTCCTGATAACATATCAGGGTGGGTTATACCATCAGAAAACAGAAAACAGGATGAGAGGAAATAGAGTCACTGGTGGAACCAGTGGGTTTACAGTGGATCTCGGTTGAGAGCCCATCATCAAAAATTGAGATGAGAAAACGAGGAAGGAAAAACAAGTGTCAGAAATAGACCATGTGCAGATGAGGGAGCTTGAAGCCAAGCCAATAAAATTTTGCAGTTCAGGTTGTGAGGAAAATGTGGCCCACATCAGATACAGATATATATTTGTGCACTTTTAAAATTAAAACTCATTATTATGGATGATGATTGTGCAATTTCTTACATTGACAAAATGGTCACGTGTCAAATGTCTGTTAAATGACAGTTCGAAAGCAGAGAAAACAGGACTTGACAACAGCAATTCATTTTACTCTCAGGTATAGACATTCACATGCACCAGGTTAATATGTAAGAAGAAGAGAGATTATTATGCAGCAATGTAATTATCTGTTTCACTTAAACATCTGATATTTGTCAGAAAAAAAACCCTTTTTAATTGCTTTCCTGCCACTTTGTGAAACATCATTTACAGCACAGTTAACAGGACTGGGCTTTTGAAATACAAAGCTGACACATTTTTAGCAGTGGGAGAAAGTGAGGACTGCAGATAATGGAGATCAGAGTCGAGAAATTCCTGATGAAGGGCTCATGCTTGCAACGTCGATTATCCTGCTCCTCGGATGCTGCCAGACCTGCTGTGCTTTTCCAGCATCACACTCTTGACGTTTTGAACAGTTTTCAGGGAGTGCTGCACTGTGAGAGGTACCTTCATTTAAGTGACACATTAAACTGAGGTCTATCCGTCTACTTGTGTAAATGCAAAAGGTCTCCTGCCATTATTTCGCAGGAGAGCTGTTCGTTAGTATCCCAGTCGTTGTTTATTTCTCAATGGGCATCACCAATCACCAAATTGCTGTTATGTGTGAGAGAGTTGGCTGCATGCATGATTCCTGATGAAGGGATCCTGCCCGAAAAGTCAATTATCCTGCTCCTCGGATGCTACCTGACCTGCTGTGCTTTTCCAGCGCCACTCTAATCTTGACTCTAATCTCCAGCATCTGCAGTCCTCACTTTCGCCTGCATGCAAATTGTCTTCTATGTTTCCTACATTACAGAGATGTTTATCTTCAAAGAGTAATTTGTTGGCTGCAAAGTACCTTTGTCTAGTGGTCATAAAAGGTGCTATATAAATGCAAGATTTTTTTCCCCTTCTAGTTAAGACCCGACACCAGCCACAGGTTGACTAACTTTTGTTGAAAAATGATTCAAAACATCTTTTTATACTAAACCTGCATTTAATTTTCAAACTGACTGGCAGCTTCAGGTCTGAGAAAGGTGATTTTATTTGAGTTACCCTCTGCTGACCTCCCAAATGTCAATGTGTATGACATAAAGGAAGCAATTAAATTAAGGGCTTAAACAGGTGAGATTTAACATTTAGACAGGAGACCTAAAAGGTGAGAACGGCCATAATCCACACAGTGATGTTCTTCTTGAGGATTACTTCAGTGAATCAGGGACCATGAAACACGCAGTTATATAAAACATGCTGCAATTATAGTAAGGCTTTAAATGACTTTACTGCCACCTAGAGTTTCAACTTTTTCCTCAGATTATTTCAAACCACAAGGTTTTGGCATCCCCTAGTGATGGACTGGATAATTGCACCTAATAAATATGATATGGCCCAAGATGAACCCAATTGAATTGCTGCCTTTATTGATGAATTTTTCCATCACAGTCGATTTCAATATTTCTAAGATGCAAATAACCATTTTGTGATTCAGAACTTTGAGTATTGCTGAAAAATAGACACCTTTTTAAGCTTTATTGTCGTCAGTCATCAGAAAAATCTACAAGAATATTAATTCAAGAGGAGAGTAGAAATTCAGTATAAATGTTGGCATCCCCCTTGAAATGATACTTTTGTAAATTATCCTGATGAGTACAAGACAAAAAGCTTTGACAAAATGTGACATTTACAACGATGCTCTATAAGATCACGTCTCAGCCTCCGACCCTCCAGCTAAAATACCCCCAGCCTATCCAGCCTTCTCCCAGTAGCTCAAACCCTCCAACCCAGCAACATCCTTGTAAATCTTTTCTGCACTCTTTCAAGTTACACAACATTTTTTCCTGTAGCCAGGAGATCTTGTAAATTAATGATAAACCTCAACAGTGGGGCTTATTTTTGATGGTGTTATGATGGAGTAAGCTTGGTTACGTTCACCTGCACAAGAGTGCACAGCAAGATGTTACTTAGAGAATGTAAGATGCTGAGAATGGTGGAAATGTGAAATAAGGTCAAAAGGCCATTGACCTCTATTTTTCTCTCTCCACAAGATATATAAAGGAGGAGGGGTGTTGATAATCTCCTTCAACCATTAGGTGTTTGTATAATACATACAACATGGTGATCAGTAGTGGGATTGTTGTTTGAAACCTCAAGGTAAAAATGGTAAAACACAATCAATTTGACACAGGAGGAAAAAATATCAAAGCACAAGCAAGTTTACCTCTTTGAGAACATTACTAATTTAAGAATACTCAGACCATCAGTCAGCAACTACAAGCACTTGAACAAAGGGATAATCAAATGCAAGGATGGAAAGGCAGGCTATAATTTTTACCTCAAAGCCAGGAAAAGGTGCAGGCGAAATAATATACCTGGTAAGAAACAAAATCAAGACAATGTGGGAAGTTAATAGAGTACTTAGCAATCTGTGAGGCCAGTCCTGATTCAAGGTTTGATTAGACAGTAACTGTTGCAGAGCTGAATAATTTACTTAGATACATATGCAAGTGGAATGGATGAATTAATAAATGGAATGAAAGAAAAGGAATGATAAAAGAATGAATGAATGATCTTTAAAATGTTCCAAGCAGCAATTTAAAACTTTTTAAAAACATGCAGAGAGAAACAGATGAGGTCCAACATCCGGAATACCAGGTCGAGGGTTAGGACTAGGGCCAAGTTAATCAACTGGATTTAACCAACATCAATCTTGGCTCACTTCTGCTGGTGCACATGCTGACTGGCCTTGGTTTAATTCATATGGAAGTGGAGCTCAGAAACAGATTGTTGACTAACCTGGAGATTCCGTTCCCCCAGCTCAGCTCATCTCTGAGAGACGGGAATCTTTGCAACCCCGAACAATGTGGGCAATGGCAAGTCATTTGGGAGAACACGCTGAGATCAGAAAAATAAGATTCTTGACATCAGGGAATTGTCAGATTCTTCTATCAGGGTGTTAACAGCGAGTTGACAATGGCAGATATGAAATGTGGAGTGAGTATCCGGTGGCTAAATCTCACCATCTGCAGTTTCCTGTTCTCCCTCACTCCAGATAGAAACTGGATGTTATTGATTCTGGCATGTAATTCAGAGCAGCTATCAGGCAATGCCAAGTTCACTATTTCATTCTCTGGGCTTTGATCTTGGATAGCAGGCCTCAACACCTCTGGATCTGATTCACAGGCAGTGACTGCCTGTACCCTCACACAGTTTGGCATCAGACACACACCAGCCTCACCACGTCCTTACAGTAACATTTCCATTCACTTTGCACGTTACCACATCATTCAGGTCTTAAAGGTTTGCAGTACTTCCATGTTGCCTTATTTTTGGGTGCAGACGCAAAGCCAGGCAGCTTGTCATAATCAGTCAAAGGGCTGGGCGTGTTGTGGCACAGCTATGTCAATGTCACATCTATGCCATGTGTCAGCAACCTACAGGCAAACACACAGAACATACTTCAACCACAGTCTACAGGAAGTAGAGGGCAGTCTGGTCAAAAAAGACAGCCTTCTGTCAGGCAGACCAGCACAGAAAGATTGAGGAATTATCCAATATCAAACCAGGGGCTTGGAAATGGCCACTTAGAATCATAGAATCCCTGCAGTGTGGATTCAGGCCATTCAGCCCACCGAATCCACATCGACCCTCTAAACAGCATCCCCCAAGAGCCACCCCCTGCCTTATCCCTGTAACCCCGCTTTCTCCACAGCTAATCTCCACACCCTTGAACACTGTAGGCAATTTAGCATGGCCAATCCACATAGCCGGCACATCTTTGCACTGTGGGAGGAAACCAGAGCACCCAGGGAAAACCCACGCAGATACAGGGAGAATGTGCAAACTCCCCACAGACAGTTGCCCAAGGGTGGAGTCAGACCTGGATCCCTGGTGCTGTGAGGCAGCAGTGCTAACGACTGAGCCACTGTGCTACTCCATTCGTGAGGTAGCCAGGGTCAGAGGAGGCATAACTCTACAGTCAAGGGAGTGAGCTACGGTCAGCCCTGCAGGTCGAGTCCGGGGAGTCATGGTATGTCAGTCGAGGAGTCGCACTGAGATCAGTCAAGGGGCCCAGTTACTCATCCATTGGGGCCAACTGCCAAATTCAGTCAGGAGACTGGGCCACAGACAGTGCAGGGTGTCTATCCACTGAAATTCAAGGGTGGTTATGGGGGACTGGTGCTATCTTGGGAACACTGGAGAAATCAACTATGGGTATCGGAGGCAATATGCTGGGATACAGAAGACATAAAAATTGTAATGGGACTGATTCAAAGATGAGAGACAGTGGGATGCCAAAGTGTATACTGTATTAGGATAAAAGGTCATCGACAGTTACCATCATCCTTGCTTTAGCTGGAGTGGAGATACGGTGCATTACTATGTTTCCAATGACAAAGCTTTGTGCCAAAGGCTCAGTGGGTAATGTAGGGAGACAAAAGTTAAATAATCTGGTTGGGTGGGAATGTGGGGAAGATCAAAGCTGGTGGGATGAAGAAGGAGGACAAGGAAGAAAGGAAAATGAAGGTTATGGGGAAATCATCTGGACTAAGAGACTGAGCCTGAGACTTATTCTGTAAGGTGATGACAGTATTGCTTCCAACCTCACCCAAACTGCAACGATGCGATGGAAATTAAAAATGGCAGCCAACACATCTGAAGTGAGTGGAGTTAGTGTTTCACTCTGCGAGGGAGGCAGTCCACCTTTGTCTGATGTGAGACCTTTGAAAGGACAGAAGCCCACACAGTACAGGTGAAGGCAGATACAGGTTTACAGGAGGCGATGGCCTTGTGGTATTATTGCTAGACTAGTCATCCAGAGACCCAGATGATGTTCTGGGGACCTGGGTTCGAATCCCACCATGGCAGATGGTGAAATTTGAATTCAATAAAAATCTGAAATTAATAGTCTAACAAAATCACTGTCGATTGTCAGGAAAAACACATCTGGTTCACTAATGTTACATAGAAACATAGAAAAATACACAGTGCAGTACAGGCCCTTTGGCCCTCGATGTTGCGCCGATCCAAACCCACCTAACCTACACTAGCCCACTATCCTCCATATGCCTATCCAATGCCCGTTTAAATGCCCATAAAGAGGGAGAGTCCACCACTGCTACTGGCAGGGCATTCCATGAACTCACGACTCGCTGAGTGAACTCCATGCATTCCATACACTCACGACTCTTTAGAGCTGAATGTTGGCCTAGCCAGACACACCAATATCTTGGGAACGATTATATAAAAAAAGAATGTTTAAACCAAATGCTATACAGGGACCTCACAGAACAAACTTCTGTGCCAACTAAAAGACTTGGCCTGAAGCACTGTTGGGGCAGTCCCTGGTCAGATGTTGCACAATATGATCACCCGTTGGCATAAATATGGCTGCAGTAACAGAATTAGTGTACTTGATCCAGTATTAAAGTGAGGTAATAAATTAGCACAAAGATAGTTTTGAGAAGGAGTTATCGCAAGGTAACAGGGTCTACTTGGAACAAAGAATTTTACAAATTCATATGCAGGGAGTTCTGTAAACAGAACAGCTGCAGATGTTTGTAGGAGAGAGTTGAATCTGAGAACAGACAGCCTGAAGTTTGTAGCAAGCATTAAGAAGAAAAGTAGGATCCCACAATAACAGAGACAAATGATAAGGGTGAGATCATGTCTTGTAAAAACCTGGAAGATTAGACAAGTTCATTGAGCTGTGAAAGTGATTCAGTTTTAGCCTTATTAATGAAAAAGATGTTTTCCTATTAAGTCTAAGAGTTAGTCAGAGTAGGAACAGCCAATTTCATCCCAGAAGATGTAATATGACTGGAATGAATTATAATGCAACTGCAAAATAAAGGGGCAGTGTTCACCTGGTCCTCCAAGATCAGGTGGGACAGAAACTGCAGACAACTCATTAACTAAAGAATGCTAATAATATGTGGTAAATATAAAACTTTACGGATAACTAAATTTATATTTGAACTAATATTATGAATCTCATAGCAATTAGTAAGAACTAATCTTCTTTATATAATGGGAAATATAAGATAACTAACAGAATTGATTTGAATAGCAATGAATACAATGAATAATAGAATTCAAGCAGTCCTTAGAGGTAAGCAAACCTGGGAAATGAGTGAAAAAGAGTATAATCATTAACTTTGGAATGTGAATGAATGGGATACATTGTAAGATCCCAAGGTTTGATGATTGCAATGTCTGGTAAACATCATGAAGGTAATGGGGAACCTAGGGCTGTCCACAGAGGTGGCCATCATTGATCAGATGTTTCACAGAATTGGACGTATGGATGAAGGGGGAAGGAATAATGACACATATAATTATGGTAAAGCGAAATGTATAAAAATGCTGTATCTCACTGGGGAAACCAGAGCATCATTGATCTGTCTTGCAATCTGAGCTGGAATTAAGAGTTGAGAGTGTGGTGCTGTAAAAGCAGAGCAGGTCAGGCAGCATCCGAGGAGCAGGAGAATTGATGTTTCAGGCAAAAGCCTTTCATCAGAAATTCCTGTCTGAACTGCTGTGCCTTTTCAGCACCACACACTCGACTCTGATCTCTCGCATCTGCAATTCTCACTTCCTCCTAGCTGGAATTAAGAAGGCAATTGGCCCCCAAGTGAAGGCCAGATTTGGAGTGGTCTCTGGCCTCTCCCACACATGATAAAGAGCTTGATTAGAGCTCAATTGTACTTCTGAACACAGAACTCGAGGCTGCTCTTTGACATCTCTCCCCAAAAAACTCTTGACCACAGCAGAGAACATTACAAATGAATGCTACCAATGCCTGTGAGTCACAAGTAATGTCTTGCGGCCCCCTTGCCACAGTAGCAATCATCTTCCACAGCTTCACAGTCCACAAAAGATAGATACTGCTCATGTCACACCTTGGACCGTAAAATGTTCACACAATTAGGCTGTATGCAATGCTGCCTTTCTTGGACACTGTGGAAGTTGGGATGGAGGAGACTTTATTGCTTCTGACACATGTTCAAGTTCCTATTATACACGTGCCAAAAGTCTCAGCAAGAGATGCCTGACTCAGGGCAACAACATGCAATGTCCATGTAGAAGTAACTCATTGACTTTCTTATCAGGGGCCTCCCTGTCCCAATATGTCAAAGACATTGTCCAAATGTTATCTGTTTACTCCAACTGTCCATGATTGAAAAGCTGAATTGTTGCTGATATTGACCACACAGACTCATTAGAACTGCCCGCAGTGGATCCAGGCACACAAGCTGTGGTTGTCCTTATCCATTTCTGTGCTAAGAAATGGATAAGGAACCCATACGTCCACAAATCCAGGACCGAGCATTAATCTTGAGGGGACATGGAGCCAATCCCCACAGTGAGCTTGCAGCATAGATTCCCCTTCTGATATAGTGACGATGCAGGGGAGCAATTGCAGCTTATCTTCCAGGGAATGCTATGCAGATGAGAGGGCCAAAGGTGTTATACTCTGCTAACATCAGAACACCATGTCATGCTTTCCAACGTATCTGCAATAAAGCACCTCCTTCCACTGGAACAACCAACAGCCACTGGTTTCAACATCAGGTTTCTGTGTAGGTGTGGTCTAGGGCTTTGTACCAATACCGTCCAGACAGATCTTCACCCGATTCTCGGAATCTCTGATCAAAACAACAGGAAGACACACTGAGGCTATGGGACATACAATGGGGAGCTGAGAGAGCTGCAGCACGGTGCTCATTAACAACATGAGGACGTTCTTCAAACAGAACAGCATCTACAGCAAAGCACCCATCAGCCAGAGCGACACAGACAGAATGTCCTTGTGAACCTCATTCAATGTTGAGTGAATGAGTTTTTCATTGCAAATATTTTGATGCTGCTGAGGCCAACAGTCCCTGTATAATCCCAACTCTAAGTGCAGGTTAACACTTTGAACTTGCTATATGGCTCATTCTGTTAATGAAAGTTAAAACTATAAGTCTCACAACATCCAATACTCCCTTGATCGTGGAAAGGACAGCTATCACAGGGTTGGAACATTGTTTGGCGTTAAGGGTGACTGACCGCTCTAGCCTCATTCTCAAGGCTGCAACTAAAATGATATTTGTTCACAAAGCCAATGATGAACAGTGAACATTTACAGATGTGAAAATGTATTCATAAATGAAAACTCACCCATGCCATTCATGTGCCTTCAGGCAATCCTTTTTTCCCCCTGCACATTTCAGTACAGTCCTGATGTGCACAGTAGAGGTGGAGGGGCTGGGTGCTATTCTGGATCCTGCTGACCTTATTGAGTTTTACTCGGGTGACCCAAGGGATGTAGGTAGGCAAAAGTGAGGACTGCAGATGCTGGAAAAGCACAGCAAGTCAGGCAGCATCTGAGGAGCAGGAAAATTTACATTTCAGGCAAAAGCCCTTCATCAGGAATAGAGGCAGGAAGAGATAAATGGGAGGGACCAGACATGCTGACTGTATCCTGCTCAGAGGTAAATGCATCCTCCTCGACTTGAACTCGCAGAAGATGGCACACGGTGGAGATAGAAGGCCTGATCAACTCTGGAGTGTACTGAGCAGAGACTTCTGGGAAAGCACACGTGCGTGACCTTGTCTGTCCTGGGGGAAGCCTGTCTCCTTGTGTGGAGGGAGGTCGAGGTCCTTATCTCCCTACTGCCTCGAATTGATGCTGATCCACCTCCAAAACCCCCCCAAGTAAAGCAGATGGGTGACTGATTGGAGAAAGGTTACATCCGTCCTCAACCCCAAGTAGAAGAGAAGGCAATGATGGGAGAGCTGCTCCTCCAATCACAGGCTGGTCTCTTCTGTGCTTGCTGCAGATAAGTTCACAAGTGAGCCTATCCGCAACAAACATAGGGGAAACAAACAGCTTAGGATGGAGTACATGTAGGTGCTGAGTAAGAAAATAGAAAATGTTTAATTTCCATGAATCTAATTGTTTGTAGCTGGCATTAAACTGAAATTTACTGCTTAAAGTCTTGGGTACCAACCTTCAGCAGGGTTTTAACAAGAATTCCAGTGAGAGCGCAATTTAATTAAGATCCTGCTGAAACTGGATCATTAAAAGAGTCTGCTTACTCTTTTTGCCTTAGGAACATGTAAATTCAACTAGCAAACTGAGTTTAACCAAGGACTGAATGCATCCAGTTGGGTGAGGGTCTTTTTTTTTATTTTGCACAAATCTAATTTAGTTTGCAATTTTTAAGTTGGCATTAAGCGGAAATCTCCAGCTTAAATTCTGCACTTACCAACCTTAAGTAGGGTTTTGTTTTCTAAATATTCCAGTGAAAGAGTAGCTTAATTAAGAACTAGTTGAAACTGGATCCGCATTCAGCGAGATGGACCTTTTGTCTTAGGACGTACTAAACAAGCCAATTTAGTTTGATTTAAAACCTGATTGTAATTTACAATAGCATGCCAGAGTTGAGTGATTAAGGAAATGACATGTGGAAAGTGAACAAGGTATTCTGTTGCTTTTACTTTTCCTAAACCTATTTAGCCTCAAATTTTCTTGTTAATTTTACTCATGGAATATGGACATGGCTTACTGGCTAGTATTTATTATCTGTCCCTCAGTGCCCTTGAATTTCTGTTGCTACATTCACCGTGGAGACCAATAACCTAAAAGAACCTGTCTTCTCAGATGATTCCAATGGTAAAAGCCAATGTGCATGATTTCACCTTTTAGAACCCTTTATGTATCAAACTAAAATGAAAATTAAGTATAAGTTATGTAAATGATATTCTGCAAAAATCAAAATTACTGCCATAGTCTATTAGAAATGGTGTCACAGCAAATTGCCCCACCCAGCAGTTCCTGGAAAATTAAAGCTTCATTTCACTTTCCTAGGGAATGTCCCAAAAATACAGACATTAATATTATTTAATCAGTGTTGAAATGTGTTTGTCAAAGCTCCATTAATTGTTTCCTAAACTGAATTTGATGGCAATGATAAATTATTTCCTAAAGGACCCTGACTTCACTGACTACATCATGGTGCCAAGACAGGACAGCAATAATTAAAACTCAATGCATTATGTCATTGACGTCATCTCCACTAGGAATACTATGGATAAACTAGTCATACTTCTGTTCTCCGCCAACCTGTCCCAAAGGGTGACAGTAAGCAATAACTAGCCCGTGGAAAATGTTTTCTACAATGGCAGCCTCAGATTACTATCCAGATTAATCAAGGAAGTTAACAAACGTTCAATTCATCTGACGCAGTCCTAATACAGAAGTGAACAGGTCAGCTTCTACTTGGTCAAGGGGTCTTTTTACAGATATACTGCTTGCACAGCGAACATCTTAAGGATCACGATCTCACTTATTTTCTGAAATTAGGGTGATATGATGAACATACACTGCCACAGAATGTTACTATATTGAATGCCACATTTCCAGTTTTTCCATTACACAATCCTTTAACAATTACTGTGCATGCTTACACCTTAAAGTGAGTATTGGTCTGCATTTTCCACATCCAGTAACATTCCAGACTACTGTGCAGCCACTGATTGAAGATTATTTGACTAGTCATGTCTGTATTCCCAATTGTCTTATCAAGTTTTCAATAACTCATACCATAGTCTCTATCTCAACCATTCCTTACCAAAAAGGATTTCATTCTCCAAGAACTCAATGTAAATTCAATGTAATCTCAAGTTATCAATGGCATTAAAACACAAGGTGACATTCTGTTGGAAAAAATGGCAATAGAGACATTATGATCTGTATTACTGAGGGAGGAGATTCGATAGTAATTTTCTAAAGGAGTTTTATATATACGAAAAAGGAAAATTATACAGGTTAAATTTAGCAATAACCATAGCTATTACCTTCTTTAAAACATTGAGAGATGTAAAGAAAAATTATCCCTAATGCCAGTCTAAAGGAGGCTGGTAAGTTTAAGCTTGAGTCTTTTGCAATGGTGGCAAACTGAGGCATTGGCTGTACTAAGCATGCTTTGAAAGTGTTCAAGAACACTAGATAGGTAAAGATTTCTGTATATCCAGTTGTATGCATACTGCTCCCCCATAACTACATACTTACTTACCCAAGCCTAGAACATTTACGTAGGGGTTGGCTGTCAAGATTTTAAAAACTCAGAAAACCTAGACAGAAAATCGGAGCAGGAGTATGCCATTGGGCCCTTCAAGCTTGTTCCATCATTCAACATAATCATGATTGATCATCCAGCTCAAGACACTATTCCACTTTCTCCCCATATCCTTTTGTCCCTTTAGCACTAAACTATATCTATCCACTTCTCAAAGAAAAACTAAAATATCTTGGTCTCAACTGCTTTGTGGCAGAGAATTCCAAAACTCACCACTCTCTGGGTGAAGAAATGTCTCAACTCAGTCCTAAATGGCCTACCCCATATCCTTAGACTGTGACCCCTAGGTCTAGACTCCCTGCATTCACCCTGTCTACTCCTTATAGAATTTAGTCGTCTTGAGAGAAAATCCCCCATCATTCCTCTAAACTTCAGAGAATATAGTGCAATCAATCTAGTTTCTTTTCTTGTCAGTCCAGTCTGATAAACACATATTGCACCCCTCCACATCCCAAACAATCTTCAGATAACGAGACCAAAACTGTATACAATATTCCACATACGATCTCACAAAGGCACAATAAAATTGCAGCAAGGCATCCCTGCTCCTGCATTCAAATCCTCTTGCTACATGGGCCAACATACTATTTGCCTTTTTTGGCATCTGCTGCACCTGATAGCTTAGTTTCATAGACTGATGAACAATGACAGATTATTTTTCATTTCAACCTTTCATAATCATTCACCAGATATTAATCTGCCTGTTTTTGCTTCCAAACATTTATCATTAGATCTGCAGCAACAAGTATGGATCTTTATGAAGTAGCATCACTGGAACTGAAACATTAACTTTGCTTTCTCTCCACAGATGTTGCCAGATCTGCCAAGTTTCTCCAGCACTTTATTTCAGATTTTCAGCATTTATGGTTGTGTTTTATCATGGACCTTTCAGGTTTATATTCTGACTGATGCCTAGAATAACGATTAAAAATGTAGTAATTTAAATTCTGGGAAAATCTCTTGAAAGTTTTAAATGCAAACACTTGTAAAACTGTTTTCATATTTAAGTAAAAATGTTTTATTTGAGCTGTACAAGTTTATTTGGCACCTAATCCAAATGTTAGCAAAGATATGCCAATATTATTATAGCATGACTTCCCTGAAAATAAGTTTGGACAATAGTTAAAAAGTCAAAATTTCAGCATAGTTTCAACAAGACCATTTTACTACTATAGGATGTTTATCTGGTAAGGAATGTGAAAATTAGAATTTCATCTTATGGTTTTGACTACAATTCTATTTCACACTAGATGCTCACTACAATATCTACTGTAATCAGGAAATCCATTTCAGAGACTATCAAGTTTATTGCCTGTCATTAAGAAAGTACTGAACACCAAAAATAATACATTAAAAAAATTAGCAAAAGGACTTTTTGAAACTTTAAGTACTTCCCAATTTAGTGGAAACCTAATGCAAGAGTTTGCTGTTGTATCATTTTTCAGAAATTATTGAGCTCTCTGGTACATTAGGAGAATTAATATAATTAGTCCATCCCCGCCCTCATTCTGATGTGCTGCTTCTCAGCTTGAAAGAGCGAGCACACTGGACTCAAGTATTGCATCATAGTTTTCAAGCACTACTCAAAAAGAAAGAAAAATGTAATGGTTAGAATCACCCAAGATTCTATCAAGCTACTCAAACATATATTCAAATTTAACACTTCAAATTAATACATTGGAATATACAGAGGTATTAGGCTTCACAAAAGTAATTCTCTGAAGGATATGCTCAAATTAATTTTGATTGATTATTCCCAATCCACAGATGCAAGAACTAAACATAAAAGAATACAACAGAACATAAATAATACAGACCTTTTGGCAAGTCTTGTTCCATTATAAACCATACACAGAAATGAAGAAAGTTGGTTTGTGAGAAGCTTTTAAGCACGTGGTATCTGGATAATAGCAGGTACAAATTGCAGCTTGCTCATTTGTAATGTGCAGATAATTCAATTTAATTTTAAAACATTTAAGATTATGACATCCATAAGTTCATTTGCAGTAACTGCTACAATCTAAATAGATGTTATGATGTCCAACGCCACCATGCCACTTTCATTCTGTCCCATACTGCAGAAAAGGAATCCAGAGCTGGACGCACATCTAGAGCTGTGAACTGATATGTTGATTTGTCAACTTCACCTCCATCATAATAATCAATCACATATCGTACTTCCCTTCCACAGCGGTTTACAATCCAGTCATGTCGATCAAAAGGTAGTTCATACCTAAATGTTTTAAAACAATTGAGATATCACAGTCAACTTGCAAAAATTTGACATTAAATACATGCATAGCATTCCAATTTAACTTTAGTCATTAGTCTCAAGGGAGATGGCCAGACCATCTAAAGTGGCTCACTGATCTAAAGGTTTTGGGCCCACAATATAAAACATTAAATTATTGACATGAAACTAGAGCGTTTGATTATGGTCAATAACTTCTCATTTTCTGAATGAACTGTCAGTTCATTCATTTACTCCTTTTCAGCAGCAATTGGCTGCTCTTGCCTGCTCGGTCATTCAATAGTTATAGGAAGGATATTATTAAAGTGGAGAAAATTTGGAAAATGTTTACCACAATATTACCGGGTATGGAAGATTGGAGTTATTAAGGAGGGCCAGATAAGCTGAGACATTTTTTCACTGGAGCGTAGGAGGTTGAGGGGTGACCTGATAGAAGTTTATAAAATAATGAGAGGTACAGATAGAAATGGCCATTGTCTTTTCCCTAGAATGGGAGATTTCAAGACTAGGTGGCACATTTTTAAAGTCAGAGGAAGAAGATTTTAAAAAGACATGAGGTGCAATTTTTTTTCATATAGAGGGTGGTTTGCAAATGGAATGAACTTTCTGAAGTAGTGGTAGATGTGGGTACAATTACAATGTTTAAAAGACATTTGAATAAGTACATGAATAGGAAAGATTTGGAGGAATATGGGCCAGGTACAGGCAAGTGAGACTAACTTAGCTTGGTATTATGTTCAGCATGAACTAGTTGGACCAAAGGTCTGTTTCTGTGCTGTATAACTCTATGACTCTAAGATCACAGCTGATCTGACTGTAACCTCAAATCCATATACACATCTACTCTTGATAACTTTGCATCCCCTTGCTTACCAAGAACTAACCACTTATGCTAAGGATCAAAGATCTGCATCCATCACAAAACCAGTCATTTCAAATCTTTAAGTTAATTAATTACATTTTAAGAATAGTCACTTTTGCAATAAAGGCAAGATAGCCAATTCACCCATAGCGAACTCCAAGACAACAATGATCAGATTTTTTTTTAATATGTATTTTATCAGACAGTGAGGGCCATCTCCTGTCCTTCAGCATTTTGCCACAGGGTCTTCTACATTCAACCGAAAGAACAGTTGGCTAATGCCTCATCTATAGGACAGCACTTGGACACTACAGCAATTCCTCAGTGCTATACTAGAATACCAACCTTGATTTTGGTACTCAAGTGCTGTAATCCACAACTTTGCTTCAGAGGTGGAAGCGCTACCAACCAAGGTATGACTGACACACACAACAGTCTACATAGGAATAGCTGTAAGCCATTCAGTTCCTTGAATGGCTTCAGCACTTGCTATCAGTTTCAGAGGAGTAACGACAGCAAACACTGGTAAGGTTTCTGTCATTCAGACTGATTGAAACCAACCTCTCAATGCCAATGTAATGTCACATTTAGAAATCACAATGGTGCAACAAGTCAGCTTAGCATCATTCTCTGCAATCCCTTCTCAATAGCTTTTATTTCTCCCTCTCTCTCACTTTTTAAATGTTTCCCAAAGACAGCTCTTTAACCAGGCTTTCACTCTCTTCTTCAGTCCATTCTTCCATCATTCCAAGTCAATCAGTTGTGAAAAGCCTTGCGACATTTTTTTACATTAAAGAAACTTCAGATGCAAACTGCTCACATGCAAGTAAAATAATAAATGCAAATCTGTATGAATTTAAAAACTTAAATCCACAATTACTTTGTGGTGAAGTGCTAAAAGAATTAGCATGGAATGACAAATATTTATCTTGCTCAGAGTTCTGCTAAACTCTCAACCATCTTTTGTCAGTGCAGTTCATTCAAAATTCCACCAGATGGTAGTCACAACATATTGAAAGGAAAAATAAGGCAGACCACGAATTCTACAAACGTACTTCATGACGATTCCTGACTTTCAGTTCACTCACATTAACATAAAACAGTTACGTTAGATTGATTCTTCGATAATTGTCATGTGTCCTAAACGATGGTAAAGTTTATGTACATGATTCCCTCAACCTGAAAGGGAATTCTTAATCTCAAAGGCTGGACTAAGATGTTTAATAAGGAGATTTATGGTATCATTGTTGAGAAGTAAGAATAGGAGAAAGTGAGGATTGCAGATGCTGGAGATCAAAGTCGAGAATGTGGTGCTGGAAAAGCACAGCAGGTCAGGCAGTATCCAAAGAGCAGGAGAATCGATGTTTCGGGCATAAGCCCTTCATCACGAATGAGGCGATGGAGGGCTTATGCCCAAAACATTGATTCACCTGCTCCTCGGATGCTGCCTGACCTGCTGTGCTTTTCCAGCACCATACTCGACGGAGTAAGAATAGTATTAGTGTAAATATAACTGTCAGTGTGAATAGACTGGATTCAAGGCAATTTACTTTGAGCTACACTATGGCAAGATTTAAACTAGTTGTTTACCGAGTTCTCTTGCACCCAAGTGCACCCATACATGCACACCATCCAATCACGAAGGCCTGCTTTCTCCCAAATAACCAATGGCACTCTTTATTTACATCCTTGAAGAGTTAAATGTGGTTTCTGACAATTTGAAGTTTTTCTTTTAAATGCCCAAGACATTTTCCAATTACTTTAAATACGACTTAAAATGAACAGTATAAAACATACCCCATTAAAGAACGAATCCGAGCTCTTGGTGAATATTCCTTAGCTTTTCCCCCAAAGCGGAGTAATGAAGGCCCACAGGGGCATTCTCTAAAATATCAAAACACAAATGTAAACATTCTCAACGCAACTGAATTAATATCAAAGCCCAATTTTGCTCCTATGACTTTATTACTGAATGTGTTTGGTGAACCTCAAGTTATATTAGAGATAAAATTGCAACAGGACACATGACATTTATAATAATACACAGAGCAAGACTCATGCATTTTCAGCTGCAACTGAATTCCAACATAGTTAGTATTAGAGATCCTCACCATATCACACATGCTGCACAGTTACCATAAATCCAGAGATTTCAAACAAACATGTCTACCAGTAAGAACCTGCTGTGCAAAGGTTCTATGAAAACCTAGGGACATCATGTGCATCAGAAATGGGAATATTCATTGACACTTGCACACAGCAGAGTCCACCTCAATCCTCAGATGTTGAAAAGTTCATACCCACATGCAGCAAAACATTTAGGTGTGGGCTAATAGATGATGGAACTGTTACTTGAAACCAAGTACCAGGAATTGACCATCTTCGAGGACTACTTCCCATTGACCTCTAATGGCATTTCCATCGTTGAATACCCATCTTCAACTTTCAGTGGCCAGAAAGTAAATTACAGTCCCTTCAATACCATGTCAGCCAACAGGCTATGAATTCTACGGTGGCTAACTCATCTCCTGACTCCCCAAAATCGACAAGTCAGTATTGTGATAGAATACCAGAATGACTACACCTCAAGAACCTCAAAATCATACAGGATAAAGTAGCCTTATTGACTGGCATCCCATTCAGCACAATGTACACTCTGCTGCCACAAATCAACAGATTCACTACAGCAACTCACAAAAGTTTCTTCCAAATCTATGACCTCTGTCATCTCGAATAAGAACAGTAGGTGCATGGAAACCCTACAACTGCAAGTTCCCCTTCAAGTTAGGATGGCATCTGGCTCAGCAATCGTTCAGTGTCTTTGGATTAAAAGTATGGAACTCCTTTCCTAACAGCACTGACAAGTGTATCACACCACACATGCAGTGGTTCAGGAGGACAGTTCGTGACCACCTCCTCAAAAGCAATGAGAGTCTGGCAATAAATAAAAACAACTTGAAATTTACTAGCCTGGAATTTTAAAATAAAGTTTCAAATGATAATGTGAACATAGAGATTCCCTGCAGGGGTGTCAAATCCGTATGTCTGCCAACTGGATTGTCAAATTCCCTTTTCAGTCTCCAGAATTGGCTAGCTTTTTGTTACACAGTCTGCTTAAGTATTCCACAAAAACAGAAACAATGGAACAAAAGAATCAAGAACGTTATCAAGAACAAAAATCCAAAATAACAAGATTACATACCATACTTAGTGAATATGTGAAAATGAAAACTGATCAATATTGGAATGTTATGAAATGATCCAATCGAAAAACACATCATTCTTAAATGCTTGATACGGTGAATGCTGGTAATACAGTTTCCATGGTTGAAGGGGTTTTGATACTCGGTTCAATCTCAGAATAAGGGGTCAGCCACTTGGAGTGAAATAAAGAGACATTTCTTCAAAAGGTTGTGGGTCTTAGAATTGCTTTCACCCCACATGGTGGTTCAGTCACTGAGTATATTTAAGATTGAAGTTGTTAGACTTTTGGATAGCAAGGAAATTTAAGACGTGGAGATAGTGCAGAAGGGTGAAGATAACGGAGATCAACCATGATCACATGGAGTGGAGTACATTTGAAGGGCCGAGTAGTGTCTCTTTTTATATACTTACAACCCAATAATAACAGTATATCTTGTAATAATGGTTATAAATGTAGTTCAAACTTGTAAAGTTATACATTGTTCTGAACATTTTGACACCAAAGTTGGGAACAACAAAGGCATTTTAAGGAACTATTTCAGTGGAATTATTGAAGTAACTCATTTGTCAGCAAAATGATAAAGTCAATCTTCTTCCCATTTTTCATTACTTCTTTCACAATGCTATTTCAAACCAAATTTCAATATCATAGCTGACTAAGGTGTACCTGGGCAGCTGAAATAAAGCGAGAACACAGCATGATGAATAAACTAAGTGTGTGATGAATGTATGCCTGGAGAACATGTTGACCGATCAGTCAGATGCAAAGTTGAAAACCAATTTCAGTCCCTGCCAAGATTGTAGTTTTCAGACAGGACTCAATAATGCAACTAAATTCCAGACAGTAATATGTTGCTCCACTTAAATATTCCGGAAAACAGGGAAAAAAAAATCAAACAAAAAGAACTGCTGAGCTGAGAATCCACTCAATCAAAGAAGCAATGAAAATACCAAGGCTCTACAGCAGAGTAGTATGTTCAGTAAAATTAAACTGAGTGGGTCAGGATGAGAGAGAGGGTCAACAAAGGCAATAAAGCATTAGTGACATTGGGTAACATAAAAGCTCAAAACAAAGTACCCATATAATATATGAAGCATTTGCAATTTACCATTTGAATGACGGCACCAAAGAAAATCAGTTTGATTCAATTGCATTTTGGAGACATTGCTGAGTGATGAATGTTAGCATTGAAATATTCCAGTATATTTAATTTTTTTAAAAGATAGGGAAAGAAGAAAGGGGGTAGCCATGACAATAAAGGATTGGATTTTTTAAAAACTAAAGAGAGAAAAGGATTTTAGCTCAGAACATCTAATATAATCAATTTCGGTGGAGCCAAGGGGCAGGAACACTCTTGGGAGTTCATGTCTCATGGCAACAGTTGTAGAAGGTTGAGAACCAGGAAATTCAAGGCACATGCAGCAATAGTAATAATGTAATTATTGGGGAACTTTGACCTACAGAGAGGCTGGGCAAATCAGATTCGCTGCAATAGTGTAGGGAGAGTTCGTGGAAAACACAAACGTTTCTAGATCACAGTACATCAAGGAACTCCAACTCGGGAACAAGCTGCTTTGGATCAAGTATTGTGCAGTGAGGATATTAATTAATAACCTCATAGAAAAATGACCCTCTCTGGAAGAATGAACATAACACGATAAAATAGAGGACTGGTGGATAGAAAACTGCAGAGTAGGAATAAGCAGGATACTTTCTGTTGGCAAGCCATAATTAGCAAGGTACAACAAGAATCAGTACATACGCGTTAAATAATAACAAATTGCATCAATAATTTAGGTGAGACCACTCAGGGTAACATTTTCAAATTTGCTGACAATAAAAAGTAGGATAGGAAAGTAAGCAACAAGGAGAATGTAAAGAATCTGCAGATAAAGGCAGGTTAAGTTGGAAGGAATGTGGCAGAGCCAAAATGTGAAATTAGACAAGTCTTATTAGCACACTCCAAGTATTAGTGAGGCTGAAACTACAGTTCTGATTACGGTTTTAGTTTCCTGACCCAAGGAAGGAAATATTGGACCACAGACAGCTGAACAAAGATTCTCCAGACAGTTTTTCTGGTCCAAGGGGATTGTCCTATAATGAGCGGTTGAGTACATCAAGGCTTGACAGGGTTTGTGCTGAGAAAGCATTTCCACTGGATGGGGATTCGAGAACATGGGATTACTGCCTCAGAATAAGCGGTCAGACATTTAGAACGAAGGAGAAATTTCGTCACAAACAAACAGAAATTGCAAGAAAATCTTAGCAAGTCTGGCAGAATACGTGGAGAGAAATCAGAATTACCGTTTCAGGTCCAGTGACCCTTCTTCAGAACTAATGGTAGCTAGAAAAATGTTAGTTTACACGCAGAATATATGGTGGGAAAAGGTGGTAAGGAGTAAACAATAAATGGTGATAGACCCCAAAGAAACAGAACAGTTGGACAGACAAAGGAGTGGATAACAGTGAGCTAAGGAAAATGAATAGCTGCTAATCAGGACTACTAATGGCTAACAAGGGGTAGTGTGTCATAGCAGAGCATGTGATAACAAGGTATGATATATGGGGATTGGGGGTAAGGACATGGAAAAGGTGCTCCAAGCTCTAAAATTGTTGAACTCAATATTGAATCCAGAAGGCTGTAGAGATCCCAAGCAGAAAATGAGGTACAGCTCTTCTAGCCTGCACTGAGCCTCGCTGGAGCACTGCAGCAAATCTGAGACAGAGATGTTGGCCAGGGTACAAGGTAGTGTGTTGGAAGCTCAGCATCTTTTTTATTGACAGAACCTAAGTGTTTCTTCACTCAAGAATTATGAAACTTTGGACTTCCCAAACCCAGACAGCTGGGAATACTCAGTCATTGAGAATATCCAGTACAGGAGGTTGTTTTTTTTTTGCATATTCAGAAAACTAAAGGATATAGGGATACTGCAAGAAAATAGAGTTGAGGCAAAGATCAGCTTTAATCTTAAATGAATGGTGCAAGAGGCTCAAAGGATGAGCTTCAGCTATTTCTGTTAAGTGGGAAATTCACTTATATACCTTATCCATTGTCAACATCAGGTTCACTAAAGCAGTTGCCTTCAAAATAAAATCTGTAGCAACTCCTTTTAAGTTCCCCATACTGACTTCAAAAACAAACGAAAACCTATTTACAAACAACTGAAATAACTAACAAAGAAATGATGTGAACTTTCAGAACCAAAAAGACTGCATTCCTAATGGGATCAGTGGAGATTTAGCTTTCCAAGTATTCATTTTGATCAAGTGAAATGGTAATGCAATTCATCAGAGCATAATGCACTGCAATTTCATTTCATAACCTGAACTATTGTTCAAGAAATGAGGCTATTATGAGTTATGAACTAACTTGGCATGGAGTGCTTCCCACTTCAGTATTTCTTTCCAGGCTTGTTCATTGTTCTGATTATGGATCTTAATAATGTTTGACATATCATCAGCTGAAATGTCTTCATTCTGCCAGCGCCACCTGTAAAATAGTTAGAGTATGGAGTAGAAGTTTAAGCTATGGCATTGAATGATTTGTCATTGCACAAAATAATCAGTTTTTCCCCCCAAGAACTACATAAACATTTATACTGAGTGAAATGAATGCCAAATTATAGAATATAAACCAGTGACCCTTTAAACATTCAACAGTGATGAATGACATGTATTTTATATTATTAATCAGAACTACACATTAGTATTTAAGACAGCTGAGCAATATAAAAGCCATGCCAGATTACAATGGGATGAAGAAAACTATTTTCATTTATTTACAACACAATTCTAGCAACACAGGTAAAGAGTTCACATTTCTATGCATTTTTTAATTTCTTCACCAGACGTTTGTTGGGATATGATTCTGAGTGTCAACAATCTCCAGTTGCCAAGGGACTACAGCTCATGAAGGCATCACAGTCCTGTCTTTGTATCCTCATTCCCTATATAAGGAAAAGGTAACTGGAAGATAGTATGGAGGAACAGGTCACACCATATACATAGTTTTAATCCTTCCACCTGCAAACCCTTCCTGAGTTCTGCAGAGAAAACACAATTTTTTTTTCCCCAATAATTTATTTCTATAGTGAGGTTGAGAAATTCAGACTGCAGAGAGAAACAAAATTTAATCTGCAAATGTCAGCACCTGTCAGAAGCATTCAATTGCTTAACCCAAGTCTGACAGTAATAATGGCATCTGATACTCATGCTTTGTGACATTTCCCTCATACTATTAGCGCTTATTTAACAGCATGTCTTTGACTGCTTACCCTTTTCTGATCATTGCATTCCAAAACATCTGTTCTGAAGGGTATACCCAATGCTTATCTGAGTGAGTCCGAGGAATAGAAGATTCTTCTCTGACTACAGAAAGTGGGTATGGCTGATCTGATGATGGCATCTGGTTGGGTGGTGGCATCTACAAAACAAAATGATATACATCCAAATACTGACTTCCCCTCAGAAAACAAATAGGAAATCATACAGCTTTATTTTGAGAAGGGTAAACAACAAAAAAAAAAGATTTCACAGCTCAGAATCTGAATGGATAAAGCTGAACATCAAAAACCACTGACAAAACACATTGTTTTAATGTTAATTTCAGTTATATGGAATTTGCAACCCCTGTGCCATAAATGTCACAATGTAACATCCCTTTGATTTGCTCAATAAGGTCAAACACCTGAAGTTCATGCTTTAACTGCCACATCAATTATGATAATTTCAGACAGATTTAAAGCATCAGGTTTTGATGAGAAGCAATATATCATAATTTTAAAAACTTTAAGACAAGAGTAAACTATTAGCAAGAATTTTATTCGCCTAAATGCGTTAACATAGTGGAAACTTGCAGAAGAGTAGCAGTGAAACACACTAATTTACAAAATGGAGGAACATAGATGTTAGCATTTAAAAGATTAAATCAAAAGTTTTTGTACTTACCATATTACTGGGATCAATATCATCCTCTGTTTGTGGCCTGTTAACTCCTTTCATAGGACACTCCACATATTCATACGCCCCCTCCTGATGTGCAGGCACAGGATAAGATGCATTCTCTGTTGAGGCAGCTGTTGCCTGATGCATGGGACAACCTGACAAAACAGGTTGCAAAAAAACATAATAATTCATTTGAGTTGTTCAATTAACTGCATCAATGTTATTTCACAATGACAGCCTTGAGATTTTGTTATTTGTATTCAAGTAGAAAGCATTTTTTTTGTTCAGTTAAGAATTACAAACTCAGTGAAGCAATGCCCATGCAAATTCGTTTAAAATACTTGTTCCAATATGACAATAACGGTCACAGATGTATGAACTACCAACAAGGAGAATTTTCTACTATAATAAACTTTAAAGCAACTAAATTCGTTGCTATTATTCTAGAAATGCTAAGGTGAATTCATCTTAAAATTACATTGTAAACTTCTCAACAATAATGGATGCCATTGCCTCCAAAATTTCTTAACGTTGTGTGTGGTGTTTCGTGTTCTAAAGGTAAAGGTAAAGGACACCAAAACATTGACTCCAACAAATTAAAAATGTTTACCTTCCTTCTTGGCTTGATGCATAGGGCATTGTGAAGGTGGTGATGCCTGTGGTGCAACAGTAACAGAATCTGCTTGCACATTGGTTGGTAGCGTTGACGTGGATGCCCCCATTGTTTCAATAAGCTAAGGTGTTGAATATATGCTGCAGAACATAATAAGCTCTTTAGAAACTAATTACAGCAAGGTCAAGCAATAATCCTACTGTAAACTGTCATGACAATGGTTAAAGAATCAAAATGTCAGTATTTATATTCTATGCAAAATATTCTACTCAAGCATTTGAAGAGGAGGGAAATTCTCCCAGTGTTCTGGTCAACACTCATCTTTTAAGCGATACCAATATATAGAGATTATTCAGGGCTCTTGTGGTACAATGGTTGTGTCTCAACTTCTGAGACCAGAAACCCAGGTTAAAGTCCCACCCACTTTAGAGGTATGTAATCATATCCCTGAACAAGTTGATTAGAACATATCTAAAGATTATTTATCCCAGTCAGGCATTTAAGCAGAGGATCTTGCTGTAGGTTATGGATCACCTCTTTTGATAATGCATACAAATTAAGTTTGAAATATACATGAGTGAGGCTAAAGAGCTCTGGGCGATCATGATAATATTAAAAGATGTTGATGAGATGAAAGTCCACCTTTATAATAATTTATATTGATAACTGGCAAAAACACACCAGTCATGTCAACTCCTAATTACATTGGTCATTGTATATGGTAAAAACTGCTGCAAGCTTCTGACAAAGATTTTCACCTTGTTTTAATCAGGACAATTCACAAGAAATTCCACAGGAAAACATGATTTATATTGTATGAGGGGAGAGCTGAATGTTAGTGGACTCGAATTGGGAGGGTGATGCCATGGAGAATGCACTAGTTAATGTTGACTGATAATTAACTGGCAAGCTTCAAGTTTTAAAAAAGGCTGGTTGACCTACTGATTAGATTTGATTCTCTACAGTGTGGAAACAGGCCCTTCAGCCCAACAAGTCCACACCAACCCCGAGGAGTAACCCACCCAAACCCATTCCCCTATACAGTATTTACCCCTAGGTAAAAACAATGACTGCAGATGCTGGAAACCAGATTCTGGATTAGAGTGGTGCTGGAAAAGCACACCAGTTCAGGCAGCATCCGAGGAGCAGGAAAATCGACGTTTCGGGCAAAAGCCCTTCAACAGGAATACAGGATGCTGTCTGAACTGCTGTGCTTTTCCAGCACCACTCTAATCTAGTACTAACCCCTGACTAATGCACCTAAAACTATGGGCAATTTAGCATGGCCAATTCACCTAACCTGCACATCTTTGGACCACGGGAGGAAACCAGAGCACCCGGAGGAAACCCACGCAGACACAGGGAGAATGTGCAAACTCCACACAGACAGTTGCCCAAGGCGGGAATCGAACCTGGGTCCCTGGTGCTGTGAGGCAGCAGTGCTAACCACTGAACCACCGTGCCCCGAGTCTTGGTGAATTTCTGCAGTGTATTCTATAAATTGAGGGGAGGAGATGGCCTACTAGATTTATCATTAAATCAGAAAAACAACTAATGTTCTGGGAACCCAGGTTCGTATTCCGCCATGCAGATGGTGGAATTTGAATTCCATAAACAAAAAAAATCTGCAATTAAGAATCTAATGATGACCATGAAACCACCATCTATTGTTGGATAAACACAACTGGCTCACTAATATCAATGAGAGAAGGCAATCTGGTCATAGATTCACAGAGATGCACAGCATGGTAACAGACCCTTCAGTCCAACTCGTCCATGCCAACCAGATATCCCAGCCCAATCTAGTCCCACCTGCCAGCACCTGGCCCATATCCCTCCAAACCCTGCCTATTCATACACCCATCCAAATGCCTTTAAAATGTTTCAATTATACCAGCCTCCACCACTTCCTCTGGCAGCTCATTCCATACACGTACCACCCTCTGGGTGAAAAAGGTGCCCCTTAGGTCTCTTTTATATCTTTCCCCTTTCACCCTAAATCTATGTGCTTTACTTCTGGACTCCCTGACCCCAGGAAAAAGGACTTTGCCTTTTATCCAATCCATGCCCCTCATGATTTTGTAAACCTCTAGAAGGTCACCCCTCAGCCTCCGACACTCCAGGGAAAACAGCCCCAGCCTGTTCAGACTCTCCCTATAGCTCAAATCCCAAACCCTGGCAACATCCCTGTAAATCTTTTCTGAACCCTTTCAAGTTTCACAACATCTTTCCGATAGGAAGGTGACCAGAACTGCACGCAATATTCCAACAGTGGCCTAATCAATGTCCTGCACAGCCGCAACATGACCTCCCAACTCCTGTACTCAATACTCTGACCAATAAAGGAAAGCATACCAAACGCCTTCTTCACTATCCTATTTACCTGCGACTCCACTTTCAAGGCGCTATGAACCTGCACTCCAAGGTCTCTTTGTTCAGCAACACTCCTGTTATAATCTGAGGTAACTCTCTTCGCTGTCCACTACGCCTCCAAATTTGGTGTCATCTGCAAACTTACTAACTGTATCACTTATGCTCGCATCCAAATCATTTATATAAATGAAGAAAAGTAGTGGACCCAGCACCGATCCTTGTGGCACTCCACTGGCCACAGGACTCCAGTCTGAAAAACAACCCTCCACCACCACCCTCTGTCTTCTACCTTTGAGCCAGTTCTGTATCCAAATGGCTAGTTCTCCCTGTATTCCATGAGATCTAACCTTGCTAATCAGTCTCCCATGGGGAACCTTGTCGAACGCCTTACTGAAGTCCATACAGATCACACCTACCGCTCTGCCCTCATCAATCCCTAGCCTACAGAGCCACAGCTATATGGTTTAATCTCAACTGTCCTCTGAAATTGCCTCAGTCTTGAGAAATGAAACTGGACAGATCACCTGGCAAAGACCTGGGGCACTGGAAATGATAGTGGCAAAAACAGACTTGTCGACTGTGCATCGTCCTCCTTAATAACACTTGGGAACTAGTATCAAAATTGGGAGAGCTGTCTCACAGACTAGTCAAGCAACAGCCTACGGAGTCATAGTCACAGAATTATATTTTATAAACAATGCCACCATCACCATCCACCACCAACACTTGAAGGAAGCACAGAGGGTGGTAACAGCACATATCTGGATGGAGGTATTTCAATATCTAACACCAAAAGTGGCTCAACAGCAGCACTACTGATCGAGCTGATCAGGTCCTAAAGAACTTGGCTGCAAGATTGAGTCTGCAATGGGTGGTGTCGGAAGCAACAGGAGGGAAAACATACTTAACCTCACTCCTAATCAGTCTGCTGCAGATGCATCTGTCCATGACAGTATCAGGAAGAATGACCACACCACAGTTTTTTGGAGACAAAGTCCTGTCTTCACGTTGAGAACACCCTCCATTCTGTTGTGTAGCACAATCACTGATGAAATGGGCGGACTTCAAACAGATCTAGCAACTCAAGACAGAGCATCCATGAGGTGCTGTGGGCCAACAGCAGCAGAAACATACTCCCCAACCCCACAATCTACAACTTCATGGCCTGGCATATCTGCCACTCAACTATTACCACCATCAGGCCAGGGGATCAGCCTGGTTCAGTGAAGAGTGCAAGGCAGCATGACAGGAGCAGCAAAAATAAGTTGTCAACCTGGTGTAGATACCAAGCAGAACAATTTGTTGTGAACCTCACTTTTTCCAGGACAACTTGCATAAGCAGTAAGTGATACACAGCACCAAGCATTCCCACAACAAACAGATGAGCTCTGTAGACCTGTCACATCCAGTCATGAATGGTGGAGGACAATTAAACCACTCACTGGACAATAGACAATAGGGGCAGGAGTAGGCCATTCTGCCCTTCGGGCCTGCACCACCATTCAATATGATCATGGCTGATCATCCTTAATCACTATCCTGTTCCTGCCTTATCTCCATAACCCTTGATTCCACTATCCTCGAGAGCTCTATCCAACTCTTTCTTAAATGAATCCAGAGACTGGGCCTCCACTGCCCTCTGGGACAGAGCATTCCACACAGCCACCACTCTCTGGGTGAAGAAGTTTCTCCTGAGCTCTGTCCTAAATGGTCTACCCCGTATTTTTAAGCTGCGTCCTCTGGTTCGGCACTCACCAATCAGCGGAAACATGTTTCCTGCTGCCAGAGTGTCCAATCCTTTCATAATCTTATACGTCTCAATCAGATGGGCGGCAATTTGTGGGCGGCACGGTGGCATAGTGGTTAGCACTGCTGCCTCACAGCGCCTGAGACCCGGGTTCAATTCCCGCCTCAGGCGACTGACTGTGTGGAGTTTGCACGTTCTCCCCGTGTCTGCGTGGGTTTCCTCCGGGTGCTCCGGTTTCCTCCCACAGTCCAAAGATGTGCAGGGTCAGGTGAATTGGCCATGCTAAATTGCCCGTAGTGTTAGGTAAGGGGTAAATGTAGGGGTATGGGTGGGTTTCCCTTCGGCGGGTCGGTGTGGACTTGTTGGGGCCGAAGGGCCTGTTTCCACACTGTAATGTAATCTAATCTAATCAGATCTCCTCTCAGTCTTCTAAACTCAAGGGTATACAAGCCTAGTCGCTCCAGTCTTTCAGCGTAAGGTAGTCCCACCATTCCGGGAATTGACCTTGTGAACCTACGCTGCACTCCCTCAATAGCCAGAATGTCTTTCCTCAAATTTGGAGACCAGAACTGCACACAGTACTCCAGGTGTGGTCTCACCAGGGCCCTGTACAGCTGCAGAAGAACCTCTTTGTTTCTATACTCAATCCCTCTTGTTATGAAGGCCAGCATACTATTAGCCTTCTTCACTACCTGCTGTACCTAAATGCTTACCTTCATTGACTGGTGTACAAGAATACCCAGATCTCTTTGTACTGCCCCTTTACCTAAGTTGATTCCATTTAGGTAGTAATCTGCCTTCCTATTCTTGCCACCAAAGTGGATAACCATACATTTATCCACATTAAACTACATCTGACCACTCACCTAACTTGTCCAGGTCACCCTGTAATCTCCTAACATCCTCATCACATTTCACCCTGCCACCCAGCTTAGTATCATCAGCAAATTTGCTAATGTTATTACTAATACCATCTTCTATATCATTAACATATATTGTAAAAAGCTGCGGTCCCAGCACTGATCCCTGCGGTACCCCACTGGTCACTGGCTGCCATTCCGAAATGGAGCCATTTATCACTACTCTTTGTTTCCTATCAGCCAACCAACTTTCAATCCAAGTTAGTACTTTGCCCCCAAATACCATGCGTCTTAATTTTGCTCACTAACCTCCTATGTGGGACTTTATCAAAAGTTTTCTGAAAGTCCAGGTACACTACATCTACTGGATCTCCCTCGTCCATCTTCAGAGTTACATCCTCAAAAATTCCAGAAGAGGAAATGGAGAAGAGGCTCCACAAATATCCTCACCCTCAATGACAGAAGAGCCACCACATTAATGTGAAGGTTAACGCTGAAACTTTCACAGCTATCTTCAACCAGAAGTGTTTGGTTGATCAATCCCAGGCTCCTCCAGTGGTCACAGCATCATAGACGCCAGTCTCCAGCCAATTTGATTCATTTCATGTGATATCAAGAAATATGTGGAGGCACTGGATAGTGTTAAGGCTATGGACCCTGAAAACATGATTTCCCAGCACAAAGCCACGTTGACTATCCCAAATGAGTGCCTTCCTTTCCAAATACAGGTACATAATCCTTTATCCAAACTCCAAAGTTCTTTTTGTAAAGTTTTTTTCTCCATAAGGTTGTTGGGCATGCAAACAGTTAACCCAACTCCACACCTACTTGACCCACATCACTCAGATGTAATGTAGTGGCATGGCCCAGCACTGGCAGACGTCAATTCTGTCTCAGCATTCATAGTACTCAAAGGTTCATCTGCTGTTCGGTAATATATATTTTTATTTCACCATGAAACTGTCACTTATTCCAAAATCCAAAAAATTCCAAATTCCAAAAACCAGCTGGCCCAGAGGGTTTTGGATAAAGGTTTGTGTACCTGTACATGTAAAGCCTGTCCCTCAGGATTCCCTCCAACAACTTGCCCACACCAAAGTCAGGCACACCGGTCTATACTTCCCTGACTTTTCCTTATCACCTCTCTTGAATAGTGGCACTTTAGTCAACCTCCAGTCTTCTGGCACCTCTCCTGCGACTATCGATGATATAAATATCTCAGCAAGGGGCCCAGCAATCACTTCTCTCGCTTCCACAGAGTTCTAAGGTACTCCTGATCAGGTCTTGGGGATTTATCCTCCCTTGTTTTAAGACATCCAGCACCACCTCCTCTGTAATATGGACCTTTTTCAAGATGTCACCATCTACTTCCCCACATTCTATATATTCCATGTCCTTCTCCATAGTAAATACTGATGAAGAATACTCAGTGGAGTATCTTGCCCACCTCCTGCAGTTCGACACATAGGGTCCCTCAAATATCAGCAAGGCAGCCTATTCTCTCCCTAGATACCCTTTTGTCCTTAATGTATTTATAAAATTCCTTTGGATTCTCCTTAATGACAAAACTTTCACATGTCCCCTTTTTGCCCTGATTTCCCTCTTAATTTTACTTCTACTGTCTTTCACTCGCTCTCTGCTGTCTATATGCTTCCTTCATTTTATTGACTAAAGCCTCTGTTTTTTTGGTCACCCAGCATTCCTTACACCCTAACAGGAACATACTGTCTCTGGACTCTCAGTTTCTCATACTTGAAGGCTTCCCATTTTCCAGCCATTTCTTTACCTGCTAATATCCACTCCCAGTCAACTTTCGAAAGTTCTTGCCAATACCATCAAAATTAGCTTTCCTCCGATTTAGAACTTCAACTTTTGGATCTGGTCTATCCTTTTCAATCACTATTTTAAAACTAATAAAATTATGGTCGCTGGCTCCAAAGTGCTCCCCCACTGACACCTCAGTCACTTGCCCTGTCTTATTTTCTGAGAGTAGGTCAAGTGGATACATGCACATATTGAATCAGAAAATTTTCTTGTACACACGTAACACACTCCTCTCCATCTAAACCCTTAACACTATGGCAGTTCCAATCCACATTTAGAAAGTTAAAATCCCCTACCATAACCACCCTATTATTTTTACAAACAGCTGAGATCTTGTGATGGAATTTGTTTCTCAATTTCCCACTGACTACTGGGAGGGTCCCAGTATAAACCCAAAAGGTTATCATTCCTTTATTTCTCAGTTCCAAATAACTTCCTGGAAGTAATCCCAGGAATATCCTCCCTACGTACAGCCTTAATGTTATCCCTTACCAAAAACACCAGTCCCTCTCTTCTTGCCCTTTTTTCTATCCTTCCTACAGCATTTGCATCCTGGAACAACGATACCAGTCCTGTCTATCCCTGAGCCACATCTCTAAGTGCTATGACATCCCAATTCCACATCCCTAACCATGCTCGGAGTTCATCTGCCTTCCCTGTTAAGCTTCTTGCATTGAAATAAATGCAGCTTAAATTTATCAGTCCTACTCATTCTTTGCTTTGTTCTTGCCTGCCTTGACTGTTTGACTTGCTCCTTTTCCCAAGTGCCAGTCTCTCTCTAATATGATTCAATCTAACCACTATCCCTTAATATTCAATCGCATTAACACTCGGTCACTTTCAGAGACATATTATTCAACACCTCACTCACACCATTTACAAGATCTTTTGATCTGTGTCCATAAATTGTGTTCTGTGTGCTTCTGATTTGGTGAAGAGGTTACGCTCCAAAAGCTTGTGATTTCAAATAAAGCTGTTAAACTATAACTTGGTATCATACCATTGATCGGAAACTCAACTGGACTCACCGTATGAATAAAGTAGCTACAAGAGGTGGTCAGAGGCTAGGGATACTTCAGTAAGTAACTTACCTCTCAATTCCCTAAATCCTGTGTACCACCTACAAGCCATAAGTCAGGAATGTAATGGAATATTCCCCCACTTGCCTGGATGAGTACAGCTCCAACAATACTCAAGAGGCTTAACACAATTCAGGATAGAGCAGCCACCTTGATTGGCACCACAGCAACAAGCATCCACTCCCTCCACCACAAACTCTGAGTAGCAGAGTGCAGGATCTACAAGATGCACTGCAGAAATTCACTGAAGATCGTTAGACAGTACCTCCCAAACCCATGACCCCTTCCACTTAGAAGGACAAGGGCAGCAGATACTTAGAAACACCACCACCTGAGAGTTCACCCTGACTTGGAAACCTATCGTCATTCCTTCATTATCACTTGGTCAAAATCCTAGAAGTCCCTCCCTAAGGGTGCACCTATAGCAGAGAGTCACACAGCATGGAAGCAGGTCCTTTCATCCAACTACTACATGCTAACTATGTTCCCAAACCAATTTAATCTCACTTGCCTGCATTTGGCCCAAACCCCTTGAATACTTTCCTATTCATGTGCTTATTGAAATGTATTTTAAATGTTGTAACTGTACCTGCATCCACCACTCCTTCTGGTAGCCTATTCCACATACAAACCACTATTAAAAAAATTGCACCTCTTGTCCTTTTTAAATCTCACCTTAAAAAGATATCCCCTAGTTTTGAACTTCCCCACCCTCGAGAAGATACCCTTATCAATGCCCCTTATGATTTTATAAACCTCTTTAAAGGTCACCCCTCAACCTCCTACCCTCCAGTGTAAAAGGTCCAACTGGATCAGTGGTTAGCATTGATGCCTCACAGCACCAGGGTCCAAGGTTCGATTCCAGCCTTGGCCGACTGTGTGTGGAGTTTGCACATTCTCCCCGTGTCTGCGTGGGTTTCCTCCCACAGTCCAAAGACCTGTAGGTCAGGTGAATTGGTCATTCTAAATTGCCTATAGTGCTAGGTGTATTAGTCAGAGGGAAATAGTTCTGCGTGGGTTATTCTACAGAGGGTCGGTGTGGACTGGTTGGGCCGAAGGGCCTGTTTCCACACTGTCGGGAATCTAATCTAATCTTATCTTATCTTTATAATTCAAACCTTCCATCCCCAGCAACATCCTGGCAAACCTTTGCTGAATCCTTTTTAATTTAATAATATCCTTCCTATTGCAGGGCAACCAAAACTGCACACGGTATTCTGGAAGAGGCCTCATCAATGTCCTGTACAACTTCAACATGGCATCCCAACACCTATACTCAAAAGTTTAAGCAATGAAGGCAAGCATGCTCAACGTCTTCTTAACCACCCACTCTATATGCAATGTAAATTTCAAAGAATTATGAGCCCCTAGGTGTCTCTGTTCAATCACATTGCCCAGAGGCCTACCATTAATTATACAAGTCCTGTCCTACTTTGTTTTACCAATATACAATACCTCCCAGTTATATAAATGATCTCCATCTGCTACTCCTCAGCCAATTGACCCAATCTTAAATAACTTTACTGTCAATTGTGCAAACAATTTTGGTGTAATTCCCAAACTTACTAACCATATCTCCTAAATTCTCAGTCAAATCGTTTATATAAATATGAAACGAAAGTGGACCCAGTACCAATGCATGTAGAACATTGCTGTTCACAGTCTTATGTCTGAAAACAATTCTCCATCTCCACCCTCTATTCCCTATCATCACATGCACGAGCATGTAGACATTCAAGGCAGCAGCTCACCACCACCTTCTCAAGGGCAACAGGGACAAGCAATAAATGCTGGCTCTCCAGCAATAGCCATGTCCCATGAGAGAATAAAAAAAGGTACACACTGCTACTGTGTTACAAAATCAGTGGTAGAGGGAGTCCACGTTTGTAGATATAATGCCAATCAAATGTGCTGCTGTACCTTGGATGCTGTCAAGTTTCTTGAGCACTGCTGAATTTGCACTAACCCTGGTAAGTGGGGAGTAATTCATCACACTCCTGCTTTGTGCCATGTTGATGGTGCACAGGCTTCGGGGAATCAGGAAGAGTTACTCACTGCATGATTCTTAGCATCTGACCTGCTCTCGTAACTAATTGTAAGTTCCGAGATAGAAAACATTGTTTTGAATGTAACTTGCTGTTAATGATGAAACCCCACTTGTTGCTTTTAATCAGTCATGACATGATACAGCTAGCTTTGTTTGTTGCTCAAACTTTCAAGGTAATGGGACATAGAACAGTACAGCACAGTACAGGCCCTTTGGCCTTGATGTTGTGCCAACCTTTTTATCCTAGTCTAACCTAAATACCCTTCATTATACTATCTTCTATGTGCCTACCCAAGAGTCGCTTAATGTCCCTAATGTATCTGACTCTACTAACACTGCAAGCAGTGCCTGCCATGCACTCACCACTCTATGTAAAGAACCTACCTCTGACATCGCCCCTAAACCCTCGTGATAACCATTTCTGCCCTGGGAAAAATAGTCTCTGGCCATCCACTCTATCTATGCCAATCATCTTCTACACCTCCATCAAGTCACCTCTCAGCTTTCTTCAATCCAATGAAAAAAGCCCTAGCTCCCTCAACCTTTCTTCATAAAGCATGCCCTCCAGTCCAGGCATCATTCTAGTAAGTCTGCTCTGCACCCTCTCTAAAGCTACAACATCCTTCCTATAATGAGGCAACTCGAACTGAACACAATATTCCACGTGTGGTCTAACCAGGGCTCTATGGAGCTACAGCATAACCTTGCAGCTCTTAAATTCAATCCCCCTGCTAATGAAAGCCTTCTTGACAACCTTATCAACTTGGGTGGCAACGTTGGGGTTTTGATGATCATGGATCCCCAATATCCCTCTGTTCCTCACACTGCCAAGAATCCTGCCTTTCACCCTGTATTCTGCAAATTCAACCTTCCATTTGGGGACTTTTTAGGTCCAAAGGCGACAGCCTTCGAACCATTCATAAGTTTTCATTATATATAGCAATAAATAGCCAACATCCCACAGGATGCTGTTATGAGCCTTATTTCAGCATTAGGTTTGATGGGTGAAGAAATGCCTCAGCCCTATTTAGAATGAGGCCAACACTACAGATAATGTTTGAAGAGTTATTAGCTATTTAAATAGACAACAACTCCTAAACACTGCTCTCCATTTGAATTAATCGCCAGCTGAAAAAGGAACCTTAGCCCATAAAATTCATTAGCAGGCTAAATAAGATAAATGGATTATTTCTTATGATTTTATCACAAATAAGTGGAGAAACATAAGAGTTCCTAGAGTAAATGCTGGCTTTATGTAATGAGTTACATAATCAAAGCACTTCACATCATTTATGGATGATGGATAATGCTTCACATATTAGAGCCAAATCTGATGTAACTACACGTTTTAGCCACTTGTAGAACAATCTGCAATGTACAGGGGAAGGGGAGACATTGATTTGGAAAGTGGAATGGGCAAAAAAAGTAGCAGCTAGTGGAAAAAGCGGGGGGCGGGGGGGGGGTATTTAGTGTCAAAGGGACAGGCGGGGTGAATGGTAGAGGGAGGAGGATGGGGAGTGGGCAAATGGGGGCATTAGTTGGGTAAAGGAGGGCACTGACTCGGCAGAGAGAGGAGTCTGTGGTCAAAGGGGAGCAGTAAGTGGGTGACAGGGTATTAACCGGACAAAGGTGAGAAGTAAATCTCAGTGGGACTTCAACATTGATTCTATAAAAGGCATCTGAATGGGCACATGAATAGGAAGGGTTCAGAGGGACATGGGCCGGCTGCTGGCAAACGGGACTACATTAATTTAGGATATCTGGTCGGCATGGACCTCTCGCCCGGTTGAACAGGGGACTGTGACTGAGCCACGCCTGATCCGCGAGGCCCAGCCCGGATCCTACCTACTCCTACTCCTCGTCCTCGTCCTCCGCCACCGCCGCTTCTCGAACTCTCCTCAAGGTGAATACGACAGCCGTTCCCACAACCCCCCGCGCCGTTAGGCCGATAGACCACTTTCCAGTGATGTCACTTCCGGCCGCCCTAGACCCCGCCCCTTCCTCCCACCCACCGGCCGGACGAAGAGGAGACCCGAGGTGTGAGTGCGAAACCCCAGCTGTCACGAGGGCAAACCTTCCCCGTCAGCATCAACCCAACTTCGCGAAAATGAGAAAAGTAATTTATTCCTAAAAGGTGTGATAACATTAGGACAACAGTCAAAATAAGGAACGACTTGCCTTTATATCGGGCTTTTCGTGACCCCCAAGTGTTCGAAAACACTGCAGCTAATGCACATTTGTAGTCACTCCGGAAACGCAGCCGCACGTTTGTGTGAGGTTGGTGCGGGGTAGATCCCTCCTTTAAAATAGTGTCACCACAACTTTTGCATCCACCTGACAGGCCTCAGTTCAGAGTCTCATTGAACTACAGCATCTCCAATTGATGCAGTACTGAGGAAGTGCTGCGCCATCTGCCCTGATTTGTGTGTTCATCCAAGAGTGGGACTTAACCTAGAATCTTTTAACTTGGCGTTGGAAATGCTGCCAAGTGAGCCACGACTGAAACACATTTTAGTGTTTTAATTTAAATGGATTTAGAAAGGACTGTTTCCTCTTGTAAGGAAAGCCAAAACAAAAGTTCAGTCTTAAAGTTAGAAGTCAGCTATTCAAGTGAAATGAAGAATCACTTTATCCCATGAAACTTGGTGAAAATCTGAATATCTCTTCCACACCGACGTACACACAAGGTTGTAGCTGCTAAATGAAATGTTATATCCGACAAAATCTGTTGAACTTAGATAAAAGGTATCAACGATAGGGTCCAAGACAGTTCAAAGTCAATAATGAAACAGGTTCAAGAGTCTAAATGGTTCATTGTGTTTTTCATAACAATTGCAATGAACTGCAGATGCTGGATATCAGTAACACAAACAGAAATTGCTGGAAAAACGCAGTAGGTCTGGCAGCATCCGTGGAGAAGAAACAGTTAGTGTTTCAGGTCCAGTGACCTGTCTCCAGAATGGAATTGTTCCAAATTGTCATACCTATTGATGTTAACACTGGGCAAGTCAGATCCAAGAATGAAATTAGGTTTGAGAAATGATTTGCTTTTTTTGCAGTTAGTTAATGTCACGAAAGCATAGTCACATAGCCATAGTTGTTCTTTAACAGAAGTTTATCACACAAATGATAAAAATGCTAAATATTTAAAAAATAAAGATCTGAAACAGCAAAACAATGTTTCAACCCCTTTTCACAAAGAAATCTTTTTACAGATAGTCAATTCCAGACGATTATTCGTATCTGAACTTTCACTTCACTAACTCTTCCCGAATTCTGTTCCTTGGGTCACTGGCAGTTTTATGATTTATTTGTACGACTAAGACTATGAACATTCTGCAATTCTAGTGACGTAAAACACTTTTTTTAGTTTGGAGTGCTGAAAAACTTTTATAGTCTCACAACAGGGATTAAAAACAGTTCAGTTAGGAAGACTGGTTCTCCTGAACTGATCTTTTGAACTGAAATCAAAGCTAATCTAATGGTCTGGTCTACTTGTAAACTTAGCACTATAAACTTTCAGTCCATTAATACCACAGGTATCTTTTCAGACCCTTGACTAAAGTCACATGCCTTCTTGGACATTGTGTATTTCAGTCACTATTCCAAATGTTTTTTGTTCGAAAGGCCAGACATCTTCATAAGACTAACCAAAATCCACCTGGCCTCTATTTTAAAAGCCAAATCCCAAATGAAATTTACACTCCTTTTATCTTTAAGTCCCAATGCAACATTGCCTAAATGGGTCTGAATCTGAATGAATTTCACCTTGAGCTCTCATGTCCATTCTGTTCCATCTGCCTTTGTGCTCTATCCAAGATTGTCCATGAGACCTGACCTCTTCCTGCCTCAATCTTATTACCAAAAAAATTGATTACACCTTTCTTTCCTAGCCTCCATGGTTGTTTATATCAACATTTGTGTCCTTCCGTTCCAAATATACTTTCTTCCCAAATTATCACACTCAATTCTTGCAAACTACCCAATTTCTAATATTCCTTTAACTTTGAAATTCTTTCTATGTTCTCATCTCTCAAATCAATGCCCATCTTCCCTAAAACTGCAGAATTGTACCCTTTCAATCAGGCATTCCCTCAATGTCACTATACCAATCATTAATAATATTCTCTGTAACTATGGTCTTGGTATACTATTAGAAATCCAGTTTCTGGATACTAGGCACTTTGTTTTCTTTTAGACAGTCTGACCACTATATGATATTAAGTAGCTGCCAGAATATTTTGGCCCATAATTCGCTTAGGAAAACACCAGCATGGGCCTTTGCTCTTTCTACATTCCTTTGGCAGTAACCTAAATGCAGCAGGGATACAAACACCAGGACAGGTTAATACTTTACTCCAACGTCTTCACGATTGGCTCCAGCACAGAATCCCTGAATGCTAAGACATCACCATGTATGTGGTAATGTCACCAATGTTATGAAGGTGGCTGGTCTCCAGCACTAGCCATCTGAAAATACCATCCCTGTTCATCCTCTCAGACAGATCTTCAACTTTTGTCAAAGTTGACCACACAATTGTCTTCCAATGTCACTCCCCCCTTGGCCTCACCTAATTCAAATCTATTCATTTGGGACAGAGAAACATTTACAATGCCTTCACACTCCCACACCACTATCTCTGGAATTGGCCTAATAATCGGTCCTGAAGTCCATCCTATTTCAAGGATGCTGTTTACTTTTGATAGAATACTTTGAAAACACAGGTCATATTTCATTTGAACACTGACACCACTCATCTCCAATTTTATCGCAATCTCTCATAAGCCATCTCATTGTTTTTCCAAAGGCCAATACTGAAGGACCAGAAATTTGTTGTGTTTAACTATCTGGAGACCAGATATAGCCTGGATGTGTATGATAGGGAGTCAACATGCTGTGGGGGAGTCAGATGATGTCACTCAATTCAGAATACTCAGCCTTTGACAAACTTTTATAGATTATTTATACAATCTCACATGTTAAGGTAGCTGCTTAATGGTAATCTCTCAGGATATTGAATGTGCAAGATTCAACAACAATGAAGTCACTGAGAATTTAGAGGGGTGTTCTGACTCTGTTAGAAAGAATCATGACTTGTCCTTTCTGAAGCAAAATGTTACTTGCTATTTATCAGCCAAAGATTGAGTGTTGAACAGGTCTAGCTGCATGCAAGCACAAACTGCTTTTATGTATAATTACTGTGCAATCATCAAGAAACATTGGAACAGCAAGGGTGAAGAAAGGTCAGTGATGATGCAGGTGAAAATCATTGGGCCACGGACACAACCCTATGAAACTCTTGCAACAATGTCATTGGACTGTCCTTAGGTAAAGGGGTTAACTGAATGACAGGCTGTTTCAAACAGGCAGCTAACACTGAATCTAACAAGGAATAGAAGAGCTATTTCTGATACAAAGGCAAACTACAGACTTGAGCACTCCAGAAGTGTAATCAATGTTGGGGATGAAATAATCTAAAGGATCAATAATGTCACACCGCAAACTTGAAAGAGAGAAAATTCAATTTGAATTCAACTCCAGGAATCTTCAGTAACAGAACTTCAAACAATACTGTACAAGGATTGAACCCTGGACACTTCCAGAGACAGACACGGTTGGTTGGAATTTTGGCTAAATTCCACCATTAATCAGGTAATAGCCAAGTTGAGTTATGAGGCTTAACTTGCTTACTTGAAGTGTCTTGATTGCCACGTGCAATGAAAGTTTAAATCATTGTTTCAATGTTTGAGAGATTTCTTAATAAGTAGCCAAATAAAAGGTAGCTTGTGGTGATTTACACAGTATGCTGTAAGCGTACGATGTATAAACGCTCGTGATGTGAACATAAAAGGAGTAGCTTATTACTCCTCGGTTAGTGTACTACCGTATGAGACGTTGTATTGAGCTTTCTTCCAACTTTGAATGTTGATTCTAGCCAATATTAACAGTGGCCTAAAGCCATGGACTGGTCAGAAAATACAAATAACACCTCTTAATTTGACCCCGTGCGCGCACACGCCACACACACACATCTCTGCTAGACTGCATGCATTGGTGGTAGATCAAAGATCAGAATTAGACATTTCCTTTCCTTGATCCTGTTCATTTTCTATCCAGACTTTCATATGGAAGAATGTAAACCACGAATGACAAGACTGAGGATGGGACAAATTAATTTATGGAAAGCCAAAATACTCTTCAGAAAAATCAGGATCAGAACACATGCTTTATTGTCATTTAGAATATGATCTTTCAGAAAATGGTTTCTTAGCAAAAGCCTTTTTACATCTGGACATTATGGAATACATTAAATTTTAAAAATTGCAAGCATGATTAGCACAGCATCAAAAAGCTTTAATTGCATATAGATATAGTTTAAGCATGAGATATGTAAGAGTGATATTCGTATGCCAATTACTTCAACTTGGATTTCATAATTATGCAAACATCTGATTATCAATATAAAACCTTTAAATGATGAACATGACATAACACATCGTGTCCTGTACTGACTACTTGAAGGAGGGGTCTAATCAATCCCACTTCTCAACATTTTCTCCTTTGCTCTGTAAATATTTCTTCTGAAAGTGTTTGTCCAATTTCCTTTAGAAAGTGGTTACTAAATCCACCCTTACCACATTGTCAGGCAGGTCATGCTGTTGTAACTTGCGTTTTGTTCTTTATTCTCCACATTGATGTTTTACCAATTAACTGTAAATCTGTGTATTGTGGCTTGTTTCTCTTTACATACTCTATATAAAATATCTTCATAACATTTTTACTAAATTGCTGTAGTTCTAAAGTAGCAGACAAATTGATTCCATCATGTTGGTTCAACATCATGAAACTATACAAAATCCTACATGTAACCAAGCCACAAACAAGCACTGCAGGCAGTCTTGCCTGACTAAATCAATTTTCCTCAGAATCCTTCCCACAGTTAACTACAGTAAAATGTACAATGTAAAAACTATTGACAATCTTGCTGGGAACTTCATGTAATTTTAATTTTCCTCTCCTTCACAATATCCCACGTTTGAAATTAAGTGATCAAGAAAAATTACTCAGCACTTAAACAATTCACAAAGAAACAATCCTACATTTCATAGACAAAACATTTAAGGGATTTAAGGTAAAAAGCAAAACAAAGCTACCAAGTTTTGAGAAGATTTGTAACTCAGGTTGAGGTTCTGGATGTAGGTTTGCTCGCCGAGCAAGAAGGTTCATTTTCAGATGTTTCTTAACCTACCAGGTAACATCTTCAGTGAGCCTCCCGACGAAGCACTGCTGGTGTTTCCTGCTTTCTATTTATATAAATAGAAATGTATATAACATATTATATATAACAAACATATAAATAGAAGACATTACCTAGTGTGGTGACAAAATGTCGGAAAATGAACCTTCCTGCTCAGCGAGCAAACCTACATCCAAAAATATGTTACAACAGTCCTCCTAAAATATTTTTCCAATAAAATTGAATCAATTGATTCAATTTTATTAAGGCCAAATAATATGAAATAAAATATTGCTCCAAATAAAAACTTCTAAATAACAAATGACAATATCTGTAACATCCAGCAGACAAGCTGACTACAGTACATAATTAGAAAACAGTGATAGATATTTTAAAAATTCATAAAATCTACTTGGAACATTATAAGTATTTTATGAAGCCATTAATGTAACTAACACACTACTTGTTTATAGACAATTTTGTTTAAAGAAGATGATTCTTACCAAGGTACATTTATAAATAGTAAAGATGCACCTACTTCACACTCATTCCAATTCCTCACAAACCATGGTGTAACATCAATCAGTCTTCTGTAAATTTATTAATCCCAGCCATGCGCAGCAACTGAACTGTTACAACTGTTTACAGTGCCTCTCGCCTCAGAGGGATGGAAAAATGTGTAAGAGTTCCAACCCTTAATTGCTGCTGGCTGCACAAGCCTAAGGCAGCAAATCTTGGCTAGCTACTTGACCACAAAGGACATTAGTCAATTCTGACACTGGCTTCCCTAAATACAGACAAGTCTGTAGCTGACAGCAGTTAGGGGTTGGAACTCTTAAATGTTTTCTCCTCCCTCAGTGAGGAGATGTTCTAAACAATGCTGGTACATTTACAACATTTAAAAGGCATCTGGGTATATGAATAGGAAGGTTTTAGAGGGATATGGGCCAAGCGCTGGCAAATGGGACTAGATTAGGTTAGGATATCTAGTCAGCATGGACGAGATGGACCGAAGGGTCTGTTTCTATTCTGAACATCTCTATGACTCTAATTCTGAAAACCCAGCTGCTGGCTGAGATTAATGAATATGAATTAAGTCCATTATTTATAGGCTAATGGATTAATGCTACACCAGTTTTTAACTGTACTTCAGTAGGTATCAACAGTTTCAGGAAGCCTCTGGATCATCTTGTATCAGTACAAATTTAAAATCAGTAGCATAGTAAAATGAATGGATTGTGAACTGGCCATTGCAGAAGATTAATTTAACTCTTTAATGTCTATAACTAAGACTACCATAAAACAACAGAGACAAAGTTGCATAAAATCAAAACATGACCGGATGAACAGTTTTATCCATTTTTTTTCTCATTTTTTATCTATAACTTTTAAAATTACCATAAAAATTGTGTGTGCACGCACACATTCCCATTCTCATATTTCAAATAACTAACTGCAAAATAGGATATTGATTTGGTATGCAAAAATCCCTGATTTATTTGACAGATGATTATGCTAACATACACATGCAATGTAGGAAAACCTCATATGCTTCTATAACTGATTAAAATGCATTAGTTTTGCTATAAATAGACTGTTAGTTTGATATCAATAATTTAAAAAGGCCTAAAGGTCAAATATTTTACTCATGTTCTTACAATTGAAATAATTTAAGTTTATAATTTTTTGGAAAACACCACCATGGTGAGGACATGTGTTCTTAAAATACAAAGGTAGCTACATTACACACAGGTACTTGCATTTAAGGAATCTAATTGTTGCTCAGCTGCTTCAAATGACATCATACATCTTCAACGCTTTCAATGGTACACCATTCCTATAATGTTGTGGTTGTCACATTTGCTTTACACGCAAAAGGCCCTGGTTCGGAACCAGGCAGAAACAATCCAGGGGCTCTTGTGATGCAGAGGTAGTGTCCCTACCCCTGGACTGCGAGGCTGGGTTCATGTTCCACCTGTTCCAGAGATGTGTAATCATATCACTGAACGGGTTGATTTAAAAAGAAAATAGGCTAAACAAAATAATGCTTTCAACTATGAGGCGATGTATGAATATTTTGCAAAGCTTCTGGGGCAGCACGATGGCTCAGTGGTTAACACTGCTGCCTTACAGCACCAGGGTCCAGGTTTGATTCCAGCCTCAGGCGACTGTCTGTGTGGAGTTTACACATTCTCCATGTCTGTGTGGATTTTCTCTGGATGCTCCAGTTTCCACCCACAATCCAAAGATGTGCAGGTGAGGTAAATTGGCCATGCTAAATTACCCATAGTGATAGGTGCATTAGTCAGAGGGAATGGGACTAGCTGGGTTACTATTCGGAGGGTCGGTGTGGACTTGTTGGGCCGAAAGGCCTGTTTCCACACTGTGGGGAATCTAATCTCAGTTTTATCTGTTTTCGACACTGATATTCTGATATTTTTAAAAATGACCTTTTCATCTTAACACTTGAAGGAGTGAATTGGTTTAAATAAATAGCACTGCAATGCTTTAATAATAGTAAATGTTAAGGCAATTTTTCCCTCCAACCGACTTTTAAGAGTTAAATGGTGAAAGCAGCACTAACCAGATATGCAAGCAAACTAAATAACTGGATGTGCGGGGGGAAAAAAATTAAGATTGTTTTTAAGAAACCACAACTAACACTTTAAAGATCCAAGTCATACAAGTTAAATTGGAATTACTGTGCAGATGCTGAAACAAAATGAGTAGGCTTGAACAGCAGGTGAGATCAATTCATCAAAAACTTGTTCTAGGTCAAAGTTAAACATTCAGAGGAAAACTACAATATTTTTAGCTTTAGTACTTAAGTACTCCATGTACAAAGTCTAATGTGACAATTGAGATGCATGCAAGATCACAAAATACAAATACACAATTCCATCAACACTATTCACCCATGTAACTAATTAGTGGTTCAGTTCAGGGGCATTAAAGAAGCATACCAAGACTGGCAAGTTGTTTACCTGTTCACTTGACGCTGTTAAAATTTTTCAACCTGACATCTGAATCAAGCATACTATTAAAGACATATTCAATTCAGATACGCACTTAATACAGTAATATATCAATTTTATCCAACTTTCTCCATTGAACTTCTCAAAACAATTAAGCTTGAATAAGTCATACCATTGGGTTCCATCTAAAGCATTCAGTTAACATAACTGCTCTCAGAAGTGTTTTGAGATCAAGAGACCTAGTATTGTGGAGACGTTTCAATTAGTCAATTTTCCAAATCCTGGTGAGCTAATGAAGCAATCATCATACAACAAAAAGCGTATAAAGTTAGAATTAGCTTACAGAATAAAGCAGCATCACACAGAACACTTCAATATTAATTCTACATTGCGAACATGGAAATAATGTTATGTTGGAGGACTTTAAGATAATGATTAAATTAAGGTGTGTAGGTCAACACAAATGAAATCATTAAAGAACGTGATAAAAACCATACACCGGACATTATTGCTAGATTTTTCTTTAAAAAAAACAAACCATATAATTCCATCTACCTCATGTGAAATTAAGATCTTAATGGCTGTTACATTCTCCTACATAGTACAGAATTGAAAAATCAATTAAACTCATATATACAATTCTACACAAGTAGATTTACAAATTAAAATTACTCAATCAAAACCCAAAGCTATGACAATTTGCAATCACTTCACTAACGATTGTACAAGATTAAATTATAAAATCACATAGCACTGATTACTTGCTGAAAGTATTCTGAATTAATCTGCATAAATATATTTTTAGATTCAACAGAAACAAATTTCAACTACGTGCCTAGTTGGTTACAGTTAAGGATTCCTAAGACAGCAAAGATTAGGTAACCTCTTTTGTACCATAAGTTCAACCAGACAACACATCATGTGATGACTTCTTAATCAAAAATCATACTAATATTTTTTCTATATATAAAAAATGATAATTTAAATATTAAAACCAAATAAGTTATGTTTTAGAACTACTTATGCATGCAAATAAAGTGATCTTCCAATCCTATAGGAGCAACTGTTTTCAATATGTCTCGCTTCCTTGGGATTTCTTCCTATGTCAAAGGCACTCTATAAATGTGAATTATTCTTGTTAGTTTTCAGTGAAGAGGAATTTGTTATTTGCAGTTCAGATGAGCAAAAACAACTTCCTTCATGGCAATGAAAGCTCTTGATGCAGGTCTACAATTGCATATGGCATTCAAAGCATTGTATTCCAAAATGCAAAACCTAAAATATAAATTCCTCAAAGTTGGATTTTACCTTGATGCAGTTTGAGAGCTTCTACTTGTATGAGTATAAATAAGCAAGGGGATTGCTGTTCAGTGCACGTATCATTTACATATGACACTGTTGCAACATCGTAAATGTTGTAGATTTATAGGTTCCAAAATTCAATGGTCATCTTCATTTGCATAATGAATCAAATCTTTAGTGCAATACAGTATATCGTTAGTTTGTGGCTAAGGTTCCACTGTTGTGTATGAAACACCATCATGAATGCTGAGTTTTAAAATAAAATTATAACAAGCAAAGCAAATCTCTAATGTTGTTTTCCATTTTTCTGAATGTCTGTTTGCTGCTTCTTGCAGGCAAGCAAGACTTTGTAGCATCCCCTTCCAATCTTGTACATCCACATTATATTCATAACATCTAGGCAAAGGCTGGCAGCAATCCAAGCAAATTGTGCTCGCAGTCCAAGCTTGTAAAAGGCCTCTGTTCCAAACGTGTAAATCATTTTGCTATAGTATGGAGGCATTACAGCAATTCTCACCAGAAAGAATACCACCGTCATCAGAAACCCATTAATAATGTTTGGCAAGGAAGTTTTTGGATAACCTAATGCTTCAAAAAACCACCTGAAAAGCAAAGGGCAATGATCAGTAATACTTTCAAAGTAACATCACAGTGAAAATACCATCCCTGCATTTGCATTCTAATCCAAGACAATTTAATATAGTTAAAAATCACACAACACCAGGTTATACTCCAACAGGTTTAATTGGAAGCACTAGCTTTCAGAGCGCTGCTCCTTCATCAGGTGGTTAATATAAATTGACAACCAGGTTACATGACTGAAATAACTGCACGAAGGCTAGAAAACTTGAGAGGATTCAGAAACGATTTACAAGGATGTTGCCGGGATTGGAGGGCTTGAGCTACAGGAAGAGGCTGAATAGGCAGGGGCTATTTTCCCTGGAACCTCAGAGGCTGAGGGGTGACCTTATTGAGGTTTATAAAATCATGAGGGGCATGGATAGGATAAATAGACAAGGTCTGTTTTTCCCAGTGTAGGGGAGTCCAAAGCTAGAGGACATAGGAATAAGGTGAAAGAGGAAAGATTTAAAAAGTGGCCTACAGGGTAACTTTTTCACACAGAGGGTGGTGCATGGAAAGAGCTGTCAGAGGTGGTGGTGGTGGCTGGTACAATTACAACATTAAAAAGGTATCTGAATAGGTACACAAATAGGAAGGGTGTGGTGGGATATGAGCCAAATACTGGCAAATGGAACTAGATTAACTTAGGGTATCTGGTCAGCATGGAGGAGTTGGACCAAAGAATCTGTTTCCATGTTGTACATTTCGACGACGCTAAGTCACTCTTTATTTACATACCTAGCTCTCTCAGAGCCAGCTCCTCGAGAGTAATCAGAACCCCTGACATTGTCAGCCAGAACTCCCTGATCAGACCAGAGTAACTGCTCCAATCAGGGAACTTATTGTATGAGGTCCACCTGGCTGACCTCGTTCCAATCACTACAGCGACAACTTTGCTGACCCAGAGTGATTCATCAAAATACTAAGGTTCTTCTGCCTCTTTTTCCAAGTATGACCTTCCTCCACCTATCATGTCAGAAGCCAGAACTCTTAAAAGTGTAATGATGAGAAAGCATGGCATTGAAAGAAAGATGGAACCCTCACACAGCTGATTTGATTGGCTGCTGGCAACACTACTGCATTACCAGTCAGAAACCCATTCATTTACAATTCTAATATTAAATTATTTACATGCAGGAAGTAGGATTTTTGGATAACATCAGCTGGGACAGAATTCCAAAGATGGCATGGAAAATATAATTTGGGAATAAAAACATAGAAAATAGGAGTAGGCCAGTTAGCCCTTTGAGCCTGCTCCACCATTTATGATCTTAGGTGACCATCCTAATCAATAGCATGTTCCCAGCTACTTTTCCCAATTGTTTTCTGTGGGAGTAAATTCCAAAAGGTCACCACTCTTCGGTGAGAAGAAATTTCTCCAGCCAAGGTCCAAATTGGTTTACCCTGTACCTGTTCAGACTGTGACTCCTGTTTTTGGACTCCCCATCATCAGGAATGTGTTTCCTGCATTTTTCCTGTAAAATTCCAACAAGACTAGACAGGTTTCTACAAGATTCTCCCCTCATTTTTCTGGACTCCAGTGAGTATAATCCATGTCAATTAAACCTCTCCTCATAGATCAATCCTGCCAGCACAGGTATCGGTCTGTGAGACTCTTGTTGCACTCCCTCAGAAGCAAGAGCATCCTTCCTCAGATAAGGAGAACAAAGCTGTATACGATATTCCAGGTTTGGTCCCACAGAGACCTGTATAATTGCAGTAAGTCATCTCTGCTCCAGTACAATGACTAGGAATTCAAGAACTCCTAAACGAACTAAACATTCAAGACCCAGCACTGGCAGAAGCATATGCAATCTGCTGGTATGGTCGGATTTGTTAACAGAAGTGCATGGCTTTAGTAAACTCAACGCTGCAGTCATAATTCCCATCCAGTGACCGGTTGGTTTAATTCCACCAGAGGAAAAGTTAATTGAATCACTGAGACACAATATTTAATTTTTCTTTTTCCCCGATGATCTCATTCAGCAATCTGTTCCGTAGTTAATAACAATTGTCAGGTGTCTGTAGAGGCATATGACCTGCTATCCTGCCCTATTAGGATTGGATGGTGAAACTTAAAGTTTGATGTTGGGAAACTATAGCAATAACCTTAATTTGCTGGTTCAGAGACTGGGATTATCTGCACGTTCCGAGATGCTTCATTTTTAATCCATTTACTTGGATAGGTACTTCATTCAGCTTATGAAATAATATATGTTTAAACATCTATTAATGATGTACAGTCCTTTGCAAATGTGTTGAATGGAAACTTGCTAACTACTAAATAAATTTGGGTAAATATAATTTAGCATCATTTATTTCAAGATCAGCTTGAACTGTTAAGTTCAGAACCAGAAGACCTTGAGGCTTAAATCCTAGCATGTGATTTCTGTCTGGAAATATAAATCACAGAATGTGTTTCTTGAATTCCGTGCTAAGACAATATTTTGATTTAATATAGAGGGGAAGTGAAAAAGGTAATTGGACTCCATATAAGAAGAATCTGACAGCTGACATAATCACCGAATCATTGACCGGACTTTTCTTGATCTCAATCATTTAGGTTTGGGTATGCTGGCTACACTCCCAATGGGTACATCAGCTGGGCGAAATGAGATACATCTAAGGATACTCAAGGAAATAAGAAGGAAAATTGTGGAAGTATGAGCCTTAATCTTAAATTCATTCTTGCATATACGAATGGGGCCAGAGGACAAATGCAAAGCCTATACTGATAACCTCTAAATCTTTGGTGAGTTAATTAACTTCAGACGTGAGAGTTTTCAGAATGATAATCTGGGACAAAACTAACTAATTTGGAAAAATTGTAATATATATCAGCACAGACTTATTAATGGCATGTTATATTTAAACTTTCTTGGAGTTTGACATTGATGTTGGTGTGCATGGACTTCAGAAAGTGTTTGACGAGGTAGAACACTGAATGTTACACCCTTCGGCCTTCGATATTGTGTCGACCTGTGAAACTAATCTGAAGCCCATCTAATCTACACTATTCCATTTTCATCCATATGTTTATCCAATGACCACTTAAATGCCCTTAAAATTGGCGAGTCTACTACTTTTGCAGGCAATGCGTTCCATGCCCCTACTACACTGAGCAAAGAAAGTACCTCTGACATCTGTCCAATATCTGTTATCCCTCAATTTAAAGCTATGCCCCTTGTGCTAGCCATCACCATCCAAGGAAAAAGCCTCTCACTGTCCACCCTATCTAACCCTCTGATTATTTTATACTTCTCAAGTCACCGTCTTCTCTTTAATGAAAACAGCCTCAAGTCCCTCAGCCTTTCCTCTGAAGACCTTCCCTCCTTACCAGGCAACAACCTAGTAAATTTCCTCTGAACCCTTTCCGAAGCTTCCACATCCTTCCTATAATGTCGTGTATGCAATACTTCAAATGAGGCCGCACCAGAATTTTGTACAGCTGCAGCATGACTTCAGAAACTCAATCCCTCTACCAATAAAAGCTAACACACCGTTTGTTTTCTTAACAACCCTATCAACCTGGGTGGCAACTTTCAGGGATCTATATACACGGACACCTAGATCCCTCTGCTCATCTACGCTACCAAGAATCTTACCACTAGCCCAGTACTCTGCATTCCTGTTGCTCCTTCCAAAGTGAATCACTTCACACTTTTCTGCATTAAACTCAATCTGTCACCTCTCAGCCCAGCTCTGTAGCTTATATATGTCCCTCTGCAACGTGCAACATCCTTCTGCACTATCCACAACTCTACAGACCTTAGTGTCATCCACAAATTTGCTAATCCTTCCATCTATGCCTTCATCCAGGTCATTTATAAAAATGACAAACAGCAGTGGACATCCTTGTGGTACACCAGTAGTAACTGAACTCCAGGAGGAACGTGTGCCATCAATCACCACCATCTGACTTCTTTCAGCTAGCCAATTTCTGATCCGAACCGCCAAATCACCCTCAATCCCATGTCTCCGTATTTTGTCCAACAGCCTGGGGAACTTTATCAAACACCTTACTGAAATCCTGATACACCAAATCACGACCTACAACTTCACAAAGTGTTGACTATCCCTTATGAAATCATTCCTTTCTAGATGATTATAAATTCTCTTATAACACTTTACCCATAACTGAAGTAAGGCTCAACTGGTCTACAATTACCAGGGTTATCTCTACTCCCCTTCTTGAACAACGGGACAACATTTACTATCCTCCGGTCTTCTGGCATTATTCCTGCAGTCAATGACGACATAAAGATCAAAGCCAAATGCTTGGCAATCTCCTCCCCGGCTTCCCAGGGAATCCTGGGATAAATCCCATCCAGCCCAGTGGTCTTATCTATTTTTACACTTTCCAGAATTGCTAACACCTCCTCCTTGTGAACCTCTAATCTAGTAGCCTGTATCTCAGTATTCTCCTTGACACCATTGTCTTTTGCTAGTGTGAATACTGATGAAAAATATTCATTTAGCGCTTCACCAATCTCCTCTGACTCCACGCACAACTTTCCACTACTATCCTTGATTATCTTTCTCTAGTCATTATTTTATTTATGATTACTTATGGAAAGCCTTAGCGTTTCTTTGATCCTATCTGCCAACAACATCTCATGTCCCCTCTGGTTCTTCTTAAATTTTTCTTTCGGTCCTTCCTGGCTAACTTGTAACTTCAAGTGCCATAACTGAGCCTTCACATCTCATGCTAACATAAGTGTTCTTCCTCCTCTTGACAAGAGATTCAACTTCCTTAGAAAACCACTGCTCCCTCGCTCGACAACTTCCTCTCTGCCTGACAGGTACATACTTATCAAGGACCCACAGTAGCTGTTCCTTGAATAAGCTCTACATTTCAATTGTGCCTGTCCCCTGCAGTTTCCTTCCCCATCCTATGCATCCTAAATCTTGCCTAATCGCATCGTAATCGCCTTTCCCCCATATATAACTCTTGACCTGTGGTGCCACAACAGGCTTAAAAAGGCTCAACTAGATGAACTTAAAGGGAAAATGGCAGCATGGAAAAAAAAGTGGCTCAGTGACAGGAATCAGTAATAGTAAATTTGATTTTTTGGACTGGATGAAGATTACATTTGCAGTAGGAATGGTATTAAATACCACTTGGATACATTTCCAGGAATGGTAGTAAGAGCCCTTCTTTTCCCCAATCTATTTTATTGACCTAGACTTCTGACTGTTCAAAGCCAATTTCAAAATTTGCAGATGATAAACTTTGTTAGTCTTATCAAATTGGAGAAGACAGTGATAGACTTCAAGAAGACAGAAGCCAGCAGAGTGGGTGGATAGAGAAATGCAGAGAAATGTGAAGTAGAAGAACAGAGAATATAAAAATCAGTACAATTCTAAAAAGGCTGCAGGAAATAAATACCCAAGAATATATGGAAATAAATCTTTCATGGTGGTGTGGGGCAAGTTGAGAAACCATACTGGATCCAGGGCTTATGCATAGGGCCAAAGTGAACACAAAGAAATATTACTAAAGGAAAGCTTTACTCAAACTTTTCATCTTGCAGTTACTAGGATCAGGTGCTTCCCAGATCTTTGTGGGAAACGAGGGAACAGCTTCAGCAACTGTACAAGGATACCCAGGTCTTCCCCAATCTAATTGCTAATCAGAAAATAATCTGCCTTTGCTTTTGCTGCCAAAAAATGGATAACCTCACATTTATCCACATGGCATCCGCCATCTATTTACCTGCTTGCTCAACTTGTCCAAATTAAACTAAAGCATCTCTCCATCTACCTCATAATTCACCCTCTCACCCAGCTTTGCTGCAAATTTGGAGGTGAAACAGTTAGTTCCTCTAAATTATCAACATATTTTGTGAACAGCACAATGACAATATTTGCAGCATATTTTAAGAATCAGAACTCCATTGTCATAAGAGCTGATGTAAAAACGCAATCAAGAATTCCTGCAAAGTTTTAATCACAGTCCCTCTGATGTGGAGGTTAGAGTCAGATATAACACTGACGGTGATTAGCATCAATCTCTAGATGCTCTCTGACAGGTTTTAAACTTTTACATCACAGTAGATCTAGTTAGAAACCCATAGAGCTGACTGTCTGCAAATGAACGTATATTTACAGATTACAGCACAGCAGGCAATATCATGGCTGACAGTTTTTGATCATGTTATTAGTAAAAATGCACAATTTAACATCCAATTACATTAATAATTGCTTGCAATGATTTGGTTGCTGTTTGTTTCTCAGATGAAAAATTAGCAGCCTCCAGAAAATGACATTGATATTTAACATCGTTCAATTCTGAAAACACCCATTAATTACAGCATTGAAGAGGAGGCAACAACCAGTTGTTATTGCCTCAAAAAAAAAATTGAGGAGGATGGAAGTTTTCTCCACCTTTGCACACCCACCAAAATCTTTTTGTCCCAATGATAGCATCCTTTTGCTTTTCTTACCATCTGAGAATCTTGGACCAAGATGTCAACTATACCCTTGTGCAATAGTGTGATGGCGTTATCTGATAATAATTTGGCAGCACTTGGACATAAGGATGTTCAAGTTCCACTTCGGAACTTGAGTGTAAAAAATCAAGGCTGATGCACCAGTGCAGTATGGAGGGAATGTTGCACTGTCACAGTTCCATCTTTTGGATGAGACCTTAAAAGAGGGGATATGATTTAAAAATAAAAAGTCCCTTGGCACTATTTTGAAGAAGAGTAAGGAGTTAGCCCTGGTCTCCTGCCCAATCCATTGATAAGCACTGTAAGTTACCTAGTTATCATCACAATATTGTTTGTCGGAGCTTGCTTTGCACAAATTGGTTGCCACATTTCCTACATTCCAACAGGGGAGGCAATGGCCGAGTAGCATTATTGCTGGACTGTAAATCCAGAGACCCAGGTCATGTTCCTTGGATCTGGGTTCAAATCCCACCATGACAGAATGAAAATCTGAAATTATGAGTCTAATGATGACCATGATGATGGTCAGGAAAAACCCACCTGGTTCACTAATGTCCTTTAGAGAAGGAAACTGCCATCCTTACCTGCTCTGGACTACACATGACTCCAGACCTAAAGCAATGTGGTTGACTCTTAACTGCCCGCTGGGATGAACAATAAATGCTGACCTTGCCCTCAGTGCATGAATGAATTAAAGATAAACAGTGGCTATACTTCTAAAGTATTTCATTGGATGTAAAGTACTTGAGAATTTCAGTAATCATGAAATGCATGATATAAATGAAAGGTTTTCTTTCTTCTTTATTCAAGACCAGTAGGAGTCTGAGGATGAGGAATATTCAGAAACCTTGCTATAATGTTGGGCCAGAAATATAGGAATTACTCTGACTTGACCATGTGCTTAGGAGGACCACACTGACTAATTTGCTATCAAGTCAAATTGGCATTCAAAGAACACATTCAAGCCATTCAGATTTGCAAACAATTTCTGTTAACAATGGGTTCCTCGACTCCTTTGAAATTGGTAAAGGTAGATCCAGTCAGATCATTGTCTGATCTTCACTTTTTCTTGTCACTACACATATTATTTTGATGAAAGGCAACAAAATCAATGAATGTGAGTAACTGAAATGGATGAAGAAGTGCTGCTGGACCTGCTCCTTGGGGGAAATAAAATCAATGATTTCATATTTAAAAAGTTATCTTCCTGCTTTTGCCTTCACTTTTTGACTCCGCCTTCCCCATTTTCCAGCAAGCCTTCAGCATTCTCTGCTGTGGTCTTTCTAGCAATGGTGATATGCAGGGGCTGAGAGAATAATTTACACAGCAATAATGAACTGACTTCAAAGTGGAAATGCTGTTCCCAAGATATTAATTGTTTTGCTGCTTCTTAAATGGTGGACGTCACAAAATGGGCTGAACGAAGACTTTAAGAAATAGCAACAGGTCTGGTCCATTTGACCAATGAGGCATGCTCTGCCATTCAATGTTCATAGCTGATCCACTGAATTGCTGCAATGCATCTTGTGAACGTTGCATATTGCAACTAAAGCATTCTTGTGATATATATGAATATTGAGAACAGCAAGGAAGCTAACTTTTCTCTTCCATAATAAGCTTCCAAAACATCATTGAGGCTACATCACAAGAGGGCCCTAGTTCCTTGGTTGGTGTTAATACACATATCTGGAGCAAATGGGGGTTGAACCTCCACTTCCTGTTCCAGGGGTAGGAACACTACCTCGGAGCCCAAGTTCCTCTGGATACTGTCTTTATGCCAATCATGTCCATCGGTTTCATCAATGACCTTCTTTCTGTGAGGAATCAGGAGCAACCTTCCACTTTGTGTATATTTGGTGCACAACCCATTCATTTGAAATTGTAGTACTTTAATTTTTTTTTGTTTGACTTAATGGGGACTGTTTGTGATTGGACTGTGTATCACCTTCCGTGTTACTGTATCACCTCGCAGGCAGCTTACAGGGAATGTTGGTTAGGATTGAGGCGGTTTGCTGCTGACTCTACAGTGTTTATCTCCATGAATACCGTTCTGATAATGAAATTTGCTGGAATCTGGGTGACAGAGTTCAGGGCTCACCTAGCCTAGGACTGACCTTTTCCATTTCACTTTTCAGTGGTAACATTATCACTGGATAATGCAAATGCAACATTCTGAGACCTCCATTAACTGGAAGTGTATTGGGCTAGCACAACAATGCCGTGTCAACAAGGTTAACGTAGTGGCTAGTTAACTAGCAATGGCTGACTCCCCTGATGCGTCAAAGCCTCTTCATCTATAATCTAATCAGCAATGTGATAGAGTGCTTGATAATTGCATAGCCACAATGATGTTTTGGAAGCTTATTATGGAAGAGAAAAGTTAGCTTCCTTGCTGTTCTCAATATTCATATATATCACAAGAATGCTTTAGTTGCAATATGCAACGTTCACAAGATGCATTGCAGCAATTCAGTGGATCAGCTATGAACATTGAATGGCAGAGCATGCCTCATTGGTCAAATGGACCAGACCTGTTGCTATTTCTTAAAGTCTTCGTTCAGCCCATTTTGTGACGTCCACCATTTAAGAAGCAGCAAAACAATTAATATCTTGGGAACAGCATTTCCACTTTGAAGTCAGTTCATTATTGCTGTGTAAATTATTCTCTCAGCCCCTGCATATCACCATTGCTAGAAAGACCACAGCAGAGAATGCTGAAGGCTTGCTGGAAAATGGGGAAGGCGGAGTCAAAAAGTGAAGGCAAAAGCAGGAAGATAACTTTTTAAATATGAAATCATTGATTTTATTTCCCCCAAGGAGCAGGTCCAGCAGCACTTCTTCATCCATTTCAGTTACTCACATTCATTGATTTTGTTGCCTTTCATCAAAATAATATGTGTAGTGACAAGAAAAAGTGAAGATCAGACAATGATCTGACTGGATCTACCTTTACCAATTTCAAAGGAGTCGAGGAACCCATTGTTAACAGAAATTGTTTGCAAATCTGAATGGCTTGAATGTGTTCTTTGAATGCCATTTTGACTTGATAGCAAATTAGTCAGTGTAGTCCTCCTAAGCACATGGTCAAGTCAGAGTAATTCCTATATTTCTGGCCCAACATTATAGCTAGGTTTCTGAATGGTAGTGACCCTACCCCTGCACTGGAAAGTCTGGGTTCAAATCCCACCTGTTCCTGTGCTGTGTACTAACATCACTGAATAGGCTGATTGAAATGATGCATGGGCAGAACATGGATAAGACAACACACAGGCAATTGCTTCTCCACAGCTAAATATAGCACACTTACGAGACATCTCAGTCAGACTGCACGGACAATGAATTTGTGTTAGCATGATCATTAAAGAGGAGAAACAGAGGAATACAGGAAAGAAAAACAAAAAAACTACATATTTAATCAGAACAATGCATGAAACTCAAGTGAGACAAGTTACAAAATGTTAGCAGAAACAATGATATTTGATACTAAGCCATACATCCTTGTTTAGAATTATGCAGCAGTTTGTTCATCATCACCGGGTAAAAATCCAGGAACTCCTTGCCTAACAGCACTTTGGGTGTCACTGCACCCCAAGGTTTGCAGTGAATCAAGATGGTGGCTCATCACCACCTTCTCAAAGGTGGTCAGATATGGGCATTGACTGCTGGCTGTGCCAGTGATGTCCACACATCATAAGCGAATATTAAAAATAGTTTAATTGCCAACCAATATGAAAAGGCAACAACATCTTGAAACTTACCTCTCCCCACCACCCATTGTACTGGGGTCAATGGCAGAACAGCAAATCAAATCGAGCAACTTATCGAGATTCTCAATTCATTAATTCTCTCTTCTGAGCCATGAATCTCCAAATGATTTACGCACTAAAAAATTGCATTAAACTCCAAAATGTTTAGCAACAAAATCCAGACCTTTTTTTAAAAAAATATTTCGAAAGCAAGTGAAGAATTAATGAAGAGTAATTGCTTTGACCCCCTTAATGTTACAGCGATGTGGAGGTACCAGTGTTGGACTAGGGTGGGCAAAGTTAGAAGTTACATGACACCAGGTTATAGTCCAACAGATTTATTTGAAATTACAAGCTTTCATCACCTGACAAACAGCAGAGCTCCGAAAGCTCATGATTTCAAATAAACCTATTGGACTATAACCTGGTGTTGTGTGACCTCTGAACATGTTACAAATTATATCTGTTTAGTTATACATAAATACTAAATATACCTACCGCTGGTTAACAAAAGGTGTTGAAAATTCTGCAATCAGACGGAAGTTAGCAAAATAAGGCAGCAATCCTTGGCCCTAAAAGAGCAAGTTAAAAATTTAAAGTTTACCTATAATCCACATCAAGCAAATCTCTCCACAAGAAAAGGTAATATATTGACTCAAAGCACCATAGCCTTCAAGAAGTACATAATAGATTAAAGAGAAACAAATTAAATACTTGGTCACTTATGTCCACCAACAATTGAAGTAATAACTTTGCTTTGAGGCAAAAACAGAATAAAATACGTAATTTTGTATAATGCCCATCTCTGCAATGGTTCATTCTTAAGATAAATAATGTTAATGCACATATTATATAGACTGTGAATATTTGTATCAAATGCCAACCACACGGCTGGAAAATTGCACAAACAGACTTAGCTCACAGCATATTCCACCTGCATGTTCTGGAGTACCATATCGAAAACAGCACGTTGACTAATGTCCTTACGAAGACCTGCCTACTTTCAGGATAAAGAAATCCAGAATTTTAACAGTGGAGAATGGGACTCCTTTCCTTTCATTTTTTTGACCATAAAGCGATTACGAACTGTTGAACTAAAGAAAAGATTGCAAGAGGACACATTTATTTTCTATATGTAGATAGGTTCATTTGGTTAGAGGATAATGAATGTTTACACATTTCAGTTTTCAAACAGACTTACACACCATTGAAATACATGATTACAAATCTTTAATGGAAAACAGTAAGCAAAATGTTGTAATTTCACTAAATATCTTTAAATGCTCATTTCCAATAGGAGCCTTTCATGGAAGACAATAAGGAGATTAAAGGCATTATTATCTGACCAGTTCTACAAACTACAAAAATAAAGCACAAAAATCCACTAACTTACAAATTATCCAATGCATAAAGTGCAGAATCTGTACTATTCAAAGGTCTCCATAACAGCTCACTTAAGTGAAAATAAAGGAACTTAAAGCCCTGTAAATTTCCACTCTTCAACAGAGAAGATACCACTACTCTTGGAAGGAAGCAAGTTTCTTTCCATCTTTAAACCCCTTTAGTTCCCTCCACTTCAAGATTAATCTCTGATCAAACAGGTGATAGATACCAGATGTCTTCCACGGGCAGTATAACAAGTTGCAAAACAAGATGAGCATCTGGTGTTGACAAACTCTCAAATAAAGAACCCACAAAAAGTCATTAAGTTCAATATTTTCACTAACTCAAGAATTTTAAAAAAGACAATGTGATTTGACTGCTATTATTTCAACTAGGAGAAAGTGAGGACTGCTGATGCTGGGGATCAGAGCTAAAAAATGTGTTGCTGGAAAAGCGCAGCAGGTCAGGCAGTATCAAAGGAGAAGGAGAATCGACGTTTTGGGCATAAGCCCTTCTTCAGGGCTTCACTCCTGAAGAAGGGCTTATGCCCGAAACGTCTATTCTCCTTCTCCTTTGATGCTGCCTGACCTGCTGCGCTTTTCCAGCAACACATTTTTATGCTATTATTTCAGTCAAACAGCTTTAATAATTGTTCAAACTATCCACAAATTCTCCAGACACTGATCTGCAGAGATTGTCAGCTGTGCTTTAAGGATTTTATTTGCAGCATTTTTTTTTCAACTCAGCAAATTCCCTGCTTGTCTCTGGATTGCCAGTCTGTCTGGGGCAGAATGCCAAATTTGTCCAATAAAATGTACAGCTGATTGGTGCTGGGTGGGAGATGCTGGGAAATTGTAAAATATTTTAGTTTACAGAGTAATAATTCCAGTGTTAGATTGCCAACTGAAGTAGCCAAATTCTGATATCCATGCAATTCTATGCATTGTTTGAATTAAAATATTTGTAACCCTTCCAAAAACATTACTTTGTTCGATTCCGGCAAATGGTTTAGGGTAGTGGTAAAGGGACATAGAATAAGGTTTACTCTAGACACTGCTGGAAAATAAATAGTCCCCTCTCTGTGCTTTCTCAATTTTCCATCACTAAGACTGCCTTTCTTTTGGCCCTTACCAAAAAAGTTGTAAAATCAACCATTCCTGCAACTTCGACAATGGTAATGACTCAATCTTAAGGGGTGATGGTTAGACTCTCTTGTTGCAGGCGGTCGTGTGCCTGGCAATCACTTAGTGCAAATGTTTCTTGCCACTTGTCAACTCGAATCTGGATGTTATCCAGGTACTTACTGGATTTCAACATGGATTGCTTCAGTATCTGAGGAGTCGCAAACGGTGCTGAACATTGCGCAATCATCAGCAAACATTTCCACTTCTGACCTGATGATAGAGGCAAGGTCATTGATGAAGCAGCTGAAGTTTGGCTTGGCAAGGAACACTTCTCTGAGGAATCCTTGTGGAGAGGTCCTGGAGCTGAGATGGCTGACGCCCTGCCAACATAACAGTCTTCGTTTTTCTGCCAGCGATAACTCCAACTAATGGAGAGCTTCCCCGATTCAAGTTTTTATAGGGGTGCTTGACGCAACATTCGATATGTCACAAGCAGTAATACTCCCCTTGCCCTGGATGTCAACTCTTTTGTCCATGTTTGCACCTAGGCTAAAAGGAATGAAGGAGCTGTGTAGCCTTGCCAGAAACTTAACATCCGCGAGCCGATTATTGCTGGGCAAGTGCTTCTTGATAGCACTGACGATGACCCCCCACCATTACCTTTCCTAACCCCTTCTAAACTTTTTTGAAGCCCATTTATCAAATAATCTTATGTGGAACATTATTCCTCATGAAGTTGTATCCTTTTCAGGATCATTTAATTAACTGAATTTCCATTTGCCTGCTAAAACAGTTATTCACTAAAGGAAATATAGTTCTTTTAATTAAGTCATTTTACATCAAGTGAAAGTTATGGCCAGCATGAAAATGCCCTCATCAAGAGGAGAATATTGCATTTACATTGGATGCAATCATGACTATGTACACCACACACATGGTCCAATAATGGTCAAAACAGCCAAATTCCTGAAAGCAGGTGAGAGTGACATTGCTTCACATCAAGGTCACATTTGTTTGAGTGTGGCATCAAGGAGCCCGAGCAAAACTGCAGTCAATAGGAATCAGCAGGGGGAGGGGGCTCTTCTCATACCTAGCACGTAGAAAAGGGCAAGGTTGTTCAGGTCAGGTCATCTCTGCAAGAGTTCTTCAGGGCAATGTCATAGGACCAACTATCTTCAGCTACTTCATCAATTACCTTCCCTCCATAAAGGTCAGCAGTGGGGATGTTTGCTTATGATTGAACAATTGTCAACCCCATTACAGACTCCACAGGTACTGAAGCAGTCCACGTTCAAGTGCACAGAGACCTGGACAATGCCCAGGTTTGGGTTGACAAGTTAACATTCACACTATACAAATGCCAGACAATGACCATCTCCAACAAGAGAACATCCACCCATCGTTCCTTAACATTCAATGCTATTACCATTGCTAAATCTTCCACAATTAACATCCTGGGTTTTATCATTGACCAGGAACTCACCTGGATTACACCTGTAAATACAGTAGCTACAAGAGCAGGTCAGAGGCTTGGAGTACTGTAGAGAGTAACTTATCTGAATCCCCAAAGCCTGCCCATGTCAACAAGGCATAAGTCAGGAGCGTGATAGAATGTTCCTCACATGCTTCGATGGGTGCAGCCCCAACAACACTCAAGAAGCTTGACACCATCCAGGACAAGATTAGAATGGTGCTGGAAAGGCGCGGCAGGTCAGACAGCATCCGACGAGCAGGAAAATCAATCAGGATTCCTAATGAAGGACTCCTGCCCGAAATGTTGATTTTCCTGTTCCTCGGATGCTGCCTGACCTGCTGTGCCTTTCCAGCACCACTCTAATCTTGACTCTAATCTCCAACATCTGCAGTACTCACTTTTGCCTACTATCCAGGACAAAGCAGCTGACTTGATTGGCACCACAACCACAAGCATCCACTCCTTCCACCAATGCTCAGCAGCAGCACTGTATACCATCTACAAAATGCACTGCAGAAATTCACCAAAGATCCTTAGACAGCACCATGGACCCATGACTGTTACTCTCTAGAAGGCCAAGGGCAGTAAATTCATAGGAACAACACCACCTACCAATTCCCCTCCAAGCTACTTTCCTAACTTGGAAATTTATTATTATCCCTTCACTGTTGTTGTGTCAAAATCTTGGAATTCCCTCCCTACGAGCATTGTGGGTCTACTTAAAAGCATAGATGGTGGCAGTTCAAAATGGCAGCAGACCACCACCTTTTAAGGGCGATTAGGGATGGGTAATCAATGCTGGCCCAGCCAGTGAGGCATATGTCCAAGTGAGTTTTTTTAAAAATTCTAGTACGTCAATTGTCACCAACCGATCGAAGTACAATATATTTGCTATGGCATAAATAGTAGACTTGTTGTAGCAAACAGCAAAATAAAAGTGAATAGCGAGGAGGAAAGCCTTCGATTACAGGATGAAATGGACATGCTGATCAGATGGAGTAAACTAGTGCAAATGGAATTTAATGCTGAAAAGGGAGATGTGATGCACTTAAGAGAATAAACAAAGGAGTATACTTTCAATGGTAGAACCAGGATGTAGAAAGGATCAGAACGATCTTCATACGCAGGTATACAGATACGTACAGGAAAGGTAGAGAAGATGGATAAGAAGATGGGATCCTTGACTTTATTCATTGAATACAAGAGCAAGGAGGCTATGATGCAGCTGGATATAACACTAGTTAGGCCACAGCTGGAGTACTGTGCGCTGTTCTCGTCGCTACACTATGGAAAGGACTAGGTTACACTGGAGAGGCCACAGAAGAGATTCTCTGGAATGTTGTCGGACATGGTTGGAGGATTTGAGCTACAGGAAGAGGCTGAACAGGCTGAGGGGTGACCTTATAGAGGTTTACAAAATTATGAGGGGCATGGATAGGATAAATAGACAAAGTCTTTTCCCTGGAGTCGGGGAGTCCAGAACAAGAGGGCATAGATTTAGGGTGAGAGGGGAAAGATATAAAAGAGACCTAAAGGGGCAACTTTTTCACGCAGAGGGTGGTACATGTATGGAATGAGCTGCCAGAGGATGTGGTGGAGGCTGGTACAATTGCAACATTTAAAAGACATTTGGATGGGTATATGAATAGGAAGGGTTTGGAGGAATATTGGCCGGGTGCTGGCAGGTGGGACTAGATTGGGTTGGAATATCTGGTCGGCATGGATGGGTTGGACCGAAGGGTCTGTTTCCATGCTGTACATCTCGATGACTCTATAACTGGAGCAATTTAGCTGTGAAGAGAGACTAAATAGGCTGGCATTGTTTGCCTTGGAGCAGAGAAGTCTGAGAGGGCAATAAAACTGAAATGTCCAAACTTCTGAGAGACATAGACAGGGTAGATAGAGAGAAACATTTCCCCTTCATAAAGGGGTCAAAACCAGGGGGCACAATTTCAAGGTAAGGAATAGATTTAGAGGGGATTTGAGGAAACCAATCTTCACCCAGAGCATTCTGGGTATCTGGAACTCATTGCCTGAAAGGGTGTGCTGAAGAAGGGGACTCTCAAGACATTTAATAACCAATAAGAGCACTGGAAATGCCACAGCATAGGAGGATATAGACCAAGTGCTGGAAAAGGGGTGAGAATAAATGGATGTTTGATGATCAACATGGACACAATGGGCTGAAGGGCCTCTTTCTGTGTTGTATAATCTATATAATGTATAAACCTAATGGGTCGTCTGATCAGTTTAGGGTAATGTAGTCAGTTTAAACCTGTATGGGAGAACTGTAACCAATACAATTTTTAATCCCGCTGAAGCAGAATATCAAACACTTACAGATAGATGAGTGAGGAAAAAAATCTTGAAGCTTATCATGATCAATTTCCATGTTGAACTACAAAGAAATTAATAAAAACACTTGTGGACTGGGTCCAAAAAGACATTTATAACAAATGTTTACCTCCTCCGGTTCACACAAAGTGAAGATCATTTCCAGCTGGGGAAATATTGAAAACCAAGGTTAGCTTGGCAAGTACAGTCCAAGCAGAATTGGTTAAATTTGCTTCCACTTGCAGTTGCTATCAGTTAGAAAACTGTACAAAAATATAAACAAGTTTCCTCTATTGGGATAGCATTTATCCACTCAATATCTGGAGCAAACAGATCAAACTTAGACACTCAAAAGATGTCTAAGCTCTTCAAGCTACATAAATGCCAGGCAATGACCATCTCGAACCAGAAAGCTTCCACCCATCATCCCTTGATATTCAATGCTATTACCATTGCTAAACCCTCCACAATCAACATCCTAGGGTTTACCATTGGCCACAGTAACCTACCTTTTCAATTCTCTACTCCCACCGTACCAATATTTTCCGAGCAATATTGTACCTCCCTTTCAAAAAACAAAACCTCAATCCATTAGCAGATGTAGATTGCTCATGAGGTCACCGTGAGGCATTATTGTTGACTTCTACCCTGGAGTTCATAGTAGATAGTGCAATCATGAATTACCAACAGACAAACACCAACTTCTTATTTTTAGAAAGCAAAACAATTTGGCCAAATTACGCAAAGGCTGTAATTTATAAACAGCTTCAAGGTGGTGAAAAAGTGAATTGGTATAAATACTGCTGTTACCCAAGAGTGGCAAGACCAGGGTCTGGATCTCTCCAACAGTCAGAGAGTGATGAGAGAGTGAGTGAGAGAGAGAGAGAGAGAGAGAGAGAGAGAGAGAGAGAGAGAGAGAGAGAGAGAGAGAGAGAAGAGAGAGAGAGAGAAAGAGAAAGAGAGAGAGAGAGAGAGAGAGAGAGAGATAGCAGCCAGCATCAAGGTAGAAAGAGAGAGCAAATCCAGGACTGACAGATCTGGAAGCTGGATCAGTGGTGCTGGAAGAGCACAGCAATTCAGGCAGCATCCGAGGACAGACAAAAGATCTGGAAGCTGGTCATTATGCAATGCATAGAGGTACAAGAAAATTTACACTGGGGAGAGAGATACATGAATAATCTCTGATGGTGATGCAGATGGGTAAGCTGCATCAAACAGCTGCAGGATGTGAACTTCTCCTTCTCCATCTCCAAATACTAGTCTCAGGGAAGATTCATTGTCGGTGGTTCCTCTGGCAAAGAATATGTGGCTAGCTGCTCTTGCACACTGCACAGCAGCTAATTACAAAATGGTTGTGGCAAACATCTGGATCCACCCTCTCTCTCTCTCTCTCTCTCTGGGCCAGTAATGGTGCAAAGGAATCAAACACAACGTAAGGAAGATGAAGAAATTAAAAGAAATAAAACATGCATCGTGCAATCTGCTGTTACTGTTAGATAAATATTTTACAATGCTGTCATTCATTACATTCCATTAGATAGATAGTGATTAACTCCACTGGGTATATAACAGAGATACGTCTACTGTCATCTGGAGAAAGAAAACATCATTATCTTACCAGGTAGCTCTACAGAAAAAGAGTTAAGGCATACTTACAGCATTATGAATGCGTAAACTTGTGAAATGTACAATGACGAAAAAAAACGAGAAAAGCCCATTCAAAAATGGAGGTTGAAAGCATTGTATACTAATACCACTACATTCTGGTAAGTCCATATTACTACGAGACAATACAATTGCTCAGTATATAGCAATAGCATTTAATTGCAGACAAGACATATATACAAGCTCACTAGGTAAATTGATTCTCTCCTAATTTTGTAGTTTTGCAGTTTACCATTTTAAGCTCAGATGGTAAAGGGTGTGAGTGGGATTGAAGTATATAATTAGGTAAGTAAGGAAAAAAGACAAAGAAGTTAGACAACTACACAGCATCTACACATAGGACTACAGTTAGTGGCAGAGAAGCAGAAAATTCATGCATTCTAGCACTGTGAAAGGAAAGACAGTATTAGGTGCTGACTAGCCCACATTTTTCAGGCAATCAGAAAGACAGAAGCGTTGTCAGTGGTAATATGACCAGTACTACAGACTTCACATGAGTATCTTGCTCTGTTTAGATTCACCATTTATTTTTTTAAATTGACAGTTCCGGTGGAGAGATGAAGGAAAAAGGAACCTTTTCAAGAATTTACACAAAAGCAGTTACCAATCTTCTGGAGCCAAAGTAAATGCAAAAAGGTCAATATTACTCAGGAGATGACCAATATAGTGGCCTCATTTAAAAATAAACAAAATTCGACAGATTGCATGCAAATTAACCATTTAATGTTCCACCACAAACGCTAACCTCCAGGATTCGTTAATATTGCTGCAACAAATTGGTTAAATGATCTATTGTGGGGATTTAATTTTCCATTTACAACATTGAGAGACATTGCATGCTCAAAAATAGATACAGATAAACGTAAAAGCTCCAACTGTTCCTCCTCTATAAAATCCACTTTGGACGACAGGCTTTTACGACATCATATTCTGGTTCAGATATGGTTTTCAAAATGGGTTCTACTGCAGCACTAGACCAATAACCAAGAGATCTTCAATACATGTTGGTAATAATCCAAAGAAGAGAAAAAAATTGGTTCAGTTTTCAACTGCACTTTTTGTTAATAAAGATCATTAATTGTGAAAAAATGTTTGGAAATAGGTCTTGCAAGCCAGCATGGGTAATACGGAAAAAGCTGAGTTGTTCTATATCAGTAACCTGATCAGAGCTTTGGGATGGTGGATATTTTGCTTATACACAAGAACAAACTTTTGAGGACAGTAGGTGACAAGTAACTTGTAAAAGGCCTGTCTATAAATGACACACATTTTCACAACTGAAATCTATTGGCTCAGTTGTGTCACTGAAAAGTAGAAATTATTTCTGTTACAGTGTAACTGCAGTGCAAAGTATCACAGTGTGCATATTTTGGATGGATAACTTAAAACAAGTTCACATTTGCTTACTACAGACGTACTGCAAGTCTGTAGTGTCAAATGAATGACCAGTATTCAAAAATCAGAATTAGATAACACTTCATGCTGAATTAAGACTTGCCATAATTGGCCACTACTCAAATTTATTAGCTTGGAATCAATTTAGAACAGTATTTGGTTAGGCACAAAATGATACAGCAATGTATACATACATCAAAAATCAAACACATCAGTAATATGTTGATTAATGAAAAAGCTTTTAAGTGAATCTTTTATACTGGCAGACTTCATCTGGCACTTCTCTACAAACAAATAGCCTATCCTATTTTCAGATATTCTTTTACAAGGATCACAAATAAAATAATGAATGGGACAAAACAAAACTCGTACAGTGAGACTCCCATTCACTTGATGGTTAAATACACCAATGTGGTACAGTATTTCAGCCAATTGCAGAGTTAGCTAGTTTCTACCAGTACACTGACAAGAATTAACATAAATAGCTCTGGAAACAGAAGGAGCAGAAATTCTAAATCTGTTCACTGACCCCTGCAAGTGCACACAGATGAAGATCGGTTCCCTATCACTGAACAACGTTTAGTCTAAATAGTTCAGGCTCACTCAGACATGGCCCAACATTGAATTCCATCTCATGCAGATCTATGCTTCAATATGGATCATTAAATCTCAGGAAAGGGGAGTTGCAAGGGAATAGAAATGAGAAATAGATTCAAATCACAAATTAAGAACACTCTTATTTTAGTCAACGTGTTGCTGGTAGCAAAATTGAACCCTCAGATGAAACACAAAAATACATGCAAAATCGAAGACACAAATGCAGCAACATGCACAGTTACAATAGGTAAAGATAGAGAAGAAGATAGTTAACTTACATCCCACTTACAATTAAACACTGCATGCAAAATTACAAAAATAGTGAGATAAATCAGCTAACCCAGTGATGCTAGTCTCAAAAAATCTTTGGACCAAGGGTGAACAGCAAGAGACAAGTCTAAAGCCATTGCAAATTCACTAACTTTAATATAGTGAGACATTTTAAAATACTGAACTACCAATACAAAGTCTTGTAGAATAAAATTATTTAAAAATGCATTATTCATAATGCACTAAAGATAAGTTAGTTTGAAGGAAATTCCATAGATTTTGCATGGAAAAGCAAGAACAGCAGTAAATCATTAAAAGTAGTCATTAATAGCATTGAGAGTACAATTTTTATTTATATTAATTCTTACACAAAATGTACTTCCTACATTCTTCTATCCAATTTTCCCCTCAGACTTTTCTCTCACTTTGAGTGGCCTAACCTACATTTTAAAATTCCATCATCATTTAGTCGCTGTGTACATCTTCCCTGCTTCTTGGGATATCTGTCTGTTATTTTTCAGTTTATGCTCCCACTTCTAACTACCATCTATAATGTAAAGGGAAGGAGAAACCACACCAATTTCTTTTTCCTTGTTTCAAATTGCAACTTTTCAATGGACAAAAATTATTACCGTACATCTCTTATGTATTTTTGCAGTGTTTCTAAATCTTGAAATGATGGAATAATAAACATTAATAATTGTGTCCACTTCTATATTTGTGTTCTAAACTCCCTTCTTTATGCAAACTAGATTCATACATTCATCTCTCAGAAGGCCATGATTCTGTTATTGGTAAAGGGAGATTGTTTTAAGACAAAACAATGAGAAAATGGTGCGGAGGAGAAAGTAAACTTTCTTCAGCCAAAATGTATGAACAACAGAAACGCAGAGCATTTCTTAAAATGTTGAGAGATTGGGCAGTGTCAATATACAAAGGGACCTTTGTGTCCTTGTTCATTCATCACTGAAATCAAAGAGGATTGAGGAGGGCAGAGCAGTGGACGTGATCTATATGGACTTCTGTAAAGCATTCGACAAGGTTCCTCATGGTAGATTGGTTAGCAAGGTTAGATTACATGGAATACAGGGAGAACTAGCTATTTGGATACAGAACTGGTTCAAAGGTAGAAGACAGAGGGTGGTGGTGGAGGGTTGCTTTTCACACTGGAGGCCTGTTACCAGTGGTGTTCCACAAGAATTGGTGCTGGGTTCACTGCTTTTGTCATTTATATTAATGATTTGAATGTGAAAATAAGAGGTATGGTTAGTAAGTGGACAGCAAAGAAAATTACCTGAGAGTGCAATAGATCTTAATCAGATGGGCCATGGGCATTTTGGAAAAGACAAATTAGGGCAGGACTTATACACTTAAATAATAAAGTCCAGGGAAGTGTTGTTGAATGAAGAGACCTTGGAGTGCAGGTTCAGAGTTTCTTGAAAGTGGAGTTAGATGTGGATAGGATAGTGAAGAAAGTGTTTGGTGTGCTTACCTTTATTGGTCAGTGCATTGAGTATAGGAGTTGGGAGGTCATGTTGCAGCTGCACAGGACATTGGTTTAGCCACTTTTGGAGTATTGCATGCAATTCTGGTCTCTCTGCTGCAGGAAGGATGTTCTGAAACTTGAAAGGGTTTACAAACGATTTACAAGGAGGTGTTGCCAGGATTAGAGGGTTTAAGCTATAGGAAGAGGCTGAATAGGTGGTGGCGAATTTCCCTGAAGCATCGAAGGTTGAGGGGTGACCTTATGAGGTTTATAAAATCATGAGGGGCATAGATAGGATAAATAGATAAAGTCTTTTCCCTGAGGTGGGGGGGGGGGGGGGGTGTCCAGAACTAGAGGGCATAGGTTTAAGATGAGAGGGGAAAGATATAAAAGAGATCTAAGGTGCAACTTTTTCACTTAGAGGGTGGTACATGTATGGAATGATCTGCCAGAGGAAGTGGTGGAGGCTGGTACAATTACAACATTCAAAAGGCATCTGGATGGGTATATGAATAGGAAAGGTTGAGAGAGCTCTGGGCCAAATACTGGCAAATGGGACTAGATTTGTATAGGATATCTGTCCCAAATACTGGCAAATGGGACTAGATTTGAATAGGATATCTGGTCAGCATGGATGTGTTGGACCAAAGGGTCTGCATATCTCTCAAGCTCAACTCAAACTCAAGGAGGAGGATGCAGGACAGATCTTTCTAATGTCTTGGGGGCCGGGGGGGAGACTTCATCTCTCAAAGCAAATGGGGGACAAGAGTCTGAGAATGAATGGTTGCCCTACACGGTCTGAAAATAAGAACTGTTTCATTCAGGTGAGGAATCTTTAGAAATCTCTTCACAGAGATCTGTGGAGACTCAGTCATGCATTCAAGACAGAAATCGGTAGATCAGTAGATCACCGCAGGCGGCACTGTGGCACTGTGGTTAGCACTGCTGCCAGGGATCACGGTTCAAATCCCGCCTCAGGCAACTGTCTGTGTGGAGTTTGCATATTCTCCCCGTGTCTACGTGCGTTTCCTCCGGGTGCTCCAGTTTCCTCCCACGATCCATAATGTGCAGGTTAGGTGATTGGCCATACTAAATAGCCCATAGTGTTAGGTGAAGGGGTAAATGTAGGGGAATGGGCCTGGGTGGGTTGCTCTTCGGAGCGTCGGTGTGGACTTGTTGGGCCGAAGGGCCTGTTTCCACACTGTAAGTAAGTAATCTAATTTCTAGATACACAAAATCAAGGGGCGCAGGGATGGTACAGGAAAGTGACAATGAGGTGCAAGTTTAGTCATGATCTAGATGAAATGCACAGGAGGCCTGAATGGATTAGAGACCCACACTTTCTCCTGTTTCCTATGTTCACCAGAGACCAAGGTCACAGGGCTTAGAATGAGGCTGGAAGATTTGTCTTCATTTGGCCAGAGCGAACAAACACCAGAATATTCACCATGGATGTCCATGATTGGGAAGCCAAGTACTTTAGCACAAAAGACAAGGCCAAAAAGGTTTGGCCCATGGGAATAGGCTGGGAGTGAAGATTTTGTTTTGAGTGGTGGAGGTGGCTAGTTGTTTTCCACCTGCATGATTCAGTCAGGGCAGAGAAAGTGGAGGACAGCCTTCCCACTCAAAGGCTGATAGAGACCTTTAAGCAGCCCATTTCCCATTCCCATTAGCATGCTCCGTTGGTCCCCACTGAGCTCACGATGGGAGCTGCTGCTGGAATTGAAGAGTCGACCGTCCTCCATCCATCTGGTAGCATTAGGCTGTCGGATCTCCATCATTAAAGGGACCAAAACCTTGATGCCAGGCAGTTACTTCCCCTATTAGTATAAAATCACACACATGCTCGTGGAAAAGGTCATGGGAGGATTACCCCAGATATCCAGGCTGCCATCAGGGCCTCACCGCTGATTTTATTTGTAGTCTATGAACTGTATCACAGCGACATTTGTCAACAGCTGAAGGACATGAGGAGATGGTAATGCGTGAGTCGTTTTCTTGCCCATGCTTCACCAAAATGCTTAAAATTCAGAGGACCGAACATCCCAGGTTCATTCTTATAAAACAAACAGCCTTATCTATGCTTTTGGTAGCTAGATCCTGCCAGTGGAACAGTGGGTGGCACAGTGGCTCAGTGGTTAGCACTGCTCCCTTACAGGTTCAATTCCAGCCTTGAGTGACTGTCTGTGTGGAGTTTGCACATTCTCCCAGTGTCTACACGGGTACTCCAGTTTCCTCCCACAGTTCAAGGATGGGCAGGTTAGGTGGACTAGCCATGCAAAATTGCTCATATGTGTCCAGAAATATGGAGACTAGGTGGGTTAACCATGGTAAATGCAGTGTTATGGGGACAGTGTGGAAGAGGTGAGTCTGGGTGGGGTGCTCTTTAGAAGGTTGGTACAGGCTCAATGGGAAAAATGGCCTCTTTCTTCACTGTAGAGTGAACTTGGGGTGGAAAGGTCTGGAACATCGGCTGATACAGCTGAATAAGCATGATTGTGTCAGGTCTTTATTTGATTATACTGTAACATAGTTATGTCAACTAGGTGCTTTCAGGCTCAGCTGGGTTGGACATGTCTTTGTCATGCCTGAATATGGGTCTTCAATCTAAAGCATAGGGTAATCTAATTCAAAAACTACATGTCAACACCAACACATTACACCACAATATAATAAAACAAAGAATTGTGGATGCTGAAGATCTGAAATAAAAACAAATTGCTGGAGAAACTCAGCAGATCTGGTAGCATCTGTGAGCAGAAAGCAAAGATACCCATTTCAAGTCCAGCGACTCTTGTTCAGAGCTGCACCACAAGCTTGTTAGTGTTTTCCTTTGGTGTAATAAGAGGTCAGCCATCTTGGAAACATTCACTCGTGCCTCTCCCCACAGATTCTGCCTGGCCTGCTGACCACTTCCTGCATTCCTGCAGTATATTACTAAAGGATAATCAAATCCTGTCAGATGCTCAGGAATTACTTTTATAAGAATATTGTGTGTTAATACTGTGGAATGCTAGTGTCAAATAGGAAACGCAATTAACAATATTAATGAAATGACTAAAAATTTTGCATTTCTGTTGCACTTGTTTTACAACTACCAGATGTCCCAAAGTGCTTTTCAACCAACTATAGGGCCTTTGAGTCATAGAGAAGTACAGCATGGAAACAGACCCTTTGGTCCAACTCGTCCATGCCGACTAGATATCCTAATCTAATTGAGTACCATTTGCCAGCACTTAGCCCATATTGCTTTAAATCCTTCCTATTCATATACTAATCCAGATGCCTCTTACATGCTGCAATTGTACCAGCACTACCCTCTGCATGAAAAAGTTGCTCTTCGGTCTCTTTTATATCTTTCCCTGCCCACTCTAAACCTATGTCCGCTAGTTCTGGACTCCCCCGTCCCAGGGAAAAAATCTTGCCTACTAACCCTATCCATGCCCCTCATGATTTTATAAACCTCTATAACGTCACTCTCAGCCTCCAATGCTCCAGGGAAAACAGCCCTAGTCTATTCAACCTCTCCCTGTAGCTCAAATTCTCCAACCCTGGCAACATTCTTGTAAATCTTTTCTGAACCCTTTCAAGTTTCACAACACCCTTCTGATAGGAAGGAGACCAGAATTGCATGCAATATTCCAAAAGTGGCTTAACCAACATCCTGTACAGCCACAACATGATCTCCCAACTCAATATTCTGACCAATAAAGGAAAGCATACCAAATGCCTTCTTCACTATCTTATCTAGCTGCGACTCCACTTTCAAGGAACTATGAACTTTATGAAGTCTGGTCACTGCTGTAGGAAGAGCAGCAGCCAATTTGTGCAAATACCCTCAAAACACAACATGGTAACAACCATATAAATTTGTTACTTTCTGCGATAGTGATTGAAGAATAAATGTTGGTCAGGATGCTGGTGATAACTCTGGAAATGGAACAAAGGGAGACCTTGGTTTCAGAAGCCTCATCTGAAAGAAAGAACCTTGACCAGTGTAGAGCATGTCCAGAGTACTGTGCTGGAGGTCAAAACGTTTGATGCTGATAATCTGAAATGGGCCTTGAACCTTGCGAATCAATGGGGAGAGTATTACACAGTGCACCGTAAATCTTTGACCTGTGGATTGTCCTCACTTCACATCAGTGAAAACATTCCTGAAGATCACGGCTCTCAGAGAAAAGGTTTTGAATTAAGAGTTTAAGTTGAGGCCCTTACTTAGCAGAGAGAAAAGATTATACCTGCACCCGGTAAGTTGAAAGGTAGTCCTTGAATTTAACATTCAAATGTAAGAATTTAGTCACTCAAATAACACAAAATAAAAACCTGCTTGAGAGAGAAATGCAACGCTCATAACTTCCAGTACATTCTGCAGTGGACTCTCTGACTGTGAACCAGAGGGGGGGATTTTTTGGAATCTGGATCCTTCATTCATCAGGCTGCTGGCTGAGGCTGTCACTTGTTCCTGGCGAGGGGAGAGGGAGGAGGTGTCACAGGTCTGTCAAGCTATGTAGCGTCATCATGTCACAGGCCATGGGACTAGGAGCTGCTGAGCTTGGAAGTGACTGGCACCCTGCAGTCGGTTCTCATGCAGGGACTTACCCTGTGTCCATGAGGTGTTGATGTTATGTTAATAATCAGGTGGCAGCTCCATAAGATAGTATGCACTCCAGTGGGTGGAAAGGTTCCTACTGCAGATCACAGGCAGTGGTATGACACTTGCAAAAAGGCCACAAGTGGCAGATATTGGAGATCTGGCAAATTCGCATCGATCAGGTCAAACACTGATGTTCTGCTGTGAACAACTTGATAACCAGTCTCAATGCTCAGTAAAATTTCTCATTCTAATAATTTACCAATGTTAAAGTGAAACAATGCTAAAACTGGGCAACTTTAAAATGCAGAGTACCTATATATTACCAATAAGTGATAGCAAATGGCAGTCCAGTTCAGTGGTTCAGAAATGATAATGTTTTTAAAAATCTGATTGACTTTTGATTCTAAAGATTTTATTAAACATTTACAACTTTAAATTTCAATCAAATAGCTCAATTGTTAGTCCAGGGGAGAAAGTAGAAATGCACAGGTGGAACTAATAAATTGTCCAGACTATTTCATCACACAAAAGGGGTGTATAATACTTTTTCACAATGGCCATAAGTTGGCTTTTGACATTTCCTATAAGAAATATCATTACCTGTGAAATGCTTTGGGATGTTTAGGACATCTGATAGATAAATGCAAGTTCCTTTTTTGCAGTAAACCAGAGGGTAAAGTACATAGGTAGCTTAAAGAAAATTCAATTCCCATGATGGTAATCTTTACAAAGTCACTAGCACAACAATTCAGAAAGTACTTAAACTCAATTCAGTGGTTGGCCACAAAATTAATTCAATCACTGTAACAATTGGTTATTGCTGGCTAAAGCAAAGGTCTGTCGCTGTTTTCCCTTGGTCCTTTCTTGCCCACAAATATTGCTATTGTCTAATACGGCACTCACCAGTACATAGTAGTAAGCATATAGCGCTGTTGAATGGTGGATAATAAAATATATGTCTCCAATTGCTTCCCAATACCATAAAATAAGTAGGAAATCTAGAAAAACAACATAAAACCAAAATTAGAAAGAGATTAGATGTGGTCCAGAGGCTTATTCAGTTGCTCAAACAAATTTACAGCAGCTTTTAAAACAGATTTATTGCAAACAGTTGACCACACAATAAACCATAAAGTGTAGGAGCATAAGTACAGTTCGTTCTGCTATAACTCGCATTTCATTAGCGCGAATTCACCGTAACACGATGATGAATTGCCGACATTATTTCTAAAGTGCAAACTTTTAAAACATGTTTGGCTCCAACACAATTATATTGCCAACAGTTTAAGCACTGTTTCTAAATTGTGATTTTTCTATAATGCAGAGTTGCACAAGAACACAACCACTGCATGATAGAAGAGCTACCTGCCGATCGTTTGACCTATCAAATCTGCTCCACCATTCAATGGGATCATAGCTGATTGGATAAACCTCAACTCCACATTCCTGCTTTCCTCCATCATCCTTACTAATCAAAAATCTGTTCATCTTAGTCTTGAATTACATTCAACTGTTTTAAGGCCTCAATTATTTAATATCTATATTTGAGAGGTAATCAATCCAAATTTGCTGAATATACAAAAATAGGTGGGATGACACATTATGATAAGGACATGAGGAGTCTGTAAGGAGATAGGATAAGTGAGTGAGTGGGCAAAAACTTCGCAGTTGGGAGTTTAATATAGGCAAGTGAAAGATCATGCTATTTGGTAGGACGAATCAAAACAAAAGAGAAGATTCAAATTAAAATAGAGAGAGACTCCACACACAAAAAAAGAGCAGTATGGATGTTAACATAAAACAGAGACTCAGCAGCTCTAGCAGTATCTGTGAAAAAAAAGCAGAGTTAATGTTCTGAGTCCACTAACCCTTCTGCACAACTGGAATCTGAATATTCTTGTATGTGAAACAAAAACGAATTGCATGCAGGTGAAACAAGTAATTAAAGGCAAAAGTGTTCAGGGCTGGAGTTTAAAAATACTGGAAGGAAGTCTTGGTGATGCTGCCTTGGAGTACTGTATACAGGTTTGGTATTTAAGAAAGGATATACTGGCATTGGAAGCAGTTCCAAAGAGATTCACTGGGTTGATGCCTGGGATAACAGGGGTGACTTACCATGAATGACGAAACAGATCAGGCCTTCATTCATTAGAATTTCGAAGAATTGTCGCATTGAAACATGTGAGATGCAGAAGGAGCTTGATAGGGTAGATGTTGAGAAGATGTTTCCACTAGTGGAGGAATTGTGAACTAGGTACACTCACTTGAAGCAGAGATGCAAAGGATTTCCTTCTCCAAGCGATTCAGTATTCTGTATGTTTCAATTAGATTCCCTCTCCCCCTACCTCATTCTTCTAAACTCCATCAAGTATAGACCCAGAGTCCTTAAATATTCCTCAAATGTTAAGCTCTTCATTCCTGGGACCATCCTCGTGAACCTCCTCTGAACACGCTCCAAGACCAGTGCATTCTTCCTGAGATACGGAACCTTAAACTCACGCAATGAGGTCTGACCAGAGCCTTCTTGAGCCTCAGAAGTACATCCCTGCTTTTATATTCAAGTCATCTCAAAATAAATGCCATCACTGCATTTGCCTTTCCAACTACTGACTCAATTTGCAGGTTTATCTTGAGAGAATCCTGAACTAGGACTCCCAAGTCTATTTGCTCTTCAGACTTCTGAATTTTCTCCCCATTTTGAAAATAGTCCATGCCTCTATTCTTCCTACCAAAGTGCATGACCTCACACTTTCTCACATTGTACTCCATCTGCCATTTCTTTGCACACTCCCCTAACCTGTCCAATACATTGAATTTGCCCAAGCACCTTTGTTAAACTTCTTGAAAATGGCAGTTATCACACCTATCCCAAAACAATGCCTTAAACACTGTCTAACGAAGAGAATGTCACTGAATAATACCATTTAGACACTTCGAGTTAAGTACTATATGATTAGATTACATTACAGTGTGGAAACAGGCCCATTCGGCCCAACAAGTCCACACCGACCCGCCGAAGTGCAACCCACCCATACCCCTACATTTACCCCTTACCTAACACTACGTGCAATTTAGCATGGCCAATTCACCTGACCTGTACATCTTTGGACTGTGGGAGGAAACCGGAGCACCCGGAGACACGGGGAGAACGTGCAAACTCCACACAGTCAGTCGCCTGAGGCGGGATTTGAACCCAGGTCTCTGGCGCTGTGAGGCAGCAGTGCTAACCACTGTGCCACCGTGCCGCCTATATGGGCTACCAAAGCATGTTTAAACAACAGTGCACATCCACACTTCAACAACATTGGCAGAAAGGATATTTGCCCAGTCATGACAAAGAAATTACACTCCATATAAAAGCTAAATGCCTCCTATGTGTAGTTCTCTATGCCCTCCAACAAAGTCCTGTTAATTGGGTGGACCCAAGTGATATCAAAATGTTTCCTTTGCAAGTGCAGTATCAACACAACATTGGCATCAGTGGAACTCCATTCACTCCCAATAAATGGCTTTCCACTGCAAATATAAATAGCAATGGATTAGTTTCTTCTAATATCTGTAATTTTTAGGATATGATTTAAAGAATCAAAATTGTTTAATGCTGCAACAGAGGTCAATGTTACATCATTAGCATGACACCCAATTCTGTATGGTTTATTCAGACTGATAAAACAGACCCTTCTGTCCAACTTTGCCAGCATTTGACCCAAACCTTTCCTATTTATGTACCCATCCAGATTCCTGTTAAATGTTGCAATTGTGTCAGCCTCCATTGATTCTTCTGGCAGCTCATTGCGTACACGCACCACCCTCTGCATGAAAAGGTTGCCCCTCATCTCTCTTTTATAATCTTTCCCCTCTTATCTTAAACCCATGCCCTCTAGTTTTGGAATCCCCTATTCTTGGCTCTTCACCCTATCCGGGCCCCTCATGATTTTATAAACCTTTAACTTCACCCCTCAGCCTCTGACGCTCCAGGGAAAACAGCCCCAGCCTATTCAGCCTCTCCCTATAGCTCCAATATTCCAACCCTGACAACATTCTTGTAAATCTTTTCTGAACGCTATCAAGTTTCACAACATCTTTCCTGTAGCAGGGCGAACTGAACCCAGTATTCCAAAACAGTCACATTTTTCAACAACGACATAAAAAGAGCAAACTACAAATGCTGGAAACCCAACATGGGATATGAACAAAATGTCCTAGTTGAAATAGGACCAGCTTTGAAAAGTTGTTTCATTTGCCATTGATTTCAAGCAACACTAATGTGGTGGTAGATTTGTTAAATCACTCGTTTTTTTGGCTGTTTGCTTGTGTGCATGAAAACTGCTCACTGTCCTGAACTGCCAAGCTTCTATCAACCTATTAACAAGCAATATTTGACACAACATTGCAACAAACAGTAAAATATACATAAATACTTGCAATTATATGGACAGCAAGCAGTAAATTCCTTACATTGAAAGCAGTATTGCTTTAGTTACAGACATGTAACAGTGTTACATCAGTATGTCAGTCATCGACATTTAAATCATCATGGACTGCAATAACATTTCCTTAACCAAATCATTTCATTCACAAAACCCTTTTGGAGCTAAAATGATCATTAAAAAAATTAGCATTGCTTCATTCTTCTCTTCCCTCACTAACCCTGCCTTCATTCAAACATTCCTAAAAGATACAAACAAAAATGCCTATGTTCACAGGACCTCGAACAGAAGAAAAACTGGAGAAAGATTATGGTATCAAGTTATTCTGATTCAGGCATTTTAGCGAAGACAAATACCAAGAAATTTTTCTGTGTCTCCTTCACAGCGGCAATAAGAAAAGGTTTAGTGTAAATCAATTCTAAAATTACAGCATTCAAATTTTGATTTACAGAAATTATGTGGAGGTTGCATAGTGGTAATGTCACTAGACTAGTAACCCAGAGGCCTAAGCTAGTGTTATGGGAAGATGGATTCAAATCCCACGAAGGTAGATAGTGGAATTTAAGATTTGCTGGAAAAGCGCAGCAGGTCAGGCAGCATCTAAGGAGCAGGAGAATCGACGTTTCGGGCATGAGCCCTTCTTCAGGAGCCCTTCTACATGAGCCTTTCTTGTTTCCTGAAGAAGGGCTCATGCCCGAAACATCGATTCTCGATTCGGGCATGAGCCCTTCTTCAGGAGCCCTTCTACATGAGCCTTTCTTGTTTCCTGAAGAAGGGCTCATGCCCGAAACATCGATTCTCGATTCGGGCATGAGCCCTTCTTCAGGAGCCCTTCTACATGAGCCTTTCTTGTTTCCTGAAGAAGGGCTCATGCCCGAAACGTCGATTCTCCTGCTACTTGGATGCTGCCTGACCTGCTGCGCTTTTCCAGCAACACATTTTCAACTCTGATCTCCAGCATCTGCAGTCTTCACTTTCTCCTTGAATTTAAGATTTGGTCAATAAATCTGGAATATCAAATAATGGTAATCGCAGTGGTAACAATCAGAACAACCACCACGGATTATCTGGTTCACAAATGTCCTTTCAGGAGAGAATTCATCTGTCCTTACCTGGTCTAGCTTACAGGTGACTTCAGACCGACAGCAATATGAATCACTCTTAATTGTCCAATGATTAAGCAAGCTACTAAAGGGTAGTTGGGTTTGGGCAACAAATGTGCCAGCAACACCCACATGCCATGAAAGATAAAGGTGAAAAAGCCATTTTTCTAAAACAGAACTCTTAAAAATGGACGAAATTGCATCCTTACAAAAAGATTTAACTGGGGGAAAAAAAAGACTATAGCTTTTATTAAAATATCACTGTGGTTCAGTGGTTCACACTGCTGCCTCACAATGCCAGGACCCGGGTTCAGTTCCTGCCTTGGGCGACTGTCTGTGTGGAGTTTGCACGTTCACCCAGTGTCTGCATGGGTTTCCTCCGGGTGCTCCGGTTTCCTCTCACAGTCCAAAGATGGGCAGGTCAGGTGAACTGGCCATGCTAAATTGCCCATAGTTAGGTGCATTAGTCTGGCATAAATATAGGGAATGGGTCTGGGTGGGTTACTCTTCAGAGGGTCGGTGTGGACTTGTTGGGCCGAAGGGCCTGTTTATACACTGTAGGGAATCTAATCTACATTAATCAAGAAACATTTCAGGTCTGTTAAAAGTAAACCTTAATTTACAGAAGTTGAAAGGATTTTTTGAAGAGTGGTAGTTTTAGTAGCCATAAAACTAGAACAGCAAATGTTGGAAATATACAAGAACAACTACACAAGAAATAGGAGGAGAGCCTGCAGTCCCTCAAACCTACTCCCCCATTGAAAATGACCATTATTCATCTTGGGCTTCAACTTTACTTCCTCCCCACCCCTTGCTCTCTTCTAGCCATTTCCCATCCCCACCACTGCTCCTCATATGCTTCGACTTCCTGAGAGACCAAAGTTCTTCAATCCCAGTCTTGTATGTTCATGACAGAACATCCACAACCGCCTGGTAGATAATTTCAAAGATTTACAACCATTTCAGCCAAGAGATTTCTTTGCATTTCGGTCCAAAATGATTATCTGCTTATCCCAAGGCTGCGTCCATTTTAGATTTCCCCACCAACAGAAGCAATCTCTCAAGCCCCTTGAGAATCTTGTATGTTCCAAGGAGGTCAGCTCTCATTCTTCAAAGTGTTACACAGCTTCTCATCACAGGAGAACTCCCCTTCCGACCAAGAACCAATTCAGTGAACCCCACCAATACTGCCTCCAATCTCATGGAAAAGCAGATTGTAGGAGGAGGGGGCATTTGGCCCTTCAAGACCACTCCATGATTCACCAGGATCGTGGCTAATCCCCTATCTCAACACGATATTCCTCTCTTTTATCCCTATCTCTTGGTGCCTTTTAAATCTGAACATTTATCTAGCTCTTTCTTAATTACTGATCTCAATATTTCCTAAATATGGAGTCCAAAACTACAAAAGATAAATGAAGCCTCATGAATGACTTGCAATGTTGCAGTGAGACTTCTTTATTCAATGCACCAACTTTCTTAGAATAAAAAGAGGCCAATGTCATTTGCCTTCACAATTGCTTGCTGTGTGTTCCTTGTATACACACACACCTGAGTCCCCATGAACACCAACATTTACAAGTTTTACAGCTTTTTTAAAAATTCTAGTTTCTGTTCTGACAACTGAAGTGAATAACTTCACACCACATGCATTATATTCCATCCACCACCTTATTAACCAGTAATTTAACTTGTACATGTCTCTTTGCAGTCTGTATCTCCTCCACCCAGCTTATCTTACCTAGTTTTGTACAATCAGCATATATAGATGTATTACTTCTTGTCTTTTCCAGGACCAGGCATACAACATTCCTTACAACATTCCCCTCATCACAGCCTACCAATTTGAAAATACACAGACAACCAAAGACAGACAGTTTGGACAATTGGGTTATATATCTTTCAACCAGCCTAAAATGTCAGTCATTTGCCCAAATAGAAATCACATTTTTACAAATGCTCATGAAGCATTTTGCATTTTTATGACTGAAATCTTAATCCAGCATCAGCAACACTACATGTTCTTTACAACAAGCCTTGTATTTTCACTGGGATTTTTCAAGGAGAGAAAGAGAACCAAATCAGAAATTTCCATTACACAAATACAGTAGCGCCTCGACTTACAAACTTAATCCGTTCCGGGACCCGATTCGCAAACCGAAATGTTCGCGAACTGAATCAATTTTTCCCATTGTTCGGATAGTGTAAGAATGCTTGGACGGCTGTTCACAGCGCACGCGCCAAAGACTAACTGAATGAGATCACGTGGAGCCTGAGAGCTTTTGCGTTCAACAAGCGCGTAGCAAAGTAAAACAACGAAACCACGTGGTCGCACACGGGCTTTTTGCGTTCGTACCTTGAATTTCGTACGTACGTTGAAGCAAACTTTTACATACAATTCTGTTCGTAAACCGATTAGTTTGTGAACGGGGTCATTCGTATGTCAAAGCGCTACTGTAATACCATCTAAATCTGACCTCATTGTGAATTAGGGCCCCTTGATGTCTTAGCTCCTAACCAAATTCAGATGTTTCTGTAAGTCTAAGCAATTACAAATATTCTGGTTATGAAAAGCATTTGCAAAAGAAAATCCTTCAGATGAAAAGTACTCACCTGAAATGAGGTAGCCTGTAGTTAGACCAACATTTAATTTAACCAGTGTAGGGTCACCCCTGCAAGTAACAAGAAGCTGAAGGTTATATTTTACAAAAAATAAACTGTTTAGTAATGGTACTCTCTGCATGGAATCTTTACACTGCATTAGTTCCTTGCTGAAAGGGCATATGTGCATTTGGGTCAATTGGCAAACATAAATGAAAGTTTTTTGTTCACAGTTTTCACCTCAGCATTTTAATCTCCAAACTAATTATTTGATATTTGAATTGAGACTTGGCAATAATTTTGTGATCATTCAACATTTTGTGTAGTCAAATTAAATGTATCTTCTTTAAAAAAAAATTGACATTTGTCATTAATGCTCAAAATTCAGAAGGAAAAAAATTGTTAATATTTTATATTGAAATCTTTTTTGTCAGCTAAACTAGCATGAAGTAGGAACTACTTAAATGATTTGTGGTTGTTTTGTGTTTGGATCCCTAGCAAGTTTAGATCAAGTTCTATCCTTAAAGGAAAACACCAGAGTAAACTAAAACATCAATGTCTTTTTAAACTGAAAATTAGCTCTCCTTCCTCATACTTATTTGCCAAGTTGGCCTCATTGCTGAGTATTGATATCTTCCAGTTAGTTTTTGACTTTGTCAAGTATTGACATTTTAAATAAAAGCATATACATCAACCTGAAGAATACTGGGAACTTAAGTTACATTATTCATTATTTATTCGATATAATAGGTGGACTACTCAAATCCTCAATTCAACAAAACCATGACTGAATCTTGACTTTAACTCAATTTTGGCTTCATATTTCTGAACGGCTTTGGCTAAAAATCTACTGATAAGTTACAATTCATCATGTTACTGTCTTTGCTCATTAAAGGGATCCATAATATTGCTCTGAAATAATGTGAATGATTTTGTCATGTCCCCTTGATCCAGACCAGCAGAAAACATCTCTCTTCATCTATCCCATTAGTTCTTTTCAAAATCTCAAACCTTCACTTCCCACCCAAAAGCAAACTAAACTTGCATAATTCAGGAAACACCAACCGGATCTGTGTGATGTGTGTTTAGAAACCAACTATTAGAGGCATGGTAACATCCTGGACTCCTGATACAATCTTTATTCTCCTCCTTCCAATGGTAATATGTCCTAAGCAACAGCAACCAGAACTCTCAGTACTTCAGCTATACTCTATTATTAGTTCTTGGCAAAGCTTTCTCCCCTTTATAATTATATTATAATTGTAAATGCCACTGCTCCATTTGCCTTTTTGATTTCACATATATTTTACGTATATTTTAGTACTACATTTTAGATACTAGTTTAGGTTAAATTAGCACTATGGTGTTATGAATGCTGGACTAGACAATGTGGTTATGCTGTAAAATGTATCCTTTAATATCTGATCTGGAATCTATTGAAATACCAAGTGACACGAATCAATCCTGTGGCAGTTTTTATTTTTAACAAAAAAAAAGAGAAACAGACAAAACTGATAAATGCTGTGTGGAGAAGCAAATCAACTGCTATGAACAGCAGAGAAAGACTGTTTCCATGTTTGCAGCCAAGCAGGGTGCTGATATGGTTTCATGGTTTGTTCAAATAAAGACAACAGAAAAACAGGACTTTGAGATTGAAGGAACAAGGAGTTGCTGAGGTGGGCCTTGCAGGTCCAAGTCAGATCTGGTAGTCTCAGGCTGAGTGAAACTAATTTCAAAGGGCTTGGATGTTTTGACCTGACGTGGCCAGGAGAAATAATTAAAGAAACAAATAATTAGTCATTAATATGAAAGTACTCTTTTTTTTAAAAGTTTTGTGTATGTACCTGTTAAGAAATGTCTGACCACATTAGTTTTAAATTTGTTCATTATAGGAGAGATATCAGAACTTGAAATCTTCCTTTTTGCTCACGAGGAGATTCATCACTTTTACAGGGGGATTGTACCAGCACCATCGTTGTAACAGAAGGCATGACGCTGGTAAATTTAGGGACGAAGAAAAATGCAACAATTTCTCAGTGTTTCTTTTAAAGATGCCTCACTTTGCAACACACTTCCAGCCACAGAAATTCAGGAACCAAGCCTAGCTTAAGTAGGTATCTTACCAGATAGGATTGGCATTAACTGCATCATCAAACCACAGCAAATATAGACTCAACAGCCCAACCACCAGTGCATGAAATGTTGACACCACCCTAAAAAATGGAAAAACATAGATTGGGCATGATCAATGCATTCTCTATAGCCTGTCAGCTTAACAGGGAGCATTTTATCTATCATTTACAACAAAATCACATGTACCTTTACCATAAATTCATTCGTAATTTCAGTAAAAGTAGGCCAGGGAGGAATCGTTCCATTTCATTCCGTAGTTAAGACATTTTTGGTCACAGCAGCATTCTTTACAATGAAGTTAAACATAATCAGTGCATAAGTATGTAAGTTAGCTCGCTGAGCTTGATAATCAGTGCATATCATGGGAAACAGGATGTTGAGCTCATGCCTATATTTATGTTTGTGTAAAATAATATAATAATAGAATCCCTACAGTGCAGAAAGATGCCATTTAGCCCATTAAGTGCAAAGAGCTTCCCACCCAGACCCAGCCCTCTACCTTATCCCCGTAACCCCCCATTTCCCATGGCTAATCCACCTGTGTACACAATGGACTATTTAGCATGGCCAATCCACGTAACCTGAAGGAGGAAATTGGAACCCAGTGGAAATCCAAAGAGACACAGGGAGAATATGCAAACTCCACACAGACGGTCACCCAAGGATGGAATCGAACCTGAGTCCTTGGCACTATGAGCTAACCACTGAGGCACTGTGCTGTCCATGCTGCCCACCTATCTTTCTCCTCGACAAACCACTTTTGTGAGTGCTCCCTTTTAGCCCTTCACTCCCTTCTCCTTCATTTATTAAGCCTCCTCCTTATTGTATGAATAGTATCTATTTCAGCCAGAATTTAGCACCTGACACCATGCTCTACACAAAGATATTCCTGTTAAATTATTTATTTGATGTATTAATTGTGATTTAGTATTTTTGTCTCCTTGTTCTGGACTCACCAAGAACAGGCAGCATCCCCATGTCTGCAATTAGAAATATCCCCATTAAGGCGACTCTTACCTCAATTATATACCAATGAAAAAGAACCTACTCAATCTTTTCCCTCAATTCCAGTGACATACAAAATTTAACTCAAAACCTATTACATGTACACCATCTTGGAAATACTTTAATTCTATAAGCTTTACACAAACACCCAAACAAAAATTTAATTTACAAGTCATTGATTTGTCCTAATCGAGAGTGTCGTGCTGAGAAAGCACAGCAGGTCAGGCAGCATTCGAGAAGCAGGAGAATCTACGTTTTGGCCATTAGCCCGATGAAGGGCTTATGCCCAAAACGTCAATTCTTCAGCTCCTCAGATGCTGCCTGACCTGCTGTGTTTTTCCAGCACTACACTCTCAACTCTGACCTCCAGCATCTGCAGTCCTCACTTTCTCCTAATTGAATAGTACTATTTACTAAGCCAAACCAAATCCATTGGTACTTGATCCCTTGCATAGACAAAAAAAAAGCAATATTGGCAAAAGCAGAACATGAGCAATCCCTGACATTGTACCATGAAGATACAATCACCTACTGGTGAGAAACTCAACAATTCAGAGAATAGAAGCCTACTTTTCCAATCAAAGGTTAGAAAATCTAAAAACTCCTTAATCGACTTCTATGACAATCTGTGAAATAAACATCATTAAATTTCTAACTCTGAACATTAAACAGAACACATTCCACAGCACAATCCAGTGCATTCTTCAATCTACTATCTGCACATGAACTTCAGAACATAATCACAGACATGATTTGAGATGAACACCATTTCATAAGATCTACCCCCATTTTTAAAACAATGAGCATCCAGTAAGAAAACCAGTTCTGTTAAAGAATTCTTTTTTCTTTTGTTTATGATGCGTGTCTCTGCCAAATAAACTGGAGTTCCTTGCACTGTCCCACTCCAGATTATTCAGTTAATCTCATTCTGTTTAGAAATGTAATCAGTCAGTAATTAAAAATGGTGCAGTACTGCAGTATTTATGTTCTCAAATAGACAACTGAAAGGTCATGAACTGAAATGGGTGGGAGGAGGGTAAAGCAGCACAGTGGTTAGCACTGCTAATTCACAGTGCCAGGGACCCCTGTTCAATTCCACCCTTGGTATACTGTCCATGTGGGATTTGTATGTTCTCCCTGTGTCTACATGGGTTTCTCCATGAGCTCTGGTTTCTTCCTACAGTCCAAAGATGCACAGGGTTAGGTGATTGACTATGCTAAATTACCCCATAGTGGCCAGACATGTGCAGGCTAGGTGAATTAACCAGGACAGAGGTGGGGTTACAGGACACGATGAGGGGCTGGGTTTGGGTGGGATGCTCTTCAGACGTCAGTGCTGACATGATGGGCCAAGTGGCCTCCTTCTGTACTGTCGGGATTTGTTTTCTTCTATGAAACCGCAGCATAGCAAGTAAGACCAAATTTATTGAATATGATCACTGGTGTGTTAGCACCATTAAAAAGAAAAAATGATGACGGTCAAACTCTTTTGTAGAAGGTAGGAAGCTTTCTGTCTCCTTCAGGGATAGGAGTCTACCAATCTGACACAATCTAACCTACATGTGATTCCACTCCACAGTATATGGTTAACTCTAGGCGCCCTTTGAAACAGACAGGGAAGACACTTGGATGGAATCAAGCCAGGATTGGTATGCTAAACACAGCCTTGTCAGAATAGACTTCATGGCAAAATTCAAAATGTTCAAAGAAAAATAAACTTGCTTGATTTTTATTCTTTACTCATTGTGCTCATTTTAAAGCACAAAAAAGGTTTAATGAAACAGTATCTATTAATATATATTAAGTGATCTAAGCCTGTTTTTAAGAGTATGCCTGATTTTACCATTATGCAACTCCACCTCTATGATTGCAGTTTATTAGACATTCTTTATTATATCTTTAAAGTAATGTACTAAATAAAGTTTTGAAAGAGACATCATTCATCAGAAAATTCTGTCCCATCCCAATAGTTTTCCACTTTTAAAAGATTAAACAATATTAATGAGTGACAGAAAATAAAGTTATGATCAAAGAGTTCTGATACTAATCATTGGGTCATGAGCAAGGAAGCAACTCAAAGAAACCAGTCACCCACCAATGCCATATTCAGGGATCTACAACTGGTCAGAAGCATAGAAGAACTAGCACAGTTAGTGAGCATGTCACTGGATCATTTACCTGGAAACGATGTGCCATGGGAGACTCTCAAAAAAGGCAAAAAAATTTAAATAAGACATTGGTTGATGTTTAATAAAAGAAAACATAATGTTGAGGCTATAATTAGGGAACAACACACTTCACTAAGTTTGCAAATGTGCCTTAGGTTGAACTTATCTATTCATATGCTGTATATTTCCTGCAAATAACCTATAAAGTGAATACCTGGAGTTCCATTCAGTCTTCTGAATGTCAGTCAATGTCTGGTAACTCTTGCAGAAAAATATAGATATCCTTGCACTTAAATAATGGAACATAATTTGAAATATTGTGAAACTAGCTACCGCGACAATCAGCCAATCAAGCGAAGCCATGACGAATGGAACTCTGTAAGAAAATAAAAATAAAAAAAGTTTTCTAAGTAAAATTAGGACAATTTAAAATTTACTTCAATAATCCAATGATACAGAATTTTCTTTCACAGTTCAAAACTAAGTTGCAGCTCAAATCTCTCCGATCGCCCTTTAAGATTAGAAATCAATAGACAGGTAGCAAAGAAAATCCATGATTTTCTAAAAATTCGTGTGGAAGCAAGCGCTACAAAAGCCTTCAGATCTGCAAGCACTGTACCACCATAACCTGAGCAAATGTGCAGCAGAAACCCAGTTTACATTCATAAACCAGGATTGCTAGCCCATCCAGAAATTAAATTTTCCTCTACGGCATTTCTGCCAACTTCAGGGAGTAGTAACTTGTGGAAAGGCAGATACTCTGCTCATTAACTATCACTGACTCTATGAAGGTTTGAGACAAAAAAACTGCAGATGATGGAATCCAAAGTAGATGGACAGGAGGCTGGAAGAACACAGCAAGCCAGGCAGGTGAAGAAGTTGATGTTTCAGGTGTAACCCTTCTTCAGGACTGGGAGTGGGTGTGGGGGAGCTGCAGATAAAGAGGGACGTGGGGGCAGGGTGGTGAAGTGGGGATAGGTGAAGACAGGTAGGGGGTTTGACCTGGTTGGTCAATGGGAGAAATTAATCTGGTTGGTGGCAGGGAGTGGTAGGAGGGGAGAAGCTGGGAAGGGAGTTGGGGGATGGGGAGGGAGGTTGCTGATTCTCTGAACAGTATTAATGGTTTTGCTTTAGTGAATGAAACGAGGCAATCTCCCTAACTCAGCTCTCGATCATTCACAAAAGTTCCAGTTTACTTTGAGTCTCAATATTGGGGTACAGAACTTGTGTTCCAACCACAGTTTCACTTGATTTAATATATCTATGTAATTAGGAGAAAGTGAGGATTGCAGATGCTGGAGACCAGAGTTGAGAAGTGTGATGCTGGAAAAACACAGCAGGCCAGGCAGCATCCGTGGAGCAGGAGAATCGACATTTCGGGCATAATCCCTTCTTCAGAAGCTTATGCCCGAAACGTCAATTCCCCTGCTCCTCGGATGCTGCCTGGCCTGCTGTGTTTTTCCAGCACCACACTATATCTATGTAATTACCAGCTTGCATCTATTGGCACCTTTACCATTCCAAAGAAATATCCAAACAACCTCCCAATGTAGTGTTAGATTTTCATGTATGAGGAAAGACATGGCTAAATAAATGGGACAAAACACTACCAGCTTTCAATTCTGAAAATTGTAACACTGTATTTTGTCAACTAACCCAGAGAGGTTCAAGATCAAGATCAAGTTTTGAATTGCAGGAAGAGAGAATGTCAACAATGTGGCCTTTAAATGTAAACTGCTCTCTAGTGAGTCATGAGTGGGGAGCAGGACTGCCAGCTCATGTTGGTCTGTTGTATGATAGCAGACTGCTGGATCTGAGCTCCAAAGTATGGTTGCTGTTCACAACACTGACTAACTCCCGCTTATTTTTCACAGGCTTAGGCAGCAAGACATGGTCATTCAGCAAGACATGGTCATTCAGCAAGACATGGTCATTCAGCAAGACATGGTCATTCAGCAAGGCATCCTCTGTCAGAGATTCGTGGCATGCATGAGCAGGAGAAGAAACAATGTGGCTTTCTACCAGGTTAAAGCATCCTCACAAAGATACATAGAGTCCAAAACAGGAACAATAAACCAAGAAGTATGAATTAGATTTAGATCATTCACAGAAAGTGGAGCGAAGGAGGGAAAGGAAAGTAGAATTCAGGTGCAAGAGTCAGAAATAAACTTTTTTTGTCCATTTCTAACAACTTAATTCTGAAGAAACAAGATTCTATATTTGCAAAATTAAAGTTTAAGGGCTAGAAATTACATGGCATTAATTATGACATTAATACTACAATAAATTTACCAATACTTGAATACACCAGCTCTAATTTTTCCTTATGTGTTTCATGGGGATATACTGCAACTTCACATCTTTGGTTCAAGGCAAAAAGTCTATTACTGAGGTAGCCATCATGTAGCTTCAGAGGAGTGGGGTACTTTAACCTCAACTTCCGTATGTAAATTGTGTCTACATGTACCCTGGAAGCAGCTGTCAGTTCATTTACTAGTAACAGCAGAGCATTGTTAGCCTCACCATGATACTTTAAAAAAAATCCAGGCTAGTGCATTTTGTTATTGAAGTTAAACAGCTTTGGTGATCATCTGCAGACTAAGCCTTAACTCCCTGAAGCTGATTATGCAAATAGGACAGGTTAGAAGTCAGTAAACTGATTGATGTTTTTTTAAATTTATTATTATTTAGAATACACACTGTGTTGAGGATATCATATGAAAATGCTAATTTGAACTTATTTATAATGTTGCCAGTGGATCCAAAGAAAGGGAATTCATGGAATGCTTACAGGATGGCTTTTTGGAACAGCTTGTCATGGAGCCCACAAGGGAGCAGGCTATTCTGGACCTAGGGCTATGTAATGAACCAGACTTTATAAAAAATCTTAAAGTAAGGGAACACTTAGGAAGCAGCGATCATAATATGGTAGAGTTCAATCTGCAGTTTGAAAGAGAGAAGGCAAAATCAGATGTAATGGTGTTACAGTTAAATAAAGGTAATTACGAGGGCATGAGAGAGGAACTGACGAAAATAGACTGAAAGCAAAGCCTAGCAGGGAAGAGAGTAGAGCAAAAATGGCAGGAGTTTGTGGGTAAAATTGAGGACACTGTACAGAGGTTCATCCCCAAGAAGAGAGAGATTATCCGGGGAGGGATTAGACAGCCATGGCTGACAAAGGAAGTCAAGAAATCTATCAAAGAAAAAGAGAGAGCCTATAAAGTGGCCAAGAGCACTGGGAAATCAGAAGATTGGGAAGGCTACAAAAACAAACAGAGGATAACAAAGAGAGAAATAAGGAAGGAGAGGATCAAATATGAAGGTAGGCTAGCCAGTAATATTAGAAATGATAGTAAAAGTTCTTTCAATACATAAGAAACAAACAACAGGCAAGAGTAGACATTGGGCCACTTCAAACTGATGCTGGAAGTCTAGTGATGGGAGATAAGGAAATAGCAGGAGAACTTAATAAGTACTTTGCGTCAGTCTTCACAGTGGAAGAGATGAGTAATATCCCAACAATTAAAGGGAGTCAGGGGGCTGAGTTGAGTATGGTTGCCATTACAAAAGAGAAAGTGCTAGAAAAGCTAAAAGGTCTTAAAATTGATAAATCTCCTGGCCCTAATGGGTTACATCCGAGAGTTCTGAGGGAGGTGGCTGAGGAAATAGCGGAGGCATTGGTTGAGATCTTTCAAAAGTCACTGGAGTCAGGGAAAGTCCCAGATGATTGGAAGATCACTGTTGTAACCCCCTTGTTCAAGAAAGGATGAAGGCAAAAGATGGAAAATTATAGGCCAATTAACCTAACCTCGGTTGTTGGTAAAATTCCAGAATCCATCATTAAGGATGAGGTTTCTAAATTCTTGGAAGAGCAGGGTCGGATTAGAACAAGTCAACATGGATTTAGTAAGGGGAGGTCGTGCCTGACAAACCTGTTGGAGTTCTTTGAAGAGGTGACAAGTAGGTTAGACCGGGGAAACCCAGTGGATGTGGTCTACCTAGACTTCCAAAAGGCCTTTGATAAGGTGCCACACGGGAGGCTGCTGAGCAAGGTGAGGGCCCATGGTGGTTCGAGGTGAGCTACTGGTATGGATTGAGGATTGGCTGTCTGACAGAAGACAGAGAGTTGGGATAAAAGGTTCTTTTTCGGAATGGCAGCCGGTGACAAGCGGTGTCCCGCAGGGTTCAGTGTTGGGGCCACAGCTGTTCACATTATATATTAATGATCTGGATGAAGGGACTGGGGGCATTATAGCGAAGTTTGCCGATGATACAAAGTTAGGTGGACAGGCAGGTAGTACTGAGGAAGTGGGGAGGCTGCAGAAGGATCTAGACAGTTTGGAGGAGTGGTCCAGGAAATGGCTGATGGAATTCAATGTGAGCAAATGCGAGGTCTTGCACTTTGGAAAAAAGAACAGAAGCATGGATTACTTTCTAAATGGTGAGAAAATTCGTAAAGCCAAAGTACAGAGGGATCTGGGAGTGCTAGTTGAGGATTCTCTAAAGGTAAACATGCAGGTTGAGTCCGTGATTAAGAAAGCGAATGCAATGTTGTCAATTATCTCAAGAGGGTTGGAATATAAAAGCACTGTTGTGCTACTGAGACTTTATAAAGCTCTTGTTAGACCCCATTTGGAGTACTGTGTCCAGTTTTTGGTCCCCACACCTCAGGAAGGACATACTGGCACTGGAGCGTGTCCAGCAGAGATTCACATGGATGATCCCTGGAATTGTAGGTCTAACATATGAGGAACGGCTGAGGATCCTGGGATTGTATTCATTGGAGTTTAGAAGATTAAGGGGAGATCTAATAGAAACTTACAAGATAATACATGGCTTGGAGAGGGTGGACACTAGGAAATTGTTTCCGTTAGACGAGGAGACCAGGACCCGTGGACACAGCCTTAGAATTAGAGGGGGTAAATTCAGAACAGAAATGCGGAGACATTTCTTCAGCCAGAGAGTGGTGGGCTGTGGAATTCATTGCCACAGAGTGCAGTGGAGGCTGGGACGCTAAATGTCTTCAAGGCAGAAATTGATAAATTCTTGATGTCACAAGGAATTAAGGGCTACGGGGAGAATGTGGTTAGTGGAGTTGAAATGCCCATTAGTCATGATTGAATGGCGGAGAGGACTCGATGGGCCGAATGGCCTTACTTCCGCTCCTATGTCTTATGGTCCATGATGTTGTGTGGATATTTTTAAAATTTAAGTATCATTTATTTCTTTCAACACACTTGTCTTCTTGCTTTGAGTCATAAAATTGTTCCAAATCAACTTAGTAGTTGTTGCGTTCTACAGAAACATACAAATACACTATTTCATTCTGCCCTTGCTTATACTGAAACAGTCAAAGGTAATTGCAGTAGTTCTATTCCCCCCAAAAAATGTTCAAATGCCATCTGATCAAACCTGCAAAAGTCCAGAGTCAACAATCCCAGACTCTGCCATCCTTAATGTGACAGCAGGGCGATTGTGCAAGAGGAAATTTCCAGCTAGTGTCAGGCTTGACAGTCCTGCCAGTATTTCCAAAGACATGTCTGCCACAGTGCACAGCAGAAAAACAGTAACATATTTGAAAACCAAATTCAAAAGCAAGTGAAATATTAACTCACTCATTTTCTTTGAATTGCATTTGCATTGTTAAAATTGAAAGCCTCCTCCCAACCTGCTTTAGAATTGACTACACTTCAAAAGTATATTATTGACTGCACAGCATTTGGGACATTCTGAGTTTGTGACAAGCACTATATGAGTACAAATCAAGAACTTGCACTTATCGCAAACTGCACTCGCAAATTTGAATTCCCTTAAACCACAGTTAAGGTTAAAGCATTCAGAAAGTAGACTGACATGCCTCCATATTAGCCTAGTATTACAGTGCATAGTTTATGGATTGGAAGTGTTAGGATCTGTTTGTTGTACATTTTTGATTTCTTCCATATGAGAAAAAGCATCACACGGTCAGATAAAGTCATTCCAGCTAAAATGACAAAGATTTACTGAAAGAAAACAAAAATGATAGGGCAATGTTAGCTGCAAGTATTAATGTAAAATTGAGTGGAGAACGGAATGATTTAGCACCAACTGTAACTGATTTAACTTGTTTAAGTTTGGGGCAATTAGCAGTAATAGTTCAGATTCAAATTATAACATAATGCTGGTCACGAACAGGTTTCTAACAAAGATGATCATACAAAAGGATAGCCACATCGCAATATAATCATCCTGCAAAGTGTCCAGATACTTCTTCATTACGTGAAGCAATTGAGTACCAGGTTTGATTTCGAAAACAAACTGATAATTTTTTAAATTTTCTTTTAAAATTTTCTCATTATCCAACAGTAAAAAATCACACCAATACACTCCTTACTTTGACCAAGCAAATACTTCCATCTGGATTCTTCTCCACGGTTTACACTTACCGCATGATAACTTGACGGCAAAATGACCAATCAAATTAACATTTCTGTTAATCTTGTCCACTATACATCATTTTGCTTGCATCCTATCAAGACTGAAAATAAAAACACTTTTGAAACTCAAACCACCCTTTGCACCATATATAATTTATTTTTACATCATGACTATAGAAAAATCATCTAGTCAGAATTGTTTGCAACTGTTTCAATTGTTCTGAAGTAGAATTTCTGGATCCAAAAAGTTAACTCAGCTTTCTCTCCATAGACATCGCCAAACCTGCTGAGTTTCTCCAGCAATTTCTGTTTTTGTTTTCAACCATTTTCCTTTCCAAAAAACTGCAGGGTAACCGCCTTAGGAGTAAAGGAAAACTTTCCCAGATGCCAAACAGATTTTAGAAGTCAAACATCTTTCGTTATTCATTCATGGAATGTTGGAGAGTCACGGGCTAGACCAGCATTCACTGCCCATGCCTAATTGCTCAGAGGGCAGGTAAGAGTCAACCATATTGCTGTGGGTCTGGAGTCACATGCAGGCCAGACCAGGTAAGGACAACAGATTTCATTTGCACAATATACCAGTGAACTAGATGGAGCTTAATGACAATGGTTATGTGGTCACGATTACGCTTGTCTTTTATTCCAGATGTTTCGTGAATTCAAAATCCATCATCTGCCATCTATCCCCAAAACATTAGCCTGGGGTTCTAGATTTCAAGTCTAAAACATTAGCATTGCTTCTTCTCCGACTTTGAATTTTACAAGTTGTCTAGCATCAGCAAAAATCGTACTGTCCTTTCTGTTCTGACCTAACATGAAATTTTACTTTTAAACATGTCATTGAACACTGGCAAGTAGGACACCACACACTGTGCACAGGCAGAGCTCACCAACACATGTTAATGCACACACGCACATCAGACTGCTTCAGAATCAGGAACTGACATACAACCACTGTAACTCAGCACTTCAAGCCCTTTAATAAAATGCAAAATGATCAGGGTAAAGATCTTTTTTTAAAAAACCCAAGAGGTTCAGCATAGCCCACAACACACCTTCCTGCATCTGTTTCTTAAAATCTGGGACCTCATACTTCTTACATTCAAAATTTAAATTATACTTCAAAAATAATAAGTTAAAAATAAAACTCTGTGTTAAGTCTGAAACTGGATTATGTGCAACATTAGGTGAAATGTACTTACTAATCTGTCAGTTTTCTCTTTCTTTAAAAAAAAGTCACAGAAGTTAAATAAAAATTACCACAAGTAAATGATGAAATGAAGTAGCTCCCTACTTCAATGGGTTAACCAAGCCACAACAGCAAATCTCATGAAAGGCCAAGCACAAGTAAATTATATTGTCAGCTGGACTACCAATCAAGGAGTGCAAATGGTAGGATTTCTAAAGGGGTGGGATCAGTTGGGGGTTATGTGAAGCTAAGAAATCAGAGAATATCTTGAATCTATGCCTCAGACTTGTAACGCCAAAATATAAAAGTTTTATGCAATGGTAAATTTGTTACCTGAGTTGTATGGAGTTGAACAATTATACTGTTATCCTGGGAATTGAGTAAGATGAAATAATCGCGACTTTGAACGTTGCCAGTATCTCTGTTCTGTTTTCTGTATACGTAACCAGCTTCGTGTACACAAGTTAGGCTAAATGAGAAAAATAAGGAAACGGAAGAAGAAAACCTATTTAACAAAGGCAAATTGTCACTAAACTGCAAGTTACAATCATCACAATCCTTTCTGACAAAGTTGTTTAAAACTAAAATTAAGTGCACCAATTTATAAAATTCAGAAAAAGCTTACAGATAGAAAGATGTAAATTCTGTAGATCTCTCCAGATTCAGTTAAAAAAATTCAAACGTAGCTCGAGAAATATATAAGTGAAATTCTTGTTACTCACAACATCTTTCTAGTTATATTCTGCAGACCCAGGTTCAAATTCTGCCACAACAAAAGGTGCAATTTAAATTCAGTAAAAGGATATGGAAGATATAGACTGTAGGGAAATAGATGGTGAAATCTTGCAAAATGTCCAGATTACAGAGGAGGAAGTGCTGGATGTCTTGAAACGGGTAAAGGTGGATAAATCCCCAGGATCTGATCGGGTGTACCCGAGAACTCTGTGGGAAGCTAGAGAAGTGATTGCTGGGCCTCTTGCTGAGATATTTGTATCATCGATACTCACAGGTGAGGTGCTGAAAGACTGCAAGTTGGCAAACATGGTGCCACTGTTTAAGAAGGGCGGTAAGGACAAGCCAGGGAATTGTAGACCGGTGAGCCTGACCTCGGTGGTGGGCAGGTTGTTGGAGGGAATCCTGAGGGACAGTATGTATATGTATTTGGAAAGGCAAGGACTGATTAGGGATAGTCAACATGGCTTTGTGCGTGGGAAATCAAGTCGCACAAACTTGATCAAGTTTTTTGAAGAAGTAACAAAGAAGATTGATGAAGGCAGATCAGTAGATGTGATTTATAAGGACTTTAGTAAGGCGTTCGACAAGGTTCCCCAAGGGAGACTGATTAGCAAGGTTAGATCTCATGGAATACAGGGAGAACTAGCCATTTGGATACAGAACTGGCTCAAAGGTAGAAGACAGAGGGTGGTGGTGGAGGGTTGTTTTCCAGACTGGAGGCCTGTGACCAGTGGAGTGCCACAAGGATCAGCGCTAGGTCCTCTACTTTTTGTCATTTACATAAATGATTTGGATGCGAGCATAAGAGGTACAGTTAGTAAGTTTGCAGATTACACCAAAATTGGAGGCGTAGTGGACAGCGAAGAGGGTCACCTCAGATTACAACAAGATCTTGACCAGATGGGCCAATGGGTGAGAAGTGGCAGATGGAGTTTAATTCAGGTAAATGCAAAGTGCTGCATTTTGGGAAAGCAAATCTTAGCAGGACTTATACACTTAATGGTAAGGTCCTAGGGAGTGTTGCTGAACAAAGAGACCTTGGAGTGCAGGTTCATAGCTCCTTAAAAGTGGAGTCGCAGGTAGATAGAATAGTGAAGGCGGCGTTTGGTATGCTTTCCTTTATTGGTCAGAGTATTGAGTACAGGAGTTGGGAGGTCATGTTGCGGCTGTACCAGACATTGGTTAGGCCACTGTTGGAATATTGTGTGCAATTCTGGTCTCCTTCCTATCGGAAAGATGTTGTGAAACTTGAAAGGGTTCAGAAAAGATTTACAAGGGTGTTGCCAGGGCAATAAATGCTGGCCTAGCCAGCAATGTCCATGTCCCATGAGTGAATAAAAAACATTTGTTTTAACTCCACATGAGTGTGGTCTTTTTAATCTGAGTGCAAACCTCCACATGTGTTTCCATACAGTGAAGCTAAGAGTCTTTTTAACTCCTCTTTGTATTCTCTGCTAGATTCAGGCAGTCTCAAAATCTCAATATTCTAGGAAAGCCAATACCTTGTGTGCAATTCTGGTCTCCTTCCTATTGGAAAGATATTGTGAAACTTGAAAGGGTTCAGAAAAGATTTACAGAGATGTTGTCAGGGTTGGAGGATTTGAGCTATAGGGAGAGGCTGAACAGGCTGGGGCTATTTTCCCTGGAGCGTCGGAGGCTGAGGGGTGACCTTATAGAGGTTTACAAAATTATAAGGGGCATGGATAGGATAAATAGACAAAGTCTTTTCTCTGGGGTCGGGGAGTCCAGAGCTAGAGGGCATAGGTTTAGGGTGAGAAGGGAAAGAGACCTCGGGGTAACTTTTTCACGCAGAGGATGGTACGTGTATGGAATGTGCTGCCAGAGGAAGTGGTGGAGGCTGATACAATTGCAACATTTAAGAGGCATTTGGATGGAAATATGAATAGGAAGGGTTTGGAGGGATATGGGCCGGGTGCTGGCAGGTGGGACTAGATTGGGTTGGGATATCTGGTCGGCATGGATGGGTTGGACCAAAATTTCCATGCTGTATATCTCTATGACTATGACTCTATGGTCTGGAATTAAGAGTCAAACAATGACCATGAAACCATTGTTGATCATCAGAAAAACCCATCTGGTTCACTAATGTCCTTTAAGGAAGGAAACTGCCATCCCTATCTGGTCTGGCCTACATGTGGCTCCAGACCCACAGCAATGTGGTTAACCTAGGGATGGATAATAAATGCTGGCCTAGTCAGAGACATAGGCGAAAGTGAGGACTGCAGATGCTGGAAATCAGAGTTGAGATTAGAGAGGTGCTGGAAAAGCACAGCAGGTCAGGCAGCATCCGAGGAGCAGGAAAATCAAGGTTTCGGGCAAAAGCCCTTCATCACAAATGATGAAGGGTTTTTGCCCGAAATGTTGATTTTCCTGCTCTCGGATGCTGCCTGACCTGCTGTGCTTTTCCAGCAGCACTCTAATGTAATCAGAGACATCCACATCCCATGAGTGAATTTTAAAAAAAGTTAAATCACATCAGCTACACATCATTTAGGCTCCAAACATCTAAAGGCACCTCTCTTCTTTAAAAAAGCACAACAGTAATTCTGAGCCAATTTTGATACAGAATTGTATATCTGAAATATATAGTTTAGTATGACAATATAAATCCTTAAAGTAAAATTAAAGCAAAGCATCTGACCATTCCATCCCAGCTCTAAGCAAATCTCAAGAAAAGGCATACTTAAGGCAGAGTTAGAGAGGTTCTTGATTGTAAAGGGAATCAAGGGTTACAGGGAGAAAGCAGGAGAATAGGGTTGAGAAACTTATCCACCATATTGAATGGTAGAGTAGACTTGATGGGGTGAATGGCCTAATTTCTGCTCCATAGCCCTTTGGCTTTTACTTGCAAAGAAAAAAACGCTGTGTACTGAACTCAAATTTAATTCAAATTAGGGTAAAGTACTTAAATTCTATCCACTTAGCTGAACAACACGGAAGATCCTCCATCTATCTGGCGAGGCTGTATTAGAGTCCTGCTTTCAGAGATCCAATAGAATAGTCTTGTCCCATTTTTAAACTGAGAATCTACCAAGCAACACAGCCCACTAATAACTCTACCAGCATCCCTGCTGAACAGACAAACAGCAAGTTGCAGACTCGTTCAATTGCAGACTAAATCTTGAAGAAAGCCTGTGGCTATTAGTCAGATGAAATATTGCATGATAACAGGGTATGGATGGGTATATGAATTGGAAGGATTTAGAGGGATATGGACCAAATGCTGGCAAATGTGACTACATTAATTTTGGATATCTGGTCAGCATGGACAAGTTGGACCAAAGTGTCTAATTCTTTGTCGTACATCTCTATAACTATTAAGGACGTGATGCCAAAAATATTAAGAAGTGAATTTTCATCAGCCCGCCTATAAGTCATTTTCTTTTTATTCTTTTTCCATTTGATGTTGCAACGTTAACACAAGGAGCATGGCAAACAATTCGAGAATCATTTCTATAACAGTTGTGATGATGTATTGCACCATATAAGAATAACCAACAATATTAGCAACAGATCCTTCCTTTCAGGGAAACATCGGAAATGTGCTTCCAACTCAAAAAATGTATGCAAGGCCACAATGTCTTTCAGCTTGTTCCAGTTTCTTGTTTTTCCTATCTCTGGCAAACAAACTTGCTGAAAATGAAAACTTGGCACGAAGAACTGCAGACACAAGGTTGTACACAATATTGCAGTCCACCATGCCACCAATGCTTAACCTGTAGCAGCTGAACTTAAACATACAACAGATGATGGGATTCATTATGAATAATCACATCCATAGATTGGTGCATTGCACAGTGAACAGGTTCACCACAAACAAGTTGAGTGGCTTCTTATCCAAGCTGGTCTTCACTTTCCCACTCTTAACAGCATAGTGAATCTACCACCACAAGGACTGCAACAGTTGAAGAAGGAAATTCACCCATCACCTTACCAAGGATGAATAAGATTGGGCAATAAATACTGACCTTATCAGTAATTCTCATATCCCATTACCTAATAAAAATCATTCCAAAAGCAATAAAATTGTGTAACAGCAACAGCTGATGCCTTTTTGGTTTACAAATTATAGCAAAACAGTAATGTCAGTCAAGCCAGTGCAGATGAAACAATTAAAACATTCAACTATAATAAAAATACTGTATACTACCTTCCCTAACCTCACATGCAATATATAACACGCAAATGTCTTTTTGGTGTGTTTAAGTGAACTCATTACAATATGGGCACTGGAAAAGTTAATACAACCCTGCTCCTCCGTACTCTGTGTCCATCCCCAGTACAATCTTTTATCTACAATCTAGGTTTTCCTTCGTGCTGACTTCCTGGTTTACTTGTTCTACCACAGGAAGACAAGGAAAAGGGCTATATACTGTAGTCCTGTTCTTAGCCATATGAAAATCTCTTTTTCAAGTATGTACCACCTACCCATGCACCTAGTGTGATGGGATTGTGTCACATCACATTCCCTTTTTACTCAGGAGGTGAGGGGGTTCCCCAAGTGTTACTTTATGGGGAGGAGGGGGGGGGGGGGGGTTGATGCCACATGTCACCTTACCTGGGGGGAGATGGTGAGAGTTCCTAGGTGTCACTTTACCAGAGGGAGTGGAGGGTGGGAGTGAGAGAGGGATCCCAGGTGTCACTTTAGATGATGGGGTGAGGGGTGGAGAAAGAGTGTAATGGTGAGGGAAGGGGTGTCCAAGATGTTTCTTTACCTGGGGGATATGGGGGGGTCCAAGGTGTTACTTTACCTGGGAGATGGGGGGGTCCAAGGTGCTACTTTACCTGGGGGATTGGGGGGGGGTCCAAGGTGTTACTTTACCTGGGGGATTGGGGGGGGGGGGTCCAAGGTGTTACTTTACCTGGGGGATTTGGGGGGGGGGGTCCAAGGTGTTACTTTACCTGGGGGATTTGGGGGGGGGTCCAAGGTGTTACTTTACCTGGGGGATTGGGGGGGGTCCAAGGTGTTACTTTACCTGGGGGATTTTGCGGTGTATGCTTTGGCTCCGGGGAGGAAGAAGCCGCTCTCTCGCCTGCACTGTCCTATTCCGGGCAATACTGAGTGAACGATGCGCCGCCAGTTTGGGGCATCAGATCCGACCACGGGCAAATCCATCCAGCGCAGTCCGAGGCCTGGCCGCCCTCGCCGGGCCCGCATTTACCTCCCTTCCCCTCCCCTCCCCAGCCCGAGCCCGGAGAGCAGACTCGCTTATAATCAACATCATTGCGGTCCCTCTGCCCTTCTCCATCTCCTTCACCTGGTTCCGATAATCCCCCCTCCGTCTTCCAGCTGCTCTTAAAGCTTCCAACCCAAACCTCTGCAATCTGCTTTTCATCACATTGACCCATTTTAAAAACACATCGTATCTTTTCGTTTTAAAAGAAAGGTTTTCCATCTCCCGCCAGCCCGCGAGAACCTCAGTTCTCACCATGTGTCTAACAAGCTGCTCTCTCGTTTTCTTCCTCTTCCTCCTCAAGGCAGCTTTTCTCTTCCTTTCAGTATCAGGATTCCTGCCTTTCCTTCAACGACAAGTCACTTCGACCGAATTCCTTCTGCTCTGACCAAACACAAACTGTTTCGAACCTCCTCCAATCAACTTCACTCCTTCATCCCATCCCCCTCAAGCACAGTTTCATTGAGGAGGGTGCATTCAGAGGCTGGGTGGAGATTTCAAATGCACAAACTATTTTCAGATCTGCAGGCAGAGTGGTTCACGCTGCGCTTCCAAAAGCCAACAGTTTCCCTTGTCTTAGGACAGGAAAAGAAGAGGTAAAATCCCAATGGTCTGGATGCACAGGGAGGCATTGGGTAGGGAATCCTGGTGAGTTTTTTTTTAAAGGATGAGGGTTAGAATGAATTATTCTGATGAAAGTCCAGGAATTGTCTTTTATCTTTCCTGAAACTAATGGATGTTTTGAGTTGTATAAAACACTTTATGAGATCATTTTTAAAGTGCTCAAAACTGAATCTTAAATTCTCGTACATTTAAAAACACAGGCGACTCCTCCTCTCTGAGGTATGATGGAAAACTAAATGGAAATGATTCAGCATTCCTACTCAAAATGTTCAGTCATGTTCAATTTGAACAGTTGTTACGCAAGCCTGACTTTTCCAGTCAATGATGAAGCAATTGCCTGACCTCAAAATAGCTGTCCACAAATCTAGTGCTCATCGTGGAATTATATTTCCTTCTACCAACCATTATTTACTGTAAATAATGGGATGGCATGCTGGCTCAGTGGTTAGCAGTGCCACCTCACAGCACCAGGGACCCAGGTTCAATTCCTGCCTTGGGTGACTGTCTGTGTGGAGTTTGCACATTTTCCCTGTGTTTGCGTGGGTTTCCTCCCACAATCCAAAGATGTGCAGGTCAGATGAAATGGCTATGCTAAATTGCTCATAGTGATAGGTGCATTAGTCAGGGGTAAATATAGGGTAGGGGAATGGGTCTGAGTGGGTTTCTTCTTTGAAGAGCCGTGTGGACTTTTTGGGCTAATGGGCCTGTTTCCACACTGTAGGAATTCTAATCTAAATCTGGTACCAAGTCAAGGAGCTGTCATACTGACCTTATTGAGGTGCTCAAAATTATGATTAATTTTGACAGGGTAAAGAAGAATCTCTTGTTTCCACTGGTCAGTAACTAGTGGGTATAATTTGAAGATTGTCAGCAAGAGAGCTAAAAGTGAAATGAAAAGAAACTTCTCTATTCAAACTCTGTGTGGCGAAGAGGTGGGGATGGATTCCACATGAAGTTTCAAAAAAGAACTGGATATATGATTGAAAGTGATGAATTTAGAGGGCTACGACATAGGGTTCAATAATGGGGCTAGATGGTAAGTTCTTTCAGGAGCTTGTATGGACATGATGGGCTGAATAGCCTCCTTCTATATTGTAAAATTCTTTGATTCTTAGCATCTAGTAGCGGTGGTGTCAAACAACCAGTCCTCCTCAAGTTTTTACATAGAAAACCAGCAATGTTAAAAAAAATATTTCATTTTCAATTTAAACATTCAGTGAGAAAAATAAAACTAATTATGTTTTGATTAAGTTGGGAGCAAAAAATACATTGTTAACAAATTATTTTTAAAATGTGGGTTTTTTATATCACAATGGAGAAATTTGACGTTCCACTCAAGGGCAATAATTTTTACATTAATGATCTGGATGAAGGAACTGAGGGCATTCTTACTAAGTTTGCAGATGATACAAAGATAGGTAGAGGGGCAGGTAGCATTGAGGAAACAGGGAGGCTGCAGAAAGATTTAGACAGGTTAGAAGAGTGGCAGATGAAATACAGCATGGGAAAGTGTGAGGTCACACACTTTGGTAGAAAGAGGCATGGACTATTTCCTAAATGGGGAAAAAATTCAAAAATCGGAAGTGCAAAGGGACTTGGGAGTCCTAGTCCAGGATTCTCTTAAGGTAAACTTGCAGGTTGAGTTTGTAGTTAGGAAAGCAAATACAATGCTGTCAATCATCTTGAGAGGACTAGATTATAAAAGCAGGGATGCACTTCTGAGGCTTTATAAGGCTCTGGTCAGATGACATTTATAGTATTGTGAGGAATTTTGGGCCCCAAAACTCAGAAAAGATGTATTGGGCCCTTGAGTGAGTCCAGAGGAGGTTCACTAGAATGATCCCAGGAATGAAAAGCTTAACAGATGAAGAACGTTTGAGGGCTCTAGGACAATTCTCAATATTTAGAAGGAGTACTAAACAGCCTGGACAGAGCAGAAGTTAGGAAGATGTTTCCATTGGTAGGAGAGACTAGGACCCAAGGGCACAGCCTGAGAGCAAAGGGAAGACCTTTTAGAATGGAGATAAGGAAAAACATTCTTTAGCCAGAGAGTGGTGAATCTATAGAATTCATTGCCGCAGAAGGCTATGGAGGCCAGGTCATTGAGTATATTTAAAACAGAGATAGATAAGTTCTTGATTGTCAAAGGAATCAAAGGTTACAAGGAGAAAGTGGGAAAATGGGGTTGAAAAGCCTATCAGACATGGTTGAATAGCAGAACAAACTTGATGTGCTGAATGGCCTAATTTCTGCTCCTATGTTTTCTGGTCTTCTCAAAACAAGAATTAGCTGGAGTTAGAATATCATAAAGGAAGCCAGATACACGTTTCAAGGATTTTTCCCTGGAGGTTTAACAGCATTAAGAGCAGATTGTCCCAACAATCAATTGATTTCTTATTGATTGTTATCTGTGTTAGGGAGGGGAACATTCACAATATGCTAGAAAAAAGTGGAGAATCATTAACCCAAATTCATTGACTTCCTCATTATTCTGTACATTTGGTCTCCTGAGTGAAGGGTTGGAGGATTTGAACTAGAGGGAAAGGCTGAATAAAATGGGGCTATTTTCCCTGGAGCATCAGAGGCTGAGGGATGACCTTATCAAGGTTTATAAAATCATGAGTGGCATGGATAGGGTAAGTAGACAAGATCTTTTCCCTGGGGTGGTGGAGTCCAGAACTAGAGGGCATAGGTTTAGGGTGAGAGGAGAAAGATATAAAAGGGAACTAAGGGGCAACATTTTCATGCAGAAGGTGGTGCATGTATGGAATGAACTGCCAGAGGAAGTGGTGGAGGCTAGTACAATTACAAAATTTAAAAGGCATCTGGATGGGTATAAGAATTGGAAGGGTTTCGAGGGATATGGGCTGAGTGCTGGCAAATGAGACTAGATTAATTTAGGATATCTGGTTGGCATGGACGAGTTGGACTGAAGGATCTGTTTCTGTGCTGTGCATTTCTATGACTCTAAGTAACAACAACGAATGCTAGCAGTTTTGCCACCATTAAAATCCAGGCCTAAAAATGCTCAAGTTTCATCATTGCCTTCAGCTTACAATGATATTCCACTCTCCTTCCTTGATCAAAAGTATTCTGGATTCTCAGGATGCTTGACAGGGTTGATAGTGAGAAGGTGTTTCCCCTTTGGGAATTTCTAGAACCAGAGGACATCTGAGAGTAAGGCATTACCCTCTTCAAACAGAGATGAGGAGGATTTCTTTCTCTCAGAATGTAGTCAACCTGTGAAATTGCAGAGGACTGTCAGGGCAGGGTTGTTCAGTTTCATTCAAGGCTGAGGTAGATTTCTAATCAGTAATGGAATCAAGGGTTATGTGGATAAGGCAGATTGATGCACAAGAAACCTAGCATCCCTTTGTGTTTTCACAATCTTTCTCCTTTTAAGAATAGAATTTCTACTCTTCCTGCCAGAGTGTATAATCTCACATTATGTTCCGTCTGCCTCATTTTGTCCACTCAGTTAACCTGACTACATTCTCTTTCTCATCTCTTTATTTCACCCTCAGTACTTGCCTTCCCACGTATTTTTGTGTCACGTGCAAACATGATGATAGTAAATGCATTTCTGTCATCTATGTCAATAATATAAATTGGAAATAATTGTGCACCCAGCATTGGCCCCTGTGGCACTCCACTAGTTATAGTTGCCCCTCCTTTAGCCCAACTATTTGTTTTCTATTCATTATCCAATCCTCTATCCATAATATATCATCTCCCCCCCTCCCCCAACCCCTGCAACATTATGGGCTATTATCAAGTAGTCTTATGGGCAATACCTTATCAAACACCTTTTCGAAATCCAAATATATTACATCTTGCTTCCCCATTTCCAACTCTACTTGTTGCCTCCTCAAAGAGTTGTAATAAATTTGCCAGGCATGGTTTCCCCTTTATGAAGCCGTGCTGACTCTGCTTAATTATCTATTTATAGATGCTCTGCTCAAGTATTCCTTATAATACACATTTCCCAATGACAGAACTGACTGTAGTTACTGTATTTTTTGTCTCTCTCCTTTTTTGAATAAGAATGTTAACATTGGCAGTTTTCCAAATCTCTGGAACTTTTCCAGAGTCAAAGGAGTCTTGGAAGATTATTAACAGTGCATCCATTATCATCATAGCTGCTTCCTTTAAAATCCTAGGATGTAACCCATCCAGTCCAGGGAACTTATAAGCATTTAGCTCCACTGGTTTCCCAAGTACTTCTTCTTAAGTGATAATTATTGTCTTTACTTTCTTTCATTAAGCCATCTTACTCACTTTATTCCAAGTTATCAGCTTGTACTTGTGGCTTTAGTATTTGTGTGAGGATAAGCAGGACACAGGAAAGGGAGATACATCAACACCCAACAACTGGGGCCCAGGCCTTTCGGGGCCCATTGTACTCCGGCTAGGTGCATAAAATAGCATCAGGAATCATGATTTCCATCCCTTCCATCTGACAGTAGGGAGTTGAGATTTCTGGCTTTTCATGAACAATTCACATGGTGCTGGACCATTTTGGAATGGAATTGAACAATGACTCAGAAATGCAAGTAGGATATCATTGTTCTTCAGTAATGCTTTCACTGTATGCACTTCTCAAGTCAGTATCACTATTGGCTTCAGGGTTTCTCGGATGAGCTGGTTTCCTCCAGGTGCTCAGGTTTCCTCCCACAGTCCAAAGATGTGCAGGTTAGGTGAATTGGCCATGCTAAATTGCTCATGGTGTTAGGTGCATTAGTCAGAGGGAAATGGGTCTGGGTGGGTTACTCTTCGGAGGGTCGGCGTGGACTTGTTGGGCTGAAGGGCCTATTTCCACACTGTAGGGAATCTAAAAAAAAATGTAGACAAATCCATTCAATACTGTGAACTCTTTAAAATATTAATTAGCAATTGCACTCCATGGTCCAAAATTTAGTCTGGGCTGTCATGTATTGCAAATGTCTCCTTCACATAATGTAATTACTGCTTTAGATTATGGAACAACAGTTAGAATAGAATAGGTTAGAATATCCTTTATTCCATGTGTGTTACAGTGAAAAGCTTTTACACGGGCTGCCTCTTATGGCACCATCTCAGGTACAAGTGCCTCGGTACAAATCTTGGATACAACAGAGGAATAAAAAGTTTAAAAAATAAGTTAGAAATAAGACTACGTTAAAGGATTAACATTACAGTAAGGTAAAAAATTTCAAATAAACTTTACAGCAGCTCAGCATAGAACCTTCGCACGTGGTCTAACTGCCCACGCCAGACCCCAGTGCAAACAGCCATCCCCACTCTGTATTGGCACTCAGCTGCTCCAAGGTAAGGTCCAGGACTGCCTCCCCCATACCAGTCTCTGCCTGGGAATCGCTCGTGTGCTGTTCCGGGACGTGTTCCTCTAGTATTGTTCCAGGGGCCTGCTGCTTACACCCTGTTCCAGGGGCCCTGTGTCCACACCCTGTTCCAGGGGCCCCTGAACATACCCTGTTCCAGGGGCTTGTTACTCACACCTGTTCCAGGGGACTGTCACCCACACCCTGTTCCAGGATCCCTCTGGCCACACCCTGTTCCAGGGGCCCATCACCCACACCCTGTTCCAGGGGACCTCTGCCCACACCCTGTTCCAGGGGCCTGTCGCCCACACCCTATTCCAGGGGCCTGCTGCTCACACCCTGTTCCAGGGGCCCATCACCCACACCCTGTTACAGGGGCCCTCTGCCCACACCCTGTTCCAGGGGTCTGTCGCCCACAACCTGTTGCAGGGGGCCCTCTGCTCCCATACGTTTCCAGGGGCCTGCTGCCCACATCCTGTTCCAGGGGCCCTCTGTCCACACCCTGTTCCAGGGGCCCTCTGCCCACACCCTGTTCTAGGGGTCTGTCGCCCACACCCTATTCCAGGGGGCTCTCTGCTCCCATACTTTTCCAGGGGCCTGCTGCTCACATCTGTTCCAGGGGCCTGTCGCCCACACCTGTTCCAGGGGCCTGTCGCCCACACCCTGTTCCAGGGGCCCGTTGCCCACACCCTGTTCCAGGGGCCCTCTGCTCACACCCTGTCCCAGGGGCCCGCTGCTCACACCCTGTTCCAGGGGCCCACTGCTCACACCCTGTTCCAGGGGCTCTCTGCTCACACCCTGTTCCAGGGGCCCGTCGCCCACACCCTGTTCCAGGGGCCCTCTGCTCACACCCTGTTCCAGGGGCTCGCTGCTCACACCCTGTTCCAGGGGCCCGTTGCCCACACCCTGTTCCAGGGGCACTCTGCTCACACCCTGTCCCAGGGGCCCGCTGCTCACACCCTGTTCCAGGGGCCCACTGCTCACACCCTGTTCCAGGGGCTCTCTGCTCACACCCTGTTCCAGGGGCCCGTCGCCCACACCCTGTCCCAGGGGCCCGCTGCTCACACCCTGTTCCAGGGGCCCACTGCTCACACCCTGTTCCAGGGGCTCTCTGCTCACACCCTGTTCCAGGGGCCCGTCGCCCACACCCTGTTGCAGGGGCCCGCTGCTCACACCTGTTCCAGGGGCCCACTGCTCACACCCTGTTCCATGGGCCCGCTGCTCACACCTCTTCCTGGGGCCCACTGCTCACAGCCTGTTCCAGGGCCCCACTGCCTACACCCTGTTCCAGGGGCCCACTGCCCACACCCTGTTCCAGGGGCTCTCTGCCCACACACTGTTGCAGGGGCCCGCTGCTCACACCTGTTCCAGGGGCCCGCTGCCCACACCCTGTTCCAAGGGCCCACTGCCTACACCCTGTTCCAGGGGCCCACTGCTCACACCCTGTTCCAGGGCCCCTCTGCCCACACCCTGTTCCAGGGGCCCTCTGTCCACACCCTGTTCCAGGGGCTCGCTGCCCACACCCTGTTCCAGGGCCCATCGCTCACATCCTGTTCCGGGGCACACTGCCCACACCCTGTTCCAAGTGCTCGCTGCCCACACCCTGTTCCAGGGGCCCATCACCCACACCCTATTCCAGGGGCTTCCGCCCACACCCTATTCCTGGGGCCCGATACCTGTGCGCTACTCCGGGGCTCTCTCCCTATGCTGTATTTTGGGGATATCGGCTACCTGCTGCTGCTCTAGGATTCACCTCTGGGGCTAAGGGGAGAGGGAAAGGAAAAAAGAGGGAAAAAAGAGGGAAAACGATAGATGAAGAACAGGTAGAGGAGAGGAGCTGCAGCTTGAGCATCCTACTCTGCCTCCATTTTGCTGCCAGTTTCCTGTCTGGTATCATTGTCTACTCTCATCCACAACATCTTACCTCCAGGTTCAATAAGGTCCATACTAAGACATTACTACAAGAAGATGGCATCAAGGATTCTCTGGCCATCTGAGATAAATTGACGAAGTAATATAACATCATCTCTTCCAGTGGCTTTAAAACACCAAGCCACCTATTGGAAAATCTTGCCTTGGCTTGACAATTTGTCATGCCAAAATGTCATTGGTGCAATCATTGTATTTATCAGGTCTCATAACTCTTCAAAACACCACCTTGCTGTCATAGATGAATAAATCAACCACTATACTCTTGGTAGGTACTGTCTAAGAATGGGACTGTGTGGCATGTATGTTCGCCTCCTTTGATTCAGAACTCTCTGACCTGAGCATATTCTTCATCAGACTGCTGTGCTTCTCAGATCTGAGGCGAAAGTAAGTTCTGCAGATGCTGGAGGTTAGAGTCAAGAGTGTGGTGCTGGAAAGGCACAGCAGGTCATGCAGCATCCGAGGAGCAGGAAAATCGACATTTCGGGCAAAAGCCCTTCATCAGGAAATGATTCAATTGTTGGTCGAGTTGAGATTGTTCTGGATGCAAAGGCTTGTACTTTTCCAACAAGTGCTAAAGATAAAAGGAACGTTCATATTGCTTTATCAGAATGAGGGGCAATTGCTTGGAGGCAATTGCAGTAGGCCATGTGCTAACAGTCAAGACAGGAGTCTCTGAGTCCCAGAGAAGAGTTGACAAGGTCAGGTTGTAAACTGTTGCACTTTAAACTGATTATTTATTTCCAAGATGAAAGGCAGCTTGACATTGATGGATAGCTAATTCCCAATTTTGTGATGGGGTATGGGCACATGGGATTCACGTTCACAAGGGGAAGGATGCAGAGGAAATCATTCTGAAGATCTGATTATTGGCTTTCCTAGAATATTGAGATTTTGAGACTGCCTGAATCTAGCAGAGAATAAAAAATAGGAGTTTAAAAGACTCTTGGCTTCACTGGGTGGTAATGCATGTGGAGGTTTGCACTCTGATTAAAAAGACCACACTCATGGGGAGTTAAACAAATGTTTTTTATTCACTGATGGGACATAGACATTGCTGGCTAGGCCAGCATTTATTGCCTGTCCCTAGTTGCCCTTGAGAAGATGGTGGTGAGCTATCTTCTTGAATGCTGCAGTCCATGTGTTGTAGGTAAACCCACAATGCTTTTAGCAAGGTAACTACAGGAATTTGACCCAACAACAGTAAAGCAACAGAGATATATTTCCACGTCAGGATGGTGAGTCGCCTGGGGAGGACCTTGCAGGTGATGATGTTACCATATATCTGCTGTCCTTATCCTTCTAATGGTGGTAGTTGGGAGTTTGGAGTCTAAAGATCTTTGTATTCCATCACACCCTCCTCACTTGTAGATAGTCAACAGATTTTGATGAGTCAGGAGGTGAGTTACCCATTGCAGGATTCTGAACCTCTGATCTATTATTGTAGCCACTGTATTTCAATGATCAATGGTAACTGCTTGGTTGTTGATATTGGGGAATTCAGTGATTGTAACACCATTGGATGTCAAGGGGCAATAGTTTGAGGATGTCTTACTGGGGATGGTCATTGCCAGACATTAGTGTGGCATGGCTTGCCAGTTTTCAGCACAAGCCTGGATATTGTCAAGATTTTGCTGCATTTGGATTTGGACTGCTTCAGTACCTGAGGAGTTATGAATGGTGCTGAACATTGTGGAATAATTAGCTCTACTCTTGACCTTATGATGAAGAGAAGGTCATTGATGAAGCAGCTGAAGACAGTTGGGCCGAGGACACTACCCTGAGGAATTCCTGCAGAGATGTCCTCGAGCTGAGATGACTGACCTCCAAAACTCACAACCATCTTTCTATGTGCCAGGTATGACTCCAATCTATGGAAACATTTCCCCTGATTTCCATTGATTCCAGTTTTGCTAAGTCTCCTTGATCCACACTCAGTCAAATGCAATTTTGATGACAGTCACTCCCACCTCACATCTGGAATTTAGCTCTTTTGACCATGTTTGAACGAAGGCTGTAATGAGGTCAGGAGCTGAGGGACCCTGGTAGAACACAAAATGGGCCTTCAGTGAGCAGGTACTGCTTGATAACACGAATGCTGAAACCTTCCATTATATTCATTTGGAAAAATCTGATGAGTAACATATTGAACAGCACCTCTCAGCCCTGCTAAATGCATGGTAGCTAACTCCTTTAAACTGAAGAACAAGTCCAATCTTTTCCCTTGACTTGGTTGAACATGAAGACATTCCAAGTGAGTGCAAGGTGCAGTGGTGTAGATGGGGTGGGGAGTGAGACCAAGCCTCCCCTCTCTAACTCCACATGAACAGATGGTGATAGAAGTACTAGCCTACTGCACCATTGTGGTAGCAATAGGAGATCCGCCACAGACTAGAGATATAGCCCACCACCCTTCTAATATCTGCTCATTTGCTGGCTATTAATGCTCCAGGAAAGGAGAGTGCCAGATGTTTTCTGTCTTCACCCTGGCAGATCCATGGCACATCAGATGGCAACTCACTGCTGTACTGAAAAATGCATCACTGGGCAGGGACCGTCAAAGTCCTTGACTTCTCATAGAGACTTCAAGGGAATAGAAAGCTGTTCTGTGTCTGTTGCTCTTTGACCTCCTTTGTGACCAAGCAGGGCAGCTTCCCAGCTAGAAGACAGCATTACGTCTTATTGTTAAACTTGTGTCATTTTATGAATTAAAATTCCTAAATGTTTCTTTAAGGTTTAGCAAGTTATAAAATGTTGCACAAACATTCAACAATTTTTGAATTCTGGTTTACAGATTTTGGGAATACATTGGGAATAAATATTTGCTAATCATAGCAACACACATTATGGGACTCAGTATAGGGCCTGTGTGCTGTGTTTCCAATGACTCATTATATCCTATAATGCAGCAATGCTTCATTCCCTTTAAAGCCTGTTCAGCATAAGAATTAACAGCAGGAGTCAGCCATTTGAATTCTCAAGCCTGGGTTGCCACTTGATATGACCATAGCTTATCTCATTGTAACCACAGCTCTGCTTTCCTGTTTACCCTTGATTCTTTTGTCAATCAAAAATCTAAGAGCACAAATGAGTTACATGTTTTTGAGTAGCATCACTCGGCACAATCAATTGCCATTAATTATGTTTTGTCTCAACCTGTTGCTTGATCTATGCACAACCCAAGTTGAAGTTCTATTAATATTTATTATGTACCCTTACGTATCAGAAATTGGACGAATATAAGTATAGGAGTGTAACATCGAATCAATAACATTTCCTGAAATATGGCCCCTTACTTATTTATAGATTTGAATCTGGAGATGAACAGAAGCAGATTACATGTACAGGATATAAATAGCTTTGGGTATACCATTGCATGATTGCCATGAAGCTATTAAGCACATATACTTTTTCACTATTATCACTGTTTATTTGACATACTTATATATAAAGTGACAGCAAAATTAACATTTCTGATTAATAAATGTCAAATCTTCATGCACAGTGATTTTTATGCCTCCTGTTTCAAATTCTATACTTTTTTGCTCACAAACATAATGTTGCTCTTCCTTTCAGATGCACAAACTAGTCAATGTTTAACTGCATCATCAACAGGTTACATAATTTGTAAAAGCATTTGTTATGTTCCCCATAGAGACGAATAACTTTAAAAACAAAAGAAATTTAGAATTTCCAGTTAATAGCCAAAAGAATGATATTAAATCATGAAATATAGTTCCATGTTTACGTTAATAAATTATAGCAAACACTGTTAACTAAACACGATTAATGCAGAGAAATTATATTTTACACTCTATAATGGAGTGACTCTTCTTATTCTTAGCTGTTCAAATACACTTCACAATTATACTTTACATTGTTCTTAACATAAACATTCAATGTTACCAGAATCAATTCAAAATGATTCTTAGCTCTTAAGTGTTTTTTTTTCCTATTCCTTTCTTTTGCAGTCTGGTAACTTGCAAAGTTAGACTGTCTTTTAGGGTGAGGTCTTCTTTACTGAATAGCCTCCCTCTAGCTCAAGTGTGACTCATCAAGAAGCCCAAGCAAAACTGGACCAAATTGGAATCGTGGCAGGGGAACATGTCCACTGGAGTTATACATCGACATAGGAAGACAGTTGTGGTTGTTGGAAGTCAGTCATCTCAGCTCCAGGACATCTCTGCAGAGCTTTTCAGGATAGTATTCCTGGGTCCAACTATCTTCAGCTGCTTCATCAATGACTTTCACTCTATCATAAGGTCCAAAGTGGTGATTTTCACTGATGACTGCACAATGTTCACTACTGTTCACTACTCCTCAGATACTGAAGCAGTCCCTGTCTAATGCAGCACGACTTGCACAATATCCAGACTTGAACTGAAAAGTACAGAGTGAACAGCAATGACCATAAGAGACAACGTAACCAATAGCGTCACCATCACTAAAGCCAAAGGATTCAACATACTGGGGATTACCGTTGACCAGGAACTAACTGGATTAGCCTTATAAATGGAGTGGCTAAAGATCAAGTCAAAGGCAGAGACTCCTACAGCGAGTAACTCACTTTCTGACTCCCCAAAGCCTGTCCACCATTTACAAGGCTCAAGTGATGGATGAGTGGATGAGTGAAGCTCCAATAATGCTAAAGAAGCTTGATTACATCAAAGCAGGTCATATGATTGGCATCACAGTCACAAACATCCACTCTCTCCGCCACAGACACTCAGTGGCAGTAATGTGTACCACCTACAAGATACTTGGAGAAATTCACCAATGCTGTTTAGACAGCGCCTTCCAAACCCATGGCCACTTCCTCCTGAAAGGACAGGGGCAGCAGGTATATTGAAACACCATCACCTACAAGTTCCCCTGCAAGCCACTCACCAAACTGAAGGTGGGTCTGGGTGGGATGCTCTTTAGAGGGTCGGTAAGGCCTGCTTTCACTCTGTAGAGATTCTATGATACAATGACAGACAAGAGGAAACTGGAGCTCTGTTATCGGGGCCTGTAGGTTCTGGCAATGGAGGCTATGATACCAGACTTTGCTTACCTGGGTAAGTGCTGACTCCACAGACAGCCTGTCTCGCAAAGGAAACCATTCCACGAAACTGGGTTAAACTGATACTGAGCCAAAACCTGGTAAGCTTCAGACAGCCCTGTAATTTTTTTTTGTAAATAGACATCCGTTCAAACTAAATGAGTCCCACTGCCCTGTGAAATAATAAATGCTTGCATAGGCAAGTGATGCCAGAAGAGCTTCCCCAGATCATGACTTGGGACGTGATTTAGAATATTTACAATATTAAAACTTGATGAAGGGAAAAGAAAGAATCCAGCAGCAACATGTAATAATTGCTTGGTTGAGTATATTGTTATAACCATATATACTGGAATTATTCAGACTACTTTTTAAAGTTAAATTTATGGGGTTGACTAGTATGCAGATACTACTTTTGAGGGGCTGAAATTCATGCTACAGTCCAACATAACATTAGTAGAAGCCCAATTGATCTCTAAACGAATAAAGGAAAAAAAAGCAACAAATTACTGGATAAAGACAATAGAAACAAAAATGAATTAACGGTAGCAAGCTTTTATTTACACATACAAATATTGAGGTAGAGATATAATATTTCTTTAAATCACAATTACCAGGACATGTTACATCTTAAACATGTCAACTACAAACGTTAATTAAAATCCTGCAAAACTACACTCTTCAACATCTTCAACACCGAATGAAGCTTCATAAACCATCAGGATGAATGACGTTGTCGTATGGATCCTCTTAACCTTTTCTGTCCACAGTTAGTTGTAATACAGCATCTGTTTCTTATTAATCTCTATGATCCCATAGATATTCGTCCTCTGTACCATCCAATGCATTCAAAATTCCACATTTTTTGAATGATCTGACAGTAGTGTCAGCTTTTGTTTCCTTCCATGAATCAACGATCCAGTCAGAGATCAGTGACAGTAATGGAGCCCACATTCTGCCTCCTTTTGTATTTGTTTTTTCTCCATCACGCATCCGGTTATTCCACTTCCTCTTCATCATGTCCTTAAATGGCCTATTGATATCAACATCGATTGGTTGCAAAACATTTGTAAGTCCACCATGAATTACAGTCACTTTAGTGTTATGTGATCGAATGTTATCAACAACATCCTTCACTAGATTTATTTAAACTGATCCGAGATGAGCAAATTATTTTCCTTGCATAGTCCACCAGGTTGTAAATTCCAAACTTCCTTTATCTATTTTCTACATCCACCTTCATCCATCCAGCCTTGTCGATGCACATGGAAGTCAATTCCTTTTTGAAAATTTCTCCTTTGACAAAGTTTTTACCTTAAAAACAGCCATTGGTTTAATTTAGTGCTACCAGCCATTCAAGAAAGAATTAAAGTAAACCTACTTTTCTCAGGGCCGTTTATTCTCACCAATACTGTTTTCTCTCCTCTTTGGTTCACAGTCCGATTCTCTAGCATGTTGAGAGCAATAGACATTTCCTCCATGTTGCCAATGCAGATAACTTGTAGCCTTCCTTCTGCCAATTTCTGATTACAAACTGGTGAAGCCGTAATACCTTATCTTCTAGTTCAGCAGGTAACTTTTATTCAATCTTAGTTCTCTGCCCAAGTACGATGTCATGCTTACTCATGAACCTTGTGCATTATCTAGCACTTGGCTTAAAATCCGAAATTCCATCCTTTGATTCATTTCGTGCATGAATTTGAACGACTTCACGACTAACACATTTTCCATTTTGATGATTTTCAAGTACCCACTCGTCAACTTTTTTTTCCAATTGTGGCCACTTGCTGGGTTTGTCCCTGCTGGCACACTTTCATTTTAGCATTGTCTGCAGTTGGTTCAGTATCTCCCTCCAGTCTCTCACAAGTTTCTCCGAAACACAAAATTCTCTTGTTGCTATAGAGATATTTGTCTTCTCTGCAACTTCAATATCTCTCAGCTTAAACTTTACTGTATATTTTTTGTTTTTTTCTGGAGGGCATTTTTACACAAAATAATGAAGAAATTTCAAAACCTCAACTAGGTATATGACTGTATACTTGAAGTTGGAATCTTTCACACTGAACTTTGTGGGCGGCACGGTGGCACAGTGGTTAGCACTGCTGCCTCACAGCGCCAGAGACCCGGGTTCAATTCCCGCCTCAGGCGACTGACTGTGTGGAGTTTGCACGTTCTCCCCGTGTCTGCGTGGGTTTCCTCCGGGTGCTCCGGTTTCCTCCCACAGTCCAAAGATGTGCAGGGTCAGGTGAATTGGCCATGCTAAATTGCCCATAGTGTTAGGTAAGGGGTAAATGTAGGGGTATGGGTGGGTTTCGCTTCGGCGGGTCGGTGTGGACTTGTTGGGCCGAAGGGCCTGTTTCCACACTGTAATCTAATCTAATCTAATCTAATCTAAAAAAACTGGTGTGAATTGTACAGCAAATCACATAATAGCAAGAATAAAATATTCATTTCCTCATCATAACATTTATGTAGAGGATAATACCTTTACTCACGAATGTTGATCTGTTATCTCATAGAATCCCTACAGTGTGGAAACAGGCCATTCAGCCCATACCAAACTTCTAAAGAGCATCCCACCCTATTCCTGTAACCCTACACCTCCCAAGGCTAATCCACCTAGCCTACACATCCCTGGACACTATGGGTAATTTAGCAGAGCCAGTCCACCTAACCTGCACATCTTTGGACTGTGGGAGGAAAGCCAAGCAGATACAGGGAGAATGTGCAAACTCCACACAGCCAGTCACCCAAGGGTGGAATTGAACCTGGTTCTCTGGGGCAGCAATGCTAACCACTGAGCCACCATGCCACCCCTTTTCTGTGAAGAACTAAGATTAGATTAGATTAGATTAGATTAGATTACTTACAGTGTGGAAACAGGCCCTTCGGCCCAACAAGTCCACACCGACCGGCCGAAGCACAACCCACCCATACCCCTACAATTACCCCTTTAACCTAACACTACGGGCAATTTAGCATGGCCAATTCACCTGACCCGCATATCTTTGGACTGTGGGAGGAAACCGGAGCACCCGGAGGAAACCCACGCAGACACGGGGAGAATGTGCAAACTCCACACAGTCAGTCGCCTGAGTCGGGAATTGAACCCAGGTCTCTGGCGCTGTGAGGCAGCAGTGCTAACCACTGTGCCACCGTGCCGCCCATAAGGTTGGCTTTTACATGAGATATATGGAAAATTCCAGAATAGGGGTTTGACTTTTACATGAGATCGACTATTACTCAAGAATAAACTGTGCAAGCAAGAGATTTGACTTCTTGAGAACCTATGCTGTACTAAATAACAACTCAGCACCACTGTAAACTTGAAAACAGCAAAATTCAACAATACTTATTGAAAATCTACCCTAATGCACATTCAGCAACCCTATAGAAGGTGCGCACTGCCTAAGCCTGTTAGGAGAGCAGATGAATTCATATCCCTGATATTTGCGTACATTTCCTTGACTCTGAATTTATCAATATGGATTGGTTATCTGGTTTTGAAATGTTATATTCGGTGTATTGAAGTGGTACAGCCATTGCAAAGGGAAAACCGCAGTTCCCAAATAAGCTGCAAGAAAAGTAGGAAAGAACACATTTGGAAATAAGCCATAAATTTTCAAACTTGAGTCCCCAGAATTAAGAAATCCTATGTGGAGATTCAAAATCTACAGTCATTAATTCTTTTCCGTTTATCATTTGATTTTGGTATTCAATGATTATGTCAGTTCATGATTCTGGTTATTGCTCTCTTCAATAATAAGTTTCATATGAACGGCTGAAACTGTCATAGGAAATTAACAAACAAATCTGTCAATATTTGAAGGTTGCTGTAAAGACAAAAGATTTGCAATGTTGCTGTACCATTTCATATCTTACTGAAGCATTCCAAATGATGGTTAGGCCACTTTTGGAATGCTGCATTCAATTCTGCTCTCCCGGCTATAGGAAAGATATGTGAAGGGTTCAGAAAAGATTTACAAGAACGTTTCCAGGATTGGAAAGTTTGAGCTATGGGCAGAGGCTGAGGAGGCTGGGGCTATTTTCCCCAGAGTCTTGGAGGCTGAGGGGTGACCTTATATATAAGTTGATAAAATCATGAGGAGCATGGATAGGGTCAATAATCAATGTCTTTTCCCCAAGTTATGCAAGTCCAAAACTAGAGGGCGTAGAGGTGAAAGATTTAAAAGGGACCTAAGGGGTAACTTTTTCATGCAGAGGGTGGTGCGTGTACGGAATGAACTGCCAGAGGAAGTAGGGGAGGCTGGGTACAATTAAAAGGCATGTGTATGAATAGGAAGGGTTTGGAGGGATATGGGCCAAGTGTTGACAAATGGGACAAGACTAATTTTGGATATCAGGTTGGCATGGATGGGTTGGACTGAAGGGTCTGTTTCCAGGCTGCACATCTCCATGACTCTGTATCCACTGTTGGGTCTGAAATCAGATTCTTGAATCTCACTTGTGTTTCAGAGACTACATTTGTCACTTTTGTCTTTGGGAGCAGATCGTAGGACAAATAAAACAAATGATAAGAAATTGCTGTGGCTTTTATTTTAATCATTGTCCCTCCCACCACCCAGCATCTATTTTTCACCTTTCTTAAAAGAGCAAAGGTGTTTCATACAATGCATTAATACTTTTGCATTCTAATATTTTGCAGCACAACTGCATCTCATATGTTGAAAAATAAACTCTATGATGATATAAAATCATGTGACATTAAGGTAGCAGGTGAAATTGTATGGAGGGTCACAGATTTTCCACTCCATGTTTTCTTTTGAACCACTTCAATTTATGTGATAGATTTGTGAATATTTCCTTCCTGTTGTGTTTGTTTTTTTGTTCTGTTTTGACTTGTTCGGCTGGTATTAATTTCATTGGATTTTATTTGTACTTGATGCTCACTACTCATCTAACATTTCCACCTCAGCTCCCATTTCACAATTTTCCACTGTTTGGGAGTTGGCTAGGTACCTGAGGGATTGCTGATTTTAATGAGCCGCTGGTGTCTTTATGTTCATGCATTGTAATGGCTGAAATTGCTCCTTCAACTGACACCAACAAAAACAAATTAACTGAGTATTTATCCTATTGTGCGTGTTTTCTGGATTTGGAAAGGCTTGTGGATAAAAAAATTTAACTATTTCCCTATTCTCCAGGTACCTGTTGTGTACTTGTAAACCAACTTGCATTGTATCAAATGCTTGAAAATGATTTTTGCATTCTGTTTAACTTAGTCTCTTTAAAGTGCTGTGCTTAAAGCAGAATTTGAAATAATCTCACATTATGGAATATATATTATTGTCATAACATGTACATTGAACAACAATATGAAATATAATGAAAAATAAATAAACACTGGTGTTTCCAGAATGCTTTGCTTTTCTATGCTATTTTAAGCCTCAATTTGTTTTCATATTTCAGACTTAAAACTATCTAACCTCCTATAGACTGCTCCTATGTCAACTTATGTCAGCTAGCTTCTAACTATTAGTGTAGAAATCCAATGTCACTTTAATTGTCACACTCAGGGTCTGACCAAATACGATACCACTGCTGGCATGAATGCTTTTAGACAAGGTTCACAAATTTGTCATGTGTGATAAAATCACACTGTCTTCGAACAAGCACAACAGAAGTGACATTTAAAAAGGCCATGAACCAATTAGGTAGGGCGCCGCGTCTTCTGAAATTCTTCTTTCTCCAGACTGAATAGCAGACTTTATTAATCCTTTTCCAAATCACAACAACAGCCTGACCAATAGTATCCCTGAGCTCTGATTCATGTAGGCAAAAGTGAGGACTGCAGATGTTGGAAACCAGAGTTTAGATCAGAGTTGTGCTGGAAAAGCACAGTAGGTCAGGCAGCATCTGAGGAGCAGGAAAATCAATGTTTCGGGCAAAAGCCCTTCACCCTTCCTGATGGGCGGCACGGTGGCACAGTGGTTAGCACTGCTGCCTCTCAGTGCCAGAGACCCGGGTTCAATTCCTACCTCAGGCGACTCTCTGTGTGGAGTTTGCACATTCTCCCCGTGTCTGCGTGGGTTTCCTCCGGGTGCTCCGGTTTCCTCCCACAGTCCAAACATGTGCAGGTTAGGCGAATTGGCCATGCTAAATTGCCCGTAGTGTTAGATGAAGGGGTAAATATAGGGGAATGGGTCTGGGTGGGTTACCCTGCGGCGGGTCGGTGTGGACTTGTTGGGCCGAAGGGCCTGTTTCCACACTGTAAGTAATCCAATCTATATGGGTGTTTCCCTCTGGAGAGGAAGCACGATTAATCTCTTGTCTCAGAGTTTGCTAATTTATTTCCAAATTAAATCAAACACTGCTTTTACTGAGTTTGTGTGTTGTTGATGAGATGCTTGTTTTTAAATGACTGCTTTTTTGGAGAGCTGGCAATAGTGATATGTTTTAATGTGGCTATTGTGTTTGGCATGTTATTTTACTGCAACAAATTGGTTGTAAAGGCATTTAATAACTTTAAATGAAACAATACAACCTTTTGCAGAGGACCTCACAGAATAATACTTTAAAAGTTGTACAATGTGTAACATAAATGGATAGCAACCTTGAGCATTTACACTCAGTCCTCATTTGGTGCATGGACTTCCTAAGGATAACAAAGTTACAGAAACCATTCCTATGCAACAGACGGGACCATGGAATGTTTACTGAGACAGACCAGGCAACTCAAAAGGGAAAAAAATAAAGCTGGAATCTGAATCAGACCTTTGTGAGCATGTAGATCTGTAGCTAACAAAGCAGCAGACAACAAGGTAGGCTAGATAAAATATTCTTACACGTTCTATTGGTAATAGTCATGACTGATGAAGTTCACATTGTTCTTGAGCTAATCATCCGCTAATTGTTCAAAGTTAATGACCCACGAACAATATTTAAAACTAATACAACTACTGTTGTTACTGCATAATAACTAAACTCCTACGTTATGGTTAAACTTTGTAAGAGAGTAGACTAAAGAAATGAAGACAGATTTCTTTCTGCACCTGATTTCTAATCAGAAGGCTGTGTAAGAAAGAAAACGTTGCTTTGATCAAGAAGTATTGCTTTGATCAATTGGAAAATTGACAGGTGACTGTAAGGCAACACACCTTCAAGTACGCCAGTGAAACCCTGTTTGTGAAGAAGATCTTTAATCTCCATTCTGGGATTCAGTGAGTTCAGTTTGTAGTTCAGTGAAATGAAATGCAGACGATGTCATAAACTTAAGGTGTTTTTTTTTTAAATCAATCTGAAAAGCCCATGTCTTGAAAATTGAGGACGGGGACAGACACAAATGTATAGCAGTTTATTCAGTAAATTAGATGTACCACATACGTTCATCTGATCTCCTTGGCTTTGGAAAGCAGTACAATAAATAATGCATCAGGTCATGACTTATGACTATGAGCTACTGAATAAATGCATTAATAATGAGACAAGATTGCAGCAGTGAAGATCAAACAACAGAATTTTTGTAATATATCAGGTCGAGCTAAAACACAAGGATCTCCTGTCCACAATAAAACTGGACCCAGTAATATCCTTGAACAATATTATTTTTGTGTGGTGTTTGCTATGCATTTTCTCCCCTGACCTTCCGACTTCTCTGTCCTTTCCTCCTCCTCCGTCCTTTCCTCCTCCTCCTGTCTCTCTCTCTCCCCCCGCCCGAACCAAAAGCTTAAAGCAGGCAGTGCCTTGCTCGTGCTTTCCACCGAATGGACTGTGAGGAGCAAATCCCAGAATCCCTGTAGTGCACTGAGGCACGATGCCACCCACGAAAGGTTCTCCTTTCCTACACACACCTGATTAAATCTATCTTACATCAAGAAAGATGAGAATTAAGATGTTGTTTACCCCACAGAAATGTGGCTGTTCCTTGGTACAATTCAAGTTGGACCAGCACCAGGCATACCTAAAAATGAAGTTTCACCTAGTGAGGCAAAGACACAGGACCAAACACTGTAATGGACAAGTGATAGACAGAGCTGAGCAATTCGACAATCAATGGATCAGATCCCTGAACTAGTAATCCATTACCGAAGGGTAATCTGGTGGGGACATGATTTGAATCCCATCAGAGCAGATAGTGAAATTTTAATTCAATAACTATCTAGAACAAAATGCTGGAGTAATAGTGACTATGTAATCACTGATTGTTGGAAAAAAACCCATCTGGTTCACAAATATCCTATTGGGAAGGACATCTGCCATCATTATCAGGTCTGGCCTATGTGTAACTTCAGATAAACAGCAATGCGATTGACTTTAACAACTCTCTGAGCAATAAGGGATGGGCAATAAATGCTGGCCTAACCAGTGACGTCCACACCCCATGAATTAAAAAATGCTGTTCTAGTTCCAGCTAAACCACTGACATCTATCTGGCAATGTGGAAAATTGCCCACGTGTCCCTTATACACAAATTCAACCCATCAATCTTGATATTTTCAAATCAATCTAATCAAGGATGTTATTGCACACTTCAAGAGCAGGTGAAAATGTGAACCCAGGCCTCCTGGCTCAGAGGTTGGGCCACTACCATTGCACCATAACTGCCCTTTACCCCACTAGTTTTCTCTTCACCTTCAGGGTGAAAGTGAGTACTGCAGATGCTGGAGAGTCTAGGTTAGAGCGGTGCTGGAAAAGCACAGCAGGTCAGGCAGCATCTGAGGAGCAGGAAAGTCGACATTTCAGGCAAAAGCCCTTCATCACGAATGGGGCAGGGAGCCTTGGGGTGGAGAGATAAATGGGAGGGGGGTGGGGCTGGGGAGAAGGTAGCTAAGAGTTACAATAGGTGGATGGAGGTGCGGATGAAGATGATAGGTCGGAGAGGAGGGTGGAAGGAAGGAAGATTGGCAGGTAGGATAGATCATGTGGATGGTGCTGAGCAGGCAGGTTGGAACTAGGGTAAGGTGGGGGGAGGGGAAATAAGGAAACTGGTGAAGTCACAATGAGGCTCCTAGCCTCATTCCTGATGAAGGGCTTTTGTATGAAACGTTGATTTTCCTGCTCCTCGGATGCTGCCTTTTCCAGCACCACTCTAATCTACTCTTGATCTTCAGTATGGTGATAAAATGGGTCATTTACCATGCTGAGCAATAACCAGCTCACTGACAGGCCATGGACCTCATTAATACCTTGGTTCAAAAATGGACTAAAGAACCAAACACCAGAGCAGTGGTGAACGTGACTGATCTTTATATCAAGGCCACATTCGACTGAGAACAGCATCAAGGAGCTTGAGGGAAACTTGAATCAATGGGAATCAGAGAAAAAAACTCTCTAGTGACACAAGTGAAGATGGTTGATTGTTCCAGGTCCATCATCTCAGCTCCAGGACACTTCCGCAGGAGTTCCTCAGGGTAGTGTCCTCAGCCCAGCCATCTTCAGCTGTTTCATCAATAATCTTCCCTCTGCCGTAAGGTCAGACGTGGGATATCTGTTGATGATTGCACAATGTTTAGCACCATCCAGGACTCCTCAGATACTACAGCAGTCCAGGTCCAACTGCACCATAACGTGGAGAACAAAAGTAGAAAATGCTGGAGAAATTCAGCAGGTCTGGCTTCATTTGTGGAGAGAGAAAAATAGGAGTTAAGATTTCAAGTTTGATATGACTCTTCTACAGCACTGGAAAGGGATAGAAAATGGTGTTGGTTTTTGCTGCAGACAGAGGGGAAAGAGGAGCAAGTGGAACAGATTGTAAGGCAGCCCAGAGTAGATAAAGGGAAAGCTAATGATGATAAATTCAATGATAGAAATGTCAAATAGTTGCAAATTATGTGTGTATAGGAGAAATGGGTCCACTCTGCCGAGAGCAAAGCCAACAAGACAGAAACAAGAGATAGTGGGGAGTGCAAATCAAAATGGAAGTCAGAGGTCATGCTCTGAAGTTGTTGAATTCAATGCTGAGTGCTCGAGGCTGTGCAGCGCCTAAATGGAAAATGAGTACTCTTTCTCCAATTTAATTTGAGCTTTGTTGGAACATTGCAGCTGGTGAAGAACATAAGTGTAAGCATGGGGGTAAGATGGTTCATTTGAAATGGCAAGCAACTGGAAGGGTGTGGTCACTCCAGTGAACAAAACAGAGGTGTTCTGCAAAGTGGTCACACAAATATGAATTTAGTCTCAGCACTGTAAAGGAGACAGCTTGGGAAGCAGAAAATCCAGGAGATTAGATTGAAAGAAATACAAGAAAATTGCTGTTTCACCTGGAATGTGTGCTTGGGGCCTTGGACATTCAGGAACTGAATGGAAGGGGAAGATGTGTTTGGTGGTGGTAACCATCTCCAGCAACAGCTTACGGACTGACATTTACTACAAATTCGCAGACTCCCATAACTATCTGGATGACACCTCCTCCCACCCCATATCCTGAAAAAACTCCATCCCGTTTTCCAAATTCCTTCATCTCTATCATAATTGCTGATGAGGAGACGGTCCATTCCCAAGCATCCCAGATGTCCACCTACTTTAAACACCGTGCTTTTCCTCCCTCTGTCATCCAGACAGCCCTTTACTGCACCTCCTCCATTCCCTACTCCACTGCTCTAAACCCCATCCTGTTCAAACATAATAAAGACAAGGACCCCCTTGCCATTCCACCAGTCTACACATCCAGTGTATCATCCACAAACACTTTCGCCAACTCCAACTAGACCCCACCACCAATAGCATCTTTCCCTCCCCACCCCACTCTGCCTTCCATAAGGGCCATTCCCTTTACCACTCCATAGGGTTTGCGCCACCCTATGCCCAACTCTAAAATATGCAAAACCCGCCAGCACACCACCTCCCTCACTTCCATCCAGGGCCCCAAACAATCCTAGTTTACTGTATCCAGTGCTCCTGATGTGGTCTTGTCTACATCAGTGAGACCAAATGTAAATTAAGGGCATGTCTCACCAAGCATCTCAGCCAGGTCCTTAAAGGCAAGCCTGCCCTCCCAGTGCATTTCAATTTCCCTTCCCACTCCCTCTTTGACATGACCATCCTTGGTTTCCTCCACTGCAGTGAATCAGATCGCAAATTGGTGGAACATCTCACCTTCTGCCTGGGCAGCCTACGTACTGGAGGGCTCAACATAGAGTTTCTCCAATTTCAAATAACCTTTCCACCCATTCCCTGACTCCTTTTCCAGCCCCACCTCCTCCCTTCCATCCCTCCGACCAACCCCTCCTTCCAGCTGCCAACCAGATTCATTCCTCCTATTGACTAACCAGGTCATACCAACCAACTGCATTCACCGAGCACCACCTCACCATTTTCTCCCTCTGTCCACCATTAACCCACCCTGCCTTAATCTGTAGCTCCCTCTACCCCGCCTCCATTCCTGAAGGTTATACCTGACACATCAATCTCTCCACCTCCTGATGCTACCTGGCTTGCTGTGCTCTTCCAGCCTCCTGCTAGCAGTGGCAGAGAATGATCGTTTGAATGCAATGACTGGCTGGGTGGAAAGTGACATCAAGGAGTAGCTTTTTGCCTTGGGAGGAAGGAGTAAGGGCAGAGTGTAGGAAAGGGTTGAACATGGCTGAGGGCCCAGTCAAGCATCGTGGAAGGCCAATTCTGAGCAAGACGGGGAACATGTTGGAGGCATATCTGCTGAAGGGACAGCATTAGAATAGATGTGACACGTATGGAGAAACTGGGAGAATAGACAGGATTCCTTGCAGGAAGCAGGGTATGAGGAAGGGTAGTCCTGCTGGCTGAGAGGATAGACTATCCCCAGAAATAGAAACAGAGAGGTCAGAGAAAAGTCAGAGATGGGCCAGGTGAAGGTGAGTCATGGTTAGAATGTGAGCACCTCCCCATCTGTTGCACTCCCTTCCTGCTGGGTGCAGAGATGAACTCACTATGGAACTGTGCCATCCAACCCCTCCATCTGGAACTGAGTGTCTTAAAGGGTCACCATTTGGGTCACATGGTTTCAGCTGGCGCGAACGTCACTTGGTAACAGAGAGAGAGAGCTGGGTTACCCTCAGCAACATCAGGACCAGAAAGTGAGTCATTCATTGGCACTTTCAGGTTTCCATGCGGAGAAAGGAACGCCAACATCCCTGCCCCGATTCAGGTCCTTTTTACCACCAAAGACAGCAGAACATTGCGCCAATCAACCTTGTGAATTGATTCGGAATTTCAAACTGTGCAGGGGAGGTGCCGAATGCGGCTGCGCGGGATTCGATAGCCGGCTGTGATTGAGATACAAGGTGCGGCTGCACAGATTTTGATTGACAGCGGTGTTCGGGCTGCCGAGTGCGGCTGCGCAGATTTTGATTGACAGCGGTGTTCGGGCTGCCGAGTGCGGCTGCGCAGATTTTGATTGACAGCGGTGTTGGGGCTGCCCAGTGCGGCTGCGCGGGATTTGATTGGTCGAAGTGACCGTCCTGCTGATAGCCGTGGTTGAGATACCGGGTGCGGCTGCGCAAGGCTTGATCAATGCCGACCTGCCGAGTGCGGCTGCGCGGGACTTGATTGACCGTGATGCTCGAGCTGCCGAGTGCGGCTGCGCGGGTCTTGATTGACCGTGGTGCTCGAGCTGCCGAGTGCGGCTGCGCGGGACTTGATTGACAGTGGTGATCGAGCTGCCGAGTGCGGCTGCGCGGGACTTGATTGACGGTGATCGAGCTGCCGAGTGCGGCTGCGCAGGACTTGATTGACAGTGGTGATCGAGCTGCCGAGTGCGGCTGCGTCGGGTTTGATTGACAGTGGTGATCGAGCTGCCGAGTGCGGCTGCGTCGGGTTTGATTGACAGTGGTGATCGAGCTGCCGAGTGCGGCTGCGTCGGGTTTGATTGACAGTGGTGATCGAGCTGCCGAGTGCGGCTGCGTCGGGTTTGATTGACAGTGGTGATCGAGCTGCCGAGTGCGGCTGCGTCGGGTTTGATTGACAGTGGTGATCGAGCTGCCGAGTGCGGCTGCGTCGGGTTTGATTGACAGTCAATCCTGGGCTCAATGGGTTTGTGCTGCGGAGTTGCTGTGGTAGTATTTGCTCTCGGCTGTATTCTTATTGCCAGGATTTTCCTGGTACTCGGGAGAAATGGAGCTCCCAAAGTGGGCAGGCGCGGCTCCGCCAGTGTGCTGGTGGTGCTCGGTTCCGGTAAGTTAATTTCGGAGGCAGGGTAAGACCAGTGGCGGCTGTGCCTCTCCGTGTTTGTAAAGGATAAGGGGACCCCGGAAGTGAGTTAAGTTTCTGCAGAAGAAAACATCACATCAAATGTGGAACATGCAGATAGTTGCATGCCAACGAAACTGACATGTGACATGCTGCAAAAGATATTTAGTCTTCGTATTGTTGGAATATGCTATTGTTACTTGCAATTAATTTCTGAAATGAGTGTGCAGCATAATCTTGGGTATTGCATAGAGATGGCCAGGGATTTTGACACTTCTGCAGATAGATACTGGGTTCTGGATTAGTGGTGCTGGAAGAGCACAGCAGTTCAGGCAGCATCCGAGGAGCAGTAAAATCGACGTTTCGGGCAAAAGCCCTTCATCAGGAATGAAGCGTCAATTTTACTGCTCATTGAATGCTGCCTGAACTGCTGTGCTCTTCCGGCACCACTAATCCAGAATCTGGTTTCCAGCATCTGCAGTCATTGTTTTTGCCTAGATAGATACTGGGAACTAACGAACAGAGTATCAGACTATATTGATACCACATTTACAAATCAACGAGGTAAAAACAATGACTGCAGATGCTGGAAACCAGATTCTGGATTAGTGGTGCTGGAAGAGCACAGCAGTTCAGGCAGCATCCCGAAGCTCCTTGGATGCTGCCTGAACTGCTGTGCTCTTCCAGCACCACTAATCCAGAAACTACATTTACAAATGTTAATTGTTTAGCTAACAAATTATCTTCGGTATAGGTTTTCATTGCTATAGTTAGGTTAAATTGCATGTAAGTACTATGTGTATCACTGTTAAATAGACAGCTATTTGAAGACAAATAATGAAGTATTAATATAACTCCCTTTCTCCATTCTGCATCTTTGTTTCCCAAACTTTGACAAATTTTACTTGTGGGTAATAATCAACTTTTATGGTTCAGATCATAACGTGTCCCCATTCTTATTGCAGCTCTCTAAATTCAATGCATCATGTTCCTCTTCTCCTCTCCCATGACTCAGTTTTAAATGAAAGTAAATGAGCTTTTTATTTCTGTAGACTTATTGGACACCAAAAGAATAATGAAACTGATGAAGAATTTTAGGACATCATTGTAGCATTCCCCAAAACAAATGTCAAACCATAACCTTTATCCTAGTCACGATTAGTATTTTAGAAGATTTTAATCTTCTGCCATGTGTAATTCTTCAGATTTAAACAGTATGTTGCTCTCATTCACTCACTCTGTTTTAACATATGTTTTATAATTTAATGTCCCTTTTTTTTGTAAATTTTTTTTTTAACTTTACAAACATAAAATTATTGGAAAAAAATCAATAACATGTCAGCATAATAAAAAGAAAGAAAAACACATTACAATACAACTACTAACTACTAACCTACTCTATAATACAAAGCAAACCCTAACACTGTGCAAAGCAACACCAAAAAAAAGCAAAAAAACCCCACAAAATACAGAACAGCTATGCTCGGCGAAAAGCTCCCAAACAAAGGAACGGGAGCATTGTGTATATATACTCACATTAACTCAGGAGACCCCTTCCAGGGCCCAGGGCTTGACAAATCTAATCATCCTGGTTAAACCAATGCCATAGTTAAGATTACTGACAAATCTATATCCAAATAACTCAAGTAGGGCTGCCATGTCTTATAAAAATAGCCTGTTGTGTGGTGCACCATGTTTGTGAAAAAGTCCAAGGGAATGTGCTCCATAATTAATTTCTGCCATCCCAGCAAGCCCAGCGGGTTCTCAGACACCCAATTCATCATAATATTCTTCCATGCACAGTATGCAAGAATATTAAATAGTTTCTTCCCATGCCCGTCTAAAGATGGTAAATTTGGTAGACCTAAGAAGAGAGATATCGGGTTTATTTTGACTTCAGTCCTCAATACCCTCCCTATCTCTCCCACCAGAGTGCTCCAATAAACACGGAGCCTGTGGCATGTCCAGAAGGAATGGGTACGAGTACCTACACTTATTTTACATTTGGGGCACACTGAAGATGCCCCTTTTCTAAACTTCGCCAGACGGTCTGGTGCCAGATGAGCCCTGTGCAGAACTTTTAACTGCGTAGCGCATGTCCTATTACAGATTGAGATCTTTTGAGTGTTCTCCCATGTTTCAGAGGAGATCTCCGCTCCCAGACCCCTCATAACCGGTTAATATCCTGCCAGGCCCTGCCAGCCAGCAGGCGATAGAGGGCACTAACCGAAAGGGTGCTTGTGGAACGTAGCAACAACCTCTCTGTATCGGGCTTTAGGGCGTAGTGAGAAGCGTCGTCGTCTTCTGGATGAAATCCCTAACCTGAAAAAAACAGAAAGGTCTCTGCTGGGTATCCCGTATTTGAGGCTCAGTTGCTCAAAAGACATCATAACCTCCCCCTCAAACAAGTCTCCCAAACTAGAAACTCTTCTTGCTGCCCATAGTTTGAACCCTGAGTCCATCGTCCCTGGTCGGAACCCTGGCATGCCAACTATAAGCATAAGTGGCGAAATCTTGAATAAACAGCCCTCACTCTGACGCATCGCCCTCCATGCATTAATGTCCCATTTCTTAACTAGGGTCTGTCCCTGAAAACAATATTCCCAAATGTGTCCTGGCATCATCCAGCTGTAACTCACCACCTTGACCTTTCTGCTGTCTGCAAGTTGCCTTGCAGCTTGTCTTGCATCTAGGACTGAGCAAAGATATTCCTCTAGTTCAACATTAGGAAGAGTCTTTCCCTTGCTATCAACTCCTGCCCTCTCCCTGAGATCTGACTGAACTTGAATGAAATAGTATCCCCAACTTCCTGAATGAGAGCAGATTTTCTCCATCTCCCTAATGCCTTCATTCCAAGTGATCACTGTCGCCTCGACAAGCTCTGCATTCCTCCATTATCTCTTTATTCTCTAGGACATCCCTTACTTTAATCTCACTTCCATCATTGATTGTGCTTTAATCTTCATCTTTGGTAGTTCAAACCACTCTACTCTGTCTACCTTTGAAATAAAAGTAATAAGCATGTTTTGTATAGTGCCATTTTTGCCAAAGAATTATTCACCAAATCATTTTGTAGCCAATGAAGTCCAGGATAGTGAAGAAGGCATTTGATATGCTTTCCTTTATTGGTCAGAGTATTGAGTACAGGAGTTGGGGGTCATGTTGTGCCTGTAGAGGACATTGGTTAGGCCACCATTGGAATATTGCATGTAATTCTGGTCTCCTTCCTATCGGAAAGATTAGATTAGATTCCCTACAGTATGGAAACAGGCCCTTCGACCCAACAAGTCCACACCGACCCTCCGAAGAGTAACCCTCCCAGACCCATTCCCCACATTTACAATGCACCTAACACTATGAGCAATTTAGCATGGCCAATTCACCTGACTCGCACATCTTTGGATTGTGGGAGGAAACCCACGCAGACATGGGGAGAATGTGCAAACTCCACACAGACGGTCACCCGAGGCTGGAATCGAACCTGGGTCCCTAGTGCTGTGAGGCAGCAGTGCTAACCACTGAGCCACTGTGCTGCCTTATTTTTAAACTGCACATCTTTGGTCTGTGGGAGGAAACCAGAGCACCCGGAGGAAACCCACACAAACTCGAAGAATGTGCAAACCCCACAGAGACAGTTGCCTGAGGCTGGAATTGAACCCGGGTCCCTGGCGCTGTGAGGCAAAAGTGCTAACCACTGAGCCATCAAAATCCCAAATGTTGGAAGGTTTGAGATGTTGTAAAACTTGAAAGGGTTCAGACAAGATTTACAAGGATGTTGCCAGGGTTGGAGGATTTGAGCTTTAGGGAGAGGCTGAACAGGCTGGGGCTGTTTTCCCTGGAGTGTCAGAGGCTGAGGAGTGACCTTATGGAGGTTTACAAGATTATGAGGGGCATGGATAGGATAAATAGACAAAGTCTTTTCCCTGGGGTTGGGGAGTCCAGAGCTTGAAGGCATAGGTTTAGGGTGAGAGGGGAAAGATATAAAAGGGACCTAAGGGGCAACTTTTTCACACAGAGGGTGGTATGGGTATGGAATGAGCTGCCAGAGGAAGTGGTGGAGGCTGGTACAATTGCAACATTTAAGAGGCATTTGGATGGGTATATGAATAGGAAGGGTTTGGCGGGATATGGGCCGGGTACTGGCAGGTGGGACTAGATTGGGTTGGGATATCTGGTTGGCATGGACGGGTTGGACCAAAGGGTCTGTTTCCATGCTGTACATCTCTTTGACTCAGTCACGTTCTAATACAAGAATCCCAGCAGCTGATGAGTGTAATGCAAGCTTCCACAAGAGGGTGATATGAATAACATGATGATCTGTTGATTGAGGGATAAACTTGGGAGATGACTCCTGCTTGCTCTTTTCTTGAAATAGTGACAGGGGGTCTTTTGTGCCCACTGACAGGGACAGCTCAAACCTTCCAACAGCAGCAACATCCTTGTAAATCTTTTCTGAACCCTTTGAAGTTTAGCAACATTTTTCCTATAGCAGGGAGACAGTATTCTAAAAGTGACCTAACCAGTGTTCTGTGCAGCCAACAACATGACATCCCAACTCCTATACTCAATGACAAAAAAATGGAGCAGGAGAGTTGACGTTTCGAGCATAAGCTCTTCATCAGGAATGTGCTGGGGGGCCCAAGGGAACTAAGAGATAAATAGAAGGGGAGCAAGGCTGAGGGGAGGTAGCAAGGAATACATTAGGTAGATGGAGGGGCATGATGGTGATGCCACAATGTCCTCCAGCGCATCTCCTCTACTTCCTGCACCTCTGCCCTTGAACCCGCCCTTGTAGCTTCACTAGGTTTATTCCTGGGTGGGAGGGTTTTTCTTCGAAGGAGAGATTGAGTAGGCTGAACACTCATTGTGTTTAGACGAATCTGTGGTCACCTTATGGAAGCAGAGGTTCTCTTGGGCGGGCTTGACAGAGTTGATGCTGAGAGGTAGTTTTTTTTCCTTATTAGAGAGTCTAGAGCCAAGGGGCATAATTCCAGAGTACAGGTAGTTCTTCTATAACACGATGGTTGCATTCTTGTGCAACTGTGCGTTCTAGAAAAATCCCACTTTAGAAACGGTGTTTAGAGTGTTGGCAATGTAATTGCGTTACACCCAGCGCATGTTTTAAAAGTTTGCACTTTGACAAATTGCCACACTATTTCTAATCATGTTATAGCAAATTCACGTTAACGAAACGCTTGTTGTAACAGAACAACCCCTAAGGGCTTAGAACATAGATGAGGAGAAATATTTTTGAGGGTTGTGAATCTGTGAATTCTTTACCACAGATGGCTGTTGACGCTGGATTGTTAAATATAATTCAATGCTGATGTGGACAGGTTTTGAATCAGAACTGGAATCTATTTTCTTTTTTTTTTTTTTTCTTTCTATTTTTTTTTTTTTTTTTTTTTTCTTTAACCCCCACACTACCACCTAAGTGCGGTAGTGCTTATTTTATCCCCAGCACCCATGGTGTGTGTGTGCAGGTGTGAGACACCAGAACTGGAATCTATGGTTCCTGGGGGGAATTAGCAGCAAAATGGAATTGAGCATTGTCATATCAGCCATGGTATCATTTAATGACAGAGCAGATTTGATGGGCTGATTGGCCTCCACCTGCTCCGATGGCCTTATGATTGAACAATGGCAAAACTAATTGATTATGAACTAGTTTGACCTGGAAATGTGTTTCATGCCTGCTTTCTCTCCACTCAGGGGGGCACACAACAGAAATTCTCAGGCTGATGGACAGCCTCTCTGCTTCATATGTACCCAGACATTATGTCATTGCTAACACGGACAAGATAAGTGAAGAGAAAGTTCGCATCCTTGAGGCATCCAGAACCAAAGGAAATACTGACCCTCAGGTAAGTGTTAACAATTGATGGGAGGGGGGGTACAGTGCCTCAGTGGTTAGCACTGATGCCTCACAGTGTCAGTGACCAGCCTCAGGCGACTGTGTGCAGTTCGCACATTCTCCCTGTGTCCGCATAGGTTTCCTCCGGGTGTTCCAGTTTCCTCCCACAGTCCAAAGATGTGCAGTTTAGGTGGATTAGTCATGCTAATTTGCCATAGTGTCCAGGGTTGTGCAGGCTAGGTGGGTTAGCCATGGGAAATACAAGGTTACCAATACATGGTGTGTTCAGGTGGGATGCTCTTTGGAGGGTCAATGTGGACTCGACGGGCTAAATGGCTTGCCTCTGCACTGTAGCGATTCTGTGGTGATTCTATGATTTGTTGGCGATATCATTGTCAACAGTTCCGGCGACTTATTTTGCAGTTTTTCTTTAAGCATACTGATGAGACCTCTCCAGTTGTGAGGGAGTTCATTGTCTCTGGAAAGATTAATTGGTTGTTTACAAGAATGGATGTTGGAACAGGAAAGGGTGGCAGTTGGCAGCTGGTCTGTCAGCAGATGACACCAAAATTGGAGGTGTAGTGGACAGTGAAGAAGGTTACCTCGGATTACAACAGTATCTTGATCAGATGTATCAATGGGCAGAGGAGTGGCAGTTGGAGTTTATTAGATAAATGTGAGGTGCTGCATTTTGGGAAAGCAAATCTTGGCAGGACTTATAAACTTAATGGTAAGGTCCTAGGGAGTGTTGCTGAACAAAGAGACCTTGGAGTGCAGATTCATAGCTCCTTGAAGGTGGAGTCGCAGGTAGATAGGATAGTGAAGGAGGTGTTTGGTATGCTTTCCTTTATTGGTCAGAGTATTGAGTACAGGAGTTGGGAGGTCATGTTGCGGCTGTACAGGACATTGGTTAGGCCACTGTTGGAATATTGTGTGCAATTCTGGTCTCCTTCCTATCGGAAACTTGTTGTGAAACTTGAAAGGGTTCAGAAAAGATTTACAAGGATGTTGCCAGGATTGGAGGAGTTGAGCTATAGGGAGACGCTGAATAGGCCTGGGGTTGTTTTCCCTGGAGTGGAAGGGTTAGGAGGGATATGGGCCGGGTGCTGGCAAATAAATGGGAGTAGATTGGATTGGGACATCTGGTCAGCATGGACAAGTTGGTCTGTTTCCATGCTGTACATCTCTACACTCGATCTGTGGAGAGAATAGGCATGTTCATGCTGTGGTGGTAAGAGATAGTCAGAATGTTTCTCTCTTGAAGTTCCAACAAAAAACTGGCATGTGGGCTCTTTGCTGGAGACTCAATTGATGTTAGCTTCCTTGCCTGCTGTGAATGGGTAGGCAGATGGAGAATTAGAAAGGGACCCAAGGGGAAATCTTTTCACACAGGGGATTGTGCGTGTATGGAATGAGCTGTCAGAGGAAGTGGTTGAGGCTGGTACAATTACAGCATTTAAAAGGCATCTGGATGGGTACATGAATAGGAAGGGTTTCGAGGTATATATGCCAAGTTCTGGCAGGTGGGACGAGATTGGGTTGGGATATCTGGTCGGCAGGGACAAGTTGGACCGAAGGGTCTGATTCCGTGCTGCACATCTTTATGACTCTATTACTCTATGGCATGGCCATAATTGGTTTCTGGAACTTTCTTCTTACTGACTTGAGCATTTTTAGAGCAAACACACAGATTTTCTGCTCCTGGATATTTCTCTCTCAAGCCAATCAGAACTTTATCTCCCAGGATCTGATTGAAACGAGGACACAACTCTTCAGTGTGGACACAACTGTTCAGTTTCAGCAAGATCTATGTAGACAGTACCTCTTAACTCGAGATTAGAACTTCCACTTTCTTCCAGCCTTCCTCCTCCTTATAATACTCTTCCATTATTAGTACGTTAGTGGTATTAACCCATCTCCCTGCAGCTAAGGCATATATTTTAATTTGTTTTCTATGGGTCTAACCTGCTTTGCTTTGTGTTTAAATATTTAGGCTGATGAGGCAAGGGAGTACATGTTGAATGGTAGCCCCACTGCAAGTACAGGGAATCAGGAACCTTGGTGTGCAGTTCCACGGATTATTGAAAACAGCAGGAGAAGTTGATCAGATGGTTAAGAAGATCTGTGGGATCCTTGTCTTCACCAGTGCTTAATGGTGCTGTCAACATTTTCGAATTAAGTGTTGTTGGAGTACATGGGACTTGAACCTGGGCTTCCTGACTCAGGGTAGAAACCCTACCACTGTATGAGATGTTAACTCGGCCACAGTTGGAGTACTGTGTGCAGTTCTGATCGCTACACTCGAGGGAGGATGTGATTGCACTGGTGAGGGAGCCGAGGCGGATCTCCGGGATTTTGCCTGGGCTGGAGTAGATCGGCTAACGAGAGAGACTGGCTAGGCTGTGCTTGTTTTCCCAAGAGGGCAAAGGGGGATCTGATTGGGGCATATAGACTTTCCCCTTAGTAAAGGGATCCATAACCAGGAACATAAGGACCGTTCCCTGCGGGACTCTCTGATCCACTCTCTAACGGCACCTCCCCCTGCTACTACTGCTGAAGGTGTAAAACCTGTCAGTCAGTTTGCTTCCTTCCTCCTCACTATCCAAGGGCCCAAACACACCTTCCTGGTGAAGCAGTGCTTTACCTGCACTTCACTCACTCTACAGTTATAGAGATGTACAGCATGGAAACAGACCCTTCGGTCAAACCCGTCCATGCCGACCAGATATCCCAACCCAATCTAGTCCCACCTGCCGGCACCCGGCCGATATCCCTCCAAACCCTTCCTATTCATATACCTATCCAAATGCCTCTTAAATGTTGAAATTGTACCAGCCTCCACCACATCCTCTGGCAGCTCATTCCATACATGTACCACCCTCTGCATGAAAAGGTTGCCCCTTAGGTCTCTTTTATACCTTTCCCCTCTCACCCTAAACCTATGCCCTCTAGTTCTAGACTCCCCAGCCCCAGGGAAAAGACTTTGTCTGTTTATCCTATTCATGCCTCTCATAATTTTGTAAACCTCTATAAGGTCACCCCTCAGCGTCTGACACTCCAGGGAAAACAGCCCCAGCCTGTTCAGCCTCTCCCTAAAGCTCAAATCCTCCAACCCTGACAACATCCTTGTAAATCTTTTCTGAACCCTTTCAAGTTTCACAACATCTTTCCGATAGGAAGGAGACCAGAATTGCACGCAATATTCCAACAGTGGCCTAACCAATGTCCTGTACAGCCACAACATGACCTCCTAACTCCTGTACTCAATACTCTGACCAATAAAGGAAAGCATACCAAACGCCGCCTTCACTATCTTATCTACCTGCGACTCCACTTTCAAGGAGCTATGAACCTGCACTCCAAGGTCTCTTTGTTCAGCAACGCTCCCTAGGACCTTACCATTAAGTGTATAAGTCCTGCTAAGATTTGCTTTCCCAAAATGCAGCACCTCGCATTTATCTGAGTCCATCTGCCACTTCTTAGCCCATTGGCTCATCTGGTCAAGATCCCATTGTAATCTGAGGTAACCTTCTTCACTGTCCACTACACCTCCAATTCTGATGTCATCTGCAAACTTACTAACTATACCTTTTATGCTCACATCCAAATCATTTATATAAATTAAAACATAATGGACCCAGCACATTGAGTTTATTGTGGACCAGTGTGAGGTGATACACTTTGGTCGGAGTAACCGGAATACAAAGTACTGGGCTAATGGTAAGATTCTTGGGAGTGCAGATGAGCAGAGAGATCTCGGTGTCCATGTACACAGATCCCTGAAAGTTGCCACCCAGATTGACAGGGTTGTTAAGGCATACAGTGTTTGGCCTTTATTAATAGAGGGATTGAGTTCCGGAACCGGGAGGTTATGCTGCAGCTGTACAAAGCTCTGGTATGGCCACACTTGGAGTATTGTGTACAGTTCTGGTCACCGCATTATAAGAAGGATGTGGAAGCTTTGGAAAGGGTGTAGAGGGGATTTACTGGGATGTTGCCTGGTATGGAGGGAATGTCTTACGAGGAAAGGCTGAGGGCCTTGACGCTGTTCTTGTTAGAGAGAAGAAGATTGAGAGGTGATTTAATAGAGACATATAAGATAATCAGAGGGTTTGATAGGGTGGACAGGGAGAGTCTTTTTCTAAGTATGGGAACGGCAAACACGAGGGGACACAACTTTAAAGTGAGGAGAGATAGGTATAAGACAGATGTCAGAGGTAGTTTCTTTACTCAGAGTAGTAAGGGTATGGAATGCTTTGCCTGCGACGGTAGTAGATTCGACAAGTTTAAGTGCATTTAAGTCGTCATTGGACATGCATATGGATGTACGTGGAATAGTGTCGGTGGGATGGGCTTCAGATTAGTATGATAGGGCAGCGCAACATCGAGGGCCGAAGGACCTGTACTATGCTGTAATGTTCTATGTTCTATTATCCTTGTGGCACTCCACTGGTCACAGGCCTCCAGTCTGAAAAACAATCCACCACCACCACCCTCCGTCTTCTACTCTTGAGCCAGTTCTCATATACACATCCAAATCCTTTTAAATGTTCTCCCTGTACTCCGTGAGATCTAATCTTGCTAACCAGTCTCTCTAGTCTCCTGCATTCCCAGAACTACTTTTAAGTCACATTCTCAAGATAACCTAAGGTTTTATAACAAAAGGTGACATCTCAGCTCAGACAATGCATTAAAGGTGTGAGGTCAGAGTCTGTCTGTATCCCAATCTTGAGTCAGACTGGTTCTATTTCCAAAGTGGAATTTACAAAATGTTACATGTATTGACTGTTTGCATTGACTGCCTGCAGATTGTGCAGTTTTTGAACAAAATGGAATATATCTGCAAATACAAATTCACAAACTAGGAGAAAGTGAGGACTGCAGATGCTGGAGATCAGAGTCGAAGAGTGTGATGCTGGAAAAGCACAGCAGGTCAGGCAGCATCCGAGGAGCAGGAGAGTTGTGTTTCAGGCATAATGCCTTCATCAGGAATGAGGCTTGTGGGCCAAGGGGGCTGAGAGGTAAGTGTGAGGGGGGTGGGGCTGGGAATGCGATAGGTAGACGAATTAGGGAGTGATGGTGATGGGTTGGAGTGGAGGGTAGAGTGGATCAGTGGGAAGGAGGATGGACATGTAGTACAGTTCAAGAAGGCGGTGTCGAGTTGGAAGGTTGGGACTGGGATAAGGTGGGGGGAGGGGAAATTGGGAACCTGGTTAAATCCACAGTGATTCAGAGAACATCTCTGCAACATCCACACCAACCAATCCCACGGCCCTGCAGCTGAGCCCTTTAACTCCCCTTCCACTCCGACAAGGACATGCAAGTCCTGGGCCTCCTCCATCGTCAAACCTAATCACCCAACAGCTGGAGGAAGAACGCCTCACCTTCCGCCTTAGGATCCTCCAACCACAGGGGATTTCACCAGTTTCCTCACTTCCCCTTATCCCAGTTCCAACCTGTCCATCTTCCTTCCCAACTATATGCTCCACCCTCCTCTCCAACCTATCACTTTCACCCCAACTTTCATCTACCTATCACACTCCCAGCTGCCTAATCCCGATCATTTATCCCTCAGCCTCCTTGGCCCACAGGCCTCATTTCTGATGAAGAACTTATGCCTGAAACATCGACTCTGTTAAGGCAGGAACAGGATACTGATTAAGGATGATCAGCCATGATCATATTGAATGGTGGTGCAGGCTCGAAGGGCAGAATGGCCTATTCCTGCAACTTTTGTCTATTGACTCTCCTCCTTGTATTCTGCCTGACCAGCTGTGCTTTTCCAGCACCACTGTGGGATCCTTGTCTTTACTAGTCAAGGCATTGATGGTACTGTCAATGTTTTTTAATTAACTTGTTCAGAAGTGTTGTTGGAGTACGTGGGACTTGAACCCCAGGCTTCCTGACTCAGGGGTAGAAACACGACCGCTGTATGAGATGTTAACTCAGCCACAGTTGGTGTACTTTGTGCAGTCCTGGTCGCCACACTCAAGGAAGGATGTGAAACGCAGACTGGGTGACCGCTTTGGCGAAAATCTGCATTCTGTCCGCAAAAAAGACCCTGAGCTTCCAGTTGCCTGTCACTCCAACACACCACCCTGTTCCCTGGCCAACATCTCTGTCTCAGGCTTGCTGCAGTGCTCCAGTGAAGCTCAGTGCAAGCTGGAAGAACAGCAACTCATTTTCAGCTTGGGGATCCTGCAGCCTTTGGGACTCTATATCGAGTTCTACAATTTTAGGGATTGAACTTCTCCCATGTCCTTACCTCCACTCATTCCAAACCCCAGCTCTTGTTATCACACGGTCTGCTATTACACAACCATTAGTCCCAGTTAGTAGCTACTCATTCTCCTACGCTGATCATTATTCATTCCTTTGTCTGTCCAACTGTTCTTCTGTCTCTTGGGGCTCTATCCTCACCTGTCATTTACTCCTTACCCCCTCCCCTCACCCTTTCTGCTGAACAAAAAAACATTTTCCTAGCTACCATCAGTTCAGAGGAAGGGTCACTGGACCTGAAACGTTAACTCTGATTTCTGTCCATAAATGCCGCCCGACTTGCTGAGCTTTTCTAGCAATGTCTGGTTTTGCTTGTGGCAAGGGCAGGAGGTTTAAAGCAGAATTAAAGATTTTCATCCAATGCATGCTGCTTATCTAGAACTCCAGGCCTGAAAAGATTTTAGAAGCAGGAACTATCACATCATTTACAAACAATTTAGCTGAACCCTTGAAACGCCACAGAGCACAAGACAATGGGCCAAGTGCTGAAAAATGGGATGATACGAAGTAGGTGCTTGATGACTGACATGATTAATTCTGTGCTGTAGAACTCTATAACCCCTTGTGCTGTAACTAATGTGAAATGTTTGGAATAGCACACTATCCTTTTCCAGTCCAAACAAATCTACAGAATAGTAGATAATGGAAATCAGAAACAGAAACAAAAACAAACAGTTCTGAAAAAGGATCAGTCGATCTGAAACATTAACTCTGCTTTCGCTGCACAGGTGCTGCCAGACGTGCTGAGTTTTCCCAGCAATTTCTGTTTTTGATCCTTTTTCCAGTTTTGGTGTTTCTATTTTGGATGCTCCGGGATAATTCAGTGAATTACCACGAGATGGCAGCAGAGTTGACAATACTGTGGTTCAAAGCTTGAAGCAGGAGTTGCCCCTGCTTGAATAGTGTTTAACTTATTAAATTCACCCTGTGACTGGGTTCACTGATTAGAACAGCCAGTCTCTAGATCACAAGGTAAAGAATGCATGGGATCTCTCCGTAACCTGGCAACTTAGTAAACATAAAAGGCACAAACATTTCTGATCACTATCTTTTAAATTCTTTCACTGGGGTGTGAATGTCGCTGACCATTGATGGTCCATCTGTAATTCCAGAAGGTGATGGTGAGGAGCCGCCTTGGAACAGCTGCAGTGCCCTGGTACAGGCACACCCTCAATTCTGTTGGTGAAGGGGTTTGAGGATTTTAATGCAATGATGGTGAACGAATGGAGATCTAGTTCTGGGTCAGGATGGTATGTGTCTGGAAGGGACCTTTCACCTGACTGTGTTCCCATGCATCTGCTGCACTTGTCCTTCTAAACGGACAAAAGGGAGACTGGACAAATTGTTACAGCTCACCATTGTTACCATGCGTCTATGGTAGTGAGGGAAGTCAATTTTTTCAGATGATAGGATGCCAATCAAGTGGGCTGCTTTTTCCCAGGTAGAAGCGAGCTGAAGGTGCACTCCTCTAGGAAAGAGGGGGGGTATTCCATCACATTCTTGATTTGGGGAGGCAGTGGCCTAGTGGAATTTTCACTGGACTATTAATCCAGAGATCCGGCTAATGTTCTAGGGACCCAGGTTCAAATCCCGCCATGGCAAATGGTGGAATTTGAATTGATTTTGAAAAAATGTCTACAGTGAAGAGTCCACTGATGACCATTGTCAGTTGTCAGAATTCTGCCTCAATCACCCTTGCAGGCTGAGTGTTCCAGATTCCCACTACTCTCTGGGTGAAAATTGTTTTCCTCATCTCTCTAAACCACCTGCGCTTTACCTTCAGTTGATGCCCCTGGTGATTGATCCCTCCACTAAGGGGAGAGCTTCCTTCCTGTCTATGTCCCTCATGATTTTATACATCTCAGTTATGACCCACTCAGTCTCCGATACACTAAGGAAAAGTTCTCCACTCTAATTTCTCTTTGTAAATGCAAGCACTCGAGTCCTGGCAGCATCCTGGTAAATCTCCTCTGCACCCTTCAATGCAATCCATCCATCGTACAGTGTGGATTCCAGACCCGCATACAATACTTTAGCTATGACCTAACCAACATGCTATACAGTTCCAGTGTCGTCTCCCTGCACTTAAACTCTGTGTCTCCACAATGGCCTGATAGCCCCAACACTGACCCCTATGGGATACTGGTCCAGTCACAAAAACATCCCTTGACCCTCAATCTCTACTTCCTGACACTCAGCCAATTTTGGATCCAATTAGTCAAGTTTTTTTGGATCCAATGGGCTGTTAACCTTCATGGTCAGTATCCTCTCTGGGATCTCCTGTGTGGTTCACTAAGTTGATCCTGGAGTTGACTGGGTTTGGCTTATGAAGGGAGACAGAGCAGACTGGGATTACATTCATTGGAATTCAGAAAAATGAGGGTGGATCTTAAAGAAACATAAAAAAATTATGAAGGGAATAGATAAACTAGAAGTCGAGGGGATGTTTCCACTGGCAGGTGAAACTAGGATAAGAAGACATAGCCTCAAAATGAGGCGGAGCAGAGTTAGGACTGAATTGAGAAGGAACTTCTTCACTAGAGTGTTGTGAATCGATGGAATTCTCTGCCCATTGAAGTAGTTGACACTACTTCAGTAAATGTTTTTTAAAGCTAAGATTTTTTTTTTTGAACAATAAATGAATTAAGGGATACGGTGAGAGCTCACAAAAAAAATCAGCCATGATCTTATTTAGATTAGATTACTTACGGCGTGGAAACAGGCCCTTCGGCCCAACAAGTCCACACCGACCCTCCGAACAGCAACCCACCCAGACCCATTCCCATACATTTTACCCCTTCACCTAACAGTACGGGCAATTTAGCATGGCCAATTCACCTAACCTGCACGTCTTTGGATTGTGGAGGAAACCGGAGCACCCGGAGGAAACCCACGCAGACACCGGGAGAATATGCAAACTCCACACAGACAGTTGCCTGAGGCAGGAATTGAACCTGGGTCTCTAGCGCTGTGAGGCAGCAGCGCTAGCCACTGTGCCACTGTGCCGGAGTGTGCCAGATGGCCTACTCCTTCTCCTGGTTCTGATGCTCCTAACAAAATCCGTGCTGAAGTCCAAGTCGACTATGTCAGTGTATTGCCCTCATCTGCACATTTGATCATCTCTTTGAATTTTTCAATCAAGTTGCTCAGACCTGACCTCCCCTTAACGAAACCATGCTGGCTGCCCGTGATTAGTCCCTGCCTGTCAAAGTGCAGATAAATCTGCTGCTTAGAATTGCTTCCAATAGTCTCCCCACCACTGAGGTTACACTGACTGGCCTGTAGTTTTCTGGTTTATCCCTTGCTCCCTTCTTTAATAATAGTGCCACATTAGCTGTCCTCCAGTCCTCTGACACCTCTCCTGTGGCTGGGGGTGAATTTGAAAATTATTGCCAATGCCCCTTGCTGTTTCCTCCTTCACCTCACTCAACAACCTCCGATACGTCTCATCCGGCCCTGGAGAATTACTTACTTTTAAGCCTGACAGACCACTCAAAGTCCTGTCTGCTGATACTAATTCCTTTAAGTATATCACATCCGGGGCAGTCTCGTTGAGAATGGTGCTATTTGTAGAGCCTGCTGTTCTGGTTAGTTGTTTTGTGGTCCACCACCATTTAAAATTAATGTAGCTGGACTGCAGTACTCAGATCTGATGCTTGAGTCATGGACTCGCTTAAGTCAGTCTGGCCCACCGGACTGGCAATATTTTTTGTTTAGGTGTGCCCACAGCTGCTAATATGGCTGTCCTTCATTTTTTATTGAATCGGGGTTGGTTTGCTGGTTTGGAGGAATGGTAGATTGAGGATTTAGCATGAGATGATAGCCTTTGGTTGATGGCCCACAGGTGCTTCATGGATGCCCTGTTTTGGAATACTTGGTCTGCTCTGAGTCTTTCCAGTTTTACCTGGTGGTAAGGCCACAGGAAGCAGTGGGAGGTTTGCTGGTGTGCAGAGGGGACTTCATTTTAATGACGACTGCGAGGTGATAATCCCTAAATCAGCAAGGGTGGATATAACCATGCCAAGTAGATTGGTGAGGGCAAAGCCCAAGTACATTTTGTGTTCAAGGTGGTTCCCTCATCATCTACTGCAGACCCAGTCTGACAGAAGGGTCCAACAGAACGTGGCCAGGTTGGTCTGTCATGCTGCACTGGGGCACCTGTTCACCCTGAGGTGGGGATAACAGCCATGACGAGCAACTTAAAATATGTGTTGACCCAAGGTCATTCTCCTGCAGCTAAATGGGTCATCCAGTTTCCAATGGAAACGTACTGTCTTTAAGGAGCACCAAACTGCGAACCTATCCAGTTGGAGATATGCTGCAAATGTTGACATGTTTTGAGAGGTCAGAAACTGGGTGAGTTGGCATTATTGACTTTGAAAGTCATTAACAGTCAGTGTCACTGTAACCAATTATTGCTTTGGCTAGGTTATCAGCCTGGTCCCCATCATGCTTATTGCCCATTTTATGTGCATGTTGGTACACAGTTTGCTGTTTTGTATTGAGTTGAGTGCTGCCCTTCAAGATGGGCTGCTTTGTACCTCTCTGTTGTTGTGTCTGTTACCGACGTAGGTAGCTCTCTACCTGATCGACTGCGCACGATTCAGTGTTCACACTGACACCACAGCCTCCCTCAGGGAAGATCTCCCCCCCCCCCCCCCCCGCACTTCTTCCCTTATGGTGGGTATGAAGAGGATTCTTGTAGGGGTTATGGCTGCACATCTGTCATTTCCTTCATTCACTGTCAGGCCCTCCCCTGGGGGAGATCCCAACTCACTGTCCGGTCGTGACTGAGAAACCGAGTACAGGGCTCTCCAGGCAAAGTCCCTCCCCCTTTCTCTCATGGAGCTGAATGGAATGGTGTTGCATCCACCTTCCAACCTGCACTTTGAGATGATGTAAGTTCACGGATCCCAGGTCATCTGCATTTCTTTTTACCCTTGAGGAGTTTATGGACACGTTTATGTAGACGGCTGTGAGCTTCAGCGCCTGTCTTGTTTTGTAAAGCAGTGAGTGATGAATATTTGGTTACACTTCAGGTTTCTGCCTGTGATCTTTGGATCCCCGTAGCAGAGAGGAGCAGGCAGGCAGATGCGGTGTGGCTCTGCTCCTGGGCCTGATCAATGTGGCCATTAACAGATCCAAGCAGAGGGCTGTGGAGGGGCTCCTGATTCCCAATCCTGCCCAGTTTTCATGGTTATGTCCATGTCCAGGTGCTCTTGGGATGGGAGCAAGCAATGCCTGCTGGGAATACTTCAGATATTCCGTCATTGGAATATCATGTGGACATCGCAGGGGCTGGCGGTTTTATCATCCTGCAAAAATGATATTTTATACTTTTAATTCCCCTTGGGGACATCCATTGTAATTTGCCTATTTACAATAACATCTTGTGATGCAGTGATCGTCTGAGCATGTTTGCCTAGAAGCTGTGTTCAAGTCCCACCTTGAAATATGATCGCCAGGAGCCAGGAACTGTGTATCAGACACAAACAGGGAAAGCATTGACCACACTTAGAATAGAATCCCTACAGTGTGGAAACAGGCCCTTCAGCCCAACAAGTCCACACTGACCCTTGAAGAGTAACCCACCCAGACCCATTCCCCTACCCTATTACTCTACACTTAGCCCTAACTAATGCACCTAACTCACGTATTCCTGAACACCATGGGCAATTTAGCATTCACCTGACCTGCACATCTTTGGATTGTGGGAGGAGGTCCGGAGGAAACCCACGCAGACACTGGGAGAATGTGCAAACTGCACACAGACAGTCACCCAAGGCTGGAATTGAACCTGGGTCCCTGGTGCTGCAAGGCAGCAGTGCTAACCACTGAGCCACCAATCCAATGGAAGTGCAAGATTTTTTTTGTTGTTGACGAAAGTCATCAAAGCCGGAAATCTGATGTGAAAAGATTACAGGAATAGAAAACTCATTTTCCCAGGGAAGGGAGCTTAAAAGTAGCGATTTAACTGGCTGAACCATAAGACATATTTGTTGATCTTTTTGTTTTAGAAAAAAAGATCGGCAATGACTTTAGTGAAAGAAATAAAACAAAGAATTGCAGCTGCTGGAAATCTGAAGCAAAAACAAATTGCTGGAAAAACCCAATTTTCTGTGCTGAGAATAACAAAGGTTGCGTTTTCAATCAGATCATCACAGAATCCCTACAGTGTGGAAGCAGGCCATTCGGCCCATTGAGTCCACACTGACTCTCCGAAGAGCATCCCACCCAGACTTACCTCACCCCCACCCCCCCCCCCCAACCAATCCCTATAACCCTGATTTCCCACGGCTAACGCACCTAGCCTGCAGAATATTGTCCTGGACAATAAATTTACGGAGTTTGTATTTGATGTGCCCATCTTCTCTGCCCTGACGTTATCAACCTATATCGGTAGAATAATACACCTCAGTTATTAACCTATGTTTCCGATGAAGGGCTTTTGCCCGTAACGTCGATTTTACTGCTCCTCGGATGCTGCCTGAACTGTTGTGCTCTTCCAGCACCACTAATCCAGAATCTATATTTCTCCAGTTGACCATTGCCAAGCGTGTACTTAAATATTCTGAATTTAAAGGAAGCTTCGATGATCTGTTTCTTGAGTGAAGGCTTTCGATACCCCTGTTTATTTTACCCTCTGGCTGGGGGTGTTCAAACATCCAGTGTGAAACTCGTTAGCAGGGATATTGATGTTTTTAAATCACTCTCATTCACTCTATCCTGCAGTGAGCTGTTTATTCACTGGTGAATTGCTTCACTTCTCTCTGAGGTGTGAGCTGATAAAGATGAGTTGGATCCTGGCAATGAGAACAAATTTGATGTTGAAACCAGGTGGTAAAAGCAAACAAAGGCCCCTTAATAACTGCTTTGCCCTCTCTCTGGATTCGAATGATTGATAACATAATTGCCTGTTTTTTAGCAGTGTTTCTTTCATCTTGTATGTTGTAAATTGCCTCCGAGTTGGCAGGACCTGTACAATAGGTATGGAATTTCCCTACATCTCCAGTTTCGTGTTTGATTGCCAGTTTCCAAGTCACAATTGTGAGGAAGAAGCCACATTAAGAAGTTGTAGAATGACAGGTTTTAAGCTAAGGAATGTCAGATACTTGGTTTAAGTTGTGAAGACAGAACTAAGTTTGTTTGAGAGCAGTTTAACTATTCCATAAATCAAATCTCACATTGAAGGCTGATTGACTGTATTAATTTCTCTTTATGGTTTGTTTCCTTGCAAATAAATTTGATTGAGTTTAGCCTGTACATTGTGAACTGCATTTATTGGTAAAGATATAGAGTATAAGTGTTTGCGTTGCTGAAGCTGACATTAGTGAGACCGCACATGGAGTACTGTGTAAAATGTTTGCTTCTTTCCCTGAGGAGGGAGGTAATTGCATTGGAGGCAGCTAAGAGGTGGTTCACTAGATTGATTGCAGAAATGAAGGGTTCATCTTCTGAAGACAAACTGAGCAATTTCGTCCTACACTCTCTCTGGATTTTAGAAGAATGAGAGAGGATGTAATTGGCGGATATAAGATGTTGGAGAAGGTTATAAGAGATAGGGTTTATAATCATCTGGAGAGGAATAAGTTGATTAGGGATAGTCGACACGGTTTTGTGAAGGGTAGGTCGAGCCTCACAAACCTTACCGAGTTATTTGAGAAAGTCACCAAGCAGATGGGTGAGGATAAAGCAGTTAATGTGTTGTATATGGATTTCAGTAAGGCATTTGATAACGTTCCCCACGGTAGGCTATTGCACAAAATACGGAGGCATGGGATTGAAAGTGATTTCAGGGTTTGGATCAGAAATTGGCCAGATTAGAGTGGTGCTGGAAAAGCACAGCAGGTCAGGCAGCATCAGAGGAGCAGGAAAATTGACGTTCGGGCAAAAGCCCTTCATCAGGAATGGGCTTTTGTCCAAAATGTCAATTTTCCTGCTTCTCGGATGCTACCTGACCTGCTGTGCTTTTCCAGCACCGCTCTAAACTAGACTTCTGGTTTCCAGCATCTGCAGTCCTCACTTTTGCCCTGTACAGAAATTGGCCAGCTGAAAGAAGACAAGGTGATGGTTGTTGGGAAAGATCCATGTTGGTGTTCAGTTACTAGTGGTGTACCACTAGGATCTGTTTTGGGGCCACTGCTGTTTGTCATTTTTACAAAAGACCTGGTGGAGATGTAGAAGGTTCGGTTAGTACATTTGCAGACTGCACTAAGGTCGGTGGAGTTGTGAATAGTGCTGAGGGGTGTTGCAGGTTACAGAGGGACATTAGTAAGCTGCAGAGCTGGGTGCTGAGGTGGCAAATGGAGTTTAGTGTGGAAAGGTGTGAGATAATTCATTTTGGAAGGACCAACAAGAATGCAGAGTACTAGGCTAATGGTAAGGTTCTTGGTAGCATAGATGAGCAGAGAGATCTCAGTGTCCATGTACATAGATCCCTGAAAGTTGCCACCCAGGTTGATAGGGTTGTTAAGAAGGCATATGGTGTGTTAGCTTTTATTGGTAGAGGGATTGAGTGTCGGAACCATGAGGTCATGCTACAGCTGTACAAAACTCTGGTGCACCCACATTTGGAGTACTGCGTGCAGTTCTGGTCACCACATTGTAGGAAGGACGTGGAAGCTTTGGAAAGGGTTCAGAGGAGATTTACTGGGAAGTTGCCTGGTATGGAGGGAAGGTCTTATGAAGAAAGGCTGAGGTACTTGAGGCTGTTTTTATTAGAGAGAAGGTTGACTTAATTGAGACATATAATCAGAGGGTTAGGTGGCATAGTGAGAGCCTTTTTCCTCGGATGATGATGGCTAGCACAAGGGAACATAACTTTAAACTGAGGGATGATATAGGACAGATGTCAGAAGCAGTTTCTTTACTCAGAGTAGTAGGGACGTGGAGCACACTGCCTCTAAGAGTGGTAGATTCGCCAACTTTAAGGGCATTTAAATGGTCAATAGATAGGCATATGGATGAAAATGGAATAGTGCAGGTTGGATGGACTTCAGATTGGTTCCACAGGTCGGTGCAACATGGAGGGCCGAAGGGCCTGTTCTGCGCTGTAATGTTCTATGTTCTGTACTAAAAGGGATTGACAAAGTACATATGAGGAACCATCCTCTCTACATGCGACAATCTAGAATGAGATGTCAGTTTCCGAATAAGGGGTAGCACATTTAAAATGTGAGAAATTACGTCTCTCAGAGGGGCGTGTGGGGATGCTGGCACATTGAGAAGTTTAAAGAGGCGATAGAGAGATTTTTAGTTAATAACAGGTTGAAGGGTCATGGAGAGCAGACAGGAAAGTGGAGTTGAGGCCGAGATGAGATCAGCCAGGATCGTGTCAAGTGACGGAGCAGGCTCGAGGGGCTGAAAGGCCTACTCCTGCTCCTAGTTCTGATAGGGGAACAAAAATATCACTGGGAAAGCCCTGCAAGGTGTGTTCGGAAAGAGGAGATGTTAAATCTGTTAGACAGTGCCCCGTTCATTCCAGCTTTCCAGACAGAGCATATTTCAGCTCCCAGGCAATTCAGTGTCGGTCTTTGGGGTTATCTTGTGTCTGTGGACGCCAGTAAAGTATATTGGGAAAGAGTCTTAACTGGATCAAGGTTTGACATTTGGTGTCAGTCTAATCAACAGACTTGAGTGGTACCAAAATCTTTACCCCACAAAAAAAAAGTACCCAAGGCATTTCCTTATGAGAATGTTTGTTTGTCTCGGCAGCAGGTTAGCTTCTTTTGTGCCCATAAATCATCTACAAATTTGGTTAGCTGTAAGGGAATATCTGTGAGATGAAGGCATTATGGTCATTCCAGTGCTATGCAGCTAGAAAGAAGGAATGCAAGATCAGCCAAGGTGAAGCATGTGGTCGGGGGAACTGGGATTTCAAGTATGTCTGTGTGTCCCTTGGCCACAATGTGAAACCATGAATTGCTTCAAGCAGTGCCAAGCAGAAACCAGCCTGAAAATCATTACCAATCCCTTTTCCTGTCAACTGCAGGACTGCAGATAAATGTAAATTGCACATTAATCCTAATTCGGCCATTCACTGGGAATTTGCTTGAGTCCAGATACATTAAAAAAAAAGCTGTCATGGCACCGGGGTAGTGTCCCTACCTCTGGGCCAGAAAGCCCATGTTCAAGTCATGGCTTTGCTGCAGGTGTGTTACAACAGATCCCAGCAGGTCGATGAAGAAAACCCCATGAATGAAAACAGATTGAGGTCTTGTGGAAGCACCGGCAATGCTATTACCTCTGGACCAGAAGGCCTGAGTTCAAGTCTCACCTGCCAGAAATGGGTTGTATCAAGTCTGAGCAGGTTGATGTGGAATTACTTTTTTTAACACTGAAAGCAGACTACAACTTTGTGCGTCAAGTTAGGAGGTGCATACCTTTAATATGTCACTCTTGATAAAAGTATAAAAGATTCACTCGGGTTCTACTCTTCACTTACTGTGTTTTGGAATAGAATGTACAATATTAAAGCTGAAAATGTGTTGCTGGAAAAGCGCAGCAGGTCAGGCAGCATCCAAGGAGCAGGAGAATCGACGTTTCGGGCATGAGCCCTTCTTCCTGAAGAAGGGCTCATGCCCGAAACGTCGATTCTCCTGCTCCTTGGATGCTGCCTGACCTGCTGCGCTTTTCCAGCAACACATTTTCAGCTCTGATCTCCAGCATCTGCAGTCCTCACTTTCTCCTGTACAATATTAAAGCAAGGACTGGTAACAAGCATGTGCACTGACTCACTCGTGCTCACCTTTTAATCTCCCTTCACCTGAAAACTACATGTAGTCTAATCTTTGAGTTGATTTCCCAAACCATGATATATAAACTATCCATGAGTAAACCTTTCATCTCCAAATTCAAGACAACAATGGAATAGGCCCCTGAGCCAGAGTATATCTGCTCCGTCTGTTTCTTTTCTTCTTTATCCTTTTTTTTGTTGTTTTCTTTTCTATTTTTTTTCCTCTCGACTTACTCCATTCCTCAGACAGCTATGGTGGTGGAGAGTTGAGCCAGCACAGACTCAGTGGACATGCAGCCTTAATGTAGCCCAGTAGGGACTCCCTGTTTTAGAAGCACTGCAATGCTAAACCTTTGCCTTTTATTTCTTTATTTTTCTAATTTAGACCTGAGGTTACGTCCCTAGGTATCTTCATACCCTAAGATGGCACCGGAATTGGCGACTTTACCCACTTTTCGGTGTACTCATGTATCCCTGTACTGGAGTACGTGTGATAATAAACCTAATTCTAATTTCTTGGGCCAGTGTATAAGGAGGAAGTTTCTCTCTTTAACTGTTTGGTTGCAGTTTAATCAGCCACACACTGAAATGGCATTGCATTTTACTGCTTCTGATGCACATTTTTCTGATGGAGCCAAATTATTTCTGAACTTTGCTCTGTTAACGAACTGTGGGCAGGTCAGAAGTACACGGTATCACTCCTGGAATACTTTGTTTAAAGCAAACCGTGTTGAATTTGCCCGTCAAAAGCAATCAAGTCATGCTGTGTCACTATAATCCCTTCATGTATTCAGGTTGCTTTATCTCCCATGTTGCATTTTACATAAAAAATGGATTCTGAAAGTATGCTTACACCTATATGTTATAGGTTTACTTCCATACACTCAGAGTGAAAATAAAGTAGGCTTAGAAGCATTGTATAAAGGGATCAGAGCATAGAGATGTAACAGTCCCTATTATAAACTTGTACATCTCTTCTGTATTTGTGCACTTAAAGTCATAGTGATGTACAGCATTGAAACAGACCATTCGGTTCAACCCGTCCATGCCGACCAGATATCCCAACCTAATCTAGTTCCACCTGCCAGCACCCGGCCCATATCCCTCCAAACCCTTCCTATTCTTATACCCATCCAAATGCCTCTGAAATGTTGCAATACACGTACCACCCTCTGTGAGGAAAATGTTGCCCCTTAGGTCTCTTTTATATCTTTCCCCTCTCACCCTAAACCTATGCCCTCTAGTTTTGGACTCCCCGACCCCAGGGAAAAGAATTTGCCTATTAACCCTATCCATGCCCCTCATAATTTTGTAAACCTCTATAAGGTCACCCATCAGTCTCCGACGATCCAGGGAAAACAGTCCCAGCCTGTTCAGCCTCTCCCTATAGCTCAAATCCTCCAACCCTGGCAATATCCTTGTAAATCTCTTCTGAACCCTTTCAAGTTTCACAATACCTTTCCGATAGGAAGGAGACCAGAACTGCACGCAATATTCCAACAGTGGCCTAACCAATGTCCTGTACAGCCGCAACATGACCTCCCAACTCCTGTACTCAATACTCTGACCAATAAAGGAAAGCATACCAAACGTCGCCTTCACTATCCTATCTACCTGCAACTCCACTTTCAAGGAGCTTTGAACCTGCACTCCAAGGTCTCTTTGTTCAGCAACACTCCCTAGGAGTGTAACAGCAGGGTAAATACCTGAGGAATGGGGTCAGTCAGAGTGAACCGGGGAGTGAACAGCAGGATAAATACCTGAGGAGAGGGGACAGTCAGAGTGAACCTGGGGATGAACAGCAGGATAAATACCTGAGGGATGGGGTCAGTCAGACCAAATCATCCGCCGACATTTCCGCCACCTCCAAACAGACCCCACCACCAGGGATATATTTCCCTTCCCACCCCTCTCTGCCTTCCGCAAAGACCGTTCCCTCCGTGACTACCTGGTCAGGTCCACGCTCCCCTACAACCCACCCTCCCATCCTGGTACCTTCCCCTGCTACCGCAGGAACTGTAAAGCCTGCGCCCACACCTCCTCCCTCACCTCTATCCAAGGCCCTAAAGGAGCCTTCCACATCCATCAAAGTTTTACTTGCACATCCACTAATATCATTTATTGTATACGTTGCTCCCGATGCGGTCTCCTCTACATTGGGGAAATTGGGCGCCTCCTAGCAGAGCGCTTTAGGGAACATCTCTGGGACACCCGCACCAATCAACCACACCGCCCCATGGCCCAACATTTCAACTCCCCCTCCCACTCTGCCGAGGACATGTAGGTCCTGGGCCTCCTTCACCGCCGCTCCCTCACCACCAGACGCCTGGAGGAAGAACGCCTCATCTTCCGCCTCGGAACACTTCAACCCCAGGGCATCAATGTGGACTTCAACAGTTTCCTCATTTCACCTTCCCCCACCTCACCCTAGTTCCAAACTTCCAGCTCAGCACTGTCCCCATGACTTGTCCGGACTTGTCCTACCTGCCTATCTCCTTTTCCACCTACCCACTCCACCCTCTCCTCCCTGACCTATCACCTTCATCCCCTCCCCCCTCACCCATTGTACTCTATGCTACTTTCTCCCCACCCCCACCCTCCCCTAGCTTATCTCTCCACGCTTCAGGCTCACTGTCTTTATTCCTGATGAAGGGCTTTTGCCCGAAACGTCGATTTTGAAGCTCCTCGGATGCTGCCTGAACTGCTGTGCTCTTCCAGCACCACTGATCCAGAATCTGCTTTCCAGCATCTGCAGTCATTGTTTTTACCTCGTTGATTTTGAACACTCCCTAGGACCTTACCATTGAGTGTATAAGTCCTGCTATTGTTATGACAAATTATTCATTTGACATTTAAATTGTAAATACCTGTGCTGTAATTGCTTCTTTTTGCCAGTGATGGGGCTGCAGTACCAGAGTGAGAATTTAATCGTAGACAGTCCTTGTTTCAAGTCACCCTGCTCAGTGTCATTTCGCTTTAACATTGTTTATAGCTGAGGCCCATTTCCTCGCATTGCATTCACAGTCCCAGTTTGATCTTGTTGCTTCACCAAACCCCGGAGACCTACCCATGACTTGACCTCCCAGAATGACCCTCCTCTGGCTTACACTGTGTCTCCCCAGCCCCTCCAAAGCAGCGAAGCCACAGGCTGCTCATGAAGGTGGTTCAAAACTTTACTGAATGCTTCCATCTATTGGTGGAAGTTGGTCAGAGCAAGAGGTCTGAAGCTATTGTTTGGATAATCCAAAATTCAGATAATCGAGGTTGTTCTGTATGCGCTGCACTTGTGCTTCTCTGTGGTAGTTGTTGTGGGTCTGGAAGATGCAATTCAAGGAGCCTCGTTAAATTGTTGCAGCAGACCTTGTAGATGGCACACACTGCTGCCACTGTGTGCAGTGAAGGAGACATTTGTTTCAGGCAATAATGTGGTGCTAAACTACCTTAGACCTGGATGGTGCTGAAAATGTGTTGCTGGAAAAGTGCCGCAGGTCAGGCAGCATCCAAGGAGCAGGAGAATCGACGTTTCGGGCATGAGCCCTTCTTCAGGAATGAGGAAAGTGTGCCCAGCAGGCTAAGATAAAAGGTAGGGAGGAGGGACTTGAGGGAGGGGCGTTGGAAATGCGATAGGTGGAAGGAGGTTAAGGTGAGGGTGATAGGTTGGAGTGGGGATGGGGGCAGAGAGGTCAGGAAGAAGATTGCAGGTTAGGGAGGTGGTGCTGAGTTCGAGGGTTGGGACTGAGACAAGGTGGGGGGAGGGGAAATGAGGAAACTGGAGAAATCTGAGTTCATCCCTTGTGGTTGGAGGGTTCCTAGGCGGAAGATGAGGCACTCTTCCTCCAGCCGTCGTGTTGCTATGGTCTGGCGATGGAGGAGTCCAAGGACCTGCATGTCCTTGGTGGAGTGGAAGGGAGAGTTGAAGTGTTGAGCCACGGGGTGGTTGGGTTGGTTGGGCCGGGTGTCCCAGAGGTGTTCTCTGAAGCGTTCCACAAGTAGGCGGCTTGTCTCCCCAATATAGAGGAGTGCAGCGGATGCAGTAAATGATCTGTGTGGAGGTGCAGGTGAATTTGTGGCGGATATGGAAGGATCCCTTGGGGCCTTGGAGGGAAGTAAGGGGGGAGGTGTGGGCGCAAGTTTTGTCTCAGTCCCAATCCTCGAACTCAGCACCACCTTCCTAACCTGCAATCTTCTTCCTGACCTCTCTGCCCCCACCCCAACTCTGACCTATCACCCTCACCTTAACCTCCTTCCACCTGTCACATTTCCAACGCCCCTCCCCCAAGTCACTCTTCCCTACCTTTTATCTTAGCCTGCTTTGCACCCTTTCCTCATTCCTGAAGAAGGGCTCATGCCCGAAACGTTGATTCTCCTGCTCCTTGGATGCTGCCTGACCTGCTGTGCTTTTCCAGCAACACATTTTCAGCTCTGATCTCCAGCATCTGCAGTCCTCACTTTCTCTTCGACCTGGATGGTGTCGATTTTCTTGAGTGCAGTTGGTGCTGCATCCATCCAGGCAATCCTAGAAATCATAGAATCCCTACAGTGTGGAAACAGGCCATTTGGCCCACTATGTCCACGTCGGCCCTCCGAAGAGTAACCCACCCAGACCCATTCCCCTATCCTATTACCCTACATTTACCCCTGACTAATGCACCTAGCCAACACATCCCTGAACACTGTGGGCAATCTAGCATGGCCAAATCACCAAACCTGCACATCTTTGGACTGTGGGAGGAAACCCACACAGAGACAGGGCGAATGTCTGTGTGGAGTTTGCACAGTCACCCAAGGCCGGAATCAAACCCAGGTCCCTGGCGATGTGAGAAAGCAGTGCTAGCTACTGAGCCATCATGACATAAGTTTGGAGTATTCCTGATTTGTAGATGATGGACAAGCTTTGGGGAGTCAGGAGGTGAGTTACTTGCCACAGAAATCCTAACCTTTCATCTTCTGTTCAAGCCACATTATTTACATGGCTGGTCCAGTTATGTTTCCAGTCAATGGTTACCCCAGGATATTTAGTGATGTGTTTTATTTTAGAAGTATTTCAGATAGGAATACACAGTGCTGCACATTATTTCAATTTCTGCATTATTTTGTTCTGTCCACAATAATATTACAAGGATCCAACCTCTGACTTTAGCATTGATGGGCACCAATGATTCATTTAAAACCACTTCACCTAAAGCCATGATTTGAACAAACACATCCACAAGTTTAAATGAGGCAACCATTTTGCATACTCAGTGCCTGTCAAATGAGGGCTCCAGGGGAAAAAAAGTTTTCAGTTCATAAAAACTCAGCTGTTGTGAGGCAGGAAACCTATTTTCTCCCAATCTAGCTTCTATATCCAAACCCACAGCAATATGGTTGCTTCATAAACGTCCTCAGAAATGGGCTACAAGGTAGACCACTTGGTTTTGCCAAACCAGAATACAGTAGACAGTCCTGGGGTGTGTCCATACCAGATGGGTTGTAGCATTTCAAGATGGACTCATTGCCAATACCCAGATGGGGAGTTAGGGGCGGGTAACAAATGCCAGCCTTGCTAGCAGCAGGAAAGAGTGAAGATGAAGTAATTTGGGGGGGGGGGGGGGGAAGAAAGAGCAGGTCATTGGTTTTTGGTACGTGACGTGGTAGAAAGATTGACTCTTCCTGGAAGTTGGGAGCTTTTCCAGCCCCCGGGTTTGGCTTAAAAATGGGATCTCTGAGAGGGTCACACCCAAGCGGCCACCATTCCCAGGGTTGTGGGAGGTGGTTCTGGGTGGAGCAGGTTGGCAGAAGAGAATTAGGAATCGGTTTTATTGTCAAATGTACTCCAGTTACAAAAACACAAATACAGTGATCAGTGTACAATGTTACCACACATCTATGTACAAATCTTAGGCACTAAAATGGATTAGATACAAAAATAGGAAACTAAAGAGAAAAGCTAAAAGCAAGAAGTAACAGGATTGATGAGGGCAGATCGGTGGATGTCATCTCCAGGTATATGGACTTCAGACAAGGTTCCTCCTGGAAGACTGGTTAGCAAGGTTCGATCTCATGGCACACAGGGAGAACTAGCCATTTGGATACAGAACTGGCTCAAAGGGAGAAGACTGAGGGTGGTGGTGGGGGGTTGTATTTCAGACTGGAGGCCTGTGACCAGTGGAGTGCCACAAGGATCGGTGCTGGGTCTACTACTTTTTGTCATTTACATAAATGATTTGGATGTGAACATAGAATGTGTAGTTAGTAAGTTTCTAGATGACACCAAAATTGGATGTGTAGTGGACAGTAAGAAAGGTTACCTCAGATTACAACAGAATCTTGACCAGATTGGCCAATGGGCTGAGGAGTGGCAGATGGAGTTTAATTTCGATAAATGTGAGGTGCTGCATTTTGGAAAGGCAAATCTTAGCAGGACTTGCACACTTAATGGTAAGATGCTGGTGTTGCTGAACAAAGAGATCTTGGGGTGCAGGTTCACAGTTCCTTGTAAGTGGCATTGCAGGCAGATAGGATAGTAAAGAAGGCATTTGGCATGCTTTCCTTTATTGGTCAGAGCACTCGGAAAGGTTTAGAGGGATAAGGGCCAAGTCATGTCAAATGGGACTAGATTAGGTTAGGATATCTTATTGGTGTGGATGAGTTGGACCGAAGGGTCTGTTTCCATGCTGTACATCTCGATGACTCTACTGCGTTTCAATTCATGGTGTAGATTAGGGAAGGGGGTGCAGAGGATGGCACTTCTCGTTCAGAAAAGGCACCACTTGGAAAGGGGATTTGGAGCTGGATTATATTTCATGGGCAGGACATGCTGAGGTCCCATCGGGATTTACGGAAGTGGACACAAGTTCTGAATGTTTCTTGGCTGGGATTTGATATCATTTGATGTATTCGAACCCAGTCAGCTTGTGTTCCAGAAAAATGTCCCTGGGTGATGGCTGACGGATGGAGTTTTGTTTTCCATGCTGATGTGGAAGGTGCCTGCTTTGCCGAGAGACAGGATGGGTGATCCAATACCCCCCCCCACAGCAATGCTGAGCCTCCTGTTAAATACATTGACCACATTGTTTTGCAAAAATGGCACATGACTGCTCCCTTCCTAAAACTATCACTCGGCTTCTTTTCGAATGAGCCGTAGTTTTCCAGGGCATTCGCTGGAGGTTTGACCGAAAGAAGGGCGTTTTGTTTTTGTCCCTATTTTGAAGATTAAAAGGCTGTGAGTTGCTCGAGCTGTCACGTTGTTGGATTCGTAATTCTCCCAACTCTTGCTTTTGTGAACAGGCACATTCTTCATGAAATGGAGCTTGAACTGTGTTTGCCTTTTTGCCCAAGAATAGGCATGGGTGGAAAATAACATCTTTGCAAATTGAAAGGAAGGGTGGAGGGGCTGAAAGTGGTTTGGAGTTTGGAGGGGGGAATTTGTGGCCTGTCTCACTGTCCCTACCTGATCCATAAACCGGTCGTGCAAATATTTTTTAATCAACATGGTTTAAAAATACACAGAAATCAGCACAGCTGTGACAGCATCAGCTGTAAGATAGTCTTTGGAGACCGTATTCTGGAAGACACTATGATCTGAGTGGCAGGGTGGGAATGACAGATGGGTGGGTCAGACTGACTGTTGTTTATGTCTTAACCCTTCGTGAGATCCAGATTGTTTGACTAAATAAGCCAGGCTTGTGATCCCTCAACCATGTGTAAGATCACCACTGTAGCAGCATGAGCCACTGTCATTTTCCCGCAGGGTTGATGTATGAAAAGAACTTTGTTTTTTTAAACAAAATCCAACCACATAATATCTCTGTCTCTTGATTACGGTAGCAGTCTATCATCGTTTGGGAGTGAGCAATTTGACTGTCAGTGTTTATTGACAGGACTGTGTCAGCTAGGAAGATGGACTCTGGGTACACTCTCAGCAAGCATGCTCTGTCGATACCAATTTTAGTTCTGCACTTTGCTTCTGCTTTGACATTCTCCCTCCTGCAGTAATCCACTGAGGATCAAGGTACAGCATCTCCTCTTTCCACTGAGCATTTTACATTGAGTTCGACAATGTTAGATCGAAATCTCTGTGTTTATTTACCGCTTGGGCTTTTTCCTGTTCTCTTAGTCATAGAGATGTACAGCATGGAAACAGATTCTTTGGTCCAACTCATCCTTGCCAGATATCTGAGACTAACCTAGTCCCATTTGCCAGCATTTGGTCCATATCCCTCTAAACCCTTCTTATTCATATACCCATCCAGATGCCTTGTAAATGTTGTGATTGTACCAGCCACCACCACTTCCTCTGGCAGCTCATTCCACGCATGCACCACCATCAGTGTGAAAAAGTTGCTCCTCGGGTCCCTTTAAAATTTTCCCCCCTCACCTTAAACTTAGATTAGATTAGATTCCCTACAGTGTGGAAACAGGCCCTTCAGCCCAAGAGGTCCAAACTGACCCTCCAAAGAGTAACCCACCCAGACCCATTTCCCTCTGACTAATGCACCTAACACTATGGGTAATCTAGCATGGCCAATTCACCTAACCTGCACATCTTTGGACTGTGGGAGGAAACTGGAGCACCCAGAGGAAACCCACGCAGACACTGGGAGAATGTGCAAACTCCACACAGACAGTCGCCCAAAGCTGGAATCAAGCCTGGGACCCTGGTGCTGTGAGGCAGCAGTGCTAACCACTGAGCCACCATGCCACCCCAGTAGAATTCCTACGGTGTGGAAACAGGCCCTTCTGCCCAACAAGTCCACACAACCCTTTGAAGAGTAACCCACCCAAACCCTACCTTATTACTTTACGTTTACCCCTGACTAATGCACCTAACTCTACATCCCTGAACACTGTCGGCAATTTAGCAAGGCCCACCTGACCGGTACATCTTTGGACTGTGGGAGGAGGCCCGGAGGAAACCCACACAGACATGCCCTCTAGTTCTGGGTTTTCCTATTTTTGGGGAAAAGACCTTGGCTATTCTCCCTTTCCATGCTCCTCATAATTTTATAAACTTCTGTAAAGTTCTGCTGTTTTGGTTTCAGTATTCAGCACATTGTCTATTTCTTTCCTTCTCCCATTGGCTGTCCCTTGTATCTTGCACTGTGAAGCAATTCCCATTTAAGCTCTCCTGCCTTCCACTCTGTCACCTACCTTCCTTCTTCCCACCCACCTGTTTCATTTACCCAAAAACCTGATACATTCCTAACTCGTCCAGTTTTGATGCAAGGTCACAGGTACAAGACTTTAACTTAGCTTCTCACTCCTTGGATGCTGAGTATTCTCAGCGTAGTTTTTTTTTTAATTTCAAATTTCCAGTATCTGCTGTATTTTGCTTTTCTCTTGATAAGATCTGTCACGTTAATGATATTATCTAAGAGACAAACACTACTCTGGGATTGATTAACTGCATGGCTAAGTTTATTTAAAACAGTAAACCACATTATTAAGTTAAAGGCAAACATTGCAACAGGACGATCAAGTTCCAAGCATGCTGCCTGCACACTAAAAGACCACAATTTTAATTTTTTTGGATTTTTAAACCAAAATGGAATTTGTCCTGTTCTATAACTGATACGCTCAAAGTTTTACCATCTGAAAAGCAGGTGTATCAAACAGTATTGCTTTTCAAAGCAGGAGGGAGAGGATTTGATACTGAGCCACGCCAAGAGTCTTTTTTGAGTCAAGAAAGTTCTGCCTGATGACTACCCCCTTCAAGATTAAGCTGCAAAGTATTAAAAAGCTGCAAGCACCAGGGAAGCAGAAAACAAACATCTGCAAACTGAAAATATTCCTCTTTGTCTCCCTCACTCCCTCTCTATGTTGGAAGAAGACGAAAGCTTGGCGAAAGAATTCTAACTAGAAAAGACTCTTAGTCAACGACTATCATCACTTTAAAGATAACAATGTGTATCATTCTAAACAATTTGTTTTAAGTTTGAGTCTTCATAATGTGTGGATAGTTAACTAGTGTGCCAGATCTGTGGTAATGATTTAATGTGATGGTGCCAGTGTTTTTCATAGTTATCCATGATACCGTCTGTCATTCCTGTTTGGCAAGTTCATATTGTTTCTGTTTTCTCTGAAGCCTGGATCTCTTCCACTTGCTGTTTCAGGGGCTGTCTGATTTTTTTTTTCCCACTGTGTCCTGCTATTTCAGAAGATCATTGAGATTTTAAAGTTCAGTCATGGGATGTGAGTATCGCTGGCTGGGTCAGTGGTTTATTGCCCATCTCTCATTACCCTTGAGAAGGTGGTGGTGAGCTGCCTTCTTAAACTAGTACAGTCCATCTACTCTAGGTAGACCCACAAAACCATCAGGGAGGGAATTCCAGGATTTTGTCCGAATGATAATGCAGTAACGGTGAGATATTTCCATGTCGAGATGGTCAGTGGCTCAGAGGACTTGCAGTTGGGAGTGTATCTGCTGCCCGTTTCCTTCTAGGTGATAGTGGCCATGGGGTTAGAAAGTGCTGTCTAAGGAGCCTTGGCAAATTTCATAGAATACTGTCTCCAGTTCCTAGCTGTGTGTGCTGTGCATCTCTATCTCCTTTTGCAGGTCAGTTATTTCCTCCAGAGTTGCTTTGACTTCAAGCCGATGTTTTTGTGGCTGCTCATGCTGAGCCTGATCTGTCTTTTGGTGAGCTGCCTCAGGGTTTCCCAAAGATTTTTAATCGTTGGTACAGAACTTGTTATCCGTCCTGTTTGCTTTTGTGCTCTTTCAGCTCTTTGTTCCCCTTTGTGACCTGACCAAGCATTTCCCTTAAAGACTTGATCATGTGAGGTGGTATTCTCAAATTTGGATTTATCCTGGGCCAGTTGTACAGCCTTTGGTGCTTGAGCTTTGTTTTCTCTGTCGAAAGGAGAGCTCAGACTTCAGCTACATTAATTCAGAAGAATGTGAAGTGTTCCATTCTTCTTTAATGCTCATTCTACAGACACATTTGACTCATTCCATGGATTGTGACTGGTGTAAAGGCTCAGTATGCTGGTCTACTTTCAATTGCTGATCCAGATGTGTCTATGATGTAGACCATCTGCAAAGTCCAGGTGTATTGTCTGTAATTGCACCACAACACACCTCACCACATAGAATTGATAAACCATCAGATACTGGAAGGTTTACGTTTTTAAGTTTGGTTTTGGTTTCCCGTGTGCATGGCTGTGTGTTTATCTTAGAATGTACAAGGATAATGTATTGGCAGTTGCTCCATGTCAATCTTAATCAATAATGAATAGTGACCGTTTTCATATTATTTAAATTTGCAGCCACTTTCCAATATTGCCATGGCATTTAAGCTTTCCCAGAGATTGACATTATGCAATGTGTATTCATGGCTCACTGTCACATGTCAATCTGACTCTGGTTCATCAGTCACTTATTTTTCTCACACATATATCCCAAATAGCTTTAAAGTATGGCTGGTAAGTGGCTTGTTTAGATCTTTGCAGGGCTGTTTGTACCTGCGTCAGCTACAAAATGGTCTGGTGCATGACTTTTGCCAATAGTCTTTTCTGCCTAACGCCTTTGCAGACTTGATTGAAAGTTTGGCATTTCCTTGATGCCGTACCTTTCACGTGTTTTGCTGTGTTTGGGTGTATCAGTGATTGTTTCAGCCGTCCAGTTTGTGTGTTGGACCCGTACGCTTTTCTGACCTGTGAGAACCACTTTGTGCCTTTGTCCTATAACTCCTGAATGCTCTCGAGTCTCTGGTGTAGTTTGCCAATCTCTTCTGGAAAGCTTCCACGGAGGTGGATGTATCAGCAACTCAACGCAGTTGGCTACGTCCTGATCTGAAAAATCTTACAATGAGCCCTTTTCTCTGCAAGGATTCTTTAGGTTTCTGTCTACGTGAGGTGAATTCCAGTTGTGGAGTACGTGAAGTTAATCTGCTTCTGTATGGGTGTTCTCATGTTGCCCATATCTTTTTGGGAACTTTTAGCCCTCTGGTCATGAATTCTTTTTGTATTCAAGTAGACCTGTGAATACCTTCGATCCCAATTGGTAGCCACATTTCAATACCTTTTCTGCATTGATGCATTTAAGTCTGCAAATAAAATGAAGTTTTTTTGAACATTTTAAATTTTGTTAGGAAATCTGCTGTGTCCCAGTTTAAACTGTGGAATATTTGTAGGTGTTCCTACACCAAAGGCCTATGAGTTTTTATTTCTTGGTATTGACTCAGCACTTAATCTATTTTCCCTGTCGTTCCATTTTAAAATTTATCTTCTTGGGAAAATAGAGCCTGCTGTGTTTTAAAATTGTTCAGAAGCAGAGACGTCTTCACTGCAGAAATGTTGCTGGAATAAAGCTCTCGAGACCTGATCAAGTATAGCAGAGTTGTTGCAGTAAGGCTTATGAATCCTTTCCCAAGCCATTTTCGAAACTTTTACTCTCCTCTAATTTAAAAAAGCAGAGGAATGTCTGTAATTTCTCCATAACTTAAAACAACATGGAGGATTTGTGCTTTTTGTTCTTCTCAAAATGGCTACCAAGGGATTTTTCTGTCTCTTTTTAAAATTTCCATTTAGTAAATGTATTTTCAGGCCCCAAAATGTTTTTCCTGTCTGACTGCTTCATTTTAGCTTCTAAAGCAGCTTTTCTGGAGTCCAAATCAATTCTGCTTTCAGCATTGAGTTTAAACAGCCTCACAAAAATAGGTCCTTGACATTGTTGTTTCAAAACTTTGGAACAGCTAACAATGTCCACTGCTGGCACTGGATCGTGTTGATGATATTAGTCTAAGAATCAATCACTCCTCGGGGACTGATTAACTGTACAGCTTGATTTGTTTAAAATAGTGAAACACGTTCAAAGTTCTAAAGCAAACATTACAATGGAACGACAGAGTTCCATGTGTGCTGCCTGCACACATCAATCAGATTTAATCTTTTGAATGGTACAATGTATAGCAGAGTCTTCAGGAGCTGCCTTTAGCAAAATTCACCACTCAGACTGCTGCAACATCTGATGAGAACTGGATTTCCCCAGCAGCACACAGTGAGTGAAAAACTGATACACGATGCAAATCACTGGGATAAAATCATTCCTCGCCATTGCCGGGAGTGCAGTCTCCTGAGGTCAGTGCAGGGAAATGAGCCCATGTTCTCTGTTCTGGATAGGAATATGGTGTTCATTGAGTGCAGTTTTGAATTGCGCAGCGTGTTGGGAGATATGGAACTGTTCAGCACAGGCCACCAGGTTGTCAGCACTCTGTTTTTGTTCAATTTATTCCTAGTGACATTAATGTCTATTTTGATTGGCAAATTATATATACCTGTCTTTGTTTTGTAGCAGCTTGGGTTAAGGGGAAGAGAGAACATCTAAGTGGATTGTGAGCGCATGTTGGTGTTGCTGAACGACAGTAGTGGCTGGTGACTACTGTAATTCTGCGAAGGAGATGCCTTGCTAATGCAAAGGCCTTGATCAGGGATGTGTAATCCAAGTTTTAACAGTTACTTCAAAAACATCTTCTACATCAAAATGACTTTACAGTACTGTGCTAGTGGTAAATTAAATGTTTACTACTGTGCCCACTTAACATTTTTGTGTACTTGCGGTCTATCAGTGCATAAGTTTTCAGGGTGAATGAGGTAATCTGTTAGCCAATTATTTTCAGCTAATTCCAGCGAGATCAGGAATCACTGGGGTCAATTATACTATATCCCAATGTCCATGCCTGTGGTAGTTCTAAGTACTGAGTGCTTTGTATCTCTAGCTAAGATTCAGAGGAATGGTATCCTTGACTGTATGGTTAGCACTGCTGTCTCCCTGTGCCAGGGACCTGTCTGTGTGGAGTTTGCACATTCTCCTTGTGTCTGTGTGGGTTACCTGTGGGTGCTCTGGTTTCCTCCCACTGTCCAAAGATCTGCAGGTCAGATGGATTAGCCATGCTAAATTGTGTCCAGGGATGTGCAGGTTAGGTAGACTGGCCATGGAAAATGCAGGGTTACAGGAATAGGGTGGGGGTCCGAGTGGGATCCTCTTGGGTGGGTCAGTTTGGACTTGATGAGCCAAGTAGCCTGCTTCCACATTGTAGGGATTCAATTAAACACCCATGTCTTGTGAGAGTCCAAGGTTGCAAAACTCTTCAAATTCATAGCATGAGTAAACTATCAGAACAATTAAAAGGCTGTAAGAAACAGCATTACATTTGAATAACTGCTAAAGGGAATCAACTGTGCTGCACAGTTTAGTTAATCCGATTGTCTCACACACGTCTAGTGTGTTGGGAATGGACTTTCCGAGTTGGGAATAAGCATTAGGCTGCCCCCTTCCCCACATTCAGTTCTGTAACATCTTTAATGAATAACCACAAGTGATTATCTCACTAGTATGTGTTAAACAAGGGAACCAAGGTAAAAGGAAAGCCATGATGTGGTTAACATTTTTTTTGTACATTTGCGGGATGAGGGTCTTACTGGCTAGGGTGCATTTATTACCTAGAGGGCAGTTAAGTATCAATCACATTGCTGTGTGTCTGGAGTCATGTGTAGACCAGACCAGGTAAGGATGGCAGTTTCCTTCCCTGAAGGACATTAGTGAACCAGATGGGTTTTTCCAACAATTGACAGTGGATTCATGGTCATCATTAGATTCTTAATGCCAGATAATTATTGAATTCAAATCCCACCACTGGTCCCCAGAACATTATCACAGTCTTTACATTAGCAGTCTCGCAATAATACCACTTGACCATTCCCTCCCCTTATTGTCCTGTATTTAAAAGTCAACATTATGCCTTGCAATTATTATTTGTAAGCCATCCCTCAAAGATATAGATAAGGTGGGGGTGTGGGGGTGAGATGGTGGTGGGCGATTTAAGTAGGTGAGGGGATGTGGAGGAAATGAGAGAGGTGGGTAATGGGCTAGAAACTGGAGATGGGTAACTTTTCCAGCCCTCCAAGGTTGGCCTGGAATCTCAGGCTTTGAAGGTCAATCTCCAAGACACTATTGGAGAAAAATCGCACAGACTTTAAAAATGACTTTTTTAACATATAATTTTCTTTTGAATGTTTCTCCTCACCAGATATGAAAATGGGGGTTGCTGTGGAGAAAAAAAAGTTGGTTGACCAACAATTGAGCATCATCCAATTGGATCATGGGTCATTTTACTTTCCATTAATGTGGGAAGGCGGTGCACCACAAGGATAGAAATGCTGACTCATGGCTGGAGGTTGGGTGATAAAATCACCAGGAAGATGCCAAGTTGGCAACCTCATGCTGAAATGGAACATTAGCCATGACTTTCAGTAATGAAACCTGAAAGTCTGTATTTTATCCTCCTCCTATTACTGTTCTTTCTTTTTAGAAGTGCTTTGTGTGGGATAAGACTATATGAATCTCTGGTAATATTCATCTCCCTCCTCTCTGCTGATTCATGTTGGAGCAGGATATCAGGGTAACATGGCAGCGAGCATTACACTCACCCCAATGCCTGTTCTCTATCAGTCAAAAGTTTGCAACCAGTTCTTTGACCATTGAGGGAGCATCACAGCTAAATCCTTTATCTGACAGACGCACACAGACACACACACGCTTCTCAAACTGGAACTGAGATCAGTAGTTGACAAAAGAGCAGCTAGTTAACAGGTAATAAACTACAACTGGGGGGAGTGCTACAGAGACCTGTGCTGGGGTCTCAACCACTTACAATTTACATCAATGACTTCAATGAAGGGACAGATGCATTGAAGTCCCATTTGCTGCTGAGGGAAAAACAGCAAGGAAAGCAAGTTGTACAGAGGACACAAAATGTCTCCACAATGATGTGGAAAGGTTGTCAGTATGCGGAAATTTTGCAGTTGCAGTATAATGTAGGAAAATGCGAGATTGTCCACTTTGGTAGGAAGAATAGAAAAGTAGAACATTGTCTAAAAGTTTAGTGGTGCTGGTGTTGGACTGGGTGTACAAAGTTGAAAGTCTCATAACACCACCTTCAATGCAAGCAGTTCCAGCTCCCTCCATACCATACCATTCTGCAGTATCAATCCTTTTAGACAATCTTAAAAATCACACAACACCAGGTTATAGTCCAACAGGTTTATTTGGAAGCACTAGATTTTGGTAGCTACCTGGTGAAGGAGCAGTGCCCCAAAAGCTAGTGCTTCCAAATAAACCTGTTGGACTATAACCTGGTGTTGTGTGATTTTTAAGATTGTCTAAAAGGATTGATACTGCAGAATGTTATGGTACGGAGGGAACTGGATATGCTTGTATGGAAGGTTAGCGTACGTGTATGGCAAATACATAGGATGGGAGGTGGAATGTTGGAATATAAAAGGAAAATCAACATAAAGATGATATTTTCTGTTGTGGAGCAATCTAGAACCAGAGGTTATAGCTTTAGGATGAGGGGGAGCAGATTTAAATCCGAGATGACTGAAGTGTCAGTGGGGGAGCACTTTGGGGCCAGCAACCATAATTCTATTCGTTTTAAAATAGTGATGGAAAAGGATAGACCAGATCTAAAATTGAAGTTCTAAATTGGAAAAAGGCCAATTTTGATGGTATTAGGTAAGAACTTTCAAAAGCTGATTGGAGGCAGATGTTCGCAGGTAAAGGGACGGCTGGAAAATGGGAGGTCTTCAGAAATGAGATAGCAAGAATCCAGAGAAAGTATATTCCTGTCAGGGTGAAAGGGAAGGCTGATAGGTATAGGGAATGCTGGATAACTAAAGAAATTGAGGGTTTGGTTAAGAAAAAAGGAAGCATATGTCAGATACAGACAGGATAGATCGAGTGAATCCTTAGAAAAGTATAAAGAAAGTAGGAGTATACTTAAGAGGGAAATCAGGAACGCAAAACGGGGACATGAGATAGCTTTGGCAAATAGAATTAAGGAGAATCTAAAGAGTTTTTACAAATATATCAAGGACAAAAGGGTAACTAGGGAGAGAATAAGGCCCCTCAGAGATCAACAAGGCGGCCTTTGTGTGGAGCCACAGAAAATGGGGGAGATACTAAATGAATATTTTGCATCAGTATTTGCTGTGGAAAAGGATATGGAAGATATAGACTGTAGGGAATTAGATGGTGACATCTTGCAAAATGTCCAGATTAGAGGAGGAATTGCTGGATGTCTTGAAACAGTTAAAGGTGGATAAAACCCCAGGACCTGATCAGGTGTACCCGAGAAATCTGTGGGAAGCTAGAGAAGTGATTGCTGGGCCTCTTGCTGAGATATTTGTATCATCGATAGTCACAGGTGAAGTGCCGGAAGACTGGAGGTTGGCAAACGTGGTGCCACTGTTTAAGAAGGGTGGTAAGGACAAGCCAGGGAACTATAGACCAGTGAACCTGACCTCGGTGGTGGGCAAGTTGTTGGAGGGAATCCTGAGGGACAGGATGTACATGTATTTGGAAAGGCAAGGACTGATTAGGGATAGTCAACATGGCTTTGTGCATGGGAAATCATGTCTCACAAACTTGATTGAGTTTTTTGAGGAAGTAACAAAGAAGATTGCAGCAACAAAGAAGAGGGCAGAGCAGTAGATGTGATCTATATGGACTTCAGTAAGGCGTTTGACAAGGTTCCCCATGGGAGACTGATTAGCAAGGTTAGATCTCATGGAATACAGGGAGAACTAGCCATTTGGATACAGAACTGGCTCAAAGGTAGAAGACAGAGGGTGGTGGTGGAGGGTTGTTTTTCAGACTGGAGGCCTGTGACCAGTGGAGTGCCACAAGGATCGGTGCTGGGCCCTCTACCTTTTGTCATTTACATAAATGATTTGGATGCGAGCATAAGAGGTACAGTTAGTAAGTTTGCAGATGACACCAAAATTGGAGGTGTAGTGGACAGCGAAGAGGGTTACCTCAGATTGCAACAGGATCTTGACCAGATGGGCCAATGGGCTGAAAAGTGGCAGATGGAGTTTAATTCAGATAAATGCGAGGTGCTGCATTTTGGGAAAGCAAATCTTAGCAGGACTTATACACTTAATGGTAAGGTCCTAGGGAGTGTTGCTGAACAAAGAGACCCTGGAGTGCAGGTTCATAGCTCCTTGAAAGTGGAGTCACAGGTCGATAGGAGAGTGAAGAAGGTGTTTGGTATGCTTTCCTTTATTGGTCAGAGTATTGAGTACAGGAGTTGGGAGGTCATGTTGCAGCTGTACACGACATTGGTTTGGCCACTGTTGGAATATCGCGTGCAATTCTGGTCTCCTTCCTATCGGAAAGATGTTGTGAAACTTGAAAGGGTTCAGAAAATATTTCCAAGGATGTTGCCAGGGTTGGAGGATCTGAGCTACAGGGAGAGGCTGAACAGGCTGGGGCTGTTTTCCCTGGAGCGTCGGAGGCTGAGGGGTGACCTTATAGAGATTTACAAAATTGAGGGGCATGAATAGGATAAATAGGCAAAGTCTTTTCCCTGGGGTCGGGGAGTCCAAAACTAGAGGGCATAGGTTTAGGGTGAGAGGGGAAAGATATAAAAGAGACCTAAGGGGCAACATTTTCCTCACAGAGGGTGGTACGTGTATGGAATAAGCTGCCAGAGGATGTGGTGGAGGCTGGTACAATTGCAACATTTAAGAGGCATTTGGATGGGTATATGAATAGGAAGGGTTTGGAGGGATATGGGCCAGGTGCTGGTAGGTGGGACTAGATTGGGTTGGGATATCTGGTCGGCATGGATAGGTTGGACCGAAGGGTATGTTTCCATGCTGTACATCTCTATGACTCTAGGAGAAGAAATTACTTCTCTCAAAGGGTCGTGAATCTGTGGAATTCAGTCCCACAGTGTTGGAGGAATATTGAGTCAATTTAAGGAAATTGGCATGTTTTTTAATTAATAAAATGTTGCGGGATTATGGAGAGCGAGACGGAAAATGGAGTTAAGGCAGAGCTGAGATCAGCCAGGATTGTGTCACACAGCAGAGCAGGCTCGGGGTAAGGGTGTGCTGAATTACCGTCTCCTGCTCCTAGTTCTGACATTCTTAGAGGCCTTGCAAGAGTTGTGCAGACCTTGGGTCTGCATCTGGCGTACAGTGTATGTTTTTGGTCTCCTTGCATAAGAAGGGATATGTTTTTGTTGGATGCAGTTCAGAGGAGGTTCACTTGGCTAATACCTAGGATGAATAGGTTATTTATGTGAGGAAATATTTGAATAGGTTGGGCCTAAACTTATTGGAGTTTATAAGACACCAAGATTATTTTAGCAGATCTCGGAGGAGTCTTGACAGGATGAATATTGGAAGATGTTTTCCCTTGGAAGTAAATCCAGACTATGGGGCTCAGATTAAAAATGAGAGATTTCCCATTGAAGGCTGAGATGAGGAATTTCTTCCAAGGATTGTGAATCTTTGGAATTCTGTATCGAAGAGAGCAGCAAATGCTGGGTCATTGAATAAATTCTGAGCTGAGTGAGCAAGTCAAGAGCACAGGTGTCATATCGACCTACCAAACAGAGAAAGGATCTTCAGCTTAGTCAGTGACAGTGCCTCCACGCCTGAGCCACGGGAGGAGTTTTCATTTTAACAGAAGTCTGATCAACAATAAGAATCAAATCACAATTTGAAGATGCCGGTGATGGACTGGGGTGTGCAAAGTTAAAAATCACACAACACTAAGTTATAGTCCAACAGGTTTATTTGGAAGCACTGGCTTTCAGAGCGCTGTTCTTTCATCAGGTGGTTGTGGACTAACCACCTGATGAAGGAGCAGCACTCCGAAAGCTAGTATTTCCGAATCAAATCACAGTAAGTGTCTCAGACTGTGAGATATGTTGTCTGGTGTCAGCTCTGACTTGGCTTGTTCTCCAGTAGCATCCTCTCTCACCTGAATCTCAAGGCTAGTTCAAAACCCACTGCCTAAATCTTGAGTGTGAATTCTCAAATATACAGGCCCCTTGAACCTGCTCTGATATTCTAGATCATGTTCTGATTATCTTCCTTGGTACAATTTTCCTGCACTGTCATATGTTCATGTCATCAGTACCTATAAGTCTTTTAATAGGTGTCACCTTCTTAAATAGACAAAGGAGATCCCAGTGATTTTCAAAGAAGTGTTCTCCCTATGGTCTGAGCAATATTTATCACTGTGTTGTCATCCTCCATTGCTTCTGTGGAATCTTGCTGTGTATGAACCGACCGCCATGTTCCTACACTAATCAGGTATTTAATTGGCTGTAAGGGGCTTTGAGGCATCTTGAGGTTCTGAAAAGTATGAACTAAGCTTTGAAGATTCATATGAAACTGAAAACAAGGTAAAATTGGAGCAAGCTCTCTGAAGGGACCTGCTAAATGTTGTTGAGGAGAGAGGGGGATAATGTTATTGGTTAAAAATGTTCCAGAAAGTACTACGTTCTGGTCTGTTTCAGGAATTCATGCAAATTTTGTCCGAGTAACTGAAGTAAATTGTGTTCAGCCTCGTCTGGCAGGACCTGGTAATACCTTCTGCTAAAAATCTTCCTTAGCATGACTTCCAACTCCCATTTGTCTTTCAGCATACTATTCACTGGATTCCTCGTAGCCGTGAGGTCTGTCAGTCCTGGACATCTTCAGTGGTAACTACAGTGTACTCGCTGCTGTATTCTATCCCACTGGTGTTCCAGCTGAAACCTGATATGGTATGTACAACCAAACTGGTGTTAAAGCCGAGACCACCTTTTTTCGGGTATACAAACTGCTATTTTCACTTTATATTTGCTCTGCTTCTCGTTCAGTTCTCTGCCAAAAGGCAGTAGGTCCACAGGAGGTCAGATAAGGGGGCAGCTCAAATTTGCCCCAGCCCAAATCCTATATCCTCGGCACCAACCCAACCTATGTCAGGCACCCAATCATCTGTGTCGTCCCCATAAGAGTTCACATTGCTGAGGAAATATTAACTTTGACGTGTGTGTTGTAGTCCGGAGTTATGGATTGTGATGTGTGAGGCTCCAGGTTTCTTTCCTTCTCATGGGTGTTCAGGAGATTCCTGGTGTTGGTGCACGTTGAAAGGGGTTGCCGATTGATACTCAACCTGTTTGTGGGGGTGGGGGAGGGGGGGTGCATTGTGAAAACTCCTTCCTTGACTATCAAGCACTGGAATGGGAAATCGAACTCAGAGGCAGGGTTGTTCCCACTCCAACACAAGACCTCCACTCCTGCAGTTTATCAGACAATTAATGTCAAAGCTTTAGTTGAAATACTCTTTTATAGAGTTGAGCAGTTGTCTGATAAGTTGATCGATTGTATACAGCGAGTGAAATGTGGTAAGCCTTGCTTATTTTTATCTGAGGATGTGAAACTTCCCCCACCCCATGGTGGAATTCTGACTTTTGGATAATGGGATTCCATCCTTAATTTTTTTTTAAATGGCCCTCACCTGCTGGTACCTCCAACACAACCCACTCCAAGAGGAGAGGGTCTTGACATCTGGAAAATCACTCAATATTGAGACCAGGCGCAGGTTCAAAGGAGATGTCCTGAGCTCATTCATTGGGAGGGTACTGCTGGTCACTTGGTGGAGTTCCAGTATTCAGTGGGCAGTGATGGGAGCTGGTGCTATGATGGAGAGTTGATAGTGAGAACAAGGGGATGCTAAATGAGTAAGTGGGAAATGGCCTGCAGAATGAGTGAGGGGTTCAGGGAGTGGGGCTGCTATGGGAATGGGGCTGGAGAGAGAGTCGGTGTGGTGGGAAGAGGGACTGATTACAATGTGTTGGGCTGGACGATGTTTCACGGAGTCTTTCGTCACCAGGGAATGTAGAGAGTTTGACTGAGACCGATGTCAGTGCATAAGATAATAAAACGTTTCAAGTGCAGATTTTTCTTTATGCGATGATGTAGTATTCTATGTTGATTTATAATATGTGAACTTTAACTTACTAAATGTTACCATGCTGCTTTATTACTGTTTTGTTTTTGCTGGCATCTGCAGAGAATGTTAACCTCAAGAATTTTCTTTGTACACTCAAGGGATCTGGGCATTGCAGGCAAGATCCAGCATTTTTAGCTTTTCCCTAATTGCCTTTGCAAAGGTCATTTTCAGTTAAAATGTGGTCACTTTGGAAAATGCTTTATGAAGCATGACCACTGTTATGCTTCACATGTAGGTAGTCTCGCAGGGGCATGGTCTGGTGTTAATATGAGCTTCATCCTGTCACAACCAGACATGTCCTCCAGAGTGGTCCATGAACTGCAGATTTATACTGTTGGTTTAATTGCTTGCTTTTCGTTTTGAAGTGTTTCAATTTAAGAAATAAAACAACAGTTATGTGCTTTAAATAAGGTAAAAGTTAACTTTATTGCACAGCTATTGCTGAAAGTTTAAAAAAAATAGTAAGTTCTGAGCTGAAATACAGACACAAAAAGTTAAAGAAAGTTACTTATGAAAGTAAGATCTGTCTGTAAGATCATTTGCAGTTGTGATACTTGAAGTGAAAACATGGATTTAGATTTCAGCAGCTGTGATGGCTTCTGTAGTTGAATTCGCCAAGGTTTCTTTTATTAGACTCAGTTGGTGGAGCAGTTTTTGGAGCCAGGAAAGGTTTGTTCTTGTTACTGGTTCTGCTGACAAAACAATCATTGGATTGGACTCCTCTAGAGAAGAGAGAGATTTTCGGGCAGCATTGTTCTCTGCAGCTCCTGGTATCGGAGCAAAATCCAGCTCTCACCTACTGCCATGGACACTCCAGCTGGAGCTGGTGGATGGAGCTGTCATCACGCAGTCTCCTGAGAGCTCCACACAATCAATGGCTCTTTCAGCCAGTTTTCAATCACAGCCAATCAAAATGGTTGCTGGTTTTAACTTTGAAGTCATTGCTGCACAAAGCAGTGTCATTTAGACTGGAATTCACTGCCACACCCTTCCAGTCTCCTATTGATCATTTCTGAGTCTCCACATTACTTCATAACCTTTTGTGTTCAACTCTTAAAGTAACAGAGCAGTCTGCCTGCTTTTGGCTGAATTAAATCAACAAGAGCAGTGATGTGATTTCTTGTATGATTCTAGTCCATTTTTAAAAGCTGCATTAGCTTTCTGTGCAATATATAATAATATGGCACTAGGTACATTGAAGGCTAAAATGCTGAGCTGACTGAAGTGATTCAGTACAAGTGCACTGGCCCACATTCCTGATGGCAATTGTAGCCAAACGAATGGAAAAAGCTAACGTTTCTATCCACCATTAATCTATTAATTCTGCCTTTTTGAATTAGCCTGGAAGCGTTCACATTCACTGCGGATCGTAAGTGTTGTAATGATGACTTCTTGCGACAAAATATTTTCTGACCTTTGTCTGTGGCCACTGACATCCCTCTTTATTTCACGTGACCAGGCCCCTGATTTTACATTCCCTCACTGAGGAGGCTTTGTACACTGCAACTTGGGTTGTTGTGCAGGAACTCGATCATTAAAGAGCTCTTGCGGCTGATCATGACTGCTTCCATTCTTGTCTGCCTTCCAGCTAGCACTTTCCACTCTAATCCAATCGTCCTTGTTCCCCTGGAATATATTTCATGCTTTGTGCTTAGGTGCGCTCCAGTGTTGTGATTGGCCCTACTTCAAGAACCAGATCTGTCAGAGTCAGGGCAGTGGGAACTGCATACGGTGAGAATACTGTTCAGAGTCACATCCTAGCGATGGCACAATCTAGCTGATGATCTTGCATGTCTCCAGGAATATTTATGCCATGGTTGGTTCTGAAAGAAGCTGTTTGTTACCAATAGTTTGTGGTAGCAGCACGTTCAGAATGGTTTCTGGCTTGTGGTCTGTGCCTCTATCGTGGAGAATAGACACGATTCGTTTTTGGCAATCAAAGCGTTGCACTGTCTCCATATTTGTTTGTCTGGTGAATGGACACCAAAGCTCTGGCCTCTACATCTATAAGAATCTCCATTCCTACTTCAAATTCATTCTGTCACTTCTGGAGGTGAACTGGCTTGAGCAGGATCAGGTTAACAACGCCAAGAATGACTAATTGACCCTGAAGGAAATATTGCAGGGTGGATTCTGTCCACTTGCTAACCACACCCATTGAAGCAAATGGACTGCAGAGGGTTACACCGTCACTAATCTGTGCCTATCTGTCCCAACGTCACAGAGCAATGGGATATCATGTTCTCCAACCACAGCTGGAGATGGCCCGCAGACCCATATATCCCACTCCCTCATCCAAGTTCTTGATATGAATCGTAAATAGATGAGGACCTGGCACTAATCTTTGTAGCACCCCATTAGTGACAGCCTGCACATTGACACTCTCTTTTACATTGCTGTTAACCAGTAAGGTGGGCTGAAAATGAGAAGTCAATGAGCACATGCAAATGGAAAGCATGTCAACAATTTTCATCCACACCAGACAGCAGATTGACCGGTTGTATAGTACTGCTGGTGAAGAAAAACCCAGAATAGCCTCCAGGAGCTACACGCAGTGTAAAATACTAAGAAACATATCGGTAGCGCCCAACTATAGATTGAATGACTGGACAAAGATTTGACAGAGTATAATGTAGGAAGATGTGAAGTTGTTCATTTTGGCAGGAAGACTGAAAAAAAGGAGAGTATTAAAGGACAGGGACTGCAGAATTCTGAAGTGCTGAGAGATTTTGATGTTTTAGTGCGTTATTCAGAAAACGCTGGAACAGCATGTGTTTGGGAAATCTGATGGCATGCTACCCTTTATTACGAGAAGAACTGGACATAAAAGTAACAATGTTATGCTTCAGTTTTGCACATTGGTGAGACTATATCTCATCCTGCATGCAGTTTTTATCTCCATATTTCTGGAAGGATGTAAATATATTGGAGGCAGGTCAGAGATGGTTTACTGAGTTGGTGTCTTAAATGAATGGAATCTGCTATGAGGGAAAAGCAGACAGGCTGAACTTGTTTTCACTAGAGTTCAGAATAGTGAGGGGAGATTTGACTGATGTGTTAGATCCTAGGCAAAAGTGAGGACTGCAGATGCTGGAGATCAGAGTCAAGATTAGAGTAGTGCTGGAAAAGCACAGCAGGTCGGGCAGCATCTGAGGAGAAGGAAAATCGATATTTTTAGGTAAAAGCCCTCCATCAGGAATATGAAGGGCTTTTGCCCGAAACATTGATTTCCCTGCTCCTTGGATGCTGCCTGACCTGCTGTTCTTTTCCTGCACCATTCTAATCTTGTCGTGTTAGATTCTGAATAGTCCTGACAGAATGGATGTGGAATGGATGTTTCCTTTGTGAATGAGTCCTGACAAGGGGACAATGTTTTAAAATTAGGTGTTGCTCCATTAGAACAGAACTGAGGGAAATCTTTCTCTCAGAATTGTGAAACTTTGGAACTCTGCATCAGTAGATAGTGGAGACAGCAGCACTGAACATGTTTTAAGTTTGACAGAGATACTTAAGCAAGTTTAGGTTGATTGGGGATAGAGGAGGTTATGGAATTGGTAACACAGATCAGCCAAAATTCTACTGAATGGCAGATCAGGCTTAAAGGGCCAATTGGTCTACTTCTCCTCCTAATGTGTATGTGTACTTGTTGTCCGAGTTGAAATGATGCTGATAGACTCTATTGTGGTTTACAAGGTCTGAGGCACTTCATAGGATCACTGACTTGGAACTATTCCTAAATTAACCGTTATTCTCTCTTTGAACTGTGGCCATTTCTCCAGAGGAAATTTTGTTCAAAATAAATGGAATGATTTGATAATTGTTGAGTTAAAGTATCCTTGGTTGAGCCTAGCCTACAGTCAGTTACTGAGGTGATGGTAAGCCTACTATTTTTGCCTTGTGATATTTACTGCTGAGGAAATAGGGTTAAAACTGCAGCTGGACAGGAGCACATTACAGTGTCCTCTGACCCAATTTTCAACATAGAATCATAGAAATCCCTACAATGTGGAAGCAGTCCATTCAACCTATCGAGTCCACATTGAAAGTCCGAAGGGCATTCCACCCGGACTCACTACCCTACCCTGTAGTGGTGTGTTCATGCTACCTGTATTGCTTTCCAGAAGACATTTATAAATTTAGATATTATTAATAAAGTTTTTTTTAACCATGTCATAAAGTGGTAATTACTTGGAAAGTAAGCGATAGTCGGTTGAGATAAAGGAACCTTCCCATGTGGACAGGATGTGACGAGTGTTCTCAAGAATCTATATTGGTGTTTTAAGTTTCTATATCAATAACTTAGATGCATATTTGAGTTTGTAAATTACATTTAAATTGGAGGAATAATGATGCACTTTGAGCAGCATGTTACAAAGGGTTCTAGGTAGTTTAAGTGATTGGACAAAACCGTGACATGTGCAGTTAAATGAGTGGAAAGAAAGGTGATTTCAGAATATTTTCTGAACATTAGGTCAGGAACTAGAGGTGCCGAGGATTTGAGTGACCTTGTGCAGAACTGCTAAAAGTATTCCAAGTCTAATGTGATGTTGGTCTTGTATAATTCACAGGATTGAAATACAAAGGCGAGGACAGGATAATTCTGCTGTACAACACTCTGGTCAATTCCCATCCATAGCACTCTGTTGACTTTCAGACCTTTTCCTCAGCAAAGATATACTGAACTTGTAAGGTGTACAGCATGGATTAACCAGTATGTAATCAGGGCTTAAAGGTGACGGTGGCATGGTGACTCAATACTGCTGCTTGTTGCGCCAGGGGCCTCGATTCAATTCCAACCTTGGGTGACTGTCCAATTGGAATTTGCTCATTCTCTCCATGTCTGGGTGCTCTGATTTCCTCTCAGGGCCCACGGATGTGCCAGCTGGGTGGATAGACCATGCTAAATTGCCCCACGGTGTCTAGGTGGATTAGCCATGGGAAATGCAGGGTTACAGGAACGGGGTGAGTCTGATTGAGATGCTCTTTGGTGGGTCCGTATGGATTTGATGGGCCGAGTGGCCTCCTTCCACACCTCCAAGAGGTTCTATGATTCTGTTATAGGGATAGATTGTTCAATCCCAGTTTGTATACACTTGCGTTTAAAAGGCTGGGGGTTGAACAAGTGTGAGATCTTTGCAATAAAGGAATTCAATAGAGTTGGAAAATGCTATTTCTTCTGGTGAAGAATCCACAAGTACGTGCAATCATAAAAATTAAAGCTAGGATATGAAGGTATGAAATCCAGAAGTACTTTATCCACACGTGGGTAGAGGAAATTTGGACCACTCCCCCACACAGTCTGTGGCTGCTGGAATACTTGAATTTTTTTTTTAAACCCTGATGGATTTAATTTACAGGAAGGTATGAATGGATTATGGATCTTAAGAGGGTGAGTGGATTTGACAGAGAAACTGGTCCATAATCAGATAGGGTTGATTGGCTTTCCCTGCTTGGTTCCTATGCTCAATTTGATTTCATTGAGATGAAACTTGGACAGGTTTCTACAACAGATGAACAATTCACTCTGCCAGATTACTGCCTAAGCAACTGTGACAACCCCACCCCCCACTGTTAGCGCTATGTCAACGCAGAACAAGTGCTGACAAATCAGCTTAACTTGATTCATGTTTTAATCCGGTTTCCCATCAATCGAATTTCTCAAATATTCTTGGATTCTCATTCCATTTTGAGTGGGAGTGTAAGGTTCTGCCCAAAGTAATTGGCTTTAAACTGAACCTTTACAATTCTGATTTGGGGATTAGATTAGATTACTTAGTGTGGAAACAGGCCCTTCAGCCCAGCAAGTCCACGCCGACCCTCCGAAAAGCAACCCACCCAGACCCATTCCCCTACATTTACCCCTTCGCCTAACACTACGGGCAACTTAGCATGGCCAATTCACCTGACCTGCACATCTTTAGACTGTGGGAGGAAACCGGAGCACCCGGAGGAAACCCACGCAGATACGGGGAGAATGTGCAAACTCCACACAGACAGTTGCCTGAGGTGGGAATTGAACCCGGGTCTCTGGCGCTGTGAGGCAGCAGTGCTAACCACTGAGCCACCGTGCTGGTGTTGGACTGGGGTGTACAAAGTTAAAAATCACACAACACCAGGTTATCGTCCAACAGGTTTAACTGGAAACACTAGCTTTCGGAGTGACGCCCCTTCTTCAGGTGGTTGTGACACTATATGAATGAGCAGGGCTCCGAAAGCTAGTGATTCTAATTAAACCTGTTGGACTATAACCTGGTGTTGTGTGATTTTTAACTTTTAACAATTCTGATTTCTGTACAGGTGAAGATGGTGTTAAAACCCTGCGAATTGGTTTTTTGCAACACGTTAGCTGAACACAATCCTGGATCATGTGGGGAGAAGGTGCTTGCCGTAGTACTGCCAATGGGGATTTTGTAAAATGTCTTTTGCCGGAGAAACTTGGGTTTCTGAAAAATAAGAATGACATCCTCCTGAGTTACCCCTGAGTATAAAGAAAGGGCAAAAGGGTAACTAGGGAGAGAAAAGGGTCCCTCAAAGATCAGCAAGGCGGCCTTTGTGTGGAGCCACAGGAGATGGGGGAGATACTAAATGAGTATTTTGCATCAGTATTTACTGTGGAAAAGAACATGGAAGATATAGAACGTAGAGAAATAGATGGTGACATCTTGAAAAATGTCCATATTACAGAGGAGGAAGTGCTGGATGTCTTGAAATACATAAAAATGGATAAATGCCCAGGACCTGATCAGATGTACCCCAGAACTCTATGGGAAGCTAGAGAAGTGATTGCTGGGCCTCTTGCTGTGAGATTTGTATCATCGATAGTCACAGGTGAGGTGCCGCAAGACTGGAGGTTGGCAAACGTGGTGTCACTGTTTAAGAAGGGCGGTAAAGACAAGCCAGGGAACTATAGCCTGACCTCGGTGGTGGGCAAGTTGTTGGAGGGAATCCTGAGGGACAGGATGTACATGTATTTGGAAAGACAGGGACTGGTTAGGGATAGTCAACTTGGCTTTGTGCGTGGGAAATCATGTCTCACAAACTTGATTGAGTTTTTTGAAGAAGTGACAAAGAGGATTGATGAGGACAGAGCAGTAGATGTGATCTATATGGGCTTCAGTAAGCCGCTTGACAAGGTTCCCATGGGAGACTGATTAGCAAGGTTAGATCTCATGGAATACAGGGAGAACTAGCCATTTGGACACAGAACTGGCTCAAAGGTGGAAGACAGAGGGTGGTGGTGGAGGATTGATTTTCAGACTGGAGGCCTGTGACCAGTGGAGTGCCACAAGGATTGGCACTGAGTCCACTACCTTTCATCATTTATATAAATGATTTGGATGCGAGCATAAGAGGTATCATTAGTAAATTTGCAGATGACACCAAAATTGGAGGTGTAGTGCTCAGCAAAGAGGGTTACCTCAGATTACAACAGGCTCTTGATCAGATAGGCCAATGAGTTGAGAAGTGGCAGATGGAGTTTAATTTAGATAAATGTGAGGTGCTGCATTTTGGAAAAGCAAATCTTAGCAGGACTTATACACTTAATGGTAAGGTCCTGGGGAGTGTTGCTGAACAAAGGAACTGTAGAGTGCAGGTTCATAACTTCTTCAAAGTGGAGTTACAGGTAGATAGGATAGTGAAGGAGGTGTTTGGTATGCTTTGTGGTATTGAGTACAGGAGTTGGGAAGTCACGTTGCGGCTCTGCAGGACATTGGTTAGGTCATCTTTGGAATATTGCTTGCGATTCTGGTTTGCTTCCTATCGGAAAGATGTTGTGAAACTTGAAAGGGTTCAGAAAAGATTTACAAGAATGTTGCCAGGGTTGGGGGATTTAAGCTATAAGGAGAGGTTGAATAGGCTAGGGCTGTTTTCCCTGGAGTGTCAGAGGCTGAGCTTGGAGAGATTTGTAAAATCATGAGGGGCATAGGTAGGATAAATAGACAAAGTCTTTTCCCTGGGGTGGTGGAGTCCAGAATGAAAGGGCATAGATTTAGGGTGCCAAGCAGAAAGATATAAAAGAGACCTAAGGGGTAACCTTTTCACACACACGGTGGTATGTGCATGGAATGAGCTGGTAGAGGCTGGTACAGTTGCACCATTTAAAAGGCATCTGGACGAGTATATGAATAGGAAGGGTTTGGAGAGATATAGGTCGAGTGCTGGCAGGTGGGACTAGATTGAGTTAGGATATCTGGTCTGCATGGACAGGTTGGACTGAAGGGTTTGTTTCTGTGCTGTACATCTCTATGACTCTATCTATAGCTCAGGTGTCGGTTGTCATGGTTGTGGGTATGTTCGCCGAGATGGGAATTTGATTTACAGATGTTCTGTCCCCTGTCTCGGTGACATTTTCAATGATTTGGAGCCTCTTGTGAAGCGCTGCTGTACTGAGTCTTCCAGAATTTATTTGGTCCCATTTCTGCTGCTTCCATTTGCTGGTTCCGGTTATTTGTTGTAGTGGCCGGGATATTGGGTCCAAGTCCATGTGCTTGTTGATGGAGTCTGTGGCATGAAGCATGACACGCGGCCCCAGACTCCATCACCAAGCACATTGACCTAGACCCAATATACCAGCCACTACAACGAACAACAGGAAGCAGTGGGAATGAAACAAAATAAATTCCAGAAGATGCAGTACAGCAGCGTTTCACAGGAGGCTCCAAAGCACTGAAGATGTCACCTCGACATGGGGTGAAACATCTGCAAATCAACTTCCCAGCTCGGCGAACATACCCACAACCACGATGACCATTTAAAACATTGCTGACCATTTAAAACATTGCTAACCATTCTGGCGGCTGACTGAACAAAAGCAGAGAGGCTGTTTGTAGGTGAATGTTGTCTGTGTGAATGGGGCAAAGCAGTCTTTTATGCAAAGGCCAGAGTCAGTCAGGCAGCATCTCTTGTGGAAAATGAAAGTGCTGAAATTCAATGACTTGTGAGCGAAGGCCATCCAGAGCTGGGTGATTCTGATGAATTGATGATCTCCGTGCTGAGTTGCTGCTGCACAGTGATTTGTTTAAAAACCAAAGGGAAAAGTAATCAAGGCCACTGGGGGTAACTCAGGAGAAAAGCTCAGAAAGTAGACAAAAGCACAAGAGAAGACAAGAAAGCCATTTGTTTCATTGAAATTCATCCAATCCAACTTTTCCCATTATAGCATCCAGCAATGTTTTGAACTTCTCTAATATTTTTGTCTCTCCTGCCTCAGCTGACAAATTATTCTTGGCGTATAATTCCCTTTGAAGCGAGAAGTTCTTCAGCATCTGTTTAAGCGTTGCTTAAGATCGATTTAATATTCAATTGGGAAAATGCCTGGAAAGAGCAAAGTAACGAGTCTGACAAAATATGAAAGAAGCAAGTTAAGGATTTTCTTGAGCATTTCACAACCTCAGGGTATCTCAAAGTGCTTCACAGCTGCCTCTGAAGTGTCGTTCCTCCTGCAATGTATTAAATGAGGCAGCCAATTTGTACACAGCATGCTCCCACAAACAGTCATATTAAAATGATCTAATAATTTGTTTTTGTCCTGTTGGTTTATAAGGGATCAATACACCAAGGATATAACCTCCCTCCTTCAGTATAATGCCACAGGATATCTTATTTGCTTCTAAAAGCTTCCACATCACCTGACATTAAACTGTCATTGGCAGTTTTATTTTTTTTAATAAGAATATACTATTTCTTTTGTGACACATCTAGCATGAATTGAAAGACTGTAGCCACCATTTCTATTCAAGCTACTGTCCATAACCTGGGCTAAGGGACTTACCTGCTGGAAGTATTGTGGCCTTTCTAGTATCTGCTCTTTATCTATTTTTACCTCCTCCACTATCTCAGAAACCACCACTTTTACCGTAGGTTTAACAAAATCCTCTACTTTGATGCCACAGCAAAGGGCTTATTTAGTGGCTCAACCAAGCTTTACTGTTCTGCAAGTAGATCTCCATTTTGATCCTGAATTAGTCCCATGGCTCCTCTGACAGTCCTTTTTCATTATTTTCCAGCTTACAATGTGTCTCATGCCCACTGTGTTCAAGGCTTATCCCTTCTCACAACTGGTGAAAGAGTTCCTGAGTAACCAAGTTTTTGGTACATTTTACTTAGTTGTCCTCAGTGTACTTCGTCTGTAAGATGCGCTGAGGAATAAATGTGATGCAGTGTAGCTTTCTTTTTTACTGCTATTTATGCACCCATTTACAGTCTTGTCACAATTCACAGGCTGAAGAAACCTCAGCTAATATAGTTTGGGCACATGAGGGATTTATGTTCGGTGTGCTACATAAATGCAAGATGTTAACATTGCATGTGGTAATAAAGTGATTCCAGTGCTTTAAGTGTGCAGAGTTGAAAGTTAAGTCTCTTTTAACAAACACATGAAATGTTAATATTAATTGTAAAAAAAAGTGCACCAAAAATAGCCCAGGTTGTCCAGTTAGCAATCGTGAGAAAGCAATGACGTGAGATCAAGGACCACCCATGTAATTCGGTCAGTTGAGATTCCCTTCTGCCAATTTTCATATATTCCCTGAGGGTTCTAACTTTTTATTGGGGATTGGTTCTTTGGACTTTACCCGGTGGCTGTTATTTATGCATCAGCTGTGACATTGAGTATTGGCAAGTTACCAGGGGGAAGCATTGTCGCCAAGCCCAACCCTATTCTCACTCAGCATTCATGTAGAGATGGAATTAATTTTTAAAAGCCTGGTGTTGTCATGACTCTTATTTTCCTTCAAGGAAGGCAGTTTATGACCTCTCGATATTTTGCAAGTTCAAAGTCATATTTGATTTGGTCATTTATGTTCTGGCATCTATGACATTCTTGCAATGAATATGACCTCTTTCTAAAGACAAAGAACATGGAACTTTTCAACAATGTCTGTGTTCAGTTAGCTCTCAATGCTTCATAGTGTTGGAACAAAACCTTTATAAGTGTATTTGTGAACATTGAGGAAAAGCCTTGCGTCATTTTAAGACAAAATCTTACACTGCAACATGTTCAATACCAGTTGAATGGTCATGAATATCCAGGGGGTAGTTTGTCTGCAGAATTATACCCTAAAGCCAACAACTGGCATCCCATTTTAGCTGCACCAATGAGTTGGATTTGGTCAACAGTGCACAGATATTTCTGCAATAACAATCATCTGTAATCAAGTTCGGCATTATTTGAAAAGGGAAAAACATAAAATACCTCTCAGGCTCGCGATAGATTTTGTTCTAATGGTCAAGGGATACAAGGGTTGGAGAGGGCAGACAGGAAAGTGGAGCTGAGACCACAATCAGCCATGATTCTTATTAACTGGTGGAGCAGGCTCAAAGGGCCAAATGGCCAATTCCTGTTCCTAAATGCCTCCGGTTAAGCAAGGCTGACTTTAGTTGGATGAGGCAGAAACCATTCTCCGTATTCTGGGGAAATCTGTTAAGGGGTAAAATGACACGGAAACATGGAGGGTAGGAGCAGGCCATTTGGCCCTTTTCCCCCTGCTCCACCATTAAATATGATCGTGGCTGATCATCCAACTCTTATTCCTGCTTTCACTTCATATTCTTTGATCCTTTTCGCCCTAAGAACTATATCTTGCTCCTTTTTTAAAGTATTCAATGTTTTGGCCTTGACCACTCTCTGTGGAAGAGAATTCTACATGCTCACCACAGTGTGGATGAAGAAATTTTTTATATTAGATTATATTAGATTACTTACAATGTGGAAACAGGCCCTTCGGCCCAACAAGTCCACACCGCCCCGCCGAAGCGCAACCCACCCAGACCCCTACATTTACCCCTTACCTAACTCTACGGGCAATTTAGTATGGCCAATTCACCTGACCTGCACATCTTTGGACTGTGGGAGGAAACCGGAGCACCCGGAGGAAAGCCACGCAGATACGGGGAGAACATGCAAACTCCACACAGTCAGTCGCCTGAGGCGGGAATTGAACCCGGGTCTCTGGCGCTGTGAGGCAGCAGTGCTAACCACTGTGCCACCGTGCTGCCCAAATTTCTCCTCATCTCAGTCGTAAATGGGCTACCTTGTATCCTGAGACTGAGACTCCTAGTTCTGGACTCCCGGTCACCAGGAATATCCTACTTGCATTTACTCTGTCTAGTCCTATTAGAACTTTATAGGTTCTATGAGATCCTCCCTCATTCCTTTAAACTCCATTGAGTACAATCCACACTGATCCAGTCTCTCTTCATACATCAGGCCTGCCATCTCTGGAATCAGTCTGGTAAACGTTTATTGCATTATCGCTGTAGCCAGAACATTCTACCTCTGATAAGGAGACCACAGTATCTTTCTGGTATGGTATCACTAAGGCCCTGTATGATGCAACAAGACATCACTGCTCCTGTACTCCAATTCTCTTGCTATGAAGACCATCATAGCATTTGCTGCCTTCACAACCCCCTGGACCTGTATGTTTACTTTTAGCGACTGGATACAAGGACATCCAGACCTTGTTGTGCCTCCCCTTTTCCCATGGCATCACTATTCAGATAATCTGCCTTCCTGTTGTTACTATCAAAGTGAATAAACTCTCATTCATCCACATTTTACTGCATCTGCCATGCAATTGTCCATTCACTCAATATGACCAAATCACACTGCAGCATCTGTACATCCTCCTCAAAGTTCGCCCTCCCACCCAGCTTTGTGTTGTCCGCAAACCTGGAGATATTACATCTAGTTCCCTAATCTAAATCATTAATAATTATTATGAATATCTGGGGTACAAGATCTAATCCCTGTGATACCCCACTAGGTAGCATCTGCCACTCAGAAAATGACCTGTTTGTTCTTACACTTTGTTTCGTTTCTGTCAACCTAGTGGCATGGTGACTCACGGTGGTCGGGAACTGGGTTTGATTCCAGCCTCAATGTGTGTGGAGTTTGCAGAATCTCCTTGAGTCTGCTTGGGTTTCCTCCCGAATCCTAAGATGAGCAGGTTAGATGGATTGGTTGTGGGAAATGCAGGGTTACAGGGATTGAGTGGATTGCTCTTTGGAACGTTAGTGTGGTCTCAATGGGCTAAGAGGCCTGCTTCCACAGTGTAGAGATTCTATGTTTCTAACCTCTATCCACGTAAGTAGAGTACCCCCATCCCATGCTCTTTAATTTACACACTAATCTCTTCTGTAGGATCTTATAGAATGTCTTTTGAAAGTCCAAGTACATTACATCCACTGATTCTTCCCTACAAGTTTTTGAAAAATTCCAATAAGTTTATCAAGCATGATTTTCCTTTCATAAATTTCTGACTCTGTCCAATCTTGTCACTGTTTTCCAAATTATTAAATCTTTTACTGAAGATGTCTGACGAAAGATGTATGTATGGAGATACAGTAAATCAGGAAAACATAAGAATATTATGTTTTATTGCTAGGGGAATTGAGTGCAAGAGAAGGGAGTTTATGCTTCAGACATCCAGGCTTTGATGAGACTGCATCTGGAGTACTGCGTACAGCATTGGTCACTGTACGCACTTTTATTAATGTGTTGAAAGCAGTTCAGAGAAGGTGTACTAGACTAACAATGGGTATGAGCAGATTGTCTTATTAGCAAAGACTAGACAGGCTAGGTTTGTATTCTCTGGAGTTCAGAAAAGACGGGGGTATCTTAATTGAAACGTATAGTATCCTGAGAGGAGTCGACTGGATGAATGTTGAAAGGATATTTCCTCTTATGGGAGAATCTAGAAGGAGGGGTCATGGTTTTAAAAATGAGGGGTTAACCATTTAAGACAGATGAGGTACTTTTTTCCCCCTGAGTGTGGATATTCTTTTGGAATTCCCTTCTTCAAAGGCCGTGGATGCAGAATTTTAAAATATTTTAAGGCCAAGGGAGGTAGATTATTGATTACTAAGGAGATATGCAGGTTAAAATCAGATTGTGATTTGGTGTTGGACTGGGGTGGACAAAGTGAAAAATCACACAACACTGGGTTATAGTCCAACAGGTTTATTTGGAGGCACTAGCTTGCAAAGCACTGCTTCTTCATCAACCACCTCACAAAGAAGCAGCGCTCTGAAAGCTAGTGCCTCCAAATAAATCTGTTGAGCTATTACCCAATGCTGTGTGATTTTTAACAAAAATTCGATCAGCTTTGATCTTTCTGAATGGTGGAATAAGCTTTGAAGGGCTGAGTGGCCTACTGTTTTTCTTGGTTGTGTGTAGATAAATTGGAAGTGTTCAAGTCTAATAAGATGCAGAACTATTTTATGGCTGTAAGGGGCAATTATATAGCCATGAATGGCTAATGAAATGAGGAAGGGCTCATGCCCGAAATGTCGATTCCCCTGTTCCTTGGATGCTGCCTGACCTGCTGCGCTTTTCCAGCAACACATTTTCAGCTCTAATGAAATGAGATGACATGTAACAAATATAAAACATTGAAGAAGTCAAAAATAGCACAAATCCAGCAGAATGAGAAAAATGGAAAAAGTATCAGAAGTGACAAAGCAAAATGAGAATCAAAATGTACTGGCCAGAATATCAAAGTCAACACATGTTTACAATTCATTTAGGACGAAAAGGGTAATTATTAGCAATTTGTTTTAAAAGGAGGTGACTAAATATTATTTATATGGACTTCCTGAGGCACTTGCCAAATTTCCTTCACATACATTTTTAGCTAAAGTTGAAATTCATGGAATTGAAGTCAAATTATTGACCTCATTAGGAAATTGGTTGAGTGACAGGAGACTTGGGGATAATGAGCTGGCATTCCGACTGACAGGATGTGACTGGTGTTGGAACAATTCGCCATATTTATCCACAACTTAGCCAAATATCCACGCTTGTTAACAACATGAGGACAGGCATGGTATGCAATGATAATGGAAGTAGAAATAGATAGTGAATTGACAAATTTCAATGTAAGCAAATGCAAAATCAAATGGATCTAAAAAAAAGGAGTAAATCAAGTATTTTATAAAGGGAGGAAAGCTAGAAACAATGGAGTTCCATAGAGAATTGGATTTTCAGGTACAATTTCAGATGCTGTTTTCTGCATTATATCATAATATTTTAATCAATAAGTAGTGGAATGCTGAACAGAATGCAAGGAAGTAGAAGATGTGCAACAAATATACAAGGCCTGGGTTGCAGCGTGCCCTGAGGTACTGAAAGCGGTTCTGGGCACTTTAGGTAAGATGTACTGGCCTTGGAGGGAGTGCAGGGTCGGTTTACCGGAATGTTACCTGGAGTTAAATTTCAAGGAAAGTTGACATGAACTATGGGGGTTGTATTGCTGTAATTTAGAAGGATACAGGAAGAATTGATCCAAGTTTTAAATTTATGAAGTAAGCAAAGCAGGTAAGTAAACAAAAAATTAAAAAATAAAGTCTCAAGAATGTGGAAGTCTTGGACCAAGGAGGAAAATTTAAAGGCAGACCTTTTAGGAATGACATTACGAAATATTTCCACACTCAGTATGTTAAAAGTATGGAATTCCCATTAACTAATTGTTACATTTAAAACTGAAAATGATTGGTTCACGTTGGTCAAAGCTGTTAAGGAATATGAAGTAATAAACTAATTTAAAAATCACACAACACCAGGTTATAGTCCAACAGGTTTAATTGGAAGCACTAGCTTTCGGAGTGACACTTCTTCAGCAGGTGATTGTGGAGGGCTCAATCCTAACACAGAATTTATAGCAAAAATTTAGTGTGATGTAACTGAAATTATACATTGAAAAATTGATTGTCTGTTAAGCCAATCAATTAATCTGTTAGAATACAGTGATAGTGTGTGTGTGTGTAGTGAGTGCAGAGTGTCTTAAGTCTTTGAGGGGGTGCGTGTGGGAGTATGTGTGTCTGAAAGGGTACGTGTGGGTGTCTGTGTGTACGTGTGTGTGTGTGTGTGTAGGAATATCTGTGTGTGTGTGTGTGTGTGTGTAGTGCAATGGTGACCGCCTGTAATGTGACATGAACCCAAGGTCCTCCCTATTAGCTATCAGCCTCTGCTCGCCCACTTTTCTCTGCTGCCTGTCCCAAAGTCCACCTTGGAAGATGGTCACCCGAAGGTCTGAGGCTGAATGTCCTGGACCATTGAAGTGTTCCCCAACTGGGAGGGAGCCCTCCTGTCTGTTGATTGTTGTGCAGTGCCCATTCATCCGTTGTCATAGCCTTTGCTCGGTTTCCCCAATGTACCATGCCTCCGGGCATCCCTGCCTGCAATGTATAAGATAGACAATGTTGGCTGAGTCACATGAGTACCTGCCATGTACACAGTGGGAGGTGTTCCCACGCGTAATAGTGGTATCTATGACCACAATCTGACATGTCTTGCAGCATCCACCATGACAGGGTTGTATGGAGTTGTCCTGAGAGCCGGGCAGTTTGCTACGAACAATGATCTGTTTGAGGTTTGGCGGTTGTTTAAAGGCAAGTAGTGGAGGTGTGGGGAAGGTCTTGGTGAAGTGCTCATCCTCATTGATAATGTGTTGCAGGTCATGAAGAACATGGCGTAATTTTTCAGCTCCTGGAAAGCACTGGACAACAAAGGGTACCTGTACCGTGTCTGTCTCCTGAGGAAGTCATTACGGTTCCTTGCTGTGGCACGTCGGAACTGACGGTCGATGAGTTGAGCATCATACCCCGTTCTTGTGAGGGCATCCTTGAGTACTTCCAGGTGTCCGTCATGTTCCTCCTCATCTGAGCAGATCCGGTGTATGCGTAGGGCTTGTCCATAGGGGATGGCTGTTTTAATATGTTTTGGGTGGAAGCTGGAGAAGTGTAGCATTGTGAGGTTGTCTGTGGGTTTGCGGTAGAGTGTGGTGCTGAGGTGTCCATCTTTGATGGAGACGCATGTGTCCAAGAATGAGACAGATAGTCGAGAGTAGTCCCTGGTGAGTTTGATGGTGGGATGAAACTTGTTGATGTCACTGTGTAGTTTTATCAGTGACTCCTCGCCATGGGTCCAGAGGAAGAAAATGTCGTCAATGTACCTGGTGTACAGTGTTGGTTGGAGATCCTGCATAGAGAAGAAGTGTTGTTCGAACCTGTGCATAAAAATGTTGGCATATTGGGGTGCAAATTTGGTCCCCATGGCTGTTCCGTGTGTCTGGATGAAGAACTGGTTGTCAAAGATTAAGACATTGTGATCAAGGATAAAGCGGATGAGTTGTAGGATGGTGTTTGGAGATTGGCAGTTGTTGGTGTTGAGTACTGAGGCTGTTGCCGCGATGCCATCATTGTGGGGGATGCTGGTGTAGAGTGCGGAAATGTCCATTGTGACGAGGAATGTTCCCGTTTCGACTGGTCCATGGGTGCTGAGTTTCTGTAAGAAATCCGTAGTGTCGTGACAGAAGCTGGAGATCCCTGTACAAATAGGTTTCAAGATGCCTTCCACATAGCCGGAGAGATTCTCACATAGGGTCCCATTGCCCGACATGATGTGTTGGCTTTGTGTACCTTTGGAAGGCAGTAGAAGTCGCCTACACGAGAAGTACGTGGGATGAGGGCGCATAGGGAACTCTGAAGGACTGGATCCAAAGTTCTGATCAGTGTGTTTAATTCTAGGCATCATCTTACTGGTTCTAACTGCTTTACTTTGCATTGGACATGTTGGGACTGGTTTTTTTTTTGACTGGTGACTGGCTCATTTTGTCTGGCTGAGCTGGAGGAAAACCTGTTAAGAACAAGATGAGTTGGCTGAAAGCTTGCAGCGAGCAAGCTACTCTGATCTCTCCCATGCCTGAATTGAAAACCCTCTTGTGCAGTTCAGGGTGAAACCTATTTATCCTTTTTTGAAAGTGTGTTTGAAAACCATCTCGAGGTTTTGCTTCTACTGGGCAAGCTGTATGCGCAAGACGTCTGAGACAACTGTGCATGATTTGACCACACAAGTCCGAACAAGAGATGCCAGAATATCTCCTCACTTTGACCATTGTGTTATTCTAGAAAGCAAAATGATAGTTTTTTTTTCAAAAAGCTAACCTTTGCAAAGAAATGTCTTTTTTTTTGCCCTGAAGAGAATGTGTCTGTTAGCTTATTAAGGTTTTTGAGACAGAGTGGGATAAGATTAGATTAGATTCCAGACAGTATGGAAACATGCCCTTTGGCCCAACAAGTCCACACTGACCTTCTGAAGAGTAACCCACCCAGACCCATTTCCCTCTGACTAATGCACCTAACACTATGGGCAATTTAGCATGACCAATTCACCTGATCTGCACATCTTTGGACTGTGGTAGGGAACTGGAACATCCGGAGGAAACCGACGCAGACACTGGGAGAATGCACAAACTCCTCATATTTGTGTTTCTGTATTACTGAATAGTTGTACGTGAACTTACTCAGTAAAGTTAAAAGATTTTGTTTTGCTTTGATAGTAAATTCAATTCTGTTTCTTAAAAAACACAGTGTATTTTTCCAACCCGATTTTCAGATATTACTGAGGTAACTAGAAAAGGTATTTTTAGTTTAGGTTGTCACCTGTGGATTAATGGGACAACAGCTACAGTGGAGAGTTTCAGCTTCAGTTGTAACATCTCACTCTGGCAACTGGTGGAGTTTAAATTAAACTGATTAATATCTCTAACTTTAAAGCCAGCCTCTAACAATGACCATGTAACAAGTGTAAATTGACATAAAAGCCCACCTAGTCTATCAATGTCATTCCTGGTTTAACCTACAGTGGCTCTGGGACCATAACAATGTGGTTGTCTCTTAACAGCTCTCTAAATGGCTAAGCAAGTCACTCAATTCAAGAATGATTAATCGGCAACAAATATTGGCTTTGCCACTGATCCCACATTCCATGAAATGCATTACATAACACAGCACTTTTTGTTTTGAAAGTGTGGGGAAACATACCTAATGTCACTCTAAATCTTATTTGATTGTGCATTAAATAGATTATTTGGAAGTTGATTTTATTCTATCTGGCTACTGTTTTAATCAGCTTGATATAGATATAGGACCGATGGCTGAGGTAGTTTCTTTACTCAGAGTAGTAGGAGTGTGGAACGCACTGCCTGCAACAATAGTAAACTCACCAACTTTTAAGGGCATTTAAATGGTCATTGGATGGATATATGGACGAAAATGAAATAGTGTAGGTTAGATGGGTTTCAGATTGGTTCCACAGGTCAACACAACATCAAGGGCCAAAGGGCCTGCACTGCACTGTAATATTCTATATACTTCAAATAAGAATTGTATTATCATGCTAAGTCCATGTAGCTAGTTAAAGTTTGCTATGGCAAGTATAGCATCAGAAGAAATGAAGATGTGACTTAGTTATGATTGCCATGATTGCAGGACATCTCACATTGATGTACAACATCGCTATATGGAGTGCAATCACTGCCATATTTCAGGAAATTTGCCAACTAATTTGTACATGTAGCTCCCATGAACAGCTGAGAGATAAATGATCTGTTAACCTGGTGTTCAGTGATATCAGCTGAGGAACGAACACTGGGCCAGGACACCAAGAGGACTCCCTTATTCTGATCTGAAATTGAGCTGCCAAATCTTTTGCATCTACCTTGAGAGCAGATGGGGTCTTGCTTTCAGGTCTTTTCTGACAGATGGCATCTCTGACACGTAAGTCAGATTTGGGAATTTGAAGAGGAAAAATGTTCATTTGCTCAGTTTTAGAAAGGGTTGTCTACAGATATTTGAAGTGACTATCATCTGTACAAATGCAGAAACCCTCATAATATTTAAGAAGCATTTAGATGTGCACTTGCAATGCCAAGATATATAACCCTATGGGAAAAAAAACAATGAACTGTGGATGCTGGGAATCAGAAACAAAAATAGAACATAGAAGAATACAGCGCAGTACAGGCCCTTTGGCCCTCGAAGTTGCGCAGATCCAAGCCCACCTAACCTACACTAGCCCACTATCCTCCATATGGCTGTCCAATACCTGTTTAAATGCCCATAAAGAGGGAGAGTCCACCACTGCTACTGGCAGGGCATTCCATGAACTCACGACTCGCTGAGTAAAGAATCTACCCCTAACATCTGTCCTATACCTACCACCCCTTAATTTAAAGCTATGCCCCCTCGTAATAGCTGACTCCATACGTGGAAAAAGGTTCTCATGGTCAACCCTAGCTAAACCCCTAATCATCTTGTACACCTCTATCAAGTCACCCCAAACCTTCTTTTCTCCAATGAAAACAACCCCAAGTGCCTCAACCTTTCCTCATACGATCTTCCTACCATACCAGGCAACATCCTGGTAAACCTCCTCTGCACCCGTTCCAGTGCCTCCACATCCTTCCTATAGTATGGCGACTAAAACTGCACACAATATTCCAGATGCGGCCGCACCAGAGTCTTATACAACTGCAACATGATCTCAGGACTCCGGAACTCAATTCCTCTACCAATAAAAGCCAGTACGCCATATGCCTTCTTCACCGCACTATTTACCTGGGTGGCAACTTTCAGAGATCTGTGTACATGGACACCAAGATCCCTCTGCTCATCCACACTACCAAGTATCCGACCATTAGCCCAGTACCCCGTCATTTTGTTACTCTTACCAAAGTGAATCACCTCACACTTACCTACATTGAACTCCATTTGCCACCTTTCTGCCCAGCACTGCAACTTAGCTATATCCCGCTGTAACCTGACACATCCTTCCTCACTGTCAACAACTCCACCGACTTTCGTATCATCCGCAAACTTGCTCACCCAACCTTCTAGCCCCTCCTCCAGGTCATTTATAAAAATGACAAACAGCAGTGGTCCCAAAACAGATCCTTGCGGAACACCGCTAGTAACTGCACTCCACGATGAACCTTTACCATCAACTACTACCCTCTGTCTTCTTCCAGCCAGCCAATTCCTAATCCAAACCTCCAACTCACCCTCAATGCCATACCTCCGTATTTTTTGCAGTAGAAATCTCTGGGAAAACACAGCAGGTCTGGCAGTATCTGTGGAGAGAAATCAGAGTTAATGTTTCGGATCCAGTGACCCATCTTCAGAATGGAAACTATGGGAAGTGTTAGAAAATGGGATTAGAACAGTTAGGTGTTTGTTTTTTCATTGGTATGGGCCTGTTGGGCCAAAGGACCGTTTCCTGTGTTGTAGATCTCTGACTCTTGCACCTCAGTATGACAACATCAATAGCCGATTGGAAAGAAATTGCTATTCTCTGTAGCCTTGACAACGAATTAGAGCTGCAGCAGGGCTTGTGACTGGTCCCTAGTGATTTGCACTGTTTTACCAGAACAGAAGTTCTATGTTCACAGGCAGCATTCACAGACCTCTTGGCCAAGTGCCAGTCTCCAGTCTGAAAGCTTTAGAGAAACTGGATCAGATTTTCTCCTCTCAATGGGAGGATGATGGACTGAGTCAAGAGACTGAGCTCAGAATTCTATTTTTCCATTCTGCAACCACTTAAATTTTGTTGAGACATAATCTGAGAAGCAGAATCCCAGTTGCCAGCAAATGCATAGCTTTGTCTATGCAGTGTACATGTGAGGGAATGGTGCAAAAAATCTTTTATGCAACTCCAGGGCTGTCGTTCCTTCCACTGAGAGTTTAAACTTAATGGGCACTTATTGTCAAATTTCACTAGTGTCCTGGTTCATAGTAATTCTGTCATTAAAAAAAATCCACTGTGATATGTTTGTAAGAGTTTGTGAGGGGAACTAAGCTCTGTAGAATGAGATCATGTGCAGTTTAAGTGCGCTCTGTGAAATTATCAGTAAGTAATTAACCTATTGCAACTGTATGTTCTTTGTCATTGGTCTTTGGAATGTTGATGGAGAGGCATCAGTTTGTTTAAAAATGGTTTTAGTACTATTTTCTCTCCTGAAGGAAATCTCCTTCCTCTACAGACCCCCACCCCCACAACCTTCCTTTGATTACGGACCCCCAGAGGCCTGATTGTCTGATGTAAGACCTGAGGGACTGGCTCACAGAGATTAACATTCCCCAACAGGAACCTTAAATTCAATGGCAGGCTTGTAATTTTTTTTGGGTCTACGATCCACCAGTTTCCTGTGAGGCGAGTTGTTTATAGTCAAGACACAGCCAACGGCAGGAGAACGACACGCCTGCAGTCGACTGCATTCCTGTGGAGTAGATGCACCTTTGAGAGTTTTGAAACCAGCTGGGGATACAGACAATGAATATCTAACACAGCAAACCAAAGAATCTGCAGTGTTGTTACAGTGTAAGAGGACACCACTGCCTTTGCTGATAAGCTTATTGGAGTCTCTAAACGAAGGTTTATTGGACTGGCAAGCTGCTGTCTCAGGTTTCTTTTCCTTTGTTTGGTTTTCCTTTGCTTATGTACTCTCTTTTTTCTTTTTCTCCTCTCTCTACCTTCCCCCTTTTCCTTTCTCTCTCCCTCCCTCCCTTTTCTCTCTGAATATAATGTTCTCAACAATTGATTTCCAACCCCTCTCTCTCTCTCTCTCTCTCTCTGTTTTTTCCCCTCCTTTTCTGTCCAACCTCCTTTCCATTTGTTTTTTTAAATTGCTCCCGTGTTTGATGGTTTGTAGTGTTAGCTATCTACCTTGATGGCCATATTTAATTTTTTTCCCTTTGATCAGTTCAGTATTATCTGTTTATTTCCTGTTGTATATTTCTCTCTTACCTGTCATCTTTCAATAGCAGTATTTTTCTCTCTGATTTTACTCTTGTTCTGTTACTTTGGTTCTAGTTGCTTTTGTTGCTTCTCATTTTGTTGCTTTTAAGTATATTTACAGCAAAGCATATGTAGACAAAAGTTTTTCCTTCTATCCTCTTCCCAGTTCTATCCTGTGTTCAGAGTTACTAAAAACACTGTGTAATTCCCCCTCACATGGGTTGATCCATTCCTTGCCCTTGGAGGCTGGGTTTTGAGGAATGCAGGAGATGCTGTAAATTGATGTTTGTGCAAAGGGCAGTGCTGTCCTTGGATTGCGCCATTTTTGAGTAGGGGGAATGAGGTAATTTTTGGAATGAAATAGTCATTTGTCTGCTTTCTCAAACTGATGTAGAAGATTTCACAGTGGTATTTCAAAGCAGAGCAGGGGACTTCTTTCCTTATTGGCATCGAGACCAAGAATCGCCCCTCAATCAACATTGAGACTACTTAGCCATTGCTATTTGCTGGAGATGGCTGTGTGAAAGTTGGATGCCTCATTTCTTATAATCATGATGATGTTTTGAAAATACCTATTGACTTGAAATCCCTTTGTGGTGCCCAGAATTGTAAAAGGTACTCCATAAATAGAAGTCCATATAGTCTTACAGCATGGAAACAGTCTTAATCTAGTCTAGTCCCATTTGCCAGCACTTGGCCCATATCCATCTAAACCCTTCCTATTCATATACTCAACCAGATGCCTTTTAAATGTCGTAATGGTATTTGCCTCCAGCACTTCCTCTGGCAACTCATTCTGTACACTCACCACCCTCTGTGCGATAAAGTTGTTCCTTAGGTCCGTTTTTAATCTTTTCCCCCCTCACCTTAAACCTGTGCCCTCTTGGTTTGGACTCCCCACACAGGGGAAAGACCTTGGCTATTCATCCTATCCATGCCTCTTATGATTTTATAAATTTCTATAGCCTCCTACGCTCCAGGAAAAAAAGTCCCAGCCTACCTAGCTAACCTCTCCTTCTAACTCCAACCTTCCAACCTTGGTAGCATCCTTGTAAATCTTAATTCCATGTTAAAGCAGTTAATCATGGTGAAGCTGGCAGTCCAGAAACATAATGAAGCAAAATTCTTCCTTCAAGGTCTTGTGATTAACAACTACTTAGCCGCACAAAATTGTTATTCAACACCTCAACACAGCAATTGGCAGCACACGCCATTGACGTGAGACAAACCTACAAGGACCTACATCTCAATCTCTGGCTTATTGCAGTGCTTCTGAAGCTCAGTGTAAGCTGGAAGAACTGCATCTCATTTTCTGCCTGGAGACCCTGCAGCCTTCTGGACTCCAAATCGAGTTCAATAACTTTAAGGCTTGATCTCTCTAATATCCTTATCCCAATCCCCACACTCAAGCAAATAGTCTGCTATTGCACACCACCCATTGTTAGCCATTAACAGTCTGAATTAATAGCTATTCACCTTCCTAGCCAAATTGTTATCCACTCCTTTGTGTGTCCATTTGCTTTTCTCTCTCTGGCGTCTATTCCCCACCTATCGTTTACTCCTTACCCACACCCCGCCACCCCCCACCCTACCTTCTGCATATAAAGTCTGATTTCTCTCCACAGATGCTGCCAGATCTGCTGAGCTTTTGCAGCAATTTCTATTCTTGTCTCTGATTTTCAGCATTTGCAGTTCTTTCAGGTTTTTTTTAAACCTACAAGTATGTTCATGTGTCTGAAATTCTACAAACAATGTCTCATGTTCTTCAAACAAAAACAGAAGTTGCTGAAGAAACTCAGTAGTTCTGGCAGTATCTGTGATGAGAAAACCATTAATCTTTCATGATTTGGAGGTGCTGGTGTTGGATTGGGTGGAGAAAGTTAAAATTCACACAACACCAGGTTGTAGTCCAACAGGTTTATTTGGAAGCACTAGCTTTTGAAGCGCTGCTCCTTCATCAGGTGGCTGTGGAGTATAAGATCGTAAGGCACAGAATTTATAGCAAAAGTTTACAGTGTGGTGTAACTGAAATTATACATTGAAAAAGACCTGGATTGTTTAAGTCTCTCATCTTTTAGAATGGGTCTGTTGGTTTTAGTTCTTTCATATGTAAGTGCCAGAACTTTTTTAAAGTTACATTCTCAAATGAACTTTGACAATAGGGGCCATGTTGGCCCAGATGGTGCACTGAAGGTGTGAGGTGCCCTGTGTGAGACTGTCTGTGCCCCAATGTTCAGACTAATTCTACTTCTGAAAGAGGGATTGACAGAATCTTACGTGGATTCATGCAGTTCTTGAGCAAAATAAAATGTAATTCTGCAAGTACAAGTTCACCCCACAAACGTGTGTGTGTGTGCTGTGTGTGTGTGTGTGTGTGTGTAGGGGTGGAGTATGAGTGTCCTGTGAGAGAGTGTGTGTATATGTGAGAGTAAAGAGGTATAAGTCTGTAAGAGGGTGTTTATGCGGGTGAGAATGTGGAAGTGTATGTGTGAGCATATGAGAGAGAGCTTGTGCATGAGAGAGGGTCTGCATGAGTGTATGATTCTGTAGGAGTCTGTCTGTGTGTTAATATTTCAAGTCAACTTCAGAAGAAGGATCACTGGACTCAAAACATTAACTCTGATCTCTCTCCACAGATTCCGCCCAAATTGCTGAGTTTTTCCGGCAGCTTTTAGATCTCCAACATCCACAGTTGTTTGTATTTATGATTCATGTTTTTGTTTAAGTATACAGTTGAAACAACATCTCTGCAATTGGCTGTATCCAAAACCCAGTCAACCACTTCCTGTGACCCCTGAAAGGCTTTTATTGATTTTGTTTTCGAAATTAATTTCACAGCAAGTTTGATTTAAAGAATTAAAAACGTTTAGATGATGTGAGTAGGTTGATTGTCCTGTGAGTGAAAGGCAGGTGGGATTTTGAGTGATGTACTTCTTGGCCACTGTTACTTCCTGGAATTTGAGGGTGAAGGAAAGTGGAGGTGCCAGGGTTGTCCTTTGTCCCTTAACTGGAGAAATGGGAAATTAGAGTTGCCTGAATGCTGCTTTTAAAAGGAGCACTGTTGCAGAGTATTAAACATGTTTGGCGGCAGTATCAGACCTTGCGCTGCAAATACATCTTTATTTCCTAAAAAGGCAAAAGGAATTTCAGTTTAGCTTCTCATCCAGCAAAAAAGCAAGCATGCATTCATAAAAATTCTTTCATAACCACAGAATGGTCCAAAGCACTTCGCAATCAGCGAAGTTCATTGGAAGTGCAGTCGCTGTTATAATGTGGCAGTTCTGTTTTAGTTATTATAGTCAATGGATGATTATTGGCCAGGACCCTGTGAAGAACTTGCTCTCTTTTCTTAGAAATGGTGTCACTGGGTGTTTAATGTGCTCCTGTGAAGCTAGCGTCTCATTCCAAAGAGGGGCATGTCTCTGAATCAGTTCTGGAGTTTTGACATAAATTTAGGTTCTCAAGTCCCTGGAGTGGAACTTGAACCTTTGACCTTCTGATTAAGGCAAGAGTGCCACTAACTGAGCCACGATTAATCCATATTGTCTGTCTGTCTCCACCACTCTCTCCCTCTTTTCATCCTTGCCCCTCTCTGTGTCTGTCACATGAACACGGACACGCAACCAGACCCCTCTGGTTTCAGTACTGAAAACAATTGTTCATCACCTTGGTATGTTATCTTACAGCAATGAGCTTGCAATTCTACATTCCTCTCCATTACAAAGACCTCCACAACAGTCAGTTCACCCACTGCTGCCTGTATCTCAGCCAAATTCATCCATGCTTTAGATTCCTCCAAAATAGTCCATTTCAATACGTCTGTGGATGGCCTCCCATCCTCCACCTTCCTTAAATGTCACCTTATCCAAAACCTCAGCTACCCTTGTGTTGATTACGTCCATCAGGCTTGTCCTTCCTGATCTGCGTTTTATCCTTGCCCTCCAGTACCCTGATTTAAAATGATTATAATAACTATCTGTGCCACCCCCCACTTGTCATTCCTTCCCTCTTGTTTCCCTCATTGGTGGCTGTGCACGTAACTACGTCGACCCCTATACTTCAACTATTCCACTAATCTTTTGTTTTAAGACTCTCTTTAAAGTGCATCCATGATCAAGCTAACAGTCTTCTTCTGAATATCTTCTTGACATGAATCTATTTCTTGTCATTGAATTGTAGAGTTTCTATGTTATTAGTGCTAAGTAAATGGGTCTTTGTTTTTAAAACAGTTTGTGCTTCCTTATGAGGTAAAAGCACATACTGGCCATGATAAAGGATGGGAGAAAATGAGGACTGCAGAAGCTGGAGATCAGAGTGTGGTGCTGGAAAAGCACAGCAAGTCGGGCAGCATCCGAGAAGCAGGACAATCGACATTCCGGGCATAAGCCCTTCATCAGGAATGAGGCTTGTGGGCTGGGGTGGGGTGAGCTGAGAGGTAAATGGGAAGGGGGCTGGGGTTGAGGGGGGAAGGTAGCTGAGAAAGCGACTGGTAGATGAAGGTGAGGAAGAAGGTGATTGGTCAGAGAGGAGGGTGGAGCAGATAAATGGGAAGGGTGATGGACAGGTCAGGAGGATGGTGCTGAGTTGGAGGCCTGGGACTGAGATAATGTGGGGAGAGGGGAAATAAGGAAATTGACAAAATCTACATTTATCCCATGTGGTTACAGGATCGCAAGACAGAATATGAGGCATTCTTCCTCCAGGTGTGAGGTGGTAAGGGTTGCCCCCCGCCCCCCCCATTTATCTTTCAGGCCCCCCAGCCCACAAGTCTCATTCCTGATGAAGGGCTTATGCTTGAAATGACGATTCTCTTGCTCCTTGGATGCTGCCTGACCTGCTGTGCTATTCCAGCACCACACACAATAATAAAGGATAGTTTTTATACAGAAGTTGAGGTGGGGAGGGGAGGGGAGAGTAAATGACAGGTGGAGAAAGAGCCCAAAATGAGAGAATTACAGTCGAACAGACAGAGAGGTGGTAAAAGGTCAGTCAACATTGAATGGCTGCCAGTGGGGTCTATTAGTGGCTGACAATGTGTAGTGAGTGATAGTAAGGTCTGGTGTGTGGGGGGGGTTGGGAGAAGAACATGGAAGTAGGTGCCTCATACCTTAAAATTGTTGAACTCGATATTGAGTCCAGAAGGCTGCAGGGTTTTCAAGCGGAAAATGAGGTGCTGTTCTTCCAGCTTGCGTTGAGCTTCACTGGAGCACTGCAGCAAGCCTGAGACAGAGATGTTGCCCAGGCTACAGGGTGGTGTATTGAAGTTTCAGGAATCTGTAAGCTCAGGGTCTCTTTTTGCGGCAGAATGTAGGTGTTCCATGAAGCCCCCGCAGTCTACACTTGGTTTCCACAAAGTAGAGGAGACCACATTGTGAGCAGCGAATGCGTAGACTGGATTGAGTGAAGTGCAGGTAAAGCACTGCTTCACCAAGTGTTTGGGCCCTTGGATACTGAGGAGGGAGGAAGTAAACAGGGAGGTATTACAGGGGAAGTTGCAATGGGGCTGTGGAGGGATGTTGGGAGTATTCCTGGAGGAACAGTCTCTGCAGAAGGCTGACAAGGGAGGGGAGGGGAATGTGTGTCTAGTGGTGGCATCTCATGGAGGTGGAAGAAGTGGCAGTTGTTGATCCTCTGAGTGTGGAAACCGGTGGGATGGTAGATAAGGTCAAAGGAAACCCTATCATTGTCATGGGAGGGAAGAGAGGGGGTGATGAAGGGCAAGTGTGGGAGACTTAGCTGAGGGCCCTGTCAACCACAGCGCTGGGAAATCCTCAGTTTAGGAAGAAGCTGTGGATGCCTCTTTTATCGAACATCATCAGAACAAATGTGATAGAGATCCGGTAGAATAAAGTTACAAATCACACAACACCAGATTATAGTCCAACCAGGTTTAATTGGAAGCACTAGCTTTTGGAGCGCCGCTCCTTCATCAGGTGGTTATGGAGTGCACAATTGTGAGACACAATTTATTGCAAAGAATACAGAATATACAGAATTTTGTGGTGTGATCTGGTGTTGTGTGATTTTTAACTTTGTACACCCCAGTCCAACAACGGTATCTCCAAATCTGGGAGAATGGAATAGAATCTTTACAGGAAGCAGGGTGTAAGGATGTATAGTCAAGGTAACTGTGGGAGTTGGTGCATTTGTAGTGGATATTGGTGGCCACTTCCCCAGAAATGGAAGGAGAGATGTCGAGGAAGGGAGGAGAGAAGCCCAAGATGGACCAGGTGAAGGTGAGAGCTGGGTGGAAATTGGAAGCAAAATTAATTAAATCTAGGTGAGAGGGGGGATGCAGCACTGATGATGTCATCGATGTACCAAAGAAAGAGTTATGGGTGGGAGCGAGAATAAGGCTGGAAGAAGGAATATACTACGTACACCACAAGGAGACAGGTATAACTAGGACCTGTGTGGATACCCAGGCCACCCCTCTGATCTGAAAAAAGTGAGAGGAATTAAGAGTTGGTGTTCAGGGTGAAGATGAGCTCAGCCGGGAGAGGAGAGTAGTACTGGATGGGTTCAGGCCTTCCAGGAAGAAGCAGAGGGCCCTGAGATCATCCTGACGGGGGGGATGGACGGCTAAAGGGATTGCACCTCCATGATAAAGAGGAGGCGGCTCATGCCCCTGAAGCAGAAATTCTGAAGCATAAAGTGTCAGAGGAGCTGCAGTTGTCAGCGGGAAAGGATTGGACAAAGGGAGAAAAAAAACCGAGTTGATTGGGAAGAGATGAGTTCTATGGGGCAAGAACAAGCAGAAACAATGGGTCTGCCCAGGCAGTCCTGTTTGTGGATTTTGGGAATGAAGTAAAAATGAGTTGTGTGGTCTTGAGAGACTGCGAGCTTGGAGGCAGTGGAGGGGAGATCACCAAATGGAATGAAGATCTTACTTTTCTCTTGGAGCTCATAAAGTGAGAACATTGACAAGTTACAGCTTGACAAAGCACAGAACTTCGTAACATTTCATAGTGTAAGACATTGTTTGTGGTGATGAGCCTTTTCGAGTTCACAAATGAGATCCTAAAGGACTAAGACATTATAGGTTGGTTGATAATGACTTCAGTAAATGCAGTGATGAAAAGTGACTTACATTATTGTCCAAATCTTTAACAACCTATAATGCTTTGAAGTGGAACAAAAACCATAATTTTTCTCCCCTTCCACGAAGGGTTCAGAAAAGATTTACAAGGATATTGCCAGGGTCGGAGGATTTGAGCTACAGGGAGAGGCTGAACAGGCTGTGGCTGTTTTCCCTGGAGCGTCGGAGGCTGAGGGGTGACCTTGTAGAGGTTTACAAAATTATGAGGGTCATGGACAGGATAAATAGACAAAGTCTTTTCCCTGGGATTAGGGAGTCCAGAACTAGAGGGCATAGGTTTGGGGTGAGAGGGGAAAGATATAAAAGAGACCTAAGGGGCACTTTTTCACACAGAGGGTGGTACGTGTATGGAATGAGCTGCCAGAGGAAGTGGTGGAGGCTGGTACAGTTGCAACATTTAAGAGGCATTTGGATGGGTGTATGAATAGGAAGGTTTTGGAGGGATATGGGCCAGGTGCTGGCAGGTGGGACTAGATTGGGTTGGGATATCTGGTCAGCATGGACTGGTTGGACCGAAGGGTCTGTTTCCATGCTGTACATCTGTATGACTCTATGATGTCTCACAGTGGAATAAGGTTTCACCAACAGTAGAAGCTATCTAGTATCGTTGCCAATAATTGCAGTCTTTCTAAGTGAGTCTAACTGTTGGAAATCAGAATGCAGTTGTGTAGTGACAATGATGAAAATGAATGAATCATGAATGAAATTTATATTCCAGGTGGAGTGAGGGCCTGCCGGAAAAAATCTTGCAGAAGATCTGGAGTTGTTCACTTAAGTTGTTAGTGAAAGTTGCATCAAATAAAGTTTATGAAACTTCCTAATGTGTTTGACAGAAGCAGTATAAAACAAAGTATGACACCAAGCCATATAAGGGGAATTAAGTTGGATATGCAAAACATTGTTCAAAGTAGTAGGTCTTTTGTAAAGGAGCATTCAATGTAAATCAGTAGAAAGGTGAGAAGAGGGTAATACAGAGCTTTAGTTGAGTCAGCTAAAGGTGCAGCCATCAAAGGCAGAAAAATTAAATCCATCATTCACAGGCAGTTGGAAATAAAGGAATGCAACTTTCTGGAGTAGACATTTTAAATGTATACCAGTAGATCTACCTTGACAGTGCGAAGGAGAGTGATTTTACAAAACAACTCTTGTCTTTTGTAATATCCTTAAATGCTTTGCAACCAATCACCAATTGGTGATGACAATAAAAGGATAAATATTGGCCAATCCACTGGGGGAGTTAAATTAATCCGACATCAGCCATTGGGGATAACTAGAATCTATTTTAAGGAAGTGCTAACAGGGTATTTGGGAATTCTTAATATACTTAGGAAGCGTCAACACCATTTTAAGAGATGCAATTGCGTTTGAGAGCTATTGGAACTTTTTGAGGGAGTAACTGACCTACTAGATGAAAGCAAATCAGTTGTTATGTTTCGAGGTTTTGGAAGGCAGTGACGAGCGGTTATATATAATTGGGCTCATTTGATTTGGTGGTAATATAATGAGGATCGGTGAATGGACAAAAAAAAAGCAGATCATTTTGAGGATGACTGAGAAAGTCATTTAATTCTACAGGGATCCGTGCATACCAGTAGATATTTAAAATCTAGATTATTAATTTGCATGTTTCAATCTTTCAATTCATTTTCCTCTCCTGCCACAGTACAGAAATGTGTACATGAAATCACATCTCCCTTGCTTACACAGCACATCACTTTTTAAATCTATGTGCTATTGTTCTTTTCCTTGTTATGAGTGGGAGCAGCTTCTCCATGTAGAAATATGGATACATAGAAAATAGCTACAGGAGTACGCCATTTGGCCCTTCGAGTTTGCAACACCATTCAAATATGATCATGGCTAATCATGCATTCTCAGGACTCCATTCACACTTTCTCCCCGTACCCCTTAATCCCTGTAGCTGCAAGGGCCATGTCCAGCTCTCTCTCGGATATATCTCATGAACTGGCCCCAATGGCTTTCTGTGGGAGAGTATTCCACAGGTTCACAACACTCTGAGCAAAGAAATTCTTTCTCATCCCAGCCCCTTATTCTTAGAGTGTGATCCCTACTTCTGGACTTATCCAACATCGGGAACATTCTTCCTACATCTACCCTGTCCAGTTCCACTAGTAAGTTTTATAAGTTTCAATGAGATCTCTCCCTCAATCTTCTAAATTCCAGTGAGTACAAGCCCAATCGATCCAGTCTTTGCTCACATGTCACTTCTGCCATTATGGGAATCAGTCTGGTCTCTCTCAGTAGCAAGAATGCCCTTCCTCAGACTAGGAGACCAAAACTGCACACAGTACTCAAGGTGTGGCCTTACCAAGGCCCTGTATAACTGCAGCAAGACATCCTTCCTCCGATATTCAAATCCTCTCGCTATGAAGGCCAGCATGCCATTAGCGTTCCTCACTGCCTGCTGCACCTACATACCAACCTGCAGCGACTGTTCCACCATGACACCCAGATCTCATTATACCTCACCTTTTCCTAAACTGCCACCATTCAGATAATAAGCTGCCTTCCTGTTTTTGCGACCAGAGTAGATAACCTCGTATTTGTCTACATTGTATCGCATTTGCCAAGTACAGACTCTATACAGCCTGCTTGTAATTTTGAAAACTTCTTATCAAATCTCCTCTCAGCCACCTTCTCTCCAAGGAGAACTGTGCCAACTTCTTCAATCTAGCAGCAATGCCTTCTCTTCACACTCCTTTACCATGACTCCCATTGTTCGGCAAGGACCTAACCTTGATCCTTTCCTATTGCTCATCTACATGCTGCCCTTCAGCAATAGAAGACACAGATTCACATTTCCTCAGGGCATTTAGATCTTCTATTTCATCACTTTTCTGAACTGTGTCATTGTTGTACATTATCAAACTGCTTATCCAGCATCCAGTATTAGATGAGTAGAGATGTCCATCAAATAACTATCAGGAAATCTAAATGCAATGCTTTCTGTTCTCCTGTATAGATTCCTTACAACAACTAAAACCAGAATGTTCACCATCTTTTGCCATATTTGCTCCCAATCACCCCTCTAAACCTTCACAAAAGTTACCTGTTTCTCCCTCCATAATGATCTTGATTCCACCCTCTCTCAGCTTATCTGTTCAAACTCTCATCCCACTCCTTCTTTACCTGATAACTATTCCAACAACACATGACTGTCTTCCCAATGTGTACTCTCTGTGAACGAGAAGTTGTCCAAAACTCTCTGCTCTCATGTCCTTGCATGAATCAAGTCCCTTTCACTCATCATCCTAATGCATAATGATCTACATTGGCTTTAAGCAATGACTTGATTTTGAATTGCTCATCCATAATTTTCAAGCCCCCTCTATAATCTCCTTTACCCCATTAACCATCCAAGATTTCTTTGTCTAATCGTCTCTTCTGCATGCCTGCTTTTCATTGCTTCATCTCTTGGTCACATTCCAAATTGCTTCTATCCTAAGCTCTGAAATTCCCTCACTAAACCTTTTTTCCCCCTCTATTTCCTCATCCTTCCTTCTTTAACTTCTCAAACTTTATTTTGGATTTTGGCCATCTGTCCTCACGTATCCTCATATGGGTTGTTATCAAGTTTTGCTTCATAACACACTGTGATATTCACTGGGACATTTTAACACTCTATTGGTGTTATGTAAATATTGTTGCAGTGGATTAGGCTACCAAGTGTGATGTATCCAAGTTTGCTGACAGTGCAAAGTTAGATGGGAAAGTAAACTTGGACGAAGAAGCCGTTTGGAGGCTGAAAAGAAATATCAGTCTGTAACATATTGGACAAGAAGAGAAGTGGGACTTGAGCCTTCTGATTCACTGGCAAAAATACTACAACAGAGCTACACTGAACACTATAATAACAATAAGCATGTTACGTCACACTGAGTAGATCATATTCATTTGCAGTAACTCATACTGAGTTTTTATTACATGCTTGTGTGAGATTGATTCGAGGATCAAATTCCCTACACGTCAATTTTATTATTGAAATTGTCAATTACTGGTATTTTTCTTTACTGTACTTTTTTAAAAATTCCATCTTTCCTTCTAAAATGGCAGGATACACAGGAAAGTCCAAGGATCAAGATGTTATCAGGTTGGAGGATAGCTGCCATTTAGGTGTAGGGTGTGTTGGTCTTGTAGGTCAGTTCAGGGCCTGGATTTTGACAGCCTTTATCAAAGGGAGGGAGCTAGACTTGGTTGAACCAGGGTGGATCACCTAGGGGCTTATTGAATCTGTGTGGCCATGTACTTTTGCAGTATGAGAGAATGTCCTTTATTTATTAGCACAGAGGAATTAGAGCCTTAATTTGCCTGAAGTTAGATGGCAGTTTTAAGGTTTCATGACATGGTAGAGAGTTGGGAACATTGATTTACAACAAGGGGACAGTTAGAAGTTCCACTGCCATTTCCTGAGAGACATGCCCAGTTCTGGAGATGATTTTTAAGCCCCACCCTCTCACTCCTTCATTCCCTCACCTCCAAATTCCTTACCTCACAAGTTTTATACCCTACTTACACAATTTGGTCGCGTGTCAAGACAGAAATGCCAGGCCCAATGATCGTGAAGTATGTGTGACAGTAGGAAAGGTGAGAAACAGAATATGCGTCCTCAATTCAAGACCTTGAATGTCAATAGAAAAGTCAATATTGGAGCATACTGTTTCAAAGGATATAGTGTACCCCACTAGTGGTACATTGTCGTTGCTGCAGTAATATGTTATTGATAGGGGTCAGTTGGCTGGATGTCTGGTTGTAATGCAGAGTGATGCCATTAATGTGGGTTCAATTCCCACATCAAAAGAGATTCCTACTCTCCATCTCAACCTCCTCTTCCCGCCTGAGGTATGGTGATCCTCCAGGTTAAACCATCACCAGTTGTCTGTCTTTAGAGAGCCCAGAGAGCAGCTCCGTGGTCTGGTAAAAAGATGGCTAACTCTGTTGTTAATAGAAAAAGCAATGGAAAAGAGAGTGCATGCAAATTAACTAAAATAGAAACTGTGTGTTACAATAAATAGTCTCTGGTCTATTTCAACACACTGGATGTAATATTTTACATTTGGGCTTGTCACTGATAGTAATGTTTTTAAACATCAGTAAAAGCTCATGACACGCTGGGAGTTTAAACACTACTAATAAATTTCCACTCTTAAAATAACAACTGAACAGTTTTGGAACAGAAGCTCACATCAAATATCTCAGTTGCTTTCTGTTAGTTCCCTGTTACTGTAATTCTGCATAGCAGTTTTTAAAAGTTTAATACTTTTGGCTTCAGAGTATCGTAAGTACTTTTCTAAAATGTGTGTGCTTTCCTGCTTGGAGCTTAATTGTCCTTGGGGTAGTGACAGTGTCTAACATTACAATATGCTGAGATCACAGAAATGCAACATAAACATCCTTCGAAAGGTCATGGTGGAATCTTTAGGGTTTGGAACTTTCAGCAGAACTGACTTGAAGCAGCATTGAAAATTTAACAATTTCTCCCACTTCTGCTTTTAGTACAGTTTTACGTTATCCACCTGTGTCTTGACGTTTTCTAGTTTGGTGTTTTCCAATTAGTATTTTCCCCATTTTGATTGGTTGAAGCTTTTTGATGCTAGCTTTAAATCTGTTAGGACTGTATTTTTGAAGTGACATTTTTTTAATGTAAAAGTAGTAAATGCAAAATAATTTTTAAAATATGGATGTAGGAGACATAAAAAGAACACAGAAACAAACTGGACACCGAGATCTGTGAGAATCCAAAAGTGAGGGAGGACAATTTGACATTGTGCATTTAAATCCTTTGCTGGAGTCAGTACTGGGAGGAAAAATCCTTTAAATGATTGAGCAAAGGAGGCAATGGTCACAATATGCAAACATTTAGAATATAATAAAATCAGTTGAAGGATTTAGTCATCTGTAAGCAAAACCTTCAGATTTTATCTGTCTGTCTGACTTTCTGCCAATTCTCCTCCTCTCATTCCTCGCTTTGCTTGCCTCTATTTGGAGCTGGCTGACTGACTTATTTTCTTTTTGCAGCCTTTGTGATGACATTTGTAGATCATGTTTCCCCCTTTTCTCTCACTTTTTGTTAAACTTAATGCAGCTTATGAAATACACTTTGCTGTTTCTTTGCTTGTGTCACGCATATTGTCTTTTTTTCCCTGTCTAGGGAAAAAAAGGTGCAGATCCGAACTTGTGTTGTGTGGATCATTGTAAAATGCCTAATAGCAAGATGAGGTGCGGTTTCTTGAGCTCTTGCTGTGCTTCATTGGAAAGCTGCAGGAGGCTGAAGGCTGGAAGGTCAGGGTATGTGGACGGCAGAAATAAGATGTCCAGTAACTGGAAGTTTGGGGTCCTTCCAATGGACTCAACAAAGTTGTGCTAAACAATCTACTAACCTGTGTTTAGTTAGCTTGCTGTCGAGCAGATAGCATTGTTAACAGCAAATGCAGTATACCAAACAGGGTTGGTTTTAGCAATAAAGACAAAGGTGTGACTTACCAGCACGCACTCAGGTGAAATCAGCCAGTGACTTCAGGCATCTGTGATAGGTACTTTAACTCAGAAATCCTAAATTTACTGTTAAAAATCTTCTGTTCATCCACAAAGTACAGTACAATGGTGTAATCCATATTGGTAGCATTCAGCAATGAACTGACTGTACTGATGTAAACTTGTTGTACTGGCTTAGTTCTCCACGAAAGCTAGCAGAAAATTAAGATTCAAGTAATTAGGATTGAGTGAGTTTTTAAATGGAACAATAAATAATCAATACTTCTAAATAATCTCTCTAGCCCTCTAAATGTAATTTCTCAAATGTGGAGTCTCATTCCTTTAGAAGTTAATAATTAATATCTTCTGTCAGTCTTTTTTTTTTCCTCTTTTTGTTTATCCTGTCTGTATTTTCCTCGCCTTTAGTTTGTTTTCTGTGCATCATCTAAATTTACTTTTCTTCCTTTTATAAATCCTGGTTTAGATTCTGGATGTCTAAGTGAAGGTTCTTCATTCTGGTTGAAGAGCCACCTGTTTCTTGATCTGATCACAACACTGATGTTTTGACCTCCTGAAATGGTCACCATGCTGGATCAGATCCTAAAATAGAGCAAAATTTGCCTTGTAACAATTGCAGAAATCTGCGGGCAGTTGAATGGAGGTGAACACTAATCTTGATTCCATTGTAAAAATTTGCACCACTGCCACATTTTTTTCTTTCAACCTTCCTGTTTGTTTTAGAGTAGGAAAGTCATGTCTTCATGAACAAACCTGATGTCATCACTTTTCATCAAAATACATTTGTATTTGAAGGAGATGACCAAGAAATAGATGATACCTGTATACTGAAAAACTGGAGAGTACTGATGTCTTCTAAACTACATTCTACTGACTGCAGAAGGCGGCTGTTGCTGCTAAAGAGCAAATTAAACTGCGTTTTGGAACCATTAGTGTTTATTGGACAGTATAAGGCATTAAGTGGGCTACTTACAGTTAAAGATATTTGCTGATGTATACACGTGTTAATATATTGAAGGAGTGATTGATTCCAGATACAAGGACAAGAGTATTTAAATTCAAGAAAAATAGTAAGTCATCTTTTATTTACATCACCTCCTTCACAACTTCAAGATGCCCTGAAGTAGTTTTACAGTCAATTTGTTTCCAATAAACTCCCAAAAATAGTGATTCCAACTCGCCCATACTGACCAGATATCCTAAATTAAGCTAGTCATAACTGCCAGCATTTGGCCCATATCCCGCCAAACCTTTCCAATTTATGTATCCAGGTGCCTTCTAAATGTTGTAATTGTACCAGCCTTCACCAATTCCTCTGTCAATTCATTCCATTCACATACCATCCTCTGTGGGGAAAATGTTGTCCCTTATGTCCCTTTTTAAATCTTTCCCCCAACATGTGTCAATCATCTTGAACCAAAATCCTATTCACTCTATTCATGCCCCTCATGATTTTATAAACCTCTATAAGGTCACTCCTCAGCTTCAGATGCTCCAGGGAAAACGGTCCCACCCTATTCAGCCTCTCCTTAGAGCTCAAACCCTCCAACCCTGGCAATATCCTTGTAAATCTTTTCAAGTTTCACAACGAACTTTCCTGTAGCAGGGAGACCAGAATTGAATGTAGTATTCCAAATGTGGCCTAACCAATGTCCTGTACAGTTGCAACATGACATCCCAACTCCTATACTTGATGTATTGAGCAATAAAGGCAAGTATATCAAATGCCGCCTTCACCACCCTGTCTACATGAGACTGCACATTTAATGTGCTTTTTTATGTAAGATAAATATTAGCCAGGGCACTGAGCAGAATTCCTCTGCTCTTCAAAATAATGCCACATTATCCTCTATTTCCACCTGAGAGCAGATGCAGGCTCAAAAGATAGAACCTCTGGTGCAGCACTCCTTTGGGATTGTACTGGAATTTCAACCATTAATTAGTGACCCATCATTGGAGTAACAACTTGTATGCAGCATCCTGATTGGAGATAAGTGCTTTTAAATAAGCCAGAGCTGACATTGACCTTATCAGTGCACAATTCATATCAGTGAGCTTGATATTGTTTTATTACCAGTTCCGTCTTTCCTGCGAAAAAAAATCAAAGAACTGTGAATGCTGGAAATCAGATACCAAACTGTTCTGGAGAAGGGTCACTGGACCTGAAACGTTAACTCTGTTTTCTCTCCACAAATGCTGCATTTCTCTAGCAATTTCTGTTTTTGTTCCATCTTTACCGATTTGTTTGGGAAAAAAAGGAAGCTGTAATGAAAACGGGAGCAAAGCAGAACACAATAAACTGGAGTAACAGGCAGTCATTTTGTTACATTTATTTCTGGACCAGCCAAACATTTGTCGCCAAGAAACTTTTCAAAACTACTGGAAACAAAGAAAGTATTGCATAAATGCAGTTTGATATTTTTTAAAGAGGTCAGTGTGGTCTTCTGGAACAGTGACCCAATCCAGTGTATTTCAGAAAGCAGGCAACAGTATACACAAAGATGTTTATATTGTGGAGTTTAATGGTAAATCGTGTAAATGTGGAAGCTTGATTTTTTTAGCTTAGAAAACCCAAAAATGAAAAAGTTTTGAGATTTTTGGAATCAACTAGACTAGGGTCAGAAGCAAGTTGGTGTTTTTCAGAGCAGTTCAGGGAATGTTATCTTTATAAGCCAGAGTTTAGTTTGTATTGTTTGCAAACTGAGAGTTTGGTAAGAAATCTGCAAGACGTTAGAAGCTGATAAAATTTAAGTTCAGTTTGTTTTTTGTTTCAATGCAAAAACACCCCATCATTCACAGGAAAGAAACTGAGAAGAATCAGTTAAGTAGAACTTCAAGATTTCATACCAAGGGTAATCATTCTAAATTTGAATTTCTATAAATTGGTATTGGAAAATAACTTGCCAACTTTGTTTATGCTAGATATTTTTCTATACTATACATTTAGCTTTATTATTTAATTTGTGTAATAATGTATGCTTACCTTTATTGGTCAGTGCGTTGAGTATAGACATTGGGAGGTCATGTGACAGGACATCGGGTAGCCCAGTTTTGGAATACTTTGTGCAACTCTGGTCTCCCTGCTGTCGGAAGGATGGTATGAAAAGATTTCAGAGAAGACTTACAAGAATATTGCCAGTGTTGGACAATTTAAGCTACAGGGAGAGGCTGAATAGGTTGGGGCTATTTTCCTTGGGGCATCTGAGGCTGACGGGTGACCTAATGGAGATCTCTAAAATCATGAGGGGGCATGGATAGGCTAAATAGACAAAGTCTTTTCCCCAGTATGTGGGGGATTCCAAAACTAGAGGGCATAGGTTTAAGGTGATAGGGGTAGGATAAAAAAGGGACTTAATGGACAACGTTTTCACACAGGGTGGTGTGTGTATGCAATGAGCTGCCAGATGAAGTGGTGGAGGCTAGTACAATTACAACATTACAATGTAATTGCACCATTACATTGGATAGGTATATGAATGGGAAGGGTTTATAGGGATATGGGTCAAATGCTGGCAAGTGGGACTAGATTAATTTAGGATATCTCGTCGGCATGGATGAGTTGTTCTGAAGAGTCTGTTTCCGTGCTATACAACCCTATGACTCTGTAATGATGTTAAAGAAAACCCGCAGCCTCGTGTGAATGAATATGTTTCCATGATTGACTAACACAGTAAACAAAGATCATATTTTAATTTTCTATCAAATCAGGTTGCATTCTAACTTGTCTGACTTGTCCAGTAGTACCATTAGCTGGAATCGCAACAGTAGCCTTGTATAGTCACAGGATGCCCTGAATTGCTCAATCATCTATCATGTACTTTGGAAATACAGTCACCATTGTTATGGGAAGAATTCTGAAGTTTCTAAAAAAATAGTATCTTTGCCTCTCCCTATCCTGAATCTTCTCCTGAAAAGCATGGTCTGCTGGACTCGCTGTTTCTTTGAATCCAGCCATTTGCTCCACTACTAATGCAGCTACTTCATTTAGGAGTGACCTCCCTGAAACATTTTGCTCTCCTTTTCAAAGCTTGCACTTAAATCCCACCTCTGCCCACTCACCTCATCTTTTTTCTTTTGAGTAATATACAGTATTTTTCTCTCTTAGCTTTTGTGAACTGTTCCTTTTTAAAAGGCAATCATTATAAATATAATTTGACCTTCCATTAGAATAGAATCTCCCAATGCTCTGTTAAGGTTAGATGTGCCTGGGTGCAACAATTTTCCCATGAGTAAGTGCAGTTCTTTCCTGTGACCTTGATTTGAGTGGATCAAGAAGGCTACAAACTTTTGACATCCAGCGCTTTGCTCACATGATGAGAATATTTCAGTGTTATGGACTAGGCCAGACCACTCATAACATTCTTAAGCAGGCAGCCCAGACCATTAGTTTGCAATTTGTTTCAGTAAGTGTACAGTGAAAATTATCAGGATTAAGTTAGCGAGCTTGACTCTCGGGTTTAAAAGGGGCAAACATTTATTCACAAAATTACACAATGAAACATGAGGAACAGCATAAGGAACCCCTACAGAACTCAGTCAATTCAAACTAGACTTAAGTATGCTGTTCCGAATATACACAACATTCCCAATAAGCAAACCCCCTATAAAACACAGTACAAAAAAGGGGCAGATGCTTACAGGTTGAAGTTAGAAGGACAGAAGAGAGAGTTTCCACACAGCTCACTGTTGAACTCCCAACCGGTTCTGGACTGAACTAAACTACTCAGCTCAGCTAGAGAGCTGACCACTCCCTTTTCTTTATACAGGTCACTTCTAAAGCATGACCACTTTAGTTTGAAGTCTCATCTGTTTACCTATCAACAAAAAGGGCTCTCAATACCCATTAATCTCTTTGCCAAGTCAGTCTGACCAGAGCTTGGCCTGGTTTATTGCCCCTCTGAAAAAAATCAAGGACAGTATTCTTGAGCCAAGGAACAGCTTTTAGAAACAAAAGGACTAATCTTGTGACATGAGAAAGGTACAATATTTCAATTTCCCTGTGCTATCTGTCCTACTTTCTTTAGTGAGATATGGAAATCACTGGCAAGGCCAGCATTAGTTGCTCGTGTCTACTTGCCCTTGAATTAAGTGACTTGCTTATTCCATTTCAGAGAGTAGTTAAGAGTCAACCACATTTCATTTGCAGACAAGCCAGGTATGAACAGCAGTTTTCTTTCTCTGAAGGATATCGGATGATTGGGGCATTTTGAAGAACAAACTGCATTGCTGTCTTGAGCACTGTCTGGTTATTGGTTGTTTCAAGCAAACTTGCATGTGTGATTTGAAGTAATTTGATCTTCCTCCTGCAACCTCTATCTCCATTTTTGACCAAAAGATTGGATTTTCACATTAGAAAAATAAATTATATTTCTAGCCACATGATGTGTGATAGCACATTTCCCCAAAGATAGTTAGAGTTCATAGGGGGAAAAAACCCCTGAGCAAATATATAAATTAGGAAATTAAAGCCATGAAAAGATTGACCAGTCAGAGATGTTAACTGGATTTCCCTTGCACTAGATTTTGCCCTTCATATAGTTTAATTCATCCACTGTGCTGAGCTAGACGCTGTTAGATGCCTTGGTGTGGGATGTGAATTGTACCTTTTAAACTTTGTGATACAACAGTAGCCGTCCAATCTCCAGTCCCCACCCCATCACCAGACACACATGCCCTGGGCTGTCATCCTGCTTCTTTCATCCTTCCCTCAATTAACACAAGATGATCAAAACTAAAGCAATAAGTTCACAGGGCTGTGATGTTATCATGAGTTTGGAATGGGCAGAAAACTAGAACATTGAGGCTAAAAGTCCAAGATGTGGCAGATTGAAGGTAGGACTGCAAATGGTCAGAAGCTAGGACTAGTGATTGAAACAAAAAAGAGGATATGCAAATAGTCATACCACAATGTCCAATAGCTATAAATCTCACACTTACGCAGCATGCATGACACAGCAGTTTCTGCCCATCCCAGTTTTTCTACATACCGTTTGCTGCATGTGGGCTCATGTCAAATGTCAGGGTGTTGGACCAGGTCCAACTTGTAAGTTGAGATTTAAACCCATCAAAAAATGTATGTATATTAGGATTGCACTTTTTAAAAATCTTAAAATGTCTTGAGGTACCTCACAAGATAGTTATAAATTTGATACTGAACCACATAAAGCTACTGATAACCAAAAGCTTGATCAATGGGATAGATTCTAAGAAATACCTTTTAAAGGAAGGAAAATGAGGTAAAGAGGCAGAGATGTTGAGGCAGGGTATCTGAGGTTAGGGTCTAATTATCTGAAAGCATAACCACCATTAGTGGAACTATTAAAACCAGGTATGGTGAAGAGGCCAGAATTGGAGAAGTGTAGCTATATCCAAGGGTTGTAGGGCTCGAGAGAAAAGTACAGATAGTATGAAGAAAGGTTGGGAAAATGTTTTTTTTTGTTGCCCTTCCCCATGGAAAAAAAAAGACATCTAGATAAAGCTAATGGAAATTTTAAGTATGAGTTAATACTCTTAAATAATAGGTTGCTTTTGCTGATCAATAATTCAGTAGCAAGGGGCATAATATGAAGGATCACAGTAGGGAAGTGGAATGAGCTATTTATGCTTTAAAGTGGTTATTAAGGCAGACACGAACATTAATTAGAAAGGACCCGCATGAGAATTTGAAAAGAACAAAATTAGAAATATACAGGGGAATTGGATTAGAGAAAATAGCTGCAGCTGGAGAGTTCTTAGCTGCAGCTGGAGAGTTCTTAACTCCAGAGGTGACAGAATCAATTATTCTCCTTCTGACCTGTAATTTCCATAATTCTGTGGGAAAACAAAATTGCACTCATAAATAGGATTTTAAAAGGTGGCAGTGAAAAACAGTCGTTTTATTGTCTCGTTTACAGTGATCAAAGTTTGTTGGCAGCCAATCACTGAGTTTAAGAACATGAGAAACGATAACAAGAGAAGACTCTGTACTTTGTGCCTGCCCCACCATTTTATGTAACCATGGCTGGTCTTGGGCTTCAGTCCCACTTCCCTATCTGTTCCCTGTATCCCTTAATCCCCTGAGATACCAAATATCTCTTGATCCCAGTGTTAAACATTTTCAGTGATGGAGTATTCACAGCCCTCTTTGGGGAGGGAATTTCAAAAATTCACATCCTTCTGAGTGAAGATGTTTCTCCTCATCTGAATCCTAAATGATCAGTCCCATGCACTAGATTCTCCAGCCAGGGAAAACAACCTCTCAAGTTTAACCTGCAGAGCCCTGCCATAACCTTGCCTTTTTCAGTAACATCACATTTCATTCTTCTAACTTCGAGAGGGATAGAGCTGATTTAGACAATAGACAATAGGTGCAGGAGTAGGCCATTCAGCCTTTAAAGCCTGCACCGCCATTCAATATAATCATGGCTGATCATTCCTAATCAGGATCCTGTTCCTGCCTTATCTCCATAACCCTTGATTCCACTATCTTTGAGAGCTCTATCCAACTCTTTCTTAAATGAATCCAGAGAGTGGGCCTCCACTGCCCTCTGGGGCAGAGCATTCCACACAGCCACCACTCTCTGGGTGAAGAAGTTTCTCCTCATCTCTGTCCTAAATGGTCTACCCCGTATTTTTAAGCTGTGTCCTCTGGTTCGGCACTCACCCATCAGTGGAAATATGTTTCCTACTGCCAGAGTGTCCAATCCTTTCATAATCTTATACGTCTCAATCAGATCCCCTCTCAATCTTCAAAACTCAAGGGTATACAAGCCCAGTCGCTTCAGTCTTTCAGTGTAAGGTAATCCTGCCATTCCAGGAATTGACCTCGTGAACCTACGCTGCACTCCCTCAATAGCCAGAATGTCTTTTCTCAAATTTGGAGACCAGAACTGCACACAGTACTCCAGGTGTGGTCTCACCAGGGCCCTGTACAGCTACAGAAGCACCTCTTTGTTTCTATACTCAATTCCTCTTGTTATGAAAGCCAGCATGCTATTAGCCTTCTTTACCTGCTGTACCTGCATGCTTGCCTTCATTGACTGGTGTACAAGAACACCCAGATCTCTCTGTACTGCCCCTTTACATAAATTGATTCCATTGAGGTAGTAGTCTGCCTTCCTGTTCTTGCTACCAAAGTGGATAACCATACATTTATCCACATTAAACTGCATCTGCCATGCATCTGCCCACTCACCTAACTTGTCCAGGTCACCCTGTAATCTCCTAACATCCTCATCACATTTCACCCTGCCACCCAGCTTAGTATCATCAGCAAATTTGCTAATGTTATTGCTGATACCATCTTCTATATCATTAACATATATTGTAAAAAGCTGTGGTCCCAGCACGGATCCCTGCGGTACTCCACTGGTCACTGCCTGCCATTCCGAAATGGAGCCGTTTATCACTACCCTTTGTTTCCTATTAGCCAACCAATTTTCAATCCAATCTAGTACTTTGCCCCCAATACCATGCACCCTAATTTTACTCACTAACCTCCTATGTGGGACTTTATCAAAAGCTTTCTGAAAGTCCAGGTACACTACATCTACTGGATTTCCCTCGTCCAACTTCATAGTTACATCCTCAAAAAATTCAAGAAGATTAGTCAAGCATGATTTCCCCTTCATAAATCCATGCTGACTCTCTCTTATCCTGTTACTACTATCCAGATGTGCAGTAATTTCATCCTTTATAATAGACTCCAGCATCTTTTCCACCACTGAGGTCAGACTAACTGGTCTATAATTTCCTGTTTTCTCTCACCCACCTTTCTTAAAAAGTGGTATAACATTAGCCACCCTCCAATCCTCAGGAACCGACCCCGAATCTTTTGAACTCTGGAAAATAATCACCAAAGCATCCACGATTTCCCTAGCCACCTCCTTCAGTACCCTGGGATGCAGACCATCAGGCCCCGGAGACTTATCAACCTTCAGACCTAACAGTCTCTCCAACACCAAATCCTAGCAAATATAAATTCCCTTAAGTTCAGGTCCTTCAGCCACTGTTACCTCAGGGAGATTGCTTGTGTCTTCCCCAGTGAACACAGATCTGAAGTACCCATTTAATTCCTCTGCCATTTCTTTGTTCCTAGTAATATATTCCCCTGTTTCTGTCTTCAAGGACCCAATTTTTGTCCTAACCATTTTTTTGCCTTGCACATACCTGAAAAAGCTTTTACTATACTCCTTAATATTCTTGGCCAGTTTACCTTCGTACCTCATTTTTCCTCTGCGTATTTCCTTCTTAGTAATCCTCTGTTGCTCTTTAAAAGCTTCCCAGTCCTCAGTTTTCCCACTTATCTTAGCTATGTTATACTTTTTCACTTTTAACTTTATATGTTTCTTTACTTCCCTCGTCAGCCACGGCCGCCCATGCCTCCTCCTGGGATCTTTCTTCCTTTTAGGAATGAACTGATTCTGCAACTTCTGCATTTTACATAGAAATATCCACCATTGTTCCTCCACGGTCATCCCTGCTAAGGTATTGCACCATTGAACTTTGGCCAGCTCCTCCCTCATAGCTCCATAGTTCCCTTTATTCAACAGAAGTACTGTCACTTCCGACTGTACCCTCTCCCTCTCAATTTGCAGATTGAAGCTTAATGTATTATGGTCACTACTTCCCAATGGCTCCTTCACTTCGAGGTCTCTGACCAATTCTGGTTCGTTACACAATACCAGATCCAGAATTGCCTTCTCCCTGGTCGGCTCCAGCACCAGCTGCTCTAAGAATCCATCTCTGAGGCACTCCACAAAGTCTCTTTCTTGAGGTCCAATACCATCCTGATTCTCCCAGTCTACCTGCATGTTAAAATCCCCCATAACAACTGTAGTGACATCTTTGCGACAGGCCAATTTCAGCTCCTGATTTAACTTACATCCGACATCCAGACTACTGTTTGGGGGCCTGTAGATGACTCCCAAGAGGGTCTTTTTACCCTTAGTATTTCTCAGCTCTATCCACACTGACTCTACATCCCCTGACTCTAGGTCCCCCCGCGCAAGGGACTGAATATCGTCCCTTACCAACAAGGCACCCTACCCCCTCTGCCCGTCAGTCTGTCCTTATGATAGCACGTGTATCCTTGAATATTCATTTCCCAGCCCCTGTCCACTTGAAGCCACGTCTCAGTTATCCCCACAATATCGTATCTGCCAATTTCCAAAAGAGCCTCAAGCTCATCCATCTTATGTCTAATGCTTCGATTTACTCAGCATTCCCACTAATTTTCTTTACAGCTGCACGGGCCTCCAAGGTCTGTGTGTGGTAATGACTTCCAGAACTTGAATTGGCACCTTATTGAATTCCTTTTGGAATTCCCAAATTTACAAACAAGGAGTAGGCCATTTGGTTTCTCAAGCCTGCTGTGCCATTCAATAGGAACGTGCCTGATCTGATTGTAAAGTCAAATCAACATTTCCACGTACACTGAGAACTCTTTATGTTAGGGAGAATTGGGCCAAATGCTGGCAAATGGGACAAGATTAATTTGGGATATCTGGTCAGCATGGATGAGTTGGACAAGAGTGTCTGTTTCCATGCTGTACATCTCGATGAGGCTACTTCGCAAGAATCTGTCCATTCTGCCTTTAAAGAAAATCCACCAACTTTTCATGAAGAGAATTACTTATGATCTGATGGAACATTTCACTCAATCTCAGTATTAAATTGGTGATCCCTTAATTTGTAAACATTAACCCTGATTTTTTTGATTCTCCAGGATGTTAAAAGGAAGTTTCCACTTACATCACTTGTCTCAATCAAATTGCCTATCATTCTTTTAAACTCCAGCAGATATACAAAACAGGAACAGGTCCTTCAGCCCACCAAGACTGCAGCCTGACACATGACACCTTTCGAAACTAAAAACCTTGTGCCTCTATGCAGTCTGTATCACTGTATACCCTGCCTATTCATGTATCTGTCAAGATGCCTCTTAAGTATCTGCCACCCCTTTGTTTAAACACCCTTGTGTATTCTCCTTTTAAACTTTACCTTTTTACCTTAAACCAATGTCCCTAGTAATTGACATTGCTACCCTGGGTAAAGACTCTGCTTTTCCATTCTATTCATGTCTCACATAATTTTGTAAGCTTCTATCAGGTTGCCCCCCAGCCTCTGATGGTCAAGTGAAAACAAACCAAGTTTTTCCAATCTGTCCTCAGAGCTAATACCCTCGAAACTAGGAAATGTCCTGATAAATCAGTTCTGTATCCTCACCAAAGTCTCCCCATCCCTCTGGTAGAGTGGTAACCAGGATTGTATACAGTATTTCAAATGAAGCCTTACTATAGTACTGTACAGCTGCAACATAACTTGCCAGTTTTTACACTTCATGCCCTGACCAATGAAGGCAAGCTTGCCGTATATTTTCTTGACCACCTTATCCACTTATGTTGCCATTTTTGGGGAACTGTGGACCTGTACAATTAGATCCTCTTTTATTTAATGCTTCTAAGAATTCTGCAATTTACTGTATATTTCACTTCTGCATTAGACCTTCCAAAACTCATCACCTCGCGTTTTGTCCAGATTAAATTCTATCTGCTGTCTCTCCACCAGGTCTTTAGCCTATCTATAAACCTAGCCTGTACAGCTTCCTCTTTTACTAACCTACTAGTTACATCATCAGAAAAATCAAACTGTCTAACAGGATTTCTACTTCTTAAAACAATGTTGACTTGTTCTAACCATACTATACTTAAATGTGTTGTTAGGATTTAACAATAGATTCTAGCATATTCCTGTTGGCTAATGTCATTAACTGGGCTGTAGTTACGTACAAACATGTGAAAAAGGGCAGGTATAGGTCATTCCATTAGCGAGCTAACTCTGCCATTCAATAAGATTGTGGCTGATCTGATTGTGACCTCAAATTCCTGCCTATCCCTCATAACCTTTCACCCCCTGCTTAAGAAGAATTTATTTATCTCAGTCTGAAAAATATTTCTGCTTCCACCACCTTTTCAGGAAGAATTTCAACAACACGACCCTCAAAAAGAGATGCTATTGTCTAATCTGTTTTAAAAACACCCCTGATTTTTTTTTTTAAATGACCCCTAAGAGATCTTGAAAGACTACCTATTCTCTGAGATTATCTTTACCAATTCTCCATTCTGGCCATCTTTTTGAAAGAGAATCCCTACAGTACAGAGACAGGCCATTCAGCCCAACAAATCCAGACTAAGCCTCTGAAGAATAACTCACCCAGACCTATTTCCCTACCCTATATTTATTCCTGACTAATGCACCTAACCTACACATCTCTGAACACTATGGGCAACTTAGCACAGTCAATTAACCTAACCTGCTCATCTTTGGACTGTGGGAGGAAACCAGAGCACCTGGAGGAAACCTATGCAGACACTGGGAGAACGTACAAACTCCACATAGACAGTCGCCCGAGGCTGGAATTGAACCCAGGTCCCAGGTGCTGTGAGGCAGCGGTGCTATGAGGCAGCAGTGCTAACCACTGAGCCACCATGCATACCCTGGAATATTTAGTTATCAATCTTAGTCACATTGTAACCATCTCCTATGATTATGATTCAATCTAAACCATTTATTTCTGTGTCACAGATTCATTTATCTTATTGCAGATGCACTTTCTTCACATAGTAAATTAGTCTTATTTTCACCAAACTCTTCCTCCCCCTCTGTTAGTTTAAGACTGTAATATACAGGAACAGAATTAGGCCACTCGGCCCAGCGGGTCTGTTGTGCCATTCAGTCATGGCTGATGTGTTCCTCCAACCCATTCTCCTGCCTTTTCCCCATAAACTCTTGACTCCCTTACTGATCAAGAACCTTATGGATCTCTCTCTTAAATACACTCAATGGCTTTGCCTCCATAACCTCTTATGGTAATGAGTTCCACAGATTAGCCACCCTCTACCTGAAGAAATTCTTCTTCATCTCAGTGAAGGGACAACCCTTTAGAACTCTGAGGCTGTGCCCTTCCTTTTTCCTACTAAACATCATCTCCACGTCCACCCTATCTAGGCCTTTCAGTATTCTATAAGTTTCAGTAAGGTCCTCCCCTCATCTTCTTAAACTCCATTGAGTACAGACCCAAAGCCTTCAACGACGACTCATTTGACAAGCCATTCATTCCCGGGATCACGCTTGTAAACTTCCACTGGATCCGGTCCAAGGCCAGCATGCCCTTCCTCAGATAAGAGACCCAAAACTACTCTCGATATTTCAAGTGTAGTCTGACCAGAACCTTGTACAGCCTCAGTGGCACATCCCTGCTTTTATCGTCTAGACCTCTCAAAGTGAATGCTAACATTGCATTTGCCTTCCTAACAACCAACTGAACTTGAATGTTAACTAGGACTCCCAAGTGCTTCAGATTTCCAAAGCTTTTCCCATTTAGAAAGTAGCTTATTATTTCTATTAAAGTGCTATAAGTTTCACAGCAGCACGGTGGCTCAGTGGTTAGCACTGTTGCCTCACAATGTCAGGGACCCAGGTTCAATTCCAGCCTCGGGCGACTGTCTGTGTGGAGTTTGCACATTCTCCCTGTGTTTCCCTGGGTTTCCACCGGGTGCTCTGGATTCCTCCCAGACTTGTCCAAAGATTTGCAAGTCACGTGAATTGGCCATGCTAAATTTCCCACAGTGTTAGGTGCATTAGTCAGGAGGAAATGGATCTGGATAGGTTACTCTTCAGCGGGTCGGTGTGGATTTGTTGGGCCGATGGGCCTGTTTCCACACTGTAGGGAATCTAATCTAATCTACATAACCACTCACTTTCCCACATTGTATTCCATCTCTTTGCCTGCTCTCCTAGCCTGTCCAAATCCTTCTGCAGCCTCCTGACTTTGCCAACACTACCTGTTCTTCTACCTATCTTTGTGTCTTCTGAAAACTTAGCAACAGTGCCCTCAGTTCCTTCATCCAGATTGTTAATGTATAACATGAATGGTTGTGGTCCCAAAACTGACCCGTGTGGAAAAGACCCCTATATCCCTACTCTCTGCCTTCTGCCAGTCAACCAATCCTCTGTCTATGACAATATCTTGCCCCTCTTATTTTATTGAACAACCTCCTGTGTGGCACCTTGTTATAGCCCTTTGGAAATCTAAATAGATTATGTCCACTGGCTCTCCTTAGAGACATTCGTCCCTGCCCTGACCAAATTTGCTGGGGTGCATTCTTTGCTTATGTGGCTTGTCTCTTCCTTTCACATTCTGATCACTATTACTTGTAGTGCTAACCTGTACTATTTCCTTGTTTATCTATGTAGCTTCCCTCGTGTATACCTTGCAATGCCTTTTCTGTCCATACAGACACTTCTCTCAATCCTTATTCTTAATTTAAATTGATTTGAGTCTGAATCAAATGGGTGGGTCATAATTTGGCAGAGCTCAGATTGCACCTATTTCTACAACAGCCTTGATTTCTTGTTCTTGCTGAGTAAACAGATTAATCACGAAATAGCAGATTTATTGAAACACAGCCTCAGTTTATAATTAACACAAATAAAGGGGGATATCCTTTATGGAAACAACAAAATGAATGCTTTGTCTAAATTGTTTAGATACCAAGGACACTATCCTAAGTGCAGTGATAGTTCAGCCAAGCCTTTGCTTGTTTTACACAGAATTACAGTCCTGCCTTGTTAATTAAAAGGGCAAGTTCAGTTCAACTCTTTATCTGTCCTTCAAGAATTTGGCATTGCCACTTCTAGAGCTGTTTATGAATCAGTGACAGACAGGTTCCCCATTAAATTTTATAAAAACTTAGTGTGGTAAGTGCATTAATGTCTGTGTTTGCTCTGTAGTAATTGGCAGGTCATACACTGTACCAAAGGATTTGGTAGTTTCTCTTATTCCAGGACGCATCCCCTGACTACTTCAGTCTCCCGTGACACTGCTTCATTTTTCACTAGATGATCCATGAAAATCTCTTCCTTTAACTTGTTCGTGCAAACCAAATTGCATCTGTTGAAGCAGCGTTTCACTGAGCTACTAACCACTGCATCTAAATAAAACAACCCACTTCAGCATTATCTGCTAAAGGATGTAGACTTGGCTTTGGAGATATGAATGTTGCATTTTGTATTGCATCAAAGTTTGGCCAGAGCCAAGCATGTTAATTTGTAACTATTCCCAGTACATGAAAGTACAATCTGCTCGCCCATCTGATTCTACGGGGCCAGAGCTTTCAATTCAGTTTTCCATAACTGAATCTGTATTACTTTTTATGAAGTCAAATAAGGAAATGCTTCCACCCAATAACTTTTGGTTTCTGTGATTGTTAGGTAGTTTAGCTCCAGAGGTCCACATTCAGGAGGATCTGTGGTGTGTTATCAAATGGTTTGCCATAGATTGTAACAACAATAGCTTTATTTTAAAAAGTGAGTGGAGGTCATGTATCACTGAGCCCCTTGAAAGTACTACGCCACATCAAGTAATCATAGTAACTGAACAAAATGTTTTCAGAGGGACTTTTAACTACTAATGTGTTGCTAAATGACAAACCAGTGGAAACACTGCTTTCTAATGATAGTTCTGCTGGTCTATGAGACTTAAAAACATGTAATGATGGCTGTAGGCATGGCCACAAATAATAGGATGAAGATAGCGTAATTGGAGCTGTTGAAGGAATGTAGGCCTGCAGCAGGTCACAGAGCTAGATGAGTAAGACTATGACACTTTTGAACACCAGAATGAGAATTTTAAAATTTAAGATTTTCATGAACCAGAGCCAATGAGGTCAGTGAACATCAAGGTAATGGATAAACTGGTTGGCGCTTAAGACCATAAGATGGAGGAGCAGATATAGTCCATTAAGCCAATTGTGTCCACTATTCTACTCAACTCTACTTTGCTGCCTTTCCTTTTCTCATGATTCATTTGAATATACTTAGCAATCCAACCTCAATAGCTCTCTGCGGTAAATAATTCCATAGATTAACTACCTGCTGAGAAAAGAAATTCCTCCTCAATTTTGTCTTAAATGTGCGGCCCCTAATTCTGAGGTTACACCCATTGGTTCCTTGACTCTCCTACTAGGGTAGACTCCTCAACTGCCCTGCCAAGTAACCTAAGAATCTTGTACATTGTAATAAGGTCATCTCCAACCAGTTCAGGCCCAACTTATGGAAGCAGTCCCCATCAGACAGTCCCTCCATAACGGTGTCAAGCTGGTGAATCTCCACTGATCTGCCTTTTATGTTAATATATCTTTCCTTTGACAAGGGACCCAAATTGTATTTCAGTTGTGTTGCATTGTACAGTTTTAGCAAAACTCCTTACTTTTAGATTCCATTCTTTTTTGAGGTAAAGGCCAACATTCCATTTGCTTTTACTATTATCCGCTGAACTTGGGATGCCAGCTTTTTTTGTGATTCATGGACCAGGAATCCCAATATGGCTCAGAGTTTTGTATGAGCTCAGGTTTATGGAGGCTACAAGATTGGACACTGCCAAGGAAAGCATTGGATCATTTACTGGTAATTTTAGGGACAGAAAAGGCATTAAAGATTGTTTCACCAGCAGATTATTTGCACGGTGAAGGTGGGACGTGGAACTAGAAGATTTTGGTGTTTTGTGATGATTGTTAAGATTATCATTTTTTAAAAATAAGACTGAGTTTCAAAGAGTGTTTTGTTTTTGTTCAGAATAATGCTTGGACATAGAAAGTAAATTTATGCATGCAGTTATTTTGGCAATCAAAGTATAACAATTTACCAAGAGTGACCGTGGCAGCTAAATCCATTACATTATTATAACAATCTATAAGAGGGATGTAGTGTTTGCAAAATAAACATTTGAAAAGGTTTGAAATTAATTTCAAAGAATCACCTATCTGACTAAAACTGTGCGTGTCTTTGAATGATGGAAATATTTTGCTGAAAATCTCCACAGTCAATCAAGCAGAAAGTTGAGCCAGGAAGTTGGGGAGGGGTGACTTATGCTTTCTGCAATTTCCTTTAATTGCAATGAGTGTGTAAGATGAGGAGTAATTTACAGAAGATGTGGCTGAATAATTGCAGTGAAATTTAAATATAAGCTAAAGATTAAAGACTACAAAAGACCTGCATCTTTCAAGAATGTTCCAGTTACATTTCAGAATGGATTTTTCAAAAGTCCTTATAGAAGTTTCAATAAAGATCTTTAGGTAGGTCAGTGTTAAACGGCAATTTGCAAAAGGGTAGTAGTTAAGTTTGTACATAGGTTAAAAAAACAATCTTATCAAATTTCCATTGGTGGTAATACTTAGATGTCAATGTACTGTAATTACCAATGTATTAATAGAAGTAGTTTTAATGTGAATGTATATATCCACATTCTGCAGCATTGGACAAAGATAATGGTCTTCCTCTTCCAAAATATTATGATGCTGAATTTGAACAAGGAATGTCAACTACTTTCTGAATAACTAACTTCTGCAATTTGTGATGGGAAAGGTACTGGCAAAATTTACTGCAATACTGGATATCCTTGGCTCCAAAGCCAGTATGAATTGGTTTGGTTCAGAAAGTGGCCCAAATCTGCCCAAAAATATGAAGTGAAACCTTGTCACCCCTGAAATTCTTTGAAGTGGCTGCTAGACCATCTGAAACTTCTGTTCCCTTTAAGTCAGCCAAGCTGCTGTTATAGTCACCAGAGCAGATCAAGGATTTAGGAAGGGTGGGCCTCCACTAGACATGCTTCATTTGGAAATAAATTTGCTGATGATATATTTTCCCCCTTATTGAGGGAGTACTTCTGAGAGGAATTACTAATGAATATTTTAGCCTTCAATCTTTGTCCCATTCTGTTGGCAGATCCTCATGTTGAGGGTAATTTCTTCTGTGGATGGGAATGAGATGTCACTTGGCCATGGTTTTGTAATTGGTTTATGGGCCTATCCTGGTTGAACAGGCTCTTCCACTATGACGAGATCGGCCATCCTTAGAAGTGATGGTGGATTGTTGGCTTGACCAGCTACCAACAATTTTAAGAACCAACCCAACCACCCCCTCCCCTCCATTTTTCTCACTGTTCCCTCTCTGTGACTGTTCTATTGATTGGAAGATCATGACACTATTTTTGATTATGAAATTGGCATTTTGCTTGCATTTGGGTGTGGGTTTCCCATTTGCATTGACAACAGAGCAGTTCTCCATAGCGGCTTTGGAATATTTCCTTTGGCCTTCCATGTGAGATAGATCTCTGGCTCAACTCTGAGGAGAGCATTTCATTCGGTTGGGCATTCTACCGATATGTCCTGTTCCTCTCCACTAATATGAGGTTATCATAATCTCTATACTTAACGTAAGGACACTTATGTTTGTTCTGGTGGCTTCCCACATGATTCTTTTAAGATAACCTTTGATATTGATATCCTAGGGTCTTGAAATGGCATCTCCACGTTATTCAAGTTTTACAGTGAAGAAGCATGGGGAGAACCGTTGCCCAATAGACTTTTGAGTTTAGTGTTGGGTCTGATATAACAATTCTGAAACTCAAGGATATAATTTATCATAGGCTGAACTAACACATTGGATTTGGTGATGTACCTCTTCACTCATGTAGAATTGATAGCCTCCAAGAGATGGGAGCAAGTGATGATTTACAACATTTCATCATGAGGCTCATTTGAAGGCATTACTTTTGATACAGTTAAGCATTTACCAGGAGTGTTTCAGTTCTGTATTGTTTCATATAAATCATTCTCTTCATTTTTGTTTTAAAGATCCTAATTCAAAATTAGTTCTTTAAGATATTTGACTTTACTTGTTGAAAATGATCTGTATAAATATTTCAGCCTCACAATGAGCACAAACTGCTTTCAATGAGCTCATGTGTGAAGAATGTAACTTGGGCAAGGTACCAGAAGCATGCAAAGATGAACAGCATAAGAGTCTTCAATCTGAGAAGAGGTGACTCTTACAGAAGGTTATAACATAATTAATGGCAGACAGAAAGTCAATCCAGGATACAGTTGCAATACATGTCTCAGTAGCACAGCACAATAATCAGTGTTGTGAAAGGTATGCTCCAAATGCAGAAAGAGGCATTGCTTTATGCACAGTGGGATCAGCAGCTGAAATGGATTGTATGAAATGGCCATGTTTTGGAAGATGTTAATCAAGTAAGCCAAAGTCCATCTTCAAACCTATCTTGTGAAGATAACATCCTTGCTTAAGTGATGTTTTTGGAGGAATTATTACATCCACTATAATTGGTATCAGTTTCCATATTATATGCCATTTAAAAAAAAGATAAGGCAGTTTGGATCAAATTTGTTGGCTAAAATGGTTTACATTGGGGAAACCTCAATGCAGCTATTTAAAGCTGAAGGGCTGTGTTATGATCTGGATGCCCTCCAGATACGTTTCCCCCCCTCCCCCCCACCCCCCAGTGCTCAACACAATAGTCGTGCTTCCCTAGGCAGGCACTTGCTTCCTGCCAGCTAAATTCTGAACACCGTATGAAAGACATATCATGCACAGGGCATTTTTGCACTGCAAAGGCTAAGGATTTGACCTGTACTGAAATTGATAAAAAATTGTTATTTATAAACAGATAGAATCAATTCATATTGCAGACCAAAAAAACTGCAGATTATGGAATTCAAATTGGACAAGCAGGAGGGTGGAAGAACACAGTAAGCCAGGCAGCATCAGGAGGTGGAGAAGGAATAGGGGTGAGGGTAGGGGGAGCTGCAGACAAAGGTGTGGGAGGGGTGGAGCAAAATGGTTTTGGGTTGGGAGAGTGGTGAGGTAGTGATAGGTGGATGCATGTGGTGGGTACGACCTGGTTGGTAGCTGGAGGGAAGGGTTGGTTGGAGGGAAGGAGGTGGGGCTGGAAAGGGACTCTGGGGAACAGGTGGAAAGGTTATGTGAAATTGGGGAACCCAATGTTAAGTCTTCCAGGCTGTAGGCTGCCCAGGCAGAAGATGTGTTGTTCCTCCAACTTGCGCTCTGATTCATTGTGGCAATGGAGGAGACCAAGGATGGTCATGTCAGAGAAGGAGTGGGAAGGAAAATTGAAATGGATGGTGACTGGGAGGTCAGGCTCGCCCTTACGTGCCCAGCTTTGGTGTTCAGCAAAACATACCCTTAGGTTACATTTGGTCTCCCCGATGTAGAGAAGACCATATTGGGAGCACTGGGTACAGTAAACTGGGTTGGAGGAGAGGCAGGTAAACCTCTCTCACCTTAAGGACTGTTTGAGGCCCTGGATGGAGGTGAGGGAGGTGGTGTGTTGGCAGGTTTTGCATCTTTTACGGTTGGGGGAGGGGAAGGGTGGGTGAGGAGGATGGCGCAAAGCAAGGAGTGGCGAAGGGAATGGTCCTTGCGGAAGGCAGAGCTGGGTGGGGAGGAGAAGATGCTTTTGTTGGTGGGATCTAGTTGTAGTTGCCAGAAGTGTTTAAGGATGATGTGTTGGATGCGGAGGCTAGTGGGGCGGAAAGTGATTAGATTAGATTCCCTACACTATGGAAACAGGCCCTTCGGCCCAACAAGTTCACACTGACCCTCTGAAGGGTAACCCACCCAGACCCATTCCCCAAACCTATATTTATCACTGACTAATGCACCTAACACAACAGGCAATTTATCACGGACACTTCATCTGACCTGCAAATCTTTGGATTGTGGAAGGAAACTAGAGTCCCCAGAGGAAACCCATGCAGGCATTGGGAGAATGTGCAAACTTCACACAGACAGTCGTCTGAGGCAGGAATCGAACCCAGGTCCTTGGTGCTGTGAGACAGCAGTGCTAATCACTGAGCCACTGTGCCACCCTAAAGTAATGTTTAGGGGAACCCTGCCTTTATTATGTTTGGAGGGGGGAAGATTTAGAGTAGTGAAGTGGGGAATTTGGAGGAGGTATGGTGGAGGGCGGTCTGGATGACAAAGGTGTGGAAAGCACGTTGTTTAAAATAAGTAAACATCTGGATGCTTGGGAGTGGAACGTCACCTCATCAGAGGAGATATGACTGAGATGGAGGAATTGGGAAAGTGGGATGGAGTGTTTGCAGGATACGGGGTGGGAGAAGGTGTAGTGCAGGTAGTTATGGGAGTCTATAGGTTTGTAGTAAATGTTGGTCCATAAATTGTCGCAGGAGATGGAAACTGAGAGGTCAAGGAAGAGGATTGAGGTATCTGAGATAGACCAAGTGAATTTAAGGGCAGGATGGACGTTTTTGGCAATGATGATGAACTGTTGCAGTTCAGCCTGGGTGCAGGAGGCACCCCTGACGCAGTCATCGATGTAACGGCAGACAAGTTAGGGAATAGTACCTGTGTTTGCACTCAAGAGGGACTTATTGATGTGGCCAACAAAGAGGCAGACGTAGCTAGGGCCCATGCAAGTGTCCATGGCCACTCACTGGATTTGGAGGAAATGGGAAGAGTTATTGAGGGTGAGGACTAATTCAGCGAGATGGAGATCGGTGGTCTCTTCTATATCGGTAAGACCAAACGTCATTTTGTGTCTAACTAAGTGTGTAAGTTGATTGTAGCATTTTGTTCATTAGGACAGTAACTAGGAGAGTTCGATAGATTCAGGATCAGTTCCTGCAGATTGGAGGATGGCTAATGTTGTACCACTTTTTAAGAAAGGTGGGAGAGAGAAAACAGGAAATTTTCGACCAGTTAGTCTGACCTCAGTGGTGGGAAAGATGCTGGAGTCTATTATAAAGGATGAAATTATGACACATCTGGATAGTAGTAACAGGATAGGTCAGAGTCAGCATGGATTTATGAAGGGGAAATCATGCTTGACTAATCTTCTTGAATTTTTTGAGCATGTAACTCTGAAGATGGATGAGGGAGATCCAGTAGATGTAGTGTACCTGGACTTTCAGAAAGCTTTTGATGAAGTCCCACACAGGAGGTTAGTGAGTAAAATTAGGGCGCATGGTATTGGGGGCAAAGTACTAACTTGGATTGAAAGTTGGTTGGCTGATAGGAAACAAAGGGTAGTGATAAACGGCTCCATTTCAGAATGGCAGGCAGTGACCAGTGGGGTACCGCAGGGATCAGTACTGGGACCGCAGCTTTTTACAATATATGTTAATGATATAAAGATGGTATTAGTAATAACATTAGCAAATTTGCTGATGATACTAAGCTGGGTGGCAGGGTAAAATGTGATGAGGATGTTAGGAGATTACAGGGTGACCTGGACAAGTTAGGTGAGTGGTCAGATGCATGGCAGATGCAGTTTAATGTGGATAAATGTATGGTTATCCATTTTGCTGGCAAGAACAGGAAGGCAGACTACTACCTCAATGGAATCAATTTATGTAAAGGGGCAGTACAGAGAGATCTGGGTGTTCTTGTACACCAGTCAATGAAGGCAAGCATGCAGGTACAGCAAGTAGTGAAGAAGGCTAATAGCATGCTGGCCTTCATAACAAGAGGGATTGAGTATAGAAGCAAAGAGGTTCTTCTGCAGCTGTACAGGGCCCTGGTGAGACCACACCTGGAGTACTGTGTGCAGTTCTGGTCTCCAAATTTGAGGAAAGACATTCTGGCTATTGAGGGAGTGCAGCGTAGGTTCACAAGGTCAATTCCTGGAATGGCGGGATTACCTTACACTGAAAGACTGAAGCGACTGGGCTTGTATACCCTTGAGTTTAGAAGACTGAGAGGGGATCTGATTGAGACCTATAAGATTATCAAAGGATTGGACACTCTGGCAGCAGGAAACATGTTTCCGCTGATGGGTGAGTGCCGAACCAGAGGACACAGCTTAAAAATACGGGGTAGACCATTTAGGACAGAGATGAGGAGAAACTTCTTCACCCAGAGAGTGGTGGGTGTGTGGAATGCTCTGCCCCAGAGGGCAGTGGAGGCCCAGTCTCTGGATTCATTTAAGAAAGAGTTGGATAGAGCTCACAAGGATTGTGGAATCAAGAGTTATGGAGATAAGGCAGGAACAGGATAGTGATTAAGGATGATCAGCCGTGATCATATTGAATGGTCGTGCAGGCCCGAAGGGCAGAATAGCCTACTCCTGCCCCTATTGTCTATTTCAAAAGATTCTTGGTTGATTGGAAAGCATCTTGCAACCATAAGGGATCATAACAGTCAAGATAAATCCAAGTAATTTCCTTTTTCACTTGGGGGAATGGAGACTATCTTTGCTTTTTAGGATGAACATAGCTATGCACAGCGAGAATAATTAGACCAGGATTGAGGGAGGATATTTTTGAAACTAGAAGGTGAAGGGAGAGCAGAGAAGGCAAGAGATGAGCTCCAGGCTGGATAAGGGTAAAGGTGCAGAGAGGTCGAAAGCTACCAGCAGAGTGAGGGGGTTGGAGCAGGGCCACTGATTGGAGAAAGACGCCAGGTAAAGTTGGGTCTGAGACTTTTGGTTAATGAGGAGAGAATGAGACTGTGATTAGGGAGAAGAGATTTAGAGAGTAAATTTGAGGATGTTAAGCTGGGGTAGTGAGCAAAGGAAGGCTTTGCATTGTTGTAATTGACATATGTGAGCTTGAGGGAAGGGCAAGTGAGGAGGGGATTTGTAGTGCTATTTATGCTTTCTAAATTGAGAGACAGCACTTATGGGACAACAGAGCAAGATCTAGCTGGTGAGAGGGGACAAATAATCTGGACTGAGAGGAGAAATACGAATTGCAGTCATTTTTAGTACTATATTGTTTTCAAATTTAAAAGATAATTAATCTTTTAATTTTGAGGGCTGTTGTTACTGCTATTTATCTTGAGTGATGTCAAGTAATTGTGGATATCTAATTTCACACCATTACTTCATTTAACACATCAATGAAACTCAATCAGCCTTTTACAATGTAGCATTTATGATTTACAGTGTGCATGTGGAATGTAACAAAATGTTTTCCTTAGTTAGGGGTTTATTCTTGGCTGGCAGAGTTGAATTAGATCATTGCCTGCTATGTTCACGCTGTTAGCTTTAGTGAAGTTATTTTAGTATGTAATTTAATTTAATATTTAATAATCTTTTGGATCTTCTGTCGCTTTTTTCGTCTCTTAAAGCCAGTAACTTGTGTCTGGCTGTGGTTTCATAAGTGCTGGAATTTCAGACCTGTCTGTCTTCATGTCTGAGCCTAAACAGCAGCATTTTCGGTTGGGTGGGTTGGAGCAGGCATCACAGCTGAGCTGTTTGTGCCCATTCCAGACCTCCACGTTTGTGAACTTCCACCAAAGATCACTGGAGTGGAAATCCTGGCAGAATTTCTTTTCTTCTTAAAGTCCCACCATATTGTGGCATAGACCTGGGGATGACATCAAGTAACTGGGTGGCTTATTGTCATGGTGAAGCTAATCTTTTCAATCATGACTGTCTGCTAAATTCTGTGTACTAAAATATTGGCACAAAATTTAAGCTTCTCTCTTTCTTTCCTCTCTTGCCCCTGCATTGTCTGGCGCTCCTTGCATGCCCCATCCCTCTACTTCTCTGCCTCCATCGGTCTCTCACCCACACTTCGCTCACTCTACATATCCTCCCTCTCTTTCTTGCTCTGCTTTTTCTCACTTTACACCTCCCTCCTCTCGCTCTTTCATTCCACTGCTCCCTCCTCTCTTTCCCTCTCTCGATTTCCCTTCACTATCTATCTCGCTCTACATCTCCCTCCTTTCATGCTCTCACTCTACATCTCTCCTCCTTTGCTCTTGCTCTACACTACCCTCCTCTCTAGCTCTTCCTCCATACCTCTCTCCTTGCTTGCTCTCACTTTACACCTCCCTCCTCTCTGTCTCAGTCCACAGTTCCTTCCGCTCACTCTCTCAGTCACGCTACACCTCCCTCCTATCTCTTTCTCAAACACGTGAATCCCCACAGAACAACAGTAGACCACTCAGCCCTTTGAGCCTGCCCTCCCATTAAATAACATCCTGGCTGGTTTGATTTAGACCTCAACTCTACATTAGTTCATACTCCCCATATTCTTTCACCTCTTGGTCATCAAGAATCGAAGTACCTCTACATTAGAAATGTTTAAATATTCTACATCCACTGCTTTTTGAGGACAGGAACTCTAAAGGCTCTCAACCCACTGAGAGAAAAAAATGTTTCCTCATCTCTGTTTTAAATGGGTGACATCTTATTTTTAAACAATGACTCCTTGTTCTCGATTCTCCCAACTCTCACTCCCTTGCACCTCTCCACCAAATCCTCGACTGTGTCACCTGCACCCCCTCGCTCGACACCTTCCCTCCCCCAACTTGCTTGACACCTCCTCCTCCCCCTCCCTTTCCACCTTTCACATCCTCTCCCTCTTTCCCTCATAGTTTCAGATAAACCATTGAAAGGCATATTTCATACCTGGACCAACACGAGAAGGGCAGAGATTTAATGATGCACACTGGCTACACTAAACTCTCAAAGACCTGTCATTCATGCAAATGACCTTCCTTCTCTTTTTTTTCCTGTGCAGGTGCTGTGTAATGGTCCAGGAACATGTGTGCCCCTTTGTGTATCTGCTCTGCTGCTCGGAATCCTTGGAATGAAGAAAGTGTTGATTATCTACGTAGAGAGCATCTGCCGAGTTGAAACCTTATCTCTTTCAGGGAAGATACTCTACAATTTGTCAGATTACTTTTTTGTTCAGTGGTCAGTGCTACAGAGGAAATATCCCAAAGCAATCTACCTTGGACGACTAGTTTGAACATCCCGTGGGGGCTGAAACAAAGATTGTGTGGAGAGCATTTGTGCCCAGATGTCAGGAAGCAGCAGTGATGCAGAATAAATATACATTCCAGATATTGTTTGTTGGGTTTAATCTCTGTAAGGGAGCATGTATACTGAAAGGAAAAGTTCTAGATTAGCTTACGGTGTTGGGGATAATCTACTGAATATAAATTTGAGATCTTGGGACTGCTGCTAGGTCAGAGAATGAAGTATTAGCCATGTACAGTATGAGGGAATCAAATCCTATATAAACAATCTTAAGGTTATTATAACTGTTGGCTGCCTCACATATTTGGACTCATTTTGTTTCACTATTTTGCCAGTTAACTAACTTTTAACAATAGGAGAAAGCCATTAGCCCCCAATTTAATTGATTACTCCTTTCTTATGCTTAGCTCTGTTCTTGAATGGTACTGTACACTAAAAATAAGTGTATTTACTTTACATTATACTTCATCCCTACAAATATTTTGCACATCAAAGGTTAGTGTAGCAGTGCTATTGATTCCCAGCCAGAATTCATTTGAACTCACCTTATTTGAAGAACATTTTTTACTTCTTAAGTTGTCAAGTGTTCATGTGAGCCACTTTTCATGATTGTAGTCTTTCTTCCTACAATGTTTTCCAAATTCTAAAATTAAAATCAACAGTAGTAGAAATGTTGGCATACATACATCAATTTTATTTGAAGTATTATAATGATATTTAGAATTGTTTACTCTGCCATTATTTCTTAATCTTCATTAGTTTCCTTTTATGGATTCTGGCCATTCCTGTATTTCCTTCCTTCTTTCCTACTCCTTTGTTTCCTCCTGAGCTTTATAATTGTCATCTACTCGTGCTTTTGATCCTCATTTCTGCCACTGCACCTGTTAAAAGACAATAGGTTAATTCCCAATTATTGAACACTAGTTTGACAATGTGGGGACAAGTCCCTGTAATGGCAAATAATTGAAGTTCTGGTGTCAAAAGAGTGAAAGGATTCTGTTAATATAGTATGCTTTGTCACCAATGAACTACTTTTCAAATGTAGTCAGGAAAGCAAGGAATCAGTCCTGGGTGATCGAATATTTGATTGTCTCTGATTCAGACTGCAGCTTAGTAATCTGGGAGAAAGAATAGGAAGCCACTTCAAGGAGAGAATTGTTCTTTCTTTAAAAATATGAAATATAAAACAAAGTCTAGTGCTAAAGTTAATTCAGATTCCGTAGCATTAAAATTTGAGAGTTAATACTTGGAACTGTGTAAATAGTACCTGTTATAAGGATGATGTAAGAGAACTGATGAATGGAAGACTTAGAGGAAGAATGCTCAGGTTTCAACAGTGTAAAACCTATTCATGTGAACTGTATACAGTTCCTACAATTTATAATAAACTAGTTGTTGCTTGAACATACCAACAACTCATTTATTCCAAAGCTAGACTAACCAACATACTACAGTTCTCTTGGTTAAGAAATTTGTCTAAGACTTGGCAGCAAGTCAAATACCAAAATGTCAATGTGTAGAAATGCAACAATAATTCCAATGCAGGCCAGTCTCTTTTATATTGCTGTCTAGTTACTGTAATGGTTTTTTAAATTAATTGATGTGTAGATTCCTACCCTGACCTCAATGTGTCATGTTTACTTTCTGTAAAATATACATTGCATTTATTTGCATTCTGAATTGATTTTACCTCGGATGAGAATATAAGGATGGGTCCTTTGAGCTGGAACATTGCAAAAGCAATTTGTCTCATGAATCCTGATTTATGCCCATTGCATCTGCAATCTACCCTCCACAGAAGCAATTGTTTCGATACACACGCCACCAAGGACAAACCCCCTGCAGTGACTCTTCAGTCTTCACTGAAGAGACATTTGCCTATTTATTATATGCCCATTAACCAGATTTGGAAAGCGCCAAGAATGGGTCCATGTACTAGCTAACACAGGAGGCCCCCATCATTACAGAGCGAGGGGGAGCTTCTTGGACTTTGAAAGGAAGGGATGTGATAACACCTATAAGGCTTATGGGAATCACGAATTAATCTACCTGTCAAGCTTGTTTATTATGAGTTCCCTTGTAACAGGAAATCGCCTATCCAACTCGAACTGATCACCTAGATCCTTTAGGGGCCCATTTGTAACTCAGTCGGCATGTCCCTATCCCTGGACCAGGAGCAGGTCAGGCAGCATCCAAGCAGCAGGAGAATCGACGTTTCGGGCATGAGTCCTTCTTCTTCAGCCGCCTTCAGGCTCATGCCCGAAACGTCGATTCTCCTGCTCCTTGGATGCTCCCTGACCTGCTGTGCTTTTCCAGCAACACATTTTCAGCTCTGATCTCCAGCATCTGCACTCCTCACTTTCTCCTGGACCAGGAGGCCCAGGTTCAAGTCCCACGTACTTCAGAGGTGTTAACAAAGCCTCAACTGGATGATTAGAAATACAGATTTTAAAAAACGACTATAAAGCAGAGTCCAGGATGTGCCTGCAGATCTGTCTGTCCTGGGCTGAGACCAGTTTGAGTGTGCCATGAGTAGCAGCTCTATTTTGGTGTTCAACAATAAATAATGTTCCTTCCGAGGTGGGCTTCCTGAGTTATTAAATCTTGTGTCACAATGGTGGCATCTGAAAATCTGGACTTGAGTCGCACACCAGGACGTCTTAGCAAGAGAGGATCCATTTGTAACATTGCATAAACATTGAGTATGAGGTTATAAATCTTCCCACTATGCCAGGTGGAAAAGCTTACTTTGAAGGCAAGGTGAAACCACAGTGGGCCATTCGAGATGAAGAAAAAAAACAGATAATGAGAAGAAGAAATATTGAGAAAGATGGAGAAAAAGCATTTGATTGATGTTGAAATAATAGCTCCATTGTGAAGTTGCAACAGTAATAATGCCTTCAATAAATTGTTTGTGATTCCATGGTGAATGATTGGAATTTATACCTTAAAAATTGTATGACTGACCAGAGTGAAGAAGGGAAAAACTGCAAGGGAGCACCTGTTGAAAAGTTAATTCTGTTGAAAATAATTATGTAGTTTGTATTAATGTTTCAGAACAAATTCTCTGATCAGCAAAATTTCTGTAAAAGTGCAACACTTGGCTGTGAGATTCTATTGAATACATCAACGCCTACTTAAAAATAGCAGAGGGTACTGAAATATGAACGCATTAGGTAATCGTGAGAACTTTGCTGATTGGAAAATATGACATCTTGTACTCTGTCATGCCTACAAAGCAGTGTTCCGTGAAGTAGCATCCGTTTGCCTTCTCAAGCCCATACACAAATTTTGCATTGGCAGCACTGACTAAATGTCATTTTTATTTCCAAAATAAAATGTTCATGGACAGCAGCTGCCTCCTCTTTACAATGGATGTGCAGTTCCTGGACACACCCATTCCCCATCAGGGTGATCTTGGGACTATCCACTTCTTCCTGGAACAATGGCCTGAACCACGCTCCATCCACCACCAACCACCTCCACTGGCTGAACTCATCCTCACTCTGAGCAACTTTTCCTTTAACTCCTCTCACTTTCTTCAAATCAAAGCCAATGGTGCTGCATGGGTCCCATTTATGCCTGTCTCTTTGTGGGGCATGTGGAACATTCTTTGTTCCAGTCCTAATTGGGCCCCTCCACACAATTCTTTGTTCACTACATTAATGACATCATTGGAGCTTCCCTCTCTTGTCTGGAATTGGACAAATTTATCAATTTCACTTCCAAGTTTCACTTCGCCCCCACTTTCACCTGGTCCACCTCTGACTCCTCCTTTCTTCAACATCTGTGTTTCCATTTCTGGGGGAAAGACTGATCACTGATATCCAATACAAGTGCTTCCTGTAAGGACTCCATCCCATTCTCACAGTTACTTTGTCTCAGTCACATCTGCCCTGATGATGTCACCTTCTGCGGGGGAGGGACGCCGATATATCCACCTTTTTAAATATAGAAAAGTACAGCACAGAACAGGCCCCTTGGCCCACGATGTTGTGCTGAGGGTTAATCCGAATGTAAAATAAAGTAACTTAAGCTAAGCACCCCTTGGGGTGGGGGGCATGGTGGCTCAGTAGTTAGCACTGCTGCCTCACAGCACCAGGGTTCTAGGTTCGATTCCAGCCTCGGGCGACTGTCTGTTTGGAGTTTGTACATTCTCCCCTTGTCTGCGTGTGTTTCCTCCGGGTGCTCCAGTTTCCTCCCACAGTCCAAAGATGTGCAGGTCAGGTGAATTGGCCATACTAAATTGCTCATAGTGTTAGGTGCATTAGTCAGAGGGAAATGGGTCTGGGTGGGTTACTTTTCGAAGGGTTGGTGTGGACTTGTTGGGCTGAAGACCCTGTTTCCACACTGTGGGGAATCTAATCTAATAACTCACTGCTATCCATGCGAATGTCCAGCAGTCGCTTAAATGTCCCTAATGAGTCTGCTTCCATCACCACTGCTGGCAACATATTCCATGCATTCACAAATCTCTGCGTAAATAACCTTCCTCTGACGTCCCCTCTATACCTTTCTCCTAATATCTATATATCTTCCTCACAACCTACAATTCCCTGCAACCATAGTCGACTCGTCTGTTGCAGTGTCCGGACTACTTTTAAACCAGCCGAGTTTGGAACCGAACAGGGCAAACAGTACAGACTACAGATTCAAAAACACCAGCAACGGTTCTCCTTCAGGATCCTCAAAAGCTATTCCTGATTTTCCTGCTCCTTGGATGCTGCCTGACCTGCTGTGCTTTTCTAGCACCACTCTAACCCAGACTCTGGTTTCCAGCATCTGCAGTCCTCGTTTTTACCCAGTGTTCTAGTGATCCTTAGCGCAAGATTAAAGAACAACATCTTATTTTCCACTTGGAAACCCTGCAGCCTCGAGGATTCAGTATCAAGTTCCATAACTTTAGAGCCTGTTTCCAACCTTCCATGTTTTTCCACCCATTCTTACACCCTGTTCCTGTCATGACCTGAGTTGCTTTTTTCAGTTTTCATTATCATTTATTCAGCTTCTTTCTGTCTGGCCGAGTACCAATAGTCCCCTTATTTACCCACCCCTTTCCTATCCCTCTGTCTCTCTCTGGGCTCCATCTATCCGCTCACCACCCCGTACCCTGCAATCTCATGTAAATACCACATTTTACGAGCTGCTTTCAGTTCTAATGAAGATGTACCAGACTCTGAATGTTAACTCTGCTTTCTTCCCACAGATGCTGTCAGCCCTACTGAGCTTTGTCAGCAACTTCTGTTTTTGTTCCAAAAGATAGTCGCCTATCACGCAGCTTGCTTATATAGTTTTTGGGTGCTTTTTAAAATTAAATAATGTTTTGCTTTTGTTGAGGGTAATGTTCTATGATGTATCTAGGATTATTAAGCTAAATAGTCATACCAATTTCCAATTTGGATTCTTATTTTCAGATCATTGTTTTATTTTAAAATAGTTAGAACATCGTTAAGGAACAAATTGGACACTGGTAAATCCAGAAAAATCAGTAAAAATGTTTTGAATATTATCTAATCTAAAGAAAATAGAAAGACCAGTGAATATAAATGCATAATTGTTTAGCATAGAATTAAACAACTCTGAAATATTCAGCATATTGTATCCACAGTAGTTCTTTGATATAGCAATTCAATTAGTCCTACTTTCTTGTAACCTTGCACATTTTCCTTTTCAAGTCCATATCAAGTTCACTTCTGAAATTTTCTATTGAATTTGCTTCCATTACTCTACCAGGCAATGCATTCTCGATCATAAGCACTCATTGTGTGGAAAATGTTCTCTTGCCTTCTTGTTGGTTTTATTGACAATTATGCTGTGTCCAAGATTCATCCTGGAAAAAATGACTGAAGCTCTGTTTAAAAAAAAAGTTATAGACTACCTAGAATATTATGCCTCAACACAATGTCTTAATCTTGTTTTTCAGGAAATTTCAAGGGTTACAATCTTAGAAATGTTTAAACTCTTTATGAATAGTTTCTTTATGCTGAATTTCAATTCAGTGGGCGATGAATGTCAGGACTGGACTGCTCAGAGGGAATCAAGGGTTAGAATAACAATAATATTGAAACTGAATAGGATGGATAGTTGAGGAGAAAACCTATTAAGGGTAGAAGGGAGTGATCACATATCTTGCTTGGTTATAAACAAATTTGCTGTAATATTCTTGCAATCTGTAAATTCCTAGTCTTGTGACCAACATTCATTTGTTACAGCCTTTTTCCTGAGTGAAGCTGCTTTGGAGCCTACATATAAAGTGTCTGTGTGGGAATCATGCAATCCGAAGGTCAGCAACTGTTACTCATTGTGGCCATTCTTTCTCTGAAGGAGGATCTTCACATCAGAATCCTTTGACCTTTCTCCTTCTCCTGAATATCTCTTGAAGTAGGTGGTTCTTGGAATGTAATACATTCCAATGGCGGTGATTTATAAGAAGAAAAACTATCTACTTTTTAAACTATTAAATGCTTTATAATTATTTTATCTAAGTTGATCTAGCTTAACATATGAAAAACTCTTCTGTAGAGAAGCAGAAACTGCACTAGTGGAGATATTCCCATTTCCAAAACTCTTTAAATCTTTCACTTCAAGAACTTCAGTCGTAAGAGACTCCACTGGAGTTATAAAACTGTATTTACACATAGAAGCCATTTGGCCCATCATGTACTGATTTTGATACAGCAAATCAGAATTAATCACATAATCCTGTAATTTAAATGAAACTACGGCACTGCAGTTACTGGTGATCCAAAATAAAAATAGAAATTGCTGGAACACCAAAGAAGAGATTTATCAGACTCAAAATGTTAACTTTGTTTCTCTCTCCATAGGTGCTGCTGGGCCTGTTGAGTTTCTCCAGCATTTTCTACTTTTGTGTAATCCTATTATCTTACCTGATTCAACTACTGTATTTGTCTTTTCTCCCTTTGAAGGAGATGGTGGAATTTGTCTCTACCAGTGATGTAGGAAAGCAATTCAGGCTATTTGCTGCACTAAAGCCATTTGTGCAGTATTTTACTCTGTTAATGGACAAACAGGCTAATTAAAAAACAGGAATGAACTTGTATTTAAATCACACCTAAGTACTTTAAAGACCATATATAGTATTATGTTCCAGATAATCCCAATATTAGTGGGATTATTAATATTGGTATTTTGGAAATAAAGACTGCTTTATATATTTAACTATATAAATCTTAATTTATAAATTGTGGCCTCCAGTTCAAATTCAACTTAATCTTTTTAGGCTGAAGTTGTGCAATTAAATATTTGGACTGCCTCAATGCAACTCTAATGGGATAGTATTTAGGACTGCCTGAGAATTGACCTAGATCTATCTACAACACAAGACAATAATCAAAGGAATTCATATCATTGCAAATAACACAGAACTTCTGGATGTCAGATAGTTCTGCAAAAGCTTACAAGCGGGCCCAAAGTGCCATATAAAATTCAAACTAAGTAGAGCAGGTCAAGCATACATTTCAGCCATTCTTTATTATAGTATCAGGAACCACTGGAAATACAAGCTGTTCGTGTAATTGCCAACATATACACCATATGTATAAGATTAATGTTCAAATCTAATTTTCACAGCTTTTGTACTTTGTCAATGAAATAGTACTGTAGCACACTCCTGTACTTATGGACTATGAAGTTTCCTTTATCACTAATTTTCAGCCTGGGTTTTTTTTTGTTTTCCAAGCAATGAGACATTCTTATTAACAAGACTACAGTGCACAGTGTCTCGATGCATGATAATGAAATAGCCAGCAACAGTATTCCTGAAGACTGCCTGCTGTTGAAACAGTGTGTTAATGTTGGCAGCATTGCAAAATACCTACATAAATTCCGAAGTTACTGAAGCTATGCATTTTCACAGTGATTAAATACAGCTGGCCAAAAAGAATTATTGACTTTGATACAGCTATATTCCAGACTAAGGTAAAAGAATAATATTAAGGATTAGGAAAGACACTGGTGTAGGTTTGAAATATCTCTGAGGAAGACCTGATAACAAATTACTTTAACAATTGCATCAATTCTGAGATCTTAATGATATTTACTGAGCTCTTGGAAGAAACCCCAAAAATGCCTCATGTAAGTTTTCTTTTAAGTAACGTATTAACTTTAAATATTTGAATTACTTTTTAATTACACTAATTACTTGGATAGCATAAAAACAGAATACTTTGTGAAGTTCAGCTATTAGAATATTTTGCCCTGTATCATACTCTAAACTTCATAGGCATACTTCGTATTTTTACTTTGTGTATTCAAACTTTGGTTTTCTTCTTCACTAAGTGAGATAATCAATACTCAATCATTTTTTTTCATCTATATTAATTTGCAACAAGATATATGAACCTCCTAGATTAGAATCCGTTTGCAATTCACCAGCATAAAGAATATATCATAGAATCCATACTGTGGGGAAGCAGGCCATTTGGCCCATCACCTCCATACTGACCCCCCGAAGAGCATCCCACCCAGACCCCACCCCATCCTTGTACCCTTGCATTTCCCATGGCTAATCTACCTAATCTACACATTTTTCGATTATGGGAGGAAACTGGAGTACCTGGAAGAAACCCATGCAGACACAGGGAGAACATGCAAACTCCACACAGACAGTCGTTCGAGGTTGTGAGGCAGCAGTGCTAACCACTGAGCCACCATGCTGTCCCATATCTGACTGTCCTCTCGTTTCTTAAAATTAACCTTTTCAACAATAGGAAAAGTTTTATTTTCATCAACGTACTCAAATTCTTCTTCAAAGTTCTGATAGATTTCATTTTGAAATTAAATATTATTGTCTTTTACTTCAAAATAAATTGTGCCTGCAATGATTTCTTATATTGTTGTACTTATCTATCTTCAACCTGTGACACCATTGCAAAATCAATTCATAAATTTAAACTTCTGACTTTGATTGTTATGCAGTGATTCCATCAAAACAAAACAGCATACATGTTTCATCGTTAGTAGATGATCCCACATTGAGCATCAAGCTTTCCTCCCTTTTCTACTTCCTGGAGGAATCATTCTCTCAGGGATAGCCTTGTTCATTGTTTTATCACTCTGACTTCTGGTTGCCCTTCAAAATCTATATGTTAGAAAAATTACAACACATAAGAAGGAAGGTCTGTGCTGATGTTCACAAATTTTCTTATACTTATCCAAATCCACCTTCTTTCTGTATTTATTCCATCATATTTAATAGTTTGGAGTCCCAAATAATTTGAGACAACGATTTTGGCACATGTCTCTGTAATCAATATCATACTGTAGCATGCTTTATTTTAGGCTTTTGCTTGATCATCTTTACAGTGGCATAACTGTCTTAGTGAACATTTCTGTTTGGTCTGCAACTGAGATGTTCACCTCCCCTATGGTTTACCATTCCAACAACTATGCTGATTTCTCTTTAAAACATGTCTTTAGCTCCCACTGTGTTCCACATGATCTCAACATATCTTTCAAGAGCAGTGACTAATATTCCTCTTCTTCCTTCAGTGCAAGTTTCTCAGCCAGATGTTGATTTTTTGCAATTGATTTTTTTTTTGCAAACTTTCTCCCCATTGCCTTCAACCGTGTTTGCTTTCACCTTGGAGATATTTTGTCTACCTCTCCAGTCAGTGTCTGTCTTGCTATCTTACTGATTTATTTTCAATTAGTTTATTTTAATGTCTCTGGCTCACTCGGATGATCTTTCTGTATCATTAGTTTCGTACTTTTCAGCTCTGTAAAACATGTTTTCAATTATTGTATAACACCCATATGTCATAAAAGTTTTGAGCTATAAACTAAATTCCTTGTAAATTATGATCTAATGTTTTGTGGCCGATGATGCTGTGTGCTGACCTTGAAAAACGTTGCCCACAAAGATCTTGCAATCCTGAAACATGAATTTTCTCTTTCCTAATAACAAGTTGGACCTGTAACAAGTCAAGGGTTGTCCAACCAATCACGTCGAAGTATTCTCAAAGACAGCAAATGATGAAGCAAAACTGATTATCCTTCACTTTTACTTTTTACAGGGAAACAAGCTAAATGATTGGGATTTAACAAGCAGGATTAAAGTAGAAGCTAAAGTAGCATAAACAATAGCACATTTTCTGAGTTGCAATGGAAAATTTGATATACCACAAATATCAATTTAGTTTTTTTAGGGTTAGAGGGATTTTTGAACGGTAATTATGGTCCTAGAATCCCACTTAAGCATAACTAAATAAGGAAAAAGACAAATTTTCATCCATTAATTTAATTAATTTGATTGCAGTCAGACATAAATGCATCCAATGGACATATGCAGAATCACTGACAAGTTTTGAATTTCTGTATTTAGCTGTGCATGTTCAGACTTAAGAAGTTGCTATTAGTTTCAGAGGAATACTGAAGTCAAATATTGTCAGTTTCATTGTTCTTACCACACAAATACAGGTCTATATGTGCTCCCCTGCATCTTTCAATTGGAATTATGTAACACAAAGAGGCCATTCAGTTCATTGTGCCTGTGCCAGCTCCTTGAAAGAATTACTGAGTTAGAACATAGAAAAATACAGCGCAGTACAGGCCCTTTGGCCCTCGATGTTGCGCCGATCCAAGCCCACCTAACCTACATTAGCCCACTATCCTCCATATGCCTATCCAATGCCCGTTTAAATGCCCATAAAGAGGGAGAGTCCACCACTGCTACTGGCAGGGCATTCCATGAACTCACGACTCGCTGAGTAAAGAATCTACCCCTAACATCTGTCCTATACCTACCACCCCTTAATTTAAAGCTATGCCCCCTCATAATAGCTGACTCCATACGTGGAAAAAGGTTCTCATGGTCAACCGTATCTAAACCCCTAATCATCTTGTACACCTCTATCAAGTCACCCTAAACCTTCTTTTCTCCAATTAAAACAGCCCCAAGTGCCTCAGCCTTTCCTCATACGATCTTCCTACCATACCAGGCAACATCCTGGTAAACCTCCTCTGCACCCGTTCCAGTGCCTCCACATCCTTCCTATAGTATGGCGACCAAAACTGCACACAATACTCCAGATGCGGCCGCACCAGAGTCTTATACAACTGCAACATGACCTCAGGGCTCCGGAACTCAATTCCTCTACAGTTAGTCCTGTGCTCTAGCTTTATCATATTTAGATCTGTGTTTTTTCTTAACTCCACACAGATTGTATATTAATAAGCAGTCTCCTCCAGTTGGGAATACATATGGGATAGTTTGAATTGCAAATTTTACTGTAGGTATTGTGTGCTTCAGTAACCTACCAAGAAATGATACAATTTAATTGACATGAAATCATTATAGAACAATATACAAACAGGCTGTACAGTCCATTGCACCTTTTTTTATTTAGCTCGTTTGAAGAATTTATTTAATTAGCATTGCTCCTCCCTTTAACTTCCCCTTGAAGTATATACACATCTCCTTTGAAAAATCCTACTGTACCTGCTGGTGTTTGCAATTCATGACAAGTCACCTGTAGTTCTTTTGCTAATTATCTTAAATTACCAACAGTGTTTTTTATTTACTGAATCAAAACTCATGAATTTGAATTTTTCTGTTAAATGTAATTTAAGTCATTAGTGCCATTTCCTTCCTCACTTTACTGCCTGATCATATTATCGTAGTCCTACAAATACTGAATGAATGAAAACTGACAAATTAAGGCTTTAACCACTTTAAGAAAATTAGATTAAAATAAATTAATTTAGAAAAATAGGCACTTTATGGGCCAATTTGTAATGTAACATGGTGATAGCCTCTGACAATATTTTGGAATTAGTATAGCTACGGTATGGTTTGATAAATTGAACTGTATAATTTTGACTCTTTTCACATGGAATCCTTTTAAAATAAAATTTGTTCACAAAATGTGGATAAGTTATTACAGCATGGAGTTTTACTTTGTGTTGTTGATAAATTGAAGAAAGGAGAATTACCATTTCCCATAAAGGGAGATAAATGCTTTTTTAAAAAAAATCAATCCATTTAAAGGGTCAATAAAATGTGTGTGACCAGAATGTTGGCATGAAAGAAGCAAGCTGTTAGAAAGTTGGGGTTTACTTGTAACAACCCATATGATTTCTATTTATTCATATTTTTGAGAACACTTTATAAATCTATAGTGTGTTCTATACCCAGCAAGGAATGAAAACACTGTTGTTTCCAATAATGTAAAATAATTAAAATAACAATTGACACCATATTTAAAATGAGAAGTCTTTGCATTGAGGCATTTTAATTCAATTTAGGTTGTGGTCTTGAGTCAGTATCAATATTCATGATTCAGACAAATGAAAACATGATGTAAATCAAAGATTTTAAAATCATTCTTACTCTAACAAAGAATCAGAAATTATTGGAACACTCAATAAATCTAATATAGATCTTTTACTGCAAAAGTTTATAAAGTAACACACCAATACATCTGATTGATGACTTTTCATCAGATTAATCTTTTACAACTGGCTATTCTTAAAAGCAGTCCTAATAGTTTAATAGCCACATAGAAATAAACAATCACTTCAATAGACCAGATTTTCAGCATTCTGCATTTCCTTTTAAGTCCAATCTGACCATTTCACATTTTTTCTCGTTTAGCAGACAGTAATTGTTAAATCAATTCCATTCTCAATTCTCCAAACATATTTCACCAGATGGAAAAAGGCTCCTTAGTTTGATGTTAATGCCATGAAGAAATTACTCTTTAGTTCACATTTAGTTGATGTTGTTTGATTCCCATTTCTAGTTGGACACAAGATTCCTCTCTCCTGCCATATTTTCATTTCCCATCAATGTTTAAGAAACTTACATCATGCCTACAACCTTAATTGTATTTTTCCATTGAATTAAATTTCATTTCCAGAGCCTTATTTTATAGTTCAGTGATCATGCTTTCCATTGCCATGATACCTTTTGTAGCTATGGAAACAATGGGGGCCCCATTTGCTTTGATCTAAGTTTCTACTCAGTTTCTTCACAATGGGTAGTGGCAAACATTTTAACTCTCAACACATCTAATACTTTCAGTTGACATAATTAGTAGTTGGGAATTGAAACATTAATTAGAATTGAACGTGTGATTTGTTTAATTATTTCTTTTACTATTTTTAATACATATGCTGGGTTCAGATGAATAGAGAATTTGGCGAGAGTAGGTGAATATTGTGGAAGACTAGGCGATAGGAATAAGGAGTGATCTGGTTGTGGATGGAACTAAACCTAAGAAAATGAATTTCAAATTTGTATCATGGCAGAGCTGGGAGGCCAATGTAGGTCATAAAGGATAACAATAAGGGTTTAGTCTAAGGTAGGATAAAGGCAGTAAAGTTTTAGATCAGCAGAAGTTGGCTGACCTCCCATTCTCCACCAGTCAAGACAGCACTGGAATAGTGGAACTGGAAACTATGAAGCCATGAATGAAGATTTCCAGGGCAATAGGCTGAAAGGGGTGTTTGATGTTCCCAAGATGGAATTTGGTACTTTTGTGAAGGAGAAGATATAAGATTGTAATTTCAGTTCCGAGCCTAATACAACTTTAATCTGTTAACAGTTATATGGTGGTTGCTGATTTTGGTGGTGGGTACAGAGTTTGGTTGGAAACAAAGGACAAAGAGGAAATGCTGTGAAATAATTTGGATTTTGAAAATCAACGGAGTGTTAGTTGAGGCCAACTTAATACAAGGATGTTTATAGATGAGAAAAGATGCTGGGTGAATTTAAAACGAGGGAAGTTAATTGTTGTTGGATAATCAAGCTAGGGACATGAGAAAAATTTCTTTAAAGAACTCAGAGAAACAAAATTCTATTCAAAAATGTTGTCATTGGAATTGTAATATATAGACTGTTAACCTTTAAATCCGTTGACTGATTTAATACCTGGGACCTTTTCTGTTTAAAAAGGACACTTAAAAAAAGACTGAAGTCACTTGACTTAAAAAGTGGCCAAATTGCTTAAACCTCTGAAATGGACTAACAGGAAACATGACTGGACAGTTCCCCTGCAGAGTTTCACACTTGTCATAGGTTTTTTTCCCCCCAGAGGGTTGAACCAACCAAAATCTATTTTGCAACAAAGGAGCTAAAGGCTCCCTTATCACTTTCTATGGCATCTTGATGGTTATTTTTGACAACAAAACCTCAAAAACTACTTCTTTTACATGCATTATCCTCAGTATGGCCAATAGCCAGCCATCACAAGGCCAAACTCTTTCTTGTGAAAAGCTATGATATAACATTGTTTATTCCTCACAGGAGGAGTTACATCAAGAAGCCCTGCAGGATGGAATAGTAACAGGAGCACTTTATCAACAGTTTTTCTTCAAGCTTGGATTCTATCTCAGTCACAAGAAAAAATATATCACAAAGATAGATAATTTAAAGATCAAAAGTACTTAAAGTGCCATAGCATTCACTCTGGGAAAATGATGGATTGCAGTTTAAGAGACTGTCACCAGAATAACAATCAGTTTACACTGGCTGTAATATCACTGGAATGCCAAAATCATTAGAGGAACCTTGGAATGTTTAGTTATTTTTTTCCATATTATCTCTAAGCTTTTTTCCAACAGCTCATCCCAATCCTATAATTTGTTCTATTTTGCATGCCAATGTATGTAAATGTTGCAGAAATTAGGATGCACTTTACTACTTTAGTACATTTTCTACCTTACCTGACTGGTTTTACAACAAAGTTAACTCCTTAATTGTGTTAACTCAAGGGCTTGTTTTTTTCATATAGCTTTGCGCATGGTCAACCACATAGTAAATTGAGAAATCACACAAACTGAGAAAACAAACCAAAACAAGCAGACAAAACACAGCCAGAAACCCTAGCCACTCTCTTCTACATCAAAGACATCTCGGAAATGACTGCCTGACTACTGAGACCTCTTGGCATCATGGTAGCCCATAAACCCACCAATACACTGAAACAGCAGCTAATGAACTTAAAAGACCCTATGCAGACCACAAGCAAAATGAACGTCATTTACAAAATACTTTGCAAGAACTGTAACAAACACTATATTGGATAAACAGGCAGAAAAGTAGCCACCAGGATAAATGAACATCAACTAGCCACAAAAAGATATGAGGAGAAAGTGAGGGCTGCAGATGCTGGGACAATACATCCATCCTAGGATAAGCCAAACAAAGACACGCACGACATTTCCTAGAAGCATTGCATTCCAACTGGAACTCTATTGACAAACACATCAATTTGGACCCCATCTACCACCCTCTGAGAAAAAGAGCAGGAAATGACATCACCAACCCAAGGAAACCTAAACTCACAAATAGTAAGTGGGAAATAACACCAGCACTTCACTGGAGGCTGATGATATTACCTAGTATGGCAATGAAATATCTGAAAACGAGCCTTACATCTTAGTAAGCAAACTTACATCCAGAAATCACCTTTTTAATAACTCTGCTACAACCAATCTCGAGTGTAAAAAGAGGAATTCATGCATAACAATGTAGAGAAGTTTAAAATGCAGCTACTAAGACACTGTAATGCAAGAGGAATGATATTTGTTAATTATGAGCAGAGCAATTTGAGGAAGGCAACATGGAATTATCAGCAAGAAAATGTTAATGTCGGATGATAAATTAAGAAAGTCATTGATATAGAATGTATGCAGAAATTGATGGTTACCCCTGTCAAATTTGATGTATGTTTTTTATATCCATCATCATTTAATTATTCATTCAGGTTTGTTATAGATTCACAGTGAGTAATCAAAGAATTTAAGTTTTTAAAAATTTTTTTAAACTATTTAGTTCAACAGTACTCTTGCCTCTTAATTAGAGGGTTGTAATTTTACATCTTACCCCAGGAGATGTTTATATAAGCTTGGCTGATTCTCTAGTGACATATGACTTTATTGCAAGTATTGTCTTTTGTATGAAGATTAAACTAAGACCCTACCCTCCTCAGGCAGAATTGTGGCATTATGTGAATAAAAGCAGACAAATCTTCCTGGTGTTTGTGCTGATGTTTATCACTGAATCAACTTACTGAAATTGAATAACTCATTATTTCTCTTGTTGCTATTTGTGGGAGCATGCTCTGTATATTCTTATTGGTCTTTTCTGCATTCTTCTACGTAAGGATCTGTCTCATGCAGGACTTAATATTGTGTCTTCTCCACAAAAACATAAAAAATAGGAGCAGGAATGGTCAAACAGCACTTTGAGCCTATTCTGCCGTTCATATGATCATGAATATCATTCAGCTCAGTACCCTATTCACACTTTCTTCCCCCATGCCCACTGATCTCTTTAACCCTAAGAATTATGTCTAACTCCTTCTTGAAAATATTCAATGTTTGGCCTCAGAACGTTTTAAAACCTGGAAGGCTGTGTGAGTAGCTCACAGACATTAAAGAGCTATTGGTTTTACAAGAAATGACCAAACTATGAAATGGGCTGTTGATGGTTGATATGAAAAACCACACTATTGGCACTGTTGTAATTTAAGGGAAGAGGGGGTTTATAGAATTGTGCACAGTTGATGATAATTGTAGTAATGAAAATATGAAGATTACTATCAGATAAGACTCCCCTTCATGAATAAAGACATAATACCAGGTTATAGTCCAACAGGCTTATTTGAAAGTACAAGCTTTCAGAGTGCTGCTCTAGCTACCTGACGAAGGAGAAGTTTAATTGTTAGTTAATTAATGTTTAATTTACATTGAACTCTGTGGGAAGCAAGGGAAGTGATTGCTAGGCCCCTTGCTGAGATATGTGTATCAGTGATAGTCACAGGTGAGGTGCCAGAAGACTCGAGGTTGCCTAACATGGTAGCATTATTTAAGAAGGGTGGTAAGGACAAGCCAGGGAACTATAGACCGGTGAGCCTGACGTTGGCAGTGGGCAAATTATTGGAGGGAATCTTGAGGGGACAGGATTTACGCATATTTGGAAAGGCAAGGACTGATTAGGGATAGTGGTGGTGGAGGGTTGTTTTTCAGACTGAAGGCCTGTGACAAGTGGAGTGCCACAAGGATCGGTGCTGGGTCCGCTACTTTTTGTAGCGGATTTGGATATGAACATAGAAGGTATAGTTAGTACGTTTGCAGATGACACCAAAATTGGAGGTGTAGTGGACAGCAAAGAAGGTTACCTATGATTACAATGGAATCTTGATTAGATGGGCCAATGGGCTGAGGAGTGGCAAATGGATTTTAATTTAGATAAATGCGAGGTGCTGTATTTTGGGAAAGCAAATCTTAGCAGGACTTATACACTTAATGGTAAGCTCCTAGGGAGTGTTGCTGAACAAAGAGACCTTGGAGTGCAGATTCATAGCTCCATGAAAGTTTGGTATGCTTTCCTTTATTGGTCAGATCATTGAGTAGAAGAGTTGGGAGGCCATGTTGCGGCTGTACAGATTGTTGGTTAGGCCACTTTCGGAATATTCCATGCAATTCTGGTCTTCCTATCAGAAGGATGTTGTGAAACTTGGAGGGTTCGGAAAAGATTTACAAGGATGTTGCCAGAGTTGGAGGATTTGAGCTATAGGGGGAGGCTGAATAGGCTGAGGCTGTTTTCCCTGGAGTGTCGAAGACTGAGGGGTGACCTTATAAAGGTTTACAAAATCATTAGGGGCATGGATAGGATAAATTGACAAAGTGTTTTCCCTGGGTTGGGGGGGTCCAGAAGTAGAGGGAATAGGTTAAGGGTGAGAGGGGGAAGATATAAAAGGGACCTAAGGGGCAACCTTTTCACACAGAGGGTCATGCGTGTATGGAATGAACGGCCAATGGAAGTGGTGGAGGTTGGTATAATTGCAACATTTAAAAGGCATCTGATGGGTATATGAATAGGAAGGGTTTAGAGGGATATAGGCTAAGTGCTGGCAAATGGGACTAGATTAGATTGGGATATCTGGTCAGCATGGACGAGTTGGACAGAAGGTCTGTTTCCAGGCTGTGCATCTCTATGTTTCTACATTGGTTGTGATTCATGTTAAAGTATAAGTTACAAAATGTGAACATCTTGCATTCAGAGGTCACTCAGTAAATTTGTCTATTTTGGTTTATGGTTTCTCCCCAGGGATTATAACACAATTACCTGAGGATGTTAAAAGCCATACCTAAGTATAAGTTGTTCATAGTGATTGTCAAAGAGATGAGAGAGGGGAATGGAGCTTGAGATGAGGAAAGAAACAAGATTGGAGAGATGGTAGAGATTTGAGAGGAGGAAATAGAGATAAGTAGCGAGCATAAGAATGAGAAGATTACTAAAGGTTGGAAGAGGGTAAAGCAACACTGTAGTCATAGGGAGACATAGAGAGGGTAAGGGAGAATAGATAAAGGAAAGGGAAATACAAGTCAGAATATGGAGGTGTGTTAAGGAGAGTGAGATAAGGAACATGAAAAGAAATATTATTAAGATGGAAAGGGTGCAGAAAGGATTCACAAGGATGTTACAGGACTGGAAAGTTTGAATTATAAGGAGAGGCTGGATTGGCTGAGAGCAGGAAAATCGGCAGCTCAGCACTGTCCTCATGACCTGTCCTACCTGCCAATCTCCTTTCCCCCCCATCCGCTCCACCCTCCTGTCTGACCTATTACCTTCGTCCCCACCCCCATCCACCCATTGTATTCTTTGCTCCCTTCCCCCAACCTTCTCTCTGACCTATCACCTCCATCCCCACCCCCATTCACCTATTGTACTCTTTGCTATCATCTTCCCCCCACCCCATTTATCTCTCCACCCTGTAGGCTCCCTACCTCCATTCCTGATGAAGGGCTTTTGCCCAAAAAGTCGATTGTCCTGCTCCTCGGATGCTGCCTGACCTGCTGTGCTTTTCCAGCACCCCTTTAATCTAGACTCTGGTTTCCAGCATCTGCAGTCCTCACTTTTGCCCTGGATTGGCTGAGACGTTTTTTCCCTGGAGTGTAAGATGTTGGGGAGAGTGACTTAATAGAGATTTATGAAATCATGTGGGGCTTAGATAAGACGAACAGCAAAGATCCTTTCCCAAGGGTAGGGGAGTTCAAAACTAGAGGGCATTGTTTTAAGGTGGGTGGGGGAGGAATTTAAAATGGACTTGATGGGCAACTTATTCACGCACAGTGTCGTGTGTACATGGAATCAACAGCCGTAAATCCAATACAAACATTTAAAATACATTTGGACAGGTCCATGAATAGGATTGGTTTAAAGGGAAATGGATCAAATGCAGGCAATGCAACATGGTTAGTTAGGGAAATCTTGTTGGTTTGGATGAGTTGCACCAAAAGGTTTGTTTTCATAATGATTCTGTAACCACTTTCTATGGCAGACAATTGCAGACTCAGCACTCTCTGGGGATGAAATCTCCCCTCATCTCCGTTTTAAACAGTATTGTTACACATGTTCTGTGACTATTAAAGGCACACCATTTCAAGGTGGTGTTTAATCCTGCTCGTGCAGGGTACAGCAGTAAAATAGCAATATACTTCAGCATTCCATTTTCAGTAAATTCATTTCCCGCATGCCTCACAATAAAACAACAATGTTCTTCTCAATGTAAAGTTTACTTGTGAATGTTAGATACAGTAAACATATCGACGGGGAAATGATCCTGGGAACTTCCAAAATCTAAAAGGTTCTCCTCCGATTGACACGTACTGTACAGGGAAAAAACAGACAGACCAGTTCACTGGTTTAATTCACAGTAGAATTAAAAACCCACGGAACGAAAGGTCTACCGGGAATAAGATTATTAAACAATAAACTTACTTTCCTCTCGGGAATATCTTAAACTGTAGGGAACGAGAAAGAGGAAAAAAACCCTTTAATTCTCCAGAGAAAAGGAGACTGCGTTTTCCTAATTCTCCAAACAGTGGAGGATTACTAGCCTGGGATGTGGGGACCGGGGAGGGTTTGATGTCCGGCTCCTCTTCCTTTCATTATCCCTTGTGCCTTTGGGAAGGGGAACGGGGGGATGGGTTATCCAGTCCCTGGTCTCACACAAACAGGCTTCTCTTCTCTCCCATAGGCACCCCTCCTGGTGGGGTAGGGTGGGGGCTTCCAGGGTGAGACAAAGGGTGGGGGAGGCTCATTGGTTGGGCGACTCCTCCAATCGCAAAAGAGCTGGGGGGGGGGGAAGGTTTAGTTTTCGCATTGTGCTGGATGAGAGAGCAGTGTGTGGAACGCCGAGTTGCTGCAGGACCAGCAGAGAGAGAGAGACAGTGCGCGCGCGAGAGAAGGGGGTATTGGAACGGTGGCCCGGGAGCAGGGCGCGCGTGCGTGTGAGCGAGCGAGAGAAAGTGAAGCAGAAGCGACGCTCGAGCAGTAACGGTCGTTCGTCGTCGGTCGGGCCGCAGTTGCAGGAGCCAGCGCGCGCGCTCTCTCTCTCTCTCTTTCCGCGTCTCGTCCCCTCGCACGAATGGCTCACTTCAACCGGGGTCCCGCGTACGGGCTCACCGCCGAAGTGCGGAACAAGGTAACAGGGGCACGCGACCCCCTTGCTTCGCCGTTGATCGATCCAAACGGTCTCTCTTTCTCCCCCCCCCGGCTGCCGTTTTCTTTTTAATTTCAACCTCGGTGCAGACGCGATCTGTCCTGCAACTTTTTTTTTGGTGTGTGTTCTCGCGTCGCAGGGGCAAAAAAAAACCTAGTTTTCCTTCTCCTTCAATCTCCCTTCCCCACAATCGCTTGCAGCGCAAAAGAAAATATAACGGTCGACCGAAGTCTTTGGGCATTTAAAAGAAAAATATTTTCGTTGTTAGTTTAACGAGAAAGGGGAGGGATGGTGGGGGTAAAGAGCCGCTCGTCGCGTTTCTTTAATTTTTTTTTGTTTGTCCGTGGCGAGTGTTGGAAGTCGGGGTTGTATAGGTTCACAATGCTGGAGACTCGCTGGGGGAAGGAAGGGTCTCTTCCATTTGCAGCTCCATTGTCTGAAGTCGCTGGGGCTCTTTGATGTTTTCGCAGCAAATTCCTCGGGGAGTGCAGAGCAAAAATCGTCGACGTGACCTGAGTCCGTGTGTTTTTCTCTCTCTCTCTCCTCCCCCCCCCCCCCCCAGCATAACCAGAGGTCGGGAGGGCGAAAGAGCGAAATGTGAACGGAGTAAACGGCAGGGTTGCCGAAGAGTGTTGGGTTGTTCTCAGTATTGAGTTTTGATTTAGTGCTGTTTATTGGTGGATTGCACTTGCTCTTCTGTTGATCCAAAGGGATTCGGCGACTACTTCAGTCCGAAGCTGTGAAAATGCCGGCACGTCGCTGAAGTTTGTTTCGCACAGTTAATGTTTACAGTTATAGCATAACTGTAATGATAAATCGATGCATTAATCTGTAAACTTGAGAATTTACATCGATCATCTAATTGCTTGACGTTTCTGATTTGACATGGATCATAGATAAATCTGATTTATAAAGACCAAGGAGGCTGTAATATAGGATCACATACAGGTATTCTTCAGCCAGTGCAGTACTGTACTCGTTTTTGCCAGTAATCTATTGATCTTAGCATTTTGCTTATCAGCTGATTTTTGAGGAACGGGACAATGGGTAAATCACAGTGAGTGATTTCAGAATAAAAATATCATCCTTGCTATTGTTTTACCTTTTCTAAGATCCGTTCACTTTTTTGAGAGTTCATGGCTCCCAGCAAGTGAGCCACTCCACCATCATGTGAAGGCGGTCCATAGTGGCTGTTCCATTGGTCCCATTACTCCTGCAGTCATTTTGTTAATGAGAATAATGTGATTGGACTTTGTTTGTGTGTGTCTGTGATGTGCACTGGTACTGGGCGAGTTATATTGTAAAGGAAACAGTGGATTCTAAAAGTGCCACTAATATCAAGATGCATATCATCCAGAGCAAATTGCCTTATAAGAACTTCACAGAAGTCAAATGGGTTTTGTGTGCAGTCATGTCAGCATGCTCAGTCTCTCATTCAGCAGGTTCTATCGAATCTTACAGTCAGAAACAGTGAGGTTATAATTGGGAACAGAGAAATGACAGTCCAATTAAATATAGGGAAAAAAGGCAATAAGTAAAATTCCAGGGTCTGGAGAGAGGGAGAAAGCAGAGGAAATCTGTATTGGTGGGGAAATTGACATTAAAAGTCAATGAATCCTCAGGCTGTGATAATTACATATCAGAGTACTTGGTGATATCCATGGAGATAGTGGATGTATAGGTGGTCATCTGAAGATGAAGTATAACATGGATAAATGTGAGGTTATCCACTTTGGTAGCAAGAACAAAAAAGCAAATTATTATTTCTCAATACACGTAGAAAGGGGATGATGCAATGAGAATAAACATGCAAATAGTGAAGAAGGCAAATGATATTTTGGCCTTCATAGTGTTGAATACAGGTAGGAGGATGTCTTGTTGCAATATACAGGTGGAACCATACCTTGACTGTTCGGTGTCATGTTGGTCTCACTATCTTAGGAAAGATGTTCTGGCTATGGAAAGTGTGCAACAAAGATTTACCAGATTGATTGCTGGGATGGCAGAACTGATGCATGATAGGATGCTAAATTAGTTGGATAAATTTGCTGGCAATTTGAAAAATGAGGTAGTATCTCATAGAATTTTGTAGACAATGTGAATGCAGTCAGGATGTTCCTGATAATCTGGGAAGTCCAGGACCGAGGAAACACAGTCTAAGGAAATGTCATTTAGGACTGAGAAGATACATTTTTTAACCCAGAAAGTATTGAGTCTGTAGAATTTTCTGCCACAGAAGGTAGTTGAGGCCAAAACATTGAATGTTTTCACAAAGATTTAGATATAGTTTTTGGGACTCAAAGGGTCAAAAGATATGGCAAGAAAGCAGGAACAGGGTACTCAGAAGATCTGCCATGGTCGTATTGAATGGCAGAGCAGGCTCAAAGGGCTGAATGGTATACTCATTTTCTGTTTGTGTTTCTAGTCTGCATTGTTACTATGCAGTTTACCAAATATCTATCCTAAATTTACTACTTTCACTATTCTCCTACCAACCAGGTGACCTAGTGTACATAGTATTCCAAGGTCACTTTCTGTCATTCAGATTTTTGTATACCGAGAGATTGTCCAAATACAGAGAGTCCTCGATTTTATGAAGCTTGCACTTAGGAATGCAATCTCATGCAGGGATGTAATTTTAAAGATTGACGTTCGAACGTTTCCTGCACTTACAGTTCCTTGTGTTGTATTCCGACTTGCATACAAATTGACATGTGAACAGGCTCCAGGACAGAACCTGTTTCCAACCTGAGGACTGCCTGTATATGAAGTGTTTGTTTTTCTGCTCAAAGAAACTATTTTTCTGAGGTTGCTCCCTCCACTGGAAAAGTCTCCTTTTTAAAAAAAAACAACACATTGCCCATCCTTGCAAAGTATTACACCATCTCCAACCTCCTTTTCTTCACAGACATTTTGAATATTATTTCCTCCATGCCTTTCTCAGGCATCCTGTTTAACTCTTCCAGTCAGTTCTGTCATAGTTGTAAATTACATTTTGCATGACTGACATAGATAAATTATTCCTCCTTGCCCTTCCTGACCTATCTACACCATGGTTGACCTCATGAGAACATTCCTGCAATGGGTTCTCTTCCCAAGCAGTCTTGGTCCCTTTCTAATTCTCAGGTGCTCGCTGCCCCTCAACATCATGTGAAAGGACCATGTCGGATTCTACATGCATGATGACATTACTCACCTCTTTCCATCACCCCTCTCTCTCCAATCTCTCTCTTTTCTAAATCGTTCAAAAGCTTCTTCAGCATGCATTACTGGACCATCAGAAGTTTCTTGCGACAAAATGATGGTGCAACAAAATGGTTATCTTTGGTTCCCAGTGCAGATTGTTTTTAAGTGACTGACTCCATTTAACCCATGGGCATTGTTATGAAGCTGAAGTTGACAGTTTGCAACCTTGGTGGCCAGTTTGACTGTACAGTGAATTTTTGGCTGCATGTATGTGACATCTATAAGATTATTCATCTTCAGTTCCATAATATGGTCTGATTGTATCTCCCTTCACCTTATCTGCTGAAAGCCTGATCCTTATTTTTGTTACTTGTAGACTTCAAACTGTTCTAAGTGTAGGATTCTGGATCAGTGGTGCTGGAAGAGCACAGCAATTCAGGCAGCATCCGAAGACAGGCAAAATCGACGTTTCGGGCAAAAGCCCTTTTACCTGTTCTAAGTGTAGGTCTAGTGAACCTCCCACATTGTTGTGGTTCTGTTTGCCGAGCTGGGAATTTGTGTTGCAGACGTTTCGTCCCCTGTCTAGGTGACCTCCCAAGCACTGAGGATCCTCCTGTGAAGCGCTTCTGTGATGTTTCCTCCGGCTTTTATAGTGATTTGTATCTGTCGCTTCCGGTTGTCAGTTCCAGCTGTCTGCTGCAGCGGCCAGTATATTGGGTCCAGGTCGATGTGCTTATTGATTGAATCTGTGGATGAGAGCCATGCCTCTAGGAATTCCCTGGTTGTTCTCTGTTTGGCTTGTTCTATAATAGTAGTGTTGTCCCAGTCAAACTCATGTTGCTTGTCATCTGAGTGTGTGGCTACCATGGATAGCTGGTCACCAACTAGCCACGAAACGACATGACCAGCTATCCTTAGTAGCCACACACTCAGATGACAAGCAACATGAGTTTGATTGGGACAACACTACTATTATAGGACAAGCCAAACAGAGAACAGCCAAGGAATTCCTAGAGGCATGGCGCTCATCCACAGATTCAATCAATAAGCACATCGACCTGGACCCAATATACCGACCACTGCAACGGACAGCTGGAACTGACAACCGGAAGCGGCAGATACAAATCACTATAAATGCCGGAGGAAACATCACACAAGCACTGAGGATGTCACCTAGACAGGGGACGAAAAGTCTGCAACACAAATTCCCAGCTCGGCAAACAGAACCACAACAACGAGCACCCGAGCTACAAATCTTCTCCCAAACTTTGAACCTCCTACATTCTTTCCTGTAGGCTTGAGATCACCAAAAATTATGCCCCAACTGTCTCAAGTCCCTGTTCTCCAATCACACTTGTGCTTGCTGATCTATGTTAGCTGCTGGGGAGGTTAGGCTACACCTCACTGTTCAATACCCAGGTGTCACATAAGATGAGGTTGAAGTGTTGCTGGCTGCCATCTTTCTCAAGATTTTAATGCCCTGTGTCAATCAATTTATGAAGATCTTTATTCTAAAAATATTCAATATAGTCTCAATTTGAGACCAATACCTGAAATTGCTATGCCAACATAGTGAATGTAAGCTGAATGCATTCATTGGAATTTTAAGATCCTGTTTTACCAGTGGGTGAAAACTGACACAGAAATAGCAAGTAGGATAAAATAATACAGCTGATGGTAATTTCTAAGCTTAAAAGGTGTAATGGAAATAAATATTTTCTTTGATATAGTGCTTGAAATGATTATCAGATCAGGTTAATAATCTTTTGGGGCGATGGTACGGGAAGAGAAACACCCTTGTCAAAGTAATTCCTACATTTGCTGCTAAAACCTTTACACGGGATTAAAACTGTACTATGTAAGAACAAGAAAGTGAAAGGTGACTGTCCATCTCTGCCTCTGCATGGATCAGTTCTGCTTTAGCGCTCCATCTGAGTGGCTGCTCTTTTTTCACGAAACTGAGAAAGGCTAAAGTGTCAGCCCTGATTTGGATTGTGAAATAGGGAGTGTGTACTACCCAGCTTCAAATGTCTAGGTGGCTTGCTATTTAGTTAAGAAAGAAAGAAGTTTATTTCCTGCAGCCTCTTAAAATCTGTTATTTTTTTAAATCTCACTGCTCCCATTGCCAGAGGAAAATCTGAAATCTGTTGATTGTTTGAACTTTTGACCAAATCTCTCTGGCTTTTTTTTTGTTTATATATCTGGCTCCCACTAATTAGGGCTTGGTTGGGCTCTCAAGTTTGGTTTTGTTACTGCATTGTTTTTGCATTCTTTCTCATTGTGTTTTGGTAATTTAAAACATGTGAGTAAAATGTATTTTGAACGATAAGGTTTAAGAGACAGTTTCTTTGCAAAAGTCTCCACTTATTTTGTCAAATGTTAGTGATGTAGTAGCATTATTTGCCCGAGTTAACACAGCTGCTGTCTACAGCCAGTTTAGAAGTGTCTTCCCACATAGCCAGCAATGTGGAAAGGTCTGTTGTGAAGCGTAGGTGTCAAATTTGCTTGTAGGCCTTTTTGTAACTTGTGTTTCTTGAGCTATGTTGTGTGAAGAGTGCAGAGAAAATAAGGTGGTTATTATGCCAAAATTACAGTAAACTGTAAACTTCTGTTTAGAATTCATGCCCTGATGAAAGCACTCACTTTCCTGATTACAGAAACTAGTCTTTTGAGTATGTGTTCTTCATGTTGAAAATGTTTTAAGGATTGTAATAATTACACTTATAACCTAACATAAAAAGACAGTGCTTTCTTTTCATTTGAGGAGGAGCCGGTGTTGGACTGGGGTGGACAAAGTTAAAAATCAGGCAACGTAAGGTTCCTTCATCACAGCTACCTGATGAAGGAGCAGTGCTCCAAAAGCTAGTGCTCCAAATAAACCTGTTGGACGATTACCTGTGTGAATTTTACCTTCATTTCATTTGTAATCTCTTCATAGAATGGAGGAGGTGGAACGTTGAAGAGTGCTCTCCTACTTATCAATTTGCTGATTATCACCTCGTCAACATTTATCAATTATTAAATTGTACTGAACAATGACTTCATGCATAATGACAGTTTATTTGCTGATATCTACTATCACCTCTATCCTAGACTAAAGTCACTCAATGAACTTTACACCAAAGTAGAAAATTTTTTTTTAACTCTTTCGTTATCCAGTATGTTACACCTTAAGTTAAAAATCTCATATGCCAGGTTATAGTCCAACAGGTTGATTTGGTAGCACTAACTTTTGGAGCGCTGCTCCTTCATCAGGAGCAGCGATCCTAAAGCAAGTGCTTCCAAATAAACCTGCTGGACTATAACCTGATAATGTGTGATTGTTAACTTTGTATACCCCAATCCAACACCGGCACCTCCAAATCATTACACCTTAAGGGTACCATGAAGAATACTGAGTAGCATTGAGTTGCTGAAAAACAAATTGACCTTGCATCTAGTTCTGTTCTACTGATTCCTAATTCAATCACTAAAGTAAAATACTAATAAATTGGCTTTCAAATTGATAAGTTTTGAACTAAAAATGTCTTTTTCTGCCCTCACAACTATGTTTTTTGTGTTTGTACTTTAAGGGATGTGATAATCTTGCTGGACTAGTATTTCTGAATTCTAAATCAAAAGACATCACTTCAAATCTCACCATGGCAGATGGGGCATTTAAATTCAGTTTACAAATCTGGGATAAAGTAATCGTCTCATTAATAATCATGAAGCTATAACTGATTTGTCTTTAACAATCCTTAAGGTTCACAAATATCCTTTAGGGAATGAAATCTGCAATCCTTACCTGGTCTCGTCTACCCGTAACCCACTGCAAAGTGATTGACCTTTACCTGCTCTTTTGAAATGGCCTAGTAGATGAGTCAATTCCATCGAGCTACCACAGTTGGATGTTAAAACCTGGTTGAGTATTCATCATTAAGCCACGTAAAACTCCCTCCTTAACAATGTTGTTGGTGTACTTGCATCACCAAAAGTGTAGCAGTTTAAGAAGGCAGCTTTTCATCACCACTCATAGGCAGTTTTTTTGTTTTTTTTAGATTAGATTAGATTACATTACAGTGTGGAAACAGGCCCTTCGGCCCAACAAGTCCACACCAACCCGCCGAAGCGCAACCCACCCATACCCCTACGTTTACCCCTTACCTAACACTACGGGCAATTTAGCATGGCCAATTCACCTGACCTGCACATCTTTGGACTGTGGGAGGAAACCGGAGCACCCGGAGAAAACCCACGCAGACACGGGGAGAACGTGCAAACTCCACACAGTCGCCTGAGGCGGGAATTGAACCTGGGTCTCTGGCGCTGTGAGGCAGCAGTGCTAACCACTGTGCCACCATGCTGCCCACTAAGGAAGAGCAACAAATCTGGCTTTGCCAACAACTTCTGACGAATTTAAACAACCCCGTACCAACAACCAGCAGAGTGAACATCATGTACAAAATACCCAGCAAGGACTACAACAAATATTACTTTGGACAGACGGGCAGGAAAGTAGCTGCCAGGATGCATGAGGACCAACGAGCCACCAAATGACATGACCAACTATCACAAGAATCCATACACACAGACAAAGAGGGACACCAGTTCAACTCGGACAATCCATCCATCCTGGGACAGGCTAAACAAAGACACACATGGGAATTCCTAGAGGCCTGGCATTAAAACAGGAATTCCATTAATAAACATATTGATTTGGACCCCATTTACCAACATCTCAGGAAAAGAACCAGAAATGATATCGCTCATCACAACAGACCAAGACATCCAAGTAGCGTACGGGACAGAACACCAGTGCTTCATTGGAGGCTCGCTGATGATGTTACCTAGCATGGCGATGAAACGTGTGAGAACAAATCTACCAGCTCAGCGAGCAAACTTAAAACATGCTCGTTTAGAGAGCTAGTATAGGCATGATAGCTAAATGGTCTCTTTCTGCACTTTTACCCCTTGTGTGATTTGTGCCATTTTTTTGTAATTTTGAATTTTTTAGAATACATATTGTGTAGTTGGTAGGTAAACTCAGTTGGCTGGGTGGATGGTTTGTAATGCAGAGTGGTAGCAAAGAATGAGTTCAATTCCCGTACTGGCTGAGGTTACCATGAAGGACTCTCCTGAACTTTCCCTGACAGTGTGGTGACTGTGATTAAATGACCACCAATTATCTATATCTAATCAGAGAGGAGCTCTATGATCTGGTAGGACTGGTGATTTTAACTTTAGCTTTTTTGTTAGTGGTGAGTGAGTGCCAGACATTTGTTTCACTTTTCTTTGCCAAAAGGAATGTTAATAATTCCATCAATGGAATCAATGGTTGGATAGAAAAAAAAACAGATCTTAATGTTCATTACAACAGCTACACTTGAAGCCATTAATGTACTCATGGTTTTGAAAATGACACCGTCCTTGGTTGGCCTAAGAGGCAGACAAAAACAACTTGCACCCCTACCTCTGTAATGTTGGGCCTTCAATTGTAGTGTGGAGAAATAAGTTTTAGAAAAAATGATATGATTAGGAAGTTCATGTACAGCATCTATTTAAAACACAAAATGGGTAAAATTGTTTTTGTTCCTTCCTGCCTTCCTTTCCTCTTCCACCATCGACACTTGGATGTACTCATCAGAAGTCATCCTTTTTGTTTGGAAGGATGAGACGATTACAAGTGGGACTTACTTGGAGGCTAATATGCAAACACTGCACTTTGGGCTGGCAACTTTACAAGAAGGACTCATCTTATTTTCTTAGAATTTAATTTCTAAGTTTCAATGAGATCACCTCTCAGTCATCTAAACCTCAGAATACCAGCCCACTTTGTCCAATCTCTGTCCATAAGACACTTCTGTTAGGTTCTTTCCCCAAGATTTCACACACCAGCCTCTGCAAACACTTAAAGTTTATTAAGGTGTGTGAGACAGTGAATAAGGTATGACCAGGTAGGGAAAGAGTTAGGTTTTGGGTAACGTGAGACAAAGGCTCAGCAAGCATGACTTGGATCAGGTAAGAACTTGCAGTAAACAATGAGATGCTGGAGACAAAGGTAGTGGGTTGACGAAGTGAAAAAGCATTTCTTATATAAAGCCATTTAATAAGATGAGAAAGCATTAATTAAGTAAAGTCAGTTAACAAGATGAAAAGCATTCATTGTGTGAAGCCAGTTAACAAGGTTAAGAACATTCATTGTATAACGACAGATGACTTGATCTTTACTGTTCATGCTCACTGATTGTAATGGTCATCCAGTCAATATAGATAGTCAGAGATGTACAGCATGGAAACAGACCCTTCGGTCCAACCCGTCCATGCCAACCAGATATCCCAACCCAGCTAGTCCCACCTGCCAGCACCCAACCCATATCCCTCCAAACCCTTCCTATTTATATACCCATCCAAATGCCTCTTAAATGTTGCAATTGTACCAGCCTCCACCACATCCTCTGGCAGCTCATTCCATACATGTACCACCCTCTGCATGAAAAAGTTGCCCCTTAGGTCTCTTTTATATTTTTCCCCCTCACCCTAAACCTATGCCTCTGGTTCTGGACTCCCTGACCCTTAGGAAAAGACTTTGTCTATTTTTCCTATCCATGCCCCTCATAATTTTGTAAACCTCTATAAGGTCACTCCTTAGCCTCCAACGCTCCAGGGAAAACAGCCCCAGCCTGTTCAGCCTCTCCCTGTAGCTCAGATCTTCCAACCCTGGCAACATTCTTTCCGATAGGAAGGAGACCAGAATTGCTCGCTATATTCCAACAGTGGCCTAACCAATGTCCTGTACAGCCGCAACATGACCTCCCAACTCCTGTACTCAATACTCTGACCAATAAAGGAAAGCATACCAAACGCCGCCTTCACTATCCTATCTACCTGCGACTCCACTTTCAAGGAGCTATGAACCTGCACTCCAAGGTCTCTTTGTTCAGCAACACTCCCTAGGACCTTACCATTAAGTGTATGAGTCCTGCTAAGATTTGCTTTCCCAAAATGCAGCACCTCGCGTTTATCTGAATTAAACTCCATCTGTCACTTCTCAGCCCATTAACCCATCTGTTCCAGATCCTATTGTAATCTGAGGTAACCCTCTTCGCTGTCCACTACACCTCCAATTTTGGTGCCATCTGCAAACTTACCAACTGTACCTCTTATGTTCACATCCAAATCATTTATGTAATTGACAAAAAGTAGAGGGCCCAGCACCGATCCTTGTGGCACTCCACTGGTCACAGGCCTCCAGTCTGAAAAACAACCCTCAACCACCACCCTCTGTCTTCTACCTTTGAGCCAAATGGCTAGTTCTCCCTGTATTCCATGAGATCTAACCTTGCTGATCAGTGTCCCATGGGGAACCTTGTCGAACGCCTTACTGAAGTCCATATAGATCACATCTACCGCTCTGTCCTCATCAATCTTCTTTGTTACTTCTTCAAAAATCTCAATCAATTTTGTGAGACATGATTTCCTACACAAAAAGCCATGTTGACTATCATGAATCAGTCCTTGCCTTTCCAAATACATGTACATCCTGTCCCTCAGGATTCCCTCCAACAACTTGCCCACCACCGAGGTCAGGCTCACTGGTCTATAGTTCCCCGGCTCGTCTTTACCGTCCTTCTTAAACAGTGGCACCACGTTTGCCAACCTCCAGTCTTGCGGCACCTTACCTATGACTATCGATGATACAAATATCTCAGCAAGAGGCCCAGCAATCACTTCTCTAGCTTCCCACAGAGTTCTCGGGTACACCTGATCAGGTCGTGGGGATTTATCCACTTTTAACTGTTTCAAGACATCCAGCACTTCCTCCTCTGTAATCTAAACATTTTGCAAGATGTCACCATCTAATTCCCTACAGTCTATATCTTCCATATCCTTTTCCACAGTAAATACTGATGTAAAATATTCATTTAGTATCTCCCCCATTTTCTCTGGCTCCACACATAGGCCGCCTTGCTGATCTTTGAGGGGCCCTATTCTCTCCCTAGTTACCCTTTTGTCCTTAATATATTTGTAAAAATCCTTTGGATTCTCCTTAATTCTATTTGCCAAAGCTATCTCATGTCCCTGTTTTGCCCTCCTGATTTCCCTCTTAAGTATACTCCTACTTTCTTCATACTCTTCTAAGGATTCACTCGATCTATCCTGTCTGTATCTGACATATGCTTCCTTCTTTTTCTTGACCAAACCCTCAATTTCTTTAGTCATCCAGCATTTCCCATACCTACCAGCCTTCCCTTTCACCCTGACAGGAATATACTTTCTCTGGATTCTTGTTATCTCATTTCTGAAGGCTTCCCATTTTCCAGTCGTCCCTTTACCTGCAAACATGTGCCTCCAATCAGCTTTTGAAAGTTCTTGCCTAATACCGTCAAAATTGGCCTTTCTCCCATTTAGAACTTCAACGTTTTAGATCTGGTCTATCCTTTTCCATCGCTATTTTAAAACGAATAGAATTATGCCTGCTGGCCCCAAAGTGCTCCCCCACTGACACCTCAGTCACCTGCCCTGCCTTATTTCCCAAGAGTAGGTCAAGTTTTGCACCTTCTCTAGTAGGTACATCCACATACTGAATCAGAAAATTGTCTTGTACACACTTAACAAATTCCTCTCCATCTAAACCTTTAACACTATGGCAGTCCCAGTCGATGTTTGGAAAGTTAAAATCCCCTACCATAACTACCCTATTATTCTTACAGATAGCTGAGATCTCCTTATAAGTTTGTTTCTCAATTTCCCTCTGACAATTAGGGGGTCTGTAATACAATCCCAATAAGGTGATCATCCCTATCTTATTTCTCAGTTCCACCCAAATAACTTCCCTCTATGTATTTCTGGGAATATCCTCCCTCAACACAGCTGTAATGCTATCCCTTATCAAAAGTGCCATTCCCCCTCCTCTCTTGCCTTCCTTTCTATCCTTCCTGTAGCATTTGTATCCTGGAACATTCAGCTGCCAGTCCTGCCCATCCCTAAGCCATGTTTCCGTAATTGCTATCATATCCCAGTCCCATGTTCCTAACCATGCCCTGAGTTCATCTGCCTTCCCTGTTAGGCCCCTTGCATTGAAATAAATGCAGTTTAATTTATTAGTCCTACCTTGTCCCTGACTGTTTGACTCACTTCTGTTCTCAGCTGTACCCATCCCAGATCGATCTCTTTCCTCGCTATCTCACTGGGTCCTACCCCCCCCACCTTACTAGTTTAAATCCACCCAAGCAGTTCTAGCAAATTTCCCTGCCAGTATATTAGTCCCCTTCCAATTTAGGTGCAATCCATCCTTCTTGTATTGGTCACTTCTACCCCAAAAGAGATTCCAATGATCCAAAAATGTGAATCCTTCTCCCATACACCAGCTCCTCAGCCATGCATTCATCTGCTCTATCCTCCTATTCCTGCCCTCACTAGCTTGTAGCACTAGGAGAAATCAAGATATTACTACCCTTGAGGACCTCCTTTTTAAATTTCTGCCTAACTCTCTCTAATCTCCCTTCAGAGTCTCAACTTTTTCCCTTCCAATGTCGTTGGTTCCAATGTGGACAGTGACCCCCTGCTGGCCCCGTGAGAACATTCTGCACCCTCTCTGAGACATCCTTGATCCTGGCACCAGGGAAACAACACACCATTCTGCTTTTTCTCTGCTGGCCAAGAAACGTCTGTCTGTACCTCTGACTACAGAATCCCCTAACACAATTGATCTCGTGGAAGCCGATGTACCCCTCGTTGCTTTAGAGCCAGTCTCGATACCAGAAACTTGGCTGTTCGTGCTATGTTCCCCTGAGAATCCATCACCCCCTACATTTTCCAAAACAGCATACCTGTTTGAAATGGGTAGATCCACAAAAGACTCCTGCCCTAGGTGCCGACCTCTCTCACCCTTCCTGGAGTTAACCCATCTATGTGACTGTATCTGAGACATTTCCCCCCTTCCTATAACTGCCATCCATCACATACTGTTGCTGTTGCAAATTTCTCATCACTTCTATCTGTCTCTCCAACTGATCCACTCGATCTGATAAGATTTGCATCCAACAGCATTTATGACGGATATAATCCGCAGTAACCCTTAAACTCTCTTTAAACTCCCACATCTGACAAGAAGTACATATCACTGCAAAGGCCATTTTTGCTCCTTCACAATCTACAGACCCAGAAAATAACACTGTCTTATTCCTCTACAAACAGTGCCCCATATTAAATTAATAATGTTGCCTTATTTGGAAGCTGCTCCATGTAAGTGACTATAATAATTCCTTAAGAATCTGCTGTTCGAGAGAAGACCGAGTACTCATGTCTCTGAGCACATGTGCGATCGTTCTCTCTCCCTCCAGGATGTGGAATAAAGATGAATAAAGATAAAGCCATACTGTGTCTTTGAGTATTTGCTTCGACTGATACGGGGATGAGGAAACAGGATGACACTTGTCCAAGCTAGGTGACCCCTTTGACCCTCCTCGCACGCATGCAAATTCGAGGCAAAAGAGGCACTGAACAAAGAAAACACATCCCTTTTTATACAGGTCAGTTGGTAATGCTCACAGATACTCTGGCCACTCCCCCACAGTCACATGCCACTCAAGACAACCCTCAGCCACTCCCACACAGTCACGTTATTCCATGTACAATGTTAGGATGAGGTCATACTCAGAGATAATGTAAATGTCCTATTCCTGGCAAATCATTATGCGGACGATTTCTTGACTTCCCAAGACACTGTAGGTGTGATATGCCCTAACTTCAGAGGATGGCTATGAAAGCATTTCTGAATGGAAGAGATTGAACGATAGTTTAATTGGATAATAGTAGAGGAATAGTAACAACTGATTGTCTAAATGGAGTGGGAGTCATCTGCATTCCTGCATGAATGTCATCCCCACCCACTCCCACAGTGATCAGTCAGTGCAGTTTATCCCTTTAATATTACATTAATGTCCATTTAATCTTTTAACATTACACTGCCATCCTGGGAACAAATCTGGTGAGCCTATGTCACAATCCATTTATGACAATAATATTTTCCTGAGATGAGACGAAAACAACACGTGGTATTCTAACCAAATTTTTAACCAAACTCCTGTACAATTAAAGCAAGTCTTCACTACTCCAGTATTCAAATCGTCTTGTGATAAATATCAACATTCTGTTGCCATCCTGAAAGCTCCCTGCACCTGAATGGTTACGGATGTAGCAGGCTGTTTTGTCCTGGATGGAGTCAAACCTCTCGAGTGTTGTTCAAGTAGGGAATGTTCCATCACACTCCTGACATGTGCCTTCTCGATGATGAGTCGGCTTTGGGAGTTGAGTTATTCATTGCAGGGTTCATAGCCACCGACCAACCTTGTAGCCAAGGTATTCATTTCATAGAGTCATAGAGATATACAGCACGGAAACAGACCCTTCAGTCCGACTCATCCATGCCGGCCAATTATCCTAACCTAATCTTGTACCATTTGGCGGATATCACTCTAAACTCTTCCTATTCATCTACCCATCCAGATGCCTTTTAAATGCTGTTATCGTACCAGCCTCCACCACATTCTGTGACAGCTCATTCCATACACACGCAACCCCCTGTGTGAAAACATTGCCCCTTTGGTCCCTTTCTAAACCTTCCCTCCTGCCTGCCCATTCACAGCAGGCACAGAAGCTAACATCAAGCGAGTCTCCAACAAATATCCTATATGCCAGCTTTTTGTTGGCACTTTGAGAGAAACATTCCTGACCATCTCTTACCACCACAATATGAATGTGCCTGTTCTCTCCATGGATGCTGACTGACCAGCTGGTCAACTGCCACCCTTTTCTGTTCTAACATCCATTCAGTTAACAAGCAATTAATTTTTTCAGGACTTGATGAACTCCCTCAACTGGAGAGATCTAATCACTATATTTTTTTAAAAACTGCAAAATAAGATGCAGAAACAGTTGACAGTGATATTGCCAACAAATCATGGAATCATTACAGAATCTGTACAGTGCATACGCAGGCCCCCTGGCCCATCGGGTCCACACCGACCCTCCATAGAGTCATAGAGATGTACAGCACAGAAGCAGATCCTTTGGTCCAACTTGTCCGTGCTGACCAGATATCCCAACCCAGTCTAGTCCCACCTGCCAGCACCTGGCCCATATCCGTCCAAACCCTTCCTATGCATATACCCATCCAAATGCCTCATAAATGTTGCAATTGTACCAGCCTCCACCACATCCTCTGGCAGCTCATTCCATACACGTACCACCCTCTGCGTGAAAAAGTTGCCCGTTAGGTCTCTTTTACATCTTTCCCCTCTCACCCTCAACCTATGCCCTCTAGTTCTAGACTCCCCGACCCCAGGGAAAAGACTTTGTCTAATTACTCTATCCATGCCCCTCATAATTTTGTAAACCTCTATAAGGTCACTCCTCAGCCTCCAACGCTCCAGGGAAAACAGCCCCAGTCTATTCAACCTCTCCCTGTATCTCAAATCCTCATGTTTAGTTCAATTCAGTTTCTGGTCAGTGGTAATCCTAGGATGTTGATTACAAGGGATTCTGTAATGATCATGCCATTGAACGTCAAGTGATGGTGGTTAGATTCTCTTTTAGAGACCTAGAGATGTACAGCATGAAAACAAATCCTTTGATTCAACTCACCCATGCGGACCAGATATCCTAAATTAATCTAGTCCCATGTGCCAGCATTTAGCCCATATCCCTCTAAACCCTTCCTATTCTTGTACCTATCCAGATGCCTTTTAACTGCCTTTTAATATTACCTCAGCCTTCATCACCGCCTCTGGCAACTTATTCCATATGCGCACCACCTTTTGTGTGAAAACATTGCCCCTGAGGTCCTTTTTAAAATCTTTCCCGTCTCCTCTTGAACCTATGACTCTTAGATTTGAGCTCCTGTACCCTAGGAAAAAGACCTTGTGTAGTCACTCTATGCGTGCTGTCATGTTTTTATAAACCTCTATAGGGTCACTCCTCAGCTTCCAACGCTCCAGGGAAAATAGTGCCAGCTTATTCAGCCCCTCTCTATAGCTTAAACCCAAGCAACATCCTTGTAAATCATTTCTGAGCCCTTTTAAGTTTTATAACATCTTTCCTATCGCAGGGAGAGCTGGAAATGTGTTGCTGGAAAAGCGCAGCAGGTCAGGCAGCATCCAGGGAACAGGAGAATCGACGTTTTGGGCATAAGCCCTTCTTCAGGAATGGGGCATAAGCCCTTCTTCAGCCCCCATTCCTGAAGAAGGGCTTATGCCCGAAACGTCGATTCTCCTGTTCCCTGGATGCTGCCTGACCTGCTGCGCTTTTCCAGCAACACATTTCCAGCTCTGATCTCCAGCATCTGCAGACCTCACTTTCTCCTATCGCAGGGAGACCAGAGTTAGAACAATACAGCACAGGAACGGGACCTTTGGCCCACACTGATGTGCCAAATGTGATACCAAATTAAACTCATCCCTTCTGTCTGCCTTTCGTCCATAACCCTCCATTCCTTGTATATTCGTGTGCTCATCTAAAAGTTCTTTAAATGGCCCTTTCGTATCTGTCTTCACCAACACCCCTGGCAGTGTGTTCTTGACTCCTATCACTGTGTTCCAAAACAAAACCTGCCCCATGCATCTTCTCTGAACTTTTCCCTCTCTCCTTAAATGCATGCCCCTGAGTATTATATTATTTCAACTTTGGGAAAAGGATTCTGACCGTCAACCATTTCTCTGCATCTCATTTTATGGACTTCTTCAAGTCTCCCCTCGGCCTCTGCTACTCCAGAGAAAACAACCTGAGTTTTTCTTGCCACCCGTAACACTCGTACCCTCTAATCCAGGCGCCGTTCTAGGAAACCTCTTCTGCACCCTCTCTAAAGTCTCCACATCCTTCCTGTAATGTGGCGACCAGAATTGAACATCATAGTCGAAGTATGGCCTAACCAAAGTCTTGTAAAGCTGCGATATGACATCCTGACTCTTGCACTAAATTCCCTGACCAATAAAGGCAAACATGCCATATGCTGTCTTCACCACACTATCTATTTGCATGACCACTTTCAGGGAGATTTGAACTTCAACCTGAAGATCCCTCTGTACATCAATGCTGGTCAGGGTCCAGCCACTAACATTTGATCTTCCTAAGTGCAGCACCTCACTTAGCTGGATTAAACTCCCATCTGGCATTTTTCTGCCTATATCTGCAACTGATCTATAGCATGCTGTATTTTTTGCCAACCTTCTAACCTATCCACAACTCCATTGATCTTTTATGATCTGCAAACCTACTAACGCGCCATCCACATTTTTATCCAAGTCACTTGTCTCCATCACAAATAGCAGAGGTCCCAGTACGGATCCCTGCAAAACACCACTAGTCATGGACCTCTAATCAGAAATACACCCTTCCACCACTACCCTTTGCCTTCCACGTGCAAATTGATTCTGAATCCATGCAGCCAAGTCACCATGGATCCTATGCACCTTAGTCTTCTGGATCACCCAACCATGAGGAACCTTGTCAAAAGCCTTATTAAAATCCATGTAAATAACATCCAATGCTTCATCCTCATCGATAACCTTTGTCATCACCTGAAAAGATTCAATTCAGTTAGGAAAACATGACCTGACTATCCCTAATTAGGCCATGAGTGTGGTGCTGGAAAAGCACAACAGGTCAGGCAGCATCCGAGAAGCAGGATAATCAATGTTTTGGGCATAAGCCCTTCAGCTCGAAATGTCAATTCTCCTGCTCCTCTGATGCTACCTGACCTGCTGTGCTTTTCCAGGACCACACTATCGACTCTGATATCCAGCATCTGCAATCCTCACTTTCTCCTAATTAGGCCATGCTTTTCCAGATGCCCTTAAATCCTAGCCTTAAGAATACTCTCTAATAGCTTGCCATTTGACTGCAGTAATATAAAAGTGACCTAACCAATATCCTGTACAGCTGCAATATGACATCACAACTCCTATACTTAATGCGCTGACCAATAAAGGCAAGTGTACTAAATATCTCCTTTACTACCATGTCTACATGAAACTCCACTTTCAAGGAACTATGACCCTCCACCCCAAGGTCTCTTTGTTTGATAACACTCCCCAGGACTTTACCATTAAGTGTATAAGTCCTGCCCTGATTTGCCTTACCAAAATGCAACACCTCATTTATCTAAATTAAACTGCATGTACGGTCATTTGCTCATCTGATCAAGGTCCAATTGTACTCTCAGGGTAACTTTGGCTGTCCGTTACACCACCAATTTTAGTGTAATCTGTAAACTTATTAACCATATCTCCTATATTCACAGCCAAACCATTTATGCAAATGACCAAACATGGTGGACCCAGCACTGATCTTTGTGGCAACTGCTGGTCACAGGACTCCAGTACAAAAGCAGCCCTCCACTACAACCCTCTGCCTCCTACCTTTGATCCAATTTTGTATCCAAATGGCTAGCTTTCCCTATATTCCATGCAGTCTAACCGCGCTAACCAGTTTTCCATGTGGAATCTTGAACCTCTCGCTGAAGTCCATATAGACCATATCCACCACTGTGCCTTCTTCACTCTTCTTTGTCACTTCTTCAAAAAAAGTCAATCCAGTTAGTGAGACATGATTTCCCCAAGCACAAAGTCGTGTTGACTATCCCTCCTCATATAGTTGTAGAGATGTACAGCACGGAAACAGACCCTTTGGTCCAACCTGTCCATGCCGACCAGATATCCCAACCCAATCTCGTCCCACCTGCCAGCACCCGTCCCATATCACTTCAAACCCTTCCTATTCATATACCCATCCAGATGCCTTTTAAATGTAGCAATTGTACTAGCCTCCATCACTTCCTCTGGCAGCTCATTCCATACACTTACCATCCTCTACATGAAAAAGTTGCCCCTTAGGTGTCTTTTATATCTTTCCCCTCTCACCCTAAACCTATGCCCTCTGCTTCTGGACTCTCCCACCCCAGGGAAAAGACTTTGTCTATTTATCCTATCTATGCCCCTGATGATTTTGTAAACCTCTATAAAGTCATCCCTCAGCCTCTGATGCTCCAGGGAAAACAGCCTAAGCCTATTCAACCTCTCCCTATAGCTCTAATCCCCCAACCCTGGCAACATCCTTGTAAATCTTTTCTGAACCCTTTCAAGTTTCACAACATCTTTCTGATAGGAAGGAGACCAGAATTGCACGCTTTGTTCCAACAGTGGTCTAACCAATGACCAGTATAGCCGCAACATGACCTCCCAACCCCGTACTTAATTCTCTGACCAATTAAGGAAAGCATTCCAAACGCCACCTTCTCTATCCTATCTACCTGCAACTCCACTTTCAAGGAGCTATGAGCCTGCACTCCAAGGTCTCTTTGTTCAGCAATGTTCCCTAGGACCAGCCTTGCCTTTCCAAATACATATAAATACTGTCCCTTAGAATCCCCTCCAGCAACTCACCCACTGTCTGATTCACCGGTCTATACTTGCCTGGCATTTCCTTACCACCTTTCTTAAATAATGGCGCCACGTTAGCCAATGTCAGTCTTCTGGCACCTTACCCATGCCTGCCAATGATACAAATATCTCAGGAAGATGCCCAGTAATTGTTTCCATATTATTGCAGATGGTTGTTGTCTGGTGCTTGTGTGATAAGAATTCCCACTTGTTAACCCAGGCCTGGAAATTGTCCAGGTCTTGCTACATTTTGACATGGACTGCTTCAGTCTCTTTATGTGCATGTGGCATTGAATCTTAGGTTTAAATTCTGTATGTTTTGTGTCTGTACAAATTTTATCTTTTTGGTCTGATGAGCCATTCTGAAAATCTAGAAAAGACTTCAGAATAATAAAAATGCCACAAGTAATGTAAGGAATGTATTTGAAGTTAGTGACGGTACTAAACTAAATCTCAATGGTGCCATGAGAAGAATGCAGAGTTTCCAGAATGTTCTGCCATCAGCAGACTGGAAGAATATCATATGGCAGATGGAATTGCAGATGTTGTGAAGACAGTTTATTCTCGATTTTCTGCACCACTCAACTAACATTGTCTGTGGAAATAATGTGTTCCAACTAGAAAGTGAAAAACAAAGCTTAAACTTTTTTTAAACGTGCAGAAAATGCAACAAGTTCAGAGACCTGTTGATTTAAACAAAACTTGAAAATACTATTACAGTTAGGAGAGTGAAAAGTCAGTGCTTGGCTTTCATAGTGAAGTTAAATTAGCTAATTAAAATTGTGATTTATTCTTGGCAAAATGTTCATCCGTGCTATAAATATCGGTTATTAACAGTATTCAACTTGGGAATTTAATTCCTATTATTCTAGAGGGGCCTTAAGTTAGAAATCAGTTCTTAGCATATCATTGTTTTGACGTCATGAAAAATTGATCATAATATTTTTTATCTTGACTACCAGACACTTTTTCAGTATTCTAAATTTATTGGTCATCTTTATAGATAATATAATAAAAAAGTTGAACTTGAAGGGAGCACTTATTATTGCAGTATTATTTGATACAGTATGACTGCCTGGCATTGAAGTTGAGAGATGAAAACCAGATGTCCCACTAAATTTCTTCCTTCTAAAATTGTTACTTGTGCTTTTCAAAACAAAATTCTGATAAGTTGAATCGGGCTAGAAACCCAGTTGGACAAAAAATAGTCAGCAAATGAAACTTTGATTCTGCAGCTGATAGACTCCAGATTATAAGGTCACCACAAGTCAAGATTTACAAACCACTTAGTATTTAGTGCTTCCTAAGACCATTTGGTTGGATGAACCTGCTCCAACAATGATTAAGATCATGGATAGATAAGTGAATAGCAAAGGTCTTTTCTCCAGGGTAAGGAGGTTCAAAACTTGAGGGTAAGATTGGGACCTGAGTGATAACTTTTACACACAAAAAGTAGTTCACATAAGGAATAAACTGCCAGAGGAAGTGGTAGATGCAGGTACAGTTACAACATTTAAAAGACATTTAGATAGTTACATGAATAGAAAAGGATTAGAGGGATGTGGGCCAAACGCTGGTAGATGGGATTAGTTTAGTTTGGGAAACCAGCATGGACAAGTTGGACCAAAAGGTCTGTTTCCGTGCTGTATGACCCTGACGCTATGATTTGCCTCACTTAGCCCACTTCGCCAGTTCTCCATTACCCTTGTCTGACTTAGAGATGCAATCTACTCAGCTAATGGAAGCTGTCGTTTTCCAGGCTGGACCTTCGCTTGAGCTTAACATCATATGTTTTCAGTTGGATTTGCTTATTAGAATGTGGTCATTATTTCTCGAAGGATCACTGTGCGCCAATTCTTTAACTATTTGCTGTGTAGATTTGCTTTTCTAAAATGCAGCACCTCGCATTTATCTAAATTAAACTCCATCTGCCACTCTGCAGCCCATCTTGATCATGTAGGCCAATGGGCTGCGGTGTGGCAGATGGAGTTTAATTTAGGTAAGTGCTGCATTGTGGGAAAGCAAATCAGAGCAGGGCTTGTACACTTAATGGTAAGGTCCTCGGGAGTGTTGCTGAACGAAGAGACCTTGGAGTGCAGATTCATAAATCGCAGGTAGATAGGATAGTGAGGAAGGCGTTTGGTATGCTTTCTTTTATTGGAGAGCATTGAGTATAGGAGTTGGGAGGTCATGTTGCGGCTGTACAGGACATGGTTCGGCCACTGTTGGAATATTGCGTGCAATTCTGGTCTCCTTCCTATCGGAAGGATGTTGTGAAACCTGAAAGGGTTCGGAAAAGACTTGCAAGGATGTTGCCAAGGTTGGAGGATTTGAGCTATAGGGACAGGCTGAATAGGCTGGGGCTGTTTTCCCTGGAGTGTCGGAGGCTGAGGGGTGACCTTATAGAGGTTTATAAAATCATGAACAATATGGATAGGGTAGATAGACAAGGTCTCTTCCCTGGGGTGTCCAGAAGCAGAGGGCATAAGTTTAGGGTGAGAGGGGAAAGATATAAAAAAGAAACTTTTTCTTGGAGGGTGATGCGTGTGTGGAATGAGCTGCCAGAGGAAATGGCAGAGGCTGGTACGATTGCAATATTTAAAAGGCATCTGGATGGGTATATGAATAGGAAGAATTTCGAGGGATATGGGTCAAGTGCTGGCAAATGGGACTCAATTAGATTAGGATATCTGATGGGCATGAACGAGTTGGAATGAAGGGTCTGTTTGCGTGCTGTACATCTCGATGACCCTTACACCGATAAAGCTCTAATGTTGCAAGATACTATCTATTAAACTTGTATACCATGAAAGGACAAACCAGACGAACCAGACGAAACTTCAGGATGCTTTTGAGAACATCCCTATCGTATGTCTACTATCTTGCTGTGACAAGAGTTGCAAGTAGAACAGTTGCTCTTGGAGTGTGGTGACAAATGTTTGAATGTATCCTGCCTGATGACCTGATGTTCCGTGATTAGCGTCTCACTGCTGGGTACCTTGGATTGGAAAAGAATAAGCTGTTGGATGACGTTTCTTGCCACTGAATTTGAAGCATTTTGAAGCATTGCTGGTGACACTTTCATTGCTTTGTCATAAGCTACCTGCTGAAGCTTGGCTGAGTCTGTGAAGCACATTTGAATTGAGGAACACTGCTGGCCATGCCTCACCTAGTTGTAATCTCATCCACATTTCTTCCTTCACCTAAACAAAATTTCTCCTGCTTCCTGAATAAGGAAATGTCGATCACTGCCTTAAAAAAAAGCACTCGTACTGAAGAAAATCACTCAATCCTTGGCAATAAACATCTTGCTCTCCTAAAAAAGAGACATTCATGGTTACTCCTTTCTCCGAGCTGACCAATGTTCTCTCGATTGTAAATAAGCTACCTCCAACATCAAGCTTCAATTTTTCTCAATAAACTTGATGGGACATTTTTTCAAATGTTTTTTTGAAATCTAAGTACAATACATCCACCATTTCCCTTTTATCCACAATACATTGCAACCTCAAAAGAATTCCCGATAAATTTCCCTTTTACAAAACCATATTGACTTTGCCTGATTATCATATGCTGTGCTGTAATTTCTTTGATAGCTTCTGATAGTTTTCAGGTAATAGATGTTAATAGCTCTGGAGTCTTCTGCCTTATGTGTATCTTTTAGAAGAAAGGTGTTATTTTTGCTATCTTGCAATTTAATGAAATTGTTTCTGAATCAAGACCTTTATATGAAGTCCATCAAAGCCTTGGAACTTGTCAGCCTACAGCTCCAATAATTTATCCATTGTAACTTCTCTGGCGATTTGTGGTATTCTTGAGTTCCTTCCTCCATTCCATTTTCTGATTTTTGTTTCTGTTTCTGGCATGTCACTTGTATCCTTCATAATGAAGGCTGATGCAAAATACCTTGTTCAGTTCATCTGCCATTTCCTTATTTTCCATTATTAATTCTCCAGTCTATCTATCGGACCAATACTCACTTTACTAACTCTTGAAATATTTATAGAAACTCTTACTTGTGGTTTTGGCTAGTTTTTCCTCATGTATTCTAACTTTTCTCTTTTTAGATCAGTTTTACAGCATAGAAAGAGACCCTACATCAATTGTGTCTACACTGTAATGTTTTGGTCATTCTTTGCTGTTTGTTACATTCTGTCCAATTTCTGATCTGCCACCTGTCTTTGTGCAATTAGGTGCTTTACTTTCAGTTTGATGTCACACCTGGAGGCCTGTGACCAGTGGAGTGCCACAAGGATCGGTGCTGGGCCCTCTACTTTTTGTCATTTACATAAATGCGAGCATAAGAGGTACAGTTAGTAAGGTTGCAGATGACACCAAAATTGGAGGTGTAGTGGACAGCGAAGAGGGTTATCTCAGATTACAACAGGATCTGGAACAGATGGGTTAATGGGCTGAGAAGTGGCAGATGGAGTTTAATTCAGATAAATGCGAGGTGCTGCATTTTGGGAAAGCAAATCTTAGCAGGACTTCTACACTTAATGGTAAGGTCCTAGGGAGTGTTGCTGAACAAAGAGACCATGGGAGTGCAGGTTCATAACTCCTTGAAAGTGGAGTCGCAGGTAGATAGGATAGTGAAGAAGGAGTTTGGTATGCTTTCCTTTATTGGTCGGAGTACAGGAGTTGGGAGGTCATGTTGCGGCTCTACAGGACATTGGTTAGGCCACTGCTGGAATAATGCGTGCAATTCTGGTCTCCTTTCTATCGAAAAGATGTGAAACTTGAAAGGGTTCAGAAAAGATTTCCAAGGATGTTGCCAGGGTTGGAGGATCTGAGCTACAGGGAGAGGCTGAACAGGCTGGGGCTGTTTTCCCTGGAGCGTTGGAGGCTGAGGGGTGACCTTATAGAGGTTTACAAAACTGAGGGGCATGGATAGGATAAATAGACAAAGTCTTTTCCCTGGGGTCGGGGAGTCCAGAACTAGAGGGCATAGGTTTAGGGTGAAAGGGGAAAGATATAAAAGAGACCTAATGGGCAACGTTTTCACGCAGAGGGTGGTACGTGTATGGAATGAGCTGCCAGAGGATGTGGTGGAGGCTGGTACAATTGCAACATTTAAGAGGCATTTGGATGGGTATATCATAGGAAGGGTTTGGAGGGATATGGGCCAGGTGCTGGCAGGTAGGACTAGATTGGGTTGGGATATCTGGTCGGCATGGACGGGTTGGACCAAAGGGTCTGTTTCCATGCTGTTCATCTCTATGACTCTAAGAATATTCATAATTTCTTTTCTTAACCGTCTCCCAAAGATTTTTTTAAAATTAAAATAGTAAAAGTATTGAATCCGTTATGCAATATCCCCAGTACTCCCTGTAGTTTTGTGTTGCTAACTTCTGATATCTGCCAAGTCATCAATAGCTACACAAAGTAAATAACCCGAATGAAATATGTAATGTGGTAATTAGATCAGTAAGAGAATTATCAGGCAGGTTTCAAATAGATGGTGTAGAAGATAAGATAGATACTGTGGCATTTTTACCCTGTACAGATGTTGTCATAGTTTATAAATATAGATACCCCAAAGTAAGTTAAACTAATTCAACAGATAAAAATCAAATCAGATAAACTTTGCAAGATTTGTAAAATTATTACTTGAGTCTAATATTTAAGGCTCTGTAATATATTTACTTCAATCTTGACTGCTGTTCATATTATAACCAAGGTACTAAGCTGTACTTTATCTTTCTGAAAAGTTTCTTCTGCAACGACCCCAGTCACAACATGCTTCATAACATGAAAGGCTTTGAAAATTTAGCTTTTTCAGTCTTATTAGTCAGCACACACGCTCATGTTGAGGTTGTGCAGGACATTGGTGAAGCCTGTTTTGGAGTGCTGTGTACAGTTCTGGTTGTCCTGCTATACGTAGGACGTTATTAAATTGGGGAAGGTTTAGAAAAGATTATCAGGATGTTGCCAGGACTTCAGTTATAAAATTATAAAGATAGTCTGGGACATTTTCACTGGAGCATAGGAGATTGGAGGATGACCTTAAAAGTTTATAAAATCATGAGGTGCATAGATAAGGTGAGTAGCAAAGATCTTTTCCTTCGGGTGGGTGAGTTCAAAACTAGGGGGCATAATTTTAAGTTGAGAGGAGAAAGATTTGTGAAGGACTTGAGGGGTAACTCTTTGCACATAGGTTGGTTTGTATGTGGAATGGATTCCAGAGGAAGTGGTAAATGGAGGTACAGTTATAACATTAAAAGGCGAAAGTAAGATTGCAGATGCTGGAGATCAGAGTCGAGAGTGTGGCACTGGAACAGCACAGCAGGTCAGGCAGCACCCAAGGAGCAGGAGAATCGACATTTCGGGCAAAAGCCCTTGTGGGCGGCACGGTGGCACAGTGGTTAGCACTGCTGCCTCACAGCGCCAGAGACTCGGGTTCAATTCCCGCCTCAGGCAACTGACTGTGTGGAGTTTGCACGTTCTCCCCGTGTCTGCGTGGATTTCCTCCGGGTGCTCCGGTTTCCTCCCACAGTCTAAAGATGTGCAGGTTAGGTGAATTGGCCATGCTAAATTGCCCGTAGTGTTAGGTGAAGGGGTAAATGTAGGGGAAAGGGTCTGGGTGGGTTGCTCTTTGGAGGGTCGGTGTGGGCTTGTTGGGTCGAAGGGCCTGTTTCCACACTAAGTAACCTAATCTAATCGACACAACATTTAAAAGGCATCTGGATAGGTATATGAACCAGAAGGGTTGAGAGAGACATGGCCAAATACTGGCAAATGGGACTCGATTAATTTAGGATAGTTGGTCTGCATGCACGAGTTGCACCACTAAGTCTGTTTACAAGCTGTACATCTCTATGACCCTAACCTCCAACGGGGAGGGGTATGGCTGCAAAAGTGGACAAACACACAAAGTTAACATTTAAAAGTAAAGCTGACCACTCCTTCCTGATTAGAGGTTTTGTTTTGAATTGCAATGGCATCTACAAATGATATCAGTTGCAAAAAATTAAGGTGAGAGGGGAAAGATTTAAAAGGGACTTAAAGGGGCCACATTTTCACATAAAGGGTGGTACGTGTTTGGAAAGATCTGCCAAAGGAAGTGGAGGAGACTGGTACAATTACACGGCTGCACGGTAGCACAGTGGTTAGCACTGCTGCCTCACCGCCAGAGACTCTGGTTCAATTCCTGCCTCAGGTGACTGTGTGGAGTTTGCACATTCTCCCCGTGTCTGTGTGCTCTGGTTTCCTCCCACAGTCCAAAAATGTGCAGGTTAGATGGATTGGCCATGCTAAATTGCCCATATAGTGTTAGGTGTAGGGGAATGGTTCTGGGTGGGTTGCTCTTCGGAGGGTCGGTGTGGACTTGCTGGGCCGAAGGGCCTGTTTCCACACTGTAAGTAATCTAATCTAATTAAACAGAAAATATGGGAAACCTCCAAATACAGTCCATCAATGAGAACTCCATTTGGTCTTGCATATCTATTACTTTTATCTGACTATTTAAAATCATAAACTATGAATCATAAAATTAAAGGTGCTGTTCTCAACCTCAGAAGCAGATACATATGAGTCAACTACTATCCTTTTCAAAAATCTCAGTACTGATACTAGGTTAGTTGCTGTTAAGTACATTCCCGAAGTGACTGTATAACTGTAGGAAACAAAATATATCCAATACTCCAACGGACTGAAGTTAGAACATGGACACGTTAAACATGTGTAACCACAAAATCCTGATGGAGCCATACACTCAAAAAGCATGAAAACAGATCTTTTGGTCCAAGATGTCCATGTCAACCAAGTTTCTCAAACTAAACCAATTGCAGTTGTCTGCATTTGGCCCATATATCTTTAAACCATTCCTATTCAGGTACCTTTCCAAAAGCCTTTTAAATGTTACAGTCAAGAGTATGGCGCTGGAAAAGCACAGGTCAAGCAGCACCCGAGGAGCAGAGAAATCGATGTTCGGGCAAAAGCCCTTCATCAGGATGGACTGATAAAATTAGATTAGATTACTCAGTGTGGAAACAGGCCCTTCGGCCCAACAAGTCTACACCGACCCTCAGAAGAGCAACCCACCCAGACCATTTCCCCTACATTTACCCCTTCACCTAACACTACGGAAAATTTAGATTAGATTAGATTACTTACAGTGTGGAAACAGGCCCTTCGACCCAACAAATCCACACCGCCCCGCCGAAGCGCAACCCACCCATACCCCACACAGACAGTTGCCCGAGGCTGGATTTGAACCTGGGTCTCTGGCGCTGTGAGGCAGCAGTGCTAACCATTGTGCCACCGTGCGATGTTTCAACTTCTAATGCACTAGATCAGCCTCTAACCTAAAGGTTAGCGGAAGTTCTGGGCTCTTCAGTTCCAATTATTCTGTAGTGACTAATGACTTCTCCAACTCAGCACAAACAACAACATTCTATGTTACCCCATTGCAAATCAAGACATCTGGTGGCAGGCTCTTGGTCTTGGACACACGCCAGACACTGTGTAAGAAACTGTTCTAACAACATGTCTGAAGAACTATTTGAGTGAATGGAAAATCTTACTTCAGCTGTCTGTGTGACCTACAAAGGTAATACTGTCTGGAGATTCAACCTCTCTGTATAGTATTTTGAACCCATGCGTCAGTCTTTTGACAACATTGGAAAATAGATGCTTTGTTCTGTAGCACTTCAATAAAATGCACATGGCTGTTTATCAAAGCTGCTGAAAATGCATTCAAATGTACTATGTTAAATGGCTTTTTTCTGTTCTTGTAATTTTGCATAACTTAAATTTTATTTGATTACAGTGTAATAATAATGTTGAGTTTTTTCCAAATTTAGTTTTCTTGGCTAACTTGATTGAGTTTTTTGAAGAAGTTACAAAGATAGTTGAGGGAAGAGTGGTGGATATGATCTATATGGACTTCAGTAAGGCGTTAAATGAGGTTTCCCATGGGAAACCCGTTAGCAAGGTTAGATCTCATGGAATACGGGGACAACTAGCCATTTGGATACAGAACTGGCTCAAAGGTAGAAGAATGAGGTGGTGGTGGAGGGTTGTTTTTGAGACTGGAGGCCTATGACCAGTGGGAGTGCCACAAGGATCCATGCTGGGTCCGCTACTTTTTTATGTTTTAGATAAATGATTTGGATGTGAGCATTAGAGGTGTAGTTAGTAAGTTGGCAGATGACACCAAAATTGGAGGTGTAGTGGACAGCAAAGAAGGTTGCCTCTGATTACAATGGGATCTTGATTAGATGGGCCAGTGAGCTGAGGCGTGGCAGATGGAGTTTAATTTAGATAAATGTGAGGTGCTGCATTTTGGGAAAGCAAATCTTATTAGGATTTAATGGTAAGGTCCTGGGGAGTGTTGCTGAACAAAGAGACCTTGGAGTGCAGGTTCATAGCTCCTTGAAAGTGGAGTCACAGGTAGATAGGATAGTGTAGAAGGCATTTGGTATGCTTTCCTTTATTGGTCAGAGTATTGAGTATAGGAGTTGGGAGGTCATGTTGTGGCTGTACAGGACATTGGTTAGGCCACTGTTGGAATATTGTGCAATTCTGGTCTCCTTCCTATCAAAGGGATGTTGTGAAACTTGAAAGAATTCAGAAAAGATTTACAGGGGTGTTGCCTAGATTAGAGGATTTAAGCTATAGACTTAAAGGTTGGATAGACTAGAGCTGTTTTCTCTGGAGCATCGGAGGCTGAGGGGTGACCTTATAGAGATTTATAAAATCATGAGGGGCATGGATAGGATAAATAGATAAAGTCTTTTCCATGGGGTTAGGTAGTCCAGAACTAGAGGGCAAAGGTTTAGAGTGAGAGGGGAAAGATATAAAAGACATCTAAGGGGCAACTTTTTCACGCAGAGGGTGATATGTGTATGGAATGAGCTGCCAGAGGAAGTGGTGGAGGGTGGTACAATTGCAGCATTTAAATGGCATTTGGATGGATATATGAATAGGAAGGGTTTGGAGGGATATGGGCCGGGTGCTGGCAGGTGGGACGAGATTGGGTTGGGATATCTGGTCGGCATGGACAAGTTGGACCGAAGGGTCTGTTTCTGTGCTGTACATCTCTATGACACTTTAACTTATTTTCTACTTTTTCTCCGGGTGTATTTACGGTGTGCAGTTCAGTTGCAGTATCTAGCTTCTACGTGGCAGTCATTTGCGTGTCAGCATTCCAGTGAGTCCCAAAGGTCTACTTGAAGTGGGAGTATCACAATGGATTCTGTTCCATATTCTTGACCTCCACAAGTACCTTATGTGGGAACTGTGATCTGCTGTGTTTAATTCTGATTTAAATTTTGTTTTGCTCCGCAGCATCAATTATCGTGTGGCTTGCTTTAAGTGAAAATTCTTGCAAGATTCATGTCCTGTCTGTTACTATCATGACGGTTCAGTGGTTAACACTGCTGCTTCTCAGTGCCATGGACCTGGGTTCGATTCCTGCCTTGGGCAACCATCTATGTGGAGTTTGCACATTCTCGCCATGTTTGCGTGGGTTTCCTCTGGGTAGTCTGGTTTCCTTCCACAATTCAAAGATGTGCAGGTCAGGAAAATTGGCCATGCTAAATTGCCCATAGTGTTAGGTGTACTAGTCAGGGGAATGTATACAGTAGGGTAATGGGTCAGGTGGGTTGCTCTTCAGAGGTTTGGTGTGGACTTATTGGGCCGAAGGGCCTGTTTCCATACTGTGGTGAATCTAATCTTATCTCTCCAATCTTTCACACTGGATTTCACTTTTGCTTTGATTCTTTATGGGATATACTTTGTCTCTAGCCTTGATGCAAATCTAAGTTTGTTTCTCGATGTATGGCACATGTTGGTTTCCCTGTAAAAGATTTTAAAAATTGATCAGATAAGACAAGATTAATCAGAAAGGCTGGTCCATTCTCCACTTCAGCATGTGTCCAAATTTGAAATCATTTCTGTAGGAATATTGTCTCGTTAACAACTTGAAATGCTTGGAAGGTTTAAATCTTGAAATCGAAACACTCCAACATATAATGAGGTAACTGCAAAGGCATGAGGGATGAGCTGGCCAGAGTTGATTGGAAGAGGAGCTGAGCAGGGAAGATGGTAGAGCAGCAGTGGCAGATGTTTTGGGGGAATAATTTGGGAAGCTAGGCAGAAATTCATCCCAAGAAAGAAGAGGCATACAAAGCAGAGGATTAGACAACCATGGGTGATAAGGGAAGTCGGGGGCAGCACAAAAATGAAAGATAAAAATTACAATGCAGTGAAAATTAGTGGAAAGCCAGAGCATTGGAAAGCCTTTAAAAACCAGCTGAGGATAATTAAAATTGCAGTAAGGTGGGGGGTGCGAAGGGCGAAGATGAAATATGAGACTAAGCTAGCTCATGATTGAAAAGAAGATTGCAAGAATATTTTTAGATATGTAAAAGGTAAGAGTGACGAGTGGAAATTGGATTGCTGGGAAATGAGATTGGAGTAGTAGTATTGAGGAACAAAGAACAGGCAGAGGGAATTGACTGGGTACATTCTATCAGTTTTCACAGTAGAAAACACCAGCAACATACCAAAACTTCAAGACCGAACATAGTTGGATGTAGTAACTGTCACGATGGAGAAAGTTTTGGGGAATCTGAAAATTCTGAGGATGAATTAATCATCTGCACCTGATGCATTATACCCCAGAATTCTGAAGGACATAACTGAGGCAATGGTGGTCATCTTTGAGGAATCACTGGAGTCAAGGAGGGTGCCAGAGTATTGGAAATTGGTGATTGTAACATCCTTATTTAAGAAGGGAGGGAGGCTGAAGACAAGAAGCTAAAGACCAGTTAGCCTGACCTGTTTTAAATTTCAGAGTTCGTTATTAAGTATGGGGTTGCAAAACATAAACACGATTTAATGTAGGAGTATACTCTGGGCTGAATTATGTAATTCTGCACCTGTATTTTATGGTCTTACTGTGGAATGATGCGGTTATGTGATCCCTAATTCTTTAACATACCAAAACATATCAGTTTTCACAGTAAAAGAGCCTTTTTCCAAGTATGGTGACGGCGAGCACGAGGGGCATAGCTTTAAATTGAGGGGTGGTAGATATAGGACAGATGCCAGAGGTAGTTTCTTTACTCAGAGAGTAGTAAGGGTATGGAATGCTTTGCCTGCAACGGTAAAAGATTCGCCAACTTTAAGTATATTTAAGTCGTCATTGGACAAGCATATGGACATACATGGAATAGTGTAGGTTAGATGGGCTTCAGGTTGGTATGACAGGTCGGCGCAACATCGAGGGCCGAAGGGCCAGTACTGTGCTGTAATGTTCTATGTTAAGACAGCAGCAGCACACCAGAACTTCAAGACAGAGGGCAGACTGAGTGTAGTAGCTGTCACTAAGGAAGTGGTGTTGGGGAATCTGAAAAGTCTGAAGGTGGATTACTTACCTGTAACTGATGCCAATACTCTAGAGTTCTGAATGAGATAACTGAGGAGATTGTAAAGGCAATGGTGATGATCTTTGAGGAATCACTGGAGTCAGGGAGGGTGCCAGAGTACTGGAAGTTGGCTTGTTAAAATCTCCATTTCATTATATTTCATCCACCTTGCATCTGATCAGTCCCATTCCTGCTGCTCCATCCCTTTTACCGTTCTCCATTCCATTTACCCCATTCTCCATTCAATCCATTTCATGCCATTGAACCCCCATCCCAATTTCCCATTCTATACTCATGCTATTCCTGCCCACCTAATCCCTTCTGTCTCAGGGCAACTATTGAGTTCTCCTTTACCTTCTGACCATATTTGTTATGTTGATATTTATTATCTTTTGCAACTGATGTCATTTGTAGGTGCCATCACAATTCAAAACAAAATCTCTAATCAGGGAGGAGTGGTCAGCTTTACTTTTAAATGTTAACTTTGTGTGTTTGTCCACTTTTGTAACCATACCCCTCCCTATTGGAGGTTAGGGTCATAGAGATGTACAGCTTGTAAACAGACCCAGTGGTCCAACTCGTGCATTCAGACTAGATATCCTAAATTAATCGAGTCCCTTATGCCAGTAGTTGGCCATATCTCTCTAAATCATTCTTATTCATATACTTATCCAGATGCATTTTAAATGTTGTGTCAATTAGGTTAGATTACTTACAGTGTGGAAACAGGCCCTTCGGGCCAACAAGTCCACACCGACCCTCCGAAGAGCAACCCACCCAGACCCTTTCCCCTACATTTACCCTTTCACCTAACACTAGGGGCAATTTAGCATGGCCAGTTCACCTAACGTGCACATTTTTGGACTGTGGGAGGAAACCGGAGCACCCGGAGGAAACCCACGCAGACACGGAGAGAATGTGCAAACTCCACACAGACAGTTGCCTGAGGCTGGAATCGAACCCAGGTCTCTGGCGCTGTGAGGCAGTAGTGCTAACCACTATGCCACCGTGCAGCCGTGTAATTGTACCAGTCTCCACCACTTCCTCTGGCAGCCCTTTCCATACACGTACCACCCTCTATGTGAAAACTTTGACCACTTTTAAGCCCCTTTTAAATCTTTCCCCTCTCACCTTAAACCTATGCCCTCTAGTTTTGGACTCCCCCATCCCAGGGAAGTAACCTTGCCTATTTACCCTATCCATGTCCCTTATGATTTTATAAACTTCGATAATGTCACTCCTCAGATACCGATACACTGGTGGAAATAGCCCTAGCCTATTCAGCCTCTCCCTATAACTCAAACTCTCCAACCCTGGCAATATCCTTGTAAATCTTTTCAGAACCGTTTCAAGTTTTACAACATCTTTCCTATAGCAACAAAACCAGAATTGCATGCAGTATTCCAAAAAAAAGCCTTTGGTTGTGTGAATTATGCATTGTATTAATATGTGCTACAAATACTTAAATAGAGCATAGAACCTGTAGAAACCTGGAAGATTTAATCATTCTTGAGTGCATGTCTCAAATTTTCTCAATGTCAGGAAGATCTTTTTTTTTCCCTTCACTTGCAGGTTCCCAAACTTAAAACTATCAGATTTGTGAAATGTAGCTCCTTTCTATCTGGTAGTTATGTTACATTGATTAATATTATTGATGTTTACTATTTATTTCATGTGATTTTAACATTTTGTAAGAATTAAGCTGGAATTTCACATTCTGCGCGGGTTTTACTCCCTTGACTGTTCATATTCTATTTGTGATGGTCACTTTCTCATCGTGACCTCAAACAGTTGAAAGGGGAAGGAAGGGACAAAACAAAATAGGCTTAAATCCAGGACTCTCAGGGTGGATCAGACTAAATTTTTCCATTTGTGAACTCATGATGAAATCCCTATTTTCTCAATGAACTGTGTGAGGTGTTCTCAGCATCCTTCGGTTCTGCACCCATTATCAAAAAAAGAGAAACTGCTTTGTGAAAAGTCATGTATGGGAAAAACAGTCTTGGAAAGATTCACGTTAATATTCCACAGGCATTAGTCATCGAAGCGATAATACAAATGTTTATTACCCAAAACTCTGGCAACATAAATTACACATTCTTCGGAAAGCAGCATGAAAATTCCATTATATAACTCACAATGGTTTTAAGTATCACTGACCTTAATTAAAGGTCATTTTGAACTTTAATTATCCATATGCCATTTTCAAAATGTGATTCATAGGAAATAAGGCAATTGGAAACCTCTCTTTGAATAACTTTTCAATCCCTGAATACAATCCAAGTCCTAATTTAGGTCATCAGTTAATTGGTCAGAATGCAAAGAAATGTTAATTTTTTTGTGGAATGCATTGAAAGATTCAAGGGATTCTTGTTGCAATTCAAACAGAAAATGTTGGAAGGACATAGCAGGGCGAGCAGCTGGAAACTCTTAATATTTCAGGTTAGTGGCCTTTTGTTAGTTTTGAGACATTTCACTTGTTTCCCTCCATGGGTGATGCCTGACCTGAGTACTTCTGGCATTTCTCAGTTTTTGAAATGTTTTGCTATTGAATTTTTAAATTTTCGAAATACTTAAAATCAGGGCCACCTTATGTTACAAAAGTACTAGCCAGTCAGAAACTAAGTACACAGAGTAAAATTAACATTCATTTTGTTGATTTTGAAGTGGATATTTATTGATATCTAATGCTACTTTTGGATGAGAGAAATCTGGTTCCACACTTGGTAGTGTTCTTCTCTGTGGGCTAGAAACTCTGGGTTCAACTCCCTGACTGTGGCCACAAAAGATGTATACATACTGTATCCATTAATTAGATTAGATTAGATTCTCTACAGTGAAGAGAAACCCACCCAAAAGCAATTCCCTTACCTATATTTACCCCTGACTAACTACTGTGGGCAATCTAGCATGGCCAATTCACCTGACCTGCACATCTTTGGAGTGTGGGAGGAAACCGGAGCACCGGGAAGAAACCCACGCAGACACAGAGAATGTGCAAACTCCACACTGACAGGCGGGAATCGAACCCAGAACCCTGGTACTGTGAGGCAGCAGTGTTAACCACTGAGCCACCGTTCCACCCATCTGTAGCAGTTGTAAATACATCCAATATTAGAGCCATAGAGATATAATTTTTGCTGGTTAGACTAGGACAGCTTCATGGAAAAGCGCAGCAGGTCAGGCAGCATCCAAGGAACAGGAGAATTGACGTTTCGGGCATTCTCCTGTTCCTTGGATGCTGCCTGACCTGCAGCGCTTTTCCAGCAACACATTTTCAGCTCTGATCTCCAGCATCTGCAGACCTCACTTTCTCCCCTAGGACAGCTTCATGGTCAGCCATACTGCAGAAGGCAATGGCAAACCACTGTTGTACATTGCCAAGCATTACCATGGACCAATCAAAATTACCAATGCACTCTCAGGGCATGGAGTCTGAAGAGAGATGGAAGGATGTGGGGGTGAAAGAGAGAATATCATTTAGTTAAAGAAATAATATTTTGCTCTGCAATAGGTCAAATCTGTTTTAAATAAATGTGTTTTTATTTTTTTCCTTTGCATACCCTCATTCTTTCTACCTGCTGCATGTTCATTGTCCGTGTTCCACTTCTTTCCAGTCTTGTTCTGTGATTCTTTCTTTTCCCCAATTGCATTCTTTCTACTACTTTGGATGTTTACTTTTCTCTTGTATCCTTGTATTGCACAAATACTCCCACTTCTCAAATAATACTCATTTGGTTATTAACTGAAAAGTAATACAGTAGAAAATTGTCATCTTGAAAAGGTATGTGTTCATGTTCCAAAGGTGTTTGTAATCAACATGGGAGATACCATGTCTAGTTCTGGCAAATGTTAGCATGTGCGCTTAGGAGAAAATCTAAGACAGTGAGAAGAGCTGGAGGCTTCAGCTGAAGTCTGAAGTCCTGAGGACATAGTTGAGTGATTTTAAAAAGTAGTGTCAATGCCACACTTGCCTGATGCATTGTGGGAATGCCATGCTATGGATTTACACCTGAAGGCAGTAGAGCTCCATCTGGAGGCAATCAAGACATAAAGCAAACAGAGTGTGAGGAGGTTGCATCATTGAGTGGGAAGAAGAATCTGATTGTTGGCAGTTATGAATATCATAAAATGTGTTTCGAGAAATGAAGATACTTTGGTCCTTTCTGATATTAATTCATTGACTCTGAATAAGAATTGTAAGGGTTTAAAATGATGAATATTGTGGACTGCTTTCAGCACTATCCATTGTGTCATGTGGACTGAAAGGCCAAACAGCTTAGGTCTTATTCCTTCATCCAGGTCTTCCTCTTAATTTCTGTAATAAAGTCTATTTTGCCAATGTAACTAATTGCTAGCATCGCATTAAGCCTCTTTCCTGTTTAATGCAAAAGCTTCTTGTAGTTAGATCAGTAGGTGTTTTCTCTTTATTATGATGGACCAAGCAGACATAGGGAATTTCCACAGCTATTGAGGACCATAGCAAACCTACTGCATGTCATGTACAACATTTGGCTATGAAGTATGTTAGATATTCAGAGGTGGTGAAAACCTCACCTAAATTTGAAATCTGTTTTTTCTTTCTTGCATTCAAACCCATAATTGCAATGAATTATGATTGTTTTAAAGTATTTGGACACTGTGAAATGGTTTTAAAATCACTTTCATTAGTTGTGTCTAAGAGCATTTTCTTGTTAGTTTGAGCAACAAAACATACTTCTGCCAGTTTTGTGCCTCTAATCAAGTAATGCTGGAAGAGAGTTTTCAGATTGAAATTAACCCTCCACAGAATTAATGGAATGGATGTTTTAATTTCTTTGGTAGCAAACATATACAAGAACTTGAAATCAGCTACGTGTCTATTCTAATCGTTGTAAGCTGAATTATTTTGTATGTGATTACCATGAATAAACCTGAATAATGATTTCTGCATTCTAAAGCGATTTAGAGTCATAAAGTCATACAAAATGGAAACAGACCCTTCGATCCAACCAGCCAATGCTGAACATAATCCCAAACTAAACTAGTTTGCTGCTGGCCCATACCTTTCCAAATCTTCCTATTTGTGTATCTGTCCAAATGTCTTTTAAACACTGTGATTGTACCTACATCCACCACTTCCTCAGGATGTTCATTCGACACACGGCTGTTTTAAAAAAAAACCTGTCTTTTAAATCTCTCTCCTCTCACCTTAAAAGTGTGCCCCCTTGTCTTGAAATTCTCCCAAGCCTTGAAAAGACAACCATCATTAACTCTATCTATACCTCTCATTATTTTATCAACTTCTATCAGGTTGCCTCTTAACCTCCTGCAGTCCAGTGAAAAAAGTCCCAGCCTATCCAGCCTTTCTTCATAACTTTCCATACCTGGCAACATCCTGACAAATCTCTTCTGAACCCTCTTCAGCTTGATATGTCTTCAAGGCCGAGATTGATAGATTCTTGTTGTCATGTCTTCAAGACCGAGATTGATAGATTCTAGTTGTCTAGAGGAATTAAGGGCTACGGGGAGAATGCTGGTAAGTGGAGCTGAAATGCGCATCAGCCATGATTGAATGGCGGAGTGGACTCGATGGGCCGAATGGCCTTACTTCCACTCCTATGTCTTATGGTCTTATAATATCCTTCCTGTAATTGGGCGACCAGAACTGGATACTATTCCAGAGGAGGCCTCACCCATGTCCTGTACAACCTCAACATGACTTCCCACTTCCTATACTTAAAGGACTCAACAATGAAAGCAAGGGTGCCAAATGCCTTTTTAACCACCCTGCCAATATGTGAAGCAAACTTCGAGTTCTTCTGTAAAATTTATTTCAACTATAACTTGGGTAAGTAATACTAGAATATCTAGATTTGGAATAGTAATTAGATGACAGCATTCGTTAGTTCATAGAACCATTTTTTAATGTAGAATTTTGAGTGACGAGCACAATTGGTAAGTTCAAGTAATGTGTACAGCTGATTAAAGTATGCTTGTTGTATGATTCAGACAATAAGACATCTGAGTTTTATCTTTTTTGCAATAGAGTAGCCTGCTTGTGAAACACAATATACATGTTACAAATCTTCCTTATTCAGATGCAATACAACAAATTGAATATTTAGAAAAATCATCCAATGAAAATATTTTCAGAGGGAAGTAAAGATTAAAGTTTGATTTTCATAATTATTTCCAATAAAGCTTAGTTTAAAAGTTGTGTATCCTTGCCATGTGAAGACAAATACTGTTGGCATTGCTAGACAAGTTCTAATCTAATATATTATGTCACAGCTCTGTAACAGGTGAGACTTCAACCCAGGCCCCCTGGATCTGAGGTAGGGCGTTGCCACTATGCCACAAGAGCCCTTTTGTTCTGTAAATCTGTGTGTGTATTTTTGATCAATCTGTTCAGGGATGTAATGATACATCGCTGGGACAAGTGCAATTTGAACTTGTGGGTTCTGGCTCAGTGTTATGGACCTCTACGAGAGTGCCACAAAAGCAGTTGTAACTCAGTACCTTGTGCCAAATGGAATGAACTCCAGCTGTTCAGACGTAATTATTTCCTGTGGGTACTGATTTACCATTCTCATTGATTTTGTTTTTTTAATATTGTAGAATGCTAAAGGAAGGGTGATTTGCATCATTTACACTGGCAAGCGATGGAATTTTTTGTTGGAGTTGCTGTTCCTTTTACGGTGGTTTAATACTTTACTATTGAAAAATGTGTTTTTTGAAATGAACAATACACTTTAGAAATAACCTCTGGTATGAAAATATAATCTAAATCAATTGAGACGGCCCCGGGCAGGAAACCTAATCCAAACTCAAATGGTGCATACATGGGTTTTCAATAGTAAGGCTTTTAATAGGTCAGTTCTTTGGGCAATAATATGTATTGCTCTTGAGAGGTATATACTTCTCAGCAATCAGAAATGCATGACAGGGTGGATCAACTAGGAGAAAGTGAGGACTGCAGATGCTGGAGACTAGAGTTGAAAAATGTGGTGATGGAAAAACACAGCAGGCCAGGCAGCATCCGAAGAGCAGAAAATCGACGTTTCGGGCATAAGCCCTTCTTCAGGAATGAGGCTGATGTGCCAAGCGGGCTGAGATAAAAGGTAGGGGGGAGGGAATTTGGGGGAGGGGTACTGGGAATACGATAGGTGGAAGGAGGTGAGGGTGAGAGGCTGGAGAGGGGGTGGGGGCGGAGAGGTAGATGACCTGTGGGGGGGGGGGGTGCATCTACCTCTCCGCCCCCACCCCCTCTCCAGCCTCTCACCCTCACCTCCTTCCACCTATCGTATTCCCAGCGCCCCTCACCCCTACCTTTTTATCTCAGCCAGCTTGGCACACCATCCTCATTCCTGAAGAAGGGCTTATGCCCGAAACGTCGATTCTCCTGCTCCTCGAATGCTGCCTGGCCTGCCGTGTTTTCCAGCACCACATTTTTCAACTCTGCATGACAGGTGACATGGTGGCTCATTGACTCGCACTGCTGCCTCACAACACTAAGGACCCAAGTTTGATTGCAGCCTCAGGCAGCTGTGTGGAGCTTGCAACTTCTCCCTGTGTCTATGTGGATTTTTTTTCCCAGGTACTCCACTTTCTTCCTTACAATATGATGGAATAAACCAAAGATATACAGGTTAGGTGGATTGGCTTTGGTAAAATTGTCCATAGCTTCCAGGGATGTGTAGGCTAGGTGGGTAACTTTAGTAAATGTGGAGTTAAGGTGATAGGATGAGAGGCTTTGTCAGGGTGGGACACTCTTCAGAGTGTCTCTTTCTGCACTGTAGGGATTCTGTGATTCAAACAACCAAAGCTTAGAATTGTGACTGAGACAGTGTTCTAGATCACTTGCTCAGTTCTTGAATAATTTGAATTCTCCCTTTGAACTAACGTCAGGAATATGGATTGATCTGAAATCAGTTTTTTTTGTTAGAACAGTACTGATGAAAATAGAACAAAACAAAGCAGAAAGCTTCCATTTAGATATGTAAGTGATGGGTGTAGTGTTTATTGTACTAGTTATCAGATTGCTCTTAATGTAGGAAAAAGACAGAGCTGTAGATATACAGCTATAGTAAATGCACAAAAGTGGGATCAGGCTTTTTAAACAGACTTCTGAGGTGAAGGAGTTTGAAAAGTGTTAATTTGAGTGAGGTGTCATATTACCAGAAAGGTCTGCTGGGGAAGGTGTAGGTGAGGGAGAGGATGCATGTGAGGTCAGAGATTGAGGTACAAAATTGATGGTCTGGTAAATACACTTGAGAAAGGTTGTGGAGGCGTATAATGGTGACGAGGATGAGGCGTATCAGCTTACTTTGAGCTACTCGTTGGGATCTCAAACTTAAAATACATTTCATCCAATCAAAGTCTCAACTGTATCAAATCCATTTGTATGTTTTAACTCGATGACATTTGGTTAGGTGTTGAATCTTTTTCACACACTATGCTACAAATGGTGGCTAAACGTTTCTTGGAGTGGAACATTTGTCTTAGTCCTATCTTCCTTTGCTGTTGCTCTTGCTCTTGCTCTCCCTTAACCTGCAATTTCAGATTATTTTAATAGATGATGATTCAAAACCTTGTTCCTTTGTTAACCTTGAATTTGTTTACACATGGTCTACAATTTACCTGAAAGAACAACACTTTGTTTAACATTTTATTCTGGGTTCTGGATCTATCCTGTGATGAATGGGACTTTGTCAGATTTCAGGCTTCAGTTATGAAGTGCATATTTTTGAAGTGTGATTTTTAACAAGCAGGTGAATAGAAATTATGTACATATAGATAGAAGTATAATACAGTGTTTGTCATCTCTTTGATAAAACTTCATTTCTTGTCTAGCCTGAACTATCTTCCCCCAAATGTCTAAACTCAAAGTGATATGAACGGTTTAATCTATTTGAATACTTAAGCAGTTGTTGAGGATTTAAGTAATTGGTTAATTTGTGTAGTAATTGCTGGTCATGCAAATATCTGAGAGAATCTCGCAACATGTTTATATGAAGGCATCTTGGCATCATTCAGTAGATCCTCTGCTTGGAATTCAAACAGCAGATCTTTCAACATTCGTTTCAAGTTAGGCTTGACTCACAATTTTGGTTGCAATTTGACTTTTAAGAATCTTTAATACAGAGGGCATGAATTAAAGGAATCCTCACTAAAGTAAAAATACCTACTTTTTGTTAATGCGTTGAAAATTAATTAGAGTCTGTCATTCTAAAAGATGTTTTACTATGTTATCCAGTTGAAAAATACATTGCGAAAATTTAATTCAAGTTATGTTATTTTCCCCTCCCAGTTTTCTCCTGCACCTGTTTTGTTGTCAATGCTAACTCAAATTGGCGAAGAGCTCCCTGTATTTCTATTTTGCCCGATACATCACTCATTGTGTGAACTGAATCGGTAGACTGTTGGCTGCCCATTGATCCACAGTTGTGCTAACACGCTTGCTTTTTGTACTGTATAATTCAATGACTCTGATTCAGCATTTATTTTATGCTATGTTTCAATTTTAGAGTATGCAGCAGATCAGATCAAATCCAATCTGGCCAATTACAGTCCCATCAGCAAAAAGATGGAAGGTGTGTTTGATAATGCTGTGAAGTGGCATTTATAAAAGACTAATCTGCTTTTTGATGCTCAATTTAAGTTCTTTGAGGAGAAAGTGAGGTCTGCAGATGCTGGAGATCAGAGCTGGAAATGTGTTGCTGGAAAAGCGCAGCAGGTCAGGCAGCATCCAGGGAACAGGAGAATCGACGTTTCGGGCATAAGCCCTTCTTCAGGAAATCATTTCCTGAAGAAGGGCTTATGCCCGAAACGTCGATTCTCCTGTTCCCTGGATGCTGCCTGACCTGCTGCGCTTTTCCAGCAACACATTTCCAGCTCAATTTAAGTTCTGCCAGGTCCATTCAAACCTTGACCAAATGTGCCCAAAATAGCTTAATTCCAAAGGGAAGGTGAGAGGACTTACTCTTGACAAAGTATGACATTAAGGAGCCCCAACAAAGAGTCATTGAGAATCAATGGGAAGGCCTCCACTAGTTGCAGTTGTACTTGATACAAACAATACCTAGACAATTACGTGTAGTTCATGTAGGTCTTTTCATCTCTGTCCAAGGAACTTTTGCAGAAGATCCTCCGGGAGTGTGGGAGGACCAACCATCTTCAGTTACTTCGTCAATGATCTTTCTCTCAAAGTCGGAAGTGGATGTACACTACTGATAGTTATATAGATTACAGTACCAATCATGACTACTCCATCTATGTCCATGTGCAGTAAAACTGGAGCATCCAGGCTTGAGTTACACCTAACATTTGTGCTGCACAATTGCTCAGTAATTTTACTTCCAACAAAAGAAAGCCTAACTGTTGCCCCATGGTATTTAATGGCATTAACATTGCTAAATCCACCCCTATCGACCCCCGGGCATCTCTAGTGACCAGAGACTGATCTGGACCAGCCATATCAATACTTGTCTTAAAGACCAGATTAGAAACCAGAAATTCTTAGGCGAGTAACTCTTGCCACCTGACTCCCCAAAGCCTGTTCACAAACTACAAGGCACATTTTAAGAGTTTGATGGAATATGCTGTACTTGCCTGAATGAGTGCAGCTTCAACAGCCCTCAAAACTTGACGCTACCATTCCAGCAAAATCCAGTGATTGGCACATCATTCCCCAGTTTAAATATTCGCTTCCTTGACTGCCAGCACGCAGAATACACCATGTACAAGAAGCACGGCAGCAGCTCACCAAAACTCCCAAAATGTCACCTTGTACCATTTGGCATTTACTGCCAAGAAGGACCAGGGCAGCAGATGCATAAAAACCCACACCTTGAAGCTACACCACCATCCTTAGTTGGAATTATATTATGGTTACTTCACTGTCCCAAGATCTAGATCCTGGAACACACTTCCCAGCAGCATGGTGTGTGCTTACACAACATGAAACTGCTGTAATTAAAGAAGGATGATGACTATACTTTCCAAGGCCTTGAAGATGGTAGCATTGATGAAGCTGATGCCTTGAGCTGCTGCAGTCTATGCTGTATCGGTAGACCTGTTGTTATGAAGAGACTTCCAGAATTCTGATGTGGTAACATGAAAGAATGACAGTATTTTTCCAGGTCAGGATAGAGCAAAATTTGATAGGGAACCTGCAGGTGGTCATGTACTTTAGTGCCTGCTGTATTTGCTTTCTGTCTTGGAAAGTATCATTGGTGAGTTGTTTCAGTGCATCTTAATGATTCACAACCACTGTGTGCCTGTGTGGACAGAGTGAATGCTAGATGTGGTGAATGGGGCACTGAATAAGTGGATAGTTTTGAAACTGGGTATTGAAATTATTCAGCATTGATCTAGGCAAATAAGTGAATATTACATCACACTCCTCGCTTGTACTTCTAATACATTCAGAAGATTTGGGGAATCGGGCAGTGAAATGCTGAAAATTCCCTTTGGCCTGCTCCTGTAGTATTCATTGCATTCGTTAGCTGGTCTAGTCAAGTTTCTTCAGGTAAAATCAATGACTGCAGATGCTGGAAACCAGATTTTGGATTAGTGGTGCTGGAAGAGCACAGCAGTTCAGGTAGCATCCGAGGAGCAGCAAAATCGACGTTTCGGGCAAAAACCCTAGTCACGTTTCTTGTCTGTTTTAACCCCCGGAATGTTGATGGCAGTCATTTAGCAAGATCTGACTCCCAGCAATGAAGTCAATCACCAGATATGTTTTACAGCTATTTACGATGCTAACTATTAATGAGAGAACTTGGAAAGCTGCCTCCTGCTCAGTCCTGTGGGGTCTGCTCGCATCAACTTAAAATTGTTTGTTTGGATATTATGGACTAAACTTTGATTTTCTGGCTTCGTGTGAAATTCTGGATCTTCCTGTGAAGAATAACATTTTGGTATAATCTTGTCGCAATTATAGTGTTCGGTCCACAGAGGAGTAACTTGAGGTATTCGCAAAGGTCTGTTCCTAGAATAGCATAGTTGAGGGAGGTGGTGAGTATGAGACTTGGGTTGCCACAAATGAGACTCCATTCCAATTTAATCATTGGCTGTGAAGAGAAATTCAGTTTAAGGCAAACCGTTGCATGAAATTCTTGCTCTTTAGACATTAAGGGCCAGAGATTGGATGTAAAAAGTGCATTCTGTACATGTATATTTTGTTTTAATGCCAACCAAGAGGCTACTAAACTGCTCAGACAATTTTGGCTGAGCCAGTTTTACTCTATAATATTTTTAGTTGTTCAACAAGTGATGCTCAGGATCGGGAAAGGTTTTTTTTTAATTTTGCAGAAAGGGTGGCCTCTGTCCATTTTTCTCCCCTCTCGTCAAATCCCATAGGATACTGGCAATGGCTCCATTTGTATCTAAATAGCAATCTTGCATTAACAAGCTTGTTCATCCTAACCTAGAATCCAAAGCTGGAGTCCGTGGCTCTGTGTTTTTTTGGAGCATGAATTATGAAATAATACAGACTTTTGCACTGAGTGACTTGCCTGGTGATTCTGGATTAGTGGTGCTGGAAGAGCACAGCAGTTCAGGCAGCATCCGAGGAGCAGCAAAATCGACGTTTCGGGCAAAAGCCCTTCATCAGGAAGTGCCTGGTGATACTGCTGTTCCTGTGTCAAGTCATGGATTCACGTTCCACTTCAGTGTTGGATCATACAACTTAACAGTGCCTTTCAATTTACTACTAAGGTAATGCCAGTGTTTGTGCAAAAGGTAGATCATATAATTTTCTTTTAGGATATGCTTATTATCAATCAGTTTAATTTCTGTTGAAACAACTTGTCTTGGTGAATTTCTTCTATTCCGCATTTGCAATTGGCTGCCCTTGATTACAGGGTGAACTGTTTTTAAGTGGGCAGCAATGATTTGTTTAGTTTTGGTTTGTGAATATTGGAAATCATGATACAATTGAATTTTTCAAATTTTGAGAAGGAACCTGTTTGAAGTAGATATTTTCTACTACACTTTCTAGGTACAATTTCAATGTGTGGCATGTGTTGAAATACTGGAATATGCAAGCTGGATGATGCAAAATGGAGCTTTGTGTCTTGGTAACATTGGAAAGAATCACTTGGGACAATTGAAAAGCTATCCTGGAGATTAGTTTACAAGCAGTGAACAGTGAATTAAATTTTTTAAATTTATTTCAAAAATCTACTTTGTTCATAGAAATATTTTGATATCTGTACAATTAGTGATGCCATTCATATATACGTGCCTTTGCATACAGAGGACAGACTGAGTCAGTTGTATTTACAAGTCTGTATGTTAACCATCCAGCCTCTTGGTGTTTCGCTGAGATGTCAGCGGAGCCCAATTACTGAGTGGGCCCCCTGTTGTTCTTCGGTAGGTAGACCTTACCGGGTGGTCTTTCCCCACTGCACCTTGGCGGCAGCTGCCCCAAGCTTCAGCGCATCCCTCAGTACATAGTCCTGAACCTTAATGTGCCAGTCTGCAACACTCAGTCGGGGTCACCTCTTTCACCTGGAAGACCAACAGGTTTCAGCCACACCAAAGAGCGTCTTTCACTGAGTTGATGATCCTCCAGGTACAGTTGATGATCAACTCAGTGTGTCCCCGGGGAACAGACCGTAGAGCACTGAGTCTGACGTCACAGAACTGCTCAGGACGAACCTTGACAAACACCACTGCATTCCCCTCCAGACTTCCTTTGCATAGGGACATTCCTGAAGGAGGTGTGTGACAGTCTCGTTCCCTCCACAGCCATTTCGAGGGCAGCGTGCGGTGTGGCAGAGTCTGGGCACGCGTAAAGGATCTCACGTACAGATTCCTTCTTGCCACCAGCCAAGCCATGTCTTGGTGCTTGTTGGAAAGTTCTGGTGATGAGACATTCTGCCTGTGACTGCGGCAGCACAGGTTCTGGGAAAAGGCCTGGCCTGTGCCACATATAACAACACTGGGAATACCTCATACCTGATGACCAGGTTTTTACCTGTGATGGAGAGCGACCGTTTCTCCCATTTGCCCAGTTTCTGCCTTACTTTACTGATGCGTTCCTCCCAAGACTTGGCTCACACCCCAGCCCCTCCGAACCAAATACCCAGCACCTTCAGGTAGTCAGTCTTGATGGTGAAGGGGATAGAGGATTGCTCAGCCCAGTTCCCAAAGAGCATGGCTTTGCTCTTGCCTCTGTTTACCTTGGCCACCGAGGCCCGTTTGAACTGATGACAGATGCACGAGTCTGTGCACGGACAGCGGATCCGAGCAGAAAACGGCAACATCGTCCATGTACAGGGAGGCCTTAACCTGTAGGCCCTCGCTGTCAGGCATAGTCACCCCTCTCAGGCTCGCATCCTTCCTGATGGACTCAGCAAATGGCTCTATGCAGCATACAAACAAGGCAAGAGAGAGCGGGCAGCCTCTGTTGATCGAGACTGCACTGACAATGTTGGTGAACAGTGAATTAAAATACTTGTTGTAAACCTCTTATGGCAGAGGATGGGAAAATTGCAAATTAGAATCCTTAACAACATATTTGTTGCAGTCCACATTTGAATCATGCTATCCTCTGAGCAGGTTCAAGGAGAGTGTGATTTTCAGTTAGCAAAAGCCTTGGCTGTTCACAAATAGAAGGCACACCAGGATGTAACACATCCGTTGACTTTTTTCTTTTGGTCCTCCAAGGCATCTGATTTCCCCTCAACATTTTTCTTTGTCTTAAAAAATAATCAAAGTGAAGAGTTTGCTCTTTAGAGAATTCTGAATTTAAGCTTGCTTCAATTTACTGTGCTGCTTCCAATATAGCCCGGAGCTATAAACAGCCTTCTAGTTGAGTGAGAAATTATTGAATAGACAATGTCTATTTCGGGCATGTCGAGCAAACTTTTGTTGTTACCAGCCTTAAACCATTGCTACTCTTTAGTTTCATCAAAACTGTAGCCCAAAACTAATTTGTACTGGAATTCTCTTTTGAATCTGTGTGTGTTGGCCCATGTGTGATTATTGTTGAACTCTGAAAGAATAATGATCCTGTTCTCGGCCATGATTTGCAATTTTTGCTTACCCCCAAGTCAAAATGTAGCATTTTTCCTATGCTTTGTGTGTTGAAAGTTTTTCTTCTCTCTCTTAATTTTATTGGGCTCATTTTGGCTTTTTCCATGCAGAGATGGTGACCAGAACGCCATGCACAGCTTGTTTCTGTGGCCTTGCCATGACATACCATGGATTATTTCTAGTGTAATTTTTTTAACTAGTCCTGCCTGAATGTTCTCTACTTGTTTGAAGAAGAAACAGTCTGCATAAGGACCATTTGTTGTTAACTCATTTGGCAAGGTAATCTAGAGAACCTGTTAGCAATCCAGTGTATGTCGAATAGAACCTTTTACAGCGTGGAAGTAAGCCATTCAACCCATTGAGTCATACCAACCCTGCAAAGAGCTTCCATGTCCCAGGGCAATCTGTGGATTGTGGGAGGAAACCCACGCAAACACTGGGAGAATACGCAAGCTTGACACTCATTTGAGGGTGTAATCAAACTCAGGTTCCTGGTGTTGTGAGGCAGCAGTGCTAATCATTGAGCTACTGTGCTATCCTCACTGATGCTGATACTTAATTGTGTAAGTTTGAGCTGATAGCAACAACATTGACCTATGCATACAGCTCTGAGCTAGAGAAGATATCCCTGTGTGAGGCTGAAATATTGTGACCAATGATCTGTTTGGGTAAATGTCTAGTCATTGTTAAATAAACCAATCTTAAAGTATTGTCTAATTTGTGGAAATACTTTTTTTTCTGCTTCTCCCCATGATTGAAATAGCTGCTAGGTAACACTGAATTCCTTCCAATCCACTTAAAGTTGGATCAAAGAATGTGTACAGTGCAGACAGGGAACAATCGACCCACCAAATCTGCACTGAACCCCCACCTCCCCACACCGGCCAAAAACCATTACCCCCCTCCCCTGCCCTATCCTTGTTATTCCACATTTTCCTAGCTAACCCTATTATCCCGCACAGCCCTGGACACTATAGCATGTTGAATTAATACAAGTGCAGCTTAGATTCCAAATGGAATTCTCTTGTAATTCAGTAGTCTTTATATCTTATGATTGAGTCACAGCGATATTTGACAGAACCTACATTCATCTGCAGGTAGATTTGTCTAAGGTCAGTTTTACTGAAAAGCCAACCTCCACTTAGTCCAGCAAATAGATTATCAATTAAAAACAAAGAATACTACCAGATTAATAATGACCTTAAAATCACCAGCAATGCATACAAATCCATCGTCACTGGTATGATAGATGTGGCCTGATCACTCATTTGTGGGTTCCAGGCCTCCCAGCCTGTCTAATTCTGCCTCCACCTTTGATCTAGCATAAGGCACTAATCTAGCCTTGTACCATTTTGCTCAAGTCTTGTCGTTGATTTTCAATTTTACAGAGATCTTTTTCATGTTTCCAAATTCTCCATTGAAAAAAATTGGAGTGTATCTTTAGAATTTGTGCCAGATCAGTATCAGAATCTGACAAGCAATTTACTTCAACCCAGATGAGTTTGATTTTCTCCATCCATGTTCAACTCAATAAAGCTGGGAAATTCCCTTTACCAGTGTATAAGGACAGATCTTCAGACTGACTGACTGTACAACTGAACATTTGTATTGATACAACCCCTTTAAAGGGACCTGTAATGTGGAAGCAATGTACCTAGTGGTATTATTGCTGGGTTGTTAAGCCAGAGACCCGGTTAATGATCTGGAGATTTGGGTTCAAATCCTGACGCGGCATATGGTGGAATTTGCATTCAATTAAAAATCTGGAATTAAGGAATTAATGATGACTACAAAACCATGCTCGATTATCAGAAAAATACAAATGGGACCAGTAATCATAATTGTTAGTTTTAAAATAGTTGTGGTAAAGGATTGACCTGATCTAAAAGTTAATGTTCTAAATTGGAGTATTGGTAATAGTCAAGAATTTTCAAACGTTGAGAGATTATTGTCAAGAGTGTGGTGCTGGAAAAGCACAGTAGGTCAGGCAGCATTTGAGGAGTAGGAGAATCGATGTTACGGGCATAAGCCCTTCATCAGGAATGAGGGCTGATGGGTTTATGCCTGAAACGTCGATTTCCCTTGCTCCTCGGATGCTGTCTGACCTGCTGTGCTTTTCCTGCACCACACTCTCAACTCTGATCTCCAGCATCTGCAGTCCTCACTGGGAGAGGCTATTCACAGGTAAAGAGATAGTTGGAAAGTGGGAGGCCTAATAAACGAGATAAGGAGGGTTCATAGACCAGAATATTTCAGTTAGGGTGAAGAGCACTGCAGGATGATAGAAATTGAGGTTTTGGTCAAGAAAAAGAAAGAGGTATATGTCAGATATAGACACCTGGGATTGAGTAAATCCCTAGAGCAGTATAATAGCAATAAGAGTATACTTAAAAGGGCAATCAGTAGGAGGGGAAAAGGGGACATGACTTACCTTTGGCAAATAGGGTTAAGGAGAAGTCAGAAATTCTATAAATAAATTAAAGACAAAAGAGTAACTAAGGAGAAAATAGGGACCCTTCAAGATGAACAAAGCTGTTTGTGTGGAACCACAGGAGATGGGTGAAATATGAAACAAGTATTCTGCATCAGTACTACTGTGAAGAGGGATATGGAAGCCAGAAAATGTGGGAAAATAGTAATATTTTGAAAAGTGTCCCTATTACAGAGGAGGTGGTGCTCGACATCTTAAAATGTATGAATGTGGATAAATCTCCAGGACCTGTTCACGTGTACCTTCGAACTTTGTGGGAAGTGAAGGAAGAGATTGCTGAAAGACAGGATTTACATATATTTGGAAAGGCAAGGACTGATTAGGGAGAGTCAACATGGCTTTATGCAGAGGTAAAAACAATGCATGGGAAATCATATCTCATTAACTTGATTGAGGTTTTTTTTGAAGAAGTGATAAGATTGATAGAACAATAGATGTCTGTCTCTATGGACTTCAGCTAAGCATTGGACAAGTTTCCTCATGGTACAGCTGATGGAATCCAGGGGGAGGAGCCAATTAGGTACAAAAATGGCTTGAAGGTAGGAGACAGAGAGTAGTGGAAGGTGGTTTTTCTTCAACTGAAGGTCTGTGAACAGCAGTGTATCACGAGGTTCGGTGCTGGACCCACTGCTTTTCATTATTTATATAAATGATTTGGATGTGAATATAGGAAGTGGTGGTTAGTAAGTTTGTAGATTGTACAAATTGGTCATGTTGTGGGCAGTGAAGAAGATTGCCAAGATACAACAGGACCTTGATCAGATGGGCTAATGGGCTGAGGAATGGCAGATGGAGTTTAATTTAGATAAATGTCAGTTGTTGCATTTTGATGAAGCAAATCAGGACAGGACTTGTACAATTAATGGTACAGCCCTGCAGAGTTGCTGAACAAAGAGACCTCTGAGTGCTGGTGCATAGTTCCTTGAAAGGGGAGTTGCAGGTAGGCAAGATGGTACGGTGAAGAACACATTTGGCATGATTGCTTTCATTGGTTCGTGCATTGTGCATAGATGTTGAGACATGACGTTGCAGCTGTTCAGGACATTGGTTAGCTCAATTCTGAAAAGAGTATGTTGCCAGGATTGGAGGATTTGAGCTATAGGGAGAGGCTGAAGAGACTTTTTTCTTTCCCCCCTGGAATGTTGGAGGCTGAAGGGTAACCTTTATAGAGGTTTATACAATCGTAAGGAGCATGGACAGGGTGATTAGACAAGGTGTTTTTTCCCCAGGTTAAGGAAGTCCAAAACTAGAGAGCATAGGGTTAAGGTGATTAGGGAAAGGTTTAAAAGTGACCTGAGGGATAACTTTATCCACACAGACATTGATGCTTCCTTGAAGAGGAAGTGATGCAAGCAGATACGTTCACAACATTTAAAGGGCATCTGGATGAGCACATGGATAGGAAGAGTGTCAAGGGATATGGGCCAAGTGCTGGCAAATGAGACTCAATCAGTTTAGATATCTGGTCAACATTGACTAATTGGACCAAATGTTCTGTTTTAATGGTGTATAACTGTGACTTCCTGTCTATGACTCTTCTGTATTTTTCTCAATGTTGTTCATGTTTTTTCCTCAAACTCATCCATTTAATATAACCTTTTTGGCACAGTTTCTGCATAGACCATCTTTATACCAGCAATTCAGTGCTCTGTGACCTGTTCTTCCATTCTGGGAGTTTTGAGTTTTCATTGGTGCATGGCTCTGAGCTGCCACTTTGTGAACGTTCATGGTTGAACTTATTTGTTGAGCTTCCTTGGCTGCTAGTCACATTGAGACTGCTGTTTTGCTTCCTTTAAATCTACTTTCTTTCTGTCAGTAATCTCTTCTGAATTGCTTAACATCAGTCTGTCTCTGATAGCATAATTTAAGTTGTCTCTGGATTTGCAAATTCTAATAAATTTCCAAGAACAAGAACTGGGTGATAGATACTGTGATGCTGTTTGCATATGTTGAATCTGATCCTTTTGACAGTCACTAGTGACTTTGGTAAAAAGTTCTTCTGTAGCATTTTGGGTCTGTTAGGTCAGTTGGTTGGATGTCTGCATTGCAATGCAGAGTAACGCCAACATCATGGTCTCAATTCCTGCAATGGCTGAGGTTCCCATGAAGGACTCTCCTCAATGTTTTCACACGTCTGAGGTGTGGTGACGTCCAGGTTAAACCACCACCAGTCGGCTCTGTCTGAGAGAACAGTCCTATGGTTTGATAAGAATATGGCAACTTTACCTTTACTAATTATTTAGAAGTTTTCAAACCCATCTTCTCTGGTTCTACCAGACTCCAAAGATTAATTTTTTTTCCCCCATAATATGTAGGAACACATGGAAAAGGATATTTGCTCCCTTTTGGTTAGCTTGATCAAAATGATGGTCTTCCTGTGTGAGAGTTCCTGCTCAATGTACTTGCCTCATACAATCTTACAGCACCAACATTTCCCTTTTTTATTTATTTGAAATGGGAAAGGTATGAAAGTACAATGCACCACATAAAATTTAGCAGTACTTTGCTTTTTCCAGTTTAAAACAAAGTATTCTTGGGGTTGTCTGCTTCTTTTCTGAGTCTACCTGAACTCAAACATTGCCGTCCAACTAGGGCACCTCGTTGTAGTGCTCCTTCATGGTGAAGCACATGGCAAGTTTTTTCTGCGCTGTTCACTTTTGTTTCCCTCCTTGCTGCCTGTATCTGCTACAAGGTCTTTGTTCAGCAACAAACCCTAGGACTTTACCATTAAGTGTATAAGTACTGTCCTGATTTGCCTTTCCAAAATGCAGCACCTCACATTTATCTGAATTAAGCTCAGTCTGCCACTCCTCAGACCATTGGCCCAACTGATCATGATCCCATTCTACTCTGGAAGTAGCCTTTCCAGCTGTCCACTACAGCTCCAATTTTGTGGAGCAAAATTGGTATCTTTTGATTTTTCTTTGAGTGCACCCAAGATCTGCCCTGAGGATCATAATTCTGCTTTTAATTCAAACCAATAAAATTTACCTTACTCTAAGCAGTTTTTTTGTACTCTGTATTATGGTTTTGAGAAGGACCAAGAGGTTGAAGTATTAAACAGCAGCAGCTTTATTAAGATGATGACATCGGTGATGGGCAAGTTGTTGGAGGGAATCCTGAGGGACAGGGTTTACATATATTTGGATAGGCAAGGACTGATTAGGGATAGTCAGGATGGCTTTGTAGGAAATCACGTCTCACGAACTTGGTAATGAAGAAGATTAATGAGGGCAGAGTGGTGGATGTGATCTATATGGACTTCAGTAAAGCATTTGATAAGGTTCCTCATGGTAGATTGGTTCGCAAGGATACATCACATGGAATACATGGAGAACTAGCCATTAGGATACAGAATTGACTCCAAGGTCAGAGAGAGAGGTGGGGTGTTGGTGGAGCGTTGGGCTTTCAGCCTGGAGGCTTGTGACCAGTGGTGCGCCACAAGGATTGGTGGTGGTTCCATTGGTTTTCATCATTTATATAAACGATCTGGATGTGAACATAGGTATAGTTAGTAAGTTTGTAGACAACACCAAAATTGGACCTGTAGTGGACAGTGTAAAAGGTTACCTCCAGAGTACAACGGGATCTTGGTCAGCTGGGCCAATGGTCTGAGGAGTGGTAGGTGGAGTTTAATTCGGATAAGTGTGAGGTGGAAAGGCAAATCAGGACAGTGCTTATACACTTAATGGTAAAGTCCTAGGGTGTGTTGCTGAACAAAGACCTTGGAATGCAGGTTCGTAGTTTCTTGAAAGTGGAGTCTCTGGTAGATAGGATAGTAAAGAAGGTGTTCTGTATGTTTACCTTTATAGTTCAAAGCATTGAGCATAGGAGTTGGGAGGTCATGTTGTGGCTGTCCAGGACATTCGTTAAGCCACTTTTGGAATGTTATGTGCAGTTATGGTCCCCCTCCTATTGGAACGATGCTGTGAAACTTGAAAGGGTTCAGAAAAGATTTGCAAGGATGTTGTCAGAGCTGGAGCCTTTGAGCTATAGGGAGAGGCTGAATAGACGGGGGCTGTTTTGCCTAGTGTGTTGGAGGCTGAAGGGTGACCTTATCGAGGTTGATAAAATCATGAGAGCCATGGATAGGGTAAATAGACAATATCTTTTCCCTCTGGTGGGGAGGACTCCAGAACTAAAGGTTTTGGGTGAGAGGGGAAAGATTTAAAAGGGACTTAAGGGGCAACTTTTAGTGGGTGGTGCACGTGTGGAATGAGCTGCCAGAGACCGTCGTGAAGGCGGGTACAATTACAAAACTTAAGAGACATCCGGATGGGCTTATGAATATGAATGGTTTACAGGAATATGGGCCAAATGTTGGCAAATGGGACTAGATTAATTTAGGACGAGTTGGATTGAAGGGTCTGTTTGCGTGCTGTGATCTCTATGACTCAATGTTCATTCTGCAAGCAGCAAGGCAAGATTAAGCTGTTTCTTCCTAAATGGCTGATGATGACCTCATAATATCATGTGATTAGTCTAAAAGGCAAATACACAACACTTTTGCTCCAGGTTATTGAATTCAAAATGTTTCTATGTTCAAAATTCCAAAACTACCTATGAATTCTGTTTCTCCTCATAATTTTTCTTGCAAATTATACCACTGGACCAGTTTCCAAGGTGAAGTATTCTTAATTGTGAATACACTTTAATATTTCCAATTGCTGATAGTTATGGACACAGTTGAACCAAATCAGCCTTTCCGGCTTTGTGTTCACAACACAGTAAAATTAAAACCTTCAAAAACTCAAAATTAAGCCCCATGGTTCCTAACCAAATTTTTGAATAAGCAGTTTCCGATTCTGAGAGAATCAATACTGGACACCAATTTGTATCTTAAACGAAAGACTGAGCAAATTATTAACAATGCAATATTTTCAGTAGAGCAAAATTAAACAAAGTATTCTAAAAACTCAAACCTTTATTTTCAGGCCTATTAATACAAAAGATAAACAAACAAAGAGTTAAGGGGTAAACAAACAAAAATAACAAAACTGCTCAGTTTGAAAGGTACTTAAGTGTGATGCATTGTTCCACAGGCACAAATGATAGTTTCTTGGTTGACTTGCTGAAGATCTCTGTCATAATCACAATTCACTTTACAATTCATTCTAATAAAGGCAGTAATACATATGACTTTGTTAAAAAGCACAACACCAGGTTATGGTCCAACAGGTTTATTTAGAAGCACCATCTTTCGGAGTGCTGCTTCTTCTTCAGGTAGCTGTGGAGCAACACCATATGCCACTGAATTTATAGCAAAAGATTACAAAGTCATACAACTGAAATTTTATATATTCAACATACCTAGATTGTTATTAAGCCTTTCATCTTTTAGAATAAAGTTAAAAGTCACACAATGCCATGTTACAGTCCAACAGGTTTATTTGGAAGCACTCGCTTTCGGAGTGCTGCTTCTTCATCAACTGGTTGTTCTTTTAGAATAGTGCTTCCAAATAAACCTGTCGAGCTATAACCTGGTGTTGTGAGTTTTAACTTTGTCCACCCCAGTCCAACACCAGCTCCTCCACATCACATGTAACTTAAGAGTAGAAAACTAAGTTTCTATGAGTCTAGGGATCTTAGGCAGGGACCTTTCAATGGAGCTTTTAGGCAGGGAGCTTTTGATGCTGTGGCATCAGCAGCCAGAGTCCTTTTTCATTAAGACTGTAGTCCAAACTCAATTCAAGCTCTGACCAATTCCTGATAGACTGACCATCTCCACAAAGTCCCAATTATCATTCAACATCTGCCATCTGCTTGTGCAAGATCTTTTCCAGACTACAATTTTCAGGTTTCTGACCTCCATAATAGCCAATTTCTGCTCTCTGTTTATTTGTAATACTCTTTCCTGGTGACAGAAAATGCGGAATCTTTTGACCAGGGTGTCTCTTGTGGTGCAGTGGTCCAGTCCTTAGGACACTGGATTCAAGTCCCATTGGCTCCAGGCATGCATAAAAACACTTCTGAACGGGTTGATTAGGAAAAAATCTAAAAGCAGTTTTACTGGTTAGCATGGACAAGTTGGACTGAAAGGTCTATTTCCGTTCTGTTCATCTTTGATTCTATGAACGAACCTGTAATTAATTTCCATGCTTGATCTGACGAATAAACAAAAGCTTGTTTGGCCTGTTTGTTTTTGTTTTAACACAAGCTGTTACTCACAGTCCAAAAATTATATTTAACTCACAGTTCACACTCCAAGTTCACCGCTCCAAACAAAAATTGTTAATAGAATTTTAAAAATGACAAATCATAGAAATCTCTAATAACTCCTTCGACTTCATGGGAGCTTGAATTTTTTTGTGTCTATGTGTGCATGTGTTCAATTTTTTAAAAAATGTACGAAAACAAGTCTTGAGTTCACCTATTTTTCAGAACATATAAAATAATTTGAGCTGTGATTTCTTTATGATAATTAATGGTGAACTTGAATGGAAAACAGAACTTGTTTCTTTTCTGACATTTTGTTAAACATAGAAATGTAGTGATCTATATATCTTTACCAGCTGGTGCAAATGTGGAGTCTAGTTATTATTCCAATTAGTTCTGTTTCCAGACTGTTCTAATACTCTTGTGGAAAGGAGAACTATGACTTTAGCAAATTACGTTGTATCAGTCCAACAAACCTAGTCTTATCACTTTAACTGGCTATGTTTATGTTGAGTATTTTATCAGTTTATGTGGAACGATTTGAATTTTGTTTTAAAAATGACTTAGCAGTTGTTTTCAAGTGGTGGTAAGAGGAGTTAAGAGAACTTTTAAGGTTTTGTGGCCATTAGCTTACAGCAAAAGGGAGGTTTAAAAATTGAAGCAGGGAATAGTTACATAGCCTTAAGCTTTAGATTTTGTATTTTTTTTAAAGCTGTTCATATGATGTGTGCTAGCATTTATTGTCCATCTGGAATTCCCCTTGCGCAGGTGGTAGTGTGCTACCATCTTGAACTGCTGTGGTGGAGGGACACTCTCAGTGCTGTTACAAAGGGAAGAACTTCCAAGGTTTTGAACCCAGCAGCAATGAAGTAATGCTGATTTTTAGCTTCGAGTCAGGATAATGTATGGTTTGATGGGGAGCTTGTATGTGTTCCCATGTATCTGCTGCTGCCAAAGCTCTTGTATCATATCATGGAGGTCTATGCATGAAAATTCTGTGCCTGTGTGCTTTCTTCCATTTCACCTGAGGAAGGAGCAGTGCTCTGAAAGCTTGTGATTTCAAATAAACCTGTTGGATAATAACCTGGTATCATGTGACTTCTAACTTGAATCATATCAGTACTGTGAAAGGGGGCAAAATTAAATAATGAAGGCAATAAATTCACAGTTTTGAGTAGATGATGACAGGTTGAAAATTCATTCCAATATAAAATTGTCTAGGGGATGCTGGAGGGCACGATTAAAACTGAAGGGAACATGTCAGGATCTCTGATTTGCTGTCGCAATCATAAGATACACATAGGTGATGTAGGAGATATGTTAATTGAATGAAGTTGTTTTCATGTTTCCACTCCAATTCTTAGATGACAAAGCTGGTAAAATTACCTCTGCACAGAGAAACAGTAATACAGTGGTGGAGCCTGATTAGAGTTAAATTGGAAGAGGAAACGAAGTATTCAGTATAAGTCCAAGTTTTAGACTATTTTGGAAAATTAGACATTACCATCCGTGATAACACCAAACAGTGTAAATGGATTTCTTGCTGTTAGGAAAGCATATTGAATCTCTTCCAAAATTTCTTTGATTTACAGGTAGCAAAATAAAGATTGGAAATTGCATGTTGTAGACTAAAATATGGTGTTACATTAAAGCAATGGCACTTTTAGCGTAATGGATAATTTGACTTTACAGAAACACAAAAATGTTTCTGGGCCAGAGATTGTTCTAAAGTTATGTCTTGATATGTTCTTTAAAAGCCAAACCAACTACATCCTGCAATACAAGGTGCAATATTTTCAGTTGCCTCTTAGTAACATTAATGGAAGGTTTTCACTACTTGACTGACTTCTAAAGATTGGTAGCTAGTTTTGAAAGAAACAACAGAACTGGTCTTGGTATAGATTGAATCATTGCAGGTGTATACCGCCTAGCTTCACCATGATTTGAGATCAGTAAATGTGTTTTTATACAAAACTTGTCTGTCCAAACAGGTTATGACATAGCTCCAAGGCAGGTGGAACTTGTGGCTCCCAGGTAGGAGTGCTACTGGTGCATCACAAGAACTCCTTAGTATTTCTTTAAATGAACTCAAGTTGTCACCCCCGCCCGCCCGCCGGCAGAAGCAAAACGCTCAGAGACACAGTTTTGTTTTACCTCTATCTTGATCCCGGGCCCTGAAGGGAGAAAGAACAATCACCCATATGTACAGGGACACGACTTCATGGTCTTCTCTGGAATAGCAGTTTCTTAATGAATTATATAGTCATTTTATATGGAGGAGCATCCATATAAGACAACATGCATATTAATTGGGTGACCATTACAATCAGCAAGTGATAATAGCAAAGATTAAGCCATCTGCTTTATACAGTGAATGTTCTTGACCTTAACTGGCTTCACATAATGAATACTTTTCACCTTGTCAAACTGTCCTTACATACTGAATGCTTCCAATGTTGTTCAATGGCTCTACGTAATTAATGCTTTTCCACCTTGTTAACCCATTACCCTTGCCTCCAGTACCCCATTGTTAACTGCAAGTTCTTATCTGATCTGAGTCATGTTCAGTTGAACCTCTTCTTTCTCAAAACTCAGAACTTAACTCTTTCTCTGCCTGGTTATACCCATACACATTTTCAAAGTGACTATCCAATCATTGCCCTCCACCTCAAAATACTTAATCTCAACTTTTTTTATTCTCCTATGGGATGTGGATGTCGCTAATGAGGACAGCATTTATTGTTTATCCCAATTACCCGTTGCAATTGATACAGTTAACAATGGGAACTTCCAAGACAGTGGGAATGAATCAGTTTGCCTCTAGCTGTTTATGTGATATTCCAGTTAGTTCCCAGGGTGAGAATGGTGACTGCTGACAGCTTATGGGTAGCACAGTGACTCAGTGGTTAGCACTGTTGCCTCACCGTACCTGGGTACGATTCCGGCCTCAGGTGACTCTGTGTGGAGGTTACACATTCTCCCCCGTCCACGTGGGTTTCTTCTGGGTGCTCTGGTTTCCACCCACAATCCAGAGATATGCAGGTCATGTGAATTGGCCGTGCTAAATTGCTCATAGTGTTCAGGGATGTTTAGGCTAGTTGCATAAGTCAGGGGTAAATGTAGAATAATAGGATAGGGGACTGGGTCTGGGTGGGTTACTCTTCAGAGGGTTGGTGTGGACTTGTTGGGCCACTTGAAAGGGTTCAGAAAAGGTTTACAAGGATGTTGCCAGGGTTGGAGGATTTGAGCTGTAGGGAGAGGCTGAACAGCCTGGGGCTGTTTTCCCTCGAGCGTTGGAGGCTGAGGGGAAACCTTTATAGAGGTTTACAAAATTATGAGGGGCATGGTTAGGGTAAATAGACAAAGTCTTTTCCTTGGGGTCAGGGAGTCTAGAACTAGAGGGCATAGGTTTAGGGTGAGAGGGGAAAGATATAAAAGAGACCTAAGGGGCAACTTTTTCATGCAGAGGGTGGTACGGGTATGAAATGAGCTGCCAGAGGAAGTGGTGGAGGCTGGTACAATTGCAACATTTAAGAGGCATTTGGATGGGTATATGAATAGGAAGGGTTTGGAGGGATATGGACTGGGTGCTGGCAGGTGGGACTAGATTGGATTGGGATATCTGGTCGGCATGGATGGGTTGGACCGAAGGGTTTGTTTCCATGCTGTACATCTGTATGACTCTGACTGTGTGACACTAACATTACACTTAGAAAATCCAGCCATTGAAATTCTCACCAGCAGTTTCATTGTTAATATAGCTTTTTTCATTTTTTAAGGGATTGATCCATGTTAAAATATTGAGATATGAAGAAAATACATGAATGTATAAGAATTATACTGTCTGGCAACCTCTTTGAAATTATGAATATTGGCACATTCTGTTCCAAACAGCATTTGTCTAGTTTGGAAGTCAGCTGGTTAATCTTGTTCAACAGACACCTTTTGTGAAAAATCTGTATAATATTGACTTGCAATATATGTGTCTGTAGTGACAGCTTAAGTGAATGCTGAGGAACGTATCACCTGCAATCAGCTAAAGTTTCCTTTTGCCTAGCCAAACACAGGTTTTCGGCTTTGCAATAAATATGTAAAAATGGAAATGAGACTGGGAATGTTCTTGTACAATCCCTGAAGAAGGGCTTTTGCCCAAAATGTCGACTCTCCTGCTCCTCGGATACTGCCTGCCTGACCTGTGCTTTTCCAGCACCACACACTCGACGCTGATCTCCAGCATCTGCAGTCCTCACTTTCTCCTTTGGAATGTTCTACAAAGGCTAACTGAGGAAGTGAATGTGTATTTCTTTATAAATGTTTGTAAATGCTTGTTAGAAAACAATGCATCATTTCCTAATGTGCTGTTGATCAGTTAGCAGATGAAATCTGATCTCTTTGGATGAGATCCTTTGACCTCTTGATTTGAGATATATTGTTGACAAAGCTTTTCAAGTGCCTCTGTACAAGTGACAATAAATTCAATTCAATTCAATTTTATTTTGATTCGGCCCATGCAGCTGACGGACTTGCTGCTTGTTGCTGCAAAGCAATGGTGAAATAATACTTTTTATGACATGTAGGGTTATTCTTGTGAACTGTTTTGTAACAGTCATTGGATGGTTCGGTTGTAAAGCTGTAGGAAAATGAAGATGGAGAGCAGTAAATTAGCTAACTGGGTAAAAATTAACAATCAAAACCTTTTCATACTTTTGTTGAACTGTCAGTCTTTGCAGAAGGGAAATTGTTCTCAGTTTTTGTATTGAATGTTTAGTAAGTAACCATATCCTACTTACCCAGCCTGATCATATTAATATTAAGTTAAAAATCACAAAGTTGCATTCTCGGGTTAGCTGTTAACAATGGTGATAGCTAGACAATATGTTGAAGGTGTTAGCCCCCTGTGTTCTCTGTCTATGACCTGATGTTTAGATTGATTCCAATCTAAAAAGTGAGATAAGAGTTTTACATAAATTCATGCAGTTTTTGAGCTCAGAGTTCTACATGAATGTATGTGGTTTTTGAGCAAAGTGCAATGTAACTCTGAAAGTACCAAAAAACTTCACCCCACAAAATATGTGTGTGCATGTGGGTCTTTGTCTGTCTGTGTGTGTGTCTGTCTGGGGTGGGGGTTGTGAGTGTGAGAATGTGTGTGTGTGTGTGTGTGTGTGTGTGTAGTGAGTGCAGAGTGTCTTAAGTCTGTGAGGGGGTGCTTGTGTGGGAGTCTGTGTGTCTATAAGGCTGATAGCTAAGTTCGGCACCCATAGGGAGGGCCTCAACCGGGACCTTGGGTTCATGTCACATTACAGGTGATCACCATTGCACTACATACACACACACACAGATATTCCTACACACACACACTCTCACATACACACGGACACAGATACACACAGACGCGCACACAGACACCCACATACACCCTTATAGACACACACCTGATGAAGGAGCGTCGCTCCGAAAGCTAGTGTGCTTCCAATTAAATCTGTTGGACTATAACCTGGTGTTGTGTGATTTTTAACTTTTTTAAAAAAAGGGTTTTGTGATTTACACATGAAAGAAGTGAAACTATCACTGTATTCTAACAGATGAAAGGCTTAACAGACAATCAATTCTTCAATGTATAATTTCAGTTACGTCACACTGCAAATTTTTGCTATAAATTCTGTGTTATGATCGAGCCCTCCACAATCACCTGATGAAGGAGTGTCGCTCCGAAAGATAGTGTGCTTCCAATTAAACCTGTTGAACTATAACCTGTGTGATTTTTAACTTTGTACACCCCAGTCCAACACTGGCATCTCCGAATCATATTAGTATTGATTGACTTGAATTAACTTTATTGTCACATGCATTTGAATGAGTGCAGTGAAAAGTTTGTGATGTCGCCGTTTATGGAGCTCTGGCTGGAACATCTGACTCTGCTACCATTTTGAAATTTTGGGCCACGTGAAATCAGCTGTTCCCTTGATGATCTTCAATATTTCAGTACAGTACCAATATTATGGAAATGAAATATGCAGTATTTGGAATAATTAAACCATTTTCGTTACTGATTTCTATTTTTTCATTCTTATGACTTGATTACTACTTGTAACCAGGTCGCTCACTTATCGTTTGGAATGCTCATGTTATTCTAAATCCTGAAATTCCACAATCCAGAAATGAGTTGACCCAAGCCTTGCCCTGGATTTACTTTGAAGAGTTAAGGTGAAACTGCCATTCTGAGTCGCTATTGTCCAACAGTCAGTTCCAGGATTTTATTTATTCAGTATCACTAGTTCAATGATTTAGTTCCGAGTCTGGAGGCAAAATTGCAGGTGGTAGTATTCTTAAGCATCTATTGCTCTTGTACTCCATGTGACAGGGGTTGCAGGCTTAGATGGTGCGGTCAAAGAGCATGTTGTATCTTGTACCATTGTGTACATAATGGAGTGTTTCGATCAATTTTGATCTTGTGCCATCTCCTCCTCAGAGTAGGAAGATAGCTGAAATTCTCAATATTAATTAAAGCCTAGCCATGAACTTGAACTTGTAAAAGGAAACTGTCTACTGTTATTCATTCATTACATCAACTTGTAGCTAAGGTTCTTCACGCAAAACCTAATCTAACTTAAGACTTTGGATTCTTTGAGACATTCCTTCCGAAATCTAAACAAAATATGTTGAATTAAAAGGCTTTATGAACAAAATCTGTCAGTTTTCATTAAATTAACTGGAATAGCATTTTGAGAGGGGGGGGGGGGGTCCCTCATTTAATCTTTTCAGCTTGTGCAAGTCAGCCATGGCCATCTTTTTCCATGAGGTAAAGTATGATTAGCAATAATCATGCCAATAATTAGCATGATTGCAATTCTGTATAGAAAACCTGAGTAGGCTTGGAGCACTGTACAAATCTCAAAATCAGGTCGCGATATTTATTATTCTCGAATGTACATTTGATTTTTGTGGTAATGTGACTTTCATGTAGAGTTCTGAAGAAGGTTCATGGGACTCCACGTTAATTCTGTTTTCCCTTAACACAAGCTGCCTGACCAGTTGAGTTTCTCTAGCAATTTCTGTTTCTGTTTGATTTCCAGCATCCGCAGTTCTTTGTTCTTATCATAGATTTTTTTTCCTCTTAGATTCTTCAGAAATATGACCCTCAGAAAGAGGAAGAATTGAGAGTCTGGATTGAAGAAGTTACAGGCAGACGTTTGGGTGAGAACTTCCAACTTAGCCTCAAGGATGGTGTAATACTTTGCATGTGAGTAGCTGACTGCTTTACTAAGTCTTGTTCTCATTGGTGTGGATTATGCTGTTGTGAATGTTGCACTTAGCTCTGGTGCAATTTCCCTTGGGCTCACCTCAGAAGTATTAATGTTTCTAGTTCTGACTTAAATTTGCACTAATCATACGTAACACAACAAATACAGTTGCTGGAAACCATGAGTTCTGATGAAAGGTTGTTGACCTGAAACATTCACTCCTGGTTTTAGTCTCTCCACAAATGTCCGAGTCTGTTGAGTATTTCCAGCTTTCTTTGTTGTATGATTTCTTATTTTCTGCTCGATTGATGAAAAGCATGAGAGAACTAGCAATTTTCAGGCAACTTGTATAAGCTCAAGATGTCTTAAAGGGCTTTGGAGCAGATTCAAGTAGTTTGTCTGACCACTGTTCTCGGAAATAAAGCCTTAGTTTACATAATAAGTTCCTGTATTTACATATCAATCCTCCTTGTTTACCATTCTGTGAATTCAAAAAAGCTCTCTCTGATGGCACAGTAAAGTGTACTTAGTTGGACTGGTAAACACTGGCAGTAATGTTATGTGGATGGCCAGAGAAGGTAGAATTTCCATTTTTATTGAACTTTTCATGAGAATTGTATTATTGTCTGTTGATAATAATGGATGGTGAGAGTGATGGGGAAGTAATCCAAGATGAATCTGACAATAATTTTCTAAAAAACGCAAAATAACATGGTTTTATGATGGCAGAGTTGTGTAGGCAGCCTAGGATGGAGTAGCTGATGACAGGGAAACACGTAACTGGGGAAAGGGAACCTGGATGATTTGGATGAAAGCTGAAAATAACTTTTGCAGTAAAAGTTATTATTGAATTCAGGCAGTGGGAAGGGATCTCTATGAAAAGATTGCTTGGAGCTTTGGTGGTTAACAAACAAAGTTCGAAAGAAAGACTGGATGGATGTGAATGAGGTACTCAAATATGAAGTTTCTTTCTTCAATCTCCAAAGATCGCATTCAGCATAATGGATAATAGAGTATAAAATTGCTAGGATGATGTGTGAGTGATTTAAAATTGGAAGCTCTAGGAATGGGATTGTTTACCAACAGTGGAATTATTAGGTTACCAGTCAAAGATTTGGTGACGTCTTATACGTCAGAAGCAATGCAACTGTGAATAGGAGAATCCATTAGTATGTTAGTGGGGGAAAGTTACATTCTTTGAATCAGGAAGCAAACTTTCAGTTAGATATTTGCACTTGCTTTACTATAATCAACGTTCATAAATGTTTTAACCATTTTAAACAATTGGGACTGAATATAAACAATAGAGAGAATGACTTGTATTCTATATAGTGCCTTTTACCACCTCCAGGATGTCTCATAGCACATAACAGTCAAGGAATTACCTTTAAGTGTAGTTGACATTATAATATAGAAAAATATGGCAATTATTGCATGTGCAGCAAGATTGCACAACTAACTCTGAAATATATAACCAGGTTATCTATTTAGTTTTTGGTTGAGGGATAAATATTAGCCAGGAGATCAGAAGCACTTCCATTATGTTCTTTGAATAATGCCATGGGATTATTTATATTGATTTAAGGGGCGAGGCATGAGGTCCATTTTTCACATCATATCCAGAAGACAGCACCTTAAATAGTGCAACACTTCTTCATTACTACACGAGAATGACAGCTGAGTATTGTGCCTGTCTTTCAAGAGGAACTTTACCCAAATCAGCCTAACTCAAAGCAAGATTGCTAGCACTAGCTGCCTAGGTGATACTTAATAAAATGCAAATTTACTAGTTCGTTCAAAGAATAGCTGTCCAGTTCAGCCATGTAAAAGAGACAAAAGAGAACAGGTTGATTAGAACTTTGTATATGATGAATAAATGGCACTACTAAAAAGTAAAAAGGGCAGATTACAAATTTGGAATTCTGAAATAAGAACATTTGTTTTTGTAAGTTTGCTCAAATTCCTGTTTTTCTCATAGCCAGTTAAGTTATTGACTAACAATACACAAGATACACCTGGTACGAGTTTTGAGAAGATTTGTAGCTTAGGTTGAGGTTCTGGATGTAGGCTTGCTCACTGAGCTGGAACTTTTTGTCACCATAATAGGTAAAATCTCCAGTGAGCCTCTGGATGAAGCATTACTGATCATTCCTGCTTTCTATTTATATGTTTGGGTTTCTTTGGTTTGGTGATGTCATTTCCTGTGGTGATGTAATTTCCTATTAAGATGTAATTTCCTGTTTTTCTCAGGGGGGTCATAAATCGAGTCCAAATCAATGTGTTTTTTGAGAAGAGTTCCGGTTGGAATGCCATGCTTCTAGGAATTCTCATGCATATCTCTGTTTGGCTTGTCCTAGAACGGATGTGTTGTCTCCGTCAAAGTGGTGTCTTTTCTCATCTGTATGTAAGGATATTAGTGAGAGAGGGTCACGTCGTTTTGTGGCTAGTTGATGTTCATGTATCCTGGTGGCTAGGTTTCTGCCTGTTTGTCCAATGTAGTGTTTGTTACAGTCCTTGCACGGTATTTTGTAAATGACATTAGTTTTGCTTGATGTCTGTATAGGGTCTTTCAAGTTCATTAGCTGCTGTTTTAGCGTGTTGGTGGGTTTGTGGGCTACCATGATGCCAAGGGGTCTGAGTAGTCTGGCAGTCATCTCACAAATATCCTTACGTACAGATGAGGAAGAACACCACTTTGACTAGGACAACGCATCCATTCTAGGACAAGCCAAACAGAGATGTGCATGAGAATTCCTAGAAGCATGGCATTCTAACCGGAACTCTATCAACAAACACATTGACTTGGACCCAATTTACCACCCCCTGAGAAAAAGAACTGGAAATGACATCACCAACCCAAAGAAACCCAAACATTTAAATAGAAAGCAGGAATCATCAGCAATGCTTCGTCTGGAGGCTCACTGAAGATGTTACCTCGTATGGTGACGAAAAGTCTGAAAATGAACCTTCCAGCTCAGCGAGCAAACCTACAATCCAGTACACCTAAAACATTACCTGTAATTTCTTCACTGCTGCTGATTGGTGTACAGTGATGTAGTGTTCTAACAAATATACTGCACAATGAACTGGGGGTCAGGTTGGAAAAGGAACGTTGAACATATGTGTTTATAGGCCAGCTAATAACTTGATTGGAAGGAGAGGTGACTAGTGACCATCCCTAGTAAAATGTGTACGTGTTAATTTTAGACTGGTTTCCATAGTGAGATTATTAAAATGGTAGAAGAGAAATCAACAATTGACAAAGCAAAAGTTTGTTTTGTGAATTATTTGTGGATTGAAAAAATGGGTCCCTTAATTGAAGGTTGTTTAAATATGCAAAGTCCTTTCCCAGACTCTGGGCCTAAATTTCACCCCTTCACACCTCGTCATGAAACTCCCTGCTGATTTTCTTCAACCTACAACTAACTGAGCTTTAAGTACATTATATCTAAACAGTCTCCATCTCCCCACTGGACATGTGTTTTTGGCGGTAGTGACGCATCATTAAGGAAATGTAGGTGAAGATTTATGCAAGTTTTTTTTAATATAGCGAGCCTTTGCCACATTGGATGCTTTGCCTTGACCTGTAAAGTTGTTTCAGCATTTAGAACGTACTTGTTTTCTTTAGTTACGGTTATTCTAAAGTAGGCAAGAGTTCCCCACACCGGCACCAGACTGTGATATTTACATTGGTGAGATGGACAAAGTAGATCTGCACATCTGGGTGTGCTGTTTGAAATTGGTTTGAGTTGCTCACAGCAGCTTCCCTAGGAGTTCTGATGGAAAACCTATAAATTCTTCAAGTTTAGTTTACTCTAATCAGGACTTCATTAGGTTAGATTAGATTCCCTGCAGTATGGAAACAGGCCCTTCGGCCCAACAAGTCCACACCAACCCTCCAAAGAGTAACCCACCCAGACCCGTTCCCTGAGTAATGCACCTAACACTACGGGCAATTTAGCATGGCCAGTCCACCTGGACCTGCACATCTTTGGATTGTGAGAGGAAACTGAAGCACCCGGAGGAAACCCAAGCAGACATGGAGAATGTGCAAGCTCCACATAGACAGTTGCCCGAGCGAGAATTGAACCCAGGCCCCTGGCATCGTGAGGCAGCAGTGCTAACCACTGAGTCACCGTGTCGCCCATGCCAGTAATATCTCAAATGCGTCTTTTCCAGAATATCCATAACTGATGCCTCTATCATTTTTATTGTCAATGAGGTTGGCTTTGGATATGTCCAGTGTGCTTGAAGAAACCACATCAGCATTCCAATTTATTCATTGAAACTCTGCAGTTTCCTTCTCTTGGTTGAAACTGCACGTATCAGGATTGTTTCTTGTTAGCACACAAAAAGTCAAAATTTATTTTTTACTGTGGCTGGGAAATGCCTAATTCTGGAGAATTATCTGAACACTTTAATTGACGTTCAGACAGTTAGACTTTTTATTTCTTAGTGGAGTTATTTACGATTTATCTCCTTTACTTGTAGTAAAACCAATCTAAATGCACATGAACAAATTGCACCATTTGAACGTTTTACCTCTAGCTTTGAGGTATTGCCCTTTCTGAATTGGTTCGTTTTCAGCTTCTTGACATTCTTCTTATAACAAAGCCAGAAAAACTGCAATAATAATAAGGTTGGTAATCAGCCTGGTTAGGTATCCTACTGGATATCTGGTTACTAGTCCAGTTTTATTTGTAAACAAATTAATTCCTAAAGTTGGATGACCAATCATTTGTAGTTCTATGATCATGTTTGAACTGATCGTTGTGTTTCTATGAAGTTGCTGATTAGCAGTATAACATCGTTTTGAAGGCAAGTATTTTGGAATGTGTTAAATGAGCAAAGGAATGCAGTCAATTGATAGTATGACAAAGGGAAGATCAGCGACTCTGGAAAGGTCCATCAGGTCTTTAAATTAAAATTTTTGGCATTCTTGCATAATTGAATCGTTCCAATGGTCAGAAACTGTACTAAATTCTCAATCAATTTTTCAGGCTCATGAACAAGTTGCAACCCAATTCAATCAAGAAAATAAATGAATCCAAATTAAACTGGCACCAGGTAAGAAATAAAACTTTTTAATTGCAATCCCATCCTGAGTTTAATCTTAAAATATGTAGTGATGACCTTGACAAACTTCTAACCTGCTGTTCTCTCAAAATTAGTTTGGATGACATATTCTCTAGGATATGTTTGAATAAGCTGCTGGCACTGGCTGTTGGACTGTCAACTGGACAGGGTACTGGATACCCAGAGAGTTATATCCCAAATGAGTGCTAAGCTTGCTTAGTTAATTCATTTTCAAATTATTTTTCTGATATTGTTCAAAAGTTTCCATACAGCTGCTGGGCTAATAGTAGGGAAAGGAAGCAATTTTGTTTAATTACCTGGTTTAATACCCAATTTTGTTTTGATTTGTTTTGTATGCTAGTGCAGAGCTGTGAGGTTATAAAATGATTGATTCTTGAAATAGCGCTACCATCCATTTGTAACCATACTTTGGTTAGCAGTATAGTTTGCCACCCTGCAAGCTGGTGTTTTGGAATGAAGTGTGAACAAAGTCTTGCAGTTGATATGTATAGCACAGAAGGAGGCTTTTCAGTCAATCATAATTTTGCTACTTTCTGTGGAGCAGCTATGTCAAGTCCACTTTTGGAGGACTGTGTCAAGTTCTAGTTGTTCTATTGAAGGAAGGATATTATTACATTGGAGAAGTTCAGAAAAGATCTACCAGCATGTTGTTGGGATTGGAGAGTTTGAGTGAGAAGGAAAGGCTAGATAGACTGGGACTTTTTTCACTGAAGTGTTGGAGGTTGAGGGCTGACCATTTAGAGATTTACAAAATCATGACTGGCATGGATAAGGTGAATAGCAAAGGGTAGGGAAGTCCCAAAATAGAAGGCACAGAGTTAAAGTGAGAGGGGAAAGAATTAAAAGGGTCTCCTAGTCTTGCAAGTTTATTTCAGCATTGATCCCAACTTCCACAATCCTCATGGGGAGGAAGTTCAAGGCCTTTGCCATTTGCTGTGTTTAATTAAAAGTTCTTTGTACTCCCCTCCATGTCTTTTCAAATATTAAATCTGTGCCCTCTGGACTTTGTGTTCTCATCCTTTTCCTTGTCCATTATATATAAGCCTGTTATTGTCTTATGCATATCAGTGCAATCCCCCTCCAGTTCCTTTGTTTCAAGTTTTCACCTTACATTGTAGTTAAAATCCTGCATCCCGTAATTGATAAATCTCTTCAAGGATCTTTGAATGATTCCTATTGACAGTACTAGATTTTGATGTCATTGCCTGATTGGAATTTATGAGGTGATCTTTATGGTTGAATAACCTTCAGATATTTTTCAAGAGGCACCAACTAAACTGTAGTGGCATGGAATGAATCATGCCTGAACTAACAGTGCTTTCAGAAGGATGAGAATTTTAAAGAATTTGAGATATTAGTAAAACTGTAGATCTTTCAAAGTGGCTATACATTCTATATCATTTAACAATTTGGTTTATTTTTCTACAGCTGGAGAATATTGGTAACTTTATTAAAGCCATTCAGTCTTATGGGATGAAGCCACATGACATTTTTGAAGCAAATGATCTTTTTGAGAATGGGAACATGACTCAAGTCCAGACAACACTTTTGGCACTTGCTAGTCTGGTAAGTGCAGTCCATTCTAGGAGGTTATTAATTGGTGGATTTAATGCAGCACAGATCACTTAAAATTAATATTAGTGTTTTAATGTTTTGGTATGGAGTGTAAGCGAGCTTTTCACATTCGTGTGATTTGAATTGCTAAATTGAAATGCGGTGAAAGTGTTTTGATTTAATTTTATGGCCTTTTTTTTCCCTTTCTGGCTTTTCTCTCTTTTTTATGGTTTTTCTCCCTTTCTGGCTCACTGAATGTTCTATACTTGAAAGGCTGGGCAAGCCTCATACTTGGCTTCCCCACTGCTGTCAAAGCCTCAAGGGCCATGAACCTCCAGAGCCAGCCTGATGTGGCACTCTCATTTGATTTTTCCCGCTCTGCTGCCATTCCTTGTTCTTCAACTCTCTGCTCCTAGCTTGCAACATTTCACTTGCAAAATCAGTAAGTGAAAGACCATAAGACATAGGAGTGGAAGTAAGACCATTCGGCTCATTGAGTCCACTCTGCCATTTAATCATGGCTGATGGACATTTCAACTCCACTTACCCGCACTGTCCCCATAGTTCATAATTCCTTGCGAGATCAAGAATTTGTCCATTTTTACCTTGAAGACGTTTAGCACCCAGCCTACGCTGCGCTCTGTGGCAATGAATTCCACAGGCCTACCACTCTTTGGCTGAAGAAATGTCTCCTCATTTTCATTCTAAATTCACCCCTCTAATTCTAAGGCTGTGACCACAAGTCCTAGTCTCCCTGCCTAACGGAAACAATTTCCCAGCGTACACCCTCTCCAAGCCATGCACTATCTTGTAAGTTTCAATTTGATCTCCCCTCAACCTTCTAAACTCTAATGAATACAATCCCAGGATCGTGAGCCGTTCATTGTATGTTAAGCCTACCATTCCAGGGATCATCTCTGCTGGACACACTCCAATGCCAGTATGTCCTTCCTGAGGTGTGGGACCCAAAATTGTACACAGTATTCTAAATGGGGCCTAACTAGAGATTTATAAAGTCTCAGAAGCATATCGCTGCTTTTATATTCCAACCCTCTTGAGATAAATGACAACATTACATTCACTTTCTTGATCACTGACTCCACCTGCAAGTTAACCTTTAGAGAATCCTGGACCATCACTCCCAGATCCCTTCATACTTCAGCTTTATGAATTTTCTCACCATTTAGAAAATAGTCTATGTCTGTATTCTTTTTTCCAAAGTGCAAGACCTCACATTTTCTCACATTAAATTTCATCAGCCATTTCCTGGACCGTATTCCTAAGCTGTCTAAATCTTCCTGCAGCCTCTCCACCTAACTTCGTATCATCAGCAAACTTCACCAGAATGCCCCCGGTCCCTTCATCCAGATCATTGATATATAAAATGAACCGCTGTGGCCCCAACACAAACCCTGCGAGACACCACTTGTCACCGACTGCCATTCTGAAAAAGAGTCTTTTATCCCAACTCTGTGCCTTCTGTCAGACAGCCAATCCTCAATCCATGCCAGTAGCTCACCTCAAGTACCATGGGCCCTCACTTTACTTAGCAGCCTTCCGTGAGACACCTGATCAAAGGTCTTTTGGAAGTCTAGACAGATAATATCCACTGGGTTTCCCTGATCTACCTACTTGTTGCCTCTTCAATGAATTCTAACAGGTTTGTTAGGCACGACCTCCCCTTACTAAATACCAGAAATACATCCAGGGAAGTTATTTGGGTGGAACTGAGAAATAAGAAAGGGATGATCGCCTTATTGGGATTGTATTATAGACCCCCCCCCAATAGTCAGAGGGAAATTGAGAAACAAACTTGTAAGGAGATCTCAGCTATCTGTAAAGGTTTAGATGGAGAGGAATTTCTTAAGTATGTACAAGAGAATTTTCTGATTCAGTATATGGATGTACCTACTAGAGAAGGTGCAAAACTTGACCTACTCTTGGGAAATAAGGCAGGGCAGGTGATTGAGGTGTCAGTGGGGGAGCACTTTGGGGCCAGCAGCCATACTTCTATTCGTTTTAAAAAAGTGATAGAAAAGGATAGACCAGATCTAAAATTGAAGTTCTAAATGGGAGAAAGGCCAATTTTGACGGTATTAGGCAAGAACTTTCGAAAGCTGGTTGGAGGCAGATGTTTGCAGGTAAAGGGACGACTGGAAAATGGGAAGCCTTCAGAAATGAGATAACAAGAATCCAGAGAAAGTATATTCCTGTCAGGATGAAAGGGAAGGCTGGTACGTATAGGGAATGCTGGATGACCAAAGAAATTGAGGGTTTGGTTAAGAAAAAGGAAGCATATATTAGGTATAGACAGGATGGGTCGAGTGAATCCTTAGAAGAGTATAAAGAAAGTAGGAGTATACTTAAGAGGGAAATCAGGAGGGCAAAACAGGGACATGAGATAGCTTTGGCAAATAGAATTAAGGAGAATCCAAAGGGTTTTACAAATACATTAAGGACAAAAGGGTAACTAGGGAAAGAATAGGGGCCTTCAAAGATCAGCAAGGCGGCCTTTGTGTGGAGCCACAGAAAATAGGGGAGATACTAAATGAATATTTTGCATCAGTATTTACTGTGGAAAAGGATATGGAAGATATTGACTGTAGGGAACTAGATCTTGACATCTTACAAAATGTCCAGATTAGAGGAGGAAATGCTGGATGTCTTGAAACAGTTAAAGGTGGATAAATCCCCAGAACCTGATCAGGTGTACCCGAGAACTCTGTGGGAAGCTAGAGAAGTAGTTGCTGGGCCTCTTGCTGAGATATTTGTATCATCGATAGTCACAGGTGCCGGAAGACTGGAGGTTGGCAAATGCAGTGCCACTGTTTAAGAAGGGCAGTAAAGACGAGCCAGGGAACTATAGACCGGTGAGCCTGACCTCGATGGTGGGCAAGTTGGAGGGAATCGTGAGGGACAGGATGTACATGTATTTGGAAAGGCAAGGACTGATTAGGGACAGTCAATATGGCTTGTGGGAAATCATGTCTCTCAAACTTGTTTGAGTTTTTTTGAAGAAGTAACAAAGAAGATTGAGGGCAGAGCAGTAGATGTGATCTATATGGACTTCAGTAAGGCATTTGACAAGGTTCCCCATGGGAGACTGATTAGCAAGGTTAGATCTCGTGGAATACAGGGAGAAGTAGCCATTTGGATACAGAACTGGCTCAAAGGTAGAAGACAGAGGGAGGTGGTGGAGGGTTGCTTTTCAGACTGGAGGCCTGTGACCAATGGAGTGCCACAAGGATTGGTGCTGGGCCCTCTACTTTTTGTCATTTACATAAATGATTTGGATGCGAGCATAAGAGGTACAGTTAGTAAGTTTGCAGATGACACCAAAATTGGAGGTGTAGTGGACAGTGAAGAGGGTTACCTCAGATTACAACAGGATCTGTATCAGATGGGCCAGTGGGCTGAGAAGTGGCAGATAAAGTTTGGAGTGCAGGTTCATAGCTCCTTGAAAGTGGAGTCGCAGATGGATAGGATAGTGAAGAAGGCGTTTGGTATGCTTTCCTTTATTGGTCATAGTATTGAGTACAGGAGTTGGGAGGTCATGTTGCGGCTGTACAGGACATTGGTTAGGCCACTGTTGGAATTTTGCGTGCAATTCTGGTCTCCTTCCTATTGGAAATATGTTGTGAAATTTGAAAGGGTTCAGAAAAGATTTACAAGGATGTTGCCAGGGTTGGAGGATTTGAGCTATAGGCAGAGGCTGAACAGGCTGGAGCTGTTTTCCCTGGTGCGTCGGAGGCTGAGGGGTGACCTTGAGGGCATGAGAGTATGAGGGCATGGATAGAATAAATAGACACAATCTTTTCCTTGGGGTCAGGGAGTCCAGAACTAGAGGGCATAGGTTTAGGATGAGAGGGGGAAAGATATAAAAGAGACCTAAGGGGCAACGTTTTCACGCAGAGGGTGGTACGTGTGTGGAATGAACTACCGAGGATGTGGTGGAGGCTGGTACAATTGCAACATTTAAGAGGTATTTGGATGGGTATATGAATAGGAAGGGTTTGGAGGGATATGGGCCAGGTGCTGGCAGGTGGGACTAGATTGGGTTGGGATATCTGGTCGGCGTGCACAGATTGGACCGAAGGGTCTGTTTCCATGCTGTACATCTCTATGACTCTATGACATGCTGACTTGTTCTCATCGAACCCTGCACTTCCAAGAATTTAGAAATCTCATCCTTAACAATGGTTTATAGAATATTACCAACAGCCAAGGTCAGGCTAATCTGCCTATAGTCTTCCATCTTATCTTGATCCTTGAACAAGGGGGTTACAACAGTGATTTTCCAATCATCTGGGACTTTCCCTGACTCCAGTGACTTTTGAGCGATCACAACCAACACCTCTGCTATTTCCTCAGCCGCCTCCTTCAGAACTCTCGGGCATAGTCCATCGGGGCCAGGAGATTAATCAATTTTTAAACTTTTTTAGCTTTTCTAGCACTTTCGCTTTTGTAATAGCTACCATACTCAACTCTGCCCCCTGGCTCTCCATTATTATTGGGATATTACTCATGTCTTCCACTGTGAAGAAACAAGGCTGGAACTAATGTCTGCAGATACTGAAAATATATGGCTTTACTTTCCTTGGAACTTTAGTTAGCAGTCACTGCTTTGAAGTATAGGTGCTTTGATGTGATTTTGACTGGAGCATATGTAGCTGCTGATGGTTGCTGACAATGGAGTAAGAGTTTGGAAGAAGAAAACAGCAGAAGACGAGGGTAGCATAATAACCAAATTTTATGTTGACTGGAGGAATAGGGGACTGAGAAGGGGTTTTGGATGCATGGGAGGTGTGAAATGGGTGGTGGGGACGATTTGAGAGGGTGAGAGGAATTAGCTGGTTGTAGCACAAGAGAAATGACTTGGAAAGGATGGAATAGCATAGGATGGCAATTTTAAAAAGTAGGACCACTTCAATAAAAATATCAACGATGGTTTCAAAGCTGACTCTTTTGTCAAGATACTTAATTGTCAATGTCAACCTGTGCCTCAAAAGTTATGCTGAAAATAGGCCAGGCTACACCAGTCATTTGAGGTGTGATAAGTACATGGCCTGCATTTTCATTTCCAACGATTTTATGTTTGCATCTGATCTACGCTTGTTTTTGAGGGAGGCTGCATTTCATTTTATTTGGTTGTATGAGATGCAGCAATGCTGTATGAGCCTATCCCAGGATTCGAAGTCAAACATCAGAACTTGTAAGTGAAGCTTGCTTTGGGGGCTGTAAGAATACCCCACTCGAACAAGTTACTCTAAAGAAACTCCACTATGAAATTGATATTCCAAGAAAATTGTTAAAACAACAGAAGATTTTAAAAATTACCATTTCCCATCCATAGGCAAGTTTATTGGTAATTTCTCTTTACCAAAATATCCCAACCTAAAAGGTTGTAAGTGCAAACCTATTCTTAACCTTATCGGTCCCTTCTACTGGAAGCTTTTCCTTACAAGATCCACTTGTATGATAAAGCAGAATGACCTCTTTTATCAAGGCTCTGAAGTATTTCTGGTTCTGTAACTCTCTTAGCTCAGGCTGATAAATCAAGCTATCTTGCATTCTGCTAGAGCATCACCCAATCATGGGGTTTCAGTGTTTTATCCACTGCCCAAGAAGATTCTTCATTACCAGTGCTACCTGTTCATCTTGTCTGTGGTGTCTTTTCTCATTTTGAAATCTTTGAATGATCACTGAGGCATTGACAAGAAATTCTGTTTACAGATCGTGACCTTTTCCTCCTCAAATGTATCCTCTGAATCAGCACTGGAACTGCATTTTCTTAGTTCTTGGTCACAGTCATGGCCTTCACTTCTCGTCCCCTATCTTGGGCATTTAGCCAGTTTTATATTTTTCTGTAGCTTGTACTGCATGCCCCACTATTGTAGCCACTCCTAGTCATATGACCTTGCAGGCTGGTAAACTGCTCTAGGCAAGCAATCCCTACATAGGATTATTTTCTCATGTTCTTCGTGGTCAGTGCATGTATGTATGCGTTTCCTGAGTTCTTACGTTCTGCCCTTCTGGTTCAAAATCGTACAACTCTTCTATGTGAAGTACGTGGTACTTCATTAACACTACCTTCAACATTTTAAGAGGCTGAAAATTCAAAACTCATCCCCACTACTTAAAAGGGATGCACCTTTTATAGTCTAATTTTCCATTTTACCTTAAGAAATTGTTCATGGCATGCCCGGATCCATTACTGACCCATTCCATTCTTTGGGTCTTTCTCTCTTGTCGGAAACCAGGTTACCAGATCTGAAATTTCCCCTAGGTGGTTTGATGCAATGTCTGAATGCTGTTCTATTTATTTCTCTGATGCCTCTGCTTTAATACTCTTTTCTAATGTGGTGTAATGCATTTAGATGAATGCAGTGAGTTAAGCTGATCATTGTTCCTCCTTGTGCAGTAGGATCGTCATGCTGTATTGAAGGTAAATTTTGGATTCTGCCTGTGTACGAGTTGGTATGGGCTATACACACCCCACCCCAATGATTTAAGGAATCTTTTTACATGTACTATCCGTGCTGGTTTGTTTGTAACTTAAAATTTGGATGTTCTGTCAGTATTTTGTGCAACATATTATTAGTTATTGCATGACTTCTTTCACAAAAGTCATTGCTTAACAGACTTTCTGCAGGAGTGTGCATTCTTATAAGATTGATGTTCTTGCACATGTCTTAAATCTCACTTTTCCTAAATTCATCTGTTTTCCAGTAAGCATTCTGCTGATATCCTAAGGCCAGTGTTCACCTATACTTCAGTGACTATGTCCACTATAGTCCCTATCCTTATGGTTGTCACGGTGGACATGCTAAACCTGATTGTCATCTTTACAGAATGTAATACAGAAGCATTCAAATCTTCCATATTTTCAGGTTCATCATTACTACTTCATTAAAATCCTTGAGCTGAAGCAGCACTTACCCCTGCAATAGATGATGTCTTTGATATTTAATATATCAGGTCTGTTCTTGAAGGGAATCTTAATGTTTGTCCAATTTCCATCTGATCCTTCTATCATCAGTCAGCAGTTTCTCTGCAGATATCAAGAACACTTCTTTACTTTTCTATGAGAAGCCCCAGATTTCCTCAGCAGAATACTGTAATGTCTGGGTCCTGTGAAGTGTGCGTTGTATTGCATTACCAAGTGCCAGTACCTGTTCATTCTCCATGTCTGTACCTCATAAGAATCACCAATCCCGCTTCAGTATCAAGGTCTGTTACATTAGTTCCGGAGATGCTTCATGCCTAATTCTGTAAAGGTAAAGTTCTATTTTTCTGTCTCTTTGATAGAGAAGTGACCCGAGTCCCCATACGCTTGTATGGCTCTAGTTTTGAAAACATAAGTGGATAATCATAATTTGTGATCTTGCAGTATGACTCGGTCATTTCACTTCTGAAAACTACAAAGGGGCTGCCAAAAAAAAAGGGATTACTTTCTACTTTCTTCATCTTTCTAGCCAAGGAGATTGAGATTAACCCTCTGCTGTCTTTGTTTCAAATAACAATATCCATAAATTGCATTTGGCAGGGAAAGATTGAGATTTACAAGGATTTTATTGTTAATCTACAATAGCTTTTTGGCAAAATAGTCAGTTCATCTTTTCCCATCCAGTAGTCAGCACTCTTACTGGGGATGGATTTACCTTTTAAATACAAAATCATGTGAGCAACACCAGATCTCAAAGACATTGGCGTCTTCCTTTTTGAGTGTTAAAGGGACCTGCATTTCTATCACTTGCGTTAGCGGCTGGGAATTGGTCACAAGGTTTTATCATCTTCCATGACATGTGAAAATGCTGTCACAGAACTGCCAAACCATGGAAGTGAGTGTATCATTGTAGCCAAATTTCTTTTAAAAAATCTCACACCAGCTTATAGTCCAATAGATTTATTTGGACGCATTAGCTTTCAGTGCGTTGCTGCTTCAACTGAAGCTCTTGCTTTCAAATAAACTTATTGGGCTACAACCTGGCATTGAGAGTTTTTAACTTTGTTCACCCCAGTCCAACACCGGTTCCTCCACATCAGAGCTAGATTTCATAATCTTTCAAAGGCTCTCACGATGCATTTGTCAGAAGCCTTAGTCAGGCCAACCAATGTGGTGTCATTATCCTTGTTCTGCTTTCTGATACTACTCACAGAGTTGTCTTTTTGCAAGTAGCAGTTCCTCCAGCTTTTTTGTTAGACATTGCTGACTCTTTGGCAGCAGATTTTAGTCGAGACGTTGCACTAAGTTGTTCAACGAATTCTGGTGATTTTCAGGATGATGAAGAAGATTTCTCTGCCAGTTGCAAAATTTATATTGTTCTTTTCTATTTACACAGGTGCACAATGAAGGCCTCATTGTATTCTTGCACAATGGTTTGTTGCTTCACGTGTAAGTCAAAGAAGTTGAGATTCTTGACCAGGCATTAATGTCCAGCTTTATAGACACTCTTTGCTAAAGGAATTTGATTTCATTTGTTGTATCTAACAGGCTTGGAGGATTATCAAGAAAGCAGTTAATGGTGCCCTGTGGAAGGTTGTTAATTGCTTTTTCATTGATTAACAGCTCAGGCTAATTTTGAGAATGTGGTTTAAGTGCTCCACCCAACTTTCCAAAGTTTGGTCTTTTTTTGTGAGTAGTGTTGGTCACCTGCACGGAGGGTTGATGATTAACCCATGATAGAGTACTCTTCAGTTGCATGAATGAATGGAGACCCAATAGAAACTTGGTACTGTCCAGGACAAGGCAGTGCCCATGATGGGCACTGCATCCGCCTTCAACATGTACTCTCAACATGTTCAGTTTCCACAGCGTACTACAGCAACTCACCGAGACCATAAAATGTAGGAGCAGAAGTAGACCATTCCACCCACCAAGTCTGCTTCGCCATTCAGTGGTACCATGAGTGATGTGATAATCCACAGCTCTCCTTTTCTTCCTTGTCCCCATAACCTTTGTTTCCCTTATTGACTAAAAATCTGTCTATCTCAACATACTTAGTAGCTTGGTCTTTACAGCCATCTGTGGTGAAGAGTTCTACAGATTGATCACCTAAGGAAAAAAAATCCTCATCTCTATCTTAAATGGGTGATTTTGTATTCTGATTATGCCTCTGTTCCTTGTGTCTCCCACAAGGGAAAACATCCTCTGCCTCCTCTCGTCAAGCTTCATTTAAAAAATAACTCTCCAAACTTCTAATTTCTCTGCCCAAAAAGAGAAAGGCAGTAAGTAAACCGCTTGTAGGTATTCCTAGGTGATTTGTATTTTAAACAAAAAAAAGCATAAGAAGTGATAATATTAACTGTTTTGCTAAATTGCTTTGCCCAAGGGTGTGTTTGAGATATTGTCTATATTGGAACAATTGATGATTAGTGGTTGAATCGCATATTACCTTGTTAAATATTTCCATCGAGTTAGTTTTGCCAGTTCTTCTTTTTGTTTGTATTTTATCTATGTTGTGAGAATAAAGTGTTTGGCATAAAGTCTCAAATCATATGTGGAACAACAGCACCTTACACTTGCCTTTAAATATAAAAGTTAGGGTCTGGGTTTATGTCCTTAGAGTACTCTTGGGAGCAGTGGGTGTATGTGTGTCTATCTTGTCTGGTCCATAACACACATGACATGTTGCCATCATATTTCAAGGGCTGCCTGTGCATCGACAATAGTGCCAGTCACGCCAATGCTAGGAATGCTCACATCTCCTGAATGAATGATAGAAAAATTTACATTAGGAAAGGTGTGCACAGATGCTGATATGGCAGGTCTCTTGGTGTCACCATTGTGTGCCAACCATGACATAAATCTTTGTTTTCCCCTAGGTTTGGTTCCCAACTGGATCTTGTAAATGACAATCTTCTGATTTACCCCATTGCGCACTGAAAAGCTGAAGATTTTCCAACAAGCTTTCGATCTTATCTGTGGACAGTGATCCTTTCATTGACACTTGTTATGTGGCAATAAATTACAAAGTGTGTTCCAGAACAGCAGAGGCTTTCACCTCTTAATGCTGTTGAAAGCTATAGAATTTGGCACAGTATCCCAGGGTTAAAATTAAACTTGTATCATAATGCCTCGGTCTGCATATACTGAAAATTTAAAAATTGTTAGAAAGTGTCCTCTTCCGTGTGTAGGCTTGAATGTTCCTGTGGTGCATCTGGTTTCTTCATTGTGCTGTTGATTTCTCTCTTGCTTCACTCTCTCTCTCATATTTTCTTAAGTAATCGCTTTTCTGCACTGGTAATCCTACAATGTTGGAGCATAAAAATCAGAATTGCTCATCTTCAGATGGATTAAAATCTGTTTCTCTTCTGGATAATTGCTGTCATCACCATCTTAAACACACCTCTCCCTATGTTCCCGTCGGCTCTCCCACTTCAGTCTTCTCTAATTGACAGTGGTGTTGCATGATCCTTATTTCTTTCAATTTTCCTGACTCAGTGTTTGTATTACAGAATCATGAAGAACTAAGCTGTGATTTGTTTTGGTTCACGAGCCTTTTAAGTATTTTTGTTTCCCACTTTTTTGGTTTTGATTGTTACAGGAAAAGTGTTGAAACACTTAATATCTACACTTGATCAAAAGTCACATGACACCAGGTTATAGTCCAACATGTTAATTTGAAATCTCAAACTTTTGGAGCACTGCCCTAAAGTGAAGAGAGCACTCCGGCGCAGACTTTATAATCAGAGATCAAAAGATCATGCAAATGATGAGTGGAGTGTCGACGGGCTGAATAATAGGTCTCTGCAGGTAATCAAGAGTTTCAGACAGTGTGAGTAAAGTGTCAAAAGTTGAATAGCAAGTGAAGGGATGACCTATAATTTGATTAATTGAGGCAGAAAGAAATTATATATTAAGTTGTTGCTGGAGACGAACCAAATGACTCTAATAACATGCTAGGTGTGGACCCTCTGCATTCAACTCTTATACCTAGCATGTTATTCCAGTCTTTTGGTTTGTCTCTAGCACCATATTATACTAATTTGTTTTGTAATTATCTCTTTGCCTCAATTATAAAGTCTGTGCCAGGGTGCTCACTCCACCTGACAGAGGACAGTGCTCTGAAAGCGTGTGATTTCAAATAAACCTATTGAAATATAAGCTGGTGTTGTGTGACTTTAGACCTTTCTACCCCCCACCCTCCAGTCCAACACCGGCACCCCCACATTATATCTGTACTTGAGTATGGAAGGCATGACTACTGAAAGCATGCAGTTAGATGTGAATGGGCGGTAGCTAATCATAAGTTACTTGTGCTTTTTAAACTATAGATGTATATAGCGTTGCATTCAGTTAACACAAAGCCATTTTAATGAGGCTAAAATGTGTTAGTTGCCTGTAAGATTTAGAAATGAAGATCAACTGAAAATGTTTCAACTTAATGTCTCCAGAAGAGTTGATTGTACTGAGAATGAGAGAAATGGTGTCTCACAGGAATCAATATTTTCAAAATTTACAATTCACATCAAATTAGTATGTTTAAGACTGAGGGGGGACTGCTACAAAATTCAAGATGTTAAATAATGGGCATGTAAATACAAATTAGCAAGTGTGGGGTCATTAATTTTAGTAAGAGGAATGCAGAGACCACGCCATCCTTGGAATGCAATTATCTGAGTGGTCGAAGTAGAGGAGTAAAAAGATCTAGGATTGCACATTTGCAAGTATTTTTAATAGCCACACACATATTAAAAAACCTTAAAAATACAGCGATAATAATGGGCCTCATTTCTAGAGGAATAGAGTCCCTGCATTTCATATTAAACATGTGTAGAACCTTAATGAGATGGTGTTCAATTAAGATAGAGGTGCTACAGCAGCAAACAATGTTAGTGAGGATGATGCCATAAATGAAAGATTAGAATATTCAGTAAACACCGAAAAGGGTGAGTTACTTTCTGTAGAAAAGATGAGACTGAGGAGTGACCTCAGAGGCCATGTCAGTCTTAAAGCTATTTGAAGGACTGGTTGAAAAATGATATTTCCAGGTTGAGAAGGTCCAGCATTAGAGGCTGTAAATAGAAGATATTAATAATAAGTCCAATAGAGAACGCGGGAAAAATTTATTTAGCCAGGAATGGTAAAATGTGGGGCTATGTACACATGGTTAGTTAAGTAGAATAGTATTGAGTTTTAAAGGGAAGCAAGATAGGTGCATAATTCATAGCAGAAGAGAATATATGTAGTTGAAGCAAGTGAAATGGGGTGTGTGACTTTTTTTTTTAAAGAGTTTAAATTTTAAACCAGTACATATGGATGGTGGTTCTATTTTTGTGAAGGGGTTTTAAAAAGTCTTTCAACAATGATGACTTTGAAACCAGTATGTTTCAGAGAGAGCAGGTAACTGCAAGATCCCCTGGGGTATTATTGGAAGTCTGTTTATATTGTGGTGGTTTAATAACAGGAGAGTGAAAATATTAAGCCATGAGCTGTAACAGACAAGGACTCTTCATTTTTGCATGATTCACTCACTCGTGGGACGTGGGCATCATTGTATTGGTCAGCGTTTGTTGCCAGTTTCTAATTGCTCTTGAGAAAGTGGTGGTAAACTGCTGCAGTCCATGTACTGTCACTAGACTCGCAATACTTTGAGGGAAGGAATTCCAGGATTTCGATATAATGACATTGCAGATATGGTGATATGTTTCAAAGTGAGTATGGTGAGTAGCTTGGTGAGGAACTTCCAGATCATGGTGTTCCCATGTATGTGCTGTCCTTTTCCTTCTAGATGGAAGTGGTTGTGAGTAAGGAAGATGCTATCTGAGGAGCCTTGGTGAATTTCTGGAATGCATCTTGTAGATGGCACAGACTGCTACTACTGAGCATCAGTGATGCAGGGAATGAATGTTTCTGAATGTGGAACCAATCAAGCAGGCTGCTTTGTCCCGTAGGAGTTGCACTCATCCAGGCAAGTGGAGAGTATTCTATCACACACTCACTTGTGCCTTGTAGATGATGGACAGGGAGTCAAGAAGTGAGCTACTAACTGAAATATACCTACCCGCTGACTTGCTTTTGTTGCTGTTGTATTTAAACGGCCACCTTCAGGATGCTGATGATGGGAGATTCAGTGATGATAATCTCTTATTGGAGATGGTCCTTGTCTGGCAGTTGTGTGGTGCAAATGTTCTTGTTATTTTTCAGACTCAGCTTGGATATTGGCCAGGTCTTGTTGCATTTGGACATTGACTACTTCAGTATCTGAGGAGTTGCCAAAAATACTGAGCATTGTGCACACATCAGCAAACATCCCCGCTTCTTACCTTAATGGCAAAAGATTGTTGAAATTGCAGGTGAATTGCATGGTTTGGCCTCGGACACACCCCTGAAGAACTCCTGTAGCGATGTCCTGGAGCGGAGATGACTGACCTCCACAACCTCAAAAACCTTCCTATGTGCCAAATATGACTCCAACCAGTGGAAGGTTTTTCTTCTGATGTCCACTGACTCCAGTTTTGTTGGGACTCCTTGATGCCACACTTTAGTCAAAAGTGGCCTTGATGTCAAGGGCAGTCACTCTCACTTAGGGGTGTGACGATGCTGTCACTTCACAAGGTAATTTTGTCCTTTATTTTGAGAGGTTGTAAAGGCAGAGACACTGAGCAGTTGACCAGTACTACTAGAGTAAACAACTTGAGGCCTTGGGTTTTTTAAATAGCTTGAATGGGTGTGGCTAGCTCTCATAGATCAGGATTACTGGGTTTTGATTTTTTCAGCAGTCAGAACCTGCTTGGGGTCTCAGAAGAATGGGAAACTTCAGTGAATGATTCCTAGCTGCTACTTTCTCTGAGATTTTTCTTGATGATTTTTCCCTCCTGGATTGGAGATCTACATGCAAGAATCTATGTCTGAATTTGCCTTTTTGCCAAGGGGTGTGTTTGAGATGTTACTATATTGAAACAATTAATTAGTAATATGTAATTAATCTATTATTCGGTTAAGTTGTCCAATAATTAGATTATTCTAAATTCCTCTTGCTTTTGTTTATACTTTAACTATAGTGTTAAAATAAATTGTGTTTTGCTTGACTGTGAGAAGTTTGACCAGTTGAATCACATCTGGAGCACGGCATTTCACACCGACCTTTAAAATAAGAAAAAGTTGGGGGTCTACTTTCCCCTCTTAAAATATTTTTGAGGGGTCTGGTCTAGTCCATAGAATTTACAGAAACAAATACGTGGAGATTCTGCACATAAACGGCTGTCTGGTCAAGTTTATTTAATAGATTTTGAAAATATCTTTGAATGTTGCTTGTGCTTTTTTGAAATACAAGTAATTCTTCTATAACGGGATGGTTGCATTCTTGTGCAACCCCGCATTATTAAAAAAATCGCACTTTAGAAACAGCACTTAAACTGTTGGCGATGCAATTGTGTTACAGCCAACACACGTGTTAGCTTTAGAAGCAGTGTCCCAATTCATAGTCGTGTTACAGCAAATTTGCATTTAACTAAACGTGCGTTATAGCAGAACAACCTGTAGATGATGTAATAATAGATTATTTGAAACGAGAGAGTGAGTAGATAAACTGAAGGTAGAAATAAAATCAAAATCTTTTAGGAAGGAGATGGAGATTACTGAGCATTTATAATCGGAATGAAAACCTAAAATTGAAATGTCACTGCTATAATTAGCTAAGATACAATAATAGATTTTGTATTTATAAATCTTTGAGAAAGAGGAATGAAAAGATAAGTGGGAAAATGGAAAGGGACATTGAATTGAAAATTCTCAAGTTGGAAAGAGAAGATTGGGGGAAAAAATCTAGTGTGAATAGAATTTTAAAAACTTGCCTCCAAAGAGAGAGAGAAATTAAACAAGCTGATTTAAGTAAAGAAAGACGAGAGGCAGTTGTTTAGAAGGTGACTCTGATTCCAATGAGATGTTGGTTTTAATTATGAATTTGTCATTAGTGCCTAGATTTATTGAGGATGACTTTGACATGAAAATTGGTGGATTTGTGTTTAGTGAGAAAGGATGTAGCAGGATACAGATGAGTAGGAAAGCTAGACAGGAAAATGCAGATTAAACCAGAGATGAGGTGATGCATTTTAGGAGGTCAATGCAAGAGGAAAGTATGCAGTCAATGGGCAGGGTCCTGGGATATATAGGGAGATCTTGGGGTCATATTGAAAGCTCCCTGAATGTGGCAACACAAGTGAATAAGGTAGTAAAGAAGGTGTCGTGCATGCTTCCCTTCATAGGTTGAGGTATTGAGTGCAGAATTTGGCAAGTCATGTTGCAGCTGTGTAAAACTTTAGTTAAGCTACATTTGGAATGTTGTGTGCAGTTCTGGTCACCACAATATGGGAACGATGTGGGGGCTTTAAAGAGGATGCAAAAGATGCTTACTCGGATGTTACCCGGATTGGAGTGTGTTCACTGTGAGGAGAGTTTGGACAAACTTAGATCGTTCTGACAGGAGTGTCAGAAACTGAGGGTGATCTGATGGAAGTATGTAAAATTGAGTGATGTGGATATGATGGATTTTCAAGGGTCTGTTTCCCAGGGTAGATATATCAAATACTAGGAGGCATGGGTTTAAGGTGAGGGAAAGTAACTTGAAAGGAGATGTGTGAGGCAAGTGAGGGTGATAGCAACCTGGAATGCACTGTCAGAAGAAGTGGTAAAAGCAAATATGATAGCTGAGTTTTAAGAGGCATTTGGACAGGCACATGAACAGGCAAAGAGTAGAGGTATATGGACCCTTTTCGGGCAAATGGGGTTCATTTAGAATCACATCATGGTCAGCACAGATGTGGTGAACTAAAGGGACTGTACTTGTTCTGCACTCTTCTGTATTCTAAAAGATTCATTTAAGAAAGTAGCTGGACACCTGAGATCACAAAAAAATGATTGGATTTTAATGCTGTAGTGTTTTGACAAGTACTGATATGACTTTGTATGTTTATGTGTGTGTGTAAGTTTGTCAGAAGAACAGTGATTATGAAACTGTTAAAAATGCTATACTGGAAGTTTATCAAATTAAAAATTTAGGACTCTGAAAGAAATCTAATAAAATATTTGTCAAATTTGCAAAAATGGAAGAAATTCAGTGGGTTCACTGGTTTCAGTTGTTAAAATTAGGACTGGGATCTAAATATCCAAGGATGCATGTCCTCTCGAAAGGATTGGCAGAGTTAAGGCAGAGGTGGTGGGGTTGAAGTAAGAAATTAAAAGCAAGAAACGATATAAATTTGGAAGGTGTAGACTGTGTGGGTAGAGTTGAGGAACTGCAGAGGGAAAAAAACCCTAATGGGAGTTGTGTACAGGTCCCCCATCAGTAGTTAGGATGCGGGGAAGGAAAGAAATCAGAAAATAGCAAATACATGTAAGAAGGGCGCTATGATAATAATCATAGGGAACGTTAAAATGCAGGTGGACTGGGGAAAAAATCGTGTTGGTTTGTTTTTTGAGCAGCTTGTGGTGGAGCCCACTAGGGAACAGGCGACTCTGGATTTTGTGATGTGTAATGAGGCAAATTTGATGAGGCAGCTCAAGGTGAAGGGACCCCTAAGCGGGCAGTGACCATAAAGTGATAGAATTCACCCTGCAGTTTGAGAGGGAGAAGCTTGAATCAGATATAATGGTATTACAGTTGAGTCAAGGGTAACAGTAAAAACATTAGGAGGGAGCTGACCAGAGTTGATTGGAAGGGGAACTAAGCAGGGAAGATGGTGGAACAGCAATGGCAGGAGTTTCTGGGAGTAATTTGGGAGACACAGCAGAAATTTATCCCAAGGTATAACTAAGGGAGGGCAAGACAACCATGGCTGACAATTGAAATCATGAACAACAGGATACTGAGGTCAGGATAGAGTGGACGTGGAGAAGATGTTTCCACTGGTAGGATAGACTAGGACCTGAGGGCACAGCCTCAGATTAAAAAATACAACTCTTTCGAACTGAGATGAAGAGGAATTTCTTCAGCAGATTATGGAATCCGTGGAATTCATTGCCACAGAAGGCTGTGGAGGCCAGGTCATTTAAGACGAGATGGACAGGTTCTTGATTGATAAAGGGATCAAAGGTTACGGCAAGAAAGCAAGTCCAGAGGGAATAGAAAAGCGGACTTGATGGGCTGAATGGCCTAACTGTGCACTAGTGTCTTTATGGCTCAGCATCAGCTGAGGTTACCATTAAAAGACTCTCCTTTCTCAACCTGTCCTTTCACCTGAGATGTGTTGTCCCTCATGTCCATCCCTAGTCCCCTGGTCTCTTTATTGAGAGAGCAACCCTTGGTTTTGTGGAATTATGGCAACATTTCTGAGAGAAGGATGACTCTGGACAGTCGTGTCGATATTAGGAAAATAGTTTTCAAATTGAAACCCATCACCGGAGGTTCTGACTATTTTATTGCAAAAAGAGAATTATTACTCCCATTAAGTTGATGCACATTGGTGCCAGTCAGTCACTGTTGCTGGATTATGATCATGTTTGCCTTCTAGAGGGTTTACTGAGAGAAGAAATGTTGATTTGGAGGTATATGCAGATTTTAAAAACTAGTCCAATTATGCAGGTTTGGAATAAAGTGTGAGTTAATAACTGGAGAAGCTATAGTTGGAGTAGTGAAATAAATTCCTGTATATGGAATTGATTTGATTTTGGAAAATTTTGGGCAGGTTCAAGCCGCAGTTCCTCAGGGCAGTGTCCTGCCCAACCATCTTCAGCCGCTTCATCAATGACCTTCCTTTCATCATAAGGTCAGAATGGGGATGTTCATCGCTGATTGCACAATGTTCAGCACCATTCATGGTTCCTGAGATGCTGAAGCAGTCCATGTCCAAATGCAACAAGACCTGGACTTGGGCTAAAAGGTGGCAAGTAACATTCATGCACACAAATGCCAGGCTTTGACCATCACCAATTTATTGTGAGAGTACCTGCCTTCCTCTGAGCACCATCCTACAACTCATCCGCAACAGTGAGAGCCATTTCCTCAGATGGTGATGGCTAGCATGAGGGGGCATGTCTTTAAATTGAGGGGTGATAGATACAGGACAGATGTCAGAGGTAGTTTATTTACTTCGAGTAGTAGGGGTGTGGAACACTAAGGGCATTTAAATGATCATTGGATAAACATATGGATGAAAATGGAATAGTGTAGGTTAGATGGGCTTTAGATTGCTTACACAGGTCGGCGCAACATTGAGGACTGAAGGGCCTGTACTGCGCTGCAATGTTCTATGTTCTAAGAGACGATCTGATCACTGCTCCTTGACATTCAATGGCGTTACCTTCACTGAATCCACCCACCATCAACATCCTGAGAGTTATCATTGATTAAAAACTCAACTAGATTCACCACATAAATGCAGTGGCTTTAAAAGAAGGTCAGAGGCTAGGAATGCTACAGTGAGTAACTCAACTTCTGACACCCGAAACCTGTCCACTATCTACAAGGCACAAGTCAGTAGTATGATGGAATGCTCCCCACTTGCCTAGGTTAGTGCAGCCCCAACAACACTCAGCCTGATACCATCCAGATAAAAACAATGACTGCAGATGCTGGAAACCAGATTCTGGATTAGTGGTGCTGGAAGAGCACAGCAGTTCAGGCAGTATCCAAGGAGCTTTGAAATCGATGTTTCGGGCAAAAGCCCTTCATCAGGAATAAAGGCAGTGAGCCTGAAGCGTGAAGAGATAAGCTAGGGGAGGGTGGGGGTGGGGAGAGAGTACAATGGGTGAGTGGGGGAGGAGATGAAGGTGATAGGTCAGGGAGGAGAGGGTGGAGTGGATAGGTGGAAAAGGAGCTAGGCAGGACGGACAAGTCCGGACAAGTCATGGGGACAGTGCTGAGCTGGAAGTTTGAAACTAGGATGAGGTGGGAGAAGGGAAAATGAGGAAGCTGTTGAAGTCCACATTGATGCCCTGGGGTTGAAGTGTTCCGAGGCGGAAGATGAGGCGTTCTTCCTCCAGGCGTCTGGTGGTGAGGGAGCGGCGGTGAAGGAGGCCCAGGACCTTCATGTGGGAGGCAGAGTGGGAGGGGGAGTTGAAATGTTGGGCCACGGGGCGGTGTGGTTAATTGGTGCGGATGTCCCAGAGATGTTCCCTAAAGCGCTCTGCTAGGAGGCGCCCAATTTCCCCAATGTAGAGGAGACCGCATCGGGAGCAACGTATACAATAAATGATATTAGTGGATGTGCAAGTAAAACTTTGATGGATGTGGAAGGCTCCTTTAGGGCCTTGGATAGAGGTGAGGGAGGAAGTGTGGGCGCAGGTTTTACAGTTTCTGCGGTAGCAGGGGAAAGTGCCAGGATGGGAGGGTGGGTTGTAGGGGGGCGTGGACCTGACCAGGTAGTCACGGAGGGAACGGTCTTTGCGGAAGGCGGAAAGGGGTGGGGAGGGAAATATATCCCTGGTGGTGGGGTCTGTTTGGAGGTGGCGGAAATGTCGGCGGATGATTTGGTTTATACGAAGGTTGGTAGGGTGGAAGGTGAGCACCAGGGGCGTTCTGTCCTTGTTACAGTTGGAGGGGTGGGGTCTGAGGGCGGAGGTACGGGATGTGGACGAGATGCGTTGGAGGGCATCTTTAACCACGTGGGAAGGGAAATTACGGTCTCTAAAGAAGGAGGCCATCTGGTGTGTTCTGTGGTAGAATTTATTGGAACTGTATCCACAAGCATCTACTCCCTCCACCACCGATGCTCAGTAACAGAAGTGTGCACTATCTAGAAGATGCACAGCGGAAATTCACCAAAGATCCTCAGACAGCACCTTCCAAATCCATAACCACTTCCATCTAGAAAGACAAGAGCAGCAGATATCCAGTTCCTCTCCAAGCCACTCACCATCCTGGTTTGGAAATATATCTGCATTCCTTCGCTGTCCACTGTTACTGGGTCAAAATCCTGGAATTCCCTCCTTAGTAGCATTGTGGGTGAACCCACAGCAGGTGGACTGCAGCAGTTAAAGAAAGCAGCACACCACCACCTCAAGAGCAACTAGGGATGGGCAATAAATGCTAGCCAGCCAGTGACCCCCCACATCCCACAAAAATGAATTTAACAAAAGCATATGTGCCTCAGGAGAGTAGTGGAACAACCAGTGGAGGTAAGATGTGTTACAGGAAGAACCTCCTGGATTGTTTACTGATGTAAACAGGAAGAAAAGGAATCCGAGACAAGAAAATGATTTGGAATTTGTTATTGGATACTTTTGAGAATTTAACTCAAAAGATGCAGGTAAAAAGTGAGACTAATGTGTTTGACCCATCTTCTTTAATAGAAATGTAGCAAATCTTTCCTGAATTGAGTTATAGCAGACAACCCACTTGGAATTCTTTTGAGTCAGAGCCAAGCATTACTTGAAAGACAAATACTAATGAGGAGATAGAGACCACCTAATCCATCTGTCGATGAGAAACTCATGGGTCTACCAGGCAGTGGTCCACCAGATGGAAGTTCCATCTGAGTTTTATAAAATCTTCAAAATGGCTCACAAAATTCCAGTGGAGTTTAGTGAGATTTTAGGAAAACACATGCTTAAATATTAAACATTCTTATTGGTCAGGATTGCATAAAATTGTGGTCAGATTTTGCTTGCCATGCCATGTCAAACAATGGGGAAATTTCAATTAAACCTACATCTTTAACTCTGTCACCAGCTTTCAAAGAAACCATTTAGCAGAGTCCTATAACTTGTTTAGGATCCCTATCTAAAACAAGGAATATGAATTAGTATCTTTTAATGGTTCTGAACATTTCAACAAAACTTTCTGGAGCAGTGCCTTTAGGAAAAGTTGCTACAAAAATCACAGTGGATAAGTTAGTTTTTTTTATGCAAGATCTGAATTACCCAAAAGAAAGCATCAGATTATGGTTCAGATTTTACAGCACCGTTAATTAAAGAAATGATGACGAGTTTAGGAATGAGAATTTGCATCATCTGCTCATTACCCACAATCTTAATCTCCTGCATGGAAACAATTGCATCAAACTTTGACAGCGTTGATTAGAGCTTATTGCTGTTGATACCCTAACAATTGGGATACAGAAATCCCCTTGTTACTGTTCACCCTTCGACATGCTCTTAAGTCTACCAAATTCATTCCTTTTGGACTAATGTGGACATGAAGAGACCACTTAAATTGATAAAACAAAAACTTAGAGACTATGTTTAGAGTCTGTGTTTTTGAGTTTGGGAGAAATTGTCCAAAGCATGAAAATTGATGGAGAAGTGTTTGAAAAGTGCTCAGTAAACAATGAAATCTAGAGCAGATAAAAAGAACAAAGTTTGAAATTTTGTTGCTGGTGTTACTACTAACACATTTCTCTGGGAGCTATTCAAAAGCAAAATTCACTGAACCTTATGAAATCAGAGACTCATTGTGAATTATGTAGTGAGTATTCTGGGCAGAGCTAATAATTGGCAAGTGTCTCATTTTAATCTGTTAGAGATATTATGATGGTAGTGAATGCAAGTGAAATAAAAATATCAGAATTGAGAATGAGTACTTATAAAACAGCATTTTACAGATTCAAGTCAAAAGAAATTTGCTCAAGTTTATGGTGAACAATGCCATTATACAACTAAGTCATTGGCAAATCTCATCTCTGATGGTGTAAAAACCGATGAGTCAGCAGAAATTCAGAAAGATATTATTGCAAAGTAAACACAAAAAGTACAGGCTGTTTTTATCACAATTTCATAATTGCAGGACTATGTTGAAAGAATTCTATGTGCACAATACATCACCAAAACCAAGTTGCTAAAAAGACGCAGGCAAAGTTCCATTGAGAGCACCAAAGAGATGTCAACTTTTGTAACAAAAGTGCAAAAGTCAGGCAATTTGAGGTAAAATATGTGCTCGCAACATCCTTATGATTAAACAGTAAAGTAATTGCGTGATTTCAATTGCCTGAATACAACCAGTTGCCAAACTGGGGAAACCTATTTAGATCAGCTACAAAGATCACGTTTGGTTAAAGATCTGACTGAGTGAATTTGTACGAGCAAAGATGACTTGGGCCAGACTGTTACACAAAGCCAAGCAGCACCAAAAGAATTGCAAGTCGGGGCTATTTTGGATTTTATTGTGCCTAGGACAAGATTAAAATTTTGTGAAGTATTATTGAATGTTTGTTCTGAACTTCTTCATTGTCATGGCTCCTTTGAATTTGTGAAAGGGAGTTTGAATGTCAGTATCTTTTGCAACTTGAACGCTATGCTGACCATTGGTTGGCAGTGCTAGAATATACATGAAATATATATTCAAATTGACTTGATATCATCGATAATGGTGCAGATGTAATTTTACTACGAGATGATGACATGGGAATCGAACGACATATCAGTTTTTCTAAGAAACTGACTTCATGACAACCAAAATATTTGGTTGTGAAGGAGACAGTCTTGTGTTGATTTATGTTTGTGAACTATGCATTCCCAGCAATGCGGGAGAAGTTCTCATCCATTTGGGCCAAAACCTTTTTTTGGAAAGCAGAAATTTGAAGTTGCTTCAAAGAAACTTAGTCATTCAGCCATACAACTTAAAAAAATCACTCGTGCACCTGGAAAAATCAGTGTTACAGTGGACACTTTATCAAGAGCAAGTATGAAGGAAATGGAATGCAAATGGACTTTTGTAAAAAATATGGTTACCATAAAATTCATTTGATGTAACTCTCCATAGTCCTATCAGACTATAGGCTGTTGTCCATTAGAGACCAACAGCTGGTGATGGCTTGACCCAAGGGTCACCATGCCTCAGGCGAGGGGAAAGATTGAGAAATCGTCCTTCGTGGTAACCTCCGACAGATTGGGAATTGAACCCATGCTGGAAAATGAAACTTTGTCTCAAAATATAAATTTTTCCTCTTTTGGGAAGGTCTGGTGAAAGATTTAAGATTTTTATGTAACATGTTTAGGGGTTTGGGTTTTAAATTAGTTTGGCTATTTTTGTAATGGTCTTTTAATGGGGTCAGCCTTTCTGAAACCATTACCTGAAACCCTGTATATGTCAGAGAGAGCAGCAAGGACTCCTGACGTTTATGGTAAGAGAGCAAACACATTTAATCTATTAGCTTCAACAGAATTTAGGTTGAGCAACTTGTTTTAAATTTAATTCAAAAAATTGGTTCAGTTGGAAGCAGATGATTGAAGTTGAATAGTCTGTCCTAAAAGATGAGATTCTTTATAACAGTTATGGGAATAAGTTGCCTCTGTGTAAGATTGTAGTTTGTGAAACATCCTGGTGAGGAGTGTTGGGTTAGAACTCTGCAGATTATTGAAAGCCTGAGCAAATCTTATGCTATTACATGTTTGAGAGTTCCAGGGAAAAAAAACTTTGCAGCTTACAGGACAGGAATGAAATGCATTTGGGTCAAATCTACAGATTGAACAGGGAAGAAAAATTTCTGTGGATTTTAAGTAACTGTCCAGCGATGATATTGTGGTATAGATAGGATTTTGTCTTGCCATGTTTAGACAACTTTTAAACTTTATTTAGCTTGGCTTCAGTTGATCTTAATTTTATTTTTCTTGGTCTTCAACCTTCTGTTTTATTGTTGAAAACAAATTTGCGGTCGTGTTCACGTTTCAGAGAAAGATTGCCATATTAAATGACAAGCAAGTAGATATCTGGATTAGTGGTGCTGGAAGAGCATAGCAGTTCAGGCAGCATCCATGGAGCAGTAAAATCGACGTTTCGGGCAAAAGCCCTTCATCCCGATGCGGTCTCCTCCACATTGGGGAGACTGGACGCCTCCTAGCAGAGCGCTTTAGGGAACATCTCTGGGACACCCGCATCAATCAACCACATCGCCCCGTGGCCCAACATTTCAACTCCCCCTCCCACTCTGCCGAGGACATGGAGGTCCTGGGCCTCCTTCACCGCCGCTCCCTCACTACCAGACGCCTGGAGGAAGAACGCCTCACCTTCCGCCTCGGAACACTTCAACCCCAGGGCATCAATGTGGACTTCAACAGTTTCCTCATTTCCCCTTCCCCCACCTCACCCTAGTTCCAAACTTCCAGCTCAGCACTGTCCCCATGACTTGTGCTATCTGCCTATCTTCTTTTCCACCTATCCACTCCACCCTCCCCCGCCCCCACTCACCCATTGTACTCTCTCCCCACCCCCACCCTCCCCTAGCTTATCTCTTCACGCTTCAGGCTCACTGCCTTTATTCCTGATGAAGGGCTTTTGCCCGAAACGTCGATTTTACTGCTCCTCAGATGCTGCCTGAACTGCTGTGCTCTTCCAGCACCACTAATCCAGAATCTGGTTTCCAGCATCTGCAGTCATTGTTTTTAAACAAGCAAGTAGATATGATATGACCTACCAAGCCAGATTTCATTCTGAGATCTGACTTGTCCAGTAGTAATTTCAGCTGGGATCATAACAAGCAGGCGGAATTGGGTGACTAAGAAAACCTAATTGTGTTCTAATATTTGCTTAAAATGAGGCAGGCAATTAAACATCAATTAACAACAATTGTTTAAAATAAATCCGTGTTATCTGCAAGTTTGAAATTTCTACTTTCAAAGTCTATCTAAGGAAGTTGCTATTAGGTTTTTAACTAAGTAGTTTCGCAAAAAGAATATTTCTGTTAGTTGTGGGTGGCACAGTGGTTAGCACTGTTGCCTCACAGCGCCAGAGACCCGGTTTCAATTCCCGCCTCAGGCGACTGACTGTGTGGAGTTTGCACATTCTCCCCGTGTCTGCGTGGGTTTTCTCCGGGTGCTCCGGTTTCCTCCCACAGTCCAAAAAATGTGCAGGTCAGGTGAATTGGCCATGCTAAATTGCCCGTAGTGTTAGGTGCAGGGGTAAATGTAGGGGAATGGGTCTGGGTGGGTTGCGCTTCGGCGGGTCGGTGTGGACTTGTTGGGCCGAAGGGCCTGTTTCCACACTGTAAGTAATCTAATCTAATCTTAAATTTAGAGAACATGTAGTAAGGTGGTAGAGAACACTGGGGGAGATTAAAGTGTAATTTTGATTGAACTAAGATAAGTTTTGATTTATAAACCAGGAATATTACTGATTCATTACTGGAGTTAACCTGAAGATTCTGAAGCAGTTCTGCCAAACAACTACTTTGCAAAATTGTATTTGTTTGACTTAATTCCTCCTTTTGTTTAGTCTTCATTTCCATGTGTAACTTTGCTGTTAATGTTTGTAAGTTGCTTTTCAAATCCTGTTCAGCAGGAAGCATTGTTTGAATTGACAGTTACCTTCAGGCTTGAATTTAATGTCACCATATTTGATTTCTTTTGAGCAGGCAAAAACGAAAGGCTTTCACACAAGAATGGACATTGGCGTTAAATATGCAGATAAACAGGAAAGGCACTTCAAGGAGGAAAAACTGAAAGCTGGACAAAGTGTAATTGGACTTCAGGTAACCATTGATTATTTGCATTTGCAAGGTATTTCTCTCTCCCAGTGGGGCAGAGCTCATTGGAAAAGGTGAGATCAAGCAAGGGGGGAGTCCAGTGACTGTTAGAAATAAACATGCAATTGTACACCTGTAACCTCCCCAGTGCATAGTTAGCATGTTTACAGAGATGGCATTTTGTGTATTGCTGTCTTTTTTTTTAATTGTTGCTAACTTGTACTTCTTATCATATGCCAATTTAAATGCACTGGTATGGTTTTGAGTTTTAACTGTGTGGTAATGTTTTTTTTAAATTCTCCTAATTCTGCTTCTGAGTGAGTTCAAATACTCTTAGCACATATAAAGAAGTGACTGTATCACCTAATAAAGGAGCTAGGGAGAATGAAAATGTAGCCCACAAGAAAATCTCGAGGGGTCCTTGATGAATAAAAAATATTTTAACCCCTGGTGCGCTCAAAGCTAGCCACTGTGGCTGCATTGCTCTGCTCAAGTGTTAATAGTTACAAAGCCCTATAAAATCCTTGTATGTTTGTAGTAACAAACAAAGAACAATATAGCAAAAGAACAGGCCCTTCAGCCATCCAAGCCTGCATCGCCCCATTTTGCCCTTCTGTACTAAACCTGTCTTCACTTACATGATCTGTACCCCGCTATTCCCTTCCTCTTCATATATTCGTCCAGGTGTTTCTTGAATGCTGCTATTGTGAGCTTCCAACACCACCTCTGGCAACACATTTCAGGCACTTACCACCCTTCGTGTGAACAATTTGCCTCGCAAATCTCTTGTTAACATCCCCTGTCCCTCGCACCTTGAACCTGTGTCTGTTAGTAATTGACTCCTCCACCCTGGGGAGAGAGCCTCATACTTTCCACTCTATCCATGCCACTCACAATCTAGTAAACTTTTACTAGGTCGCCCCTCAACCTCCGTTCCAGTGAAAACAAACCCAGTCTATCCAACCTTTCTTCATAGCTAAAATCTTCCATTCCAGGCAACATCCTGTTAAACCTTTTCCGTACCCTATCCAAAGCATCCAAATTCTTCTGGTAGTGTGGTGACCAGAACCTTATGCAATATTCCAAGTGTAGCCTAACTGAAGTTCTATAAAGCAGCATCATAACTTGTCTATCCTTCTACTCAATGCCTCTTCCAATGAAGGCAAGAATGCCATAGGTCTTTTTTATTACCTTATCTACCTGCACTGCCACCTTCAGTGACATGTGGACCTGCACACCTCTGCATATCAACACTCCTAAGGGTTCTGCCATTCAGTATAAACTTTTCAACTTGTACTTGTCCTTCCAAAATGCATCACCTCACATTTGTCTACATTAAACTCCATCTGCAATTTTACTGCTCATGCCTCCAGTTGATCTATATCCTGCTGTATCCTGTGACCATTCTCCTCACTATCTGCAACTCCACCAATCTTTGTATCGTCTGGAAACTTACTAATTAGACTAGCTACATTTTCCTCAAAATCATTTATATAGATCACGAACAGCAGAGGTCCCAGCACTGATCCCCATGGGACACCACCTATCACAGCCCTCCATTCTGAAAAGTATCCTTCCACCCTATCCTCTTATCTCCTGTGATTAAGCCAGTTCTGTAAGCATCTTGCCAGCTCATCACTGATACCATGTGACTTCACCTTTTGTACCAGTCTGCTATGAGGGACCTTGTCAAAGGTTTTACGGAAGTCCATGTAGATAACATCAACCGCTTTTCCCCTCATTAATTGTTGTCACCTCAAAAAAAACTCGTTCAGGTTAGTGAGGCACAACCACCCCCACACACAGCCATGCTGTCTATCGCTAAAGTCCATTTGCTCTGAATGTGTGTAGATCTTCTCCCTGAGAATCTTTGCTAATAATTGCCCTACCACCAACGTGAGACTCTCAGGCATGTAACTTCCAGGATTAGCCTGCTACCCTCCTTAAACAATGGGATAACACTGGCTATCCTCCAGTCTTCTGGGACCTCACCTGTGGGCAAAGAGGATACGAAGATGTCTTGTCAATGCTCCAGCAATTTGGTCTCTTGCCTCCCTCCATATTTTCAGATTCTGTCGGGACCCAGGGACCTATCTACCATAATACCTTCTAAGATGCATAAACCTTTTCCTTTTTAATAGAAATTTTGATTTGAAACTTGACACTCCATTCACTGAGATCATCTTCAACCAATTCCTTCTCTTTAGTGAATATTGATGCACAGTACTCGTTTAGTAATGGGCGTAGCCTAACTGATCAAACTTTGAGGCCTTATTTCTGATGCAAAAAGGCCTGTGAGAAGGAAGGCTGTTAAATATCTTTCTACTGTCATCACTCTTCCTCCACCTCCATCTCCATCACCACCACCAAACAAAAATATCCCATTCTTTAAAGTCTGAACGTGAGCACATAGGGGGAAAATCTTTGAAAAGCACTGATGTCAGATCTGTTTCCTCAGTTTTGATCTATATGGTTGTTGATTATTCCTACCTTGCCACCCCCTTCCGTGCCACCATTTGACTGGAGGATCCAAGGTGATGGCCTGGTCACCTGACAGATGCATTGCTATCCATTGCCACCATTCTTGCAGGTGACAATGGCAATGGCATGGACTTTATTTTATGGATGCCCATTCATGTCCACTTGATTCTGACAGGCTACTTTCACTCTCTTCTGTTACTCTGCCCTGAGGAAATTCAGTGAGTTCCCCCTACTGGTTTTCTGACCAGTGGATCAGGCTCAGCAAAATTCCAGACATGGTTCTTTGGAATCCTGCTATCAGATTAATGTTGTCTGAATTCAACTGAGATGTAGATGACATTCTTGTATTAAGGCACATGTTCTCTTTTTTTGTAACATTAAACAAACTTACTTGTTTTCAGATGGGAACCAACAAGTGTGCTAGCCAAGCAGGTATGACTGCCTATGGGACTAGAAGACACCTTTATGATCCGAAGACTCATACCGAAAAACCTTACGATCAAACAACCATAAGCCTCCAGATGGGAACAAACAAAGGTGCCAGTCAGGTAAGTTACCCAGTGTGTTTCAGTTTTATGACACGCTGCAGTTAAAACTGACTGCAACCCACTTTTGAATAACATGGTGCATACACCTTTCTTTGTTACAAACTTTCTGTATACCTGCTCAGTAACTGCTTTTTACTTTCACACCAAGATGTCTCTTTATCCCAGCATCTGCTCTCCCACTCTTTGCAATAAGAACCACTGAAGGATGATGCTGTTGATACTAGATGTTTGGTAGGAATCTTCATTGACAAAACTAGATTTGTGAATTAAAACAAACTGCTGGAGAAACTCAGCAGGTCTGACAGCATCTGTGAAACAGTCAACATTTTGGTTCCAGTGACCCTTCATCAGAACTGAATGTTTGCAAATGATGCAGGAAGTGTAAAAGCTGCTGAGCTGTGGATCCTGATGGCTCCAGAGACTTCTCCACTCCATACTCAAATGAGCAAGTAGGAAATTGCTGGTGCTACATTCTCTGCTCTACTTGCTGACTGTTGATTTCAGTCTAATTTTAAACTGTTCCGGTCATTGGAGTGCAACACATCTGGACCTTATGAACAGTTGGTAACTTCCTTACCCAACCTGCACCCTCTTTCCCCCCCCCCACAAGGAGGGCTGTGCACATTACTCCTCTTTGTACACTGTGATAATTACTGCTGAATGGTGAAATCCTTCAGTGAAATTGGAACTTTGCTGTCAGGCAGGGAAAGGTGAAGAATGATGATTTTGTTAATTAGTATTTAATTTTTGTGAGATTTGCATATATTTATATTCCATTCTGCAGCTTTATTGTGTAGGAGATGTCGGTCTCATTTTTAAAGTATAATCCTGTCTAAAATGATGCATGTATGGTCCACACCTAACATTCAGACCGCAAAAAAAACTGATCAATATAGTCATGATTTGGAGACGCTGGTGTTGGACTGGGGTGTACAAAGTTAAAAGTCACACAATACCAGGTTATTTGCTATAAATTGTGTGTTTTACAATTGCGTCCTCCACAACCACCTGATGAAGGAGCGGAGCTCTGAAAACTAGTGCTTCCAATTAAACCTGTTGGACTATAACCTGATGTTGTGTGATTTTTAACTCTGATCAATCTATGTTGTGATCAGGGTTGTGATTTATGTGCCTGCAAAACACGTGAAACTAAAATTCTGACTTAGCTTTGTCAGCTTAACTGAGATATCTTGAAATGCAAGTTATGTATTATAGTTGATGTATTATAGAACTATAGAAAAATTATGATATAGAAAGAGATTGTTCAGGCTGTATGTGTCTCATCTAAATAAACTTATTCTAATCCTACTTAAGAGCACTTGGTCCATAGCTTTGCAGGTTACAGTGCTTCAAGTGTGGATCCAGGCTTTTGTTAAGAATGAGTTGTGGGTTTTCACATCAATCACCAAACTAGACAGTGAACTTTAGAAACCCGCCACCTTCTCTGTACAAGATTTATCCTTGTTCTCTCCAATCCTTCAACCAATCGTCTTAAACCTGTGCCTCCGAGTAATTGACCTGTCCTTTCCACTAGAGGAAATATGACTCACCCGTCTGCTGTATCCAAGCCCTTTATTATTTTGTGCACCTCACTTAATTCACTCCTTAGCCGCCTCTGTTCTTAGAAAAACAACCCAGTCTATCCAATCTTTCTTCATAGTTGCAGGTTTCAACCCCTAACAACACTCTTGTGAATCTCCCCTGTTCTGTACTGTAAGCAGTTACATACGTCCTGAGTATGGTGACCAAAACTGCACACAACTCCAGTTGTGGCCTAACCATAGTGTTATTTAGTTCCAGCATTGTATCCCTGCTTTATATTCAATACCTCACTCAATGAAGGAAATCATCCCATATTGCATCTTTTATCACCTATCTGCTACCTTAAGGGATCTGTGGGCATACACTGCAAGGGCTCATTCCCCCCTCCCCCTTACTGATCTGAACACCGTCCCACTTCTGCTTTATTTGCTTTTCCAAATGCATGACCTTGTACTTCTCCAGATTAAATTCCATTGTCACTTTTTCACCCATGAAACCAAACTATTGATATTCTGCAGTCAACAACTACCCACTTTTTTATCAACCACATGATGAATTTTGTCATATGCAAATTTCCAAATAATGCTTAAAATGTTTAAGTCTAAATGATAAATTAATAAGCAAAAATGCAAGGGACCTAATACTGACCCCTGTGGAACACCACTGGAAATCGATTTCCATTTACAAAAACACCTGTTGGCCATAACCTTAATTACTTACTATCACATAGCCAATTTTGCATCCAACTCGCATGTTCCCCTGCCACATGAGTTTTAATTTTCCCGAGCAGTCTCCAATTTGAGATGGTGTTAGAATTTTTATGTTTCAGGGAATGATGTGAATTGGGCATTTTAGAGTCATAGTCATAGAGATGTACAGCACGGAAACAGACCCTTCGGTCCAACTCTGTAAGGCAATTTTCTTTGCAGGTAAGTGTAGATTTTACTGTATTGAGCTGAAGTGGAGTATTTACTGTATATGAGTGCTGAAGGGTCTTTGCGTGCCTGAAAACATTGTTTCCAATCCTTCGTGGTTTGGTCAGTCTCCAGGCGGTTGATACTGCTGCTTATAATGATGGCAGTTAACTGGAGCCATTTCTTTCATTTAGATTTCACCCTCCCACCTCACCTCCTTTGCCTGCAAAGAGAAGCGCTGCTAAACTGGGAAAATGCGCTGTTAGTAATGTGCTCAGTTTCTGTTTGGATTTCTTCCACTCTTTCATCCCAAGGTTTATTACAGCTTCTTGGACAGCAAGAAATTTGAATCCTTTGAAGTTTATATATTTGTAATAGACTCCAATGACAGTCATGATGATGCTATATTCAAAGCCTAATGTGCGATTACTCATCTTTTGAGAGCTCCATTCCAAACATTTAAGCTTCGAAATGATTGTGTGCGTGAGTGTGTTAAGTAATCTTTACACAATGTTTTATTGAACTATTTATGAAAAGCAGTGATTGATGGCAGAATACTTTTGCACCTAAGTCTGGGAATTTGGGAAAATTCAGATGTTGTATTTCTAGCTTTGGCAATCATGGATTTTTCTGCCAGTATGTTCATGTTGCAGTTCATAGTTGTGGCTACCACTTATTTCACAACTATATTGATGCCATGTTTGTATGCATAATTCCAATGTCTTCTACTGTTTCTAGGCTGGTATGACAGCCCCAGGTACCAGAAGACACATCTATGACCAAAAGGTGTCAACAGAGAAATGTGATACTTCGACAATATCGCTGCAGATGGGCACTAATAAAGGGGCCTCTCAAACAGGCATGACTGTATATGGCCTTGGACGGCAGGTGTACGACTCCAAATATTGTGCCACACCAACTGAGCCTATAATCCACAATGGAAGCCAGGGAACAAATGGTTCAGAATACAGTGATGGAGATTACCAAGGTGAATACCCTGATGACTATCCCCTAGAGTATCAGGATGAGTACCAAGGAGATTACCGTGGTGACTATTCCGATCACGGTGTTGATTATTAAAAAGCAGTATTATGACCCATTATGCCTTTTGTGAACTAGCTAGACAGCTTTGGTTTTGCTACACAGTCTTCCATGAATTTAAAGGTCCAAAAGATTGGATTGCTGCCTTTTTCTCTGCACAGCTAATCCATAAAAGCAGTATTTGCTGTCTTGCTTTTCTATCCCTTTTACTTGCCACTTGCTGGTGACAGTAATTACCACTTCTAACTACTGGAGACAATTCTATTTCACTTGGACTTAAAAGAAAAAAACTAAAATCAGCATTTAGAAATACCTGGCACCTTTCTACAATTAAAAATTGTTGCTTTGACTTTAATTGCTGTCATCTTGCATAGTATGTTTGATTTGGGTTTTGGGAGGAAACACAGTCTACATTTGCTACACCAAGTTGCTATCAGCTATGATGTAGTTTCAAATATTAAGAGCTGAAACCATTTTAAATCTGCATTTACAGCCAGCTGTTTGTCATATCCTTTAGTCTTAAGTTTTGCTCTAACTTCTCATAACTGTTTTTGTATGGGACCAATTCCATTTCAAATGCACAACGTAAAATAAAAACTATGAAGAATGTCTTGTTCGTGGATAATGGTTTCTTCTAAGGTTAGAAATGAAACGGCACATGACAGCTGCAAATAAGAAAAGGGCCTGTTCAAAACTACAATGGGATCAAAATTAAAGTACTGGGCTACAAATCTTAAAATCTGATCCCGCCTTAAACCTTTACGTCCTGAATTTTTAAGACAAAAATCTAGTTATGCAATATGTAGGGTAATAAGTTTAAGTTTAAGTTTAAAACAATACACCTCAATGTAATGCATTGTTTAGTACCATTGGGATGTTGTCTGTGTGGAGGCAAAAATATGTATTTGAAAATTGAAATCATTCTTCTCATTATGTTTAACCAAATAAAGTGACCGGAATAATTTGCAAAGTTACCTGATTGAACAGCTTTCTGTACTAAAAAGGGACTTTATGAAATGCAGTGCTTTTTTCCCATTTTTGCTCTAGATTAAATGTATTTTACTTATGTGCCATATTTTATCCATGTAGGAATCTCTCCTCATTTTTGTATTTATTGCCATTTTCTTTGGCATAAATGTCTTTGTGTATGGTTCATTTTTGTGAATAAAATTTACTATAGAGACAACATGTCTGCTTAGTAATAATTGTCTATCCTTTTTGGCTTATTTTTCTTTTTGCTTCTGGCTCTGGAACACTTCCATATTGAAGAACAGTATAGTGCAACTTTTTTATTTAAATTTGATTAATTCCTAAGCAAATACTCTACTTCAGTATGAATTGCAATTTATTTTGTGTGTAACTGAGCCAAATGATATGTTCTTATTATAAAGAAGTGTTAACTGACCTTCCATTTTATATATAATCAAGATTGATTTTTGCGATAATTGCTGATTAAAAGTGAGTTATTGATTTAATTGCTGAAGTGAATCTCAAATGCACTCCTCCAATCAAACTCTTAAGGGCCAGAACATTTAATCTTAAATGTTTCAGATCTATTAATTCCTAAACGAAATTTTAATGCATTTGCGTGTTTTATCATTTGGAAGAGCATCTGATTTGGGACTGTTACAATATTGCAACAGAGTTTGCCAGTGAAAACTGTTGTGTCTCGAAATTTAGATTAGATTAGATTAGATTAGATTAGATTAGATGCCCCTACAGTGTGGAAGCAAGCCGTTTGGCCCAACAAGTCCAAAAAGTAACCCACCCAGACCCATTTCCCTCTGACTAATGCACCGAACACTATGGGCAATTTACAATGGCCAATTCATCTGGCCTGCACAGCTTTGGACTGTGGGAGAAAGCCCATGCAGACATGGGGAGAATGTGCAAACTACACACACAGTCGCCCGAGACTGGAATCAAACCTGGGTCTCTGGCTGTGAGGCAGCAGTGCAAACCACTGAGCCCCGATTAGCATGGTTTCTGTCCCAACATAGTCTTACTTGAGGTGCCATACCTGTATTTCACTCAGTAACACCATTTGAATAATTAAATAAAGTACAGGCCAGAAATGCCACATAGTCTGAAATCTTAATTGTACCATGCATGTCTAGGATGGCAGGACTGACATATAGGGAGACACTGGATTGGTTAGGTCTATGTTTGCTGGAGTTTGGAAGAATGAGGAGATCTCCTAGAAAGATATAAAATTCTATTAGGACTAAACCAGTTAATTGCAGGTTAGATGTTCCGGATGACCGGGAAGTCCAGAGCTGGGGTCACAGTTTAAGGACTCAGGGTAGGCCATTTAGGTGTGAGAAATTTCTTCACCTAGAGACTGGTAAGCTATGAAATTCTCTGCCGCACTGTTGTTGAAGCCAAAGCATTGAATGTTTTGCAGAAGGTGAAAGATTTAATTCTATAAAGAGTTTAAACAGATATGAAGAAAAAGTGGGAACAGGACATTGATTTAGATAATCAGCCGTGATCACACTGGCAGAGCAAACTTGAAGTGCTGGATGGCCTACTGTCCAACTTACTATGTCTGTGCGTTTGGTGAAAAATAAATGCATTGATATCATTGATAAATTTTGTATGAGTGCAAAATAATTTAGCATTCATTGCAAACATTGAACTACTAATGTCAATATCCTGGGAAGAAAAGCGACATGATCTGACTCTTAGGGGTGGGAGGAGGAGAAGCATAGGGACACTCAACCTGGAAGACCTTTTTCTACACTACTTAGACAAACTGACTGGTAAATCCAGTATGGTGTCAGATCAGATTTTCACAATGCTCAGTAGCTTTTCCACCTAATGAAATACAGAAGTATTATAAATAGTACTAAAATGTAGAGGATATCGATTTTTAAAAAAAAAAATCAGATTCCCTACAGTGTGGACACAGACCCTTTGGTTCAACAAGTCCACACTGACCCTCCGAAGGATAACCTTCCCAGACCCATTCCCTCTGAATGATGCATCTAACATTATGGGCAATTTAGCATAGCCAATAGACCTGACCTGTACATCTTTGGACTGTGGAAGGAAGCCAGAGCACCTGGAGGAAACCCATGCAGACACAGAGAATGTGCAAACTCCACCCAAGGCTGGAATCGAACCCGGGTCGCTGGTGCTGTGAGGCAGCAGTGCTAACCACTGAGCCACTGTGCTGCCCAAATTTGCTTGAGTCCGTGTCTCGAGTACAGCATACAGTTTTGGTTTCCTTATTTTAGGAGGGATATATTTGCATTGGAGGGAGTTCACAGAAGGCTTAGGCGGATTCCTGGGATAAAGGATTTGTCTTAATGAGGAAACGTACACATCAGGCCTATAACTTTGATTCCTAGACAATTGAAAACTGATCCTATTGAAACAGAAGATTGAGGTAATGTTTGGAAATCTGTACCCCAGAGAGCAGTGGAAGTTGGGTCACTGAATATGTTAAAGGCTGAGTTAGACACATTTTGAATCTGCAAAGTGACAGGTTAATGGCACAGACAAGAAAGTGGAGTTGAGTTCAAAATCAGGGCATCCATAATCCTATTGAATTCTGGGGAAAGGTCAAAGGTAATTTGCTCGATTCATGCTCCCATTGCTTATTTAAATATTCAAATAGAACATAAGAATGTCACAGGATCACCACCTCCCTATTTCTGAACGTTGATTTTAGCTTTTTGAAGAGAGCTGCATCCTGTCTACCCAAGTACTCAGATAGCTTATCGACTAGTTGAGATTTTTCAACAGCCATCTTAAATGAAGCTATGCTTAACTAGAACCTGAATGTAGTTATTTTCGCAAACTGCAGTGTGGATGCATTGAGAAAGCTTTATCTTTTTAGAAGCTAATACTTAATGATGAATTAATTATTTAAATAGTGTATTAGTAACTGTAAGAACAATTGGTTCCCACATGGTAAATTGTAGCAGTGAACACTTGAGTGGCTACATTGTTTATCAGGGCAAAACGAATTGGAGTATAGCCTGTTCATCTACAAACCTAGGCATAATCACATATACAACAGAAGTAAACAAAGTAATTTTCATTTATATTTTTGTGGGATATTGGCATTGCTGCTAGGCCAGCCTTTATTGCCATAGAGCCAGGGAGATAAATTGTGCGCCCCGGCTGTTCCCTTATCACTATCTGAATGTTTAATCCACTGCTTCACATGCTTTCAGTGGCGAGAATTGGAAAACAGTCACAATGGAGTTGAAATGTTTTGTATAGGTTTTTGTACTCAATACTTTCTACATTTCTGCACTCCATGGTTCTATTTACAAACTAATTTGAGTACTGAAATTTCAGTATGAACAACCTTTGAGAACTACACACAATTGGGTCATTCATATTTTCATCCAGCTCTGCTGCTTTTTAAACCTGTCCATATTACATCATCTATAAAACTTGAACCTTGCAGCTACCACAGCAAACAACCATTGCATGATAACTGAGAATATCTTGAATTAAGAGTGATATATTCTATAATCACATGACTCCTGATTTACTTCAAAATGACAAAATAATTTCAGTACAGTAGTACTAAGCTATAAATTTGCATGATGTTATTTCTTTCCACACCTGGGCTTTGGTAACAGAAAAAGTAACCTTTGCAATTGAATGGTAAATATTTTCTCATTTGAAATTATAACTAGCTACATTTGCGAATGCCCAGCATGGAGCAAATAAGAGGAGAGTACTGGAAATACTGCAGCACTGGAATTGGAGTTTTCCCCCCACCCACCACCGAGAGATGACCTTAAGATTTTCTCGAAGGTTGTTTTATGATTTTTGGGGGGTGCTTGTTGGTTTTCAGTGGCTCCTTTTTGATTCTCACAAAGACTTCCTAGATGATGCAGTCACATAGTAACATGATTTGTGTTAATATAGGGGGCATTTGGATACGTACCGCAGCAGAATTCAAGTTCAACAATATCCACAAGCATCTCCTCTATTAAATTTAAGGCCACAACATGAGCATTCATTTTCTACACACTATAAATATGTAAACTGGGAAAGCCATTGCAAAATTAACTGCAATGGTTCAAGAAAGCAGTTCACGGCTACACCTTGAAGGCAACTAGGGATAATCAGTAAATGCTGGCCTGCTAATGAAGCCCAGATCTCCTCCATGTTGTGTCGGTGTTTGATTCAAGGATGTAATGAGTTCAAGAGCCAAGTTGCCCTGGTAGAATCCAAACTGAGTGTCAGTAAGCAGGTTTTTGCCTCGCAAGTGCTGCTTGATAGCACTATTGATGTCATCTATCACTTTACTAATAGTGTATTAACCAGCCATTTTGGCTTTGTCCTTTTTATTTGCAGGGTATATTTGGGCAATCTTCCATATTGTCAGGTAAATGCCAATGTTATAGCTTGGCTAAGGGCATGGCAAGTTCTGGAGCACACATCTGGAATATTGTCAGAACACATTCTGATTCCAGTGACTCTGGCCCATTCTTGATAGCATGTGCAATGAATTGAATGGGTTAAAGAATGTCATCAGTAATGCTAGACATCTCTTGAAGAGGCTGAGATGGTACATCCATTCATCACTTTTGGCTGAAGATTTTTGCAACTGCATCAGCCTTTACTTGTGTATTGATGTGGTGGTCTCTTCTATGATTGAAGGAGGAGATGTTTATAGAGTCAGTGAGTTTAATTGTCCACTACCATTCTTGCCTGGTATCAGAGTTGTAGAGTTTTGATCTGATCCATTGGATGTAGAGACACTTAACCCTGCATATCACTTAATGCTTTCATGCTTAACATGTATGTGATCTAAGTGTTGTAGTTTCATCAGATTGACACCTTATTTTAGGCACCGTTCCTGGTATGCCCTTATACATTCATTGAACTAAGATCCCCTTGCTTGATGATGTTAGAGTGGGGAATGCACCAGGCTTGAGGTTGCAGATTGTGTTGGAATTTAAATGCTGCAGCTGATTGCCCACAGTACCTCTGATTGTCTTGTGCGATCTGTTCAAAGCCAATCGTATTTAGTATAGTTATAGTGTCACATTACCTTGAAGGCTATCCTGAATGTGAAGTTTGGACTTGCTCTGCACAAGGACTGGTTGGCACTCTTACCTGTACTATTATGGAAAGAAGCATCTGTGACAGGCACATTGGTGAGAATGGGTTAAAGGATGGTTTTTCACTCTCTTGGTTCCCTAACCAACTGCTGACGATCCAGTCTTACAACTGTCTTTTAAGGAATTGACCAACTTAGTCAATTATGCTGCTGCTGAGCTACTTGGTGATGAGTGTTTGAGTCCCCCAGCCAGAATACATTTTGGACACTTGCCACCTATGTTTTCTCCAAGTGTTCATCCTTATGGAGTAATACTGATCCGTTGGCAAGCGTGTGGAAGTATATGGTAATTAGAGGTTTCCTTGCTCATGCTTGGCCTGATGCTATGAAACTTAATGGGATCCAGTGTTAACATTGCAGACTTCCAGAGCAACATTCTCTCTCCTTTGTACTGCTGCACTGCCACCTGTGCTGCACTGATTTCATGACATAACCAAGGATGGTGTTGGTGTGTGGAACCTGGTATAGTGTGATTCTGAGAACATAGCTGTCACTATCTTGAGAGACAGTGCCCCAACTTTGACTCTAGCTCCCACAAGTTAGTAAGGAGGACTATGCAGCTCTGACAGGGCTGAGCTTGCTGTTGTTATTTTCAGTGTGTAGGTCAATGCCAGGTGGTCCTTCGGTTTCATTTTCTTTGGAGGCTTTAAGCATTTTTAGATTAGATTAAATTCCCTACAGTGTGGAAACAGGCCCTTCGGCCCAACAAGTCCACACCGACCCTCCAAAGATTTCCCTCTGTCTGATGCACCTAAAACTACGGGCAATTTAGCATGGTCAATTCACCTGGCCTGCACATCTTTGGGAGGAAACCGAAGCACTGGAAGGAAACCCACACAGACACAGGGAGAATGTGCAAACTCTACACAGACAGTCACCCGAGGCTGGAATCGAACCTGGAACCCTGGTGCTGTGAGGCAAGTGCTAACCACTGAGCCACCGTGCCAGCCCAAAACTGAGTGTGTTGCTAGTCTATTTAGAGGGCAATTAAGAGTCAACCACACTGCTGTTAATCTGCAGTCACATCTTGGCCATACCTGGTAAGAATGGCATCAGAGTAGTGAACCAGATGGGTTTTTATGACAATCGTCAACAATGCAAGTCATCATTCAACACCTTTTAATTCCAGATTTTATTAAACTCAAGTAACACCCCCTACCATAATGGAGTTTTAATCCAAATCACCAAAACATTCCCTGAGTCTTTGGATTACAAATCCAGTTATTGGAATGTTACTTTTGTTGACTGGTTTAAAACTGCTATCTCTTCTTTGCAACAAGCCTCTCTCTATCTCACCTATCTTGCAGCCATGCTGTCTCCTATCCCACCCTCACCTGAATTGCGGTGTACCTGCTGCTACTTATTCTTGCCTCTAGCCACCTCTGCCCAAATCATTTGCAGTCTCTCCTCCCCCATTCCCTTGCAGTCTCTCCTTCTCCACCCATTCCCATGCAGTCTCCCTGGTCCACAAACAGCATTCCGTTACCCTTGCAGCCTATTGCTCCAACAACTCATTGCACTTTGGTTTCCCTTCATCTCCCTTGACCTCCTATTTAACCTCTCTTTCAGCTTCTACCTTTTCTACATCTCTCCAGCCTTAACCATTCTTGCTGTCTCCTCCACTCAGGTGGACTCAATCCGCCACCACATTTGGTAGACTGATCAAGTGAGCCTGTCAAAAGGTATTCCTCAACCACACCAAAGTCTCAGAAGCACATTGTTGCTTTTATATTCCAACCCTCTTGAGATAAATTATAACATTACATTTGCTTTCTTAACCACGAACTAAATCTGCAAATCAACCGTTAGAGAATCCTGGACTAGCACTTCCAGATCACTTTGTACTTTGGCTTTATGAATTTTCTCACCATTGGAAAATAGTTCTGTATTCTTTTTTCCAAAGTGCAAGACCTCGCATTTGCTCACGTTGAATTTCATCAGCCATTTCCTAGACAACTCTCCTAAACTGTCTAAATCTTTCTGCAGTCTTCCCACTTCCTCAGTACTACCTTCCTGTCTATCTAACTTCGTATCATTGGCAAACTTTGCCATAATGCTCCCAGTCCTTTTTTCCAGATCATTAATATATAACGTGAACAGCTGCGGCCCAACACTGAACCCTGTGGAACACCACTTGTCACCAGCTGCAATTCTGAAAAAGAACCTTTTATCCCAACTCTCTGCCTTCTGTCAGACAGCCAATCCTCAATCCATGCCAGCAGCTCAAACACTATGGGCCTTCACCTTATTCAGCAGCCTCCCATGAGGAACCTTATCAAAGGCCTTTTCAAAGTCTTGATAGATAACATCCACTGGGTTTCCCTGGTCTAACCTACTTGTTACCTCTTCAATGAATTCTAACAGGTTTGCCAGGTACAACATCCCCTTACTAAATCCATGCTGACTTGTTCTAATCCGACCCTGCAATTCCAAGAATTAGAAATCTCATCCTTAACGATGGATTCTAGAATTTTACCAACAACCAAAGTTAGGCTAATCGGCCTATAATTTTCCATCTTTTGTCTTGACCATTTCTTGAACAAGAGGATTACAACAGTGATTTTTCAATCATCTGGGACTTTCCCTGATTCCAGTGACTTTTGAAAGATCACAACCAACTCCTCCCTCAGAACTCTAGGATGTAGCCCATAGGGACCAGGAGATTTATCCATTTTTAGACTTTTTAGCTTTTCTAGCACTTTCTCTTTTGTAATGGCTACCATACTCAACTCTGCCCCCTAACTCTCATAATCGATGGGATATTACTCATGTTTTCCACTGTGAAGAGTGATGCAAAGTATTTAAGTTCTTCAGCTATTTCCTTGTCTCCTAGCACTAGACTTCCTGCATCAATTTGGAGCAGTCCAACGTCTACTTTTGCCTCTTGTTTGTTTCTTATATATTGAAAGAAACTTTTACTATCATTTCCAATATCACTGACAAGCCTACCTTCATATTTGGTCCTCTTCTTTCTTATTTCTCTCGTTGTTTTCCTCTGTTTTTGTAGTCTTCTCAATCTTGATTTCCCAGTGCTCTTAGCCAATTTATAGGCTCTTTCTTTTTCTTTGATATACTTCCTGATTAGCTTTGTCAGCCATGACCATCTAATCCACTACCCCACCCCCCGCCCCCAATAATCTTTCTTTTTTTTAGATTACTTACAGTGAGGAAACAGGCCCTTCGGCCCAACAAGTCCATACCGACCCTCAGAAGAGCAACCCACCTAGACCCATTCCCCTACATTTACCCCTTCACCTAATACTACAGGTAATTTAGCATGGCTAATTCACCTAACCTGCACATTTTTGGACTGTGGGAGGAAACCGGAGCACCCAGAGGAAAGATTTAAATCCCGGACACGGGGAGAATGTGCAAACAGACAGTTGCCTGAGGCGGGAATTGAATCTGAGTCTCTTCTTTGGGATGAACCTCTGTACTGTGTCCTCAATTAAACCCAGAAACTCTTTCCAGTCGATTTTCATTGATTCCTCTCTAATGCCCCTATAATTACGTTTATTTAACTGTAACACCACTATATCCGGTTTTGCCTTCTTTCTTTCAAACTGCAGACTGAACTCTACCATATTATGATCGCTGCCTCCTCAGTGTTCCCTCACTTTCAGATCTTTTCCAAAGTCTGGCTCATTACATAGCACAAAGTTCAGAATAGCCTGCTCCCTTGTGGGCTCCATCATTAACTGTTCCAAAAAACCATCCTGTAGGCATTCCATTAATTCCCTTTCTTTGGATCCACCGGCAACATTATTTACCCAGTCCACCTGCATATTGAAGTCCCCCATGATCACGGTGACCTTGTCTTTCTGACATGACCTATCTATTTCTCGGGACATCTTTTGCTCCCCTGGTCCTGACCACTTAGGAGGTCTGTGCATAACTCCAATTATGATTTTTTTTTTGCCTTTGTGGTTCCTCAACTCCACCCACATAGACTCCATATCCTCTGACTCTGTCATTCAGTGCCATAGATTTAAATTTCATTCTTAACTAACAAGGCAACCTCACCCCCCTCTGCCCACCTCCCTGTCTTTTCGATAAGTTGTAAATCCTTGGATTTTTAACTGCCAGTCCTGAACCCCCTGCAACCATGTCTCTGTGATGCTTACCACGTCATAATCATTCACGATGATTTATGCCATTAATTCATCTACTTTGTTACGATTGCTACAAGTATTCAGGTAAAGCACCTTAATGCTAATTTTCCTTTCCTCATGATTTCCAACATCTCTAGTAATATGTCCTAAGCTATCCTTCCTTCTTGCTACATTCCTAGTCTGCCTTGAACTTAAACCCTGCTCATATGCTAACCTGCTGCATATCCTTCTACTTGACTCCATACTCTGTTGCTTTCCCTTTCCATTCCCCCGACTCACAAGTTTAAAGATCTCGTGACCACCCTATTTATCTTTTTCGCTAGAACACTTACCAGGTTGGTTCAGGTGGATACCGTCCCATTGGTACAGATCCCACCCCCCACCCCGGTTCCAAAACCGGGGGGGGGGGATCTGAATATGAATAGGAAGGGTTTGGAGGGATATGGGCCGGGCGCTGGCAGGTAGGACTAGATTGCGGTGGGATATCTGGTCAGCATGGACAGGTTGGACTGAAGGGTCCGGTTCCATGCTGTACATCTCTGACGCTATGCTTGATAATCCCCAAACAGGTTCTCCTTCCTAGCCTTGCCTATGTTATTAGTGCCAACGTGGACCACAACAACTGGGTCTTCTTCCTCCCGCTCCAATATCCTTTCAAGCCAGGCACCAGGCAGGCAACACACCATACGGGACTCCTGATCCAGCTTGCAAACGATACTATATGTCCCTCTAATTATAGAATCCCCTAAAACAACTACTTGTCTTTTTGCTCCTCCCTCTTGAATGGCCTTCTGCACCATGGTCAGCTGGCTCATCCTGTCCACAGCCCTTTTGCTCATCTGTACAGAGAGCAAAAATCTCATACCTGTTGGACAAGGTCAACGACTGAGGCTCCTCCACTCCTGAAATCAGAATACCCCCTACCTTCCTCACTTACAGTCACAGTTGTTGCTGATCATTAACTGAATTTGAATTACCTAATCTACCTGTTGGACTATAACCTGGTGTTGTGTGATTTTTAACTTAATCTACCGGGTGTGACTGCCTCCTGAAACAAAGCGTCCAGGTAACTCTCCCCCTCCTGGCTGTGCCAGTGTTTGAAGCTCAGATTCCAGATCATCAATTCTGATCCAGAGTTCTTCCAGCAATGAACGCTTGCTGCAGATGTGATCACTGCCATTCACACTGGGATCAGCTGGCTCCCACATGATACAGCTACCCTATCCTGAATTATGGCCTTTTGTACATTGCTCAATGTTATTCTTCAATGCTGTAGTGCCTGTGTGGGAGGGTCAGTGTGTGACCCAGGATGATATATCATCCAGAATGCATTCTGTCAAAACAGAGACTTGGATTCTTATTCTTGGACAACCACATTTCAGGAGTTGAACTTTGTCCCTAAGCGCAAGGCCCAGGCTGGGGTTTTTTTTGGCAAACATATTGAGGGCGGTATTGCTTGTGCCCAGCTCTATCAAAATGATGAGCCCCAGTTATTCACATCATACACACTCCTGGTCTCCAATTGCCCAACTCTAGCTCTCCTTGACAAAGTGATGGTATCCTGGCTCCAAAGATTACTGCAGTCCATGTGATCTTGCATGGATGGTTTCATTATCTGAAGAGTCTCAAATGGAATTAAATAATGCGTACTATAGTCATTAATTTCTCAATATTACTGTTGTCTCCTACAAAATCAGAAGGAAGCTTGGAGAGGGTGGACGCTAGGAAATTGTTTCTGTTAGGCGAGTAGACTAGGACCCGTGGACACAGCCTTAGAATTAGAAGGGGTAAATTCAGAACAGAAACGCGGAGACATTCAGCCAGAGACTGGTGGGCCTGTGGAATTCATTGCCGCAGAGTGCAGTGGAGGCTGGGACGCTAAATGTCTTCAAGGCAGAGATTGATAAAATCTTGATGTCACAATGAATTAAGGGCTACGGGGAGAATGCGGATAAGTGGAGTTGAAATGCCCATCAGCCATGATTGAATGGCGGAGTGGACTCGATGGGCCGAATGGCCTTACTTCCGCTCCTATGTCTTATGGTCTTATGGAAGCAACATACTTCTAGCCAGAAATAATACATAATTAATTGCATTTGTATGTTTTGATGTTTATCTCACTCGTTGTCAATCAGTAATTTAATTGGGAACTCCATCTAAACAAAGTATGGTGGGTAATATGGTAATAAAAGCAGCTGTTGGAATCATGCACAGGATTTCAGTTTACATACTCTTGTGACATTTCTTCGGGAAAATATTTTCCAAAGCACACTTTTGTCACAATTTTCTTACTGATACTCATTAAAACTGCTTAGAAAACTTTAAATGAATAGAGTGATCAGAATTAAAATAGTATCTTTTGTAAAATGCGATATTGGAATTTTAATTAAGACCTTGCATTCTGCTGCTGGATGTTTTCATGATTGAATTCATGCTTTACGTTCTTTAACACAGCATGGCATTGTTATAGCTCAGTGGCAGAGAGCCAGCCAACTCTATATTATGGCTGGCAGAGTGGTAAAATTGAGTTCCATTTTCTTTGAGTTCGAGTAATAATGAGGCTAAACAATGCATCAATTGTTAAGTGTTTACAGCTTTCTAGGACAGTTTAACTGAGCTCCAAGCCATCATGGAGTGGATCAAAGTCCTAGTTTAAAATGCACGTGGACTTCTATATTAAAACAGTGATCACATTTTATTGGCATCAGATGCTTTGAACCCATGAAAAGCATTAAAAAAATGTACATCATTTTCTTTAGTCCTGGGCTTTTCTGCTGTATGTCCACCACCACCACCATCATCACAGTCAGCCAGTGCTATTGTTTTTTGGATGGTGTTCTTTAGGGGATAGCTGTTTCATGTTATAGGTTATTGAGAGTACAAAGGATATGCAAATTAGTGTCAGGGTACCAATATTGCTGCAACAGTAGAGCTAGGACAAGAATGTTCTCTCATTAGCCTCTTCAATAGCTTTCTACATCTTGTTTTTCAAATATATACAAATGAGAATCATGTCCATTAGAAAATACTATTTGGGGATTCCATTAGATTGGACACTTAGATTTTACAATTGAAAAAATCTGTATATATCATGTAATCTGAAATTAATATGCATGCAATTTGCGAGATGGTTAAAACAAATCTGTTTAAGAACAGTGTTTTTCAACCTATTCAGACACTCGCCCTATATCTTTTGTATATGCAGCATAAAGCAGACTGACTTTGGTCCAACTGGCATTTGAATGTTAGTTTGTAAATTTTAAGAACTTACAATTCATCATCCAGTGCAATGATGGTAACTTTTAATATGACCCAAATTTAATTTTGCAAATAGATTTGCTGTAGTACAAAGTGTTTTAACAAATTGTTCTGTTCAATGATAAAAAGGGCTTCATTCAATTAGTATGAATTGGTTCTAAAAAAAATACATTACTCACTTGCATCTCTTAAATGAACTCTTGTAGTGCATGAATTGTAACGTCTTTGAAACGAAAGGCTTATCCATTGTTTCGTTTATGAAATGTAAAATCTTCAAATTATTCATACAAAATGGCTAACATTGGGTTACTCAATCTAGGAAAGCGCTTCTGCTCAATTGAGTGAAATTATTTGTAATGTAGACAAACAAATAGAAGTGACTCATTCATTAAGTATTAGTACCTAAGGCAGTTTTATAAGTGGAAAAATCTTTAATGTCTACATCTCACCAAATGTATTACTTTCTTGTTTAGGACTAGTAAGCACATAGGTTTGATGTCAATTTAACATTAGTGTCTTTAAGTTTGAATTACACACAATTCACAGTACAGACGTACCATTTTGCACAGCAGGTCAAGGCTGTTACAAGTTCTTCATGTTAATCTCATAGGAAATGTAAGAACAGGATTAGGCTATTCAGCCCCTTGAGTCTGTTTTGCTATTCTCAGATTGTGGCTGATCTGTAGTCCAACTGTATACCTACCTTTGGCCCATTTCGCATAATACCTCTTACTTAACAAAAATATATCTCAGATTTAAAATTAACCACTGATTTAGCATCAACAGCCATTTGTGGAAAAGAGTTCTAAACCTCTACCACCCTTTGTATGTATTTCCTCCCTTCACACAGGACAAAAAAAAAGCGCGCTGCTACAGTTCAAACAGGGATTCAAGACTTGAGCATTCACCTGACCAGGAGGTGTGGGAGAGTGGTGATGTTCATAGGGTTAGAAGGGATCAGAAAGTAATGTTAATATTTTATTACAATATTATATTACAGATACAAAGACTTCAATGTTAATCTTACAACTTTCAAAACAACTTTTTTAAACATTGAAGTCAGAAGTCTTATTTCTTGGATTTTTTTGAAATAGTGAGTAATGAAAGCATTTATGTATTTAATAGGATAATCCATGTTCTTTTTTATATTCATTCATGGCATGTGGGTATCACTAGCTGGTCCAGAATTTATTGCCTATTCCTAATTTCCCAAAGGACAGATAGGAGTCAACCACATTTCTGTGGGTCTGGAGTCACATGTGGACCAGTCCAGGTAAGGATGGCAGATTTCTTTCCCTAACGGACATTAGTGAACCAGATGGGTTTTTCATGATCATCATGAAACTTATTTCCAGATTATTATTGTCAATGGTTGGATTTGAACTCGAGTTCCAAGAACATTACCTCGGTCTCTAATAGTATAGCGTAGTGATAATATCACAAGGCCATTCTTACCCTATATTTGAAATCAATCCATAGATATGTTAGCTCAATTAACAACACATTTTAAAAACAGATAAAATTTTTATCCACCTCTTCTATAATATTTTAAATACATGGAATATACAACATACATCATGGGAGAGGATTTGGAAGTGAAATGTCAGTACAGCAGTTTAACATACTCTGGAACAATTTGCTACACTAACCATTGGCAGTAGTTGTGTTGCATTTTGATTATTTTCCAGGTTGTCTTTGTTATTTCGATCAATCCTCTTATACTTTTGATTGCTTTTGCCTATAAATTCCTAGAAAGCAGTAAAAGAATTAGAAAAAATGGAGTTCTTAGAACAATTAATACATATGGATTATTTCATGCTTATAACATGACAAAATAAACATGTAATTGTTATAGCAGCATGATGACCAGACACATACACAAACACACTCAATGCAGCTGCTCAATTATTAAATGGGCCTTCACCCCTGACATCTCTTTTCCTTGCAGAAAACCAACACAAATATTTCAAGGTCCTGAGGACTATCCTGCAGGGCATAAATCAATCATTTAATAAAAAGCAACTTCAGCAAAGTTGCTGATAGGATGCCTTGCCCCAGAAAGTCTCTCATTCCTCAAATTAATGAGCATGAGCTAAGTGCCGGTCATTAGTTACAGTTCATAGCACAGTAACTTTGTTTGTTTCTTTGAGTTATTGAAGTAGTAAGTCAGTGTTTACACATACAGCTGGTCTGATCATTCTTAATATGCTCATCTGGAAGGAATCCAGACAGCTACAGGAAAATTAGCTTTTGCACTTATTAAAAATCCAAGCAATTTCAAGTTGAGGTGAACTAACATTTCATGAAATTATAACTGGATGTTTGTGAGCTCTCAATGTTGCCATACAATATGCCTTTCTAAAGTGCAACATTTACGATGTTACATTGCATTCGATTTGTGAATGCATAATGGTTTTGAATAGCAAGTTAATATTTGAACACAGATTATGGGTATTTTGAGAGATTTTGTAGGGGCTACCATTTGGTAATTGGGGCTCCTTTTTCATTCTTATGAACGTATTAGGCTATGTAATCAATTAGTAGCAATACCTTTTGTATTTATGTTGACATGCAAGAAATTTAAACTCGCCTCAGAGGATGTTGGAATAAAAAGTAGTAGGAAAGGCTGAGACGCTACACGATCCTGGATCTCAGGCTTAAAACATTAGACAGCAGCTGAAGAAGTCTATTAGGGAGATGACTTGGAAATTTGCTTCTCATTGGACATAGCCACAAGTGCTAGTCATTGACTATATTACTTGTCAGCCCAAACCTGGATATTGTCCAGAACTTGCTACACCAAGCATGAACTGCCTCATCATCTGTGGAGTAGCGAATGGTGCTGAATATTGCACAATCAGCAGCAAACATCACCACTTATGACCATATAAAGGAGGCAAGGTCATTGATGAGTATCCAAAGGCAGTTGGATCTAGAACACTGCCCTCAGGAACTTCTACATCGATATCCTGGAACTTGACCTTTTATGACATACATCGTAGCCACTAGGAGTTTAAGTTGTGATACAAATACTTGTTCAGGATAATCTGGTTTTCAGTTCAAAAGAATAATTGCAGCTGTGCAGAACAGCAGGTCATTGGTGAAGTCTTCAAGCTGACAGAAATTAAAACAGGGTTAAGGCCATCAAAACTGGATAATATATTTTAGAACATGAGACTTGAAAAGGAATTCAAGCCATCTGAACTAAAAAGGGTTTATAGTTTTGTTTTACTTAACTGGCTAACATAAAAGTATTACTGCACTGGGACTGAGTATCTGTACAGAATACTGAAATAACTGACACACTTCAGTATACAAATACCCATTACCGTAGACAATTCTTCTAGCAATCAGTGAGGTCACAATTAATGCACTCCAACAGCTTATGGACAAAGTTGTAAAATTTTAGCCAGTTACTATCCTTCTACATCTCAATCTCAATTTCACATTTAAACTTAACAATCAAGAGTGTTCGTTATAATAGCATCCACATCATGATTTTCCGATATTGTAGCTTCTGAAAACTGGAGCCTCCACATTTCTTTGCAAGGAAATAATTACTTCACTGAATTACAGTTTCACCAGTTCCTAGTTAGCTCAGTATTTCTTTGTTGATCGATTTAAAACTGTCCTCTCTCTTTTGCAAGCCTCTCTTTCTTCCCCTTCTTTCTCCACCTCTATCAGCAACTAGTGTAGGAGAGAAAGGACTTGTGATTGGAGGAACAGTTCCACAGAAATTCTGACGGTTGTGCATGTTGCTGGTTTTTCTCTGATGAGTTACCCTGATCATTAGATTTTCCCAGCTGTTTTAGGGACTTTCGAGTCAGAATTCACCTGGCACCTTTAGGTTTTGAATGCTGCAGAAGAAGACAATATAACTCCCCTTGCCCTGCTTCATCTCCAACCCCACTTTGACTTATTCCAGAATGAGAAAGTGGAAATTTGTCTGTAATACTCACCATTAACTCCTTGTCCATGAAGTAAGGCTTTTCAGTTGACCCATCGTTTGTTGCCAGATCAACAGCATAACACATGAACAAGACATCCACCACCATTTCAAACACAGACAAGAAGCAGTGTGCCATCAAATAGGCAAAAAAGGACACCATTATAAGTGGGACTACCCAAACATTCAGATCACGATTGTAGTTAAATGCCATGAGGCCTCCAAAGACTGTGAAACACACTACAAATACCTGAAAAGAACAAAACATATTGATATATGTTACTTAGACAAACATCATGCAAAGTTCTGCTATTCACTGAAGATGACTATTTCACCAAAGATGATTTTGCATAACAAGGTTTGTGTGGAGTTTGCACATTCTCCCCGTGTCCTTATCCCTATTATAGTTGGTGCTGCTCTGGCTGGCTTAATTGTGATTGTTGTGATTGCTTATGTGATCGGTAGAAGAAGAAGCTATGCTGGATACCAAGCACTCTAACGATTTTGATTCTCCAAATCTTAAGACATGATTTTTAATTTAAAAGAAAGGGGCTGCACGGTGGTTAGCACTGCTGCCTCGCAGCGCTAGAGACCCGGGTTCAATTCCTGCCTCAGGTGGGTAAAAACAATGACTGCAGATGCTGGAAACCAGATTCTGGATTAGTGGTGCTGGAAGAGCACAGCAGTTCAGGCAGCATCCAAGGAGCAGCGAAATCGATATTTCGGGCAAAAGCCCTTCATCAGGAATAAAGCAGATCCAGATCCTGCCTCAGGCAACTGTCTGTTTGCACATTCTCCCCGTGTCTGCGTGGGTTTGCTCCGGTTTCCTCCCACAGTCCAAAAATGTGCAGGTTAGGTGAATTGCCCATAGTGTTAGGTGAAGGGGTAAATGTAAGGGAATGAGTCTGGGTGGGTTGCGCTTCGGCGGGTCGGTGTGGACTCGTTGGGCCGAAGGGCCTGTTTCCACACTGTAAATAATCTAATCTAAAGGTTTTATTGGCCAATTCATTTTCTCCTTATTGGGTCATAGCTAGCTGGTTGTACCTCACTGAAATGGCCATTTTTCCATGTGAGCTTTTACAGTAAATCTGTGGAAACTAAACTCATTGGAAACATCACTTCACATTTTTAATTGCGATGTGGAGGAACCGGTGTTGGACTGGGTGGACAAAGTTAAAAATCACACAACACCAGGCAGCAGGGTGGCTCAGTGGTTAGCACTGCTGTCTCACAGCGCCAGGGACATGGGTTTGATTCCTGCTTGAGCGACAGTCTGTGTGGCGTTTGCACATTCTCCCCGTGTCTGCATGGATTTCCTCTGGGTGCTCTGGTTTTCTCCCACAATCCAAAGATGTGCAGGTCAGGTGAATTGGCCAAGCTAAATTGCCCATAGTGTTAGGTGCCTTACTCAGGGGTAAATATAGGGTCTAGGTGGGTTACTCTTCTGAGGATCGGTGTGGATGTGTTGAGCCAAAGGGCCTGTTTCCATACTGTAGTCAATCTAAATCTAAAAAAAAAACAGGTTATAGTGCAACAGGTTTATTTGGAATCACTAACTTTCGGAGTGCCACTGCTCCTTCATCAGGTGGTTGTGGAATGGGATCATAAGACACAATTTATAGCAAAAGCTATAAATTCTGTGTCTTAAGATCCTGTTCCACAGCAACCTTATGAAGGAGCAGCACTCCAAAAGCTAGTGCTTCCAAATAAACCTGTTGCACTATAACCTGGTGTTGCGTGATTTTTAACTATGTTTAATTGCCAAGTGGATTTATCCAGTGGAATCACTTCAGATCATGAAGAGTTACTGATTTGACACCCTACAAACCTTCCAATATTCACCCCCACACCTCTTTGGTTTTTGTTGAGTTAGTTGATATCAGTCTGAGACAGCACTTGAATTGCTACATTTAACATGAGTTAGCAAGGGAAGGGCTCGCCTTTACTGACATATCTCTGTCAACTATCCAGGAAACACAATCAAGAAGGTTTTGGTTAAGAGCAGGATCATTGTGGAACCAGTCTTAATTAAGAGCAAAAACAAAAGCCAGGATAACTGGCAAACATGTGTCTTCCCTAAATTATGTCGTAGTAATTTCTAAAATTTACCTGAAATACTACAGACAGTTTCAATTCCTCACTTGAAGCAGACACTTCGGAGAATGTGACATTCCCTCAGGGCTGTAATAGTCTGGCCTTCAGGTTCTAGATTGTTATTGGTGATATAAATAAATTGCAATCCCAGGGGCCTATAAAGTAATCTTTCTCTGATTAGCTTTAAAAATGATCCAAAACATCCTACTGAAGAAGAATACAGCAGGTTAAAGCCAAAGAAGTTTACAGTATGGAAACAGGCCCTTCGACCCAACTTGTCCATGTCGAACAGTGTTTACAATTAATCCAGTCCCATTTGCCTGCACTGGTCCATATGCCGGATTAGTGGTGCTGGAAGAGCACAGCAGTTCAGGCAGCATCCGAGGAGCAGTAAAATCGACGTTTTGGGCAAAAGCCCTTCATCAGGAATTCCTTTTTACCTGGTCCATATCTCACCAACCTTATCTCATCCATGTCTATGTCCAAATGTTTCTTAAATGACAAAATTGTACTCCCCTCCACCACTACCTCTGGCAGCCTGTCCAGACACTCACCACCCTGGTCTGTGTGAAATAATTATCCCTGTGGACCCTTTTGTGTCTCTCCCCTCTCACGTTAAACCCATGCCTTCCAGTTTTAGACTCTAGTACTGTGGGGAAAAGCTGTTGGCTATCCACTCGATCTGTGCTTCCTATGATTTTGTAGACCTCTACAAGGTCACCCCTCAACCTCCTATGCTCCAGAGAAAAAAGTCCCAGCATATTCAGCCTCTCCTTATCACTCAAACTTTTCAGGAGAAAGTGAGGACTGCAGATGCTGGAGATCAGAGCTGAAAATGTGTTGCTGGAAAAGCGCAGCAGGTCAGGCAGCATCCAAGGAGCAGGAGAATCGACGTTTCGGGCATAAACCCTTCTTCAGGAATGAGGAAAGTGTGTCCAGCAGGCTAAGATAAAAGGTAGGGAGGAGGGACTTGGGGAGGGACGTTGGAAATATCTGCTGCACTTTTCCAGCAACACATTTTCAACTCAAACTTTTCAGTCCAGGTAGCATTGTAGTAAATCTTTTCTGCACTCTTTCTATTTAATTATATCCTTTCTATAGTAGGGTAACCAGAACTACAAGCAATATTCTAAAAGTGGCTGTACCAACATCAAGCTATATTACTTTACTCAACAGACTAATTTTACCATCAGTTATTGTTATTATAAATTGCTACACAACCAAAGAAAAGATGCAATTTACCCTAGGTTACAGTCCCATCTGGATTACAAACTGGACCATGATTCACAACAATATCCTGCTTTATAAGCAGCCTTTAATATAAAAATTCCAAAGCTTCTCATGTTATTAATATAAATTAAACCTGAGTCAAATGTATCACATAAGTGATATTGGATTAGTTTAGTTATCAAGTATTCAATGGGACATTGATTTGCCCAATATAATTAAAAGTTTTGAACTCTGAAGTAGTAGGGAATGTCACAATGATCCCAGTAAGAATTACACTTTGCCAACAGCGTGGGTTCAATCCTCACATCAGCTGAGGTTACCATGAAGGACTGTCCTTCTCAACCTCTCTTCTTGCTTGAGGCATGGTCACCCTTAGGTTAAATCACCACCAGTCACCTCTCTCTAATGACACACTAGACTATGACGACTTTACCATTTTACCGGAAACATATTCTTAGTTGTGAGAATAGCAAAGAATGATTCACAATAAACATCAATATTTAGCAAATCCCTTCACCGCTACAAACCTGAAAGGGTTCAGAAAAGATTTACAAGGATGTTGCCGGGGTTGCAGGGTTTGAGCTATAGGGAGAGGCTAAATAGGCTGGGGCTATTTTCCCTGAGCTTCAGAGGCTGAGGGGTGACCTTATAGAGGTTTATATAATCTTGAGGGGCATGGATAGGATAAATAGACAAGGTCTTTTCTCTGAGGTGGGGGAGTCCAGAACTAGAGGGCATAGGTTTAGGATGAGAGGGGAAAGATATAAAAGGGAACTCAGAGCCAACATTTTCACACAGAGGGTGGTGCGTGTATGGAATGAGTTGCCAGAGGAAGTGATGGAGGCTGGTACAATTGCAACATTTAAAAGGCATCTGGATGGGTATATAAATAGAAAAGGTTTAGAGGAATATGGGCCGGGTGCTGATAAATGGGACTAGATTAATTTAGAATACCTGGTCGGCATGTTTCCTAAATATCAAAAATTGTACTCGCCTGCACCACTACCTCTGGCGGCCTGTTCCAGACACTCACCACCCTGTCTGTGTGAAATAATTACCCCTGTGGACCCTTTTCCGTCTCTCCCCTCTCACCTTAAACCCATGCCCTCTCGTTTTAGACTCCTGAACCATGGGGAAAAGCTGTTGGCTATCCACCCTATCTATGCTACTCATGATTTTGTAGACCTCTATAAGGTCACCCCACAACCTCCTACACTCAGAGAAAAATGTCCCAGCATATCCAGCCTCTCCTTATCACCGAAGGGTCTGTTTCCATGCTGTCCATCTCTATGACTGCAGCATGGAAGTGGCAGCCTCTCAGTGGTATTAAAGTACTTACTTTGCCAAGAAACAGAAGAAAGTCTCCAAAGCAGTTGATCGCTGCCACATTCAGCGCATTGTTTACAATTAGAAAGAAAGCTTCCTTGGCTGAGGTGCAGAAATTTGTCCCATTGATTGCAGTTGCGATGTACGCATTCTGAAACACAAAAGTTACAACTGGGCTACATACTAAACAGTGATGCACCAGTTTTTGCAGTACGTTTAAAGCAACATGGTGAAAATTGAAGTTTTTTTTACCCCCTTTAATTCTTTTGTCCTTCCCATGAAAATGTATAATCTGGAATTACCCTCACTGCTTTACCCACACAACACCCATGCTCCCCCTTAACATCCTCTTGTTTATTTGCTGTTCAGTTCACATCAGTTTACCACACAAGTGCCCAATTTACTTGCCAGAACCAAGACAGTGAATATGATTGAACCAAACTGTGTCAGATATCAACCCTTGCATTCCTTGCTGGATATGTTCACTTTTCAGAAAGGGTCACTGCATAGCAGTCTGCAGTGGGATCCTGGGCTGACTATAGCAACTTCACTCTCAGAAGCACCATCAAGCAGGTGGTTCCCTAGATTGGGCTCAGAGGAATATACTTTCATCTATTCACTGTCAAGTAGAAAAGGTTAAATGGACTCTCCCCATTACGCCCAAACTGAATTGTTAGCAACTTAGCTCACATTAATTGCAATACTATTATTAAGTTTTATTAATTGTAATTTATAACTGGCTTCTGATAATTGTCTCTTATTGAATCTTACCCAAGACAGGGTCAGATAGAAACCAATACTAAGGCATAGTTTAAAAAAAAAATTGGAATCCTAGCCTTTTGCAACTGATGTGTTTAATCAAGTGTTTGTAATTGCAATCATAACATTTATTTTAAGGCCAAACTGACAGGTAATGTAAAGTGTAACTGACAGGTACTATTAAATGTAATGACAGTCGCAAAGTGGATACAAAATCTTCTGAGTGATTGGAATCAGAAAGGAATAGTCAACAGATTTTTTTAGGCTGGAGCAAGGTTTGTTAGAGAAAGGACCTCGAGGGGTCGCTACTCGGAGTCTGGTTTCTTCTGTTTTATATTAATGAACTGGATCATGGTGTGCTGGGGACAATTTCAAAGTTTGGAGATGACACTAAATTTGGAAGAATTTTCAATTGAGGAGGACAGTGTGGAACCCCAGAAGCTTGTCGTCAAGTTGGTGGAGTGGGCAAACAGTGGTAGATGAAGGTCCTAGCAGAGAGGTGTGACATGGTCACTTTGACTGGAAAATCAGAAAGCCAAAATAACATAGGGGTACAATTCTATTTGGGCTACATGAGCATCGGGACTGAGGCGAACATGGATACAGATCACTGGAGGTGGCAGGACAGGGGGAAAGAGCAGAGAATAAAGCATACAGTGTTTTAGCTATATTAATAGGGGCATAAAGTAAAGGAGCAGGGAGGTGATGTTAAACTTATATAAGACACTTGTTAGACCTAGGCTGGTGTATTGTCTACAATTCTACATGCCACATTACATTGAGAATGCATTGGAAAGAATGCAGAAGTGATCCAAAAGAATAGTTCCAGGAATGAGAAACTTCAAGAGGAAGAAGCAGGCTTATGTTGGGATGAGATGTGAAGGCTCGGTTAGGGCGCTTGAGAGTTACAAGTTAGCCAGGAAAGACCTAAAGAAAGAGCCAAGAAGAGCCAGGAGGGGACATGAGAAGTCGTTGACAGGTAGAATCAAGGAAAACTCTAAAGCTTTCTACAGGTATGTCAGGAATAAAAGAATGACTGGAGAAAGATTAGGGCCAATTAAGGATAGTAAGGGAAGTTGTGCGTGGAGTCTGAGGAGATAGGGGAAGTGCTAAATGAATTTTTTTTTGTCAGTGTTCACACTGGAAAAAGACAATGCTGTCGAGGAGAATACCTGAGTTGCAGGCTACTACTCCAGAAGGGATTGACGTTTTCAAGGAGGAGATGTTAGCAATTCTGCAAAGTGTGAAAATAGGTAAGTCCCCGGGGCCGGATGGGATTTATCTTAAGATTCTCTGGGGAGCCAGGGAGGAGATTGCAGAGCCTTTGGCTTTGCTCTTTATGTCATCACTGTCTACAGGAGTAGTTCCAGAAGACTGGAGGATGGCAAAAATTCCCTTGTTCAAGAAGGAGAGCAGAGACAACTCTGGTAATTATAGTCCAGTGAGCCTTATTTCGGTTGTGGGTAAAGTGCTGGAAAAGATTATCAGAGATAGGATTTATAATCACCTTGAGAGGAATAAGTTGATTAGGGATAGTCAACATGGTTTTGTGAAGGGTAAGTCGTGCCTTACAAACCTTATTGAGTTCTTTGAGATGGTGACCAAACAGATGGATGAGGGTAAAACAGTTGATGTAGTGCCTGTGGATATCAGTAAGGTTTTTGATAAGGTTCCCCATGGTAGGCTATTGCACATACGGAGGCAAGGGATTGAGGGTGATTTAGTGGTTTGGATCAGAAATTAGCTAGCTGAAAGAAGACAGAGGGTGGCTGTTGATGGGAAATGTTCATCCTGGAGTTCAATTAATAGTGGTGATATTTAGTGAGTCTAATGGTTTAAAAACCTTAGTTCAGGCATCTGAGCCTCCATTTGCCGAGAGGTGCAAGGGAGGAGCGAAGGACATCTAGGGAGGCTGAGGGGGATGCCGCCGATCGGGTTTACAAGATTCTGAAGGGGGAGGGGGAGCAGCCAGAAATCATGGTACATATTGGCATCAATGATATAGCCAGGAAAGGGATTGAGGATCTGAAAAGTGACTACAGAGAGTTAGGTTGGAAGCTGAAGACCAGGACGAGTACAGTAGTGATCTCAGGTTTGCTACCGGTGCCACGAGATAGTGAGATGAGGAACAGTAAGCGAATGCAGCTTAACACGTGGCTGCGAGGCTGGTGCAGGAGGGAGGACTTCAGATACCTAGACCATTGGGATACCTTCTGGGGAAGGTGGGACCTGTATATGAAGGACGAGTTGCACTTGAACTGGAGGGGTACAAATGTCCTGGCTGGGAGATTTGCTCGTGCAATTCGGGAGGGTTTAAACTAGTTTGGCAGGGGGGTGGGAATCGGAGCCACATGTCTCAGAGGGGGTCAGTTACAGACGGACAGTGACAGGATATATTGAATCTATCAGGAAGGTTTCTCACATGATGAAACAAAGGGATCAGTTAAACTGTGTCTGTTTTAATGCAAGGAGTGTCCAGAATAAGAGTGACGAACTTAGAGCATGGATCAGTACTTGGGGCTATGATGTTGTGGCCATAGCGGAGATGTGGGTTTCACAGGGGCAGGGATGGTTGCTTGATGTTCCAGGGTTTATAACGTTTAAAAATAACAGGGAGGGTGGAAAAAGAAGAGGGGGTGTAGCATTGCTGAACAGAGAGTGCATCACAGCTACAGAAACAAAGGTTGTTGAGGAAGGTTTGTCTGCTGAGTCAGTGTGGGTGGAAGTTAGGAACAGCAAGCCACTGTATTGGGGGTTTTCTACAGACCACCTAATAGCAGTAGAGAAATTGAAGATCTTATTGGCGAGCAGATTCTGGAAAAATGCAAAAGTAGCAGGGTTGTTGTTATGGGTGATTTCAACCTTCCCAATATCGACTGGAACCTCCTAAGTGCAGATGGTATGGATGGAGCCATTTTTGTCAGATGTGTTCAGGAGGGTTTCCTTACTTAGTATGTAGACAGACGGACAGGGGAGAGGCCATTTTGGATTTGGTGCTCGGCAACGAGCCAGGAGAGGTGTCAGATCTTGCGGTGGGAGAGCACTTTGGTGAAAGTGATCACAACTGTCTCGCATTTAGCATAGTCTTGGAGAGTGAAAGGTCCAGCTACTGAGGGAAGATATTTAATTGGGGAAAAGGAAATTATGACGCTATCAGACAGGAGTTGGGAAGTACAGACTGGGAGCAATTGTTCCACAGAAAGGGCACAGCAGACATGTGGAGACTATTTAAGGTGCAGTTGTTGCGAGTGATGCACAGATTTGTTCCATTGAGACAGGTAAGAAGGTATAAGATTAAGGAACCTTGGATGACGAGAACAGAGGAGCTTCTCGTCAAAAGGAAGGAGGCAGCTTACATAAGGTGGAGGAAGCAAGGATCTAACACAGCTTTAGAGGATTACATGCTTGCGAGAAAGAAGCTCAGAAATGGACTGAGGATAGCGAGGAGGGGGACACGGAAAAGGGTTGGCAAGAAGGATTAGGGAGAACCCAAAGGCGTTTTACTCATACGTGAGGAATAAGAGAATGATCAGGAGAAGGTAGGGCCGATCAGGGATAGCGGAGGGAACTTGTGCGTGGAGTCTGAGCAGATAGGGGAAGCGCTAAATGAGTTTTTTGCTTCGGTTTTCACCAAGGAAAGGGAACTTGTTGTAAATGAAAACATAGAGGAGCTGGGATATCGATCAAGATTGATGAAGATGATGTACTAGAAATTTTGGAAAACATTAAGATTGATAAGTCCCCAGGACCAGACCAGATTTATCCTAGGCTGCTCCGGGAAGCGAAAAAGGAGGTTGCTAAGTCGCTGGCGAGGATATTTGCCTCCTCACTCTGCACGGGTGTCGTACTGGAGGATTGGAAGGAGGCGAATGTTGTTCCACTTTTCAAGAATGGTAATAGGGAAATCCCTGGCAATTACAGACCAGTCAGTCTCACGTCTGTGGTCAGCAAAGTTGTGGAAAGCATTCTGAGGGATAGGATTTATGACTATTTGGCAAAGCATAGTGTGTTTAAAGGCAGTCAGCATGGCTTTGTGAGGGGCAGGTCATGCCTCACAAATCTTATTGAGTTCTTTGAGAAGGTGTCAAGACAGGTCGATGAAGGTTGAGCAGTGGATGTGGTGTATATGGACTTCAGCAAGACATTTGATAGGGTTCCCCATGGTAGGCTCATTCATAAAGTCAGGAAGTGTGGGATACAGGGAGATTTGGCTATCTGGATTCAGAATTGGCTGGCTGACAGAAGGCAGAGAGTGGTTGTAGATGGAAAATATTCTGCCTGGAAGACAGTGTTGAGTGGGATCCTGCAGGGCTCTGGTCTAGGGCCTCTGTTCTTTGTAGTTTTTATAAATGACTTAGATGAGGAGGTTTAGGGGGTTAGTAAATTTGCAGATGACACAAAGGTTGGAGGTGCCGTCGATAGTATAGAGGGCTACTGCAGGCTGCTGGGCGACATAGACAGGATGCAGAGCTGGGCTGAGAAATGGCAGATGGAGTTCAACCTGGATAAATGTGAAGTGATGCATTTTGGAAAGTTGAACTCGAATGCTGAATATAGGTTTAACGACAGGATTCTTGGCAGTGTGGAGGAACAGAGGGATCTGGGTGTGCAAGTACATAGATCCCTCAAAGTTGCCAGTTCAGGCAGCATCCAAGGAGCTTTGAAATCAACGTTTCGGGCAAAAGTCCTTCACCCGAAACGTCGATTTCAAAGCTCGTTGGATGCTGCCTGAACTGCTGTGCTCTTCCAGCACCACTAATCCAGAATCTGGTTTCCAGCATCTGCAGTCATTGTTTTTACCTCAAAGTTGCCACCCAAATGGATAGGGTTGTTAAGAAAGCATATGGTGTTTTGGCTTTCAGTAACAGGGGGATCGAGTTTAAGAACTGCAAGGTTTTGCTGCAGCTCTACAAGTCCCTGGTGAGACCACAATTGGAATATTGTGTCCAGTTCTGGTCGCCCTACTATAGGAAAGATACAGAAGCTGTGCAGAAGATGCAAAGAAGGTTTACCAGAATGCTGCCTGGACTGGAGGGCTTGCCTTATGAAGAAAGGTTGAATAAGCTCGGACTTTTCTCTCTGGAGAGAAGGAGGAAGAGAGGAGACCTGATCGAGGTGTACAAAATAATGAGAGGAATAGATAGAGTCAATAGCCAGAGACTTTTCCCCAGGGCAGGATTGACTGGTATGGGGAGTCATAGTTTGAAGATATTAGGAGGAAGGTATAAAGGAGACATCAGAGGTAAGTTCTTTATGCAGAGAGTTGTGAATGCATGGACTGCGTTGCCAGCTGTGGTGGTGGAAGCGAAGTCATTAGGGACATTTAAGCAACTGCTGGACATACACATGGATAACAGTGAGTTGAGGGGTGCATAGGTTAGTGACTATATTTTACATTAGGATCAAGTCTCGGCACAACATCATGGGCCTAAGGGCCTGTTCTGTGCTGTACTTTTCGATGTTCTATGGTATACCACAAGGATCTGTTTTGGGGCCACTTCTGTTTGTCATTTTTATAAATGAACTACATGAGGGCATAGAAGGACGGGTTAGTAAATTTGCGGATGACATTAAGGTCAGTGGAGTTGTGGATAGTGCTGAAGGATGTTGCAGATTTTACAGAGACAAAGATAAGCTGCAGAGCTAGAATAGTGATGGAAAAAGATAGACCAGAGCTAAAAGTTGAAGTTCTAAATTGGAGAAAGGTCAATTTTGATGGTATTAGGCAAGAACTTTCGAAAGCTGATTGGGCGCAGATGTTCGCAGGTATAGGGACGGCTGGAAGATGGGAAGCCTTCAGAAATGAGATAACGAAAATCCAGAGACAGTATATTCCTGTCAGGGTGAAAGGAAAGGCTGGTAGATATAGGGAATGCTGAATGACTAAAGAAATTGAGGGTTTGATTAAGAAAAAGAAAGAGGTATATGTCAGGTATAGACAGGATAGTGAATCCTTAGATGAGTATAAAGGCAGTAGGACTTTACTTAAGAGGGAAATCAGGAGGGCAAAAAGGGGACATGAGATTGCTTGGGCAATAGAGTTAAGGAGAATCCAAAGAGTTTTTACAAATACATTAAGGACAAAAGGGTAAATATGGAGAGAATAGGGCCCCTCAAAGATCAGCTAGACAGTGTTTGTGTGGAGCCACAGGAGATGGGGGAATATACTAAATGAATATTTTGCATCAGTATTTACTGTGGAAAAGAAGATGGAAGTTATAGAATGTGGGGATATAAATGGTGACATCTTGCAAAATGTCCATATTACAGAGAAGGAAGTGCTGGATGTCTTGAAACACATAAAAGTGGATAAATTCCCAGGACCTGATCAGGTGTACCCTAGAACTCTGTGGGAAGATAGAGGAGTGATTGCTGGGACTCTTGCTGAGATATTTGAATCATCGATATCACAGATGAGGTGCCGGAAGACTGGAGGTTGGCAAACATGGTGCCACTATTTAAGAAAGGTGGTAAGGATAAACCAGGGAACTATAGACCGGTGAGCTTGACCTCGGTGGTGGGCAAGTTGTTGGAGGGAATCCTGAAGGACAGGATGTACACGTATTTGGAAAGGCAAGGACTGATTAGGGATAGTCAACATGGCTGTGTGCATGGGAAATCATGTCTCACAAACTTGATCGAGTTTTTTGAAAAAGTAACAAAGAAGATTGATAAGGTCAGAGTTGTGAATGTGATCTATATGGACTTCAGTAAGGCGTTTGACAAGGTCCCCTGTGGGAGACTGGTTATCAAGGTTAGATCTTATGGAATACAGGGAGAACAAGCCATTTGGATACAGGCATTGGCTCAAAGGTAGAAGACAGAGGGTGGTGGTGGTAGTGAGCATAAGAGATATAAGTTAGTAAGTTTGCAGATGACACCAAAATTGGAGGTGTAGTGGACAGCGAAGAAGGTTACCTCAGATTACAACAGGAACTTGATCAGATGGGCCAATGGGCTGAGGAGTGGCAGATGGAGTTTAATTTAGATAAATGCGAGGTGCTGCAATTTGGGAAACCAAATCTTAGCAGAACTTATACACTTAATGGTAAGGTCCTAGGGAGTGTTGTTGAACAAAGAGACCTTGGAGTGCAGGTTCATAGCTTCTTGAAAGTGGAGTCGCAGGTAGATAGGATAGTGAAGAAGGTGTTTGGTATGCTTTCCTTTATTGGTCAGAGTATTGAGTACAGGAGTTGGGAGGTCATGTTGCGGCTGTACAGGACATTGGTTAGGCCACTTTTGGAATATTGCTTGCAATACTGGTCTCCTTCCTACCGGAAGTTGTGAAACTTGAAAGGGTTCAGAAAAGATTTACAAGGATGTTGCCAGGGTTGGAGGATTTGACCTATAGGGAGAGGCTGAATAAAATGGAGCTGTTTTCCCTGGAGCATTGGAGGCTGAGGAGTGACCTTATAGAGGTTTACAAAATTATGAGGGGCATGGATAGGGTAAATACACAAGGTATTTTCCCTGGGTTGGGGTAGTCCAAAACTAGAGGGCATAGGTTTAGGGTGAGAAGGGAAAGATATAAAAGAGGGGCAATGTTTTTACACAGAGGGTGGTACGTGCATGGAATGAGCTGCCAGAGGAAGTGGTGGAGGCTGGTACAATTGTAACATTTAATTGGCATCTGAATGGGTACATGAATAGGAAGGGTTTGGAGGGATATGGGCCGGGTGCTGGCAGGTGGGACTAGATTGGGTTGGGATATCTGGTCGGCATGGATGAGTTGGACTGAAGGGTCTGTTTCCCTGCTGTACATCTCTATGATTCTTTGATTAAGCTCGTGATTTCCAGGCAGAGTTATGTTTTTACCTGCTCCCCAGATAGGCTTCCTAATTATAAATTTGTTGACACAGTGATTGATGGATGTCGTCACTACAATAAGGAACGACAAGATGTTGGCTGCTGTTTTGCTAAATCACTCCAAGCCTTCTTCTAGAAGGTAATCTGCCTTGAGCATATCAAATTAAAAGGCATTCGCGCCAGTGGACTCAGCTGTTGCAATCTGTGAAAAGTTTAATGCTGGGGACTACTGCTAACAGCCTCTAGGCTCCAAGATAATCTCTGGTCCGTGGAAAGTGTTGCTGAAACTCAGTACATTCTTCCTTGACCGGCTTCCAGGAGTTCAAAATCTGGTCCCGCTGAACCGAATTGTATGAAAGCTGCAGCGATCCTTGACAGTTATTCATTCCTACTCATGTTAAACTGTGAAATGGGCTGTTCTTCCAGCTGTGCTGGGCCTCTGTCTCTGACAGGTGCCGACAGAAACTGCATGTTGCAAAGTTATCATCACAAAGGTGAAAGGCTGAACCAGACACTAATTGCAATAATTGGCAACTAGAACGTTATCCTAACTTTGAACTTTGAAACTAGGAATTAAGTATTTTCCATTCATATTATGAAGTTAATTCGAATAAAAGAGAATGCACAAAACAAGGAAGCTCTGCTAATCCTTTATAAATCGCTGGTTAGACTTCAATCTAGCATATCTAGCACCACATTATGGGAAGGACCTCAATGCTTTGCAGGGCTGCCAGATGAGATTTACTAGAATTGTACAAAGTTAAAAATCACACAACACCAGGTTATAGTCCAACAGGTTTAATTGGAAGCACACTAGCTTTCAGAGCGACGCTCCTTCATCAGGTGATAGTGGAGGGCTCGATCGTAACACAGAATTTATAGCAAAAATGTAAGCCCCCTGTGTTCTCTGTCTATGCCATGATGTTTAGATTGATTCTAATCTAAAAAGTAAGATAACGGAGTTTTACATAAATTCATGCAGTTTTTGAGCTCACAGTTCTGCATGAATGCATGCAGTTTTTGAGCAAAGTACAATGTACAAATTCACCCCACAACATATATGTGTGCATGTGGGTCTTTGTCTGTCTGTGTGTGTCTGTCTGTCTGGGGTGGGGGTTGTGAGTGTGAGAAAATGTGTGTGTGTGTGTGCTCAAACCGTCAGGAAATATATAAATGGCAGATTCATCAGCCGTACCAACAAGGTAGAGCAAAACATCACCCGTTCACAACGCAATGCCATCCAGGCTCAGAACCAATCACAACATTGTCATCAAACCTGCAGATAAAGAAGGAGCCATTGTCATTCAGAATAGAACAGATTACTGCAAGGAAATGTACTGACAACTGAACAACCAGGAACACTACAGGCAACTACCAGTTGATCCAACCAAAGAACACTCCTGAGAATTAAACACACTGATCAGAACTTTGGATCCAGTCCTTCAGAGCTCCCTATCTGCCCTCATCCCACGTACTTCTCGTGTAGGCGACTTCTACTGCCTTCCAAAGGTACACAAAGCCAACACACCAGGACGTCCCATCGTGTTGGGCAATGGGACCCTGTGTGAGAATCTCTCCGGCTATGTGGAAGGCATCTTGAAACCTATTTGTACAGGGGATCTCCAGATTCTGTCGTGACACTAGCGATTTCTTACAGAAGCTCAGCACCCACGGGTCAGTCGAACCGGGAACATTCCTCGTCACAATGGACGTTTCCGCACTCTACACCAGCATCCCCCACAATGATGGCATCGCGGCAACAGCCTCAGTACTCAACACCAACAACTGCCAATCTCCAAACACCATCCTACAACTCATCCACTTTATCCTTGATCACAATGTCTTCATCTTTGACAACTAGTTCTTCATCCAGATACACGAAACTGCCATGGGGACCAAATTTGCACCCCAATATGCCAACATTTTTATGCACAGGTTCGAACAAGACTTCTTCTCTATGCAGGATCTCCAACCAACACTGTACACCAGGTACATTGACGACATTTTCTTCCTCTGGACCCATGGCGAGGAGTCACTGATAAAACTACACAGTGACATCAACAAGTTTCATCCCACCATCCTCAAACTCACCATGGACTACTCTTGACTGTCTGTCTCATTCTTGGACACATGTGTCTCCATCAAGGATGGACACCTCAGCACCACACTCTACCGCAAACCCACAGACAACCTCACAATGCTACACTTCTCCAGCTTCCACCCAAAACATATTAAAACAGCCATCCCCTATGGACAAGCCCTACGCATACACCAGGTCTGCTCAGATGAGGAGGAACGTGACAGACACCTGGAATTACTCAAGGATGCCCTCACAAGAACTGGGTACGATGCTCAACTCATCGACTGCCAGTTCCGATGTGCCACAGCAAGGAACCGTAATGACCTCCTCAGGAGACAGACATGGTACAGGGTACCCTTCGTTGTTCAGTACTTCCCAGGGGCTGAAAAATTACGCCATGTTCTTCATGACCTGCAACACATTTTCAATGAGGATGAGCACCTCACCAAGACCTTCTCCCTACCTCCACTACTTGCTTTTAAACAACCACCAAACCTCAAACAGATCATTGTTCGTAGCAAGCTGCCCGGCTCTCAGGACAACTCCATACAACCCTGTCATGGTGGATGCCGCAAGACATGTCAGATTGTGGTCATAGATACCACTATTACGCGTGGGAACACCTCCCACCGTGTACATGGCAGGTACTCATATGACTCAGCCAACGTTGTCTATCTTATACGTTGCAGGCAGGGATGCCCGGAGGCATGGTACATTGGGGAAACCGAGCAAAGGCTACGACAACGGATGAATGGGCACCGCACAACAATTAACAGACAGGAGGGTTCCCTCCCAGTTGGGGAACACTTCAGTGGTCCAGGACATTCAGCCTTGGACATTCGGGTGACCATCCTCCAAGGTGGACTTTGGGACAGGCAGCAGAGAAAAGTGGCCGAGCAGAGGCTGATAGCTAAGTTCGGTACCCATAGGGAGGGCCTCAACCGGGACCTTGGGTTCATGTCACATTACTGGTGGTCACCATTGCACTGTACACACACACACAGATATTCCTACACACACACACTCTCACATACACACGGACACAGGTACACACAGACACGCACACAGACACCCACACACACCCTTATAGACACACACACTCCCACATGCACCCCCCCACAGACTTAAGACACTCTGCACTCACTACACACACACTTTCTCACACTCACAACCCCCACCCCAGACAGACATACACAGATAAAGACCCACATGCACACATATATTTTGTGGGGTGAATTTGTACTTGCAGGGTTACATTGTACTTTGCTCAAAAACTGCATGCATTCATGTAGAACTCCGTTATCTCACTTTTTAGATTGGAATCAATCTAAACATCATGGCATAGACAGAGAACACAGGGGCCAATACCTTCAACATATTGTCTAGCTATCACCATTGTTAACAGCTAACCTGAGAATGCAACTTTAAAAAAAAGGTTTTGTGATTTACACATGAAAGAAGTGAAACTATCACTGTATTCTAACAGATGAAAGGCTTAACAGACAATCAATTTTTCAATGTATAATTTCAGTTACATAACACTGTAAATTTTTGCTATAAATTCTGTTAGGATTGAGCCCTCCACTATCACCTGATGAGGGAGCGTCGCTCCGAAAGCTAGTGTGCTTCCAATTAAACCTATTGGACTATAACCTGGTGTTGTGTGATTTTTAACTTTGTACTCCCCAGTCCAACACCAGCATCTCCAAATCATGACTGCTAGAATGGTACTGATGAGGGACTTCAGTATATTGGGAGACTGGAGAAGCTGGAATTGTGTATCCTAGAATAAGCAAAGCTATAGGGAGACTTAATAGATTCAAACTCAATCTTGATATAGTAATTAAGGAAAAATTGTTTTCACTAGCTGAAGGGTCTGCTGCTAGGAAACTGAATAACCCCAGTAGGTAGAGCAACCTGTGGGGAGATAATTACTGTATGAAAACAAATGTTCTTATCTTGAAGGGACTAGCTGTCTGATAGTGCAACAAAAGCAGATTGAATAGTGTCGTTCAAAGAGAAATTGGACAAATACTTGAGAAGGGAAATGTGCAGGGTACAAGGAGCAAACAGGGTACAAGGAGAAAACAGGGTCAGGGGTCTACCTGAATGGCAGATTCAAAGACTCAGGGCAGCTAAGATTCATCGAGTTAACCCCTTCTGTGTTATGTAATTATAAGAAAGTTTGGACTGTAATGAAAACAATTTTCAGATCAAGAAACCTTTTCAAAACTGTCATTGTGAAGATAGCTGCATGTTTATACCTCCATCTTGGATGTTATTCGTGATCCCTTTCTACAAACATTGTGATTGGGTAAAATAATATTCAACAGGTTTCCAACCAAACCTGGTAAAAACAATGACTGCAGATGCTGGAAACCAGATTCTGGATCAGTGGTGCTGGAAGAGCACAGCAATTCAGGCAGCATCCGAGGACAGGCAAAATCGACGTTTCGGGCAAAAGCCCTTCATCAGGAATAAAGGCAGAGAGCCTGAAGCATGGAGAGATAAGCTAGAGGAGGGTGGGGGTGGGAGAGAGTGGCATAGAGTCTTCAGGGCTGAGGAAATGACCTGGGAGTTGCAATGAGAGAGAGACTCCCTGAGATTCTTGTAGAGAGAGGAGGAAAACTTCTTCAAGGCAGGCATCCTTGCAAGAGGATTCGCAGTAGGGTTAAAATCAACGAGGTAAAAACAATGACTGCAGATGCTGGAAACCAGATTCTGGATCAGTGGTGCTGGAAGAGCACAGCAATTCAGGCAGCATCCGAGGACAGGCAAAATCGACGTTTCGGGCAAAAGCCCTTCATCAGGAATAAAGGCAGAGAGCCTGAAGCATGGAGAGATAAGCTAGAGGAGGGTGGGGGTGGGAGAGAGTGGCATAGAGTCTTCAGGGCTGAGGAAATGACCTGGGAGTTGCAATGAGAGAGAGACTCCCTGAGATTCTTGTAGAGAGAGGAGGAAAACTTCTTCAAGGCAGGCATCCTTGCAAGAGGATTCGCAGTAGGGTTAAAATCAACGAGGTAAAAACAATGACTGCAGATGCTGGAAACCAGATTCTGGATCAGTGGTGCTGGAAGAGCACAGCAATTCAGGCAGCATCCGAGGACAGGCAAAATCGACGTTTCGGGCAAAAGCCCTTCATCAGGAATAAAGGCAGAGAGCCTGAAGCATGGAGAGATAAGCTAGAGGAGGGTGGGGGTGGGAGAGAGTGGCATAGAGTCTTCAGGGCTGAGGAAATGACCTGGGAGTTGCAATGAGAGAGAGACTCCCTGAGATTCTTGTAGAGAGAGGAGGAAAACTTCTTCAAGGCAGGCATCCTTGCAAGAGGATTCGCAGTAGGGTTAAAATCAACGAGGTAAAAACAATGACTGCAGATGCTGGAAACCAGATTCTGGATCAGTGGTGCTGGAAGAGCACAGCAATTCAGGCAGCATCCGAGGACCGGCAAAATCGACGTTTCGGGCAAAAGCCCTTCATCAGGAATAAAGGCAGAGAGCCTGAAGCATGGAGAGATAAGCTAGAGGAGGGTGGGGGTGGGAGAGAGTGGCATAGAGTCTTCAGGGCTGAGGAAATGACCTGGGAGTTGCAATGAGAGAGAGACTCCCTGAGATTCTTGTAGAGAGAGGAGGAAAACTTCTTCAAGGCAGGCATCCTTGCAAGAGGATTCGCAGTAGGGTTAAAATCAACGAGGTAAAAACAATGACTGCAGATGCTGGAAACCAGATTCTGGATCAGTGGTGCTGGAAGAGCACAGCAATTCAGGCAGCATCCGAGGACAGGCAAAATCGACGTTTCGGGCAAAAGCCCTTCATCAGGAATAAAGGCAGAGAGCCTGAAGCATGGAGAGATAAGCTAGAGGAGGGTGGGGGTGGGAGAGAGTGGCATAGAGTCTTCAGGGCTGAGGAAATGACTTGGGAGTTGCAATGAGAGAGAGACTCCCTGAGATTCTTGTAGAGAGAGGAGGAAAACTTCTTCAAGGCAGGCATCCTTGCAAGAGGATTCGCAGTAGGGTTAAAATCAACGAGGTAAAAACAATGACTGCAGATGCTGGAAACCAGATTCTGGTTCCAACCAAACCTATCTAAACAAAGGCTTCAGTGATGCAACATGACCTGACCTTACACTTGCATGTGGTAGACAGTGATGCTCAATTGACAGACACTGTGCTGCATTTAGCTCTATTCCCTAGGTGACTGATGTTTGTACATCCTGTTGGGAGTGTTCACCTTTCTCTAACAGTAAAACAATAAAGCCAGGAGGACAATTAGATGCTGTGGGGACACTCACATCAAATCACTGAGCCTGAAGCAGATACATTGCTCCCTCAACGGAAAGAGCAAAAGTGACTATGACTGAAGCTACCGAATGAACTGAAGCTTTTTGAAAACAAACCAAGAAAATCAAATATCAAATGGAGGAAAGAGAGTACAAGCCCTGTGGCTTCAGTTTGAAAAGTCCCCTCCTGGTTTCCTACAAAAGGTACAGGGATGAAGAGCTGTTGAATTGTAGGAGCTGATGTCCATTAAACTGCACTATTTGAAGCTGACCTTGAACAACATTCTACACTTTAGAGTGGGCGAGCTCTGTACTCAACATTTCCGTTTTAAAGAAAACAACTCACAGAATTATTAAACCAAGCTGTCCACTACAAAGTGGACAAAGATAGTTACATGATTTTAAAAAAAAATACTCCATTGTTTTCTTCCAAGTCTGTTTCCAAAAGAAACACCTTTGTCCACAGTCCAAAACTAGTCTCAAGAAAGCAGCAGCAGCCTTAGAAAAACTTACACCGTTGTAATTGTGGAAATTTGAATGATTATTTTGACTGTGAATTTCCTTAGCAAAAGTATGGTTGTTTATCAAAACTCAGATTTCTGGCCAGCCTCCAGCAATGACAATGGCAGCAGCTCAGCCAGTGAGAGTCATGAGAACAGGACTCCAGGCATTTTTCCAATTGCTTTTTTTCCATGGACTGCTTGCTGTGAATAATCAGCGCTTTGTGAAGCAGCTGAACCAAGCGGTAAAATGAGAGATGCACTACAACACAGGGGCCATGGAATGATGGTTGTCACGGCAACAACTGATCTCCTCTTCACAAATTTAGTGTTTGTACCTTGGAAATCGCACACACTGAGACGGAGAGGAGGCGCTCTGCTTCTCGTGGGCTTTGTTTTAAAAAAAGCCTTCCTCCAAAAGAAACTACGGCCCAACGAGAGAGTTAAGTCTGGATACAAAGATTCTGAGGCTGTCTTACTACTTTAAAGCTACTGCATTTCAGCAGCTTCACCACAGCCTTTAGCTTCAGTTTTCCAACAACATACAGCTAGACAATCTTACAGCTAATAGCACGTGGCTTAAAATATTCATTCCTCTTCCCCTTGTTTTTGAGAATGAAAATGCCATCACAGCAACGTAAACCTCACTGTTAAAGTGAACTGGAAAACACCACACAGAAAAGTGTATGACGAGAATCAGTTCAGCAAGGAAAAGCATTAAAAAAAAACTGCTTTTTTTTAGAAAAGGTACAGGGGAATGATAGATCATGAGACTAATTCGTTTAAATGAATGTTAATTCGTTTAAAATACAGATTTACCTAAATCAATCCATTTAAACAAGCAAATTATGGGACGGTATTCATAAAGCTGGTGTTAAACCTAAGTGTTCCTGTGGTAAAAAGGACATTCTTAAAACCTCAAACAGTTTATAACAAAAAGTATTTTTTACTTCCAAAAAATATTCTTTTAGCAAAGAAAACAAAAATTGGATGAATCGTCAAGAGTGGAATGCATTTTGTTCCTAAAATGAGAAATCATATCATTACAGCTTCATATCTTTTCTTGTTCAAATGATTCCTCTTTTTCCTGCATTTCTTTATTTCTGAGGAACCTCTGACCCTCTACCATTCAGGCTAGTGTCTCCCAACCATGAATAGCAGATCTGGATAAATAGATTGGCTTCATACACAATGCAAACCGTGGATAAAGGCACCTGGCCTTTAGGTTTTTAAGCAATGGCATACACATTTCAATCAAACAGTAGCCTTTGCTTTCAGTTCCACAAGGTAAGCGCATATTCTCCAGAGAACAAAGAATGCCTTGAATTTAAGGAGGGGCGGGCGGGGGGTTGCTTGTTCACTGTTATTTACATTGATAAGATCTTGTTCAGTAGGAATGATGTGGAGGAGCTGGTGTTGGACGGGGGTGGGTGGACAAAGTTAAAAATCACACAACACCAGGTTATACTCCAACAGGTTTATTTGGAAGCACTAGCTTTCGGAGTGCTGCTCCTTCATCAGGTGGTTCCGAAGGAGCAGCGCTCCAAAAGCTAGTGTTTTCAAATAAACCTGTTGGACTATAACCTGGTGTTGTGTGATTTTTTTTAACATTTATTAAGTCAACGTGAAAACTCCAGGCAACAAATTTTCACCTTTCCTTCAATAGGAGCTACTTGGAAGGATGCCTGAAGACATGTGCGAGTGTTTGAATGGGCCCTACGTAGCTTCCTCCCTCCCTCCCTCCGTTAGATGACCCTTGAGAGCTGTAAAATCTTTTCCTCCAGGTTCCCTGGACTGAAAGTCAGCATTGCACACACTGCCACATCAATACCCTAAAGAGTTTTCTAAACATATGAAACCAAAACAAATAATGGATGAAAGAACAAATGTAGTTTTTAAAACAAACAACTGCAACAGATTAACATGCTGGACTTTAACATCAACAAGTAACATCACTTAGTGAGAAAACTAAGAGGAAAATGAAAAATCTCTATCCCACTACTTGCTCACCCTTACAACTTACTGGGACAGTCATAGTTCTATAGGTACAACCATCTTCCACACCCATTGTGTTTGAAAATCCTATCAAACAATGCAGAGTGGCCAATTACTCCTTTGTTGAATTTAACGCGTGTTGCACAGTGGAATAGGAACCTATTTAAATAAGGCCACATCTTTTGGCACAGCATACACACGCACCATGCACTGCTTGAAAATTCACATGTGTTTACTGGAAGTAGAATGATAGAATCCTTACAGTGCAGAAAGAGGCCATTCAGCCTCTCAAATCTGCACTGACCCTCCAAACAACATCTCACCTTACCCCATCCCCATAACCCCGCATTTACTCATGGCTAATCCACCTAGCCTTTCCATCCTTGAACATGACGGACAGTTTTAGCATGGCCAATCCACCTAACCTGCACCTCTTTGGATTGCGAGAGGAAACCAGAGCACTGGAGGAAACCAACACAGACACTGGCAGAATGTGCAAGCTCCACACAGACACTTGCCCGAGTGAGGCTGGAATCAAAGCTGGGATCCTGGTGCTATGAAACAGCAGCACTAATCACTGAGCCACTGTGTCTTCTGTAGCACCAACATTTAAACAGGTTTGTTGCCAATATGATTAAATAGGAACAATAACTAACTTGAGGGAATGAGGCCTGAGGCTTGGCACAGTTATGTCTGAGACGTGGACAGTAGTGGGGGAGAGCTGTAAGTGGGAGGGAGACTGTGATTCGTCTCTCTCTATCACCATACTGCCCTAAGCACTCTCCATTACTGTCCTCCCTCCAGGCCCTCTTCTCCATCCCCCCCCCCCCCCCCCAACACTGGCCTCCTTTCACCTTTATTCTTCCCCTGCTTCCTCACTCTCTTTCCCAACACTGTTCTCATTTCTTCCTGCCTATCCTCACTAGCCCCCTGCTGAATTCTGTTTCAGGACTGTGTTTCCTTTCTGTGCATGCTCAGTTCCTTGGCATATGACATCATCACGATTCTACTTGGTGACATTGCATTGGTGGATTTGCAGACACTCACATTCCCACAGCCGTGTGTATGTGCAGCCAAAAGCCATATCAGGGGTCAGCAGATATAGGCTTTAAGTCATTCGGCTCCATAAAGATCGGCACCATGGTTTCGGATGACAAGATCACATGATACCTTCTCCTCTCTGTAATATTCTATTGTTTAATTGATCGGTTGATAATATTAGTCTGTTGACTGATCTATGTTCAGTGTGCTCTAGTGATTAAGCCTGATTGTAGCTTATGAGGTACAAAGTATAGAAAAGCTTCCAAAGGAAAGACCAAAGTGGCCAGAGCTCATGTGAGGAGACATTGTGTAATTGAAGAGATATTTTAAATTAAATTCATGTACTGAAAACAAGTCTCTCAATTGTTCAGAAGTAAATCAGATATATAAAGTCCAGAACAAACCAACAGACCTGAGCAGACTTGAGTGAGAGATTAGCTATTCCAGTTCCAACAAATGTCAGCAAAACTGGAACAAGTGGGATAACAAATTCTGGTCTCCACAACACGAGAAGCCCTTAATACATAATATGACCCTCACATCCTTCCTAAAACGTAAGGAACAGAACTGGATGCAGCACTCTAGGTGTGAGCTACCCAGAGCTTTGAAAATATGCAGCATAACCTCCCCACCTTTGACAGGGTAGGATCATTATTTCAGATTAAAATGCAATTTGAGGGTTCATGCTTCTAACTTTTTCAAATTTATACTCCATGACAAATTGCATTACCAATCTCAGAATTACTTTTTAAAAGTATCTTTCTCAGGTTTAAATGTTTATATTCTTAGATCTGACACCTTTCCCTTGCAAAGTGAGGGTCCTGTGGAGTGCTGTGTGCCTAGCATCGTAAGTGTACTCATCGTAGCCTACTTTACTGGGTCCGCCATGTGGTTTGTATTGACAATTCCTGTCTACTCTACCGCCAGCACAGCACGGACATCCCAAATTTAAACAGAGGTATATTCTGGGAACCAACCTCAGAGAGTGTAAACTGGATCCCGCTGGAATAAGCAATCTTGGGACAGACACATGTGGAGAAGTTTAAAGCAATTTCAACATTTGAGGAGAACGGTGTGAAAAGCAGTTAGGAAAATTGAGCTTGGCTCAAGGCCAATGTCTTCACCCGTTCATCCAACACTAATTTCATTATTTGCAATTGGTTATGCAAACCAAGTCACACGAGAAGACACCAAGCTAAACCAAGGTGGGGGGGAGGGAACAAACAGTCTTTTTAAGTTTGCTGTTTAAGTGAGAGAATCTATCCAGTACCTTCACCAAGTACAAAAGCTTTTCAATTCCTCCTTTTTGCACATTCCCCATTAGTTCATTAGTAGCTCTTACAGGACTGAAGTACCTGGTTTAAAAATTGCAGCCACTTTTCCAGACAGCAGAGACAGCACGCACAGCATTTAACCAGACATCTGGCACAGGCACCTTCCTAAAAAGAGAGACAGCAAAACACTCCATCAAATCCAAACACTGTCAAATCCAGCACACATGCAGCCCCATGTGAGTCTTGCTCATTATTCTTGAAAACCTTTGTTTTATGTTTAGGATGGCAATGCATTCAGTCTTTTTTTTAACTTCCAAGTTGAGAACCAAGAAACAGAGCCAAGGCCATAATTCAGGAAAACAATTTGAAAAATGTTACAAGAGGAAATAAGTTCTCAGTGTTACACTCTGCCATGTGCTTTAGAGAAATCAGAATTGCAAAACATAGGCAACAGTGTCGCAGGTCAGCAGTTAAGCAAAAGGTCAGGCTGGTCAGAATGGATTAGGTCAGAGCTTATGAGGCGATGGATAATTTCTCAGCAGCAGCTTCACAAATTTTGGAAGTGCCACACAAGGGCAATAGATTATTTGTGTTATAACAGCTACAAGGAGGTGGTGGAGTGAATGGTAACAGAGATTGCCTGGATATAGCACAGGGGTTTAAAGGCATGTATCTGGAGGACAATGGGAAGGAACACTACCACAAAAGACAGACCTGCAGTTCTGAGGAACTTTCATGACAACCAGCCCTCTTAAAATACTTCATATTCAATTAAATACTTTCGGAATGTAGTCTTTGCTGTAATGTGGATGACGTGGCGGCCAACTTGCACACAGCAATGCATATAAACGTCAATGTGATAATGACCAGCTAATAGTTTTTTTGTGTAATCTTGATGAAGGAGTATATATTGGCCAGGATACTGCTTTGCTACCACTTTAAAAGCAGATTTTATCTATGAGCGTAGGTTCAGGATGACATCACATGACCAACAGACACAAAAGGTTCAAGAAGCAGCATGTCAGATTAATGAAGTGTATATAAATTCATCTGAAACCACAAATTAGTAGTTTGCCTATGAAGTAAGCCAGTTTGAAATTTTCATGTTAATTGCACCCATGTTAATTCCCACTCCAGTTTGAGAGTGATAATTCTGTGTTAAGGAACATACAGCATTATAGATACCCAAGATAACTCCCCTGCTCTATGGTGGAATGGTGCCATAGCAGCTTTTACATTCACCCCAGAGAACAGACAGACCTGTAATTTAACATCTCTTCCACCTCTGACCTTGCACTCTCTCAGCACTGCACTCGGATGTCTGATGACTGATTTATAAAGGATAGGAGCCCCGCTGGACCACTGTGTGAGGTCCAGTGTGCACAATAACCCACGTGATGAATTGGTCTGGCAGATGTCACAAAATCAACTCAAGACTTTACATTTGTGTATTCCCTCTACTGTTCGAGCCCAATGTAAAGAGTGAGACAAAGGCAGTTGCATCAGATATCACAATCTTTCAAACAAGAGGTAACTGGCCATTACACATGGGGACAAAGAAAGTACTGGTGCCTTTTTAAATTAAATTCATGCACAGGATGAGGGCACCGCTGACTAGACCAGCATTTAGTGCCCATCTCTAATTACAGTTAAGAGTTCACCACATTGCTGTGGGTCTGGAGTCACATGTAGGGCAGACCAGTTAAGGATGGTTTCCTTCCCTGAGTGATGTTAATGAACCAGATGGGTTTTTCCTGACAATCGACAATGGTTTCATGGTCATCATTAGACTCTTAATTTCAGATTTTTTAAATTGAATTCAAGTTTTACTATCTACCACCGTGGGGTTCAAATCAGAGTCCCCAGAACATTATGTGGGTCTCTGGGTTAACAGTGTAGTGATAATAACACTAGACCATCACTCATCCTTTATATAAATGGCAGGGGGCAGGGGAATGGAATCTCATAGAAGCCTATAAAAATCTAACAGGACTAGACATGGTAAACACAGGAAGGATGTTCCTGATGACTGGGGAGTCCACAGCCAGGAGTCACAGTCTAAAGGCATGGAATAATCCATTGAGCTCTGAGCTGAGGAGTTATTTCTTTGGCCAGATAGTGGTGAGCCTGTGCAATTCTCAGCCCAGAAAGTAGGTGAGGCCAAAACATTGGGTGTTTTAAGGAGGACTTAGATACAGTTCTTAGGACTAAAGAGATCACAAAATGAGGAGAAAGTGGGAATAGGGTACCGTAAGACCATAAGATACAGGAACAGAATTAGGCCATTAGCAGTCATCAGCTCCGCCATTCGATCGTGGCTGATATGTTTCTCAACCCATTCTCCTGCCTTCTCCCTGTAACCCTTGATCCCCCTACTATCAGACTTGGCCTGTGTCGTCTTCTGTGGGAATGAGTTTCATGGATTCATGGTCCTCTGGCTGGAGAAATTTCTCATCATTTCAGTTAGAAAAGATCATCCTTTCACTCTGAGGCTTTGCCCTCAGGTCCCAGTCTCTCCTACTAGTGGTAACATCTATCAGCCCACTCTATCCAGGCCTCTTAGTATGCTGTAAATTTCAAATATGACCCCTCATCCTTCTAAATGCCATCGAGTACAGACCCAGAGACCTCAACCACTCCTGGCAGGACAAGCCCTTCATCCCTGGGATCAGTCTTGTAAACCTTCTCTGGAGTCTCTCCAAGACTAACACATTCTTCCTTAGATACCAGGCCCGAAACTGCTCACAATATTCTAAATGCGATCTGACCAGAGCATTACACAGCCTCAAAAGTACATCAGTGTTCTTGTTTACTAGCCCTCTTGAAATAAATGTGAACATTACATTTGCCTTCCTAACTGCCAACTGAACCTGCATGTTAACCTTAAGAGAATCCTAAAATAGGATTCTCAAGTCCCATTGTGCTTCAGATTTCCAAAACCTTTCCCCATATAGAAAATGTTTACACCTCCATTCTTCTTACCAAAATGCAGCAAGTCTCATTTTCCCACACCGTATTGCACCTGCCACTTCTTTGCCCGTGCTCCCAGCATCTCCAAGCCTTTCTGCAGCTCTCCACTGCCTCCACACTAGTGTCCCTCCACCTACCTTTATGCCATCTGCAAACTTAGCAAAAGTTCCTTCATCCAGATCTGAAATGGATTATGTGAATAATTGTAGTCGCAACACTGACCCCTACGGAACTCCAATAGGTGCTAGACTGGGTCTGCAGCAGGTGGTGAAGGAACCAAGAGGGGAAAACAAACTTGACCTCATATTCACCATTCTGCCTGCTGCAGATGCATCTGTCCATGACAGTATTGCTAAGAGTGACAGTATCAGTCAGAGCGACCGTTACACAGTCCTTGTGGAGATGAAGTCTAGCTTCATATTGAGAATAACCTCCGTCATGTTCTGTGGCACTATCACTGTGCCAAATGGGACTGATGTTGAACAGATCTAGCAACTCAAGACTGGGCTTCCATGAGGCACCATGGACCACCAACAGCAGCACGGATTGTACTCCAGTACAATCCGTAACCTCATGGCATATCCCCCACTCAACCATTACTATCAAGCCAAAGATCAGCCCTGGTTCATTGGAGAGTTGAGGAGGCCAGGAGCAGCACCAGGCATACCTAAACATGAGGTATCAACCGGATGAAGCTACCAAATAGGACTATTAGCATGCAAAACAGCATAAGCAGCAAGTGATAGACATATCTAATTGATCCTACAGCCAACAGATCAGATCTGATCTCTACAATCCTGTCACATCCAGTCGTGAATAGTGGTGGACAATTAAACAGCTCACTGGAGGAAGAAGCTCCATAAATATCCCCAACCTCAATGACGAAAGAGCCCAGCACATCAGTGCAAATGGTAGTGCTGAAGCATTCGCATCAATCTTCAGCCTGAAGTCTTAAGTGGATGATCCAGCTTTGATCCATCCAATGACCTCCAGACGAGACTTCAATTTCCCAGGAAATGCCTTCACAGTCTGCTACACTGGGGATCCCCAAATGCAACTTCCATCTACATTGGAATCATGACTGGCCAGTGGAAAATCCAGATCAATTAATGACAAAGGACAGAGGCACTGGAGAAGGAAGGCATTAAAATTCCAACAGAAGGAAACATAACAATGTACGGACAGGAGCTGGTTTTGGAGGTGGGAAGCACAGGGTGGGAGACAGGTTAAACCTTTGTTCACATTTTCCCAATATTTTCCGTGCTTCAATATTATCTACACCTTCACTCCCATGGGACTTTTGAGTAATAGGTTAATATCTCCCTAACCCTTCATCATCTTGCGCCAATGCCATCACACTGTTCCATTTTAAAGTTACAAATGAAGGGAATGTGGGATAACTTCACCAACACATTCCAGCCTGACATTAAATTTACCTGGACCATCTCTGACACCTCCCTCCCCTTCCTGGACCTCCCCGTCTCCTTTAATGATGACCGACTTGACACTGACATTTTTTACAAACCCACCGACTCCCACAGCCACCTGCATTACACCTCTTCCCACCCTACCTACTGCAAAAATGCCATCCCGTATTCCCAATTCCTCCGCCTCCGCTGTATCTGCTCCTAGGAGGATCAGTTCCACCACAGAACACACCAGATGGCCTCCTTCTTTAGAGACCGCAAATTCCCTTCCCACGTGGTTGACGATGCCCTCCAACGCATCTCGTCCACATCCCGCACCTCCACCCTCAGACCCACCCCCTCCAACCGTAACAAGGACAGAACCCCCCCCCAGTGCTCACTTTCTACCCTACCAACCTTCGCATAAACCAAATCATCCGCCGACATTTCCGCCACCTCCAAACGGACCCCACCACCAGGGATATATTTTCCTTCCCACCCCTTTCCGCCTTCCGCAAAGACCGTTCCTTCCGTGACTACCTGGTCAGGTCCACGCTCCCCAACAACCCACCCTCCCGTCCTGGCACCTTCCCCTGCCACTGCAGGAATTGCAAAACCTGCGCCCACACCTCCTCCCTCACCTCCATCCAAGGCCCTAAAGGAGCCTTCCAATCCAAAGTTTTACCTGCACATCCACCAATATCATTTATTGTATCCGTTGCTCCCGATGCAGTCTCCTCTACACTGGGGAGACTAGTCACCTCCTAGCAGAATGCTTTTGGGAACATCTCTGGGACGCCCACACCAATCAACCACACCGCCCTGTGGCCCAACATTTCAACTCCCCCAGCTGAGGACATGGAGGTCCTGGGCCTCCTTCACCGCCACTCCCTCACCACCAGACGCCTGGAGGAAGAACGCCTCATCTTCCGCCTTGGAACACTTCAACCCTAGGGCATCAATGTGGACTTCACCAGTTTCCTCATTTCCCCTTCCCCCACCTCACTCCAGTTCCAAACTTCCAGCTCAGCACTGTCCTACCTGCCTATCTTCTTTTCCACCTATCCACTCCACCCTCCTCTCTGACCTATCACCTTCATCCCATCCACCCATTGTACTGTTTGCTACCTTCCCCCTTCCCTGACCAATCACCTTCATCCCCACCCCCACTCACCTATTGTACTCTATGCTACTTTCTCCCCACCCCCACCCTCCTCTCACTTATCTCTCCACCCTTCAGGCTCTCTGCCTTTATTCCTGATGAAGGGCTTTTGCCCGAAACGTCGATTTTACTGCTCCTCGGATGCTGCCTGAATTGCTGTGCTTTTGCAGCACCACTAATCCAGAATCTGGTTTCCAGCATCTGCAGTCATTGTTTTTACCAGGGATAATTGCAAAGATCAAGTAACGCTTCATTTGAACTGTGTACATTTGGTTGGTGAGGAATAAAGCATTGAAACAGAGTCTAAGAAAATAGGGAGGTGATGGCTTAGTGGTATTATTGCTGGACTGTTAGTCAGGAGACCCAGGTATGTCCCAGGGACTTGGGTTTGTATCCCACCAAGGCAGACGTGGAACTTGAACTCAAAATTCTATAATTAAGAGTCTGATGATGACCATGAAACCATCATCAATCAATTCCAATTGTTGGAAAAACCCATCTGGTTCATTAATAACCTTCAGGGGAAATCTTTACCTGGTCTGGTGTACGTGTGAGTCCAGACTCACAGCAATGTGTTTGACTCTTTATTGCCCCCTGGCTAACTGGTGATGGGCAATAAGTACTGGCCTAGCTAGTGATACCCTCATCCCATGAATGAATAACCAAAAATCACTTCCTTCAAAGTGTTGTTGTTGCAAATTTGCCATGCTTATTTTTGAAATTGTAAAACATATGAAAAGCCAAAGAAAATGATGGGAACCAGGATAACACCTTCAGGATGAGCTGCATCAAAGAACACAGTCTCACTGAAAGAAAATATCTCGATCCAAGGGTGTGACCTCTCTTATGCACACCCTCTTTTACAAACATCAATAGATCTAGTACTGTCCAATCTAATTCAAAGATTGATTTGCAAGCAAGGCTCCAGCTTTGTGAATATCATTTTAAATAAATGTGGGAGATGACATTGTGAAACCATTTCAGTGCACAAGATTTTCTAATGCCAGGAGCAGATCACAGAGTGATTAGCAGGGGTCACCTCCCTAACACTGCAATCGATGACTCATCTCACTCAACTAAACACAGCAAACTGGAGAAACTCAGCAGGTCTGACAGCAGCTGTTGAGAGAGAAACAGAATGAACGTTTCGAGTCTGGTATGACTCTTCTTCAGAACTGAGCACCCTGCCAGTTCCTGGCCGTTACTGCCAACAGAATGACTGGAACAGGAATGAACTGCATAAAGGCTGAGCATTTAGAATTGAAGACAAAAAGACCTATTACTAGCAGTTGAATCTGACTAGACCCAACATTTTTTGTACAGAGTTCACAAGCACCTTTTGCACTTCAGTAAAGTGTGTTGCTGCTTATCAAGAGTCATAAGACCATTACTATAAATGGCGATGCTCCCTTTAAAACATCAAAAACACTGCAACTGAATCCCAAATCTGGCTCTTATCTTACCTTTCCCTTCAGACTGCTGTGAATGTACACCAGAACAATCCGTGGAATCCTGACAAGAGTGATTAGAAGTGAACCTTTAACAACCGTTCCCAGATGGTAATTAAAGAGCCTTGAAACAGAAGTGAGGATTGGATGGCTGGGTGGATTCTTTTTGTCCCTGAGGAAAGAATTCGGTGATTGTGAATTAGATTGAGCTCTCCAGCAAAGCAAACCAAAACAAATGTTAAATGCGAGCAAGTCATGGTGTGTAAATCAAGTCAGAGAGTCCAACATGTTCAACTGCTGATGGTGTTCGGTGAGGAGTTGCTGGGAGTCGGTGCTGGAATTTGGGGGAGGAGGAAGAGGGAATGGAAATGATAGAAAAGTTACAGTTCTGGTCCCAGTGAGGGGTTGGTGCAACAAGATCCTGGTGGTCTACTGCAGGGCAATCATAGAATCATAAAATCCCTACAGTGTGGAAGCAGGCAACTTGGCCCATCGAGTCCACACTGACCCTTTGAAGAGCTTCCCACCCAGATCCACCCCTACCCTATCCCAGAAACCCTGCATTTCCTCTGGCTAATCTACCTAGCCTGTATATCCCTGGACACTATGGGCAATTTAGTGTGGCCAATCCACCTAACGTGCACGTCTTTGGACTCTATGTCTATCTTCTCTCGGAAATAAGATTGAAACAAAAGGTAATGGAAGAAGCATGCTTGTGTGGTTGGAGGCTTGTAACCAAAGAGTTTTCTTCAAGTTTAGTATTGGTACCTCTTTTCCAGTTGCATACCACTGATCTGGAATTGTATATCGGAGATGCAATTTTCAAATAACATAAAAATTAGCCAGATCATTGACAGTGAGGAAGAAGTCTGTAGACTGCAGGATGGTCTAAATCCACTGGTCAGCTGGGGCAGAAAACCACGTGCTCAAAAGAAAACTAGGTTCATTCTCCACCCTTTCTCCCCTCCACAGGATCTACAGACCGCTGAGATAAAAGAATTCTGGAGATTCACTGCCCCCAGGAGAAGAAATTCCTCCTCATCTCTGTTCTAGCTGGGATTACTCTGAAATGATGACCTCTGGTTGTTAACGGTCCCATAACGGGGAAACAGTTTCTCTATGAACAACTTGTCCAGCCTCCGAAGAATATTTTCGGTTATTATGAGGAACTGAGTATAAAGGTACAGATGCTATGCTTTAGTTATACAGGAACATTGCTGAGACCACATCTCAATAATATGCGAGGCTTTGATCTCCTTATTTAAGGAAGATGTACATGCATTAGTGGTGGTTCAGAGAAAGTTTACTTACATTGACACCTGGATTGAATGAGTTGCCTCATGAGGAAAATTGTACTGACTAGGTTTATTTCCATGGGAATTTAGAAGAGAGAGGTTGCTTTGTTTGAAGTTTAAGAGATCCTGAATGCTTTTGACAAGTTGAATGTTGAAAGGATATTTCATTTTGTGGATGAGTCAGAGCTGAGGAGCATTCTAAATATTAGCAGTTGCCTTTTTAGGATCTCCTACAGAATCATATCACACAGATATAGATGATTGTGTTTTTTCCCTCAGAGCGGAGTAACTTTAGAGGTCTCTGCCTCAGAAGAGGTCATTGAATATTTTTAAGGTGGGGCAGAAGGATCCTTTTGAAGAGTCATACCAGTCTCCAAACATTACTTGGAGAAAGTGAGGACTGCAGATGCTGGAGATTAGAGTCGAGAGTGTGGTGTTGGAAAAGCACAGCAGGTCAGGCAACATCCGAGCAGCAGGAGAGTCGATGTTTTGGGTGAAAGCATTTCCTCAGGAATTATTACTTGTGTTCCTCACTCCACAGATGCTGCCAGACCAGCTTCTCCAGCATTCTCTTTGTTTTTTGTAGATAGACTCTTGTTAGGCAGGGGAATCGAGCGTTATCAGAGGTAAACAGGAATGCGAGCTTCAGAACACAAACACCTCTTATTGATGGCAGAGCATGCATGAGGGGGAAATGGCTCATGTTTGCTCCTCATTCATATGTTTCTATGGATCATTACATCAGTTCGGAGGCAAGATGCAGGAAATGAAAGGATCACCAATGTCAGAAGGATCAGTCTCCCATAAGGGCTTTTGCCAGAAACGTCAATTTTCCTGCTCCTCGGATGCTACCTGACCTGCTGTGCTTTTCCAGCACCACTCTAATCTAAACTCAGTCTCCCATACTCCTTCCCCAATTCCCCATGGAAATCTTTGGTAAACAAAGTCCATCCATCACCAGCAGGTTATAGGTCATCAGAACACACCCATTACAGAGAATTTATGCTCAATTGCACTTTTAGATTATTTCTAACCTATTTATTTAATGGCAATTTATATTTTCTCATGTACAAAGCTTGTTAAAGGTAGCAAGAAATTGCAGTGCAAATTGAGCTTAAATGCTGAGCTCTTTCAATTGAAAACCTCCAGTATAATGAATCATAGAATCCCTACAGTGTGGAAGCAGGCCATTTAGCCCAAGTCCACATCGACCCTCCAAAGAGCATCCTGCCCCCTAGACTATCCCTGTAAACCTGCATTTCCCATGGCTAACTGACCTAGCCTGCACATCCCTGGACACTACAGGCAATGTAGCATGGCCAATCCACTTAGCCTACATAGGACAATTGATTAGGAAACTCACACAGTCATTGGGAGCTGAATCGAACCTGGGTCCTTGGCACTGTGAGGCAGCAGTGCCAACCACTGAGCCACCGTGCCACCCCTAAATGATGTAAAGATTACCCAAGCACTAATGAATCCATCGGCTGACTGTTCAGAATCATCACCTTCCTAACTGAAGATCTTTTGGTCAACATTTGATCAGCAGTACATTGTTATCTACCTCCTGACTTTTGAGAGCTATTTTAACGAGCTCAAATTACTACCCAAGATCCTCATTCAGGGGTATCCACCCTCTAGTGATCAGAAATTCAGGACCACAATTTTCTGACAATCGAAATTGGACATTAGTTTTCAAAACTTGATAACTCTTTCCATTCAAACATATTGACTGGTGTCAACATCAAGGTCTTGCCGATCAGGCAGACCGTGGGTAAAATTGAGAACTAGATGCCTCATTTTCTGGCCCAGGGTATGCCTTAGTTCCAGAGTACCATTCTGTACCAGTAAATTTCTCATAGACAGATATAGGGCAGATGTTAGAGGTAGTTTCTTTACTCAGAGAGTAGTAGGGCGTGCAATGTCCTGTCTGCAACAATAGTAGACTCGCCAACTTTAAGGGCATTTAAATGGTCATTGGATAAACATACGGATGAAATTGAAATAGTGTAGGATAGATAGACTTCAGATTGGTTCCACAGATTGGCGTAACATCGAGGGCCGAAGGGCCTGTACTGCGCCGTAATGTTTTATGTTCATAATGTCTTACAGCCCAAAAATACTTTGGAAATGTCACGGTTGCAGTGGAGGAAGAACCAATATTTCTCGTCCTTGTAGTGAAGCCATACTGATTTGCAGGTAATGATTGAGAGATGAGATGTCAAAACCATTCAACACAACAGCATGGGTCTTCTTGACCAACTCCTACCTGTTGAAGTAGCAGCACACAACAGCCCCCGCAATTGTTATCTGCTGACATGCAACGAGAAATTCACTGGTCCAGATCAGTCCAATTACATGGTACCACCACATGTACCGTATGCCAGACAATGGTCTGTACTCAACCAGATTGTCTGCAGTAACATGAACATTACCTGGAGATTTATAAAAAAACAAAACATGAAATACAGAAACACAAAAATCAGAAAGGTACAACATGTTGCACTGACATAACATTTATTACTCAAGATCCTGGTGTTGGACTGGGGTGTACAAAGTTAGAAATCACACAACACCAGATTAAAGTCCAACAGGTTTATTTGGAAGCACTAGCGTTCGGAGCGCTGCTCCTTCATCAGGTGGTTGTGGAGTATAAGATCGTAGGACACAGGACTATGACCTGGTGTTGTGTGATTTTAAACATTTATTACATCAGCATGAAAACTCCACGCAAGAAATTTCACCTTTCCTTCAAACCGAAACTGATCAGCATTTGGTAACGAACAAAGTGGCTTGCCAAAGTCAAGAAGCAAATGAAATTATCAAGTCTCAACTGCATGGTAAAATAGGCTGCAATGATCTACAAGGGAAGACGAGTCGAGATTAGAGAGTGCTGGAAAAGCGCAGCAAGTCAGGCAGCACCCGAGGAGCAGGAAAATCAACATTTTGGGCAAAAGCCCTGATGAAGGGAAGACAGAGGGCCTGGTGGTATTTATCCAGAGGTCCAGGTAAGGTTTTGGGTTCAAATCCTGCCACAGTAGAATGTGACTTCTATAAAATAAATCTGGGATTACGATTTGATTGTCAGGAAAAGCCCATCCTGTTCATTGATGTCCTTCTTTAAGGAGGGAAACAGCCATCCTTACCCAGTCTGGCCGACATGTGACTTCAGACCCACAACAATGTGGTTGACTCTTAACTACCCTCTGGGACGGGCAATAAATGCTGGCCTAGCCAGCTATGCCCACAGCCTGAGAATTAATAAAACATAGCCCCTGAAGTATTTATTTCGAGCAGCAGAAATATACATCATTGAGGTTCTTGGGCTGTTTATTTCACTTTATATTTTTTAATTTATTTTCTTAATTGAGTCAAATGTTTGCTGCCTGAAACCTCAGAAGGAGCATCTCCCACCTCCTTCCACTGTCTGAAAGGCCTGAGTGGGGTATATCGATGGGTTTTAAGGAGAAAATTCATTCAATGTGTGTTCATCATTCACACCAAAGCCTGGCCAAAGGAAGATACATTTTGTGGAGAGGTGGGTAATGCCTTAACAAGTGCCAGCTTTCTGTGTTTTATTTGGTACATTTTCCAAAAGTTTGCAATCAAAATTCCTTCACCTTTACATCGATATTACACAGTAGCTTGTAGGTACAGGATTGAATTTCACCTTTGACAACTGCAATTCAGAGAAATAATTCACTGGTTATAAAGCACTGTTGGATGTCCTGAGGCAGTAATAGCTTGCTGAGTGCAAATGCAAGCACATTCTTACTTAAAGCTGGAGTGAATGTTGTAGTTATTGAAATATGTTAGAGCAGACAAATAACAGTCCTTTCCTCAAAGGCTCCTTTGCAGTGTTCAAACACAATAGGAAGCTTCCTCAACATGTTCTGATCTGGAAGAATTGCATTTTCTGTATTATCGAACAAAGAGACTATGGGGAGGGCGGGCCTGGATAGGGGAGCAAGGGGTACTTCAGCAAGGTTGGAGAACTGGGTGGGCTGTGGGTGAAGGGGGGGGTTAGAGGCAGGGCTGGGAGAGAAGGAGGGAAGGGCAAGACAGAGCTGAGGTCTGAGGTAATAGGAGGGGGAACAGATACGGAGAGAGACACTGACTGAGGGAGGCGAGAGAGACATGGGCAGGGAGTGCTGAGGAGGTGTCGGTGGAGGAGGAGAGATTGTGTAGGGCCCGAGGATTGGTGGTGGTGGTTGAAATAGAGGGTAGGGGAAACAGAGATGGGATTGTAGGGAGTGGGAAGACAGAGTGGGGAGGGAAAGCTGGACAGAGGAGAGAGATCTGAGGGTGTGGGGAGAGATCGAGTGATGAGAGGTACATGAAGGTGTAGAGAAAAGAAGTTGGCAGGGGGAAAAGAGAGTTGGGGAGTGGTGAATTGGGGCATTAAAAGGTTGGATGAATAAATGTTGGGAGAGAGAGAGAGGGTGGGGGGGAAGAGAGAGGGGAGAGATGGAATGCAGGGGGAGAGAGAAGGAGAAGGGGCAGTGGGGAGGGAGAGGGAGGGGGGTAAGGGAGAGAAAGAGGTAGAAGAGAGGGAGGGAGGGAGGGGATGGGGAAGAGAGTGGGGGCAGGGGAGAGAGAGAGAGGGGATGGATGGAGAGGCAGGGGAGATAGAGAGGGATGGGGTGAGGGGGGGGAAGAGAGGGGCATGGAGAGAGAGGGATGGAGGGAGAGAGAGAGAGAGAGGGCTTTGGGGGAGGGGGGCATTGGGGGGAAGAGAGGGGGCAGGATGAGAGAGTGGTGGGGGAAGAGATGGGGGCAGGAGAGGGGTGTGTAAGTGAAAAAGGAGAAGAAAGTGTAGAGAGGTGGGTGAGAAGGCTTAGGAGAAGTGAAGGAGGAATGAGGGGAGTGTGAGGAGGTCAGAGGAAGCTGACCAGAGGGAACAAGGTGTGAAGGAGTGGTCAAGAGTGGCGGCAATGGGGTTACAAATGGGACGAGCAAGGGGATGATGAGGGACAAGAGGAGATGAGATTGGGGCAAGGGTCCAACAGTTATAGCCCATTAGGAGAAAGATAGGGACTTTGTGGGCAAGAGGGAAGTAAGGCAAAGAAATGGTGGAGAGGGGACATTCTGGGAGAATGAAGAAAAGACAGAAGTGGGGGGGAGTAAAACAATCAGATGCTGCAAAACAAAGAGTTTTGGATTTTTGATGGGAATCGACAGCAGGAGGAGAGAAAGACAAATGTTATTTTACTTATGTTTGCGCAAATTCCCATTGCAAATTAGTTAGTTAATTAATAGCTTGTGGAAGACTAGAGGTAATGATTTACAACAACACTGGATGGTCACTTCTGATTTCCTGGAAACAAAGTCTGGGTCTGTTTATAATCAACAGTTACAGCTTTTGACAGGCAGTACAGAGGCGCCACCGTGTGATGGGTTATGGGAGGCACAGTAACCTCAGCACAGTCTTACAGCTGGCAAAGGATTTGCCAACCAGATACTTAACCCATCCTGGAGAAAAAGGATAAGCACATCGCTAGACCCAGTTGATTAAAGTAAAACTGACCCGAAATTCATTTTAAAATGAGAAAATGTTATCTGGCAGTGGGGCATGTTCCACTTCTGTTAGGCACATAAACTGTGTCACAACATCAACAGGCTTTAGGGCAGCTTTACTGCAAACACAATGCCAAAGCATGGTGGCTCAGTGTTTGGCACTTCTACCTCACAGCACCAGGGATCCTGGTTCAATTCCACCCTCATGTGACTGTCTGTGTGGAGTTTGTTCATTCTCCTTGTGTCTGTGTGGGTTTCCTCCCACAGTCCAAAGATGTGCAGGTTAGGTGGATTAGCCCATGGGAAACATGGAGCCAAGTTCGAGGGGTGGGTCTGAGTGGGATGCTCATTGGAGGATAGATATGGACTCAATGGGTCCCATGCGGTAAGGATTCCATTAGTGCTACATAGACCGACACGCTGCAGTTGGCTGAGGTCACATGTAGCTTTGGTGGGCTTTTGACACACTATGATTGGTAAACCCTTCTGTTCCCATCCTTTTAACAGCATCCACTTTTCCATCCAAGTATGGAAACCAGGGTTTTCGCTGACAAACGCAGCCAGCACATGATTCAACAAGCAGAAGGAGCACAGAGCAAGCTGAAAGGGTAGAGAAATAATGTACATGGATGGTGCCAGAAACGCATGGGTACACATACCAGGAAAGGACTGACTGACAGCTGGCTTTCCCTTCAGCTACAACAAGATACGGGGGAGGGGAAGACAGACCTGATGGAGGTCTGTAAAACTCTGAAAGGTGTTGATAGACTGGATGCAGGGAAACAGCAAAATTAATGGCCATTAATAGAAGATACTCACCCCCAAATCCAAGAAGGAATTTTACCTAAAGATCAAAGGAGGATGTGGCACTCGCCACCAGAGGGAGCACTTGAAGCAAACAATCCAGTGTAAGTGGAAAACTGAAAAAAATGAAGAGGGAGAAGAGAACACAGGGAGAGAGGACAGGTTTAGATCAGGAAAGATAGGAAGAGCAGGGAGGTTATGCTGGAACTGCAGTGAACTTTGGTTAGGACACAGCTGGAGTACCGTGTGCAGTTCCAGTCACCATGCAATAGAAAGGATATGATTGCACTGGTGAGGGTGCAGATGAGATTCACTAGGGTGTCCTCTGGGGATGGAGCATTTCAGCAATGAAGAGAGGCTGGATAAGTTTGGGTTGTCTGCTCTCGAGTGGAGAAGTGTGAGTGGGGACCTGTTAGTAGTGTGTAAGATTATAACAGCATGGACAGGGTGAATAGAAAGCAGCTATTTCCCTTAGTCGATTGGTCAATAACAAGGGGACTTAATTTTAAGTTTGAAGACATGAGGTTTACAGTGGATTTTAAGAAAATATTTTCTCCCAGAGGGTGGTGAGTCTGGAGCAGACTGCCTGGAAGGGTAGTTGTGGCAGGGAACCTCACAACCTTTAAAAAGTACTTTGATAAGCACTTGATGTGTCATAACATTCTAGCCCATGGGCCTAGTGTGGGCAAGAGGGACAGGTGTAGGTAATAGTACATTTCAGGCTCAGTGCTTTTGGAAGACCTCTTCTGTACTGTTGAATGCGATGAAACCTAGGCAATTCTAAACCTTTCCCCAAATGCCTTACAAAGTATACAAGGAGCAACAGGTACTGAGGAAAAAAGTAGGTCCACTCAAGTGGGAAAGGAGGGAATTTGTGGATGTAGGTTTGCTCGCAGAGCTGGAAGTTCATTTCCAGACGTTTCGTCACCCTACTAGGTAACATCTTCAGTGGGCCTCAGGCGAAGCACTGTACATGATTCCTGCTTTCTATGTATATTTTTGGGTTTCTTTAACATATAATAACATATAAATAGAAAGCAGGAATCGCACAGCGTGACGAAACATCTGGAAATGAAGCTTTCAGCTCAGTGAGCAAACCTATATCCAGAACCTCAACCTGAGCTACAAATCTTCTCAAAACTTGCTGAAAGAATTTGTGCATAGAGCAGAGGAACTGGGTGAGGTCCTTAATGAATACTTTGCACTGGTATTCACAAAGGAAAAGGACATGGTGGATGGTGAGTGTCTGGAGTGGTACGTTGATATTCAATATTTTATTCAATATAAAAAAGGTGTTGGGTGCTTTGAAAAGCATCAAGGTAGACAAATCCCAGGGACCTGATCGGGTCTATCCCAGAGTACCGAGGGAGACAAAGGAGGAAATTGTTAGGGCCTTGCGTGAAATCTTTGTTACCTCTTTATTCACCAGAGAGGTCCCAGAGGACTGGACAGTAGCCAATATCGATCTTTGTTTTAGAAGGGCAATAGGGATAATCCGGGAAATTACAGGGTGATGAGCCTTATATCAGTGGGAGGGAAATTATTGGAGAAGGTTCTTAGGGATGGGATTTATTCACATTTGGAAAAATGTGGACTTATTAGCAATAGGCAGCATGGTTTGGTGCAGGGAAGGCATGTCTCATAAACGTGACTGAGTTTTTTGTGGAAGTGCCAAAGATGATTTATGAGGGCTAGGCAGTAGATGTGGTCTGTATGGACTTTAGCATGGCCTTTGACAAGGTCAGTCATGGCAGACTAATACAGAAGGTGAAATCACATGGGGCCTGCAGTGAGCTGGTAAGATGGATACAAACTTCCTTGGTCATAGTGGCAGAAAGTAGTGGTTGAAGGGTGTTTTTTCTGACTGGAGATCTGTGACCTGTAGTGTTCCACAGGGATCTGTGTGGGAGCCCTGTTGTTTGTAATATATATCAATGATTAGGAGGAGAGTATAGGTGGCCTGATTAATAAGTTTGTGGATGACACAAAGATTGGGGGAGATGTGGACAGTGAGGAGGATTGCCAGAGGATACAGCAGGACATAGATAGGCTGGAGATTTGGGCAGCGAAACGGCACATGGAATTTCACCTGGACATATGCAAGATGATGCATTTTGGAAGGTCTAAAGCAGGAGTGAAGTATACAGTAACTAGCAGTACCTGAAGAAAGATTCACATACAGATTTATAGTTCCTTGGAAGTGGTAACACAAGTGGATAAGGTGGTCAAGTAGACATGGGGCATGCTTGCCTTCATTGGTCAGGGCACAGAGAGTTAAGACCTCAAGTCACATTGCAGCTGCATAGAACTTTAGGTAGGCCACATTTGGAATACTGCACACAGTTCTGGTTGCCGCACTATAAGGAGGATGTGGAGATTTTGGAGAGGGTACAGAAATAGTTTACCAGGATGTCGTCTGGTTTGGAGGGTATGAGCTATGAGCAGAGATTGGACAAACTTGGTTTGTTTTCACTTAAACGCCGAAGGCTGTGGGGCAATCTGACAGATGTTTCAAAATTATGGAAGGCATGGACAGAACGGATAGTCAGAATCTTTTTCCCAAGGTAGCAGTGTCAATTACCAGGGCACATTGGGTTAAGGTGAGTGGGGATAGTTTAAAAGAGATGTGAAAGGCAGGGTTTTCTTTACACAGATGGTGGTAAATGACTGAAATGGATTACCAGTGGAGATGTTAGAAGCAGATACAATAGCAACACTGACGAGACATCTTGACAGATACACAAACAGGCAGGGAATAGAGGGATACAGACCATATACAGGCAGAAGGTTTTTAGTTTAGAGAAGTATTTTGTGTCAGCGCAGTCTTAGAGGGCCAAAGGGCCTGGCCCTGTGCTGTACTGTTCTTTGTTCTAACATTAGCCCTTGACTCCTGTGTGCTGGCCTTCTCCAGAACCTCTTCAGCAAAGACTTGGCGTATTTCAATAAAATGTAACAACAGATGAAAGGAAGGTTTGCTGTGAAGCTGATAATGCCACAACTCCTCTGGGGGTTCTTAAGACCGATGGGGTATGAAAGCCGTGGAATGAAAATGGTACGAGTTGCTCATACTTTGACTTGAGCAACAAGTGTTCCCTCTGATGGCTTCTTGTAAATAATGATAATTTATGGACTTAAACCAAAATTTGTCCGAGAGTGGGAGAAATATGGAGGTTAAATCTCTTCTCAACCAAGACTATTTTAGGACAGGGAATAGGTCATTGAGAAAGCAGAATTAGAAAGGCCAATGTAGTGATTGTAATGAGGTCATATAGGTGGATCTCATAGAATAAGAGTTCCCTGATTGAGGCTGCTAACCCAGTTCCATCAGGGAGCCCAGGCTGACATATAAAGAGGCATGTCAGAGGTTTTGTTCTCCCTAGGAGCCGGCTCTGAGCTAGCTGGGTCAGTGTCATGTACTGTGCACTTATAGATAAAGGGGGACTTGATGATGGGGTACTCGCCTCTGTGCAGTTATTTCAGTTAGAACACACAGCTAAAAAAATAAACTGATCTGCTGCCAGATGATACAGAATGGGCCCGCTTTTTTAAAAAAAAAACTTTCTCCGAGCAAAACATCTCCGAGTCTTGGTTAGCCCAGCTCTCTATTGGCCAGAGGGAAAGATCAGGAGCTATCAAAATCTATCATCTTTGTACTTTGTTCTGTTGCCAGCAGGCCAGGAGTTCAGTAGCTCCAGAGCTTGATATTTTTAGTCAGATAGCTTTTGATCATTGTGACTATTGTACAATCAAGTTTACAAGCATTTTCCAAGTGATGAAAGGCACCTCCTCTGCCTCAATCCAGAAAATCCAACTCCTAGTGCAGCACTGTGTCATTCATCACACACGTGGGAACACATCAAGGTTTTAAAAGAATAATGTATTCTCAGGAGCTGAGTACCGCTAACAAAGCGGGCAGCACTAATTGCCTTTGAGCGTCTGGCAATGAGCTCCCTTCTCATGCTGCTGCAGTCCACACGCTGGCTGGAGATACAGAAATATAAGGTTCTAGACATTTCCCTTTGAAACTGTCTGGCACAGCATATGCCAAATGGCAGACAGCTGGAGCAACTCTGGCAAAATGGTGTTCTAGATTAGGTTAAGTGAACAATCTTGACTCTTGGTCTAAAGGACTCTTGGCCAGAAACCACTGTTGGCATCAAGTTTCATGAAAAGCTTGCTTATTGACAATTTTGCTCAACTATCATTGACAGACAAAAAAGGATGGACGTTTCTTCTCACTCCTTTGCTTAATGGATTAAGATCCTCACACAATCTTAGTTCTCCATTTGTCTTGAGAGCAGTTAGTAGCCTTGAGCACCATTGCATTGGTTCAACTATTCGTGATACTTCCAATCATGCTTTCTGACTGAGGTTTTATTTTTTTCTGTCAAACGATGAGGAATTTTCAGACAGATGAGTTTAGCAACTATTTACAGGGTAATGTAATTAGGCTGGTTCAATTTGTCCAAACTTTCAAATAGCTTTGAAACCTCTAGGCAGCCTTTGTTGTGAAGCACTGTATTGACGCCCTCTAAGAGGCTCAGATGAACGCAGTATTTTATATTTCACTGACATTTCACCTTCTTTGTCTAAACTTTGTGGTGATTTGAAAAGGTAGCCAAAGGTCTGGCTTTGGGTGTTGGTAATCTGAATGAAAACAAAAAACACTCCAAATGTTCAACATGTCAAGTAGCATCTAAGGGCAGGGAACGAGTTAGTTATCGTTCTTAGGGTTAAAGGAATCAAAGGGTATGGGGAGAAAGCAGGAACAGGGTATGGAGGTGGACAATGGTCATATTGACTGGCGGAGCAGGCTGGAAGGGCCAAATAGCCTACTCCTGCTCCTGTTTCTCTCTGTTTCTAGGTCTACTTTTGAATGCTCATCCTAGACTAATCTCTCTTACTGAGGTCAGTGGCATGTGATCAGTTCCAGCATCATCAGTGAAATGAGTCTCATTATATCATAATTACACTGTGTGATGTATTGAAAACAGTTGGTTTTAATGGAGATGGCAGCACAATGGTAATGTCACTGAACTGGTCATCGGGGGTGGGCCGCACTGTCACTCTGCGGACATAGGTTCAAATTTTACAACGATAACGAGCCAAATTTGAATTCAATTAATTCATATGGAAAATAGTTAACACCATTACTGAAACTATTGTTGATTGCTGTAAAGAACCATTTCACTAAAGTTCCTGAAGGAAGTAAATCCACCATCCATACCTGGTCTGGCCTACATGTGACTCCAGTACCCACGGCAACGTGGTTAACTTTAAACAGCTCCCTAAAATAGCCTGGCAAACCATTCAGTTCAAGGCCACTTGGGGTGGGCTGTTTCAGGGAGCATTTAAGAGACAACCACATCACTCTGTGTCTGGAGAACCTGTCACCATGTCTACATGCCATGAAAGAATGACAAAAAAAAGGGTCCGAATCTCTGAAACATGCAGCTTTTTACATGTATTCTAGAGAGGCTTTCTACAAGCTTGCTCAGATATTCGAGATTGAGGAACAACAATCGAATAGTTTGAGTAATGGTGCACAGTGCTACAGCGGCTCACCTGCAGTGCCCAGGCTTAGAAGAACAGCCACCCAGTACATCCAGAATAACGTGAGGATGATAAAGGTCCACAATGGCTGGAAGAGCAAGAGAGGGACACTGCCGAGTAGACTACTGGCAACCCGAAACAGCTGAATAGTCAAACTGATCCTCTTCCACATCACCAAGATCAGCACAACAAGAATGACCTGTGGGGGGTGGGGAGGGCAATAAATCTGTTAGCAAATAACTGGAAAGCAACTCGCAAAAGCAAGAGACATCCCCTAGGGGTGTGGGAGCGCCCCCTTCCCAGTGCAAATTGCACTGCAGAGGCCTGTTTGTAGAGTGCATAGATCCCTCCCCCATCCCTCTCCCCCCCCCACCCCCAACTCCCTGCTTTCGTTTTGCAGACTGATCTCCCGTGTATTAATGAAACTTTGCTGCCTTCAACGTAGAACCCCCAGTGTGGAAACAGGCCATTTGGCCCAATAAGTCCACACTGACCCTCAAAAGAGCATCCCACCCAGACCCATTCCCCTACTCTATTATTCTACATTACCCCTGACTAACACAAATAACCTACACATCCTTGAACGCTATAGGTAATTTAGCATGGCCAATTCACCAAATGTACACATCTTTGGACTGTGGGAGGAAACTGGAGCACCTGGAGGAAACCCATGCAGACACGGGGAGAATGTGCAAACTCCACACAGACAGTGGCCCAAGGCTGGAACCGAACTCGGATCCCTGGTGCTGTGAGGCAGCAGTGCTGACCACTGAGCCACCGTGCCACCTCAAAGCCACTGTGCTGTCCCATAACCAAAAGGATGCGCAGACTTCTCTCACTTCTTTAAAGGCCGCACCCCCCACCCCCTCGCTTCTGGTTCCATACCCTGGGGCGGACAGGCTGATTCACCCTACCCTACGGTTCTGCCTGTGGGGTGTTGGACCTCTGAGTGAAATACCCACAAAGCTTTCAATGTGCCGCAGGTCAAGCACAAAGAGTGACATTTTCAGGTTGGTGACCTCACAGAGTTGAAGGAAGCCGGAAATGCGTTAGATTTCGAACAGGGGAAGTGAAACGAAAGGGGAAGAACAAAAGGGAAGGTTCATGACAGGGTGGAGGGCAGGAGGGATTTAATGAAAATAACTTTCTTTCTGAAAAACCAGAAGAGAATGGGAATGGTACAGGTCAAGAAACAAAAAAGATCTCCCGAGCTAAGGTGTGAAAAGCAGGAGGGCAGTGTCTGATTGTAAAACAAATGGATTATGAAAAGAAGGAAATAAAATCCAGCAAAGAAAATATGAAACAAAATGGAGGCTGAGGTTACAATTTAAATTTTGAAGGACTAACTTTGGATCCAAAATGCTGTAATGTGCCTGGTCAAAAGAGGAGTTGCTGTTCACTTGAGTTTTGATTTGATTTGGTTTATTGTAGTCACGTTTACCCAAGTACAGTGAAAAGCTTTGTTTTGCGGGCAGTACAGACAGATGATAGCAAATAAGGACGTACAGATCATAGGGAACACCCTAGCAACCCAAGGACCGAAAGGTCAGTTCTGGCAAAGGATCACGGGGCTCGAATCATTAACTCTGTTTTTCTCTCCATTGCCAGACCTATTGTGTTTCTCCAGCAATATTTGCTCATGTGACTGAAAAATCAGAATAGGAGCGAGGTGCAGAATTGAAATGGTAGGCCAGAGGAAGCTTGTGCTCTGAATGGGGAAGGGAATCTGTATTTATACAGCTCCTGTCAGGATATCCTAAAGTACAAGACAGCCAATTACTTAGCTTGCATTTCAAAATCTTATTACATACACAAGCCACAGCAAGATCCCACAAATAGCATAGGGACAAGGGACCAGCGAGTTGTTTCAGTGGACTTTATTTACATTTACCTGATCTAGAGACAAAGTCTTTTACGTGGGGTGGGGGAGTCCAGAACTAGAGGGCATAGGTTTAGGATGAGAGGGGAAAGATATACAAGAGACCTAATGGGCAACTTTTTCACATAGAGGATGGTACATGTATGGAATGAGCTGCCAGAGGAAGTGGTGGAGGCTGGTACAATTGCAACATTTAAAAGGCATCTGGATGGGTATATGAATAGGATAGGTTTGGAGGAATATTGGCTGGGTGCTGGCAGGTGGGACTAGATTAGGTTGGGATATCTGGTCAGCATGGACCGAAGGGTCTGTTTCCATGCTGTACATCTCTATGACTCTTGGTCATATGACTGATGGTTTGGTTTACACCTGTCCTGAAGGATCATGCTTCCAAACAGAGAAAACTCCTTCAGCATCAGCCTGATCAGCCAGGTAAGATCAGGTCAGTATTCCAGCATGGGACTTGAACCTGTGACCTACTGCCACACAGGGGAGAACACTACCATTGAGCCATGCATGAAATGGGAATTACTTTAAAAGCAAAATGGAACACAGTCAATTTGGATCAAGTAACTCACAGTGCAGTCACATTACTAGGGCCCAAAAATAATTCAAAAATACCACAAAATAACCGATTGTCAGCTACTAACAGTCCTCATTAGCAGCTTCTCATTCTCCCAGGCTAATTCTTACACTTTCTTTTTCCTGTCCAACTGTTTTTATTTGTCTCCTAATGTATCCTTATGACATTTACTCCTCCCCATCCTCCCACCAATCTCTAGCATATAGACCAATCCTTTCCTGACTACAATCAGTTCTGAAGAGGGCACTGGACCAAAACTTTAACTCTGCTTTCTTTCCACAGATTCTGACAGACCTGCTGAGCTTTCCCAGCAATTTCTGGTTTTGTTCCTAATTTCCAGCGTCCACAGTTCTTTGGTTTTATTTTCTAATTATAATTCCACTTAATAGCCAGCAACACTGTCTTTATTTTTAAAGATCCATTTTACATTGACAAACAGGGCTTTCTAAAAGTAAAGTTTCAGGGGAAGCAGGAAATTATTGAAAATTCAGACGTTTTTCCTGAACAAAATATATTTAGATATGGAAAACCTCTTCATGTATATTGATTTAATGATCCGTTTTCATTGTAAACTATTTTTTAAAAAATTGAACCTTGGGTTCTATTCGAAGAGGTACACTTTGAGACAGTGGTTGTTCATTCCAGAGTGTTCCAAGTGTGTTCATGATCCAAAAGATAGAAGCATCTGAACATTGGGAAATCCCAGACCACTCAGTTCAGAGTTCAACCTCATCGCAGCACAAGGGAACAATTACAGGCCTGAGATTAGTACTGGAACCTGGATTATGAATATGACTCTTCTGCAAATTCTCAATTTCAGGTTACTAAATGTATCCCTTACCTCATGAATAAGTCAGGCATGTTTTTAAAACAATTTTTAAACAGCTTACCGATACGACGGTTGCAGTAATTGCAAATCCCAGAAGTGCTTTTGTGTTTTCCTTCTCCGTTTCCAGGACTATATTGGGATCATTCATGTTGTCATAATAGAGCCACCACAGAACACCTGACACAACTGAACAAACAAAAATTCCACTTTCACTCAAGAAGGAAAGAGCTTTCCAGAGGACGTAATGTCTGATATCTAACATCTGTGCAAAGTCTTGGGTGAAGGACTCCCGCCTACTCAATATATGCTGCTATTTGAAATCCAGACCTTTTTGAGTGAGCTTGTGTGCCTGTGTGGAAGGGGATGTCACAGCTATACAAAAGTAGCTTAGATGCAGAACCTCTGCACCAAATACTCAGGCCACTGGTGGAAACAAAAATGCCAAAGACTACAATTAGAGCAATCTAGCCTTGACTAGCAACTAACAAGAATTTGAGAGTTTAAAGCCAACATCGTGCCAAGAATTGTAAAGGTGGAGTGTGCATTACAAATATGAGGTTTATAAGATTATGAAGTGGGAATGTTCTTTTGGCATTTGGGTTAAAATGAAATAGGCGAGGCCAGATCACGTGACTCGTTTTGAAGTCTGCCTTACTGTAAGCCCGGCTGCTTTGATGGTTAGAGATGAAAGGAAGGCTTCGGTTGTTTTACTTGGAAGAAATTACAAGGTATTTATACTTAGTGAAAATGGCAGTGACCTGTGTGTTAATGGTGCAGTTTCTGAGTTTACTAAAAAGGTGACATTACTATAGGGTCATAGACAGCTGTGCTACAAATTGTCCATTTAATTCTAAGATCAGAGCAGGTTGGGATCGAGAATAAGCAGAATTTCTACCTGGGTACAAGATGTTGATGCTTCATATCTCCAGAGGGAAGAGTGGCGAAGAAACAATTATGATCAGGTTACAGTCTTCCCTATAAACCAACGCCTATCACAGATGGACAGTGGTCTTGTGTATTCAGCAAAAAGGAGAGGTTACTTGACATTGTAAACTACCACAACTAGATGCAAGAAGGAGATGTTCTTTAGTTGCAGACACACATCCTGCTGACATTTAAGATTTGACGATTGTAGGAAATTCCTTCTGGAACTATCAGGAGTGGCTCCGCCGCTGGTAGGAAATTTGTGGAATTCTTTGGAAACTGTGGAAAGCAGCTGCAAGCATTCAGCAAAATGTAGATACAGAAACCCACTGGAATGTGGGAGCAATTGTGGGCAGTTACTGCAAGGATTATAACTTTGTGGAGAGCGTAATATGCGATAATACAAAGAGGGAAAAATCTTTACTGTAGCTTAAGTTGTAAGTTGCCTATAAAAGGAAAACAGAGTGTACCCACTGGTGTTTTTCTTACTGTTTGTTACAGTAAAAGTTTTAATTTGTTTAAACCTTTCAAATAATAATTGGAAGTTCAAATCTTTGTTTTAAAGTTATGGGTTTTTACAGGGATCATAACACTTGCAATATTATGTAGCTTCATTCTGCTTAAACATAAACAGTACTCAAAGAGGGGATGGGAATTTGAAAAAAAAAGCAGAACGTCACTTAGAGAAAAAGTTCTTTATATGGCAAGAGCAAGCGCTAACCTGACGAGGGATTGAGTCCTTTAAGATTTCACATTTCCTCTTTAAACCCTTCATTTTGAGGAAATGGGGTTTCATTGTAGAATGGCTGAAGCATTTGCTAAGTAACAGCAGAGGAACATGCAACTGATTCTTCAGGAATCAAGGATAATGAGGAATGCAGACAGATACAGCCTTTTCAAACTATTGCGGTGTGAGTGTTTAATAACCTTGAGAGTTAATGAAAATGACAAGGGTTATGGGTAAACATGTTCATGCAGATTAACAACAGAACACACTGGGTAGACACAGCTGGCTACAGTTATTGTGGTGTGCCTGTTTTTCTGATGCTAAGTAAGTGTTGATGACAGTGATGTTGTCAATTTGTGGAGGCATTTCTTCCCAGCCATCGCTCCCACTGTGTCCCAGAGTGGGGAAGGAACCACTGCTGGTGCTAAACCAAGGGAGTGTACTAGGCTAATCCGCTTCTTTCTTTCCCGCCGTACCGACCAGTACCCTTCCACTGACACCCTCCTTCGACTGACTGAACTGGTCCTCACCCTGAACAACTTCTCTTTCCAATCCTCCCACTTTCTCCAAACGAAAGGAGTAGCCATGGGCACCCGCATGGGCCCCAGCTATGCCTGCCTCTTCGTAGGATATGTGGAACAATCCATCTTCCGCAACTACACTGGCCCCACCCCCCACCTTTTCCTCCGCTACATCGATGACTGTATCGGCACCGCCTCGTGCTCCCATGAGGAGGTTGAACAGTTCATCCACTTCACCAACACCTTCCACCCCGACCTCAAATTCACCTGGACAGTCTCAGATTCCTCCCTCCCCTTCCTCGACCTTTCTATTTCTATCTCAGGTGACAGAATCAACATGGACATCTACTACAAACCGACCGACTCCCACAGCTACCTGGACTACACCTCCTCCCATCCTGCCCCCTGTAAAAACGCCATCCCATTCTCCCAATTCCTTCGACTCCGCCGCATCTGCTCCCAGGAGGACCAGTTCCAAAAACGCACAACCCAGATGGCCTCCTTCTTCAAGGACCGCAATTTCCCCCCCGACGTGGTCGATGATGCCCTCCACCGCATCTCTTCCACTTCCCGCTCCTCCGCCCTTGAACCCCGCCCCTCCAACCGCCACCAGGACAGAACCCCACTGGTCCTCACCTACCACCCCACCAATCTCCATGTACAGCGCATCATCCGCCGTCATTTCCGCTACCTCCAAAAGGACCCCACCACCAAGGATATATTTCCCTCCCCTCCCCTATCAGCATTCCGTAAAGACCACTCCCTCCGTGACTCCCTCATCAGATCCACACCCCCCATCAACCCAACCTCCACTCCCGGCACCTTCCCCTGCAACTGCAGGAGGTGCAAGACTTGCGCCCACACCTCCCCCCTCACCTCCCTCCAAGGCCCCAAAGGAAACTTCCATATCCGCCACAGATTCACCTGCACCTCCACACATATCATCTATTGCATCCTCTGCACCCGATGTGGCCTCCTCTATATTGGGGAGACAGGCCGGCTACTTGCGGAGCGTTTCAGGGAACACCTCTGGGACACCCGGACCAACCAACCCAACCACCCTGTAGCTCAACATTTCAATTCCCCCTCCCACTCCACCAAGGATATGCAGGTCTTTGGACTCCTCCATCGTCAGACCACAACAAAACGACGGTTGGAGGAAGAACGCCTCATCTTCCGGCTAGGAACGCTCCAACCACAAGGGATGAACTCGGATTTCACCAGTTTACTCATTTCCCCTCCCCCCACCCTGTCTCAGTCATATCCATCAAATTCAGCACCGCCTTCCTAACCTGCAATCTTCTTCCCGACCTCTCCGCCCCCACCCCAGTCTGACCTATCACCCTCACCTTGACCTCTTTCCACCTATCACATTTCCGACGCCCCTTCCCCAAGTCCCTCCTCCCTACCTTCTTTCTTAGCCTGCTGGACAAACTTTCCTCATTTCTGAAGAAGGGCTTATGCCCGAAACGTCGATTCTCCTGTTCCCTGGATGCTGCCTGACCTGCTGCGCTTTTCCAGCAACACATTTCCAGCGCTAATCGCTCGGGATGGTGCTCTGCCACATTGGTCCCATGGCAGCTCTCAGAACACAAGGACACAGGGAAAATTCAGTGCGGTAGCTCAGATCAAGGGGACGGCCGAAGTTGAAGCAAGGGTATTGTGGGAAAAAGACTTTTCACTCTGAGTATGGAATACACAAGCTGGAAATGTGGAAGTGGTAGGTTCAATTGAGGCATTCAAAAGGATCATTGGATGATTGTTTGGACAGAAATAGTGTGTAAGGGTATGGGGAGAAAGGAAGAGATTGGTGAAATAACACCACAGAGGCCAGAATCCCAGCAGCAGGTCACCCTTTATTTACACAAGAGAAGTCCTTAACTTTATTACTGCCTGTTCAGAGTCAGAGTGACAGAATCTTTGACATTCCTCTTTGAATCTGTCAGCCAGGGTTCCCTGATTAGGGCTATTAATAGGGTCTAATTAGGGAACTCATATTCTAGGAAGTCCAGCTGGTTGACCTCGTTCCAATTACTAGAACAGGCACTCGTTAACGATGCTCACACTATTGTGATTGTGTGACTGGACAGGACATCAAAAGGAGCTGTTCCTCCAACCACAGCCTGGTTCTCTCCCATATTCACTGCTGATTGGGTCACCTCTGACCCTATCAAAAGCAATTGCAGGACAGAACCAGGCTATGAGGAGCACTGAGAAGGTACATGGCAGTGTGAGAAGGTGCAGGGTGAGGTGGATGTGATTTGGCAGGGATAGCGTCAGAGAATCATGGCTAGAGATGTGCAGGGTGTCAGTCTGGGTGGAGAGCGAGAGCAAGAGAGAGAGAGAGAGAGAGAGAGAAAGAGAGACAGACAGACAGACAGAAAGGGAAGCTGGATCAGTGGTGCTGGAAGAGCACAGCAATTCAGGCAGCATCCGAGGACAGGCAAAATCGACGTTTCGGCCAAAAGCCCTTCATCAGAAAGGGAAGCTACAGAGTTCCTAGCATGGAAGGTGTGAAAGATAGATACCTAAGTATATTATAAATATGACAGAGAGAGAGAGAGAGAGAGATGGAGAGACAAACAGACAATGAAGAGATAGAGAGAGAGAGCAGGAGACTACATGGGTTTGGGGTAAGTCTGCAGGAGGACAGAAGATAGATTGATGGGGTGGCTGCAGGGTTGGGGGGGACAGAAGATACAAAGAAGGGGCTGTATGAGATAAAGAGAGACAAAAAGATGGGGAAGGAGAGAGAGGAGACTGGAAGAGGTGGGGGGTTGGGTTGGGAGCAATTGGAGAGGAAGGCTGTGATTTCTCTACCCACCGATGAAAAGAATACTCAGCTAGGCAGGAGACAGGAAAACTGGAAATCACCGAGCTAATGTATTCCTTGCAAATGAGTGTGGAATCTCTCATTTACAGCTGCATATGTTCAGGTGTGAATATATACAGGGGTTTGGGGTAGAATGTAGAATGCCGATTGTTCAATTTAAATCTGAGATGGAGATTTGGAATGGAGTGAAAAGGCTGGTAAGGCTGGCTAAACTCCTCAAGCTTTGTTCAAATACAATAGAAACATGCTACCTGGGACCACATCAGTCTGTGGAACGGCTGTTATTCACTAATGCCTGTTGTGCCAATTTAAATAATGTGGTGTCTAAGAAATGAATGCTGTCAATAGGTGTTGTGGCTTTACATTTAGTGGAAGGTAAATAGTTATTGAGGATATTGTTGAATTCTTTCAATTCTGCCACTGTGTAATTCTAAGTACCCAATAAGTCAACACAGATGCAAAAGTAAATGAGTTAGTGACAATCATGGAATCTCTTCAGTGTGGAAGTAGGCCATTCAGTCCACATTGCCCCTTTGAAGAGCACCCCCTTTACGTAACCTCACATTTCCCATAGTGAATCTGCACATCGCTGGACAATATGGGAAATTCAACATGGTCAATCCACCTAACCTGCAAACCTTTGAACTGTGGGAGGAAACCAGAACACCAAGAGGAAACCCCCGCCAACACAGGATGAACATGCAAACTCCACACAGATAGTCACCCAAGGGTGGAATTGAACCTAGGTCCCTGCCACGGAATTCAGCAGTGCTAACCATTGAGTCACCATGTCAATGAACAAGCACCTCCCAATAATCAAACATGTCTCAATGGCTAATCTCAAGAAGAGCCTCAGATTCCAATTCTGCAGGATGTGAGGCTCAGGGTTAAAGGTTTGGGTAGTAAGGGGCCCAGAAACAGTCGAAGCCTCAGGCCCCTGATTTCTCTCCTGAACACAGACTATTTTCTGGTGTAGCAGCATCTGAAAAAGGGCATGTGAACTAAGTGGGTTGGGCACTGTTTGTCAGAATGGTTTGTTCTGATCTGAAGGCATTGTTCAGAATGTTAATCTATGCTTTCGCCTCTCTCATTAACTTGTGTGCATTTGTACATTTTCTGTTACTACTGTTTCAGATTTTGGATCCTTGGCTCCTTAATGCTTCATCATTACAACATTATAATCGGAGGCAAGCAAGGTGAAAAGAGGAAATCTAAATATTCTCTTCTGTAAACGCAACCTTCTGCGTCTTATCTCCTTACCCCAAGATTCAAACCATTCAGAAGGGCTGCATTATCCATCCAGCTGGATACTTTGGTTTTGGCTGTTCAATGAGATGGATTCGAATAGGGAATGTCCTCCTATTTGAATAGTGTGAATGACGAAACTGGCTTAAAATAGTCACACTTACACAGCAATCCAAAAACCACCAGAGCGATGAAGATATGAACCAATAACGTGACGATGAATCGGAAGAGTGCCACCATAATGAAGGAGAGGACTGTGGAATAAGAGAGAAAGAGTCATTATAATTAATACAATAGCTGAACACTGAGGATGCTGGAAATCTGAATTGGAAAAGAAAATGCTGGAGAAACTCAGTAGGTCCAGCAGCATCTGTGGACTCAGAAACAGGATTTCAAGTCCAAAATGACTTTTTATAACATATCAGATTTCAAAATGTTAACTGTCTTTCTCTCTCTACAAATGTTGCTCGACCTGCTGAGTTTCTCCAGCACTTTGACTTTATTTCATTACGATTGACGTTGGAATCTAGTGTATTCAAACAAGTTTGCATTTAATTTCAGTAAAAAACTAAATGCCAGGGGTGGCGCGGTGGCTCAGTGGTTATCAATGTTGCCTCACAGCACCAGGGTCCCAGATTCGCTTCCAGCCTCGGGCCGACGGTCTGTGTGGAGTTTGCACATTCTCCCCGTGTCTGCGTGGGTTTCCTCCAGGTGCTCCGGTTTCCTCCCACAGTCCAAAGATGCACAGGTCAGGCGAATTGGCCATGCTAAATTGTCCATAGATGTTAGGTGCATTCGTCAGGGAGGGGGGTGGTGTGGGTTACTCTTCGGAGGGTCGGTGTGGACTTGTTGGGCTGAAGGGCCTGTTTCCATACTGTAGGTAATCTAATCTAATCATATTTTCTAATCTTTACCCCACATTTATTTTTTTCTTAAAATAGTTCATAATTACTTTCATTCCAAATTTTAAGATTGAATCAATTCAGGTTTTCACTGCCCCATTTCCCACCTTTCATCCTCTGAAGAGAATTAGTTTTGTGTTTGCTGGTTGGTGAATCACAAACAGTTTCAGGATGTGAGAACGTGTCCAATAACTGTGGGCACACAGAATCATTGAGGGTAATTGTAACCATGGTCACCAGATGAATTAAGATTAGTGGAAAGGGTAATCGTGAGATTGAGGGACACTCAGCTCCCTAACATCCATCCTCCAGCTGGTAATAAAGGTAAAGATAACTCCAAGCGTATGAATCTACTTGAAGACATTAACATGTTAAAGCTCTTTAACCAGAAGGTTAATTTCTGAATGAACCATGGTGACTCAGTTCAGTTTATGTTCATATTCCTTACAGGGTGACCTGTTCCAGTCTGAATGAGTAGAGGCCAAATTTTAAAAAGGGACTTCTCTCTGCAATGTTTGTTGCCTGATTATTTGTCCAAACAGTGACCATTCACATTTATATAGTGCCTTTTGCCCCCCCCCCCCCCCCCCCCCCCACCACGCTGCCCCCAACAAAGAGTTCTTCGAAGTATGATCAGACCATCATAAACTTCATGTATTCAAGAGGCGGCTAGAATTAGCACTTGGGGTGAATGGGATTAAAGGTTATGGGGAGAAAGCAGGATTCAGCTATTATGTTGGATGATCAGTCATGATCGTGATGAGGGGCAGAGCAGGCTCAAAGGGCTGAACGGCCTCTTTCTGCTCCTATCTTCTATGTTTATAAGACACTGGGCCAAAGGACGATACATTAAAAAAGACAGCCATAAAATCTGTATAACATGTTTTGATGAGTGTCACAAAAGGAGAGAGGTGAATTGGCTTCACAAATAATCCTTAAAATGATATGTACGTTAGTACTTGGAGACACGTGGAAATTCACAGAAACACTGATGCGATCTTTATAGGTGAAGGTAAAGTTGCCATAGTCCTACCCATCATAGGTTATCTCTCATTAGTGAGAGATAACCTGAGGTAATTTAACCTGAGGGTTATCACATCTCAGACAAGGGGAGCGATTCACAATAACCTCATCTGGTGCAGAAACTGAATCCACACTGTTCGCAACACTCCATATTACAGACAAGTCACCAAGCCACCAAGTTAACTGACTCCATGTGATCTTTATACCTGTTTGGAGACACACCAGGGGAAAAGCTAGGTCAACTGACACTGTTGAGAATTTATAACTTTATTTCAGTAATGATTTTTTTAACCAGAAGGGGGAGCAGTTTTTAAAAATCTAAATGCTCCGGGCTGGACAAACAGCAATTTAGATTAGATTCCCTACAATGTGGAAACAGGCCCCTTCGGCCCAACAAGTCCCGACCGACCCTCCGAAGAGTAACCCACCCAGACCCATCTCCCTCTGACTAATGCACCTAACACTATGGGCAATTTAGCATGGCCAATTCACCTGACCTGCACATCTTTGGACTGTGGGAGGAAACTGGAGCACCCGGAGGAAACCCATGCAGACACAGGGAGAATGTGCAAATTCCACACAGACCGTCGGCCTAAGGCTGGAATTAAACCTGGGACCCTGGTGCTGTGAGGTCAGCAGTGCTAACCACTGAGCCACCGTGCCTTGGAATTGTAAAGCAAGAGCTGCAACACACCACATCAATCTGATCTGAAGCCCACCATGCTGCCCAATACAGCAGGACCTTCACAAACAATCTTTTAATGAACACTTCAACACTTTCAATGAAGTTTCAACACTTTTTTTTTTAAACAGTTTTATCCAATAACTTTTGCTGTTTCAAACATTTCTTTGGCTTCTCATTGGGCAGATCATTAGAATGTAACATGACTCAACAGAACCTATATGGTACATTTCTGTCTCAATTGTTGACTGGTCACTATGCACAGGATATAGTTAACACAGCTTTCCCTACTCTCTACATGTTTCCATTTCCTAAACAGACAAAGGATAATCTTCTATAAATTCATATTTATTTATAAATTTATAATCTTCTACAAAGAGTTCAGAAAATATTTACAAGGATGTTGCCAGGTTTGGAGGATTTGAGCTACAAGGAGAGGCTGAATAGGCTGGGGCTGTTTTCCCTGGAGCATTGGAGGTTGAGGGGTGACCTTATAGAGGTTTATAAAATCATGAGGGGCATGGATAGGATAAATAGACAAGGTCCCTGGGGTGGGCAAGTTCAGAACTAAAGGACTTCGGCTTAGGGTGAGAGGGGAAAGATATAAAAGGGACCTAAGGGGCAATGTCTTCATGTAAAGAGTGGTGCGTGTATGGAATGAGCTGCCAGAGGAAGTGGTGGAAGCTAGTACAATTACAGCATTTAAAAGGCACCTGGATGATTATATAAATAGGAAGGTCTTAGAGGAATAAGGGCCAAGTGCTGGAAAATGTATTTAGGTTATGTTTAGATATCCAGTTGGCACGGATGAGTTGAACTGAAGGGCCTGTTTCCGTGCTGTATATCTCTATGACTCTAAGTACTTCTATATTTTTTCAGTCCTTAGTAGGTGACAACCATTACCTACGGCGAAAATGCAGAGTCCCACGATGTATTCTTTGTTCGCCATAACGCCACCAATGATGCGTTGGAAAAAATCACTTTCCTTGACCACGTTAATAAGGACAGTGAGAAAATGAGAGTAACAGGCAGAGCTCTGAGGAACACAGCGATTGAAGAGTGGGAATGACTTGCTGAAAGAGAAATAACAGTTACTTTGTAAATAACATAAAGAAAGGATAAATGCATCAAGGGATGTTGGTCAGAAAATGGCCCTTCAGCCCATCGAGTCTGTGCCAGTCAAAAATAACCCCCTAACTATTCTAATACCATTTTCTAGCACTTGGCTCATAGTCCTGTGTGTCTTGGTATCACAAGTGCACATATAAATCCCTCTCAAATGTTGAGGGTTTCTGCTTGTACCACCCTCACATGCAGCGGGTCCAGCTTCCCACCTATCCTCTGGGGGAAGAAAAATGTTTCCTCACATCCCCTCTAAACCTCCTGCCCCTGACCTTAAACCTATGTCCTGGTTATTAATCCTTCCACCATGGGATAAAATACTTTCCAGTCTCTACTCTATCTATGCCCTCCAAAATTTTATACATTTCAATCACATCCGACCTCCAAACTCCCATCACCTGACACCCTGCCCTGCACCCACCCCAATCCCCAACCCCACACCCATCCCAGCCCCACCCCTCTGCACCCACCCCAGCCCCACCTACCTGCACCCACCCCAGCCCAACCCCCACCCCCTGCACCCAGCCCCGCACTCACCCCCTGCATCCAGGCCCTCCACCCATCCCTGCACTCATCCTCTGCACTCACCACCACAGCCACCAGCCCCTGCACCACCCCAGTCCAAGCCCCACAATCACCCCAGGTCCACTTCCCACACCCACCCCAAGCCCACCTCCCACAACCCCCCCCGCACTCACCTCCACACCCATCCCCTGCAACTACCCCTGCACCCACCTCCTACACCTACCCCGCACCCTCCCCAGTCCCACCCCCACTCCCCCATCTCTCTGCACCCACCCCACACCCCCCACCAACTCAGTTTCCTGTGCTCCAAGGAAAACAACCCCATCTATCTAATTTCTCTTCATAACTTACAGTCTCCAGCCCTGGCAACATCCTGGTAAATCTGCTATGCACTCTCTCCACTGTAATCACATCTCTCCGATAATGTGCATTCAAGAATTACACACAATACTCAAGTTGAGGAATAACCCACACCTTATACAGTTCCAGCATAACACCCCTTGCCCTTAAACTCTACGCTTCAGCTAATAAAGACTAGCATCCTAGTAATAAATTTGATAAATTTGCCTTAATATGGCGTCTCTCATCATGTCTCAATGTGTCTCAGCAGTAGTTGTTTCCTGAAGAAGGGCCTGTGCCCGAAACGTCGAATCTCCTGTTCCCTGGATGCTGCCTGACCTGCTGTGCTGTTCCAGCAATAAAGTTTCAACTTTGATCTCCAGCATCTGCAGACCTCACTTTCTCCTTGTGGGAAATTGCCTAATGAGCACATTAAGTTCCGCAAGCATGAGTGAGCTAAGTGACCAGAGAATCTATCTCATCGTGTTGGTTGCAGGATAACTATTTATCAGGACAGTTGTGTTATGGCGTCCTTTACATTCCCGAGAGGATTAGCAGGAGCACAGTCTAATATCAAGTTTCAAAGATGACACCCTCAGACTGTGCAGAACTCCCTCAGCACCGCACTGAAGTGTCAGCCTGAATTATGTGCTTAATTTTCTGTAGTAAGATGTGCATGGCAACTTCGGGCTCAGAGATGAGTGAGCTACCCACTGAACCGATATCGAAGGCCAATACCGTTTATTTCCATTACAAATCTATTGTATTTTTGTTTAAGAATCAACCCAAACTTGGTTGATAACAACATATTTCAAATGACTTCATACTTGTAGATTTCTGTCTCAGAAGATACGATTCTAATGAATGTGCAGTGAATTATAATTCCTGGAAAATGCCAAAATAAATAACACTGTTCAACTTTTTGCTGTATTTATTTAGCAGGGTGTCAATGGAGTGACACAACTGCAGTTCCCCTGTACAAATGATCATTGAGAACATTTCCCTGCTAATTGACAATTGACTGTCAATAACTCATTATTACAGATGTATAAAGTCAAATAAATTCAAAAAGATATAATCATGGAGGAACATACTGAGGTACAACTAAATTTATGGCTTTAACTTGTCTAGGCTGGATGTGTTTTTTTGAACTGTAAACAAACCATGATTATGAACTATAAATGATGAATAATCTCACCTTGGAGGGACTGGTAACTGGGGACAGAGGTGAGCTGCTTTTGAAGGTTTGGTGTAGTCGGAAATGTTTAAACTGTACACACACAAATAGGAACCTAAACAGCAGAACAAACATCAGTTTAATCAGACCTGACTTCAAAGATTGGGATCAGAAACTCAGTTCAAGGAGCAGTATTTAGTTGTTCGATTACAAAAAGGCAACCGTGTTGCAATTTTTCTTGTCTGCACATGCCTTTGACAGAGCTGTGCTGCTCAATTCTTCTCGTGTTATTGCACAATGAATCACAGATTACACTGGAAATTAACATACCTTCAGAATCCTCCATACCACCAAACAGATGTGCACATTTATATTAAATATACATACATGCACTTTTATCTTCCTTCAGGACAGGTGGCCATCGAATTAATTGCCCGTTCCTAGTTGCCCTTGAGAAGGATGTGGTGAGCTGCTTTCTTGAACCACTGTAGGCAGCCTCACAGTGCTGTTAGGGAGCGAGTGCAGGATTTTGACACTCAGGAAGTACGATATATTTCCAAGTCAGGATGGTGAGTGGCCCCGACAGGAACTTGAAGATCATGGTGTTCCCATGTATCTGTTCCCTCATACTTTTAGATTGTGGTGGTCATGGGTTTGGTATGTGCTACAGAGCCTAGGTGACTATCTGCAGAGCACCTTGTTGATGGTACACACTGCAGTGGATGTTTGTGGATTTCATGTCATTTAAGCAGCTGCTTTGTTCTGGATGGTGTCAAGCATCGAGTGTTGTTGCCCATCCAGGCAAGTGGGGAGCATTCCATCAGCCTTCAGACTTATGTTCTGCAGATGGTAGACAGGCTTTGGGAAATTAGGAGGTGAGTTACTTATTGCAGGATTCCTGTATGAATCACAAGCCGTTCCAACCAATTTCTTAAACAGCTTGAAAGCACCCACTTTAAAGTGATAGGAGGAATAAGTATGATTAGATTTATCTTCAATACTGTGCAAAAAGTGAACACCTTAAATATAGATCACTGGTATCAGATTTAGTTTTGATGGGGGTCTGGAAGGACACTGATCGTCAGAGTCATTCAAACATTGAAGAAGGCCATTCAGCCCACACAGGCTCTTGTCTGCTGCGAAGCATCATGTAGCCACAACATTGCACAGATGGGGGCCTTTTTAAGTTTTCATTCCATTTCTATGTCTCACTCACTCATTAATTGTCATATTGAGACAGACGTTATATAGAAAACAAAATAAGACCATAAGACATAGGAGTGGAAGTAAGGCCATTCGGCCCATCGAGTCCACTCCGCCATTCAATCATGGCTGATGGGCATTTCAACTCCACTTACCCACATTCTCCCCGTAGCCCTTAATTCCTTGTGACATCAAGAATTTATCAATCTCTGCCTTGAAAACATTTAACGTCCCGACCTCCACTGCACTCTGCGGCAATGAATTCCACAGGCCCACCACTCTCTGGCTGAATAAATGTTTCCGCTGAAATGGGCTGAATCTGGTAAGATCTGTTTGAAATCTCTTTTCCTCATTGAAATCTTAATGCTCTTCAAATTCAAATCGACTGTTGATTTGATAAACAAAATCTACTTTTCTTTTGATTCAATAAATTAAGAATACAAAACGAGTACAATTATTATTAGCAGCAATTACTGCGATTCCCAAATGTTCACCAAGATGTGGCACTGTTCTATTGTGATTTGATTTTCATTTGAAACATTTGCTACAATTTTATGTCTCACTGTTCTGATTGAACAGGGCTTTACAAGAAGAACAACCTGGACCCATGTTGGTTAAAGGTCACTTATGAGTTACCATGACTACAGAACATTGCTGCTGGACAAGACAGCATCAATGTAGTGAATACAAAGTATAAAACATGTACGTCCCCACTTTTAAGTGGCATCACTTGGTAAACATCACAATTCATGAGCTAACTTCACTCTCTTCAGAAGGATCAGGTCTGTATCTTGTTACTGCTTTACCTCTGACTATTGTTGTGCAAAGGCTATAGGACCCTAGACATTATGGAGTTGTTCCTAGTACAGAATGGAGTTAAGAGAAAGAGAAAAACGAATGTAAAGCTAGGAACAAGCCTGAAATCTAACCCGTGAATGTTAGGAACATGTGCAGAGAAACCTGTGGAGTACAGCAAGTATCTTTAGGCAGGAGAATTTTTGGGATTGCCTTTCAAAAATGTAACAGTAAGATTAGAAACAAAAATAGAAATTGCTGGAAAAGCTCAGCAGGTCTGGCAGCATCTGTGCAGAGAAGTCAAAATTAACGTTTCAGGTCCCGCGACCCTTCCTCAGAACAAATTAGAGCCTATTATATCTCTGAATACCATGTACTGAAATACTTATTCATAATATGTATCAAGAGGGTTATAAAGACACTCAAACCTAAATACTTGACCGTTCCTTTTCCTTGACCAGACTGTCTTGAACCTAAATTCAGGAATGTTGCATAAAGCCACACAACAAACGTATCACCTAAGTATTTCCTCAACTCTGGCTGTAATGTGGCTCAATTAAAGAGTCCACTACCACTTTCCTAGTGGAAACAAAAGGTGAGCAATAAAAACCCAGCCTCACCAGTGATGCCTAGGTTTAGAGAATGAATAATAAAGAAGTACATGGATGATGCTAACAGTAAAACTGTACTCCAAGGTGCTTAGTGATGAGGTGTCAAACTGTGAAATCTTAGTAGAGAATAATTCACCAGTCATTTAGACCAAAATGTCTAAATAGTTTTAATGCTGCAGGACGTTCAAGGAGATTCAGGACTGGTTCGCCTTTCAGTTTTATAAATTGATAGCATTATATTAGAACTGAAACAGCTACTACACATAGCATGAACTAATTAACATTGTGAGGTGAATGACACTCACCACAACATCTTTATGAAAGCTGTTTAAGTTAGATTGCTGGATCAATACAAGCAGCCTTCCAATGAGCTAACGTTAAGAACAAATATATTTTGAAAATATTTTCTGTTGTCCTTTGACGGCTCTGTTTTCCAAACTACAGACAAACGCATCGTAATCCTGACAGAATTTGACTCAAAGACTGACAATTATATTAAGCTAACTAGCAGAGGGGGAGGTTGGGGCAAACACCATTGATAGATTTTAGGGACATCCAGATAAGTACATAAGGGAGGAAGGTTAGATTGACAGAGTTGATAAGCAGAGGTGATAGAGATGGAAATGTGTTGCTGGAGAAGCGCAGCAGGTCAGGCAGCATCTAGGGAACAGGATGCTGCCTGACCTGCTGCGCTTCTCCAGCAACACATTTCCATCTCTGATCTCCAGCATCTGCAGACCTCATTTTCTCTTCAAGCAGAGGTGATATTAATGAGTGGGAAGAGGTCCATGGGATCAGGGGAATGATAGGTCTACGTTCCTGTGTAATTCTATGTAACTGTGCTTACCATTGTACTGAGCAAAATGTTTCAGCTCTTCTAGATCATTCAGCTGCTCTTGAGGACATCGAGATATACAAATAGACAATGAATTTATTTTATGATTCTTAATGTCCAAATTGCAGGTGTTGAGAAAAAATACGTGCCTATATGGAAACAAAACATCTTGTTAGCATTAAAAAAAAAGCAATTTTTAAAATAAAATCTAGGTCAAGCGCAGAAGTAGTTTCTCGTTAGTGAATGACCATGTCCACACATGTTTGGTCGAATCCTACCATCAGTTCAATGGACACAAAGATATGCTCGCTGGCTGTGGTAACACTCAACATGTCACACACTGGACAGATGTTCATACAAATGTACAGAGAGATTTCCTTTCCACTGGCTTAAACAATGTGGCTTCTGAAGGTCAGAATTTCTGTGAGCACAGCTTGGAGGAACTGCAGAGCAATAAATTGACTCTGGAAGGTTCAACTCACTCTCACACTGAATGCAGGTGCAAGCTCCTCATGGTTACTGTTAGAGGATGGTAGAGCAGATGTGAGCCAATGAAGAATGACGTGGCTGATCTGATAATTCCAAATCCATGTTTCTGACCCTGTGCCATAATCCTCAATTTCCTCATTGATTACAAACCTACCTCAGTCTTGAATAATGTCGCAGCTTCCGGTTAAAAATTCCACAGATTCACCAGCCTCTGAGAAAAGAATTTTTTTCTCATGTCTGTCCTAATTGGGTACTCCCTTACCCTCTGGTCCTAGTCACTCTCACAGGGAAGAATGTGACCCACTGCGCCAGATATTCCCAGCAACCTCTCAGTCAAATATTCACCAGGTCCAAATCTGCTTAGCTTCTGAGGTCACATGAGATTTGACGTTTTCCACACTAGAGGAAATTTAGTTCCAACACAAAACATTTTACCTTTCATCTGTTCAACTATTGTGGACCGTCAGAATTAAAATATTCAGCCAGTGGATTGTTCTACATGATGGTAACTTGTGTACTGGGAAATCTAACTGAAGGCACAAGACAGTAATTGGGGGGGGGGGAGCAAAGTTACTTTATCTGTCAACAGCAGGAAGTGGCAGATTATCTCCCATTCAGGGACACATTACACATTGAGTTCCTTCTCTAACCCATTCTACTGAGGCAGGGGACAGGTTTTACTAATCAGAGCCAGTGAAATAGAGTGGCTGGTCATCTAGTGGCATTTCACATGTAAACCCCTGCATCCACATTGCAGACTAATTCTTCTTGGTCTCATTGTGCTGCTAAAGAACATTAACTGTGTCAGCTGAGGTCAGAGAAACATTAACTTTTATTCAAGAACAGTCAGCAAGACCATGTCATGTGATTTTCCTGCCAAAGTTGGCAACCCTCATATTTTCCCACATGCTACATTTTTGTCAACTCATGCGCCTACCTATATCCCTTTGCAGAGCTTTTGTGTTCTCCTCAGAACTTGCTTTCCTACCTATCTTCATCTCATCACTAAATTTGGCTATAATACACTCATGCAGTTCCTTCAACAAGTGAGTAATGTAGACTGCAAATATTTGAGGGCCCAGCACTGCTCCCAGTGACTCCGCAGTTACAGATTAGCAAAGTGAAAATGATGTAGTTCACCCTATTTCCTGTAAATTAGCCAATCCTCGATCATGCTAATACAACTCCCTGAAACCAAATGGTCTTCTCTTGTATAACAATCTTTTATGTGGAACTTTATCAAATAACCTTTGAACTCCAAATACACGATGTAATAACTCAGGAAGCCTCTTTGGAAAAGAACATCACTTATCCCTGGATCTGCTTTATACTAGATAACTTACAGTGTGGAAACAGGCTCTTCGGCCCAACAAGTCCACACCGAACCTCTGAAGAGCAACCCACCCAGACCCATTCCCCTACACTCACCCCTTCACCTAACACTATGGGCAATTTAGCATGGCCAATTCACCTAACCTGCACATCTTTGGACTGTGGGAGGAAACCAGAGCACCCGGAGGAAACCCACGCAGACACAGGGAGAATGTGCAAACTCCACACAGACAGTTGCCTGAGGCAGGAATTGAACCTGGGTCTCTGGCGCTGTGAGGCAGCAGTTCTAACCACTGTGCCACCGTGCCACCCACAAGGGTTCAGGTGATGAGTTCCAATTGGACCGGCCATTGCCTGTTACCAAGAGAACTCATATCAACAAGCTCCACAGAGAGAGATCAAATAGTGATTCTCCATGGACTTTCTGGGGGTTATCACACACTACATCTTCTTTATCCTCCATGCTGGTTACATCCCCTCAATTAACTTCATTCCATGGTCAGACACTATTTCTCTTCCATGATGGCTACTTGACTTTATTATGATTTTCTATTTCCTTCATAATAAATTCTAGCATTTTCCCAATGATGGACTTCAGGCTTACTTGGCTTATAGTTTCCTGCTTTTTGCCTCCCTTTTGTAATAAAAGGTATTGTATTCATAGTTTCCCAAATATCTAGTGAATTCTGCAAGATTATATCCAATGGATCCACCTTCATTGCAGCCAATTATTTTAAGGTACAAGGATGCACATTCATGAGACTTGTCGATGTTCAGTCCCATTAGTTTCCCAGTACTTTTTCATTAGTGATAGCGATTATTTTAGGTTCCTTACTCCATTTTGATTTTCCACAATACTTGGGATGTCTTTATTATGTTCTGGGGTTATGTTGAATTATGCTCCGATAAGTCCTTGGAAGGACTATTGAAATGCCATCTTTGGATGACAATGACCAGTGGGTGTGCGAACATGAAGGTGACGACAGAGACAGCTGGTGTGCAGCAACAAGGAAAGCAACCCACGCGTTTGAAGCAACCAGACCCAAGGGGTGCTGACAAATACTTCGGTAATAGGAGGAATCGGGTTGTACTAGAGCCTTTTCAAAACAGGCGTTCCTGTGGCCTAACATCTCAAGTCCCCACAGATCAAGAACTGGTACTTTCAGGCACCTTAGATCTTGTCAACTGCTGCACAGATAGGCTTCCCATGATCATTACCTGTGAAAAATCTATCATGATACTGTATTATTAAAGAGTTAGTCATTTATGAACTGATCTTGCGTGTCTAAACAAAATTAGGAAACAAAAGAAAAGTTAGCATTTATTTTGCATTTTTGTGACTACTGGACACCAACAATGTTTATCTAAGTGTTGTAATGTAGGAAACATGACACCCAACATGCACATAGATGGCTTTCTACATACAGATAAGTGATAATGACCAGAAATCCATTTCTTGTGATGGTGGTGTTTAATAATGACGAAGCTGCCAAGGATTAACTCCTGGCAGATGGGGTCTTCGCTCCTTGACAGTGTAGCACTCCCTCAGTATTGCCCTGGGGTGTAGACTTGAATTTGTGCTCAAGACCTTCAGTAAAATTTGAGTCTTATGATTCTGTAGAATCTAGCTGATTACACTTCTAGCACTTAATTTGACTAAAAAGCCATATAGGAGGTGACAACAGGCAAAAACAAAAGCTTTGAAGCCTTGCTTGATTGGCTTACAACTTGGCAAGGTATCTCCCAGTTTTTCATGAATTGGTGCTAATGTGTTCCCTCCAATTTCACCAATGGTTAAAAATAATTTGAGCTACTCATTTGGTCAGTTTGTCTTTAATCAACCATCCATTTTGTGGAGAAAGTGAGGTCTGCAGATGCTGGAGATCAGAGATGGAAATGTGTTGCTGGAAAAGCGCAGCAGGAAAAGCGCATCCATTTTGTGGACTTGTAAAGTGCAATATTTCGAAAAGGTAATTTGATACAATACATACACAGTATATGTACACTGATAAATCATTTAAAAGGTACCCACTTCCTGGTGGTCATGTCTTGCCCCGACAATGAAGCACCTTTAATCGGAGAGTTTTTCTTTCCACAAATGTTTCCAAAGCTGTCGTACCCAAAGATGAGTCTTTCTGCAGAACCTACTGTCACAGAATAGCCAGCTATAAATATCTGGGTGGAGAGATAAAACAACCAGCCCACTGTCAGTAATGAGAAAAAAACCATCATTGTTGTTCAACAGACTCCAAATAAAGTTCCAAAATATTCGATACCTTCCTTCTCACTTCTTATTAGAGTTCTGTAAATTAACTCGCCCTGCCTTACTTTCTCCAACTCCACCGCCACATCCCCCCACTCCCTCAATGGATTGGCCAATAATGCCAGTGATCCCAACACAAAGGAATTTAAAAATCAAATGGATTAGTTGGAACTCTAAATCATAATTATGCAGATAAATATGACAGCCAAACTGTAAAATCGCACAAACAACAATTGAGATAAATGAGCAGCACTTTATTTTTGCTGGTGTTTTTGAGGAGGAAGACTTGTCTAGGACTGACAGACCTCCCTGCTCTTACTGTTAGAATGTCTGGATGACAAGGTAGCTTCTACCCTTCTGTGGTGAACCAAGAATTGGCAACCTCTGCAAATAACTCATGAGTTCTGCAAATTCCTATAAGTATTAAAAGCTCCTCCTTTTAGTGTCAAATTCTTCAAACTACATTTACTTTTCACAAAGGGACTCGAGACTTATAAATAAACCACATCTTCTGGCTCAGCTGCAGTGCATTAGCCCACCTAACCACTGGGAACCATCGGCAACGTGATTCCAATACCACACAGTTTAACAAGTATTCAAAGGTGCGTGGTTGTCGACAAAACAACCGAGGAATTCCAGTAGCAAGTGAGGATAGAGAGAGAAGCATTGGTGTGTGTGTATGTGTGTGTGTTGGAATTTTACTGCGGTGCCTTGACCTATTTCCTGAGACAAGAGGGAGTCAACGTACAAAGCTGAAAAATGTACTAGTTTCACTGGAATTCTGTGGTTGATAGTTTTTGGGAATGCAGACATTGAAATATACAAAGGGCACAAACCCTCTCCTGACCTCATAACACACAATGCTGTTTGCAGTGCTTGATTCTAGGGACATTTAGCAATCTTTTACACATAGTGTAATAAATTGAGGGAAATACATTATATAATGTACATCCTCATTTTCAGGAGATGATAATATTTGTACACCTACATTTCTGATGAATGGTAAAATTGCCCACAGGTACCATGCACAACCATTCACCACCCTGTATTTCAATCCACCATGTTGCTTTAGTTGTCCCAAGGCCAATGACTGAATGGGGAAATTGTTAAAGATGCAATTATAGAGTCAACAGCACGGAAACAGACCTTTCAATCCGACTCTGTCGTGTCAACCAGATATCCTAAACCAATCTAGTCCCATATGACAGCAATTGACCCATATTCTCTAACCCCTTCTATTCATGTAACCATCCAGATGCTTTTTAAATGCTACAGTTGTACCCACCTTCATCACCTCCGCTGGCAGCTCGGTCCATACACGCACCACCCTCTGCATGAAAAAGTTAGCCCTCACAATAATAGAGTCCCTACAGTATGTAAGCAGGCCATTCAGCCAATTGAATCCACACTGATTCTCTGAAAAACATCCCACCCAGCCCTCTACTCATGCGTTTCCCATGGCCAGTGCACATAGCCTGCACACCTTTGCACTGTGGGAGGAAACTGGAGTACCCAAAGGAAATCCACAGAGACACGGGGAGAACGTGCGAACTCCACACAGATATGCACCCAAGGGTGGAATTGAACCCAGGTCCTCAATGCTAACCACTGAGTCACTGTACCTCCCTAAAGAGTCTTAGTTGAATGTATATTGTAATGAATGAATGAATCAAACAAATATAGAGTCAGTTTGAAGGTGTAGTTGTCTTTAAGCTTTAAGTGGAATTAAGGGAAATATAACAGGAATGTTTCCAGAAGCGGCAACTTTAAACTACCAGAGAACTTTAATGTCAAAAACATTCAGGTTCACCACAGATGAGCTACTCTACGTAACCATGAGTTGTGATAGTGAGCTGTGCACTTGCTTAAGGACAAAGAGTCACAAAAAATTGCAATTTACTAACTTTCCACGCACTTGTTTGATTTTTTTCAAAAATGAAATAAAACAGATCCCCTTTAAAAATAGAAGATTTCCTGGGTAGCTCATTGGAATGTGAAACCAATTAGTTTAATTGTGAATTCAACCATACATCAGTAAATGGTGACTGCAATCTGTGCCTGGTCTTTGGAGATAATTATGCTTGTTTCTTATTCTGTATGGAAGGGTGGTTGACCTTATAATAAGCAGAACATGGAGTAGACAGTTCAAGCCCATAGTGATAAGATATACGTGGCGTACCACAGATTCATTTTCAGTCATACTACTTTTCAGTTTTGTATTTATAATGTTTTTGAGGAGGGCCATTAAGAAGAAGAAAATTTAGATCAGGCTTGATTGTACCCCACAATGACTCTCTGTACCTAATTAGCTCAGCATACTGAAAACAGTCAGATACCTCACACATCCATTCCTTCGTGAGTAACCTGATGGAAAAAATTAACAACGGGAACCAAAGAGCTTTAAGAATACTAGCTATGCTAAGAGCTCAAGTGGGTAAGTCATTGACCCAAGGGCTGCATCATCCAAAGCTGAATGTTGTAATTTACCTTTAGATACTAGCTCCATTTTTAGTAGCCTCAGGGTAATGACTTTCTCATAGGATATGGTTTGAGTTTATAAAGTATAGGTCATATTCTAAGAATATAATAAGCGATCTGAGTGCAATAACACAGCAACTTAGTGGCAAATAATTACTTAAAGCAATAAGACATCTTGAAGTTTTAGCAAAACTTCTAACTATAAGGTGCTTTCCTTTTCTTCAAATTATTCGTAGAAATCAGGGATTGCAATTGTAATGCTGGACTGTAATGTTCAGTAATAATATAATAAACCAAACAGACTGGCTGCAAATACAGGAATAGCCTTAAAAATCTTTCAATATATCAGTGACATAGTCCCTTAATTTTATGGAATTAGTTATTTCTTGGGTCCTTACCTAACATGGTGAATAGTGCATGTGAACTAAACTTACTTAATTAATGTTTCATCATATCCACAATGAATAAAAATTGACAAGGCAAATGTTTGAGAGTGATTGCTTTGCTTGGTCAGAAACCATTAGATTAATTCCCTCTCTCTCTCTCAAGAATTTCTGGTAATAAATAATGTTAATACTCCAAACGCAAAAATGTAAACCCAGTTAAACTGGATTTATTCATTTTCCTTTCATTTGTATAATTTGTTTGAAATTTAGGATGTGGTAATACATAGTTTTGAAACACAAACCAGTTTCAAAGAACAACAAAAGCTTTATATGTCCTTGACTTTGAGATGAAACAGGCTGTACTGAGTCAATATCCCGACAAGAACATTCATTAAGGGTTCCAGACAATTCCTTAACCCTTGGCTTGATCTCATCATCAACAAACTGGGTCCATCATCCTTTTATTTGACAATACCCTCCCATAGCTCTTCTGATGATCACATTTCTCAATGATCAGAAAACCACATTTCTCTTTCACTGAGCTTGACAATTGTTCATATATAACTTTGACAAAATTCACATGGAAATACTTGGATAAATTGAGCAAACCTTTGGAATATTGTTTGCAATTCTGGTCCCCCTCCTCTTGGAAGAATGTTGTAAAACTTGAAACAGTTCAGAAAGATTTACAAGGATGTTGCCAGAGTTAGAGGATTTGAGCTTTAGGGAGAAGCTGAACAGGCTGGGGCTGTTTTTCCTGGAGTGTCGGAGGCTGAGGGGTGACCTTATAGAGTTTTATAAAATCATGAGGGTCATGGATAGGATAAATAGACAAGATATTTTCCCGAGGGTGGGGGAGTCCAGAATTAGAGTGCATAGGTTTAGGGTGGGAGGGGAAAAATTTAAAAGGGACCTAAAGGGCAACTTTTTCACGCAGAGGGCAGTGCATGTATGGAATGAGCTGCCAGAGAAAGTGGTAGAGGCTGGTCCAATTACAACATTTAAAAGGCATCTGGATGGGTATATCAATAGGAAGAGCTTAGAGGGATATGGGCCAAGGGCTGGTAAATGGGACTGGAAATCTGCTGGGCATGGACGAGTTGGACTGAATGGCCTGTTTCCATGCCATCTCTATGACTTTACTCCAACTGAGTTTACATTAAAGGCAGGATTCCCTATAATGTGAGTAGATATGTTGCACATACAGTCCTGCCTCTCGGGTAAAAGACTGGTGTAACCACTTAACAGAAATGGCTGTTCAACTACCAACCTCAATGTTACCAGCACTGAAAGTACTAACACTACCTCTACTAAAATGCTCTCAATGTTTAACTATCTCATGACCAATTCAGTTTGCGTTCTTTGTTCTTCTGTTAATAGTACACTGGCAGCCTCTTGTGAATTTGTTCAATTCCATGGTAAACAAAAAAAGAATTATGCCCTAAGTCAGGTCTCAGTCTGTGATCTGACATGTCCAGCATTGTCATCAACAGGGATTGTAACACATACATTATCGGCTGAGCTTTGGTTATGGAGCATATGCTAAGTAAGAGTTCAACCACCTAATACACAATAAATATCAGCAAACATCCTTCCACCCTGTTACTAAGATCATTGTACTATGCCTGCGTATCACACTCATAGGTAAGACACTTTACAGGTCAATGGATCACAGAGTATGGATGATCCCATTGCACTGATTTAAGGATAAGCAGGGGAATTACCCAGGTATCCCTGACTACACCCACTAAAATAAATGTTGAGGGTGAATGGCAAAGAATAGTTTCTCCTTTACTACTGAAGACATTAATAAAATAAATTGAAAGCCAATTATCCCACTTTTGTGTGAGGAGATGTCAGTCCCCCCGTAAACAAGATAATGCTGAAGAGTAAAATACTTATCAACTTAGTAAGTTTGCAGATGACACCAAAATTGGAGGTGTAATGGACAGCTAAGAAGGTTACCTCAGAATACAATTGGACCTTGATCAGATGGGCTGGTGCACCAAGGAGTGGAAGATGGAGTTTAATTTAGATAAATGTGAGGTGCTGCACTTTGGAAAGGCAAATCAGGGCAGGACTCAATGGTAAGGTCCTGGGGAGTGTTGCTGAACAAAAAGACCTTGGAGTGCAGGCTCATAGTTCATTGAAAGTAAACTCACAGATAGACAGGGTAGTGAAGAAGGCATTTGATATGCTTGCCTTTATTGGTCAGTATATTGTTTAGGCCAGTTTTGGAATATTGCATTTAGTTGTGGTCTATCTGCTATCGGAAGAATGTTGTGAAACTTGAAAGGGTTCAGAAAAGCTTTACAAGGATGTTGCCAGGGTTGGAGGACTTGAGCTATAGAGAGAGGCTAAATAGCTGAGGCTATTTTCCCTAGAGCATTGGAGGCTGAGGGGTGAATCATAAAGAGGTTTATAAAATCATGAGGTGCATGGATAGGGTAAATAGACAAGGTCTTTTCCCCAGGATAGAAGGGTCCAAAACTAGAGGGCATAGGTTTAAGGCGAGAGGGGAAAGATTTAAAAGGGACTTAAGGGACAACGTTTTCACACAGAGCATGGTGTGTGTATGGAATGAGCTGCCAGAGGAAGTGGTGTAGTCTGATACAATTACAACATTTAAAAGGCATTTGGATGGATATATGAATAAGAAGGGTTTAGAGGGATATGGGCCAAATGCTGGCAAATTGGACTAGATTAAATTAGGATATCTGGTCGGCATAGATGAGTTAGACTGAAGGGTCTGTTCCCAATGACTCAATGACTCTATAACTTCCAGAACACAAATGCGTGGATTTAAAGACATGTAATTGTAATTGGAGGTGGCTTTACATGGAGGTGCAAACACTGTCACTACTTGATTAAATGCACTTATGCAAAATAGAATAGAATTGGACAGGATACATGCAGATGAAAATGAGGATCCCACTTTAACAAACAAGGACATTATACCAATTCATGGTGCCATTTCTTCCTCTTTCGAGGATAGTAACTTGTGTTCATGTTAATGGGATCGGAATCGCACTATAACCAACACAAGCTTTAAAAGTTTACACTTTAGAAACCATGTTCCCAATGTGTCAATTGCGTTACAGCAAATTCATATTAATGAAAGCCGTATTATAGCAGAACTGCATGCATAAACTGAGATGATTTTTTGATTGATTATTCCACCAAAAGGTATCAAGCCCAATCTGTCCTCACTGCACATCCTTATATGTCCATTTTTCAGTGGAGATAACTGACTAGAAATCCTTGCTGTTTTATGTCTCACTTCCATATGAAGATGACAATCCAAGGGACTCAACCAAGATAAGATAAGTGATGTAAGAAATTGAACTGGGGAGGTGAGAAGAATTGACTTTTCCACATAGTGAGTTGTTGCAATGTGGAATGTCCTGCCTGAAAGGTTTTGATATGGTTGAAGTGACAAGCCGAAACAGAACAAAGGGCGTAGCAATGAGACAAAGATGAATTAGTTATCATTACCATCCAGGCACGTACATTCCTCAAATACTCAGTGTACTAGAATCAGGTGACCAGCTGCTCAAAATTCCAGGGTTACTTGTCTTTTTGGTTAGAGCCTCACACCTTTCTGATTCTCTTTAAAATAACTACCTCACAAACTAATTAACGTTCTTCTATATTAAATTAATATAAGCTTTCGGTAGTGGGGGGAGGGGCGAGGGAACTATATAAAGACAGGAGATTGATTATTATTCTGAAGTAAACACCTTACAAAAAACAATGAACAACATCCACTAAACCTGCATTCTCAATGCTTCCTTGTATTTTTTTTGGCACAGCCAGTGCAGAAAGAATTTCAAGTGTTTACATGGTTATGTGAATAAACAAACCACAACAGCCCCTCTGAGATAAGTACATTACCTTTGCCCAAAACCTGAGTTGTTTTTGCCATGACATCAATTTTGACAGAATGTTTCATTTGTGAACAGTCTACAAAGAGAATGCAAGACAGGTGGAACACCTTAACTTCATTAAAGCAAAGGCTGGTGACAGTGGGGAGATGGGGTGTTGGTGCAAAGATAGGATGATTTCTCTGGGGGAGGAGTGCTCAGGTATGAAGGCAAAACATTCATGCCCTTCCTGGTGTCACAGAAATGTTTAAAACTTACAGGATCCATGAGGTAGTCTCCTGCTGATACTTCAAAGATTGAGGTCACTTTAGCTTGGTTGGATAGTTGGTTTGTGAAGCAGTGTGATGCCAATAATGTGAGTTCAATTCCCATCAGTGGCTGAGGTTTCCATAAAGGACTCTCCTTCTCAACCTCTTCCCTTCCCTGAGATATGGTGGCCCTCAGGTTAAATCACCATCAGTCATCTCTCTCTGATGAGAGAGCAGCCCTATGGTCTGGTAAGACTATGAAGATACAATATGTCACATAAGGCCATTTTAATATGGAGTTGGACTTCAATGGACCAACCATGTAAAACTGAAGCTGGGTCCACGTCCATCATGGAACCTCAATCTGCAAAGACTACCAATCCATGTTGGGGGGGGGTGGGAATTGCTGGATTATAATTAATTACCTAACTTGTATTCAAATAGTGTTTTAACATAGAATAACCGGCACAAGACACTTCATAGCAATGATAACAAACAAAGTTTGACACTGAGGCACGTAAGATGATATTAAGCCAGCTCAAAGCTCGCTCAAAGGAGTAGGTTTTAATAAGAGGCTCAAAGTGGGAAATTGGAATAATAGAACAGAGAGCTCAGAAGTGAAGGAATTCCATAACTTAGCTCCCCAGCAGTTGCAGACATGCCACAATGTTGGAATATCAGGGATGTGCAAGGCCAGAAATTGAGCAGCACTCCACAGGGTATGGGACTGGAAGAGATTGTAAACATAGGGAGGGGAGGGATTTGAAAAAGATGTTAACATTAAAATCAGGGCATAGGTTGACCAGTGGCTAGTGTTGGTCAGCGAGTGTAGGGTGATAGAGGAAGGAGTTTGATTTGAGTTAGGAAATAGAGGGCAGATGAAGTCAAAGTCCTTCACATCACATTTAAATTCATTTTGTAAGTACAGGCAAGGTCAGGAAACTAATTAAGTTTTGTTTTTGAAGGCCTGAGATTTTCTTGAGGGCAACTTTGTAATTGGAGGCCCCCTTCTGGCATTTTACTATCTTTTCTTATGTTTCTAGCTTGCTTTTTCTGTAATCTAATTTTTGTTCCTGTGTATAAATTAAATACCCCCTGCATCCCCAAAACACCATGATGCCTTTTTGTCATGTTCACGTTACTTCTTCTATATTCTGTCCTATCCTTCAACATTTGTCTGGGAGGTCATGTTGTGGCTGTACAGGTGATTGGTTAGGCCACTTTTGGAACACTGCTTTCAATTCTGGTCTCCCTGCTATAGGAAGGATGTTGTTAAACTTGAAAAGGTTCAGAAAAGATTTACAAAGGTGTTGCCGGGGTTGGTAGTTTTACCAAGAGGGGCCGAATAGACTGGGGCCATTTTCTCCAGAGCATCACAGGCCGAGAGGTGACCTTATAGAGGTTTATAAAATCATGAGGGCAATGGAAAAGGTGAATAGCCCAGATCTTTTCCCAGGGTGGGAGAACCAAAACTAGAGAGCATAGGTTTACAGTGAGAGGGGAAAGATTTAAAAGGGACCCAAGGGGCAATTTCTTCATGCAGCGGATGGTGCATGTATGGAATGAGCTGCCATAGGAAATGGTGAAGGCTGGAAAACTACAACATTTAAAAGGCGCCTGGATCGTTATATGAATATGAACAGTTTTGAGGGATATGGGCTAGACGCTGGGAAATGGGACTAGATTAATTCAGGAAATCTGGTCAGCATGGACAAGTTGGTCTGAAGGGTCTGTTTTCGTGCTGTAGGATTCTGTGACAATCTATGGTAATGTTCAGCCATATGTCTTTAATAACAGGAGGTCATACTTATGTATTTCAATTTGCACGATGAGTTCATCTGTTTTATTGTGAATGTTATTGCACATTCAGATACAGAGCTTTTAGTTTTATCATCTTATTTTGGAACCTCCATTCTTATCTGCTGATTTACCCTAGATTTCTAGTGTACTCTTTCCTAACATTGTCCGTTTATCATTTCCTCAATTAATACCTTTCTCATTTGCCTTGTTTGTATTCATTGAACTACCATATTTCCCCTAAAATTGAAACCTTGCCCCTCTGTGAAAACCTTCTCTACTTCCCCAGTTATGCAGCTCACTAGAACAATGCCCCTGCGTGGTTCAGGTGCAGACTGTCCCAAGCTGGTGGCAGTACCCCACGAACTGGAACCCTCTTCTCCCACGCCAGTCTTACAGCCACACATTTACCTCTCTAATCTGATTTGCCTTATGCCAATTCATAAGTGCCTCAGGTAACAACCCAGAGATGATCGCCTTTGAGATTCTGCTCTTCAGTTTGATGCCTAGTTTCTCATATTGGCTCTGCAGGACATCTTTCCTTGTGCAGCTGCATCATTGGTCCCTACAGAGATCACAATAGCTTGAATCCTCCAATCCAGAGCAGAGCTCCCAACCCATGGCACCGGGAGGACAACATGTTTCTTTGGCTCTTTGCTGCACAGAACATTGTCAAAACCCTTCACCCCACTGTCCCCCACTACCGCTATAGTCCTTTTTGCTGACCCCATTTGCATGACTTCCTGTACAATGGTGTTATGGTCAATTACCTCACCTTACTTTCAGCCCTTGTTCTCACAAGCTGAATGAACCTCAAATCTATTGGACAACTGCAAAGGTCAAGACTTCTGTCCTCTGTGTCTCTTTATGAGCCTGATTTGCAATCACACTCTCTATTGTCTGATCAGTGACCAAACCCGAAGACCCTCACATAAGGGATGTGACCTGCTCCCTGTACAAAACATTCAGGTAATTCTCCCCCTCCCTAGTGATGTCACAATATCTGAGGTTCAGCCTCCGACTCATGAACTCTTGAGCCAAAACCATTTGAGCTGTAAACACTGAACTGCTGACGTGTTTGTTGTGGATCACGCTGATGTCCAGGAGCTCCCTAACTACAACACATCACCTACCCTGCCCTGCCGAATAGTTTTAGTTATTTTATTAAATTATTTATTTTCCTCTGTTTTTAACATTACTACTAGTTCCTATAATAACTGAAACTATTAAAGTTAAGTTGGTCTTAACTACCAAGGTCAAAGTTCCACTGGGTGACTGCATAATTCAATGTTGTTAAAATTTTACAATTCACAAATTCCAGCAGTTTAATGCTTAACATACCTCACCAGTAAAACTAAATAATACTTCAAAAGACAGTACTCACTAGTTACTCTTGTTACTTATTGTGACTGCTTAATGTCTTATTCATTTTTTAGATTGAAATGTCCTAGTTTGGATAACAGTGAAATGGAAATACCCACCAGCTAATCGCTTACCTGATTTCCTCCAATATCACACCTTAATTTTACTTTCCAAACACACATTCCTCTCTCCTGATGTCTCTCTGCTGGATTCCTGCTCTTTGTTTAACTTGCTGTCTCTGGATTTGCTCAGCTTCTGTATCCCCCATTTCCTGTCTAATTTGCTCTCTCCCGACACATCGCTGCTGCTAATAATTTTTGCTCTCTCCTGTTCCCCCTTGTATGAACAAACCAACAAGCCAAACTAAACTGTTTCTCTACTCTGCATGTTCCCCCACTTCACAAAAAGATTAAAAATTTCATCTTTTAAAAAAAATGACATTGTCTTCACCACTCGCAATGGAAAGATTTTCAGACTCCTACAATGCTCTGTGCTTTAAAATTTGATGTTTGGATAGCGCCTTGCTTCACCACTGTGAGTGTAGGTAAAGTGGCTGACCTTGTAAAACAGGCATCATGGCACCAAATACCCATAATGCACACTGGCCAAAGGGGTAAGTGGATGAGTGAGATATGTCCAGGAGTTGTACCCTCTGACAGAGTGGGAAAAGATACTGGTTCATGGGTGGAGTGAACTGCTAGAGGAAGTAGCGGATGCAGGTACAGTTACAATGTTTAAAAGACATTTGACTAAGTACATGAAGTGCAGGTTTGGAGGGATATAGGCCAAGCGCAGACAGGTTGCACTAGTTTAGTTTGGGAACATGGTCAGTGAGAACTATTTGGACCGATGGATCTGCTTCAGTGCTGTATGACTCTCTGCTGATTTTGGCTGAACAATACATTTTTGCTGTCTGCTTGGATTGCAATATACTCACCATTCCACCCCAAAACAGACAGAAGATAATGAGCCATAGGAGATCTGTGCATCTCCGATAAATCTGTGGTCGCCATTCTCTATGAGATATACCTTCATCAGATACCTGAAATAAAACATCAATTTTAATACAAGAAAAGGCCACTGATTGATTCAAAACTAATCTTTTCTACAACATTTACTCTGAGCTTTAGTACATTTTGAGAAAATTATATAAACAATGGACATTGCACGTTCCCATGCCAACATTTCTGTCTTGGGCCTGTTGCAGTGCTCTACCACTTCCAGCCTCAGCATAAGTTCAATGAATAGCATCTCATTTTCCACTTGGGATCCTGGAGTCTTTACAACACAACATCGAGTTCAACAAATTTATAAACGGATTACATCCTTCCACGCTTTTTACCCACACCCACACCTTGGTCCTGTCATGACATGGCGAAAATGAGTACTGCAGATGTTGGAGATCAGAGTCAAGATTAGAGTGGTGCTGGAAAAGCACAGCAGGTCAGGCAGCATGCGAGGAGCAGGAAAATTGATGTTTTCAGGCAAAAGCCCTTCATCAGGAATCATTCCTGAAGAAGGGCTTATGCCCGAAATGTTGATTCTCCTGTTCCCTGGATGCTGCCTGACCTGCTACGCTTTTCCAGCAACACATTTTCAGCTCAGCATATTCCCTCCCATTTTAGCTCTCACTGTCACTTATTCAGCTTCTTTTCTATCCTGGGTTGCTACCAATAATCCCCTTGATTGCCTACCCCTTTTATCTCTCTCTCTCTCTCTCTCTCTCTCTCTCTACTTCATCTCCATCTATCTGCCCCCAACTCTATCTTCACCATAAATGCCACCTTTTCCTTACTGCTATCAGTTCCAATGAGCATCACCGGACTCAAAACTTTAACTCTGCTGAGTACTGCCAGACCTGCTGAGTTTCATCAGCAATTTCTGTTCTTGTTACAGATTTTCAGCATCCGCAGTTCTTTGTTTCATTTTATGCAATTTAGTTAACACCTGCAATGGTAACGAAAGGTACAGTGCCAGAACCATTTTGAAATTAATTTTTTATGTAAATCCATCAGATATTGTGTTGTTTGGAATCATTAACAATTCAAAGCGTTAGCCTGTTTTAAAAGTATGCAGGAAATCCTGACTGAATTTGCTGGAGTTGGCTAATTGGATGGGTTAGAGTAAGCTAAATTATTTGCCCACCTCACGTGTCAAAAATGTTACCTGCCTCAAATTGCTGGATGTGCAAGCTGATAATGGATTCCATAGGAGCTTGGAACCACAAAAGAGGTACAGCACAGATAGGACCATTCAGCCCATAGTGTCTGTCAGCTTTCTGTAAGAGCAACTCACTTAGTCCCATTCCCTGGCATTTTCCCCATAAATGTGTAAATTGTTTTCTCTTCAGATAATTACCCAATTTCCTTCTGAAAGCCTTGATTGAGTCTGCCTTCATTGCTCTCTCTGACAGTACATTCCCAATCCTAACCCCTTTCTGCATACAATAATTTCACATCAAGTCCCTGTTACTATTTTTTTTTAACTAGTGTTATGGATCAGACCAAAGCTCCTCAAAATATATTAAGAAGATAACTTAGACCCTAACTTTTTCTGCAATTCCAGCAGCAGGAAGAGAACCCCAGCTTTTAGCTATGACGGGGAGAGGAATAAGAGCTTCCACATCCAGCTTCAAGATCCCAGCAACTGCAGAATGCTAAAACTAAAAATCCTGGTTCTATGGGAGCTTAACTCCACCCATTCAGGCTGCTTCTATTGTTGCAACTTTTAAAAAATAGGCCAAGGCAATACAAGCTGTTTACTTTATTGGGTGGGAACAGAGTGCTCAATACCTCTGTCTCAATCTCTCTTCATTAAAAAAAGGACAAAATACACCTCTTATCATCACACAAGTCACTTTAAAGTAATATCCTTCCACCTACACTGTGCAGACCAACATGAGGATTTTTAGCACAGTGTCAGACCTCATCTAAATTGCCTCTCATCCAATCAGAACAGCCCCAGTTTCTCCAATCTAGCCTAGTTCCTCATCCCCAAATCTAATCTCTACATGCTCTTTAACGTCTTCATATACTTCTAAAAGTATTGGAACCAGATACAACACTCCAGTTGAGGTGAAACCAGGTCATATACAAGTTTATAACAACTTTCTTGCTTTAGATGTAAGAACACAGAGTACCAATGTCTAAGATACTATATGTTTTGTGAACTGCATTTTCAACCTGCCTTACCATCGTCAATGACTTGCACACACAGATCCCCAAGTTCTGCTCTTCCAACCGTCTTGCAATGTAAAATAATACAACTGTCTTCCTTATTCTTCCAAACAATCATTTCACCCTCCAGTCGCAATAACCGAGCCAATGTGTAGAAGTGACCCAAGCATGATGCCAAAATACAATGACTAATCTATGCAGCCAATCTTCTTGGCCATAGTTTCCAATATATTACATAGTCAGAAAGTAATTAAAAATAGAAAGTGCTAACAATGTTGAATTTTTTATCAACTAGAAACAGTTCTTTAACTCAGTTTTTTTCCACAGGCGGTGTTTGACCTGCTAAATATTTCCAACATTCACTGTTTTTGTTTCAGATCTATGACAACATCATGTAATTTGCGTAAATAGTAGCATATTCTGAAAGTTTAAGAACTTCTGTTGTAAATAAGTGCTTGTGTTAAAGAAGCATAATTGTTTGTGTGGAACACAATAATCCTGAAGCGGTCCTATTAACTTTCAAAAATCAGGATCTGTGTTTGTTTAACAACTTTGTCCTTTTCTATTTTGTTGTATTTGTTCTTAGGTAGGTGGGCATTTTGGGCAAAACTGGTATTTATTGACCATCTGTAATGGGCCTGCAAGAAGGTGGTGGTGAGTTGCCTTCTTGAACTGCTGCAGTCCACTTGGGTGCACTAATGCTGCTATTAGGAAGGGAGTTTTAGGATTTTGACCCAGCAACTATGAAGGAGCACCATTATATTTCCAAATTACGATGGCGAGTAGCTTAGAGGGAAACTTGCAGGTTGTGGTGTCATGTATTTGCTGTCATTGACCTATACCTACCAGCCTTTCCTTTCACCCTGACAAGAATATACTTTCTTTGGATTCTCATTATCTCATTTCTGAAGGCTTCCCATTTTCCAGCCGTTCCTTTACCTGCGAACATCTGCCTCCAATCAGCTTTTGAAAGTTCTTGCCTAATACCATCAAAATTGGCCCTTCTCAAATTTAGGACTTCAACTTTTAAATCTGGTCTGTCCTTTTCCATCACTATTTTAAAACGAATAGAATTATGGTCGCTGGCCCCAAAGTGCTCCCCCACTGACACCTCAGTCACCTGCCCTGCCTTATTTCCCAAGCGTAGGTCAAGTTTTGCACCTTCTCTAGTAGGTACATCCACATACTGAATCAGAAAATTGTCTTGTACACACTTAACAAATTCCTCTCCATCTAAACCTTTAACACTATGGCAGTCCCAGTCGATGTTTGGAAAGTTAAAATCCCCGACCATAACCACCCTATTATTCCTACAGATAGCTGAGATCTCCTTACAAGTTTGTCACCAACCTGGATGGAAGGGTGAGTTGTGAGGAGGTTGCAGAGATGTAACAGTGTGACTTGGGTAGACTGCTGCATAATGTGGATAAATATGAAGTTATCCACTATGATAGCAAAAATAGGAAGGCAGATGAGTATTATTTGAGTTGCTGTAAATTCAGAGAGGAGAATTTTCAGTGAGACCTGGGAGTCCTCGTGCACCAGTCACAGCAAATAAGCACAGACGTGCATCAGGCAGTAAAGAAGGCAAATTGGTTGTTGACCTTCATAGCTGAAGGATTCGAGTACGGGAACAAGGATGTCTTGCTGCAATTATATAGGGCATTGGCGAGACTACACCTGGAATATAGTGTGCAGTTTTGGCCTTCTTATACGGTCATATAGTGTGGAAACAGACCTTTCAGTCCAATTAGCACACACTGATCGTGTCTCCAAGCCAAACTCATCCCACCTGCCTGCGTTTGGTCCATATCCCTCCAAACCTTTCCTATTAATTTAATTATCCAAATGTCTTTCAAATGTTTTTAACTGTACCTTTATCCACCACCTCCTCTGGTAGTTCACTCCACACATTAACCACTCAGTGAAAAATGCCCCTCATGTCCTTTTTAATATTTTCTTCCCTCACCTTAAAAATACATCCCCTAGTTTTGAATTCCCCCATCTAGGGAAAAGACCCCTGCTCTTCAACTTATGCATGGTCTTCATGTTTTCATGAACCTCTATAAGGTTACCCTTCAACCTCCTAAACTCCAGTGAAAAAGGTCCCAGCCTATCTCGCCTAATTTTATAACTCAAACCCTGCATTCCCAGCAACATCCTGGCAAATCTTTTCTGAACCTTCTCCAGTTTAATAATATCCTTCCTATAACAGGGTGACCAGAACTGCACACAGTACTCCAGAACAAGCCTCACCAATGTCCTGTACAGGCTCAACAGGACCGAGCAATGAAGGCAAGCATGCTAAACACTTTCTAACCACCTTGTCTACTTGTAATGCAAATTTCAAAGAACTATGTACCTGTACCCCTATGTTACTCTGTTCTACAGCACTACCTAGGGACGTACCATTGATTGTTTAAGTCCTTGCTATAGAGGGAGAGCAGTGAAGGTTTACTAAATTGATTCCTGGATGGCAGGACTGACATATGAGGAGAGATCGGGTTGATTAGGATTGTATTCACTGGAGTTTAAAAGAATGGGCGGGGGGGGGGGAGCCTCATAGAAACACATACAACTCTGATATGACTGGACAGGTTAAGTGCAAGAAGGATGTTCTCAATGGTTGGGGAATCCAGAACCAGGGGGTCATGGTTTAAGATAGGGGATAAAGCTTTTAGGACAGAGATGAGAAATGTCTTTACCTGCAAAGTGGTGAGCCTGTGGAATTCACTTCCACAGAAAGTGGTTGAGTCCAAAACATGATGTGTTTTCAAGGAGGAGGCAGATATAACCTTCCCACTAAAGGGATCAGAGATATTGGGGGGTGGGGGGAGTTCGAGATTGCGATCTGGAGCCCTGATCAGCCATGATCCATTAGAAAGTTTGAAACTAAGAAAAGGGAGGTGATATTTTCAATGTCAAACTGTATACAGCTCACGAATAAAACCAGAAAATGTGGAGAAACTCAGCAAGTCTGGGAGCATCTATGGAAAGAGAAACAGCATTAACATTTCAAGTCCAGTATGAAGAACAGTCATATCGGACTCAAAAAGTTAACACTGTTTCCTTCTCCACTGATGCTACCAGACCTGCTGAGTTTCTCCAGCAATTTCTGTTTTTATTTTAGATTTCTAGCATCAGTATTTTGCTTTTATTGTATACAGCTCAACATCAAAAACAATTCAGCCAGGTTCTCAAGCAGCAAGTGAAGAACTAGTTCACTGAAAACAAAATCTTTACACAAGTAAGTTATTAACAAAGGGAATAAACTGTGCTAATATTTAAAATTAACCTACTTAAAAACACGCACACACCTATCAATCTTTTTTTTGGCAGGGGGGGAATAAAACAAACATTATCTAGAGAGCATTAACTTAAAAGTACTTTTGGCACAGAACTTGCAGAAAATAAAAGAAGTGTTATAGCTCATTAGGGCGGCACGGTGGCACAGTGGTTAGTACCACTACCTCACAGTGCCAGAGACCCAGGTTCAATTCCCGCCTCAGGGGACTCTCTGTGTGGAGTTTGCACATTCTCCCCGCGTCTGTGTGGGTTTCCTCCCACAATCCAAAAATGTGCAGGTTAGGTGAATTGCCTGTAGTGTTAGGTGAAGGGGTAAATGTAGGGGAATGGGTCTGGGTGGGTTGCACTTTGGCGGGTCGGTGTGGACTTGTTGGGCCGAAGGGCCTGTTTCCACACTGTAAGTAATCTAATCTCTGCAGCCAAAAACTTCCCATACAAGTTGTGACGCTGACATTTCTTCCTGGATCAAGTATGCCTCACTGAATTTGGTTTCTCTCAAGTGGTGATAAATTCACTTTGGGAACCTTCCACTTATGCTGATGAGTTTTTCCAGTGGGTTTAAATCTCAAACTTTGATGATAGGGATTTCGGAGAAAAGTAGAGTGGGGAAACACTGCCAAGGCCACTCCTCCAGCAAATTATCTCTTGATTCCATTCAAATCCACTATCTTTATTCACCACAAACTGGCTCATTTCACCTCTGAGGTTTACAGACTTGGTGTCTCCATTCAAGAAGCTTATCCCTTGCAAATATAACATTGTTGCTGTAGTAGCCAGTCTTTTGCTTTGGAAAGAGCCCTTTCCAAAATGTTGAAGATATGCGTATTTATGTCCAGTCAATTGTATTACAATCTTATGTTTTGCATAACAAATCTTCATGACACGGGCTTGACAGATGGACACAGTAAATGGGTCAAATGAAACAAATAAGAAATAAAGAGAGGGCAAACAATAGAATGGATCAAGAGAAAGAAAAATAATAAAAATTAGATTAGAATTTAGAAACCAAATTAGGAGTGAACTTTTACAATTTCAACTGCTTCTCTATTAAGCCTGAGAAGTTGCCAGAACTCAAATCTCTTTATTGAAGTTAAAAATCACACAACACCAGATTATAGTCCAACAGGTTTAATTGGAAGCACTAGCTTTCGGAGCGCTGTTCCTCATCAGGTGGCTGATAACCTGGTGTTGTGTGATTTTTAACTTTGTACACCCCAGTCCAACACCGGCATCTCCATGTCATTATTCTTTATTGAAAGGGTCCTGATATTCAGCACTCTCCCAAGGGCAGGTTTAATCTCGTTTAACTGCACAAATTCAGCCAAAGATGAAGTCACACAGTGGCCTCCCATTTGCAGAAGGTAAATAGTGGATTATCACAACTCGTCTATCACCATGTGGCAAAATTGCTGACTTACTTGCACACTAATCATGGTGCATGCATTGAGCTTGCTATTAGTTTCCCAGAAAGCTTAGGGCCCACATAATTTTGCTTTAATCTTTCTGAAGTTTAACGGGGGGAAACTCCAGCTCACGGATTCTGATAGAGGGTCTGCATGACGCCGGAGAGAGTTTGAGTTGTGTATCATTAACTTAAGGACACAAGTCTTCAGATGATGTTTCCAAGGGCAGCATATAGATGGAGGATAAGGATGATTCTTGGGGGACTCCAAAAGTACTAATGCAAAGTGCACAAAGAGACACCATTGAACCACACAAAGTTACATGATGAAAGTAGGTCACATCCATGGACAACAGTTGCAACTTTGGCAACATATATTGATTTTAGCAAATTGCTGGTTGTTTTACGATGAAGGTACAGGAAACTATTGACAAATTCCAATATCATATCAAATGTCAAGATGATGATAGGGTAACATCCAACCTTCTTGATGGTCAGGATAAGACACTACAAATAACACTAGGCAGGCAGATGGGGCCTTAGTTTGCTGTCACTTCTGCGGGATGGGACTTCTAAATAGTGCCACAGTCCTTCAGTATTGCTCCAGAACATCAGCCTTAATTTTTTTTTGTACCTAGTCTCTAAGCAGGACTTGAACTCAGAAGCTTCAGGGTCAGAGGACGCAGTGCTACCAACTGACCCAAAGCTGACTCAGAGAGCAGTACTCAAAACAAATGGGCTCAAGAGAGCATAAGTGGGGTCCAGGAGCCAAGGACATCGCAAAGGGCTTGAGGATTAAAGGAGAAAGGAGGAAATGATGACGGTTGAAGGTTGGAGCAGGCAGAGGCTTGGTGAGCAAGGACAATGAAAGGATGCTGCACTGGGAGACAATAGTTGGCCTCAATAATCTTCGCAAAAAAATCAAAGAGCTCCTCACACCTTAGGTGGGGAGTGGGAAGCAACAGAAGTGAGGGGCTTAGAGAAAACTTTGAAGATGACACCTTGGGGTTGCTTTACATTCTGTCTGAAATTGAATTGCTTTTTTGAATCAATGAGAAGTTACCCAAACCCTGAAAAAAAACCGTTTCAGAAAGACCTTTTATTTAAACTGAAAGCAAGGCCCCCCCCCCCCCCCAAAATCCCACCTTAGTCATGCTCCCTTCCGAATGAAACATGTGGCAGTCAATTCCAAAAAGCAAATTCACGTTAAAAATAAAGCAACCAATCTGCAAATGAACTAAAAAGTTTTATGAAAAAGTTCAGCGGGGTTCGTGGAAGCAGGGAAGACTGTATTTGTACAAGTGGATGTGATTGGAATTTCAAAAACCCACCCGGACTCTCTCTGAATTGCAGATGGGTTCAGGAGCAGTGTCCTCGGTCATGTGCAATTACTCATGGTTAAAGTATGCACCTCACCGGTTAACCAGAGGGATGAAAGATTTATTTGGTCAATTTCTCTTCCCGGGCGGATGCAAACTAACAACAATAAATACCGAATAGCAAAGACAGTGAAAACATAACCCCGGTGAATCACTTGCAGCTCTGTGTGCAATCACAGTCCAGTCAAATTTCAAAGCTTCTGCTGGCTGAAGCAGATGAGTGGTTCAATTTCTTCATCTGTAATAGACAGCAATTCCAAATAAGGACTTGCTGTGACTTTGAGTGAACTATTACCTTTATCTCGGCCAGTGCCTTTGCAAACAAAAGGCGAAAACATCGCAGCTTAAGCGAAAGAAACCTTCATTTCTCTGTACAGGCAGCAACGTCAGGGGGCAACTCCGGGTCAACAGATCTGTCCGGAATAACTAACTCACCTGGTACTGGCCACAGCAAGACATCCCCGGGGACCGTCTCCAGCAGATCTGACAACCCCCAAAGCAAGCGGCAGAGCGAAGAAAGTTTCTAAGACAGAGGCTGCACTGACTTCACCTGCACGGGAGGGAGAGCAAGATAGAGGGCGATAGTGAGCACCCCAACCTTTACCTGGTCTCCCAATCAGTCATGCACAGAAATAAGAAAATACCCATTTGCAGTGCTCCTGCCCTACCCAAAGAAATTATACATTTAGACTGAATGCTGCTCCCAGTCATATGTAATCTTCAAATTAACTATTGGATTGTTGTTAAAATAAAACCTCATTAGGGGAGGACATCTGCCACCCTAACCTGGTCTGGCCTGCAGGTGAATTCAGATTCACAACAACGCAGTCAACTGCCCTCTGAAGTAGGGCTGCCGAGCAACATAAAAAAAGCTGCAGATGCTAGAATCCAAGGTAGACAAGCAGGAGGCTGGAAGAACGCAGCATCAGGAGGTGGAGAGGTCAATGTTTCGGATGGAACCCTTCTTCAGGACTGGGTGTTTAAGGGAGCTGCAGACAAAGGGGGGAGGATTGTTGGGGGAGAGGGGCAGGGTGGTGAGAGAGGGATAAGTGAACACAGGTAGAAAGTACGACCTGGTTGGTCAAGGGGAGGAATGAATCCGGATGGTAGCTGGAAGGAAGGGGTTGATCAGAGGAATGGAACAGAGGAGGAGGGGCTGGAAGGGGAGACGGGGATTGGGAAGGGAGGTTATTTGAAATTGGAGAACTCAATGTTGAGTCCTCGAGATTGTAGGCTGCTCTGGTGGAAGATTAGATGTTTTTTCTCCAATTTGCACTCTGATTCACTGTGGTAATGGAGGAGGTCGTGGATGGTCATGTTGGAAAGGGAATGGGACAGGGAATTAAAATGGGCAGTGACTGGGAGGTCAGGTTGGCCCTTGAGGGCCTGGCTGAGATACATAACTCAGGGCATGTTTTGCTGAGCATCTCACCTCCCACAACAGTTCATTTTCCACCTGGGCAGCCTACAGCCAGGAAGACTCAAAATTGATTTCTCCAGTTTCAAATAACCTCCCTTCTCGTCCCCTGACACCATTCCCAGCTTCTCACCCTCCCTTCCATTCCTCTGATCGACCCTTCCTTCCAGCTACCAACTGGATTCATTCTCCCCATCGACCAACCAGGTCGTACCCTCTTCCTGTGTTCACCTACCCCCACCTCAGCACCCTGCCCTCTCCTCACCCAAAACCCTCCCTCTGGCACCCCACCCCCCGATCTGCAGCTCCCCTTACACCCACCCCCAGTCCTGAAGAAGGATTACACCCGAAACGTTGACATCTCCACCTCCTGATGCTGCCTGGCTTGTTGTGTTCTTCCAGCCTCCTGCTTGTCTACCTCTGAAATAGGCCTGATAATTGGTAAAGGTAATTAGATGGGTAATAAATGCTGGCCTTGCCAGTAATTCCCAGTGACAAAAAAAAAGTAGCCCTGGCAAACAAAACTCCATTCCTGTTACTTTATAAATCAAGCTTTTTGAAAGCTGATTTGCCCTGGAACAATGAATGATAATGTTGTCTGTTCCTTGGAAAGGCTTGGGTATGGAATCCCACTCAGTCTAACAAGAAATACGTTTAGACACTCTGATAATTTATGGGTCCTAAATGTAAGAACTTTGTACGATTGCCAGCCAAGCTTTTAATTGGCATCAGAAAGCTTCTACATCCTGCACTCTCCATCCTTAGAACTAAACCACATAAAATAATCTTTTTGCCTGCCACTTGATCCTTTGTGCATCAGTCACATGGCCTCTCCACCCTCCAATGGCAGCTGTCCTTTCAAGTGGTCAGGTTACCACACAGCAATGTCCTTCACCTTCCCCAAGCTTCTCTATATTCAAGGTCTCCCATTTTAAGACCTTCCCTTTGGAGTTGAGGGGTGACCTTGTAGAGGTTAACAAAATGATGAGGGGCATTGATAAGGTGAATAACCAAGGTCTTTTCCTCAGGGTAAGTGAGTCAAAAACTAGAGGGCATAAGTTTATGGTGAGCGGGAAAGATTTAAAAGGGACCTGAAGGCAACGTTTTCATACAGAGGATGGTGCATGAATGGAACAAGCTGCCAGAGGAAGTGGGAGAGGCAAGTACAATTACAACATTTAAAAGACATTTGGACAGGTGCATGAATAGGAAAGAGGGATATGGATCAAAGTCAAAAAGTGTGGTGCTGGAAAAGCACAGCTGTTCTGGCAGTATCCAAGGAGCAGGAGAGTCAACGTTTCGAGCATAAGCTCTTCATCAGGAACATGCTCTTCATCATTCCTGATAAAGAGTTTATGCTTGAAACATCGACTCTCCTGTTCCTTGGATGCTGCCTGACCTGCTGCGCTTTTCCAGCATCACATTTTTTGACTCTGATCTCCAGCATCTGCAGCCCTCACTTTCTCCCAGTAGGATATGGATCAAATGCAAGCAAATGGGACCACATAAGTTGGGATACCCAGTCAGCTTGGATGGGTTGGACTGAAGTGTCTGTTACTGTGCTGTGTGACTCTCTAACTCAATGACTTCGCTTCCTTATGAAACAGAAACACGATGGTATAGTGGTTATATTATTAAGGTAATGATCTGAAGATGTGATCAAATGCCACTATGGTAGCTTGGAACTTTCAATTCAACTTATTAAAAATATGGTTTAAAAAGCCAGTATCAGTGGTTAAAATTACCACATTGTCAAAAACTCTCCCCCAGTGCTGTGGGGATGCAATTATTACTTTTTTCTCAGGCTTGGCAGATAATAAAACCACTTGTCCATTCATAGAGGAAATCCTTGTGGCTGGCTCCTTCCTGATACTGTAGGTACAGGGTAACTACATTTTCATTAGAGAGAGAGGTAGAGGCTCATGATAAAAAGTACACAATTCTTTGTTACAGCCCACTGAAGAGGTTGAAAAAAAGGGACACAATTCATGTCCACCCACCCAGTCCTAACAAACTATTGTCAAAATACTCGAGTCAACATTGCTAGAAAGCCTGTTTCAATTACTCAGTGCTCTCAGTAAAACACAATCTGAGCACAGTGTTCAGTTCTGGTCACCTGAACACAAAGGAAAGTCAGACTCTGGAGTCGATTCAGAAGGTAAATCAGTCAAATCCCTAGTATCAAAGGAAGGACTAATGAAATTTGAATTTTAACCTTGAAAGCAAATGACTGAGAGATTTCCTTACAGGGTAAATAAGACTGAAAATCCAGAACACCACTCCAAACCAAAGTGTGTAATGGAACATGTTTTGAACAAGTGAAAAACAAACTTAGGGCTGAAACAAAAAGTTCTGATTCATGCACCTCGTAATGCCCACAGAGTCGACTTGAGAGTATTGGAAGTAATATTCAATTTCTATTCAACAGCCCATTTCCATTACACAGTCAACTTAGTTTAATTAATGAAGATGGACTTGCACTTTGAGTCTCCTGGTCATGTATTGAAAATGTCCCAAAAGCATGGTTCTGTCAATTTAATACTTTTGAGATGTGGTGTTTTAGAGAGGAATCTCAGTTCCCTGGCCAATATTTACCCTTTGGTCAGAGTTGTGCTACAATAATATAAAGTAATTTTATGAGAAATTGTTCAGGCCACAATTGAAGCAATGTGTTGTATTGGATGCCTGATTAGAGAATAGACATTAACGTTCTGGAATGCAAAGCATATATTCACTAGAATTGTTTCAACTATGGGGAAATATAAGGCAGTCAAGAGCAGAAACAAGAATTATTTCAAGTAAAAGAGAGAAGCTAAGAAGAGATTTAAGAGAGGTTATAATAAATTTTAAGTCCTGCAAGTTCAGTACCTTTCATGTCTTCTCAGATACTGAAACAGTCCATGTTCAAAAACAACGAGGTCTGGACAATATCCAGGCTTGGGCTAACAAGTGGCAAGGGTGAGATAGTGAGGACCGCAAATGCAGTCATTCCTGATGAAGGCCTTTTGCCCAAAATGTTGATTCTCCTGCTACTTGGATGCTGCCTGACCTGCTGTGCTTTTCCAGCACCACTCTCTCTAACAAGTAACATTTGCACCACGCAAAAACTACTCAATGACCATCTCCAATAAGAGACAATCTAACCATTATCCCTTGAGATTCAATGCTGCTACCATCACTGAATTCCCCAGTATAAACACCACGGGAAAGACCATTGACCAGAAACTCAACTTACCATATCGATACAGTGGCTACAAGAGCAGGTCAGAAGCTAGGAGTACTGTGGTGAGTAACTGACTCCCCAAAGCCTGTCCACCATATAGAAGGCACAAATCAGGAGTCTGATAGAATCCTCCCCACATGCCTGGATGGGTGCAGCCCTAACAACAAAGAGAAAGTGAGGACTGCAGATGCTGGAGATCAGAGTCTAGACTAGAGTGGTGCTGGAAAAGCACAGCAGGTCAGGCGGCATCCGAGGAGCAGGAAAATCTATGTTTCGGGTAAAAGCCCTTGATCAGGAATCTGGAGTCCATGTAGGATCAGTTGGTTGCAGAAGCAGGCACTGAGGAAGCAGATGTAGCTGTGGTAATGAGTCGGTTTCAGGACATGGCTGAAGAGCTTCAAGGCAGAGGAGATGACCTGGGGGGTGCAATGAGAGAGAGAGACTCACTGAAATCCTTGTAGATAAAGGAGGAAAACTTCTTCAAGGTAGGCACTCTTGCAAGATGATGCGCAGCAAGGTTAAAATCAACTAGGTGAAAGTGAGGACTACAGATACTGGAGATCAGAGTCTAGATTAGAGTGTACAAAGTTAAAAATCACACAACACCAGGTTATAGTCCAACAGGTTTAATTGGAAGCACACTAGCTTTCGGAGCGATGCTCCTTCATCAGGTGATTGTGGAGGGCTCGATCGTAACACAGAATTTATAGCAAAAATTTGCAGTGTGATGTAACTGAAATTATACATTGAAGAATTGATTGTCTGTTAAGCCTTTCATCTGTTAGAATATCGTGATAGTTTCACTTCTTTCATGTGTAAATCACAAAACCCTTTTTTTTAAAGTTGCATTCTCGGGTTAGCTGTTAACAATGGTGATAGCTAGACAATATGTTGAAGATGTTGGCCCCCCGTGTTCTCTGTCTATGCCATGATGTTTAGATTGATTCTAATCTAAAAAGTGAGATAACAGAGTTTTACATAAATTCATGCAGTTTTTGAGCTCAGAGTTCTACATGAATGTATGTGGTTTTTGAGCAAAGTGCAAAGTAACTCTGAAAGTACCAAAAAAATTCATCACACAAAATATATGTGTGCATGTGGGTCTTTGTCTGTCTGTGTGTGTGTCTGTCTGGGGTGGGGGTTGTGAGTGTGAGAAAGTGTGTGTATGTGTGTGTGTGTGTGTGTGTAGTGAGTGCAGAGTGTCTTAAGTCTGTGAGGGGGTGCATGTGTGGGAGTCTGTGTGTCTATAAGGGTGTGTGTGGGTGTCTGTGTGCACGTCTGTGTGTATCTGTGTCCGTGTGTATGTGAGAGTGTGTGTTTGTAGGAATATCTGTGTGTGTGTGTAATGCAATGGTGGTCACCTGTAATGTGACATGAACCCAAGGTCCCGGTTGAGGCCCTCCCTATGGGTACCGAACTTAGCTATCAGCCTCTGCTCGGCCACTTTCCTCTGCTGCCTGTCCCGAAGTCCACCTTGGAGGATGGTCACCCGAAGGTCCGAGGCTGAATGTCCTGGACCACTGAAGTGTTCCCCAACTGGGAGGGAACCCTCCTGTATGTTGATTGTTGTGTGATGCCCATTCATCTGTTGTCGTAGCCTTTGCTCGGTTTCCCCAATGTACCATGCCTCTGGGCATCTCTGCCTGCAACGTATAAGATAGACAATGTTGGCTGAGTCACATGAGTGCCTGCCATGTACACGGTGGGAGGTGTTCCCACGCGTAATAGTGGTATCTATGTTCACAATCTGACATGTTTTGCAGCATCCACCGTGACAGGGTTGTATGGAGTTGTCCTGAGAGCCGGGCAGCTTGCTACGAACAATGATCTGTTTGAGGTTTGGCGGTTGTTTAAAGGCAAGTAGTGGAGGTGTGGGGAAGGTCTTGGTGAGGTGCTCATCCTCATTGAGAATGTGTTGCAGGTCATGAAGAACATGGCGTAATTTTTCAGCTCCTGGGAAGTACTGAACAACGAAGGGGACCCTGTCAGTTGCAGCCCGTGTCTGGCTCCTGAGGAGGTCATTACGGTTCCTTGCTGTGGCACGTCAGAACTGGCGGTTGATGAGTTGAACATCGTACCCCGTTCTTGTGAGGGCATCCTTGAGTACTTCCAGGTGTCCGTCACGTTCCTCCTCATCTGAGCAGATCCGGTGTATGCGTAGGGCTTGTCCATAGGGAATGGCTGTTTTAATATGTTTTGGGTGGAAGCTGGAGAAGTGTAGCATTGTGAGGTTGTCTGTGGGTTTGCGGTAGAGTGTGGTGCTGAGGTGTCCGTCCTTGATGGAGATGTACGTGTCCAAGAATGAGACAGATAGTCGAGAGTAGTCCCTGGTGAGTTTGATGGTGGGATGAAACTTGTTGATGTCACTGTGTAGTTTTATCAGTGACTCCTCGCCATGGGTCCAGAGGAAGAAAATGTCATCAATGTACCTGGTGTACAGTGTTGGTTGGAGATCCTGCATAGAGATGAAATCTTGTTCGAACCTGTGCATAAAAATGTTGGCATATTGGGGTGCAAATTTGGTCCCTATGGCTGTTCCGTGTGTCTGGATGAAGAATTGGTTGTCAAAGGTGAAGACGTTATGATCGAGGATAAAGCGGATGAGTTGTAGGATGGAGTTTGGAGACTGGCAGTTGTTGGTGTTGAGTACTGAGGCTGTTGGTACGATGCCATCCTTGTGGGGGATGCTGGTGTAGAGTGCGGAAATGTCCATTGTGACGAGGAATGTTCCCGGTTCGACTGGTCCATGGGTGCTGAGTTTCTGTAAGAAATCCGTAGTGTCGTGACAGAAGCTGGGGATCCCCTGTACAATAGGTTTCAAGATGCCTTCCACATAGCCAGAGAGATTCTCACATAGGGTCCCATTTCCCGACACGATGGGACGTCCCGGTGTGTTGGCTTTGTGTACCTTAGGAAGGCAGTAGAAATCGCCTACACGAGAAGTACGTGGGATGAGGGCGCGTAGGGAGCTCTGAAGGACTGGATCCAAAGTTCTGATCAGTGTGTTTAATTCTCGGGTGTGTTCTTTGGTCGGATCAGCTGGTAGTTGCCTGTAGTGTTCCTGGTTGTTCAGTTGTCGGTACACTTCCTTGCAGTAATCTGTTCTATTCTGAATGACAACGGCTCCTCCTTTACCTGCTGGTTTGATGACAATTTTGTGATTGGTTTTGAGAACCTGGATGGCATTGCGTTGGGAACGGGTGATGTTTTGCTCTACCTTGTGGGTACAGCTGATGAATCTGGCATTTATATATTATATATAGATTAGAGTGGTGCTGGAAAAGCACAGCAGGTCAGGCAGCATCCCAGAAGCAGGAAAATCGACGTTTCGGGCAAAAGCCCTTCATCAGGAATTGCTCCAATCGTTGCCTGACCTGCTGTGCTTTTCCAGCACCACTCTAATCTAGATGCAGCCCTAACAACACTCAAGTAGCCTGACATCATCCAAGACAAAGGAGCCCGCTTGATTGGCACTACATCCACATGCATCCATTCCCTCCACCATCGATGCTCAGTAGCAGCAGAGTGCAGGATCTACTAGAACACAATCTGAAATTCACCAAAGTTCTTTAGTCAGCATCTTCCAAACCCATGACCACTTCCATTTAGAAGGACAAGGGCAGTAGATACATGGGGATATCACCACCTGCAAATTCCCATCTAACCCACACAGATTCCAGCATCTGCAGTAATTTGCTTTTAACCCATACACCATCCTGACTTGGAAATTTATCACCATTCCTTCACTGTCACTGGCTCAAATCCTGAATTGCCTTACTGACAGGTTAATGCACATCACCTGAACTGCAGTAATTCAAGAAGCCAGCTCACCACCACCTTCTCATTAATGGCAGCCAAAGTTGGGCAATAAATGTTGGTCAGACAATAATGTCCACATCTCATGAGTTAATAAAATAAAGAACAGCAATAGCCTATTTCCACTATTTGGGGATCTTGTAATTTAAAATTGTCATTGGGAGTAAGAATAAAGATTAGAGGGCATTCCCTGTGAGAGTTGTCGGTCAGAGTATTGAGTAAAGGAATTGGGAGATCATGTTACAGCTGTACAGGAAGTTGGTTAAACCACTTTTGGAATATTGTGTGCAATTCTGGTCTCCTTCCTACTGGAAGGATGTTGTGAAACTTGAAAGGGTTCAGATAAGATTTACAAGGATGTTGCCAGAGTTGGAGAATTTGAACTATAAGGAGAGGCTGAACAGGTTGGGACTCTTTTCCCTGGAGCGTTGGAGGCTGAGGGATGACCTTACGGAGGTTTACAAAATTATGAGGGGCATGGATGGGATAAATAGACAAAGTCTTTTCCCTGGGGTCGGGGAGTCCAAAACTAGAGGGCATAGGCTTAAGGTGAGAGGGAAAAAATATAAAAGAGACCTAAGGGGCAACTTTTTCACGTAGAGTGTGGTATGTGTTTGGAATGAGATGCCAGAAGAAATGGAGGCTGGTACAATTGCAAAATTTAAAAGGCATCTGGATGGTCATATGAATAGGAAGGGTTTAGAGGGATATGAGCCAAGTGCTGGCAAATGGGACTAGATTAGATTAGGATATCTGGGTGACATACACGAGTTGGACCGAAGGGTCTGTTTCCGTGCTGTACATCTCTATGACTCTATGTGGTGGCAGAAGTGATGAACCTTTGAACAATGGAAGAGACAGGACAATGGAGAGAGTGGGCGCTTAATTTTGAATTGATCAATGAAAGATCCAACATAAGCTCACTGCACCAAAGGTCTTCTGATTATGCTGTAAACACTGTGCCCTAAGTGTTTCTCTCTCATACTACATCAAGGATGCTGGATAGACAGCTATCGTGTGCAGTGTGGTAAACAGCTGCTTTCAATAACTTCTCCAGCAGGATCTTTGCTTGCCTTTGTTTACAGATTTGTTTTGCTGAATTGCACATCCACCAAATGTTTATTTTGAAGGAATGTTATTCCACCATGATCTGCTGTGCACTCTCGATGCAGACTTTCTTCTGCAGTGCCACTGACCCACTGTGTGAGTTTGGTGGGAAAATCACTGAAGGAGCCTTATTGTCTGAATACTTGATTACAGAATATGGCAAAACATTCAGTAAAACTGATACAGAGCACCTCCCTGATGTTGTGTGGGTTGTTTGTGGTTGGGGGGGAGGGGTTCATAGAAGGTGGTGCTGTTAAAAATGGAAGTTAAAGTTCCTACCAGTATACAATTTACATTCTTTACATTGAAAAGGCCAGAATGTGCTACCTCCATTTGTGACAGGCCATGAGTGACCTAACGAGAGAACCTTAACAAGTAGTTGGGTACTCTGACCTGTTACCATCCCATGTGCAATCTCTTCTGGTTCAGTTTCAAATCAGGGGTAGAGGCCATCAGTGTCCCAACCTCTCATGGACCATGAGCCACATTGTTTCGACCATGAGTTTCGACATTGTCTGTGAGAAGAGTGGCAGGGCAGTTTTGGAATCTGTGTGACAGCTTCCAGCAGACGGCAAACTCCTGGCCTCATTACCATTTCGTAATATGTCAGGCTCATAAACATAAGCTCCACTCTGTAATGTTAATGCTTTTGATCTAATCAAGTTTTCGTTTTCTCTTAATTCCTTTATGAAGATTACCCACTTTTAGGAGGCCTAGCTCAGACTCCTGGCCTCGAGGGGAAGCCCAGCACAGACTGTAATGCTGAACCTTTATTTTTGTTTTATTTTTCTGATTTATATCTTAGATTTTGTACCTAGGTGTCTTTGCACTAAAGACGGCAGTGGAAATGATGTATTTGTACACTTCTCGTTGTTCTTGTGTATCCCTGTGTTTGAGTACATGTGACAACAAACCTAATTCTAAAATTTCAATCACCTCACTTTACATATTGCTGCCTGACTGAATTCTTATATGTCAGGTAAAAAGTCAATTAATTGTAAACTGAAGCATGGCATTAATGAGTAATAAATGTAATAAATATCAAAGACAAATTTAACCCACCAAATAGAGGATGTACAGCTTGATTACGTTACAACTTGCGACACTAATGATTTCTGCTCTTAGTGATTTCTGCTGTTTCCAGTTGGGTAAGAACAGCCTTAATGTTGCAAACTGGCTTCTTGGAACCCACCTGTAACTTGATGAATAATAGTACAGAAACAGAACCAGCTTCTTTATTGTTTATTTTTGTCACTAACAATGTCCTAGCCATAGTATGGAGACATCTAATGAACTGAGATTTATAGGGATCAAATTAGGTCTTGTGTGATTTTGACAACAGAAGCTGGGTAATTAATACTGAATTAAGTCTATAGTATATCAGAGAAATCATTTCCCTGCTACTGGCGATCACGTTCTGAAGACAAATCAAAATGCATATGGCTGAGATTTTAACTTGAGATTTTAACTTGTTCATAACTAATTTGTTTGCACATTTAAAAGGAGGCCCACAGTCTTTACGGGCTTGGAGAGAAAATTCATTGATTTAGCTGTAAACGTTGATTTATATGGAACAAAGTTGCATAAAATACAAGCGTATGTCACTCTTCAAACGTGAGTCAAAATAAATTGCAAGGTGCTTGCATTCATATTCAGAACTGAAATGGATATTTCCCATTGCTTGCTTATCTCCTTCATGGTGTGGGTTACATTGTCAACTCAGGTGTAGTTATAGAAACTGGATCAGATTTCATCGTTGTCAGAGCAATCAGTAAGTTCAATGTGCACTCGCTGCTGGTGCACTCACTGCTGCAAAGTACAAAGATGACGTTAAGTAAAGAACAACAGCAAGACAGCAACCTACAGACTTGTCAGATCCACTAAGTAGGAAATTAAAATTCCGAATTCTGTGTTAAATGTATTGGGTTTAAAACATAACTCAATTTTTTTAAAAAACAGGCAAACTCTCGAATGGGTCAAGGAAGTAAAAATATAAATTTCTCATAGGTAAGATAATGAGGGAAAACAAATTACACACCAGCAGATATCTCATTACATTTACGGGATTAAATTGTATTCACTATTGATACATGTTCAATGATCATTGAGGTCAGCGCTACAACCTCAGCCGATAGGCAAACAATCATGAAATTAGCACTGGATCAAGGTCTTGAATTTATATAGCATTTTTAACATTGGGGCATCATAAAGCATTTCACAATTCTTGTAGGGAACTACAGAAAATTGGGTTCTTGGAGAAATACAAAATCCCCCAGATCATTCAAAAAATTACATACTAAAACTCATTGCTCTATTTTAGTTGCAGCACCGCCCCTCCCCCCATTATTCTACCTTCCTATTTCCACATTTTCTTGAACTCTCTGGCCAAAGACAAATCAAATCCATAGCACAGTGAACTCCACTATAGACAGCGCAAGGAGGCATTTCTTGATGAGCTGCCAGAGGATGTGGTGGAGGCTGGTACAATTGCAACATTTAAGAGGCACTTGGATGGGTATATGAATAGGAAGGTTCTGGATTAGTGGTGCTGGAAAAGCACAGCAGTTCAGGCAGCATCCGAGGAGCAGTAAAATTGACGTTTTGGGCAAAAGCCCTTCATCAGGAATACAGGCAGAGTGCCTGAAGGGTGGAGAGATAAATGATTCATTTATCTCTCCACACTTCAGGCACTCTGCCTGTATTCCTGATGAAGGGCTTTTGCCCAAAACGTCAATTTTACTGCTCCTCGGATGCTGCCTGAACTGCTGTGCTTTTCCAGCACCTCTAATCCAGAATCTGGTTTCCAGCATCTGCAGTCATTGTTTTTACCTATATGAATAGGAAGGGTTTGGAGGGATATGGCCCGGGTGCTGGCAGGTGGGACTAGATTGGGGTGGGAATTGAGGCCGCAATTTCCCTTCCCACGTGGTTAAAGATGCCCTCCAACGCATCTCGTCCACCTCCCGCACCTCCGCCCTCAGACCCCACCCCTCCAACCATAACAAGGACAGAACTCCCCTGGTGCTCACCTTCCACCCTACAAACCTCCGCATAAACCAAATCATCCGCCGACATTTCCGCCACCTCCAAACAGACCCCCCCACCAGGGATATATTTCCCTCCCCACCCCTTTCCGCCTTCTGCAAAGACCGTTCCCTCCGTGACTACCTGGTCAGGACCACGCCCCCCTACGACCCACCCTCCCATCCTGGCACTTTCCCCTGCCACCGCAGAAACTGTAAAACCTGTGCCCACACCTCCTCCCTTACCTCTATCCAAGGCCCTAAAGGAGCTTTCCACATCCATCAAAGTTTTACTTGCACATCCACTAATATCATTTATTGTATCCGTTGCTCCCGATGCGGTCTCCTCTACATTGGGGAGACTGGGCGCCTCCTAGCAGAGCGCTTTAGGGAACATCTCCGAGACACCCACACCAATCAACCAAACCGCCCCGTGGCCCAACATTTCAACTCCCCCTCCCACTCTGCCAAGGACATGAAGGTCCTGGGCCTCCTTCACCGCCGCTCCCTCACCACTAGACGCCTGGAGGAAGAACGCCTCAACTTCCGCCTCGGAACACTTCAACCCCAGGGCATCAATGTGGACTTCAACAGCTTCCTCATTTCCCCTTCCCCTACCTCATCCTAGTTTCAAACTTCCAGCCCGCACTGTCCCCTTGACCTGTCCGGACTTGTCCGACCTGCCTAGCTCCTTTTCCACCTATCCACTCCACCCTCTCCTCCCTGACCTATCACCTTCATCTCCTCCCCCACTCACCTATCGTACTCCATGCTACTTTCTCCCAACCCCCACCCTCCTCTAGCTTATCTCTCCACCCTTCAGGCTCTCTGCCTTTATTCCTGATGAAGGGCTTTTGCCCGAAACGTCGATTTTGCTGCTCGTCGGATGCTGCCTGAATTGCTGTACTCTTCCAGCACCACTGATCCAGAATCTGGTTTCCAGCATCTGCAGTCATTGTTTTTACCTGGGTTGGGATATCTGGTCGGCATGGCCGGGTTGGACTGAAGGGCCTGTTTCCATGCTGTACATCTCTATGACTCTATGACTCTATTCCAACCAGAACACATCCCCTGTGGTGTTGGCACCAGTCTACATCTCATGATATTTAGCCAACTGTACCAATAGCTCTCAGTCACTTCAAGTAACTGTGGCAAAATATCCGTTTACATGTATGTTGTGACCTGGAGATATGAATAATGATGGTAGATGCGGTCATTTCTTTCCAAGATATGTATGACAGAAATCTTACTCTTAGCTTTATGTTTAGGTTTAGGTTTTACTGTCACACATACTTAAGTATGGGGACAAGAGTATCATGAAAAGTATAGAATGTCCACAACACACACGCCATCTTAGGTACAAAGCACCTAGGTACAAAATCTTAGTCACAGAAATAGAAAACTAAGGAAACAAGAAATTTCAGCTCTCCAGTCTTCTTAGTAAAAAAGGAGAAAAATAAAGAAATAAATTTAAAAATCAAACCTTACAGTCCCTCTACTCTTACAGCCTCCCATTGGCATATATTGGAAGCATTTTCAGATTGATAGTCACCCTGTCAGCTATTTTATGAATACACCTTTTACAAAGAACAAAGAGAACAAAGAACAAAGAAAATTTACAGCCCAGGAACAGGCACTTCGGCCCTGCAAGCCTGAGCCGATCCAAATGTACTGTCTAAACCTGTCGGTCAATTCCTAAGCATCTGTATCCCTCTGCTCCCCACCTACTCATGTATTTATCCAGACGCATCTTAAATGAATCTACCGTGCCTGCCTCTACCACCTCTGCTGGCAACGCATTCCAAACGCCCACCACCCTCTGTGTGAAGTACTTGCCGCGTGTATCCCCCTTAAATTTTCCATCTCTCACCTTGAAAGCGTGACCTCTCGTTATTGAATCCTTCACCCTGGGAAAAAGCTTGTCTCTATCTACCCTGTCTATACCCTTCATGATTTTGTAAACCTCAATCAGGTCCCCCCCAATCTCCTTTTTTCTAGTGAAAATAAACCTAACTTACTCAACCTTTCTTCATATCTAACACCTTCCATACCAGGCAACATCCTCATAAACCTTCTCTGCACCCTCTCCAAAGCATCCACATCCTTTTGGTAATGTGGCGACCAGAACTGCACATTCCAAATGCGGCCGAAGCAATGTCTTGTACAATGTTAACATGACTTGCCAGCTCTTATACTCAATACCCCGTCCAGTGAAGGCAAGCATACTATATGCCTTCTTGACCACTCTAGCCACCTGTGCAGCAACCTTCAGGGTACAATGGACCTGAACTCCCAGATCTCTCTGCCCATCAACTTTTCCCAAGGCTCTTCCGTTCATTGTATAATTCACTCTAGAAATAGTCTTGCCTAAATGCATCACCTCACATTTGTCTGGATTGAAACCTTATTGAATGCTTTAACTGGTGAATTATTGAATGTAATATATGATTTCCTCAATTGAGATTTTGAGTCCATTACTAACTTATTCACTATACTACAATATAATACAGCACTATTTTACACAGAATATGCATTTTTACTTTTTGTTTGTTCGTAAAACTGCAAGTTGAAAGCAGTATCTCAGTGTGTTTTAATTGCTGTCAGCTCTTTGTTTCCTGGTTAATGAATGATGTTAAGTAAATATACAAACGTGAAGTACATTTACCTGTGTTGTTAGAGTGTGTATGCAGTATTTTGAATTAGAATTAGTGCATCCTGCCGAAACAGCCTCATTATAGCCACTCCTAATGCTAGTAGTTAATTGTGATTGAGTAATATTGGGCTTAACAACCCTTAATCATTCTTTGTAAACTTTGTCGGAAGCCTTCAACAGGGCTTTTGAAACAATACATATCTAACAATGTTTGGAACATGCATTTTCAGCCTTAAAAACCTTTATAAACAACATTTAATGCGTGTTCTTATATTCCAACATAGTGGACTACTTGAAAGATCTGCTGAACCCTTTTATAAACAACACAGTTAAGAATATAACATTGAAATTTGATACAACCATGTGAAAAAGGTACATAGAAGAATATTGTTTCCATAGTATAGCAATAGATTATTTGGCCGTTGAGTGATTGGACAACATGATGTTCATTTAGAAACTCATTAATTTCCACATTATTACTTTGACCTGCTGATGAACAAGTTCCAACTGGTTGCACTATTATTTTGAAAGTAGGGGTTATGCAAACCTTCAGTTAATGAATGGTACATTTGACTTCTCATTTTCCCAATAAATGCATGAATCGAATCACAAGGTAAATAACCAGATCACATGTAAGCACTTGTCACAATACATGTGGGCGGCACGGTGGCACAGTGGCTAGCACTGTTGCCTCACAGCGCCAGAGACCCGGATTCAATTCCCGCCTCAGGCGACTGACTGTGTGGAGTTTGCACATTCTCTGCGTGGCTTTCCACCGGGTGCTCCAGTTTCCTGCCACAGTCCAAAGATGTGCAGGTCAGGTGAATTGACCATGCTAAATTGCCAGTAGTGTTAGGTATAGGGATAAATGTAGGGGTATGGGTGGGTTGCGCTTCGGCGGGTCAGTGTGGACTTGTTGGGCCGAAGGGCCTGTTTCCATACTGTCATGTATGGGGGATGATCCCCTCCCCCACTCACCTATTGTACTCTATGCTACTTTCTCTCCACCCCCACCCTCCTCTAGCTTATCTCTCCACGCTTCAGGCTCTCTGCCTTTACTCCTGATGAAGGGCTTTTGCCCGAAACGTCGATTTTACTGCTCCTCGGATGCTGCCTGAACTGCTGTGCTCTTCCAGCACCACTAACCCAGAATCTGGTTTCCAGCATCTGCAGTCATTGTTTTTACCTGAGGAAGAAAAGTGGCCTTGTTTCTAGAAACCTCTGAAGTTGACTTCCCAGCCATATGTCTGGCCAGTTTCCCTGCTGAATTCCACATCAACCATTGTTTGAACTCTTGAAAAATCCTAAAAATTATAAGCAACAAAATCAGAAATTGCTGGAAAAACTCAGCAAGTCTGTCAGCTTCTGTGGAGAGAAAGCAGAGTTAATGTTTTGGGTCCAGTGACCCTGCTTTAGATAAAAAGCTTTGACAAAGGGTCAGTTAGACTCGAAACGTCAGCTCTTTTCTCTCCTTACAGATGCTGCCAGACCTGCTGAGCTTTTCCAGCATTTTCTCTTTTGGACCCTTCTTTACAACTGATTGTGGCTAAGAAAAGGGTGGTACATATGCTGAAGATTGGGTGGGGGGAATGGGAAGAATAAATGATAGGTGGTGAGGGAGCTCAGAGAGAAGACAAAGCAATGGATAAGGGTTAACTGGGGAGAATGAATAGTGGCTAATGGGGACAGTTAGATTGCTGACAAGGGGTTGTTAGTGACCTGGTGTGTGGGGAATCGATTGGGGTAAGGACATGGGAGTAAATGCTCAGCCCTATATTATCAACCTCGATATTAAATCCAGAAGTCTGTCAAGTTCCTAAGTGGAAGATGAGGTGTTATTCTTCCAGTTTGTACTGGAGCACTGTAGCAAGCCGGAGATAAAGGTGTTGGTCAGGAAATGGCAGACAACTGGAAGCACAGGTCAGGCAGCATCCTAGGAGCAGGAAAACCGACAATTTGGGCAGGAGGCCTTCATCAGGCTTTTCGGGCTTTTGCCCGAAACACGATTTTCCTGCTCCTCGGATGCTGCCTGACCTGCTGTACTTTTCCAGCACCACTCTAATCTAGACTCTGATTTCCAGCATCTGCAGTACTCACGTTTGCCTCCTCATTTTATTCTTTGCTTATTCAGAATAATAAGCACTGATTATCTTGTGCAGAAACTGCCAGAGACAAAGCAGCTCTACTGAAACACATGCAAAAGGTGGAGAAAGTGGGAACTGCAGATGCTGGAGATCAGAGTCAAGAGTGTGATGCTGGAAAAGCTCAGCAGGTCAGAGCATCTGTGGAACAGGAGAATTGATGTTTTGAGCATAAGCCTTTCATCATGAATCCTGTGTCATTTTATTATTTATTAAAAGAGAGATTGAAATTCATTTCAACAGATTTATATGGATTGCTCCCATTAGGTGCTAATAGCTGACTATTGCAAATATTATGATTTTTTTATTGTTATAGCAAGCAGTTACATCAAGAAGCCTTGTGTAGGGAACAGTGACAATAGCTTTCTCTCAACAGTTCTTTTCTTCAAACTAAGTGCTTATCGCAGTTGCATTTTAGAATACATCACAGAGTTGGAGAAATCTAAATAACACAGACTTGAAGTGCCAAGGCAGTCACTCTGGAAAAACGATAAATTGCAGTAGGAAAGAGATTTTTCAGAAAACAAAGCTAGCTTGAATCAGCCACAATGCTCCTGGGATTTCACAATCACCATTGAAGTGTATATTTCTTTTTCACTTATGGATTTTAATATTCTTTCAATTGTGTCTCCCCAGTCATGTGTGTCTGTGTGAGTCTATATAATGGGATTTAAAATGAGGTCCTACCTTTTTAAAACGTTTTATACTTTAGTGTGGTTCACAATAAAATTAACTCCATATTTTTGTTAGCTCAATAGGTCTGGTTGGAGCATTTCCTTACATAGCAAGTACATACTGAATAGAGGAAAAAACAATTTTAAAAATAAGTTAAAATGCTATTATAACAAAGTGAAATGAAAGGTGAGTTTATTCACACCACTCTACCTGTTCATAACAGCATGTTGCTCTATCATGTATGGTAACTGGCTTGATGATTATACCATGAACTCATTACATTTCACTCAATTAATGAAGAGTTGATCAAATGTGGAGCTGGCAAAGCACAGCAGGCCAAGCAGCACCAGAAGAGCAGGAAGGTCGACGTTTTGTGCAGGATGAAACCTACTTTGGATCAGAGGGAGAATCATTGTGAGTTAGATACTGGGATGGAGAATTGTCATGCATTGGATACTGGGAGAAATCTGGTATGGATTAGTTAGTGGGAAGGACAATTGCCAGAGATTCCATTTTGACACAATTTCTTAATGAATAATAGGTTTTCACAGCACAGTGAAGGACTTCAATGTTTTGAATACAATACTGAATATGATGTTAGCGTTTCTGTAAATCTATCATTATTTGTGTAACAGAATCAGAATTAAAATTAGGTTTGTTACTGCTCCTCAGATGCTGCCTGAACTGCTGTGCTCTTCCAGCACCACTAATCCAGAATCTGGTTTCCAGCATCTGCAGTCATTGTTTTTACAACTTGAGTCCAGTGAAATGTTTATAGGTCTCCACTTATGTAAAAAGGTAAAAACAATGACTGCAGATGCTGGAAACCAGAGTCTAGATTAGAGTGGTGCTGGAAAAGCACAGCAGTTCAGGCAGCATCCGAGGAGCAGGAAAATCGATGTTTCGGGCAAAAGCCCTTCATCAGGAATAAAGGCAGAGAGCCTGAAGGGTGGAGAGATAAGTGAGAGGAGGGTGGGGTGGGGAGAAAGTAGCATAGAGTACAATAGGTGAGTGGGGGAGGGGATGAAAGTGATAGGTCAGAGAGGAGGGTGGAGTGGATAGGTGGAAAAGAAGATAGGCAGGTAGGACAAGTCATGGGGACAGTGCTGAGCTGGAAGTTTGGAACTAGGGTGAGGTGGGGGAAGGGGAAATGAGGAAACTGTTGAAGTCCACATTGATGCCCTGGGGTTGAAGTGTTCCGAGTCGGAAGATGAGGCGTTCTTCCTCCAGGCATAGGGTGGTGAGGGAGCGGCAGTGAAGGAGGCCCAGGACCTCCATGTCCTCGGCAGAGTGGGAGGGAGAGTCGAAGTGTTGGGCCACAGGGCAGTGTGGTTGATTGGTGCGGGTGTCCCGGAGATGTTCCCTAAAGTGCTCTGCTAGGAAGTGTCCAGTCTCCCCAATGTAGAGGAGACAGTATCGGGAGCAATGGATACAATAAATGATATTGGTGGATGTGCAGGTAAAACTTTGATGGATGTTTGTAAAAAATGTCGGTGTCAAGTCAGTCGTCATTAATAGAGATGGAGAGGTCCAGGAAGGGGAGGGACGTGTCAGAGATGGTCTGACCTTAAATTTACCTGGACGATCTCTGACACCTCCCTCCGCTTCCTGGACCTCTCCATCTCCATTAGTGACAACCGACTTGACACCGACATTTTTTACAAACCCACCGACTCCCACAGCTACCTGGATTACACCTCTTCCCACCCTATCTCTTGCAAAAATGCCATCCCGTATTCCCAATTCCTCCGTCTCCGCCATATCTGCTCCCAGGAGGACCAGTTCCACCACAGAACACACCAGATGCCCTCCTTCTTTAAAGACCGCAATTTCCCTTCCCACGTGGTTAAAGATGCCCTCCAACGCATCTCATCCACATCCCGCACCTCCGCCCTCAGACCTCACCCCTCCAACCGTAACAAGGACAGAACGCCCCTGGTGCTCACCTTCCACCCTACAAACCTCCGCATAAACCAAATCATCCGCCGACATTTCCGCCACCTCCAAAAAGACCCCACCACCAGGGATATATTTCCCTCCCCACCCCTTTCCGCCTTCTGCAAAGACTGTTCCCTCCGTGACTACCTGGTCAGGTCCACGTCCCCCTACGACCCACCCTCCCATCCTGGCACTTTCCCCTGCCACTGCAGGAACTGTAAAACCTGTGCCCACACCTCCTCCCTCACCTCTATCCAAGGCCCTAAAGGAGCCTTCCACATCCATCAAAATTTTACCTGCACATCCACTAATATCATTTATTGTATCCGTTGCTCCCGATGCGGTCTCCTCTACATTGGGGAAACTGGGCGCCTCCTAGCAGAGCGCTTTAGGGAACATCTCCGAGACACCCGCACCAATCAACCAAACCGCCCTGTGGCCCAACATTTCAACTCCCCCTCCCACTCTGCCGAGGACATGGAGGTCCTGGGCCTCCTTCACCGCCGCTCCCTCACCGCCAGACGCCTGGAGGAAGAACGCCTCATCTTACGCCTCGGAACACTTCAACCCCAGGGCATCAATGTGGACTTCCTCATTTCCCCTTCCCCCACCTCATCCTAGTTTCAAACTTCCAGTCCCCTTGACTTGTCCTGACTTGTCCGACCTGCCTAGCTCCTTTTCCATCTATCCACTCCACCCTCTCCTCCCTGACCTATCACCTTCATCTCCTCCACCACTCACCCATTGTACTCTATGCTACTCTCTCCCCACCCCCACCCTCCCCTAGCTTTTCTCTCCACGCTTCAGGCTCTCTGCCTTTATTCCTGATGAAGGGCTTTTGCCCGAAACATCGATTTTGCTGAAGCTCCTTGATGCTGCCTGAACTGCTGTACTCTTCCAGCACCATTGATCCAGAATCTGGTTTCCAGCATCTGCAGTCATTGTTTTTACCCAGGTAAATTTAAGGTCAGGGTGGAATGTGTTGGTGAAGTTGATGAATTGCTCAACCTCCTCGCGGGAGCACGAGGTGGTGCCAATGCAGTCATCAATGTAGTGGAGGAAGAGGTGGGGAGTGGTGCTGGTGTAATTACGGAAGATCGACTGTTCTACGTAGCCAACAAAGAGACAGGCATAGCTGGGGCCTATACGTGTGCCCATGGCTACCCCTTTGGTCTGGAGGAAGTGGGAGGGTTCGAAGGAGAAATTGTTAAGGGTGAGGACCAGTTTGGCCAAACGAATGAGAGTGTCGGTGGAAGGATATTGTTGGGGACGTCGGGAGAGGAAGAATGCTGTTTGGGACGTCGGGAGAGCCACTCTAATCTTGACTCAGGTCACCACTTATGGCATTACCTTTGGTACTAAGACACCTAGGTACAGATTATTAAGTAGGAGGTAGTGAGGACTGCAGATGCTGGTGAGTCAGGGTCGATAAGGTGTGGTATTGCAAAAAGCACAGCAGGTCAGGCAGCGTCCGAGGAGCAGGAGAGTCGACATTTCGAGCAGGATCCTTCATCCTGACACAGATTCTTAAGTGCAAATCCTTAGAGGAAAAAAATTAGATAAATAAAGAAATAAAAAGTCCAGCAATAAATTAGAAATATAGAGAAATAAGGGTTCACAATAACAGTTCTTCCAATTCAGGCCACGTGGGGCTTCATCTCGAGGGCGGGAGTGCCTGGAGTCAGTGGGGCTGGGTGTAGATTCATTTTATCTCATACTTTATAAAAACTGAAAAAAACTATAGATGCTGTAAATCAGAGACAAAAATAGAAAGTGTTGGAAAAGCTCTACAAATCTAGCAGCATCTGTGGAGAGAAATCAAAGTTAACGTTTCGGTTCAGGTTGATGTTTCCTCAGAATTGATGGGAGAATGCTGGTTTCTATGCAGCAGATAGGGTGGGCGGAGGGGTAAGGAATAAATGATTGGGGAGGGGAGAGTAATAGAGCCCAAATAGAGAGAAGGGCAGTTAGAAGACTAAGGAGGGGATAACGGCCTGGCTAGGAAGGTGAATACTTGTTCATGGAGACTGTTAATGGCTAATAATGGGTATTGTGTAATGGTAGATTATGTGATAACAAGGCCTAATTGGGGGGCTTAGGGTAAGTACATGGGGGAGTTCAAGCCCTAAACGTATTGAACTCAATATTGAGTCAGGAGGGCTGGAGAGTCGCCATGTGGAAAATGATTTGCTGTTCTTCCAGCTTGCACTGAGCTTCACTAGAGCACTGCAACAAGCCTGAGACAGAGATGCTGGCCAGGGTACAGGCTGGTGTGTTAAAGTGTTAAGCAATTAGAAGTTCATGGTCATTTTTGTGGGCAGAATGTAAGTGTTATGTGAAACAGTCACCCAGTCTACATTTCATTTCCCCAGTGTAGAGGAGACCACATTGTGAGCAGTGAATGCAGTAGACTGGACTGTGAGAAGTGTGGGTAAAGTGAATTCAGTATCCAAGGGTCCAAACACACCTTCCAGGTGAAGCAACACTTTACCTGCACTTCTCACAATCCAGTCGACTGCATTCATTGCTCACAATGTGGCCTTCTCTACATTGGGGAAACGAAGCACAGACTGGGTGATCACTTCACTGTGCACTTACATTCTATCTACAAAAAAAAAGACCCTGAGCTTCCAGTTGCCTGCTACTTCAACACACCACCCTGTTCCCTGGCCAACATCTCTGTCTCAGGCTTGCTGCAGTGTTCCAGTGAAGAACAGCACCTCATTTTCAACTTGGGGACCCTGCAGCCTTTGGGACTTGATATCGAGTTCATAGAACATAGAACATAGAACATAGAAGAATACAGCGCAGTACAGGCCCTTTGGCCCTCAATGTTGCACCGATCCAAGCCCACCTAACCTACACTAGCCCACTATCCTCCATATACCTATCCAATGCACGTTTAAATGCCCATAATGAGGGAGAGTCCACCACTGCTACTGGCAGGGCATTCCATGAACTCACGACTCGCTGAGTGAAGAATCTACCCCTAACATCTGTCCTATACCTACCCCCCCTTAATTTAAAGCTATGCCCCCTTGTAATAGCTGACTCCATACGTGGAAAAAGATTCTCACTGTCGACCCTATCTAAACCCCTAATCATCTTGTACACCTCTATCAAGTCACCCCTAAACCTTCTTTTCTCCAATGAAAACAGCCCCAAGTGCCTCAGCCTTTCCTCATACGATCTTCCTACCATACCAGGCAACATCCTGGTAAACCTCCTCTGCACCCGTTCCAGTGCCTCCACATCCTTCCTATAGTATGGCGACCAAAACTGCACACAATACTCCAGATGCGGCCGCACCAGAGTCTTATACAATTGCAACATGACCTCAGTACTCCGGAACTCAATTCCTCTACCAATAAAAGCCAGTACGCCATATGCCTTCTTCACCGCACTATTTACCTGGGTGGCAACTTTCAAAGATTTGTGTACATGGACACCAAGATCTTTCTGCTCATCCACACTACCAAGTATCCGAGCGTTAGCCCAGTACCCCATCTTTTTATTACTCTTACCAAAATGAATCACCTCACACTTAGCTACATTGAACTCCATTTGCCACCTTTCTGCCCAGTTCTGCAGCTTATCAATATCCCGCTGCAACCTGCCACATCCTTCCTCACTGTCTACCACTCCTCCGACTTTCGTATCATCCGCAAACTTGCTCACCCAACCTTCTAACCCCTCCTCCAGGTCATTTATAAAAATGACAAACAGCAATGGTCCCAAAACAGATCCTTGCGGAACACCGCTAGTGACAGCACTCCAAGATGAACCTTTGCCATCAACTACTACCCTCTGTCTTCTTCCAGCCAGCCAACTCCTAATCCAAACCTCCAACTCACCCTCAATGCCATACCTCCGTATTTTTTGCAGTAGTCTACCATGGGGAACCTTATCAAACGCCTTACTAAAATCCATATACACCACATCTACTGCTTTCCCCTCGTCCACCTCCTTAGTCACCTTCTCAAAGAATTCAATAAGGTTTGTGAGGCATGACCTGCCCTTCACAAAACCATGCTGACTATCCTTGATCACATTATTCCTATCCAGATGTTGATAAATCCTATCCCTTACAATTCTCTCTAAGATTTTACCCACAACAGAAGTGAGACTCACCGGCCTATAGTTACTAGGGTTATCCCTACTCCCCTTCTTAAACAAGGGAACCACATTTGCTAGCCTCCAATCTTCTGGCACTACTCCTGTAGACAACGAGGACATAAAAATCAAGGCCAATGGCTCTGCAATCTCCTCCCTTGCTTCCCAGAGAATCCTAGGATAAATGCCATCAGGCCCAGGGGACTTATCTATTTTCACCCTTTCCAGGATTTCCAACACCTCTTCTCTACATACCTCAAAGCCATCCATTCTACTTAATTGTGACTCGGTACTCACATCGACAACAATGTCCTATTCCTGAGTGAATACTGACGAAAAGTATTCATTCAGTGTCTCCCCAATCTCTTCAGCCTCCACACGCAACTTCCCACTACTATCCTTGACTGGACCTATTCCTACCCTAGTCATTCTTTTATTCCTGACATACCTATAGAAAGCCTTAGGGTTTTCCCTAATCCTACCAACTAAGGACCTTTCATGTCCCCTCCTTGCTGCTCTTAGCTCTCTCTTCAGGTCCTTCCTGGCTACCTTATAACTCTCAATCGCCCCAATTGAACCTTCACGCCTCATCTTTACATAGGCCGCCCTCTTCCATTTAACAAGGGATTCCAATTCCTTATTAAACCACGGCTCCCTCACACGACCCTTTCCTCCCTGCCTGACGGGTACATACTTATCAAGGACACTCAATAGTTGCTCCTTGAACAAGCTCCACATATCAATTACACACTTGCCTTGAAGCTTACTTTTCCAGGCCACACATCCTAAGTCATGCCTCACCGCATCATAATTTCCCTGCCCCCAGCTATAACTCTTGCCCTGTAGTGCACACTTATCCGTCTCCATCACTAGAGTAAAAGTCACCGAATTGTGGTCACTGTCCCCAAAGTGCTCACCTACCTCTAATTCTAACACCTGGCCTGGTTCATTACCCAGAACCAAATCCAGTATGGCCTCACCTCTTGTTGGCCTATCTACATATTGTGTCAGGAAACCCTCCTGCACACATTGGACAAACACTGACCCATCTAACGAACTTGAGCTATAGCTTTCCCAATCAATATCAGGAAAGTTAAAGTCCCCCATAACAACCACCCTATTACTTTCACTCTTCTCTTGAATCATCCTCGCAATCCTTCTACGTTTCTAGGACTATTAGGGGGCCTGTAAAAAACTCCTAACAGGGTGACCTCACCTTTCCTATTCCTAACCTCAGCCCAAACTACCTCAGATGGCGAGTCTTCATCCATCGTCCTTTCCACAGCTGTAATACTATCTTTGACAAGCAATGCCACACCTCCCCCTCTTTTGCCCCCACCTCTGACCCTACTAAAACATTTAAACCCTGGAACTTGCAACAGCCAATCCTGCCCCTGTTCTACCCATGTCTCCGTAATAGCCACAACATCGAAGTCCCAGGTACCAACCCACGCTGCAAGTTCACCTACCTTATTTCGTATACTTCTTGCATTGAAGTATACACACTTCAAGCCACTTCCCTGTTTACAGGCACCCTCCTTTGAAAATGATGCCATGTTCCTAACCTCCCTACACTCCAGGTCCTGCACCCTAAAGCTACAGTCTGGGTTCCCATGCCCCTGCAGAGTTAGTTTAAACCCCCGCCAAGAGCACTAGCAAACCTCCCACCAAGTAACTTTAAGGCTTGAGCTGTCCCATGTCCTTACCCCAACCCCTCTACACTCCAAGCCTTGTTATCAAATACTCTATCATTACACATTACCCATTGTTAGTCGCAAACAGTCCCCATTAACGGCTATTCATGCTCCTAGCCAGATTGTTAGCAACTCCTTTGTCTGTCCAATTGCTTTTCTCTCTCTTTGGGCTCTATCCCCACCTATCATTTACTCCTTACTTCCTCTCCTAACCCTATCTTCTGCATATAAACCGACACTTTCTTAGCTACCATCGGTTCTAAGGAAGGGTCACATGACCTGAAACATTAACTCAGCTTTCTCTCCACAGATGCTGCCAGACCTGCAAATAGAAATTTTTCCAGCAATTTCTATTTTTATCTCATACTTTGTTTAGTTTTGTAGAACACAGGTCTAAAATTTTGAGACTTCTTGTGAAGAAAGATATTTCGAATATTTAGTTATGGTTGTGATTCTTGGAATTTTGGCAAGCTTTGCTGATCTGAGCTTCACGTCAATTGGGCATTGCACCCAGAAACTGACAGGAGAAAGTGAGGACTGCAGATGCTGGCAACCCAGAAACCGACAAGTTTGACACAAGATAAAAACATTCGGAATAAAAGTCATTCAACCCGAAATGTCAACTTTGATTTCTCTTCACAGATGCTATCAGACCTGCTGAGCTTTTCCAGCAACTTCTGTTTTGGTTGGTTGAAGCTTGATACAAGGTTAACTTGTGGACACTGAGAAGCCGAGACATGGACTGAGGGAAATCATTGATGAGAAGAATAGAACTCCAACCTCAATAAGGTATTTTTGAATCAGCCAGGTATAGAGGTCTGAACTTCCAGCCTGTACTTTGGGAATCTTGTCATGTCCAGACCATGGCCTAACTGTCATGACTCATTGGGCTAGCAAACTGGAAATCAAGCCCTACTATTCTTGAGTTGTCACAAAAGCTACAAAATGCCAAAGCTACCTAATTATCAGATGCAGGTTGATGGAAAACATGGGCTAGTTTCTGTACTTAACAGGAAGTTGCTATTTATTACAGATAATTAGATTCTAGCTGCAGGTAAACAATTGAACTAAATTAAGTCACTCTAAAGATTAACACTCTAAACCTCTTATAAACTCCCCATTACATACACCAACATAAACGTGATTAAAAAGCCTCAAGGACTGATTGAAAACTGGAAGACCATTCTGTAGTCTTTGTTCACAAAATTTGGTCCTTCCTGATTTGAAAATTCCTGTTTGGCCTTCCTACTTCTGAATGTTTTTGCTGGTTTACAAGAAATGCAGCGCATCTCGTTTCACTTCTGAAAAGTCTCTGACTTATCCTTATCGACATCACAACACGCAACATTTGCTGAAGGCAAGATGAGCTCATTTTCTTCAGGTTTAAAGTGGCCTACTGCAGAGCGCTGAGGGGCTGCTGCAAATCTGCTGGTTTCTCTTTGGGGTCTTACCCTGACTTCCTCACAGCCTAACCTGTTCAGCCACCAGGCGAGCAATCACCTTGTTGACAGGCAGAAGATCTTTGTCATTCCTTGGACGCTGCCTAACCTGCTGTGCTTTTCCAGCACCACTGTAATCTAGACTCTGATCTCCAGCATCTGCAGTCCTCACTTTCATCTAGTCCTCACCAATCAACATTCACTTATAATCATCCCCCTCAGCTCCAGTTTGTCTGCATATTGCTAGATAAGGGGTTCACAAAAGGGTTCAAGTTCCTTGCTTTCCAAAACATGCAGCGATCCTTATAAATTCCTGGGTCTCAAACATTTCTTCCTCATTTCAGGAGTTCGGTCCCCACTCAGAACTGAGGGTCATGGGAAGGAGATGAGAACTAGGTCTAGAACATGATTTTAAAAAGTGACCAATAGGCTTTAGTAGCCTTGCCACTGCCTGGAGGAATAGCACAGGCAGGAAAGTGAAGAATTAGCAGCAGTACTCTCATTCTCACTTGTTCTGCTCAAGTGTTGGCAATTTTGAGTCACTACATGAGCATCTCAGTCAAACTGTTCTATAGTGTACAAGATGGAATGGGACAGCAGGTGGCAATGGTGTAGGAGGCTGTCAAGGAATTGAACTGACCCGCTCTGGAGAAAATGGGGTCTTTTGGGGGAGGGAGGAAGAAGAAGCAGACATGCAAAGGATTCCTCAACCCACTTTGAACCAGAAGTTTCATTCTATGTAAATACTGCAAATAGAGTCATCGAGATGTACAGCACGGAAGCAGACCCTTTGGCCCAGCCCGTCCATGCCGACCAGATATCCCAACCCAATCTAGTCCCACCTGCCAGCACCCGGCCCATATCCCTCCAAACCCTTCCTATTCATATACCCATCCAAATGCCTCTTAAATGTTACAATTGTACCAGCCTCCACCACGTCCTCTGGCAGCTCATTACATAAACATATCGCCCTCTGCGAGAAAAATTTGCCCCTTAGGTCTCTTTTATATCTTTCCCCTCTCACCCTAAACCTATGCCCTCTAGTTCTGGACTCCCCGATCCCAGGGAACAGACTTTGCCTATTTACCCTATCCATGCTCCTCATAATTTTGTAAACCTCTATAACGTCACCCCTCAGCCTCCGACACTCCAGGGAAAGCAGCCCCAGCCTGGTCAGCCTCTCTCTATAGCTTAAATCCTCCAACCCTGGCAACATCCTTGTAAATCTTTTCTGAACCCTTTCAAGTTTCACAGCATCTTTTTGATAGGAAGGATACCAGAATTGCACGCAATATTCCAACAGTGGCCTAATCAATGTCCTGTACAGCCACAACATGACCTCCCAACTCCTGTACTCAATACTCTGACCAATAAAGGAAAGCATACCAAACGCCTTCTTCACTATCCTATCTACCTGCGACTCCACTTTCAAGGAGCTATGAACCTGCACTCAAAGGTCTCTTTGTTCAGCAATACTCCCAAGGAAAGATTTGCTTTCCCAAAATGCAGTACCTCGCATTTATCTGAATTAAACTCCATCTGTCACTTCTCAGCCCATTGGCCCATCTGGTCAAGATTCTGCTGTAATCTGAGGCATCCCTCTTCGCTGTCCACTACACCTCCAATTTTGGTGTCATCTGCAAACTTACTAACTGTACCTCTTATGCTCGCATCCAAATCATTAATGTAAATGACAAAAAGTAGAGGACCCAGCACAGATCCTTGTGGCACTCCATTGGTCACAGGCCTCCAGTCTGAAAAACAACCCTCCACCACCCCCCTCTGTCTTCCACCTTTGAGCCAGTTCTGTATCCAAATGGCTAGTTCTCCCTGTATTCCATGAGATCTAACCTTGCTAATCAGTCTCCCATGGGGAACTTTGTCGAACGCCTTACTGAAGTCCATGTAGATCACATCTACCGCTCTGTCCTCATCAATCCTCTTTGTTACTTCTTCAAAAAACTCAATCAAGTTCGTGAGACATGATTTCCCACGCACAAAGCCATGTTGACTATCCCTAATCAGTCCTTGCCTTTCCAAATACATGTATATCTGTCCCTTAGGATTTCTTCCAACAACTTGCCCACCACCGAGGTCAGGCTCACTGGTTTGTAGTTCCCTGGCTTGTCCTTACCACCCTTCTTAAACAGTGGCAACACGTTAGCCACGGTCTTCCATATCCTTTTCCACAGTAAATACTGATGCAAAATACTCATTTAGTATCTTCCCCATTTTCTGTGGCTCCACACAAAGGCCGCCTTGCTTATCTTTAAGGGGACCTATTCACTCCCTTTTGTCCTTAGTGCATTTGTAAAAACCCTTTGGATTCTCCTTAATTCTATTTGCCAAAGCTATCTCATGTCCCCTTTGTGCCCTCCAGATTTCCCTCTTAAGTATACTCCTACTGTCTTTATACTCTGCTAAGGATTCACTCGATCTATCCTGTCTATACCTGACATATGCTTCCTTTTTATTACCAAACCCTCAATTTCTTTAGTCATCCAGCATTCCCTATACCTACCAGCCTTTTCTTTCACCCTAACAGGGATATACTTTCTCTGGATTCTCGTTATCTCATTTCTGAAGGCTTCCCATTTTCCAGCCGTCCCTTTACCTGCGAACATCTGCCCCCAATCAGCTTTCGAAAGTTCTTACCTAATACCGACAAAATTGGCCTTTCTCCAATTTAGAACTTCAACTTTTAGATCTGGTCTATCCTTTTCCATCATTATTTTAAAATGAATTGAATTATGGTCGCTGGCACCAAAGTTCTCCCCCACTGACACCTCAGTCACCTGCCCTGCCTTATTTCCCAAGAGTAGGTCAAGTTTTGCACCTTCTGTAGTAGGTACATTCACATACTGAATCAGAAGGTTTTCTTGTACACACTTAACAAATTCCTCTCCATCTAAACCCTTGACACTATGGCAGTCCCAGTCTCTGTTTGGAATCCCCTAGCATAACCACCCTATTATTCTTACAGATAGCTGAGATCTCCTTACATGTTCGTTTCTCAATTTCTCTGACTATTAGGAGGTCTATAATACAATCCCTTTCTTATTTTTCAGTTCCACCCAAATAACTTCCCTCGATATATTTCCAGGAATATCCTCCCTCAGCACAGCTCTAATGCTATCCCTTATCAAAAATGTCCCCTCCTCTCTTGCCTCCCTTTCTGTCCTTCCTGTAGCATTTGTAGCCTGGAGGATTAAGCTGCCAGTCCTGCCCATCCCTGAGCCATGTTTCTGTAATTGCTATGATATCCCAGTCCCATATTCCTAACCATGCCCTGAGTTCATCTGCTTTCCCCATTGAAATAAATGCAGTTTAATTTATTAGTCCTACCTTGTCCCTGCCTGCCCTGACTGTTTGACTCGCTTCTGTTCTCAACTGTATCAGTCTCAGATTGATCTCTTTCTTCACTATCCCCCTGGGTCCCACCCCCCTCCACCTTACTAGTTTAAATCCTCCCGAGCAGCTCTAGCAAATTTCCCTGCCAGTATATTAATCCCCTTTCAATTTAGGTGCAATCCGTCCATCTTGTACAGGTCACTTCTATTCCAAAAGAGATTCCAATGATCCAAAAAATGTGAACCCTTCTCACATACACCAGCTCCTCAGCCATGCATTCATCTGCTCTATCCTCCTATTCCTGCCCTCACTAGCTCGTAGCACCAGGAGTAAACCAGATATTACTACCCTTGCGGACGTCCTTTTTAAATTTCTGCCTAACTGTCTGTAATCTCCATTCAGAATCTCAACCTTTTCCCTTCCTATGTCGTTGGTTCCAATGTGGACAATGACCTCTTGCTGGCCCCTCTTCCCCCGTGAGAACATTCTGCACCCTCTCTGAGACATCCTTGAGTCTGGCATCAGGGAAGCAACACACCATTCTGCTTTTTCGCTGCTGGCCACAGAAATGTCTGTCTGTACCTCGGACTACTGAATCCCCTAACACAATTGATCTCTAGGAAGCCGACATACCCCTCGTTGCATTAGAGGGGTACCAGAAACTTTGCTGTTCATGTGACACTCCCCTGAGAATCCATCACCCCCTACATTTTCCAAAACAGCATACCTGTTTGAAATGGATATAGCCACAAAAGAGTCCTGCACTAGCTGCCTACCTCTCTTACCCTTCCTGGAGTTAACCCATCCATGTGACTGCATCTGAGACATTCCCCCCTTCCTATAACTGTATCCATCACATACTGTTGCTGTTGCAAATTCCTCATTGCTTCTAACTGTCTCTCCAACCGATCCACACAATCTGATAAGATTCACAACCATCAGCATTTATGGCAGATATAATCTGCAGTTACCCTTAAACTCTCTTTAAACTCCCACATCTGACAAGAAGCACATATCACTCTACTAAAGGCCATTTTTGCTCTTTCACAATCTACAGACCCAGAAAATATCACCGTCTTATTCCTCTACAAACACTGCCCCAGGTTAAATTAATAGTTATGGCTTATATGTTAAGTTTAATCAAGAGACATATCTCCAAAACCACATCATCAAGAAAGAACCCGCTCTACTCACTACTGCAGACTTTCTGTAGGTGACAATTAAAACAACAATTCACTTATCTGATTCTGTGCTGTGAACTTCGCCCAACAGTTCCTCCAAGATTAGTTGTGAATTTTACTGTTTGTTAATTTTCCCAGACGCACTCCGATGTCCAGCGATACATGAATTCAAACAGCGAAGGCAGTTCCAGTTTCTTTCTTTCTTTCTCTCTCTCTCTCTTCCACTGACCTCACCATGTGCTTCCTTTGTCTGTTCTTCTCACTTTTAAAACTGCTGTTGTTTTGACTTTTTTTTCCCAAAGTTCCAAAACAATGCAACAGCATATAAAACAGTAATTGCTGTTCCTGGAATTCGAGGAAATCACCTCCAGCACCTAAAACACCTCAATAAAGGAGCAGCTGTTACAGCCAGAAATTTTTCCCGTCCTCCATCTTGGATTACCCATATGTGTTTATTAATGTTCATTTCACTTCCTGTTTGTAATGACCTGATAACAGTGAAATAAAGAATCCCTGCTTCATGATCGTTCGGCTGTCTATATGTTCAAATCTCATGATTTTTAAATCAATAACTACTATCAATAACAACTGAACTCTGTGCACTCATCAGTTGCATAATAATGTGTCTCACACATTTTGCTCAGCCCACTACTTTCCCTGAAAATTTAACTCTATTCTATCAGTAAACTTGCCAACAGCTTAGCCGCCAGTTAACCAGAAGTGAGTCAGCTACTCACTTCAACAGTCTTGAGGAGGAGTGGTAGTGTCCCCAACTGTAGGCTGATTAGTCTAGGTTCAAATCCCATCTACCACAATGCTACACCATAACATTCTGCGTGAGTTAATTTTGAAAGACAAGGCTTCCTGTTTCACAGAAGATTGGTGGCATTTTTGCCTAATGTTTTCAGAGTCCTCCTGCCCTCCCTTCTATTAGCAACATAAAATTTGTCCACACAATCTGAAAAAACACTGAAGGAACACATTCCCACTTACCTAAATGCATAGAATCTGGATGTACACAGTCAAGAGTAAGAGCTCCACAAAGTATATTGCTAGAGTTCAATCAGCTAAACTGCAATAGTCAACCAGCATGAAAGACATCCGGTTCTTGTCCACTTAGGAGAAAGTGAGGACTGCAGATGCTGGAGATCAGAGTCAAGACTGTGGTGATGGAAAAGCACAGCAGGTCAGGCAGAATCCGAAGAGCAGGAGAATCAACATTTCGGGCATAAGCCCTTCATCTTGTCCACTTAGGATCACCTTATTAGTTAGGCAATTGGGTTCCAAATCTATGGAAGTGGCTTTGCTGCGGACTCCCACCCCCAACGATGTATCTGTCATTTCATTGTGAGTCAAGATGTTTAATTAATCATCCACACTGACTGGTGTAGTTTTGCTACTATAAGAATCAGTTTCTAAGTATCAGCAACTGAAATGTGGAGCTATCTCATTCCATTTTATTCCTCCATTTGCTCCCCTCTCCTCTTCTATAAAAAATCTTCATACTCCTTCCTCTAAGGAAGGCAGTCAATAATTGGGCACTGGATGCATGTGGTTTTGTAACCTGTAAGTATTTAGATGAGGCATTAATAAAATTATTTCAACTCTGTATTCATTGGTATTGACACACTGAAAGAGCAATAATGAATTATTAAAGTGTTTAAAATCACAGCTATTTGTCTTGTTTAGACTACAGAAGTTATTAGACTTGAGAACTTGTGCTGGATTTTCAAACAGCTCCAGACTGGAGACAGCTGAGCAGAAAAATCTGAATGGGATTGCAAAGAGCTAGTTTGCTCGCACATTCCTGTCTCCGGGCCGTTTTCAAGGAGAGCAGGTTGGAAGTGTAATAACCATGACAGGTCATTGTTCTAAGTTAAGGAGTGGCAGATTTAAGACAGAGATGAGGAGGAATTTCTCAAAGGGCTGTGAATCTATGAATTCACTACCCAGAGAATGGTGGATGTTGGAACCCTGAATAAATATAAGGAGGAGATCAACACATTTTCAATTAATAATGGGTTAAAGGTTTACGAGGATTGGGCAGGGAAGTGGAATTGAAGCTGAGATGAGATTGCAAAATGGTGAAGCAGGCCGGAGGGGCCGATTGGTTAACTTATGCTCCTCGTTCGTCCATTCCTAACCACCTCCCTCAAACAGTCAACAGAGCCAATTAAACCATATAGCAAGGCTTCTGTACCGGCTGGAGCTCAGTTGGTAACTTCCCTCCTGGAGTCACAGTGGTTCCAAGTTCAACCACCAGGCTCCAGAAGAGACAGTGATGTAGTGACACTGGTGGAATGTCTGGGAGGTGTGCATTTAAATCTCACCTTGGTAGCTGATGGAATTTATGCATCTCAAATATAAAACATGTCTCACTAACTGCAGAAGCTTGAGCTCTGCCTTTGGAACTCTAGCAGCAGCTAGGAGAAAGTGAAGATTGCAGATACTGGAGATCAGAGTCAAAAAGTGTGGTGCTGGAAAAGCACAGCTGGTCAGGCAGCATCCGCGGAGCAGGAGAATTGATGTTTTGAGCATAAGCTCTTCATCAGGAATGAAGAAGAGCTTATGCTCGAAACATCAATTCTCCTGCTTCTTGGATGCTGCCTGACCGGCTGTGCTTTTCCAGCACCACACTCTTGACTCTAGCAGCAGCTGGAAATATTGCTGTCCATATGAGGGCTCCTACAAGGATAAAATGGTTAAGGAAGTGGTTGCACCCATTGTTAAAGAGCATTCATGCAGGGAGGAAATATATAACTGCTAGGCAGTCTGGGAGAAGCAGGCAGCCAATGCAGGAGGCTCCAGTGTCTGTCTTGCTTGCTAATCAGTTTTCCATTTCTGTAAGGAATTCATTTATTGGAATTCTTTAAAGGAGTAACAAGTGTTATGGGAAAAGGAAAGGCACGGATGTGCTACTTGGATTTCATGAAGGCATTTGACCAGTTTCCTCATAAAAGTTATTGTGCAAAGTTGAAGCTTGTGATGTATAGGGTTACACAGTAGGGTAGATAGAAAATTAGCTGGCTGGTAAAAAATAGGAAGCATGCATGAATGGGTCTTTTGTCAGGACATGCTGAAGTGTCTGTTTAGATTCCTCACCTTTTTAGATTCTTCATCTTTTTGTATTAATATCAATGACTTAGATGAGGTGATCAAAGGTATAGGGGCTAAACTTGCAAATCACACAAAGTTAGGCAGGAAAGTGTGTAATGAAGAGACATGACAAGGCACTGACAGATGTCAATAGGTGAAGTGATAGGGCAAAAAGCAGCAAGATAAAGTAAATTGTGGGAAAAAGTTAAATTGATTGCCCTGACAAGAAGAATTAAAAAACAGAGGATTATGAAACTGGAGAATGACTGCAGAATTCTGAAGTGCATTGTGATCCAGGTGTTCAAGTACATGAGTCAGAAAAAACTAACATGCAGTACAATTGGTGATTAAAAAGGCTCATGGAATACTATCCTTTATTCCGAAGAAAATCATGAAAGTACGTTGATTTTGCTTCCATTATCCAGGGTATTGGTAAGACTATATCTCAGATACTTCAGGAAGGATGTAAAGGCAATGTAGGTGGTTCAGAGCAGATTTACCAGATTGATACCTGGAATGTGCATGCTGTCTTATGAGGAAAGATTAGACAGATTAATCTTTTCAATAGAGTTTAGAAGAGCAAGACATGATTTGGCTGAAGTGTACAAAATCCTGAATGGTCTTGAAAAGATGGACATGGAAAGGGTGTTTCTCCTTGTGGGTGAGCACAGAACTGGAAGACACTGTTTGAAAACGAATGGCTCTTTCAGGGCAGAGTCGAGAGTCATAGAATCATAGAGATGTACAGCATGGAAAAGACCCTTCGGTCCAACTCGTCCATAGTGACCAGACATCCCAACCCAATCTAGTCCCACCTGCCAGCACCCAGTCCATATCTCTCCAAGCCCTTCCTATTCATATATCCATCCAGATGCCCTTTAAATGTTGCCATTGTACCAGCCTCCACCACTTCCTCTGGCAGCTTATTCCATACACGCACCATCCGCTGTGTGAAAAAGTTGCCCCTTTTATATCTTTCCCCTCTTATCCTAAAACTAAGCCCTCTAGTTCTGGACTCCCCGATACGAGGGAAAAGACTTTGTCTATTTATCCTATCCATGCTCCTCATAATTTTATAAACCTCTATAAGGTCACCCCTCAGTCTCCGACACTCCAGGAAAAGCAGCCCCAGCCTGTTCAGCCTCTCTCTATATCTCATATCCTCCAACCCTGGCAACATCCTTGTAAATCTTTTCTGAACCCTTTCAAGTTTCACAGCATCTTTTTGATAGGAAGGAGACCAGAATTGCACACAATATTCCAACAGTGGCCTAATCAATGTCCTGTACAGCCGCAATATGACCTCCCAACTCCTGTACTCAATACTCTGACCAATAAAGGAAAGCATACCAAACGCCTCCTTCACTATCCTATCTATCTGCAACTCCACTTTCAAGGAGTTATGAACCTGCACTCCAGGTCTCTTTGTTCAGCAACACTCCCTAGGACCTTACCATTAAGAGTATACGTGCTGCTAAGATTTGCTTATGTGTTACATCACTTTGCAATGCTCAGCCTGAGAAAGTGGCAGAGGCAGGGCCATGGAATATATTAAGGATTCTAAAGTCGGGGAGCATGAATTTGCTTTCTCTCTCCACAGACGCTGCTTGACCTGCTGAATGGTCTATTTCTGCTCCTAATGTTTCATAGGGGAATCCACCAGGGACTCAGCTCTACATGTGGTGATGAAGAAATGGAAGAACAATAATGCTTGAGGGTGACCCCTTACTCAGGGGATCATTTAGACATTTCCGCACAAGTAAATATGACTTCAGGATGTTATGTTGCCAATGCCATTAACGTCATGGAGCGGCTACAGGACTAAGTTCTGGGGAAGAATGGACAGCCAGAGGTTATGGCCCACATCGGTACAAATGACCTAGGCCAGGAGGGGGATGTGGTCCTGAAAGCAGATTTTAGTGAGTTAGGAAAGACATTGAAAAGCAGGACCTCAAGAAGAATAATCTCTGGATTACTCCCAGTATCACCAGTTAGTGAGCGCAGGAATAGGTGGATTGACTGATTGAACGAATGACTGGAGAACTAGTGTGGGAGAGAGGGCGTCCTTTTCCTGGCCTCTAGAACCAATTCTGAAACAGGTGGGGCCTGTACAACCAGGACCAGGACTGATGATTGTAGTAAAAATAGTAATCAATGTTTAACGTTCATCATTTGACTTCAATGCCTTAGTCCTTTATGAATGAAAAAAGTTTTGAAAAGGGCACTTCTGATTTAAAATGGCTGCCGTGATCACCTGACAAACCCAAACTACCCACATTCCACATGGAATAGACAAAGAATCAGCTGACTCGGAATTGCTATTTTAATGAAGGTGCACTGAAACTCAATGAGATGTCAAGAAATTTTCGTCTCTTGATTTTCCCCACATTTCCATGATATCTTCACAAATTAAAGATGCAAAATTACCTGTGGAGTTTTCAGTTTGGGAAAGTCAGTGGAGTTAGTCTTGCAATGTACAAATGGACCACATTTCAATCACTGCTTTAGGCAACAAGGAGAGATTAAGTAACATGGATGAACACAGCAAAGATATGGAAAGCTCCTCTCTCCTTCCCTCAGTCTTCATGCCGGCTTGGACATGAACCAATGAAGAGGAATTTGAAACAATGGCAACAACTTACTGAGGAGTCTGAGGCATCAGCAGCTTCATCATCATTAATGAAACAGGCAGCTGATAAGCATTTGGGAATTAGACTCCACTCACAACATAATGATTCTGAAAGGCTGTAAACTATAACTATCTTTATCATCCTGTTCGTACCAGATACCTCTTGCCCTCTACCCAGTCCCACCTTTTTTGTCATCGCATTATCTGTGTTTGTGTGTGTGTATTTGATGTGTTTTTTTGGGTTGCAATATTCCACTCTGTTTCTCCCAAGAGAACCCTGGACACATTTTTGGTTAACTAAGTTTCATTATGATAGCTACATAGAGTCATGTAGTCAGAGAGATGTACAGCATGGAAACAGACCCTTCAGTCCAACTCAATATCCTAACCTAATCCACTCCCAATTGTCAGCATTTGGCCCATATTCCTCTAAATCCTTCCAATTCATATAATCATCCAGATGCCTTTAAAATGTTGTAATTGTGCCAGCCTCCACCACTTCCTTTGGAAGCTCATTACATGCATGCACCACCATCTGCATGAAAAAGTTGCCCTTTAGGTCCCTTTTAAATCTTTCCCCTCTCACCTTAAACCTATGCCCTCTAGTTCTGGACTGCCTCACTCCAGGGAAAAGACCTTGTCTATTTTCCTTATCCACACCCCTCATGCTTTTATTAACCTCTATAAGGTCACCCCCCAGCCTCCTATGGTCCAGAGAAAATAGCCCCATCCTCTTCAACCTCTCCCTCTAGCTTAAATCCACCAACCCCTGGCAATAAAGGAAGGATATTATCAAGCTGAAGAGGGTTCAGATGAAATTTACCAGATGTTGCTGGATATGGAAGGTTTCAGTTATAAAGAAAGGCTGGATAGGCTGGGATTTGTTTCACTGGAACATAAGAGGTTGAGAGGTGACCTGACAGAAATTTATAAAGTAATGAGAGATGTAGATGGAGTTGATGGTAGTTGTCTTTTCCCTAAGGTGGGGAATTTCAACACTAGGGGGCACATTTTTAAGGTGAGAGGAAATAGATTTTAAAAGACTTAAGAGGAATTTTTTTTGCAGCGGGTGGTTTGAGTGTGGAATGAACTTCCTGAGGAAGTGACAGATGTGAGTACAATTACAACGTTTAAAAGACATTTGGATAATTACATAATAGGGGAGAAAGTGAGGACTGCAGATGCTGGAGATCAGAGCTGAAAATGTGTTGCTGGAAAACGCAGCAAGTCAGGCAGCATCCAAGGAACAGGAGAATCGATGTTTCGGGCATAAGCCCTTCTTCAGGAATGAGGAACGTGTGTCCAGCAGGCTAAGATAAAAGGTAGGGAGGAGGGACTTGGGGGAGGGGCATTGGAAATGCGATAGGTGGAAGGAGGTCAAGGTGAGGGTGATAGGCCGGAGTGGGGTGGGGCGGAGAGGTCAGGAAGAAGATTTCAGGTTAGGAAGGCGGTGCTGAGTTCGAGGGATTTGACTGAGACAAGGTGGGGGGAGGGGAAATGAGGAAACTGGAGAAATCTGAGTTCATCCCTTGTGGTTGGAGGATTCCTAGGCGGAAGATGAGGCGCTCTTCCTCCAGCCGTCGTGTTGCTATAGTCTGGCGATGGAGGAGTCCAAGGACCTGCATGTCCTTGGTGGAGTGGGAGAGGGAGTTGAAGTGTTGAGCCACGGGGTGGTTGGGTTGGTTGGTCCGGGTGTCCCAGAGGTGTTCTCTGAAACATTCCGCAAGTAGGCGGCCTGTCTCCCCAATATAGAGGAGGCCACATCGGGTGCAGCGGATGCATTAGATGATGTGTGTGGAGGTGCAGGTGAATTTGTGGTGGATATGGAAGGATCCCTTGGGGCCTTGGAGGGAGGTAAGGGGGGAGGTGTGGGCGCAAGTTTTGTATTTCTTGCGGTTGCAAGGGAAGGTGCCGGGAGTGGAGGTTAGGTTGGTGGGGGTGTGGACTTGACGAGGGAGTCACGGAGGGAGTGGTCTTTTGAGCACTGCCTTCCTAGCCTGCAATCTTCTTCCTGACCTCTCTACCCCCATCCCACTCCGGCCTATCACCCTCACCTTGACCTCCTTCCACCTATCGCATTTCCAAAGCCCCTCCCCCAAGTCCCTCCTCCCTACCTTTTACCTTAGCCTGCTGGGCACACTTTCCTCATTCCTGAAGAAGGGCTTATGCCCGAAACGTCGATTCTCCTGTTCCTTGGATGCTGCCTGACCTGCTGCACTTTTCCAGCAACACATTTTCAGCTCATAATTACATAATAGGAAAGGTTTGGAGGGATATAGACCAGGAGCAGGAAGGTGGGACTAGTCTAGTTTGGGATTATGTTTGGCATGGAGTGGTTGGACTGAAAGGCCTGTTTCTGTGCTGGATGACTCTCTGATTCTAAGTTTCACAAGAAAGAGTGGAAAAAGATATTTGGTGCAACTGACGATGATTAAGGGTAAATAAAGAGGAGCGATTTGACCTGGCCGTAACAGAGCGTTAAACCCACAGGGAGATTTGTTCTAAAGTAGCTTGTCAAAGGACTGGGAAACTTGAAGGAAGCTGAAATCAGAAAAAGATAAAACTGGGAACAGATTAGCTGCTTACTATAACCTTGTTGTTTGTAGGAGAGTGACAAACTTTTAAAATTGTTCATTGGCTGTCAAGCACATTGGGATACTCACTGATCATGAACAACATGATCAAAATGCAAGTCTTTCTTTTAGGAATTCTCCAGCTACAGGCAGGTTTCAACTGTAACACCAGGCTATCCGCTTCACGGTGCTTGCTGTGGATTTGTTTTCAAAATGATTAACTCATTGGAAAGGCTTGTTTGAGACGCCCTGTCTGGTCCCACCTAGATCACCAGTCTTCAAGCCTTCTCAGTGTGGGCGAGCACCCCTGTGGCCTTTAGGAGTCCAATCAGACTTGGGCATTGGTTGGCCACTCCTTGGAAATTCTTATTCAGTGATTATGATGTTGTGGAGTTTGTCCTTCCCCCGAAACACATTCCTGCCCCTTGTTTTCATGCATTCTTAACATTCCCTTCTTTTCGTATTTACACTTCAGGCATAAAAACGTAGGAGGTGTAATTGTAAAGTATTTGGTATGATCTACAGCAGCAATCTTACTGCTAATGGGATTGAAATAGATTTTTGAAGACCAACAACCCAAAACTCACAGGTATCCCAGACAGGAGTGAGTAATGGAAGTTTGGTATAAAACTGACAGAGCATTTCGACCTCATAACAATTTAAAATGTAGTTTGTTTGTTCTATAGCAACCTCTGGCAGAATTTTAATAGTATTGTGAAACAACCATATATATCGTAATGAAGTGACTCTAATCCTAATCTTATAATGGGAAGTAATTAACTCTCCCCAGTTCCCTCTTGTTCATTTTATTCTATACAGTCCTACTAAGAATCAACCTTAAACATAAAAGTTTGGGGAGATTTTCCCCAAATGGTGAGGTTGCAGGAATGGAACGGGTGATCAGGAGGCAAGATGCTGTACGCAGTTCACTCTTTCCAAATTTGGTCCAATGTTCACTGCACATCATCTTCAAGGTTGACATAAATCTGATTCAGCAAATAAAATTTATTATAATTCACAAGGATTTTCCAACATGTCTGAAGTAGGGATATGGGGTTGAATAACGGTAAGATTAAAATGAATCTTAGAAACAAGTGCAGTGATTGTGCACGATTTCTTCCTGGCATGATGGGATACTTGACTAAGACTGAGACAGACTGATTCTTAAACCATAGATCGATCAGGTGTTGTGGGGAAAAGGCAAAGCAGACATGATTAGGCAAACAACAGGTCAGCTATAATCTCTAAAATGTTGGAGCAGGCTTGAGAGACAATATAACGTACTCCATTACTCCATTTGACCCATCCAATCCACACAGATCCCTCTGAAGAGCATCCCACCCACACCCATTCCCCTCCTCCATCCCTGCAACCCTGCAGTGCCCATGCCTAATCCACTTCGCCTGCACATCCTTGGACACAAAAATGGACATTGCTGGAAAACTGGTGGCATAGTGGCTCAGTGGTTAGCAATGCTGTGTCACAGCCTCAGGGATCTGAGTTTGATTCCACCCTCAGGGTGACTGTCTGTATGGAGTTTGCACATTCTCCCTGTGACTGCATGGGTTTCCTCTAGGTGCTCTGGTTTCCTCCCACAGTCCAAAGATGTGCAGGTCAGGTGAATTGGTCATGCTAAGTTGCCCACAGTGTCCAGGGATATGTAGGTTGGGTGGGTTAGCCATGGCAAATGCAGGGATACGGTAGAGGAGTTGTCTGGGTGGGATGCTCTTGGGATGATCAGGACAGGCCGAATGGCCTGCTTCCACACTGTAGGAACTCTAACTGAGCAGTTCTGGCAGCATCTGCTGAGAGAAATCAGAGTTAATATTTTGGGTCCAGTGGCCCTTCCTCAGAACTGATGGCAGCTAGGAAAAGTTGTTTTTTACACAGAAAATAGGTTGGGTTGGGGGTATCTCCAATAGCTGGAGATAGACACCCCTGGTCTCTATGGGTAATTTATCATGACCGACTGACCTAATTAGCACATCCTTCAACTGTGGGAAGGAAACCAACACAAACAGGGAGAAAATGTGCAAACCCCACACAGACAGTTGTCCAAGGGTGGAGTCAAACCTGGTTCCCTGGTCCTGTGAGGCAGCAGTGCTAACCACTGAGCACTCTTAGTGCATGTATCGTTATATTTGTCAGGACTGGTTCTGTTGCAGACTGTTGCTCCGTAAGCCAGCGGTCTCACTCTCTTGGAATTGCGAGGAGGGCACAAGGTGAACTAAATGTACCTTGGTCTTTCTTTCAGTAACAGTTCCTTTGGTAAACATTACAAGCAGCATATTAGTAACAAAAATTTCATTTTGGAAATTACCTCAACTCCCAATCACAATTATTAAGTTCTTTGGTAGTTTCCCTCCGCCAGAATACCTTCTGAAACGAAATATATTGTTTTGTATTATTACATCACTTATTCTCAGGAGGTGGGTTGTCCTTCCAAAGTGACATTTATTGTCCATCTTTAGTTGCCCTCAGAAAGTTAAGGACCTTATCCTTGAACCGTTGACGGCTGTGTGGTGAAGGGGGCTCCCCGTGAAATCCATTGTCTACTGAAGACCAGGCATGCAGCGTTCAAAACAGATGATCCTGACCTTTACAGGAAATCCCGATACGGCCTCCGTAAGGCCATTGGAGATGCCATGTGGAAATAAGTTAGAGACCCAAACTAACCACACAGACACCCATTGTCTGTAGCAAGGTCTACATGACATAACGGGCTAAAATATGAAGCAGAGCAGAATAGCAGACAAATATACATCCCTAGGAGAAAGTGAGGACTGCAGATGCTGGAGATCAGAGCTGAAAATGTGTTGCTGGAAAAGTGCAGCAGGTCAGACAGCATCCAAGGAGCAGGAGAATCGACGTTTCGGACATAAGCCCTTCTTCAGGAATGAGGAGAGTGTGCCAAGTAGGCTAAGATAAAAGGTAGGGAGGAGGGACTTGGGGGAGGGGCGTTGGAAATGCGATAGGTGGAAGGAGGTTAAGGTGAGGGTGATAGGCCGGAGTGGGGGTGGGTGCGGAGAGGTCAGGAAGAAGATTGCAGGTTAGGAAGGTGGTGCTGAGTTCGAGGGTTGGGACTGAGACAAGGTGGGGAGAGGGGAAATGAGGAAACTGGAGAAATCTGAGTTCATCTCTTGTGGTTGGAGGGTTCCTAGGTGGAAGATGATTCGCTCTTCCTCCAGACGTCATGTTGCTATGGTCTGGCGATGGAGGAGTCCAAGGACCTGCATGTCCTTGGTGAAGTGGGAGGGGGAGTTGAAGTGTTGAGCCACAGGGTGGTTGGTCCGGCTGTCCCAGAGGTGTTCTCTGAAACGTTCTGCAAGTAGGCAGCCTGTCTCCCCAATATAGAGGAGGCCACATCGGGTGCAGCGGATGCAGTAAATGATGTGTGTGGAGGTGCAGGTGAATTTGTGGCAGATATGGAAGGATCCCTTGGGGCCTTGGAGGGAAGTAAGAGGGGAGGTGTGGGCGCAAGTTTTGCATTTCTTGCGGTTGCAGGGGAAGGTGCCGGGAGTGGAGGTTGGGTTGGTGGGGGGGTGTGGACCTGACAAGGGAGTCACAGAGGGAGTGGTCTTTTTGGAACACTGATAGGGGAGGGGAGGGAAATATATCCCTGGTGGTGGGGTCCGTTTGGAGGTGGCGGAAATGACGACGGATGATATGATGTATATGGAAGTTGGTGGGGTGGTAGGTGAGGACCAGTGGGGTTATTTCCTGGTGGTGATTGGAAGGGCGGGGCTCAAGGGTGGAGGAGCAGGAAGTGGAGGAGATGCAGTGGAGAGCATCGTCGATCACGTCTGGGGGGAATTTGTGGTCTTTGAAGAAGAAGGCCATCTGGGTTGTTCGGTATTGGAATTGGTCCTCCTGGGAGCAGATGTGGCGGAGACGAAGGAATTGGGAATATGGGATGGCATTTTAACAGGGGGCAGGGTGGGAGGAGGTGTAGTCTAGATAGCTGTGGGAGTCGGTCGGTTTATAGTAAATGTCCATGTTGATTCGGTTGCCCGAGATAGAAATGGAGAGGTCTCGGAAGGGGAGGGAGGAGTCTGAGACGGTCCAGGTAAATTTGAGGTCGGGGTGGAAGGTTTTGGTAAAGTGGATGAACTGTTCAACCTCCTCGTGGGAGCACGAGGCAGCGCCGATACAATCATCGATGTAACGGAGGAAAAGATGGGGGGTGGTGCCAGTGTAGCTGCAGAAGATGGACTGTTCCACATATCCTACGAAGAGGCAGGACTAGCTGGGGCCCATGCAGGTGCCCATGGCTACTCCTTCGGTTTGGAGGAAGTGGGAGGATTGGAAAGAGAAGTTGTTCAGAGTGAGGACCAGTTAAGTCAGTCGAAGGAGGGTGTCATTGGAAGGGTACTGGTTGGTATGGTGGGAAAGGAAGAAACGGAGGGCTTTGAGTCCTTCGTGATGGGGGATGGAAGTGTATAGGGACTGGATGTCCATCGTGAAGATACGGCGTTGGGGTCCGGGGAAGCGAAAATCATGGAGGAGGTGGAGGGTGTGAGTGGTGTCCCGAACATAGATGGGGAGTTCTTGGACTAAGAGGGACAGGACCATGTTGAGGTATGCAGAGATGGGTTCGGTGGGGCAGGAGCAGGCTGAGACAATGGGTCGGCCGGGGCAGTCAGGTTTGTGGATTTTGGGCAGGAGGTAGCAACGCGTGGTGCGGGGTTCTGGGACTATGAGGTTGGAGGCGGTGGATGGGAGATCCCCTGAGGTGATGAGGCTATGGATGGTCTGGGAGATGATGGCTTGGTGGTGGGAGGTGGGGTCATAGTCAAGGGGGCAGTAGGAGGAGGTGTCCGCGAGCTGGCGTTTAGCCTCAGCGGTGTAAAGGTCGGTGCGCCAAACTACTACCGCGCCTCCCTTGTCTTCCGGTTTGATAGTGAGGTTGGGGTTGGAACAGAGGGAGTGGAGGGCTGCACGTTCCGAGGGTGAGAGGTTGGAGTGGGTGAGAGGGATGGAGAGGTGGAGGTGGTTAATGTCGCGGCGGCAGTTGGCTATGAAGAGATCGAGGGCAGGTAAGAGGCCAGCACGGGGTGTCCAGGTGGATGGGGTGTGTTGGAGGCGGGAGAAGGGGTCATCAGAGGGTGGGCGAGAGTCTTGGTTGAAGAAATAGGCGCGGAGGCGAAGGCAGCGGAAGAATTGTTTGATGTCTCGCCGCGTGTTGAACTCGTTAATCTGAGAGCGTTGGGGAATGAAGGTGAGGCCCCTGCCGAGGACATATACATCCCTCCCTGATTCACTCATTGCATCTGACACTCGGTTAGAAGAGAAGGTCAGTGAGACGGTGTCAACTGCCCCGACAGCCTCAGATGAACCTGTTCCCTCAGTCCTCTGCCGCAGACATCAGTTCGGCCTTATTGAGGGAAAGCCACTGGCATAGATGGAGTCCCCAGCCGAGCACTCAGATCCTGTGCGGACTAGCTGGTGGGGGTATTCACTGACATCTTTAACCTCACCTTGCCCTCTATGCTACTTTCTCCCTCCCCCCACCCTCCTCTAGCTTATCTCTCCACACTTCAAGCTCACTGCCTTTATTCCTGATGAAGGGCTTTTGCCCGAAACATCGATTTCACTGCTCCTTGGCTGCTGCCTGAACTGCTGTGCTCTTCCGGCACCACTAATCCAGAATCTGGTTTCCAGCATCTGCAGTCATTGTTTTTACCTTGCTAACGTCCCCACCTGCTTCAAGAAGACCTCTATCAGAAAGAACACACATGCAACATGCCTCAGTGACTACCGCCTGGTGGCTCTGACCTCCATAATTATGAAGTGCTTCAAGAGGTCAGTCATGGCCCAAATTAACGCCAGCCTCCCAGTGTGCCTCGATCCCTTGCAATATGCCTACCAGTGCAACAAGTCCCCAGCAGACTCCATCTCCCTCGCCCTACACTCATTCATGGAATATCTGGATAATAAAGATACCAACATCAGGATTCTACTTATTGACTCCGCCTTCAACACTATAATCCCAAACTCAAATCTAAATCTTGGCTCTGCCCTCTGCAACTGGATCCTTGACTTCCAGACCCACAGACCACAACCAGTCACGATGCGCAACAGTCCTCCACAACAATCCTCAACACTGGCATTCTGCAAGGCTGTGTACTCAGCCCCTTACTGTACATTCATGACTGAGTGGCCAAATCTTGTCCCATCTCCATCTACAAGTTCGCCAACAACACCACCATTATAGGCCAGATATCAAACAATGACAGACAGAATACAGGAAAGAGATAGAGTGCTTGGTGGCATGGTGTAAAGATAACACTCTCTTCCTCAATTTTAACAAAAGTAAAGAGCTGATCATCGACTTCACGAAACAAGGAGGAGGACACACACCAATCTACATCAATGGAGCTGAAGTGGAGATGGTTGAGAGCGTCAACTTCCGAGGAGGGATGATCACCAACTATCTGTCCTGGACCACACACATTGATGTGATGGTCAAGAAGGCACAACAACACCTCTTCTTCCTCAGGAGGCTAAGGAAATTCAACATGTCTATAAGGACTCCCACCAACTTTCATAGATGTACCATACAAGGCATTCTATCTGGATGCATCACAGCTTAGCACAGCATCTTCTCTGTCCAGCACCGTAAGAAACTACAGGAAGTTGTGATAACAGCCCAGAACATCTCACAAGCCAACCTTCCATCCATTGACTCCATCTACACTTCCCACTGATTTGGGAAGGCAGCCAACATCATCAAAGTCCCCTCCCACCCCGGTTATAATCTCTTCCAACCTCTTCTGTCAGGCAGAAGATACAAACACACATATCAACAGGTCAAGAACAGCTTCTTCCCCGCTGTCATTAGACTTCTGAGTGGACCCCTCAAATGATTTTGCTTTTGGTGAACCTTCTTTGCAGCCGTAACTTTGTATTCCATGCTTTGTTCAATACCTTCTGATCTTTGTATGGTATGATCTGCCGGTACTGCACACAAAACAACCCTTTTGACTGTACTTGGTACATGTGACAACAATGAATCAAATTAAATGAAGGTGCTCAGTTGAGAAATTCAGTATTTTTACTCAGCAACCAGAGTACAGCAGTATATGTTCAGGGTGAACTGTGACCTGGAAGTGATGGTAGATCCAGGAACATTGCTGCTCTCAGCGTCAGTGGTTGAGGTCCCAGGATAGAAAAGTGTTAAAGTAATATTGGGGAGTGGTTGTTGCGCTCATTGTAAACATTGTTCTCATGGGTCACTGATGTTAGATGGGGTGCACCTTGAATCCAGAAGCAGAGGATGCTACTTTAACAAGCTGCATTGTCAGGGAGATTCAAGATGGCGGCGACCCAGCAAGTCTGAGTCTGTAGTGCTCTGCCTAAGACTCGGGGCAAAATGGGGCACCATTTAAAATAGCTTTTGCCCAGCATACTTAGTCATTTTGCATCAAACTTGAACAGTTTGGTGGTGTTCCCCCTCCCCCACACCCTCCAGCAGCAGCGGAGATGTCTGTGGCCGCCTCGGGGGGACTTACCTGCGTAGGCGAGCCTGATCTCCTTAGCAACAAGCTGCAGGACAATGCCTTCATCGAAGAATCCAGGAGCACGACCAAGAGATTGAAAAACTCGAACAATGCGTCGGAGGGGGCGGAGCAAAAGGCCGTGACCTCAGAAGCTGCTGCTGAGTTGGCCGTGGGCCAGGTCCGGGCTCTCGAGCAGCGAGTCTGGACCTTGGAAAAGCACATCGATGACCTTGATAATCGAAAAAATATTCGGTTGCTGGGCCTTCCCAAACGGGAAGAGGAAGACCAGCTTGCAGTTTTTTGGAGCAATGGCTGCCTCAAATATGAAGGTTGGAGTCCGGATCAGGCCAGGTGCAGGTGGAGTGGGTCTACCTGGTTGCTATACGCAGACCCAGGCCGGACCAGTGCCCCTGCCCGGTTCTGTTCTGGCTCCAATGTTATAGAGAGAAGCAGATGCTCCTGGAACCCTCCAGAGTCGTGGGAAACGATCCCCATGCAATGATGTACAGGGTTCCAGGATTATGTTATTCCAGGATTATTCTCCAGCCGTGGGTCCGCAAGAGGAGGACATTCATTGAGGCAAAGAAGCGCCTAAGAGACCTAAATATCCAATGTTCCTTGCGTTACACAGCAACGCTGCGCTTCAGCCATGAAGGATCCGTCTATAACTTTGGATCACTGGAGAAGGCTAAAGAAATTTTGAACTCTCTTAAAGAGATTGTAAGATTCAAACCGTATGGATAATGATTTTGCATTGTGCCCCCACCCCGAATTGCCTCTTCTTTCCTTCTCCATCCCTTTTTTTGTTCATTACCTTCTCTGGGGGGCAGGGAGGGTGCCTTATTTGTAATTCACTTCGTGATTTCTTCTTTTACAGGCCATACGACTTATTTGATTTATGTAGAAGGAGGGTTTGTTTTGTCCTATCTTCTTTTAGAGCGGGGTTCTCTTCTGTCATCTTACTTAGTTTTCTAATATTGCTAGGATTGTAACTTTGTAGTTTTATGTATTTATGTTTTGTATTATGCTTGTTAAACACACCTAGGCATTGGTTTGGGGGGGGGGTTGGGTCACTCACTTTTAACTTTGGTTTTATAGAACACTTGAATTTGTCTACTCCATTTTATAATGCCTGGGTCAAGGACTGGGCAATAGTTAGGAGAGGTTATGGTGAGGTTATGGGAGCAAGGGAGAAAATCTCCTTCCAAATGTGTTTTGTATTTTTTTTTACTTAGGAATAGTTTTTAATTGTATTGGGTGTAAATGTCTTAAAGAATTTTTGCTTTTATGAATTTTCCATAGTCTTTACTCAGAGTGTTTTAGTGGGGTGCTTCCTCCTGGAGGGTCTCAGGCTTGCTTGGACAATCGTGGCTAGCTATTCGCTTAGGTGGTGCACCTGGAATGTCAAGGGGAGTAATTCACCAATCAAAAGGACGAAGATACTATCAAACCTCAAAAAAGAAAGGGTTGATATAGCTCTTTTACAGGAGACACATCTACTTGACAAAAAGTACTTAAAATTACAACAGTATGGATAGGACCAGGCCTTTTTCTCATCTTTTAGCTCAAAAAGTAGGGGAGTAGTCATTCTCATTTGGAAGAATCTTCCTTTTAAAATCTTAAGCCAGATAAAAGATGAATCTGGACGGTATATACTGATCAAAGCCTTAATAAATGGAGAGGAGTATGGGATTTTGAATCTTTATTGCACACCCCTTCAAATTTGTAACAGAAGCGTTCTCCAAGTTGATGGCTTTTGGGGCACGCCATACAATTATAGGAGGAGATTTTAATTGTATTATGGACTCAGAGACAGTTAGGATACCCAAGAGTACTATGGGTATATCTCTTAGATCCAGACAATTGGCGGATCTGAATAAGGAGCTCGGGCTAGTAGATGTGTGGAGGTGTCTTCACACTGATCCAGAATCTGGTTTCCAGCATCTGCAGTCATTGTTTTTACCTAGTTGATTTTAACCCTACTGCGAATCCTCTTGCAAGGATGCCTGCCTTGAAGAAGTTTTCCTCCTCTCTCTACAAGGATCTCAGGGAGTCCCTCTCCCACTGCAACTCCCAGGTCATTTCCTCTGCCCTGAAGCTCTTCAACCATGTCTTGAAACAAACTCGCTCCTCATTTCTCCTTCCCCCACCTTACCCTAGTTCCAAACTTCCAGCTCAGCACTGTCCTACCTGCCTATCTTCTTTTCCACCTATCCACTCCACCCTCCCCCCGCCCCCAACCTATCACCTTCATCTCCTCCCCCACTCACCTATTGTACTCTATGCTACTTTCTCCCCACCCCAACCCTCCTCTCACTTATCTCTCCACCCTTCAGGCTCTCTGCCTGTATTCCTGATGAAGGGCTTTTGCCCAAAACGTCGATTTTACTGCTCCTTGGATGCTGCCTGAACTGCTGTGCTCTTCCAGCACCACTAATCCAGAATCTGGTTTCCAGCATCTGCAGTCATTGTTTTTACCTACCGGAGGTGTCTTCACCCCCAGGGCAGAGACTTTACTTTCTACTCTAACCCACACAAGTGTCATACTAGAATTTATACGTTTTTTGCTCCCTTGACCCTTTTGAATTCCATATTATTCTGCAAAATTGGTAACATAGCAATCTCTGATCATGCTGCAGTATATATGGAAGTCAAGACTAGGGACGATGGGACAGGCTTCCGACATTGGCGTATGGGTTCCTTTTTAATGAAGGATAGCAAATTTTTAAATAATTTTCTCAAGAATTCAAAACCATTTTGGAAATTAATTCAGGTATGGCCTGTAATCTGTCGATGATGTGGGAGACCATTAAGGCTTATGCGCAAGATTTGATCATCTCATATTCTGCGACCCAGAAAAGACAAAAGGAGAATAATAGCGCCTGCTTGAGACTCGCTTGAAGGATAGGCGCTCTATTACTAAGCTACAAAGGATCACAGCCCTTAGGACAGCCTTGAATACCGCACTTACCCAAACAGCAACGAGGGAAATATTATTTGCAAAGCAAAGACTATATGAATATGGTCACAAGCCTCGCAGATACCTGTCGGATCTTGCTAGGAAAATAAAGGCTCCTTAAGCTATCACATCCATTAGGGAAAGTGCTGGTACTCTGACTTGTGATCGTAAAACGATCAACACAGACTTTAGAAAGTTCTTTTAGATTAGATTACTTACAGTGTGGAAACAGGCCCTTCGGCCCAACAAGTCCACACCGACCCGCCGAAGCGTAACCCACCCAGACCCATTCTCCTACATTTACCCCTTCACCTAACACTACGGGCAATTTAGCACGGCCAATTCACCTAACCCCTGCACATTTTTTTTTGGACTGTGGGAGGAAACCGGAGCACCCGGAGGAAACCCACGCAGACACGGGGAGAATGTGCAAACTCCACACAGAGAGTCGCCTGAGGCGGGAATTGAACCCAGGTCTCTGGCGCTGTGAAGCAGCAGTGCTAACCACTGTGCCACCGTGCCGCCCACTCTATTCTGAACTGTATAAATCGCAGGACTGTGAGGATAGAACTAAGAAAATGGAGTCCTTCTTTAAAAACTTGGCCTTTCCAGATTTAACCTCAGAGCAGGTGTCGATCCTGAATGCTCCCCTGGTAACCCAGGAAGTACTCGACGCAACTAGACAGCTTCAGAATGGCAAAGCGCCTGGACCAGACGGATTCCAGGTTGAACTTTATAAAGAATTTATAGGGGATCTGGCTGGTCCATTTATAGACATGTATAATTACTCACATAGTCAGGGCTGTCTCCCGCCTTCGTTCAGAGAAGCAAATATTTCTTTCATTCTTAAAAAACGAAAGGCCCCAGAAGATTGCTCATTATATAGACCGATATCCTTGCTAAATGTAGATTTTAAAATCCTTTCCAAAATGTTAGCATTAAAATTGGAAAGGGTCTTACCAAAAATCACAAAAGGGGACCAGACAGGGTTTATCAAGGGCCATGGATCATCTAACAACATTAGAAGGATCTTAAATATGATACAAGCCTGTCAACAGGAAAGAATACCAGGGATAGTTGTCTCCTTGGATTCAGAGAAGGCATTTGATCAGGTTGAATGGTCATATCTTTTTTACACACTGGAAAGGTTTGGTGTTGGAGAGGTATTTTCTAAATGGGTCTCAATATTATACAATGACCCCAAAGCAGCTGTGATCACGAATGGTTTAGGTTCGGATAGCTTCAGCGTGGGTAGGGGCTGCCGTCAGGGATGTCCTCTCTCACCGTTATTATTCACGCTAATAATTGAACCTCTAGCGGCACGGTGGCACAGTGGTTAGCACTGTTGCCTCACAGCGCCAGAGACCCGGGTTCAATTCCCGCCTCAGGCGACTGACTGTGTGGAGTTTGCACGTTCTCCCCGTGTCTGCGTGGGTTTCCTCCGGATGCTCCGGTTTCCTCCCACAGTCCAATGATGTGCAGGTCAGGTGAATTGGCCATGTTAAATTGTCCGTAGTGTTAGGTAAGGGGTAAATGTAGGGGAATGGGTGGGTTGCGCTTCGGCGGGGCGGTGTGGACTTGTTGGGCCGAAGAGCCTGTTTCCACACTGTAATGCAATCTAATCTAATCTAGCGGAAGCTATACGAACTGACGAAGTGGCTCCGAGGGTTGGTTCGGGTAAACATAAAATCACTCTCTATGCAGATGATGTCCTCCTGTTCTTAAGTAATCCTCTGATATCCATACCCCGCTTAATTCAAGTAATTAATCTATTTAGTATGTTCTCAGGCTACAAAATCAATTTTACGAGATCGGAGGCGATGCCGTTGGGTGGTCTCGCCAGTATATCCAACTTATCGGACGGATCTTGCTTTCCCTTTCGGTGGTCACTGGCGGGTTTGCTAGACTTAGGTATTTGGTCAGCTGTATAAAGCCAATTTTGTACACCTACTAGAGAAAATAAGGCAGGACCTTCAACGCTGGGGAGATCTCCCAATGTCCGGGTTAGGCAGTGTAGCTCTAGTTAAAATGAATATTCTGCCTTGTCTCTTATACTCTATGAGAATGCTCCCTTTGATGTTGCTGAGACTGATGTTACGTAAACTACACGGCTGGCTTGGTTCCTTTATTTGGAATCATAGACGGCCCTTTATCAAATTAGAGAAGCTGCAGCTTCCACAAGCAGGGGGAGGACTGGATTTTCCAGACTTTAGGAGGTAACAGTTGAGCTCTCCGTTAGGCTATGCAGCTGATTGGGTCTCTTGGGACCCACAATCAAACTGGTTAGACATCGAGACCTCCCAAGCAAAGTGTCCCCTCATCAATCTTTTATTTTTAGATAAGGTGAGAGCTATTATGGACTATTGTAAAAACCCTATTGTACTAAATACAATTAAAGCCTGGAGGATAATATGACAAGATGAGGGTAATTTACAAAAAGCCTCTCCTTATACTCCTATAGTGGGAGCATCAGGATTTCAGCCAGGGCTGACAGACGCTACATTTAAAACCTGGAGGTCCAGAGGTGTCCCTTGCTTAGGGGACCTGTTCGATGGGGAGGTTATGATGTCTTTCGAGCAGCTGCACCAGAAGTTTGGACTGCCTAATGGAGACCTTTTTCAGTATTTCCAAATACTAGATTATATAAAGAAGACAGCATTATCAGACAGTCCCTAAAAATCGGATAGGGAGAGAAGTGTGCTACGACCAATGGGTCCACCGTTGGTCAGTATTCTTTATCACTCATTACATAGCGAGGTATCAAAAGACATGGAACGACTGTTTAAAACATGGAACCAGGAATTGGGGTTAGAAATCCCTTCAGAAATGTGGGAGGACATCTGGGAAAATGCCAGAGAGATCTCTATTTGTAATAGAACTCTAGCTATTCAATTAAAGATACCCCACAGGGCTCATTTAGCACCGGAATGACTGGCAAAATTTAGGGTAGGAACATCCCCAATGTGTCTTAAATGTAAATTGAAGTGTGCACTCTCACACACTGTTTATGGACATGTCACAAGATCCGCAAATACTGGGGACAGAGTAACGAATGCTCTGACAGAAATCCTGGGAACGGAGATCGGATTGGATCCAGTGTCTCTTCTCCTGGGATTTTCAAATCTGTTCTCCATTCTCTTTTTCTGTGCAAGGAAAAATATCCAAGTCAACTGGGTAGCTAAGAGCCCTCCAGGACTTTCGAACTGGCACAGGTTAACCATGGAATATATCCCTCTTGACTTCCTCACAAATATGATGCACCAAAAAAACGGAATTATTCTATAAAGTATGGCAGCCCTTTCTGAACTATATAGACACTGATATTTCGGCCATATTGTCAAGAGCTTTTGTCTGGCTGTGGTAGTGGTTCTGGCTGGTCCGGGGGCCCCCTGGGGCAGGAATCCCGTATAAATACGGATTTTATTATGACTTGACATTAATTCATTTTGAGGTACATACTTAATTATTTAATTATTATGTTATTTCTTACTAGTAATGCAAGATATCTTATTTTATGCTTTGGCTGTTTGTAGGAAAGATTAGTAGTTAGCTGAGTTTTTTCTCTTTTTTCTTTTGTTGTGTTTTGGTTATTATTTATTGTATATATATTTAATTGTATTTTAGTATTTATATTTGTTTGTATTATGTTGTAATTTTGCAAAAAATGTTAAAAAATCTCTTTTTTCTTTCAATAAAAATGCCTATTAAAAAAAACCAAGCTTAATTGTCCAGAATATGGTCAGGCTTCTTAAACATTACTGCAGCTGAACATACCATCACATTTCTGAGTTGGGTGCTGTCAATGGTGAGAGGTTGTGATCCAACCAGGGAAAATATTTTCTCTTCATTTACTCTATCAGTTCCTTTTAATACTCCTGAAAACATTAATGACATATCCTCTCTTGTAAACCTCTCCATCTTTAAGATTTTCTGAAAAACCATCTACCTGAAGTTGGCTTGCTGTCCATGTATGAAGGCTGAAAATGTGTTGCTGGAAAAGCGCAGCAGGTCAGGCAGCATCCAGGGAACAGGAGAATCGGCGTTTCGGGCATAAGCCCTTCTTCAGGAACCAGAATGAAGGGACAATTGGCTGTGATAGTGCTTTTGAACGTTTTTCGGATAAAGGTTGTGTTCAAACCTTGTAGACCTTATTGTGGCCACTAGAGGGAAGCAGTGGGCCAAGGTGGTTTGAAACTTGATTCAAAGAGTTGAAGAATTGTTCATTCTTAAAAATTGACAGGTTGTTCAAAATATTTAGTGATTTTTATATGTTATTTTCTCCAATGGGACTGTTTTGCTTGGTTCATTATGGGCGGCACGGTGACTCAGTGGTTAGCACTGCTGCCTCACAGTGCCAGGGACCTGGGTTCAATTCCTGTCTTGTGTGACTGTGTGGAGTTTGCACATTTGCCCTGTGTCTGTGTGGGTTTCCTCCGGGTGCTTTGGTTTCCTCTCACAAATCAAAGATGTGCAGGTCAGGTGAATTGGCCATGCTAAATTGCCCAAATGTTAGGTACATTTGTCAACAGGGTAAATATGGGTGGGTTAGTTTTCGGAGGGTCGTTGAGGACTTGTTGTGCCGAATGGCTTGTTTCCAAACTGTAGGGAATCTAATCTAATTTATAGCTCTCCTAAAAGACAGCTGCAAACCAACAGCTGTACCTGCCTCAAAAACAAAAACAGAAAGTGCTGGAAAAGCTCAGCAGGTCTGGCGACATCTGTGGAGAGAAGTCAGAGTTTGGGTCTAGTAACCCTTCCTCAGGCAGTGCTTGGTTGCCTTACTTTGTGCAGAAGCCAATGGCAGTGACTGATCACTGAAATGGAGGATTAAGGGGACACCTTTAAAGATAAGGCCAGCAAATGAGAAGAGCAACATTGAGAAGCAGAAAAGAAAATATCTCAGAAACTGCGATTCTGGTCTCCTTCCTATCGGATAGATGCTGTGAAACTTCAAAGGTTCAGAAAAAAGTCTACCAGGATGTTGCCAGGGTTGGAGGATTTGAGCTATAGGGAGAGGTTGAACAGGCTAGGGCTGTTTTCCCTGGAGCGTCGGAGGCTGAGGGGTGACCTTATAGAGATTTATAAAATCATGAGGGGCAAAGATAGGCTAATTGGACAAAGTCTCTTCCCTGGGGTGGGGAAGTCCAGAATTAAAGAGCATAGGTTTAGGGTGAGAAGGGAAAGATATAAAAGAGATCTAAGCAGCAACTTTTTCACACAGAGGCTGTTTGGAATGAACTGCCAGAGGAAGTGGTGGAGGCTAGTACAATCGCGACATTTAAAAGGCATTTGGATGGGTATATGAATAGGAAGGGTTTGGAGGGATATGGGCCGGGTGCTGGCAGGTGGGACTAGATTGGGTTGGGATGTCTGGTCGGCATGGACGGGTTGGACCGAAGGGTCTGTTTCTGTGCTGTACATTTCTCTGACACTATGACTCTATGATGGAAAATTTAAAATGCCATGCTAATTGGATAACCCAAAGTAGCTGTCTGTGGGGAATGAGATTAAGTATAATTGTTAAATCCATTTGGATCAACTGGATGAATGAATGAACGGGGATGACACTTGGCCTGGGCTGAATTGTGAAACATGTGATTAAAAAGTGACATCCTGTTTTGTTCTCCTGAAATGTAAGGGGAATCCTAGAGAGGGGTGTTAGCTAGCTGCTGATACACTAGCAGCACCTCGTAATCATTCCTCACTCAGATGAATCGCTGTTAGGCCCATGTCCCTTCCTATTTTTAACATTTCCTTTGCTATTTAATCCTCTGATATCAGGAATCAGTGTTCGCAATGTGCTCTGGTCATTTCCTGTACCCTACGCCAGTAATAGGATATGGTGTTTGAGGTAAGTCTTGACCCTAAAACCTAACAAGATCAACAAGATAACCTCAGAGTTAGACTCTTATGATTTACCAATGTTGATCAGCATCTGGTTTGCTGTTGATCACAATCTTCAGCCTATAATCACGCCTAGATCTTAAACTCATTGAAGAAATATGTTCTTCAGGTTTCTTCTTTCAATGTGTAAGGCATTACACATGCTTAGATTTCGGTTCCATACTTTTGACCATTTATAGGCTTTATTCAAGTCCCTGTTGTGACTCCTTGATTATTTCATCAACCTTTACTGCCCCCTGGCTTGGCTGTGTGACAATCATGGCACAATTGTTGCCTCTAATTCGTAAGCTTCCAAGTTCAGATGCCACGCTAAGACTTGAGCACAGAGTCAAGGCTGATACTCTAAGGCAGTGGAGTATGAGGCACTAAAGAGGCACCAAACCAAGGTTCTGATTCTGATAGCCCTCTGAGTGAATGTGAAAATCGTATGACACTGTTTCATAGGAGAGCAGGGGAGTCACTCCCAATATCCTGGCCTTTGTTAATCCATCAATCTATGTCACCAAAACAGACATGTTGGTCAAAGAGCCTCTTTCTGTGCTCAATGCCTAATTATCATGTTACTCCTTTGGGGAGTTTGCTGTATGCAAATCAGCAGCCCAGTTTTCTACAGTGCAACACTTTAACAGGGTTTAATTGGCTGTAAAGTCCTTGGTGACATCCAGTAGTCATGAAAGATGCTGTATACGTGCCACATATTCTTTATGTCACTGCATATTGGAAATGTGCGACAGAATACCGACAGAAGGGTGAAATCTGCATTTGAAGCAAACTGACTTGTTAGGCTTCCTTACATTTTTTATTACTCTTCTTTTTCCAAAATAAAAAGGGTATTTCCATTCGAAAATCCATTTTCCTGATAGCATGGACAAAGCAAAAAAGGTTGTAGTGTTGAAACACTTGGTGTAAAGCCTCCAGGGTATTGCTTTGAGTGGCTATGTTTGGTACTGACCTTGCACAACAGATGGCGTACTTGTGGGAATCTGTACCAATGTTAGCTGGGAGCAAGTGAGTATTGCAGATATTGGAGATTAGAGTCAAGATTAGAGTAGTGCTGGAAAAGCGCAGCAGCTCAGGCCTGCAAAATTTATTTGATTCTATTCTTGCTGCTTTCCAATATCCCGGCCATTACAACGAACAACTGGAACTGCAATGGGAAGCAGCAGGAATGGAACCAAATAAATTTCGGAAGACACAGAATAGCAGCGCTTCACAGGAGGCTCCAAATCACTGAAGATGTCACCGAGACAGGAGACGAATCATCTTCCAATCAACTTCCCAGCTCGGCGAACATACCCACAACCACAGCCACAACTTAGTGTTGGTGGTTATGGAGGTGGTGGAATCAGTGAATTGCCCTCACAGTTGGGTATATATGAGATGTGTCCAGATCTGTGCGCCTTTTCCTGCTGATACCTGACTGTATAGCCATTATACCAAATTTAGGAGGATGGTCTTAGCAACTTGCGGCACTTTGACAGCTGGAAATGAAAGTGTAACAAGAAAGTGCCCTATGGATGATGACAGTGTATTCTCTGACTTCCAACCTTCTCCTGTAGTAAGCCTCCCTCCTAATGAGAAGATTTAATACTATGGAGGTGAAAGAGAGTGCACACATTTAAAATACAGTATGTACTTTGGTTTACTTTAGACATGCATGTTATTTTGTTATATACAAATAGACATCCCAAAAGTTAAAGGTGTATTATGAATATTTCAATACGCTGAATAAAATGTGACATTGCTCACATCCTCTTGACCTGCAATCTTCTTGTAAGGACTTATTGGTTGTTTAAATGTTGAGAGTAGAACCCCCAGAGTAATGATCACCATCCTGATTTACACTTGTGTTTATTACATTGATGAGCCACTGATTTAAAAGTGGTCTAGAAAGTCAATTGATAAAGGACAGCTTTGATATCCTGCCATAACAAAAAACAGGGGACATGTGCCATGTTATATCTTTCTAAGCCTGTTGTTGTTAAGATAAATTTAGTTAGCAGATTAATAAATGTCAGGTGAGCTTTCATATGTGGCATGTTTGTCTTGATCCAGCGTGTTACAGGTTGATAGGTTAGAGATAGGTCAGATGAAAGGGGTGGCACGGTGGCTCAGTGGTTAGCACTGCTGCCTCACAGCACCAGGGACCTGGGTTCAATTCCTGCCTCGGGCGACTGTCTGTGTGGAGTTTGCACGTTCTCCCTGTGTTTGCATGGGTTTCCTCTCACAGTCCGAAGATGTGCAGGTGAATTGGTCATGCTAAGTTGCCCTAGGAGAAAGTGAGGACTGCAGATGCTGGAGACCAGAGTTGAAAAATGTGGTGCTGGAAAAACAGGCAGCATCCGAGGAGCAGGAAAATCGACGTTTCGGGCATAAGCCCTTCTTCAGGAATGAGGCTGGTGCGCCAAGCGGGCTGAGATAAAAGATAGGGGGGAGGGAATTTGGGGGAGGGGCGCTGGGAATCCAATTGGTGGAAGGAGGTGAGGGTGAAGATGATAGGCCGGAGAGGGGGTGGGGCGGAGAGGTCGGGAAGAAGATTGCAGGTCAAGAGGATGGTGCTGAATCCGGGGGTTGAGACTGAGATAAGGTGGGGGGAGGGGAAATGAGGAAGCTGCAGAAATCTACATTCATCCCGTATGGTTGGAGGGTTTCTAGGTGGAAGATGAGGCGCTCTTCCTCCAGGCATTGTGTGGTCAGGGTCTGGCGATGAAGGAGGCCAAGGACCTACATGTCTTTGGCGGAGTGGGAGGGGGAGTCAAAGTGTTCAGCCACGAGGCGGTTGGATTGGTTGGTGCGGGTGTCCCAGAGGTGTTCCCTGAAACGTTCCGCAAGTAGGCGGCCTGTCTCCCCAGTGTAGAGGAGACCACATCGGGTGCAACGGATACAGTAAATGATGTGTGTGGAGGTGCAGGTGAATTTGCGACAGATATGAAAGGATCCATTGGGGCCAAGGGGGGAGGTGTGGGCGCAAGTTTTGCACTTTTTGCGGTTGCAGGGGAAGGTGCCGGGAGTGGAGGTTGGGTTAGTGGGCGGTGTGGACCTGACGAGGGAGTCACGGAGGGAGTGGTCTCTCCGGAACGCTGATAGGGGTGGGGAGGGAAATATATCCCTGGTGGTGCGGTCTATTTGGAGGTGGCGGAAATGACGAAGGATGGTACGATATATCTGGAGGTTGTTGGGGTGGTAGGTGAGGACCAGTGGGGTTCTGTCCTGGTGGCGATTGGAGGGGCGGGGTTCAAGGGCAGAGGTGCGGGAAGTGGAGGAGATGCGGTGGAGAGCATCGCCGACCACGTTGGGGGAGGGGAAATTGCGGTCTTTGAAGAAGGAGGCCATCTGGGTTGTTCGGTAGTCGAATTGGTCCTCCTGGGAGCAGATGCGGCAGAGGCGGATTCTCCTGCTCCTCAGATGCTGCCTGGCATGCTGTGTTTTTCCAGCACCACATTTTTCAACTCTGGTCTCCAGCATCTGCAGTCCTCACTTTCTCCTATGTCCAAATATGTCAATTAAAAATATCTACTATGTCCAACAGCTCTCCTTAAGGGGAGGTGGAGGTGAAGTGCTAATGTTGTTGATTGTAGGAATCCAAGGCTAATGCTCTGGGTATTGCAGATTCTTATCTCACCATGGCAGCTGTTCAAATTCAATGAAAGCAGAGCTGTCCATTTGAGGAACTTTTGTAGTGTCCTTACCACTGAGCTCGGAGGCTCAAGTTCAAATCCCACCTATGCCAGAGGTAGATTAAACTATGTCTGAACAGGTTGATTAAAAATAATTACAATATGAATTACATAAGACATTGCCCACTATGAATGAGGAATCTCTAATAAATGTAATCTTACCAGAGTCATTGACATCCACTGTAGTGGAATTTAATTCATTGGAACCTTTCACAGATCTGACAATCACAGAGAAGTCAGCAAATACAGCATAGATTTCTTCTTGATCTCCCTGAGCTACAATTTATTGACTGCTTTGTCCTGAAAGCGTTAAATAAGAGAGGGTGAGAGTGGAACAAGTGCAGATGGTCAAAGATATTAATAAATATCAGGCGCTGCCATCAAGGATGTGAGATTTAGATGATTCCAAACCAAAATGGCTTGACTTTATGTCACAATAACCATTTTAAATTTGTTTCCATTTAACAAATGTGGGTTGAGTGTGTTTCAGTTTACAGAGTGGGATGGATAAAATCTGGTTATGTTGTTAAAAGCTTTTTTATATCGGAAAATAATTGTTTGTCTTTCATTCAGATTTACATTGGTTTGAACTGCTGTACTTTCTCCGAATGGCTTTCCAGCTCATGGTAGTGCAATGACAATCAGACAGCAATCTTCCGGAGTGACTGTTTGAGAGGGTGGTCACACTGATGAGACATGGGCTAGAAATGTTGGGTAATTATCTGAGGAATTGGGAAGAGATGGAAGGTAATGGGCTCAACAGGGATGCTCAGAAAACCTTAGCTTCTCAAATATTTGTGACTGTGGTGAGGAGGAATTCTCATAGCAAGAGGGTTTGATTCTTGGAAGCACAAGATATAAATGCTGCATTGACTCCTCGGCTATAGGATACATCAAGTAGATTAGATTTTTAGATTACATTACAGTGTGGAAACAGGCCCTTCGGCCCAACAAGTCCATACCGACCCCGCCGAAGCGCAACCCACCCATACCCTTACATTTACCCCTTACCTAACACTACAGGCAACTTAGCATGGCCAATTCACCTGACCTGCACATCTTTGGACTGTGGGAGGAAACCGGAGCACCCGGAGGAAACCCACGCAGACACGGGGAGAACGTGCAAACTCCACACAGTCAGTCACCTGAGGCAGGAATTGAACCCGGGTCTCTGGCGCTGTGAGGCAGCAGTGCTAACCACTGTGCCACCGTGCCGCCCACAAAGATGGGAAAAGCTTGAACAATGGGAATGAAAGCAAACAGTTATCACAGTTTGTGTAGGAGCCATGAAGAAAGTAAAGATAACCCTGTAGTTCAGCGAGATGTATTAGGAGCAGATGTCACAGGTATTAACCTCAGAAATACTTCCTTACTCATGGGCTAGGATGGGGAAGGGAATCAGGGAAAACAAGGCATGGCCAAAAGAAAGACGTCAGCAAGCTGGATTCCACTTTGGACAATGATGTTAGCTGTCTGACAGAACGTTAAACTGGGAAAGAGGACTGAGAAAATAAAAGCAATCAGAACGAGTTCACTAAAGAGGGAAACATAGATGAGGTTGCTGTCCATGCAGAAAGCAGTTTACTTACAGGAATAAGGCCTTGAGAAATAAAGAAGGGGCAGATATAAACCAAGAAAAAGACTGAAGTGAAGGCAGGTTGGACAAAAGATGAAAATAAGCACCATTTTACAAGAAATATTTGAAAAGTGTGGGAAGTAACCTGGGAGAACTGGAAGCAATGACTTTACAGGAAAAGCTATTTTTATAACATTTACAGAATGTCAGTTCTGGATTTTCAACTTCCCAAACATGGGGGAATATGTAAAACCCAGCATTTGGTTGCTAGCTGAAGAAGAATGCAAAGTAAAGAAATCTGGAAGTAATTATATTTGTGAGTTAAACAAGTCAAGAAAGTGGTTAAAGAGACATTATGTGCTCTGAAACGTTTAATGTAGTTGAGGAAGAGCTACAGACAGAGTCAATATGATTGGAGCTTAAGTTAGTGATTTAATTAAATAGTTATAACTAAATGACTTGGCTGATGCCCAAACCAACAAATATCTACCATGACCTCTGACATTCATTTCCACCAGTCTAACATTGAGTTTGTGAAATAGACCTTCTAATGAGAAACATGCCACATGAATTTTTATATAACATTGGACTTTACTAGAGTGTCGTCCAAACACAGACAAGATTTGCTGTTCCAGTATGTAGCCAATGGAAAGAGTGAAGCCAGATCATTGTACAACAATGCTAACATTGAAAGATGGGCAGAATGAGTAAAAATAATTAAGTTGGCAAAACTGCATTCAAGGCATCTGTTTCTGGTAGAAAGCGAGGTTGGTGAGTGGATGACTAACTAATTCTTCAGAGGTAGGTACATTGTTAAAATATTTGGTCAGGGCATGTGCTTCAAATTTAAATTATCTTTCCATTTCACATTTAACACCATGGAGTGAGATTGTCTGGGCCTTGGGGTGTCCTCACAGATGAAGGGAGATGGGAAGGGCTTGCTTGATGGAACAAGAGGGAAAAGACTGCTGGTGGTTTGCCTGTAGACCATCCCAATCATCCCAACGTCCCAATATCAAACTGCCTAGTCAGTTGTGCATCACAGACTCATTTTGGAGCAAGGCTTCTGTTAGCAAGGTGAATCAGAGAGGGCGCTCACTCGTTCTTCCTGGGACTTCCTTCTATATTTGAAACAAAAGTTTACTTACTTTTGTTTTTAACCTCAGTGGGTCTCAGTGGATTCCCAAAGAGTTCATTTGGAAGGATGACTGCAGTGGGTGGTTTGAGGACAGGCTAAGAAGCCATCAGGAGTCTCATGACCACCTTGAGACGCTGAATAATCTTCATTTAATCAGGTTTCTGGCAGGTTTCACTGCCTACTCCAGATGGCATAGTTAAAATGGCAGATTGTGGAGAGCAGTCTGAAATGGGTCTTCTCCATTGTATTGCCTCCTCTGCTGACAATCCATGCTCCCATATCACCTTCCCCACATGACATTGAATAGAGGGAATTGAAAATCTCTGTTTGATGTTGCTGTCTTGGGCCCTGAAATATAAGTGAAGAGCTTATGGCAAAAATTCTTTGTAAGAGCCAGAAAATTGGAGAGTGTAGCTGCAGTGTTGCACTGGCACCTTTTAATCTTCTGAACACGAAGTTGGCATGATTGGTGGTTGCTGCAAATCCTTCCAGTTCTATTGCTGTAGTATCATTTGGATAATGTTGGCACAGTCTTAGTGTATCTGGAAAGTGCATGAATGTTAGCTACACTGGGTCGCTGAGCTCTTTTCTAACATAAGTCTTAAAAAGACAAGTAAATGGTATTGAAAGTTTTGAAACTCTACTCTCTGCAATCAATTTTATAGTGTGTTAGCTACATGGATTTTAAGAGCTGTTTTGATACCCATCCTATTAGTTGAGATCAAAGACAACCCAGAATCTCTTGTGTCTTGAGTAGACTATCTCCTTAGACATTCTAATCATTCTCTATCCAAGTCATATCCTAGCAGTAATGGGAATAGGTTTCCAGAGCAAGTCTAATGGATTTTTATTCCCATTCCAGTGGGATTATATCAATTTGTTGGCAGAACCCAAATGGAGATTATTGGGTGTAATTTTAAGGGGACAGCATTAACATGCTGAAGTGTTCTAGTTACTCACCATGTACTATAATTGATGGAATTGAATTGATAACCCAAGATGATTAGCATGAACATATGTCGAAAGATTCTTCGCTCTCCTCAGAGATAAGGTTTTCATTTAAAAATAAACACAGCAAAACAAATTTAAGGTGTGAGATGTGCCCTGTCTGCAGATTTTGGGCTCAGTCTGATTGATTGTATTGGCCTTTTACAAATTCCTGTGTATTCCCAGATCCCAATTTAAATTGTTACATAGTGAGCAGTGTCTAGCCATTCTTCAATGGGTAAACACCCAAATTTATATTGCTGTGTGAATCTCATTTTTCAATTCATTTACGGATGTGGGTATCACTGGCTGGCCTGGAATGATTGCCCACTCTTGATCACCCTCAAGGAGGTGGTGGTGAGCTGCTTTCTTCAAGCATTGCTATACACATGCTGCAGATTGACCCGCAATGTTGTTAGAGAGCGAGTTCCAGGATTCAGACCTAGTGACACTGAAGAAACGCCAATATATTTCCAAGTCAGGATGGTGAGTGGCTTGGAGGAGAATTTGCAGGTGTTGGTGTTTTCATGTATCTGCTGCCCTTGTCCTTCTGGCTGGTAGAGACTGTGGGTTTCGAAGGTGCTGTGTGAGGAGTCTTGGTGAATTTCTGCTGCTGTTGGTACACACAGCAATTACTGAGTATTGGTGGTGAAGGAAGTCTATGTTTGTTTATGTGGTGTCAATCAATGTCTGCTTTATTTTGGATGATGTCAAGTTTTTTGTATGTTGTTGGAGCTGCACTCAACCAGGCAACTTCAAGCAGACTCCTGATTTGAGCTTTGAAGATGGTGGACAGGCTTTGGAGAGTAAAGCTTTCGGGTTGCTCAGTGGTTAGCACTGCTGGCTCACAGAGCCAGTGATTGGGGTTCAATTTTAGCCTTGGGTGACTCTTGATGTGGCATTTGCACAATCTCCCCGTGTCTGCGTGGATTTCCTTTGAGTGCTCTGGTTTCCTCCCACAATCCAAAGATGTGCAAGACAGGTCATAGAGTTATAGAGTTCTACAGTACATAGACAGGCCCTTTGACCCACACTGGTCCATGCCGACCCAAATATCTGTCCACGCTAACCCCATTTCCCTGCACTTGGCCCATGTCCTTCCATACCTTTCCTGTCCACGTATTTGTCTAAATGCCTTTTAAATGTTGTTAATGTACCCGCCTCAAACACGTCAGCTGGCAGCTCATTCCACATGCTTACCACCCTCTGTGTAAAAACATTGCCTGTCAGGTTCCCTTTTATTCTTCCCCTCTACAAAGAACAAAGAAAATTTACAGCCCAGGAACAGACCCTTCGACTCTTCAAGCCTGAGACAATCCAAATGTACTGTCTAAACCTGTTGGCCAATTCCTAAGCAATTGTATCCCTCTGCTCCCCACCTACTCATGCATCTGTCCAGACGCATCTTAAATGAATCTACGTGCCTGCCGCTATACCTCTGCTGGCAACGTGTTCCAAACGCCCACCACCCTCTGTGTAAAGTACTTGCCGCGTATGTCCCCCTTAAACTTTTCACCTCTCACCTTGAAAACGTGACCTCTCGTTACTCAATTCTTCACCCTGGGAAAAAGCTTATCTCTATCTACCCTGTCTATACCCATCATGATTTTGTAAACCTCAATCAGGTCCCCCCTCAATCTCCTTTTTTCTAATGAAAATAAGCCTAACCTACTTAACCTCTCTTCATAGCTAGCACCTTCGATACCAGGCAACATCCTCGTAAACCTTCCTTGCACTCTCTCCAAAGCGTCCACATCCTTTTGGTAATGTGGTGACCAGAACTGTACACAGTATTCTAAACATGGCCGAACTAATGTTGTGTACAATTTTAACATGACCTGCCACTCCTGTACTCAACTCCCAATCCAATGAAGGAAAGCATACTATATGCCTTCTTGAACACTCTATCCACCTGTGCAGCCACCTCCAGGGTACAATGGACCTGCACTCCCAGATCTCTCTGCTCATCAACTTTTCCCAAGACTCTTCCGTTCACTGTATAATTCGTTCTAGAATTAGACTTCCCAAAATGCATCATCTCACATTTGCCTGGATTGAACTCCATCTGTCACTTCTCCGCCCAACTCACCAGTCTATCTACATTCTCCTGCATTCTTTGACAGTCCCTCATGCGTTCTGCTACTCCAACAATCTTCGTGTCATCTGCAAACTGCATCATACCAACAGTGCCCTCTTCCAGATCATTTATATATATCAAAAACAACAGTGGCCCCAACACTGACCCCTGTGGAACACCACTGGTCACCTTTCTCCATTATGAAAAACTCCCTTCAATTACTACTCTCTGTCTCCTGTTACTCAACCAGTTCTTTATCCACCTAGCTAGAAGGCCCTGCACACCATGTGACTTCACTTTCTGTATTAGTTTACAATGGGGAACCTTATCAAAAGCCTTACTAAAGAACTCTATTAAGGTGGTAAGGCACGATCTCCCCCGCACAAAACTATGTTGCCTTTCACTGATAAGCCCATTCTTTTCTAACTATAAATAGATCCTATCCCTCAGTACCTTCTCCAGCAACTTTCCCACCACCGATGTCAGGCTCACTGGTCTGTAGTTACCCGGAATATCCCTACTACCCTTCTTGTACAGGGGGACAACATGAGCAACCCTCCAGTCCTCCGGCACCTCACCTGTATTTAAGGATGCCACAAAGATATCTGTCAGTGCCCCAGCTATTTCCTCTCTCACCTCCCTCAACAATCTGGGATAGATCCCATCTTGTCCTGGGAGTTTGTCCACCTTAATAACTGCTAGCCTACCCAACACATCTTCCCTACTTATGTCAATGTGATCCAGACTATTCAAACTTCTATTTCTAATCTCAACATTGTTCCTCTCCTCAGTGAACATTGATGCAAAGCAATCATTCAGAATCTTACACATTCTCTCAGGTTCGACACACAGCCTTCCTTCATTATCCTTTAGTGGGCCAATTCTTTCTCTAGTTACCTGCTTTCTTCTTGTATAAGAATAAAAGGCTTTGGGATTCTCCTTAATTCTGCTCGGTAAAGCTATTTCATGACCCCTTTTAGCCCGCTTGATTCCTCGTTTAAGACTGGTCCTACTCTTCCAATATTCCTCTAGAGCCCATTCTGTTCTTCGCTGCCTGGACTTTATGTACACTTCCCTTTTCCTCTTGGCTAGTTGCACAATTTTTCCTGTCATCCAAGGTTCACGAATCTTGCCTTTCCTATCCTTTGCCTTCAACGGGACATGCCTATCCTGCACTATCTTTAACCTCTCTTTGAAAGACTCCCACATCTCAAATGCGGACTTCCCTTTAAATAACTGTGTCCAATCCACATTTCCCAGCTCCTGCCTAATTTTGATATAATTGACCTTGGCCCAGTTTAGTACTCTTCCCTTAGGACCACTCTCATCTTTATCTACGAGTATTCTAAAACTTACAGAATTGTGGTCACTGTTCCCAAAGAAATACCCCAATGCAACATCTACAACCTGGCCTGACTCATTCCCTAACACCAGGTCCAATATGGCCCCTTCTCTTGTCGGACTATTGACATACTGCTCTAGAAAACTCTCCTGGATGCTTCTTACAATTCTACTCCACCCAGACCTCTGACACTAAGTCTATCCCAGATAATGTTGGGAAAATTAAAATCTCCTATCACCACTACCCTATTGCCTCTACATCTTTCCATAATCTGTTTACCTATTTGTTCTTCCACCTCTCACTCACTGTTGGGGGGCCTGTAACACAGCCCCAACAATGTAACTGCACCCTTCTTATTTCTCAGCTCCACCTACAATGCCTGTCCCCAAGCCCTCCATAATGTCCTCCTTTAGCACAGCCGTGATATCATCCCTGACCAGCAATGCAACTCCAACCCCCCTCTTTTTTTTTACTTCCCTCCCTGTCCTGTCTGAAACGTCTATATCCTGGAACATTTAGTTGCTAATCATGCCCTTCCTTCAACCAAGTCTCTGTGTTTGCAATAACATTATACTCCCAGGCATTAATCCAAGCCCTAAGTTCATCTGCCTTACTCACTGCACCCTTGTATTAAAGTGTATGCACTTCAGGCCACCAGTTCTTTTGTGTTCATCTGCTCTCTGTCTACTCTTCCCCTTATTACTGCTATCTTCATGATTCTTACAGTTTCCAGTCTCCACCTCACTGCCTACTTGTTTTCTCTTCTGGTTCCCAACCCCTTGCCACATTAGTTTAAAACCTCTCCAACAGCAGTAGCAAAAACTCCCCCAAGGACATTGGTTCCAGTCTGGTTCAGATGTCGACCGTCCATTTTGTAATAGTCCCACCTTCCCCGGAACTGGTCCCAATGTCCAACAAATCTGAACCCCTCCCTCCTACACCATCTCTCAAGCCACCTGTTAATCCTGCCTATTTCTTTCATTTCCATGCTGGCTAGCACGTGGCACTGGTAGTAATCCTGAGATCATTACCTTTGAGGTCCTCCCCTTTAACTTTTCTCCTAGCTTCCTGAATTATGCTTTCAGGACCTCATCTAGTTTTTTGATTTATATCGTTGGTGCCTATATGCACCAAGACAATTGGCTGTTCACCCTCCCCTTTTAGAATGCTCTGCAGCCAATCGGTGACATCCCTGACCCGAGCACCTGGGAGGCAACATATCATCTGCAGAACCCCCGATAGAATCCCCTATGTCTATGGCCCTACAAGTCTTTTCCCACCTTTCTGAACAGCAGTGCCCGCCACGGTGCCATGATCCTGGCAACTGCTGCCTTCCCCTGGTGAGCCATCTCCCCCAACAGTATCCAAAACGGTATACCTGTTTGGGAGGGAGGTGACCGCAGAGGTCACCTGCACTGCTTTCCTACTCTTTTTCTGCCTTTTGGTCACCCATTCACTGTCTCCCTCAGCAATCCTAACCTGCAGTGTGACCAGTTCACTAAACGTGCTATCCACGACCTCCTCAGCATCGCAGATGCTCCACAGTGAATCCATCCGCAGCTCCAGAGCCGTCATGCGGTCAAACAAGAGCTGCAGCTGGACACACTTCTTACAGGGGTAAGAGTCAGGAACGCCAGCCACGTCACTGAGCTCCCACATCAAGCAAGAGGCACATGCCATGGGTCTGAGGTGCCCTGCCATTGTAAGCTTAGCTTTATATCAACTAACTAAAACCAAACAATTCACTTAAATATATATAAAAAAAGTAAAGGAAATAATAAAATAAAATCCTTACCTTAAAGAGTCTTTTTCTTCTGGTTGGGTGGTGGTGGCAGGGGGTGGGGGGGGGGGGGTGTTGCAGGAGGGAGGGTTTAGGTTTAGCCGCTGCCCAAATATATACTAAATCCTTACCTTCCCAGTACCCTCCTAGTCTCCACGTCACCTCCGCTGTGTCTCCCGCTGCTCCTGGACAGGAAAAAATCTGATGTCCTCTAGTCCTTGATTCCCCAAACCTAGGAAAAAGCCTGAGTGCATTCACCCTATCCATACCTCTCATGATTTTATACACCTCCATAAGGCAACCCCTCCCCCTCAGTCTCCTGTGCTCTAAAGAAAATGTCCTAGCTTGTCCAACCTCTCCCTATAACTCAGACCATTGAATCTCGGCAACATCCTTGTAAATTTTTTTTGCACTCTTTCCACTTTAATAACATCCTTCCTATAACTAGATGGATTGGCCATGGGAAATTGTCCATAGTGTCCAGGGATACGCAGGCTGGGTGGGCTAACCATGCTAAATGCGGGGTTACAGGGATAAGGTGGGATACTCTTCAGAGGTCTGGTGCAGACTTGATGGGCTGAATGGCCTCTTTCTGTGCTGTATGAGTAAGGAGTATAAGTATTCACTGCTTGATTCCTAGCTTCTGACATGCTCTTATGGCCACAGTATGGGTAATCTGGTCCAATTTCCAGTCAATGGTAACGTTCAGAATACTGATAGTGGGGCATTCAAAATGAGCAAGCTGGTGTAATTCAGAAGGTCGATCAGCTCATAGATTGTAAAGTTCCATCACATACAATTTAAAGAAAGATTGCATTACAAGTATAGGCTTAGATCCAAGTTGTCTTTACTCTTTGGAGAGTCAGTGTGGACTTGTTGGGCCGAGTGTCCTGTTTCCACACTGTAGAGATTCTATGATTCAATGATTCTTTCACTTGGAAGGTGTCCACACAAGATACTGACACTGGAAGAAGTAAATCCCAAATTTTCTGGAGCACTGTTCTTTTTCAAACTGAACACACTTGTTTAATTAGCAGAAGAATCTCAAGCACTCACACCATTTGAGACATCATTTGGACAGCATTGTTTCCAAGGGACTCTCAGTAAGTCAAGATCTATTCCAGCAGTAAATAGGTAGATTTATTGAAAATATTCCTGGCTGTTTTTGAATTGCTGACAAAATCACGATCATGGGTAAGAAGACAAAGGCAGAGATTGACTACAAACTTCACCCACTGATTGCAGCAGCACGATGACAAGTGTTAACGTTTAACAGCAGGAAATGACAAGGTCAGTGTCAGCCAGATAAATTCCATTTACTCTGCCCATGGAGTCATCTTGGTCAAGGTAACATTGAAGATGATAAGCAAATGCTGACCTGACAGGATAAAGAGAATCTGTGACATTGCCTCAGATTTTAAAAATTTCCTCTCATCTCATATTCCCAACGTCATGAACACTGAGAGACTTGCACAAAAAGGGCGTTCTCTATGTGTAGATGTCAACTACCAATACATCTTCAATTTTCTTGAGCAACTTCTGTCAACATAATTTTGCTTGTAATAGTACGAACCCATGAAAGGCTTAATCACAAAAAGGTCTATGGGGGTGCATGACCTTTGCAAGATTAAAAACCTATTGCCTTTGGCTTGAAGACTCTGTTAGCTGCAGAAGCCAACTATTCCGATGTTGAGCATGAGACAATCTTTGGCATCATGCAGTTTCACGCCTGTAACTCACTATTGAAACAGAACCTAAGCCATTAGAAATGATCTGTTGCAATGAGTGCACCAGTGTGCTAGTTATGAAGCTGCAAAAATATGGCTTTGGTGTGAGATATAAACCAGGCATTGGGATAGTTATGTCTGGAAAGCTAAGCAGATTGCTCAAAACCCACATAAAAGCAAAGATGTTTCTCTCAATTGACATGCAAAAACTCCAGTCTATAAAATCGAAGGTGTTCACTTGTCAGGGCCAGTGTCAGTAGTTGCAATCTACAACTGCCCACGATGAACAACTACGCAAGTTGCAAAAGACCATTATACAAGGACGGCCTGATACCATTGAAGAATTTTCTGAGAATATTCGTTCATTTGAGACAAACCTGACAAGTCGCAACAAGTCATTGCCAAGGGCAAACAAGTCATAATGCCATAAGCATTGTGTCAAGATATCATGTGCTTGTTACACCAGGTATTGAATACACAGGATAGCGAGCACATGACACTGAGTACTGGCCAGAGATGAATCACGATGTTCACTATCCTAAAATGTGTCATCGCCCTTTAGCTTTGCATTAAACACATTCAAATATCCAGCAAAGAAAATAGTGGTGAGGTGATGGGAATGTTCTCTTTTTCCTATTAGGGTTTGATGATCACAACCCATCATTAACTATCACCCCAAGATAGTTAATCTTGTATCCATAATACAAGACTGGAGACTTGGTCTAGTGGAGATTGAAATGTGAGGAAAATTGAAGAAAGCTAGGAACTTTGGAGGTCAGGTTTCATCCCCAAGGAACTGGGTTCAATTTGCAGAATCAATAATGAGGAATAAAAAGCTGTAGCAAAAGCCCGAGCTTGGAAAGTGATGGAGATGGGAAGGCAGCAGTACCCTTCCAGCCTGATTTAATGCTCTGCATCATTAAAATCCCCATGGGGAGGGCATTAAACAGGGTCCTTTGTGTGGGAACACCTGATATTCCTGTCACTCGAAAGGATCCCAGTATCACTTCCCAATAAAACTCAATTGTTGATATCTAACTTATTTACAGTGAGAGTTTGTACAGGGCAACCCCCGTAAACCGCGGAATCGTCTTCCATGGTTTCAGTTACCCGTGACCTGAACATATACAAGGGAACATTCCAGAACCTGGGAAAAGGAGGCTGCTGGGAAGGTACATTTCCCATTTAAACGGGTTCGCTCATATCTGCGGTTTCAGCCTTCCACGGTAGGTCCTGGAACGTAACCCCCGCGGGTACGGGGTGGGAGCCTACTGTACTTAGTTCCATGAGAGATTTCTAAAAAATTATGAATGTATATTCTCTGACAGATTCGCCAATGTGCTAATTTTTAATGGACTGGGAGGGATTTTCTCAGAATGGGGTTAGGTGTGATATAGGGACTGACTGCAGTTTCAGAGCCTGCACATTACCAGCAATGGGACTGTGGAGGCAACCTCCCCAGAGACAGCCTGTTAGCTGGCTATCCTCCTCACTTTCAGCCCAATCAGAGGGTCAGCAGGGCTGCAGCCTCAACAGCACAACTGAAAAAGATGGTCACTGCAGGAACTGCAGGGAGAACAAGAGGGTCCTTTGAGGCTTCTTCACATGTGAGTTCAATCCATTTTGAAGTTGTAATACAGGGAGAGGAAACTGCATATTTCTCTGCCTAAAGCAACATTTTGCTAACACATAGCTGGAAATAATTCCATATACTTTTCATCATTTACATAAAATATCTGGAAGTGAGCATAAGGGGTATAGTTAGTAAGTTTACTGATGACACCATAATTGGAGGTGTAGTTGACCGCGAAGAAGGTTACCTCAAATTACAATGGGATCTTAATCAGATGGGCCAATGGGCTGAGAACTGGCAGATGGAGTTTAACTTAGATAAATATGAGGTGTGTCTTGTTGGGAAAGTAAATCAGGGCAGGACTTATACACTTAGTGGTAAGGTCTTAGGGACTGTTGCTGAACAAAGAGACCTTGGAGTGCAGGTTCATAGCTCCTTGAACGTGGAGTCGCAGGTAGAAAGGATAGTGAAGAAGGCATTTGGTATGCTTTCCTTTATTGGTCAGAGTATTGAGTACAGGAGTTGGGAGGTCATGTTGTGGCTGTACAGGACATTGATTAAGCCACTTTTGGAATATTGGCAATTCTGGTCTCTGTCCTATCAGAAGGATGTTGCGAAACTTGAAAGGGTTCAGAAAAGATTTACGAGGATGTTGCCAGGGTTGGAGGATTTGAGCTATAGGGAGAGGTTGAACAGGCTGGGGCTGTTTTCCCTGGAGCATCAGAGGCTGAGGGGTGACCTTATAGAGGTTTATAAAATCATGAGGGGCATGGATAGGATAAACAGACAAAGTCTTTTCCATGGGGTCATGGAGTCCAGAACTAGAGGCCATAGGTTTAGGGTGAAAGGGGAAAGATATAAAAGAGACCTAAGGAATAACTTTTTCACACAGAGGGTGCCACCGCAGGAACTATAAAATCTGCGCCCACACCTCCTCCCTCACCTCTATCCAAGGTCCTAAAGGAGCCTTCCACATCCATTAAAGTTTTACTTGCACATCCACTAATATCATTTATTGTATCCATTGCTACCGATGCGGTCTCCTCTACATTGGGGAGACAGGGCGCCTCCTAGCAGAGCGCTTTAGGGAACACCTCCGGCACACCCACACCAATCAACCACACCGCCCCGTGGCCCAACATTTCAACTCCCCCTCCCACTCTGCCGAGGACATGGAGGTCCTGGGCCTCCTTCACCTTCAATGCCTCATCTTCCACCTCGGAACACCTCAACCCCAGGGCATCAATGTGGACTTCAACAGTTTCCTCATTTCCCCTTCCCCCACCTCACCCTAGTTCCAAACTTCCAGCTCAGCACTGTCCCCATGACTTGTCCTACCTGCCTATCTCCTTGGATGCTGCCTGAACTGCTGTGCTCTTCCAGCACCACATATCCAGAATCTGGTTTCCAGCATCTGCAGTCATTGTTTTTACCTATATGAATGAGAAAGGTTTGGAGGGATATGGGCCGGGTGCTGGCAGGTGGGACTAGATTGGGTTGGGATATCTGGTCAGCATGGACAGGATGGCCCGAAGGGTCTGTTTCCGTGCTGTACATCTCTATGACTCTAAGTTGACAGTTGAGTATATTTAATCATTCTTTCATTTGGTCTGATGATATATCCTCAATGATTTCTAATTTTGTTAAATTAGTTCGCAGTATGACCATTAAGATCTTGTCTGAAAAAAAACCCATGAACAATGATTGTACTGACTGCTGCAGTATCATGAAGATACTTTGAGAAAATGCACTTACTTAACATGCTATAGTTGTACTGCAATGATTTCAGATGTTGGATGATTAACAGCCACCTGCAACGCTGGGTTTGACACAATTTAAATTAAACTCACATCTGTTTTCCTCTTTTTAAAAATTTCATCGTGAGAGCTTGAATGTCATCCACAAATGTTAGCAAACAAAGCTTGGCACTGTACTGGAGAGATTGTAACAACAGTTCTGTTCAACATCAGTATCCCCATCTGCTGCCTTTGTCATATAATTCAGGAAGCTGTTTCCTTTGATAGCTACAACAACAAACCAAAGTAGACACATGCATCTAGACATATTCATCTATGACAAGCAAAATATTATGTGTCCATTGAGCAGTCATCTACACTTCTGCATTTTTTTTTCATAGGCCATATTCAATGAGCCTTGGAACCCGAGCAAAATTGTGGACTTATCATTACATCTTTTGAAAATATACTTCAAGAAGTAGAATGATGTTGAATGTTGATAACTGCCTAAATTCCTGGCTAATTGTTTTCTGGAATTATTATTTGTTGTAGGATTATGATCCCAGCTAATGTTATTACTGGACAAGTTAAATTCCAGACTGTACTCTGGCTTGATGTTTGTTTTATTTTTGGTTTTTATGAGGTGAACTTTCACTGAAACACAATCATGCAATACAGCAGATTTGGTTTTAACAATGAAACACAAGTATATTAGGCAAAAGAAATGAAGGTAAAATAAAATAACTGAGCTATTTACACATAACACACATGTTAGCACTCAATAAAAAGTACAATCACGTTAATCTCAATAGCATCTACTTACAGAGAGAATGTCCTTCTTCATCACATCCATAGGGCTTGACCTAATCATGGCGTCAGTTTCCAATTTTCAGAATCTCTTAGTTTTTGTTGAGTGTTCCTACAACTGGACACCACTTTTCTCAACTTCAAATAACCCCTTCAGAATTTTAACCAAACACTTTTGGTTTGGAACTTTAAAATTAAATTCATTACACGGAGATAACTCCTTTTTCAACAGTTTTAAGCTATTTCCTTTTCATAGGATCAATTAGTTAACACATCCAACCTCAGCCAAACCTTTTGTAAAACTATCAGTCTGAAACCAAAAAGCTTTATGGGCAGGATAGGCTAGGGCATTTTTCAATGGAGCATAGAAGGTTATGGAGTGACCTTATAAAGGTTTATAAAATCATGAGAGGTATAGATAAAATGAATAGCAAAGATCTTTTCGCTGGGGTGGGTGAATTCAAAACTAAAGGGATTATTTTTAAGGTGAGGGACCTGAGGAGCAACTTTTTCCCACAATGGGTGGTTACTATATGGAATGAACTGCCAGAGGAAGTGATAGACGCAGGTACACTTACAACATTTAAAAGACATTTGGACAGGTATGAATAGGAAACATTTAGAGGGATATGGGCCAAATGCAGGAAAGTGAGACTAATTTATTTTGGAAAACTTGTTCAGCATGGACTAGTTGGACTGAAGGGTCTGATTCTGTGCTGACTCTATGACTCTATAAATCCACCCCGACCTTCTAAACCGAAAGCCTATGTATTATTGTTTATTTTCTTCAGTTGTAAAAACTCCCCCATTGTAAACATATTGGCATTACCCTCCAAGGATTACCTTTCTCAGACTGTGATTTTAAATAAATAACCATGGCTACAGAAATAACTACAAGTTAATCATTAAATATCTTTACACATCCAGATCAAAACCCAAATGCCACTAGCTCATATCCAAACTCTAAAATGAATGATATTACGCTAATAATTGCAAATGAATCCTAGCAATCTCTGAGAAATATATTTAAACTTAAGTGACCTATCGATTGTCACCTGCTGTCCACAATTCACAAACACATTCCATATATCCCAAGCTGTATAAGGGCCTGGAACTGTTTTCCTCCTATATTGAAATGTCAGCATTTCACAAAATATACCAAGGCTCCTTAGCCATTACCTTCCAAGCTCATGTCCATCTAGAAGGACAAGGGCAGCAGATACATAGAAAGGCCATCACCTGCAAGTTCCCCTCCAAGCCAGTCACCATCCTGACTGGGGACTATGTTGTCATTCCTTAGTGTCAAAATCCTGGAATTCCCTCCTCATGGCATTGTTGGGATAGGATTGGGAGGTCCTCCGACAGCACATGGATGGCAGTGGTTTAATAAGTCAGCTCACCACCACTTCCTCAAGGGTAACTAGGAATGACAATAAATACTGGCCCAGCCATCGCCTACGAATGTTTTTTTTTTGTAAATGTTATGAGATGGAATGCTGCCTTTCTTGGGTCATGTGGAGGTTGGAGGTTGTGGAAGAAAAAGTGAAATTAATCCTACTCACTTATTATCTGCTATTTCATATTTGTAAAATGGCTCGTGCCGCATACTCCAGAACACAGTTTGTGGAAAGGGAAATCATGTTTATATAATCTACAGGAGTAATGTGAAAATGTAACTAATAGCATAGATAAGAGAGAACTGGTGGATGTGGTGCATTTTGATTTCAAGAAGGCATTTATTAAGATCACATGTAAGAGGTTTGTGGAAAAAATCCAAGCACATAGGGTTGGCGGTAATGTGCTGCCATGGATTGAGAATTGGTTGATGGACCAGGAACAGAAAGCGGGAATAAATAGTTTTTTTTTCCAGTTGGTAGGTAGTAACGAATGATATACTGCAGAGATCAGGGCTTGGCCCCAGCTAGTCAGGATATATATAAATGACTTGGATGAGGGATCCAAATGCAATATTTCCAGGTTTCTTTGAAGACACAAAAGTAAGTGGGATTGTGAATTATGAGGAGGATGCAAGGACATTTCAGGACAATGTAGACAAGTTGAATATGTGGGTGTAGTGATTGGAACCAGGTGGATATCATTGGATATGAACTCCTTGATTGGGGTTGTTAACCTGGGCCAATCAGGAGGTACTGGCTGACCAATATTAACAGAGGAGTACCCTGGGCGGGTACCGGGGCGGGCTGTCCTAGAGGTGGTCGAAAGGTGTGTCAGGGCGGACCGAGAACTGGAAGGGGCATGGGGTGGACCGAGAACCGGAAGGTGGGTAGGGGCGGGCTGCCTTAGAGTGGTCGGAAGGTGGGAGGGGCGGGGGCTTGTTGGGTCTGTATTGTCTGCACTTTTGTATGTAACGGTATTGTCTAATGTATAAATGTCATTGTCACTGTCTTGTCATATGTGGAACTGGGATTTGAGGTTTGTCCTCCTCTCCCTGTAAAATGGTTGAACAGTAGGGTTCGGGGCCTAGCTTTGCTGCTCCTCTCCCTTGTAAAATTGCTGTCTTTTGTGTACAGCTGTCAATGTTTTTTGTAAACTGTTTTGTAATTTGTTTAATAAAAATTATAAACAGGAAAAAAAAAAAAAAAAAAAAAAATTAACAGAGGAGTACCCTGGGCGGGTACCGGGGCGGGCTGTCCTAGAGGTGGTCGAAAGGTGTGTCAGGGCGGACCGAGAACTGGAAGGGGCATGGGGTGGACCGAGAACCGGAAGGTGGGTAGGGGCGGGCTGCCTTAGAGTGGTCGGAAGGTGGGAGGGGCGGGGGCTTGTTGGGTCTGTATTGTCTGCACTTTTGTATGTAACGGTATTGTCTAATGTACAAATGTCATTGTCACTGTCTTGTCATATGTCGAACTGGGATTTGAGGTTTGTCCTCCTCTCCCTGTAAATTGGTTGAACGGTAGGGTTCAGGGCCTAGCTTTGCTGCTCCTCTCCCTTGTAAAATTGCTGTCTTTTGTGTACAGCTGTCAATGTTTTTTTGTAAACTGTTTTGTAATTTGTTTAATAAAATAAAAAAAAAATTAACAGAGGAGTTTGTCCCTTGATGTGAAGGGCAGTGTTTGTCACTGGCCACCCGGGTGTTTTCCTATCTTCCTGGTGGTGGAAATTGAATAAAGATTCGTGCACTTTGTGTCTTCCACTGTGTCTCCCACCTGCACACACACCATGGGTGCTGGGGATAAAATAAGCACTACCGCACTTAGGTGGTAGTGTGGGGGTTAAAAGAAAATAAACAGGAGAAAAAAAGAAAATTAACAGAGGAGTTTGTCCCTTGATGTGAAGGGCAGTGTTTGTCACTGGCCACCCGGGTGTTTTCCTATCTTCCTGGTGGTGGAAATTGAATAAAGATTCGTGCACTTTGTCTTTCACTGTGTCTCACACCTGCACACACACACCATGGGTTCTGGGGATAAAATAAGCACTACCGCACTTAGGTGGTAGTGTGGGGGTTAAAATTTAAAAAAAAAAGAAAACAACAGGGAATTAGGTCGGAGGAAAAAAAAAGAAAAAAAAAGAAAAAAAAAGAAAAAAAACAAAAAAAAATTAACAGAGGAGTTCACACAGCACTGTCCCTTGATGTGAAGGGCAGTGTTTGTCACTGGCCACCCGGGTGTTTTCCTATCTTCCTGGTGGTGGAATTTGAATAAAGATTGGTTCACTTTGTGTCTTTCACTGTGTCTCACACCTGCACACACACACCATGGGTGCTGGGGATAAAATAAGCACTACCGCACTTAGGTGGTAGTGAGGGGGTTAAATTAAAAAAATATATATATATATATAAATACGGATTCACACAGCACTGCCCTTTGATGTGAAGGGCAGTGTTTGTCACTGGCCAGAAAAAAAAAAGAAAAAAAAAGAAAAGAAAAAAAAAATTAACAGAGGAGTTCACACAGCACTGTCCCTTGATGTGAAGGGCAGTGCTTGTCACTGGCCACCCGGGTGTTTTCCTATCTTCCTGGTGGTGGAACTTCAATAAAGATTCGTGCACTTTGTGTCTTCCACTGTGTCTCACACCTGCACACACACACCATGGGTGCTGGGGAAAAAAATAAGCACTACCGCACTTAGGTGGTAGTGTGGAAAAAAAGAGAGAAGTAAAGAAAAAAAGAAAAGTAAAGTGCTAAAAAAAAAAATGAACAAGGAATTCCCTCCCCTTCACTGTTTTGATCACACAGCACTAAAAAAAAAGAAAAAAAAAATTAACAGAGGAGTTCACACAGCACTGTCCCTTGATGTGAAGGGCAGTGCTTGTCACTGGCCACCCGGGTGTTTTCCTATCTTCCTGGTGGTGGAATTTGAATAAAGATTTGTGCACTTTGTGTCTTCCACTGTGTCTCACACCTGCACACACACACCATGGGTGCTGGGGATAAAATAAGCACTAAAAAAAAATAAAAAAAAATAAACACAGTCCAGTTTCTCCTTCCAATTCTATTTTGATTTAGTCCCTACCCTCCCCTTCACTGTTTTGATCACACAGCACTGTCCCTTGATGTGAAGGGCAGTGCTTGTCACTGGCCACCCGGGTGTTTTCCTATCTTCCTGGTGGTGGAAATTGAATAAAGATTGGTGCACTTTGTGTCTTTCACTGTGTCTCACACCTACACACACACACCATGGGTGCTGGGGATAAAATAAGCACTACCGCACTTAGGTGGTAGTGTGGGGGTTAAGAAAAAAAAAGTAAAATAAACAGGACTGTCTGAGGTTCTATAAAAAAAAGAAGAAACAAAGAAAAAAAAATATAACCGGGAGAAAGGGTAGGTCTGAAGAAAAAGAGTAACCAGGAGAACCCAGGTGTTTTCCTATCTTCCTGAAAAAAAATGAAATACACAGGAGGGAGGTGGAGTGCATAAAAGAAAAAAAATACACAGGAGGGAGCACTTTGTGTCTTTCACTGAAAAAAAAATTAACAGAGGAGTACCCTGGGCGGGTACTAGGGCGGGCTGTCCTAGAGGTGGTCGAAAGGTGTGTCAGGGCGGACTGAGAACTGGAAGGGGCATGGGGTGGACCGAGAACCAGAAGGTGGGTAGGGGCGGGCTGCCTTAGAGTGGTCGGAAGGTGGGAGGGATGGGGGCTTGCTGGGTCTGTATTGTCTGCACTTTTGTATGTAACGGTATTGTCTAATGTACAAATGTCATTGTCACTGTCTTGTCATATGTGCAACTGGGATTTGAGGTTTGTCCTCCTCTCCCTGTAAAATGGTTGAACGGTAGGGTTCGGGGCCTAGCTTTGCTGCTCCTCTCCCTTGTAAAACTGCTGTCTTTTGTGTACAGCTGTCAATGTTTTTTGTAAACTGTTTTGTAATTTGTTTAATAAAATAAAAAAAAAATTAACAGAGGAGTACCCTGGGCGGGTACTGGGGCGGGCTGTCCTAGAGGTGGTCGAAAGGTGTGTCAGGGCAGACTGAGAACTGGAAGGGGCATGGGGTGGACCGAGAACCAGAAGGTGGGTAGGGGCGGGCTGCCTTAGAGTGGTCGGAAGGTGGGAGGGATGGGGGCTTGCTGGGTCTGTATTGTCTGCACTTTTGTATGTAACAGTACTATCTAATGTACAACTCTCACTGCTGTTGTCTCCTTATATCTTTGTGAAACTGGGATTTGAGGTTTGTCCTCATGTCCCTGTAAACTGTTTGAATGGTAGGGTTTGGGGCCTGGCTTTGCTGCTCCTCTCCCTTGTAAAATTGCTGTCTCTTGTATGTAGCTGTAAATGTAACTGTTTGTTGTAAACTGTTTTTGTAATTTGTTTAATAAAATAAAAATAAAAATATAAACAGGAGATTCAGAGTCTCCTTAGTTTAGGGGAAAAAAAAAAAAAAAAAAATTAACAGAGGAGTCCGACTGCCTGCCCCTCTTCCGCGGTTACGTTAGAGCCCGGGTGTCCTTGGAGAAGGAGCACGCGGTGTCGACCAACACCCTGGAGTTGTTCAGGGAGAGGTGGGCGCCGCAGGGAGTGGAGTGCATCATTTCTCCCTCCAATTCTATTTTGATTTAGTCCCTACCCTCCCCTTCACTGTTTTGATCACACAGCACTGCCCTTTGATGTGAAGGGCAGTGTTTGTCACTGGCCACCCGGGTGTTTTCCTATCTTCCTGGTGGTGGAAATTGAATAAAAATTTGTGCACTTTGTGTCTTTCACTGTGTCTCACACCTGCACACACACACACCATGGGTTCTGGGGATAAAATAAGCACTACCGCACTTAGGTGGTAGTGTGGGGGTTAATATAAAAAAAAATAAACAAGAGCCCCAAGGTCCCGTACTTCCCGCGGGAGCCCGTGCCCCACAACCTGAGCCGCCTCCGAAATTTTAACTTTGTTTTGTTTAGGGAAATAGCAAGAAGAAAAAAAAATTAACAGAGGGGTCCGACTGCCTGCCCCTCTTCCGCGGTTGCGTTAGAGCCCGGGTGTCCTTGGAGAAGGAGCACGCGGTGTCCACCAACACCCTGGAGTTGTTCAGGGAGAGGTGGGCGCCGCAGGGAGTGGAGTGCATCATTTATCCCTCCAACTCTATTTTGATTTAGTCCCTACCCTCCCCCTCACTGTTTTGATCACACAGCATTGCCCTTTGATGTGAAGGGTAGTGTTTGTCACTGGCCACCCGGGTGTTTTCCTATCTTCCTGGTGGTGGGATTTGAATAAAGATTCGTGCACTTTGTGTCTTCCACTGTGTCTCACACCTGCACACGCACACCATGTGTGCTGGGGATAAAATAAGCACTACCGCACTTAGGTGGTAGTGTGGGGGTTAAAAAAGAAAGGGAAAAAAAAGGAAAAAGAAAAAAAAGAAAAAAAAAAGAAAAAAAAAGAAAAAACAGGTGTGCTTGCCTGCCCCTCTTTCACACCTGCACACACACACCATGGGTGCTGGGAAAAAAATATAATAAGCACTACCGCACTTAGGTGGTAGTGTGGGGGTTAAAATAAAAAAAAAAAATTAACAGAGGAGTCTACCCTCCCCTTCACTGTTTTGATCACACAGCACTGCCCTTTGATGTGAAGGGCAGTGTTTGTCACTGGCCACCCGGGTGTTCTCCTATCTTCCTGGTGGTGGAAATTGAATAAAGATTCATGCATTTTGTGTCTTTCACTGTGTGTCACACCTGCACACACACACCATGGGTGCTGGGGATAAAATAAGCACTACCGCACTCAGGTGGTAGTGTGGGGGTAAAGGAGAAAAAAAAGAAAAAGAAAAAAAAATAAACTATGGATTTCCCCCTTCACTGTTTTGATCACACAGCATTGCCCTTTGATGTGAAGGGCAGTGTTTGTCACTAAAAAAAAATTAACAGAGGAGTCTACCCTCCCCTTCACTGTTTTGATCACACAGCACTGCCTTTGATGAAAAAGAAAAAAAATAATAAAAAAGAGAAAAAAAATAAAAAAAATAAAAAAATAAAATTGCTTCTCCTTGGGGCAGCACAGTGGCTCAGGGGTTAGCACTGCTGCCTCCCAGCACCAAGGACCTGGAGCACGCGGTGTCCACCAACACCCTAGAGATGTTCAGGGAGTGGAGTGTGTTATTTCTCACTGGCCACCTGGGTGTTTTCCTTCTTCCTGGTGGTGGAAATTGAATAAAGATTCGCGCACTTTGTGTCTTTCACTGTGTCTCATACCTGCGCACACACACACACAAAAATAAAATAAATAAATAAATAAATAAATAAACAGCAATGTTAAGGGCACAGCTTGTCACTGGCCACTCGGGTGTTTTCCCTGTTGAAAGTTGGATCAGTGTGAGTGAGTGTGCATGTGCAAGGACTCTCCTCCTTGAAGGGGAAAAATAGAAAAAAAAAAGAAAAAATAAATTAACAGAGGAGTCGAATAAAGATTCGTGCACTTTGTGTCTTTCATTGTGTCTCACACTTACACACACACACCCACACACCCACCCCATGGGTGCTGGGGAAAAAAATAAGCACTACTGCACTTAGGTGGTAGTGTGGGGGTTAAAAGAATTTAAAAAAAAGGTATGCTTGCCCTTTGAGGTGAAGGGAAAAAAAATAAATAACCAGGACATTAGATATTTCTCCAAAAAAAAAGATAAACAGGTAGTTCATACAGCACTGCCCTTTGATGTGAAGGGCAGTGCTTGTCACTGGCCACTCGAGTGTTTTCCTATCTTCCTGGTGGTGGAAATTGAATAAAGATTCGTGCACTTTGTGTCTTTCACTGTGTCTCACCCCTGCACACACACACCATGGGTGCTGGGGGGAAAAATAAGCACTACCGCACTTAGGTGGTAGTGTGGGGGTTAAAAGAAAAAAAAATAAAGAGGAATAAAAAAAAAACAGGAGATTGCTGCACGCAGCAGTCCCCTGCAAAAAAAAATTAACAGAGGAGTTGAATAAAGATTCATGCACTTTGTGTCTTTCACTGTGTCTCACACCTGCACACACACACACCATGGGTGCTGGGGAAAAAATAAGCACTACCGCACTTAGGTGGTAGTGTGGGGGTTAAAAGAATTAAAAAAAAAACAGGTATGCTTGCCCTTTGAGGTGAAGGGAAAAAAAATAAATAACCAGGACATTAGATATTTCTCCAAAAAAAAAGATAAACAGGTAGTTCATACAGCACTGCCCTTTGATGTGAAAGGCAGTGCTTGTCACTGGCCACTTGGGTGTTAAAAAAAAATTAACAGAGGAGTTGAATAAAGATTCGTGCACTTTGTGTCTTTCACTGTGTCTCACACCTGCACACACACACACCATGGGTGCTGGGAAAAAAATAAGCACTACCGCACTTAGGTGGTAGTGTGGGGGTTAAAAAAAAAGGTGTGCTTGCCCTTTGAGGTGAAGGGCAGTGTTTGTCACTGGCCACCCGGGTGTTTTCCTATCTTCCTGGTGGTGGAATTTAAAAAAGAAAAAAAAAGGAAAAAAAATAAACAGCAGATTCACTGTTTTTGAAAAAAATAATAATAAAAAAATTAACAGAGGAGTTTAGGTGGTAGTTTGGGGGTTAGAAAAGAATAAAAAAAAGAAAAAAAAATTAACAGAGGAGTTTTCCCACGCTCCTGATCTTTGGGCACCCAGTACAGAGGAGGGAAGGCAGGTCTGAAGACCTCCTCGTGGGTCTGCTGCTGGGCCTGGCCAAACTGGCCATCAACAGGTCCAGGCAGCAGGCCGTGGAGGGGGTCGTTAGGGCCGACTGCCCGCCCCTCTTCCGCGGTTACATTAGAGCCCGGGTGTCCTTGGAGAAGGAGCACGCGGTGTCCACCAACACCCTGGAGTTGTTCAGGGAGAGGTGGGCGCCGCAGGGAGTGGAGTGCATCATTTCTCCCTCCAATTCTATTTTGATTTAGTCCCTACCCTCCCCTTCATTGTTTTTGATCACACAGCACTGCCCTTTGATGTGAAGGGCAGTGTTTGTCACTGGCCACCCGGGTGTTTTCCTATCTTCCTGGTGGTGGAAATTGAATAAAGATTCGTGCACTTTGTGTCTTTCACTGTGTCTCAGACCTGCACACACACACACCATGGGTGCTGGGGAAAAAATAAGCACTACTGCGGTTAGGTGGTAGTGTGGGGGTTAAATAAAAAAACCCAAAAAAAACAGGAGATTTGGGTGCTGGAAAAAAAGAAAAAAAAATTTTTTTAAATTAACAGAGCAATTTAGGTGGTAGTTTGGGGGTTAGAAAAGAATAAAAGAGAAAAAAAATTAACATAGGAGTTTTCCCACGCTCCTGATCTTTGGGCACCCGGTACGGAGGAAGGAGGGCAGGTCTGAAGACCTCCTCGTGGGTCTGCTCCTGGGCTTGGCCAAATTGACCATTAACAGGTCAAGGCAGCGGGCCGTGGAGGGGGTCGTTAGGGCCGACTGCCCGCCCCTCTTCCGCGGTTACGTTAGAGCCCAGGTGTCCTTGGAGAAGGAGCACGCGGTCTCCATCGACACCCTGGAGTTGTTCAGGGAGAGGTGGGCGCTGCAGGGAGTGGAGTGCATTATTTCTCCCTCCAACTCTATTTTGATTTAGTCCCTACCCTCCCCTTCACTGTTTTGATCACACAGCATTGTCCTTTGATGTGAAGGGCACTGCTTGTTACTGGCCACTTGGGTGTTTTCCTATCTTCCTGGTGGTGGAAACTGAATAAAGATTCATGCACCTTGTGTCTTTCACTGTATCTCACACCTGCACACACACTCCATGGGTGCTGGGAATAAAAATAAACACTACCGCACTTAGGTGGTAGTTTGGGGGTTAAAAAAACGAAAAAAAAAATTAACAGAGGAGTTTAGGTGGTAGTGTGGGAGGTTAGAAAAGAATTAAAAAAAAGATTAAAAAAATTATCAGAGGAGTTTTCCCACGCTCCTGATCTTTGGGCATCTGGTACGGGGGAAGGAGGGCAGGTCTGAAGACCTCCTCGTGGGTCTGCTCCTGGGCCTGGCCAAACTGGCCATCAACAGGTCAAGGCAGCGTGCCATGGAGGGGGTCATGAGGACCGACTGCCTGACCATCTTCTGCGGTTACGTTAGAGCCCGGGTGTCCTTGGAGAAGGAGCACGCGGTGTCCACCAACACCCTGGAGTTGTTCAGGGAGAGGTGGGCGCCGCAGGGAGTGGAGTGCATCATTTCTCCCTCCAATTCTATTTTGATTTAGTCCCTAACCTCCCCTTCACTGTTTTGATCACACAGCACTGCCCTTTGATGTGAAGGGTAGTGTTTGTCACTGGCCACCCGGGTGTTTTCCTATCTTCCTGGTGGTGGAAATTGAATAAAGATTCGTGCACTTTGTGTCTTTCACTGTGTCTCAGACCTGCACACACACACCATGGGTGCTGGGGAAAAAATAAGCACTATTGCGGTTAGGTGGTAGTGTGGGGGTTAAATAAAAAAAACAGGAGATTTGGGTGCTGGAAAAAAAGAAAAAAATTTTTTTTAAATTAACAGAGCAATTTAGGTGGTAGTTTGGGGGTTAGAAAAGAATAAAAGAGAAAAAAAATTAACAGAGGAGTTTTCCCACGCTCCTTATCTTTGGTTACCCGGTACGGAGGAAGGAGGGCAGGTCTGAAGACCTCCTCGTGGGTCTGCTCCTGGGCTTGGCCAAATTGACCATTAACAGGTCCAGGCAGCGGGCCGTGGAGGGGGTCGTTAGGGCCGACTGCCCGCCCCTCTTCCGCGGTTACGTTAGAGCCCGGGTGTCCTTGGAGAAGGAGCACGCGGACTCCACCGACACCCTGGAGTTGTTCAGGAAGAGGTGGGCGCTGCAGGGAGTGGAGTGCATTATTTCTCTCTCCAACTCTATTTTGATTTAGTCCCTACCCTCCCCTTCACTGTTTTGATCACACAGCACTGCCCTTTGATGTGAAGGGCACTGCTTGTTACTGGCCACTTGGGTGTTTTCCTATCTTCCTGGTGGTGGAAACTGAATAAAGATTCATGCACCTTGTGTCTTTCACTGTATCTCACACCTGCACACACACACCATGGGTGCTGGGGAAAAAAAATTAACAGAGGAGTTAGAATCCCTTCAGTTCAAGGGAGTGACTTTGTGATGCAGTCAGTGTGTATTGTTAACCTGGGATAATTATAAAAGCCCTGGCTGACTGATATAAGCAGGAGATTTAGAATCCCCTCTGTGCTGCTGCGCTTTGGCAAAAGGTCAGTTAGACTTGAAACGTCAGTTCTTTTATCTCCTTACAGATGCTGCCAGACCTGCTGAGATTTTCCAGCATTTTCTTTTTTGGTTTCTGTGCTGCTACAGTTGGTTCCTGCTTTTTTCTTGGGGGGGGGGGGAGAAACCTGATTTCTAAACTGGCTGGTTTACAAAGGCAATTTTGGTAATTGGTATCCCTTTTTTATTGAGGACTGATTTCTAAACTGCCTGATCTACACAGTCAATGTGTTACAGGTGTAAATCAGCCCTCGTTGGGTAACTGTTGTTTCACTGGCTGGTTATAACTCTTCTCTGTCTCTTGAGAAGAGGAATATGCTGCTTTAGTGGCAAGGCTCAGCCGGCTGCATTCTGGTTTTCTTTCTTTTGAATGTGTTTTCACTTGTTCAGTGTTTGGACTGAGCCCTTGTGAGAAAATACATCTTTCTAGATGAGCTGGCCTTTTGTGGATGACGAGGGCTCAGTAGAGACTGAACACCTATGTGTGTGCTGGGTGGTAAGCAATTGCTGCATTGTGGAGTGGACCAAACCCCTGTGAATTAACCACCTTTACAAAGTCAGTCAGTATGCAGGGCGGCTGAAGACTGGAAGGCCAACAGCCAGCTCGTAAGAAAGTGGCCTGGGCTAGTCTGGTCAGTACGTGGGGTGGCACGTACGTGGGGTGGCAGTTAGTGGGCGGCACGGTGGCACAGTGGTTAGCACTGCTGCCTCGCAGCGCCAGAGACCCGGGTTCAATTCCCGACTCAGGCGACTGACTGTGTGGAGTTTGCACGTTCTCCCCGTGTCTGCGTGGGTTTCCTCCGGGGGCTCCGGTTTCCTCCCACAGTCCAAAGATGTGCAAGTCAGGTGAATTGGCCATGCTAAATTGCCCGTAGTGTTAGGTAAAGGTGTAAATGTAGGGGTATGGGTGGGTTACGCTTCGGCGGGTCGGTGTGGACTTGTTGGGCCGAAGGGCCTGTTTCCACACTGTAAGTAATCTAATCTAATCTAAACCAACCCAACCACCCCGTGGCTCAACACTTCAACTCCCCCTCCCACTCCACCAAGGACATGCAGGTCCTTGGACTCCTCTATCGCCAGACCATAGCAACACGACGGTTGGAGGAAGAACGCCTCATCTTCCGCCTAGGAACCCTCTGACCACAAGGGATGAACTCCGATTTCTCCAGTTTCCTCATTTCCCCTCCCCCCACCTTGTCTCAGTCCCAACCCTCGAACTCAGCACCACCTTCCTAACCTGCAATATTCTTCCTGACCTTTCCGCCCCCGCCCCCACCCCCACTCCGGCCTATCACCCTCACCTTAACCTCCTTCCACCTATCGCATTTCCAACGCCACTCCCCCAAGTCCCTCTTCCCTACTTTTTATCTTAGCCTGCTTGGCACACTTTCCTCATTCCTGAAGAAGGGCTCATGCCCGAAACGTTGATTCTCCTGCTCCTTGGATGCTGCCTGACCTGCTGTGTTTTTCCAGCACCACATTTTCAGCTCTGTGCTCTATGGCCTGTTTCTCATTTGATTGCGCTGTCTTGCCTGTGTTTGTTACTGTCATCTTTGTGATGAATGGAAGTGGGATTTGAGGTTTATCCTGATCTCCCTGGCAACTGGTTGAATGGTGGGGGTTTGGGGTTTGGCTTTGCTGCCCTTTACTCTGTATGTGCTGCCTTTTACTCTGTATGTAATGTTTTTTTTGTGAACTGCTGCTTTCTATTTATTGTAACTGTATTTTGTACTGTTTAATAAAATTTAAAAAAACAAGAAAAAGTATTAATAGAGGATTGTAGAAATTGAATAATGGTTTTGTCTTTCACGCTGTCTCAAACCTGCACACGCACAACATGGGTGCTGGGGAAAATAAGAACTACTGCAGGTAAGGGGGGATAAAAAACAAAATACAACCAGGAGATTTTGGAGTCCCCTCAGTTTAGGGGACTGACTCTGTGCTGGCTGGGTCACAGTCAGTGTGTTCTTGCTGGTACTGAGGAGGAGAGTTTCTTTGTCTTTTCCCCTTTGTTTCTTTTTTTGGGCTCCTTTATTGTTTGTTTTTTTTTCTTTATTTTGAGCTGTGCTAAGAAAAATATTAACAGAAGATTTAGAACCTCCTCAGTCAGGGGACTGACTGCTGGCTGGTCACAAGACAGTGTAATGTGCACAAATAAATACAGAGGGACCTTTGATTATCCAACATTCGATTATCTGAATATCGGATTATCCGGCAAGATCGCAAAGTCATGATGCTTGGGTAAACAATATTATCTGGCATTTGATTTAAAAAAATTAACAGAGGATCGTGGAAATTGAATAAAGATTTGTATACCCGTGGTTCTTCACTGTGTGTCACACCTGCACATACATAACATAGGTGCTGGGGACTACTACAGTTAGGCAGTAGTGTGGGGGTAAGGAAGGAAAAAAAAATCCAGGAAGTTTAGAGTCTCCTCAGTTTAGGGGACTGACTCTGTGCTGGCTGGAAAAAAGGGAAAAAAAAATTAACAAAGGATCTCTCGGGAATCTGGGGTGGAAGGTGCTGCACGCAACAGTCTCCTGCAACCGCGGATTGTGATGGGTCATGGACTCCCAGCCCAACTGCTTGTTCTGTGGTGCTGTGGAGTCTGTGGACAATGTTTTTATGGGGTGTGGGCATTTGCATTCCCTGTTTAGTTCTCTAAACTGTTTAGTTTCCTCCGTTTTTGGCTGCACTTCAGTTCCACGCTCCTGATCTTTGGGCACACGGTGTAGAAAGGGAAGGGGAAGGGTGGGTCAGAGGATCTCCTCTTGGGTCTGCTCCCAGGCCTGGCCAAACTGGTCATAAACAGGTCCAAGGCAGTGGGCTATGGAGAGGTCGTTCTGGCCGATTGCCTGCCCCTCTGCCCATTTTGGTGGATAAACAGAAAGGCAGTATATTTTTAAAATATATATTGAGAAACATGGATGTACAAGGGAATCTGGGTGTTCTTGAACACCAAGCAATGGATGTAAAAAGGTAGGTAGAGCAAGCAATTAGGATGGTAAATAATATGTTCATGTTCATTGCGAGAAGATTTGAGTTCGGAAGTAGGGATGTTTTACAACAGTTATACCAGGCCTTGCGATCATGCCTGGATTAATGCGTGCAGTTTCAGTCTCCCTACCTAAGAAAGGATATACTTGCTGTAGAGGGAGTGCTGTGAAGGTTCATTGAACCAATACTGGGGATGACAGGACTACATTATAAAGAGAGATTTGTTTAAATGCCCCTGATTAGGAAGTATTTTTTCAATCAGAGAATGGTCAACTTGTAGAATTCATGACCACAGAAGGCTGTGGAAGCCGAGTCACTGGGTATATTCAAGCAAAAGAGATACATTTTCAGGATTTTTAGTGATCAAGGTGCATGGAGAGAAGTAGGAATATGCCATTACTTTAGAGGATCAGCCACAGAACATAGAACACTGAACAGTACAGGCTCTTCAGCTCTCAATGTGGTGGTGGCCTTTTATCCAACTCTAAGATCAGATTAACCGACAAACCCTTCATTGTACTATCTTCAAATGTGACTATCCAAGAGTCGCTTAAATGTCCCTAATGTATCTGACTATACTAACACTGCCGGTATGATCATATTTAATGGTGGACCAGGCTCAAAGGGCCAAATGGCCTATTTCTTTTTCTAATTTCTATCTACGCTGGCTAAAATGTCTGCCAAAGTGTCAATATCTGAGCTGGAGGAGGGTGCAGGAGGCAGCCTTGTCAATGATATCCTCAGGGATCTACGAGTTCCTCCTCAGAGGTAGAGGAGGAATTAATATCCAGAGGGTCTTGTCTCTTCATGGAAGGAGTTGTACGTGGATGCCACTCATGCCTGAAGGAGACTAGAGACAGAATTGTTCTCTAGGAGCTTCAGCATGCTAAGAATGATTCACAGTGGTAATAATGTAGAGTGCAGCATGGTTACTCAGTTACTGGACATGGAGGCCTCAGCATCCCCACAGAAATGAGCAGTCTCTATCCTTTCCCACAAAGGCAATGGCATGTGGAATGAGCTGCCAGAGGAAGTGGTGGAGGCTGGTACAATTGCAACATTTAAAAGGAATTTAGATGGATATTTGAATAGGAAAGGTTTAGAGGGATATGGGCCGGGTGCTGGCAGGTAGGACTAGATTGGGTTGGGATATCTGGTTGGCATGGACAAGTTGGATCGAAGGGTCTGTTTCCGTGCTGTACATCTCTATGACTCTATGACTCAGTCCTCATATCTTGAGTGTAAAATAGTGTGAGAGTAGCACCATAGAGACATGGCACACAGTAATGAGGTGCAAGAAAATCTGCCAGAACTCATGTAGAAAAACCCTCCATGAAGCTCCTTCAAATTGACGTAGCCAAAGTTTCTAAAAATTCAGCTGAATGTTATCAGAATGTTCACTTTACCACTTGGTTTTAGCCCTGGAGAAGAATAAACGGAGCACTGAAGTCAGTGGTTCTGCTCCTCGTTTCACCGTGAACGTCATCTGAAACTGTTCCATTATATTGCAAAGCTTCTTCCAAAAGCACCTCCACCAACTCAAGTGCTCAGAATACTCTACACACTGTCAATAAATTCAACTTGCTGTGTAGCCTGCAAGAATTTATTGACTGATTTAATTAAATGGTGAGGACAGGTGGACAGATTGAAAATTGCGACTGAATAAATAAGCAATAATTTTAGAGACAAGTGACAAGGATGCTTAACCTGTTAAAAATGTAAATTCTTATCTACTGAGTGATGAAATCGAGTACTTTAAAACCTTTGGTATTCACTCAGCTAAATCTTGCTAAACCAATGACTAATGTTCAACATTGCAGTGATTGCCCTAACTGTATGTAAATAAATAAGTCGCATACATAACGAGTTAATCATGGAGATAGTGCATGTGCTTCGCATGACTGTCATGTTTTCCCTGACGTTCAGGTTCAGGAAGAAGATGGGACAGGCTTGATGACCAGGCAATCCTTTCCTGTGTGTCATTTTCAAATGTTTGTAATGTTAGTAGAGAATAAAATATACAAATAAAAAAAAACCCTGATTAATGAAGTTTAATTGCATTGAGTGTACAGTGCAGATTCTATAGACATTGTGTATTTGACACTCCAATAGATATTGCTGCAAAGACGCCATATAGACATTCTTATACCATGAAAACTATGTTACTTTATTCACTCAAGCATTAGCTGTCTAAAGAATGAATCAAACATATCCCTGTATACATTGTAATGTGAACCATTCAAGAAATCAAGACAATCTGCAAACACAAACTATGTTAGCTTGATACTTAAAATGACTACTAGGACTGGAGTCTGGGAGGTTTTAGACTGAAAGTATTACTGTCTGATTACATACTTCCTTAAGTAAATAAAATCACCCAGAGGTGAGGAACTGGGAATGGAAAGCTAAAATCTTGTATCAAAAAACATGCCTTCTTAATCAATAAACCAAAAGAACTATGGATGCTGGGAATCTGAAACTGAAACAGAAGTCACTGCAAAATCTCAGCCGGCCTGGCAGCATCTGTGGAGAGAAATCCGTTAATGTTTCAGGTCCAGTGATCCTTCTTCAGAGCTGGATCAAGGTTCAAAGGACTTGAAACGTTAAATCTGATTTCTCCCCATAGATGCTGCCAGACCTTCTTAATTAATGTTCTCTAAGATAGCTACTTAAATTAAGAGAATGGTCACACTTCTGTTTCCTGTTGATGATGAACAGTGAAATTGGATGTTGTAAAATATATAGGGAGCAATCGAAAGAAAGCTATTTCATTCAACGTCAACCTTTCAAAGTGAGCTCGATTCACATCGACTGATAGGTGAGATTTAGGTGAGATTATTGTCGTTTTTCAGTTGAGATGAGGAAAATACCCTCTGCTTTACAATTACACAAATACAGCAAAATTGGGTAAACTTTACTATTTTAACATCATCACATTTATATAGCAGCTTGTTTGTACAGGTATTTGCAGAGCTGAAAACTTCCAGCTCAGCACTGTCCCCATGACTTGTCCTACCTGCCTATCTTCTTTTCCACTCCACCCTCCTCCCTGACCTATCACCTTCATCCCCTCCCCCACTCACCTATTGTACTCTATGCTACTTTCTCCCCACCCCCACCCTCCTCTCACTTATCTCTCCACCCTTCAGGCTCTCTGCCTTTATTCCTGATGAAGGGCTTTTGCCCGAGGCTGGAATCGAACCCGGGTCCCTGGCGCTGTGAGGCAGCAGTGCTAACCACTGAGCCATCATGTCACCCCAACCTTGAGGGAATCCTGGACTCGAACTCCCAAGTCTATTTACACAAGTCTATCAAAGTGCATCACCTCTCACTGTCCCACATTGTACTCCATCTGCCACTTCTTTGCTCACTCTCCTAATCTATCCAAATCCTTCTGCAGCCTCCTTACCTCCTCAATGCCACCTGTCCCGCTGCCTATCTTTGTGTCATCTGCAAACTTAGGCAGGATGCCCTCAGTTACTTCATCTAGGTCATTAATGAATGAAGTGAAAAGTTGTGGTCCCAATACCAACCCTTATGGAACATCACTTGTCACCGGCTGCCATCCTGAGAAGGACCCTTTTATCCCCACCCTCTGCTTTCTGCCAGACAGGCAAGCTTCTATCCATGCCAGCATCTCGCCTCTAATACCATGTTTCCTACTTTACTCAGTGGCTTCCTGTGTGGTACCTTGTTAAAGGCTTTCTTGAAGTCCAAGTAGATAACATCCATTGGCTCTCTTTGGTCTAACCTGCTCATGGCTTCCTCAAAGACTTCTAGCAGATTTGTCAGACATGACCTCCCCTTGAAGAAACCATGTTGACTTTGCCCTATACACTTCCAAGTATTCAGGAATCTCATCCTTCATAATGGATTCCAGGATCTTACCCATGACTGAGGTTAGGCTAATTGGTCTGTAATTTTCTGTCTTGTGCCTTACTCCCTTTTTAAATAGGGTTGTCATGTTAGCAATTTTGCAGTCCTCTGGAATCCTGAATCTAGCAATTCCTGAAAGATCATCAACGCCTCCACTATCTCTTCAGTTATCTCCTTTAGAACTCTGGGGTCTTCTCCTTGATGATGGCCACCATTCTCAGTTGTGCTCCACATTCTCTTAAATGTTTAGAATGTTACTCGTGTCTTCCACTGTGAAGTCAGATGTGAAGTAAGTATTCAGTTCCTCAGCCATTTCCACATTCCACACTACCATCTCTCCAGCATCATTTTCCAGTGGCCCAATGTCCACTTTTGCCTATCTTTTGCCCTTTATATATCTAAATGAAGTCTTACAGTCTTCCTTTATATTACTGGCTAGTTTACCCTCATATTTAATCACCTCCCCCCTTGTTTTTTTGTTGCCATCTGTTGGTCTTTGTAAGCTTCCCAATCCACTGGTTTCCCATTGCCCTCTGCCACGTTATATGCTTTCATTTTTGCTCTTATGCTATCCCTAACTTCCCTAGTCAGCCATGGTTGCCTCATCCTCCCTATACCATGCTTCTTTTCCCTCAGGATAAGTCTCTGTGGTATCTCCTGAATAACTCGCACAAACACCTGCCATAGAGTCATAGAGTCATAGAGATGTACAGCATGGAAACAGACCCTTCAGTCCAATCCGGCCATGCCAACCAGATATCCCAACCCAATCTAGTCCCACCTGCCAGCACCTGGCCCATATCCCTCCAAACCCTTCCAAATAGTTCTTAGATGTTGCAATTGTACCAGCCTCCACCACTTCCTCTGGCAGTTCATTCCATTCATATACCACCCTCTGTGTGAAAAGAATTGCCCCTTAGGTCTGTTTTATATCTTTCCCCTCTCACCCTAAACCTCTGCTCTCTAGTTCTGGACTCCCTGACCCCAGGGAAAAGACTTTGCCTATTTACCCGATCCATGTCCCTCATGATTTTGTAAACCTCTATACGGTCACCCCTCAGCCTCCAATGCTCCAGGGAAAACAGCTCCATTTTATTCAACCTCTCCCTATAGGTCAAATCCTCCAACCCTGGCAACATCCTTGTAAATCTATTCTGAACCCTTTCAAGTTTCACAACATCCTCCCGATAGAAAGGAGACCAGAATTGCACGCAATATTCCAAAAGTGGCCTAACCGATGTCCCGTACAGCTGCAACATGACCTCCCAACTTTTGTACTCAATACTCTGACCAATAAAAGCAAACATACCAAAAGCCTTCTTCACTATCTATCTACCTGCGACTCCACTTTCAAGGAGCTATGAATCTCACTCCAAGGTTGCAAGGTCTCTTTGTTCAGCAACACTCCTTCGGACCTTACTATTAAGTTTATAAGTCCTGCTAAGATTTGCTTTCCCAAAATGAGCACCTCACATTTATCTGAATTAAACTCCATTTGCCATTTCTCAGCCCATTGGCCCATCTGGTCAAGATCGCGTTGTATTCTGAGGTAACCCTCTTCACTGTCCACTACACCTCCAATTTTGGTGTCATCTGCAAACTTACTAACCAAATCATTTATGTAAATGACAAAAAGTAGAGGACCCAGCACTGATCCTTGTGGCACTACACTGGTCACAGGCCTCCAGTCTGAAAAACAGCTCTCCACCACCACCCTCTGTCTTCTACCTTTGAGCCAGTTCTGTATCCAAATGGTTAGTTCTCCTTGTATTCTGTGAGATCTAACCTTGCTAATCAGTCTCACATGGGGAAACTTGTCGAACACCTGACTGAACTTCATACATAGATCACATCTACTACTCTGCCCTCATCAATCCTCTTTGTTACTTCTTAAAAAAACTCAATCAAGTTTGTGAGACATGATTTCCCACGCACAAAGCCATGTTGACTATCCCTAATTAGTCCTTGCCTTTCCAAATACATGTACATCCTGTCCCTCAGGACTCTCTCCAACAACTTGCCCACCACCGACGTCAGGCTCGCTAGTCTATAGTTCCCTGGCTTGTCCTTACCATCCTTCTTAAACAGTGGCACCACGTGAGCCAACCTCCAATCTTCCGGCACCTTACCTGTGACTATCGATGATACAAATTTCTCAGCAAGAGGCCCAGCAATCACTTCTCTAGCTTCCCACAGAGTTATAGGGTACACCTGATCAGGTCCTGGAGATTTATGCACCTTTATGTGTTTCAAGACATCCAGCACTTCCTCCTCTGTAATATGGACATTTTGCAAGGTGTCACCATCTATTTCCCTAGAGTCTATATCTTCCATATCCATTTCCACGGTAAATACTGATGCAAACTACTCGTTTAGTATCTCCCCCATTTTCTGCGGCTCCACACAAAGGCCCTATTCTCTCCCTAGTTATCTTTTTGTCCTTAATGTATTTGTAAAAACCTTTTGGATTCTCCTTAATTCTATTTGCCAAAGCTATTTCATGTCCCCTTTTTGCCCTCCTGATTTCCCTCTTAAGTAAAGTCCTACTGCATTTATACTCTAAGGATTCACTTGATCTATCCTGTCTATACCTTACATATGCTTCCTTCTTTTTCTTAACCAAACCCTCAATTTCTTTAGTCATCCAGCATTCCCTATACCCACCAGCCTTCCCTTTCACCCTGACAGGAATATTTTTTCTCTGGATTCTCATTATCTCATTTCTGAAGGCATCCCATTTTCCAACCTGTGAACATCTGCCCCCAATCAGCTTTCGAAAGTTCTTGCCTAATACCATCAAAATTGGCCTTTCTCCAATTTAGAAGTTCAACTTTTAGATTTGGTCTATCCTTTTCCATCATTATTTTAAAACTAATAGAATTATGGTTGCTGGCCCCAAAGTGTTCCCCCACTGACACCTCAGTCACCTGCCCTGCCTTATTTCCCAAGAGTAGGTCAAGCTTTGCACCTTCTCTAGTAGGTATATCCATATACTGAATCAGAAAATTTTCTTGTACACACTTAACAAATTTCTCTCCATCTAAACCTTTAACACTATGATAGTCCCAGTTTATTTTTGGAAAGTTAAAATCCCCCACCATAACCACTCTTTTATTCTTACAGATAGCTGAGATCTCCTTACAAGTTTGTTTCTCAATTTCCCTCTGATTATTAGGAGGTCTATAATACAATCCCAATAACATGATCATCCCTTTCTTATTTCTCAGTTCCACCCAAATAACTTCCCTGGATGTATTTCCGGAATATCCTCCCTCAGCACAGCTGTAATGCTATCCCTTATCAAAAACGTCACTCCCCCTCCTCTCCTACCTCCCTTTCTATCCTTCCTGTAGCATTTGTACCCTGGAACATTAAGCTGCCAGTCCTGCCCATCCCTGAGCCATGTTTCTGTAATTGCTATGATATCCCAGTCCCATGTTCCTAACCATGTCCTGAGTTCACCTGCCTTCCCTGTTAGGCCCCTTGCATTGAAATAAATGCAGTTTAATTTATTAGTCCTACCTTGTCCCTGCCTGCCCTGACTGTTTGACTCGCTTCTGTTCTCAACTGCACTAGCCCCAGATTGATCTTTTTCCTCAGTAATTCCCTGGGTCCCCCCCCTCCCCCCCCACCTTACTAGTTTAAATCCTCCCAAGCAGCTCTAGCAAATTTCCCTGCCAGTATATTAATCCCCTTCCAATTTAGGTGCAAACCATCCTTCTTGTATAGGTCACTTCTACCCCAAAAGAGATTCTAATGATCCAAAAATGTGAATCCTTCTCCCATACACCAGCTCCTCAGCCATGTATTCATCTGCTCTATCCTCCTATTCCTGCCCTCACTAGCTCGTAGCACCAAGAGTAATCCAGATATTACTACTCTCGAGGACCTCCTTTTTAAATTCCTGCCTAACTCTCTGTAATCTCCTTTCAGAAGCTCAACCTTTTTCCTTCCTATGTCGTTGATTCCAATGTGGACAATGACCTCTTGCTGGCACCTCTCTCCCGTGAGAATATTCTGCACCCTCTCTGAGACATCCTTGATCCTGGCTAGCTAGATAACATTCTGATTTTTCGCTGCTGGCCACAGAAACATCTGTCTGTACCTTGGACTGGAGAAACCCCTAATACAATTGATCTCTTGGAATCCCTCGTTGCATTAGAGCCAGTCTCAATACCAGAAACTTGGCTGTTCGTGCTATACTCCCCTGAGAATCCATCACCCCTTACATTTTCCAAAACAGCATACCTGTTTGAAATGGGTATAGCCACAAAAGACTCCTACACTAGCTGCCTACCTCTCTTACCCTTCCTGGAGTTAACCCATCTATGTGACTGTATCTGAGACTTTCCCTCCTTCCTATAACTGCCATCCATCACATGCTGTTGCTGTTGCAAATTCCTCATTGCTTCTAACTATCTCTCCAACTGATCCATTCGATCTGATAAGATTCGCAACCAACAGCATTTATGGCAGATATAATCCGCAGTAAACCTTAAACTCTCTTTAAACTCCCACATCTGACAAGAAGCACATATCACTCTACTAAAGGCCATTTTTTCTCCTTCACAATCTACAGACCCAGAAAATATCACCGTCTTATTCCTCTACAAACACTGCCCCAGATTAAATTAATAGTTATGGCTTATATTTTAAGTTTAATCAAGAGACATATCTCTAAAACCACATCATCAAGAAAGAACCCACTCCACTCACTACTGCAGACTTTCTGTAGGCGACAATTAAAACAACAATTCACTTATCTGATTCTGTGCTGTGAACTTCGCCCTACAGTTCCTCCAAGATTAGTTGTGAATTTTACTGTTCGTTAATTTTCCGAGACGCATTCTGATGTCCAGCGATACATGAATTCAAACAGCAAAGGCAGTGTCAGTTTCTTTCTCTCTCTCTCTCCTGCACTGACCTCACCATGTACTTCCTTTGTCTGTTCTTCTCCCTTTTAAAACCGCTGTTGTTTTGACTTTTTCTTCCAAAATTCCAAAATCATGCAACAGCATATTAAACAGTAATTGCTGCTCCTGGAATTCGAGGAAATCACCTCCAACACCTAAAATACATCAAAAAAAGGAGCAGCTGTTACAGCCAGAAATTTTTCCCATTCTCCATCTTGGATTATCCATTGCTTTTCCACTGTCTTTCCTGCTAGGCTCCTCTCCCAGTCATTTCTACCGAGCTCCCCCCGCTAATGGTCTCTGTAGTTGCCTTTATTCAGCTATAATACCTCTTCCCCCTCTCAAATTGCAGTAAATTGATTACTAACTCCTAAGAGCTCCCACACCCTAAGCTCCATTACTAAGTCTACCTCATTGCATAACACTAAATCCAGTCTTGCCTATTCCCCAGTGGGCTCCACCACAAGCTGCTCCAAAAAGCCACTTTGTAGACATTCCACAAATTCTTTTTCTTGCAAACCATTACCAGCCTGATTTTCCCAGTCCACCTGCAGATTGAAATCCCCCATGATACCTGTAACTTTGTCTTTCCGACACATCTTTCCTATCTCCTGGTGTATCTTGCGCCCCAGTTCCTGTCAACTGTTTGGAGGCCCATACATGACTCCAGCTATGTCTTTTTCACCTTTGCAGTTCCTCAATTTGTGGGCGGCACGGTGGCACAGTGGTTAGCACTGCTGCCTCACAGCGCCTGAGACCCGGGTTCAATTCCCGCCTCAGGCGACTGACTGTGTGGAGTTTGCACGTTCTCCCCGTGTCTGCGTGGGTTTCCTCCGGGTGCTCCGGTTTCCTCCCACAGTCCAAAAGATGTGCAGGGTCAGGTGAATTGGCCATGCTAAATTGCCCGTAGTGTTAGGTAAGGGGTAAATGCAGGGGTATGGGTGGGTTTCGCTTCGACGGGTCGGTGTGGACTTGTTGGGCCGAAGGGCCTGTTTCCACACTGTAATGTAATCTAATGTAATCTAATCTAATTCTACCCACACAGATTCCTACTATTGATTTAATTTCATTTCTTACTATTAAAACAACCCCACCCTCGCTGTCTATCTTTTTGGTAGGACGTATATCATTGAATATTCAGCTCCCAATCCTGATCCACTTGCACTCACATCTCTGTGGTGCCCACCAAGTCACACATGCCAATTTTGATCTGCGTTACAAGCTCATTTCCCTGTTCCTTATACTGTGTGCATTCAGACCTTCAGTCCTGGACAAATCTTCTCATTGTCATTCAGTGTGCTTAAAGTTTGACTGCAGAGTACTTTGAATTTGATAAGTTGATAAGGTGGCCCCCTCAAGCTATTCAATGAGATCATGATGAATTGTATTTCTATTCCACAAACATCGATCAACACCTTTCCTTTTAGCACAGTTCCCTAGATAACATTTATCAATCTCAACTTTGAAATGATTAATCGAAAGAGCAGCTACAGCATTTTTTGTGGAACAGAGTAGCACAGTTCTATCATCCCTTGTTTGAAGAAATGCATCTGAGCTTTTCTCCTTTGTAAACAAGAATAAGGATTTTAAAATCAAAAGGTAGCTGGACAAGGTGCCACAGTAGGTCAGGGTGAACCGGCGTATCTCGTAAACAGGACGTGATGCAAGTTAAGACACAGGCGACAGAGTGTTTTGGATTATTTTAAGGGTAGAATGTGAGGGGCCAGCTGGAAATATTTGAAATATTGACATCCAGAGGACATAAAAGGGTTCTGGCTGCATATGAACTGATAGAAAGATGCAGCAGGGGTCATGTTATGAGGTTGGACATAGGAAATCATAATGATGATCTAAGTATGGTATCAACTATGATGCTAAATTTATAAACAGATTAGTTTAATCTTGGACTGTTACCACGGAGAGAGAGAGATAACGTTGGTAGCTAATTTGAAACAGGGACCAAACACTGGCTCCAGTCTTCTCAATACTTAATTAGAGATAGGGTTCTGCCCATTCAGTACTGAATACTGGATAGTTTAGCGTCAGTGGAGGAATCAAGGGAAGTAATGGTGATAGACAGTTTGGTGCTGTCAGTATGCAAATAGAAAACTAATGCAGTGCCTCCAGGTAATGGCAAGGGGCAGCGTGTAAATGAGAAATAAAAGGGGAGGGAGTTCAAGACTGATCCTTGGGGGACACCAGAGGTACCAGTCTGAGTAGGAAGAGAGCCCATTGCAAATGATACTTTGGCTATGATTAGATAGTTCAGAATGGGACCAGTTAGGATTAGTCCCATTCGGATGGAAGAGAGTCAGGGATCATGGTGCAGTCAATAATTCAAAAGCAACAGATAGATTGTGAATGCTGTGGACAGTTAGTTTTAGGTTTAGAAATTAGGGTCAAGAGGTACAGTTAGGGAATGAGGATTGATGTTAGGGTTAGACTTGGGTTTGAATTTGTGGTTAGGGTTAAAGTTACGCAGTGTGAGTAAATCAACTCAGCAAAAGTGAGGACTGCAGATGCTGGAAATCAGAGTCTAGATTAGAGTGTTGCTGGAAAAGCACAGCAGGTCAGGCAGCATCCTGATGAAGGGCTTTTGCCCAAAACGTCGATTTTCAGCTCCTTGGATGCTGACCTGCTGTGCTTTTCCAGTACCACTCTAATCTAGCCCCAGTGTGAGTAAATGTTAAGGGTATTGTAACATGAAAAGAAACACATCGAGAGATCATTGACACACCATTTTAACAAGCCTTTAGATCTTACGTCAAGTGGTTTCCAACCTGTTCTCGTGCTTTTAGGAGGTGATGCCAATGGCAGTTAGAAAACAGTTGTGTCTCAGATTACTGCTACTGCTACTGGAACTGGTCAAGAACTCCTAATGGCCACCAGTCCCTCTTGCAAGTTTCAAGAGGTCAATCTGCCCTCTTAGCAGATTGGGTGCTTTCACCTTCCCACTCATCCCTCATGCTCTCCTTCCCCCAGGCCCTCAACACATGCGTGCGCACACACACATAACCCCAACCCCTCCACAGACCTTGGGAAAATCCTCAGAATGTAGACAATAAAAGAGCATGCCGCCCAATGGCATCATTTCTTCTTATCATTCTTCTTCCAATCCAAAATTTCAGCCCACTAAGGTTAGCAGTGGCACTAAGCAATGTGATAATCTAGTGTGAGTTGCTGTTTCCTTCATGAATCAAGATATTTCTAAAATAATGTGATTAGAGGTGTTACGAGACATCTCTGAACTATGCGGGACTTGAAGCTCAGAGGTAAGGTCGTTACCTTGATGGGCGGCACTGTGGCACAGTGGTTAGCACTGCTGCCTCACAGCTCCAGAGACCTGGGTTCAATTCCCTACTGCGGGCAACTGTCTGTGTGGAGTTTGCACATTTTCCCCATGCCTGCGTGGGTTTCCTCTGGGTGCTCCGGTTTCCTCCCACAGTCCAAAGATGTGCAGGTTAGGTGAATTGGCCATGCTAAATTGCCCGTAGCCTTAGGCGAAGGGGTAAATATAGGGGAATGGGTCTGGTTGGGGTGGACTTGTTAGGCCGAAGGGCCTGTTTCCACGCTGTAAGTGATCTAATCTACCGTAAGAGCCCTGTATAACTAGTACATGCTTATGTTGAAATGGAATTTTAAAAAAGTCATTAACAAGATGTGGGCGTCACTGGCAGGCTAGCATTTGTTGTCATATTTTGATTTGCTCTTTAACTGTGTACCTGCATGGCCATTTCAATTATGAATCAACCACATTGCTGTGGGTCTGGAGTCACATGTCAGCCAGACCAGGAAAGGGCAACACATTTCAAAAAAAAAGAACAAAGAAAATTAACAGCCCAGGAACAGGCCCTTCAGCCCTCAAGCCTGAGCCAATCTAAATCCACGGTCTAAACCTGTCGCCCAATTCTTAGGCATCTGTATCCCTCTGCTCCCCACCTATTAATGCTTCTGTCCAGATGCATCTTAAATGAATCTACCGTGCCTATCTCTACTACCTCTGCTGGCAACGCGTTCCAGGCACCTACCACCCTCTGTGTAAAGTACTTGCCACGTGTATCCCCTTTAAACTTTTCACCTCTCACCTTGAAAGCATGACCACTAGTTATTGAATGCTTCACCCTGGGAAAAAGCCTCCCTCTATCCACTCTGTCTATACCCTTCATGATTTTGTAAATCTCAATCAGGTCCCCCCTCAATCTCCTTTTTTCTAGTGAAAATAAACCTAACCTACTCAACCTCTCTTCATAGCTAGCACCTTCCATACCAGGCAACATCCTCGTAAACCTTCCCTGCACCCTCTCCAAAGTGCCCACATCCTTTTGGTAATGTGGCGACCAGAACTGTACACAGTATTCTAAATGTGACCGAACCTATGTCGTGTACAATTTTAACATGACCTGCCTGCTTTTATACTCTTATACTTATATTTCCTTCCCTACATTATGCTAGATGGGTTTTTACCACAATTAACAATGGTTTCATGGTCATCATAAACTTTTAATTGAAGATTTACAAACACAGTGTGACTTCTTGAAAAACAGAGTATGCCACTTCTTGGGACCAATAAAAAAGATTATTGTTCTCAAATGGTACATTATTGAATCATTGCCTTTTGTAATTTGATAAAGATCATCAGCAAGAAAAATAAACCTTTAGCCTTCCAGATGAACACCCAGACTCTGTGTCTCCCCATAGGAATCAGTGCAAACATTCCAGCTACAGGGCTAATCCGAGGAGGGTAATTGGGGCCTGAGTGATGTGGGCTGTGGCAAGACAAATGTGGGGTTGTTCACCATCTGTCTTGATTAACCCTGCCCTTATGGGACTGTTTTCTTCCTTGAGTGAGACAGAGGCAGGTGTCAAGGGAGAAGAAAGTGGGTGGCACAGCTATTACTGTTGGTGCAGGTGGGAAGGTTTCCTGACTGAGTGAGTAGGCAGCAATGAGAGCAGACAGGGTTAGTGCTGCTGGGGGTTGAGGTAGATGAGATCAATGAGGGAAGATGGGGCAGACAGTAGTGAGAGTAGTAGGGCATGAGCCTTGGTGAGAGGTGGGCACAGTAGCTGAGGTCGAGGGAGTGTGAGGCATCAGAGAAGGTGGTGGCACTTACACTAACAGAGAGGAGAAGGTCATTGGGCATTCTTCCAGATGGCTAAGACAATACTCACCCAAGTGGCAACCATGCACCAGGCTGGCATGGCCCAGTCTCATGGCTTCATCTGCTGGTCCTGGGGGAAGAGGATGTCCCGTCTGTACACCATCTGGGTCCCTGTCGGCAAAGCAGGGGTAGTGTGCCAAATTTCCTTTGTCTGCTATATTCAGGTCAAATGTTGAGAACTGTGCAGGTTGGCTTCACACTGGCAGCGTTTGTTCAGATGGGGTCGGTGCCCAGGATGCCAGGCTATTCTGGGTTATCCTGGTAATGGTGAGTTATTCCAGGAATGGCACATGGTAAGATGGGACTAGAATCAGGTGAGGAGCGGATATAGGGACATCGGTGGGTCATTAATGAGGCGCGTTCCTTAAGATATGGCAAGAAAGCTTGCCTTGCAGTGAAGAACCCTCCAAAAACTCTTGACACAACTATCACTCACCCAAAAATAAACAGTAAGATTCTGTCTGTGATTTCTCCCAAGAAGTGGTTTGATTTCTGTGACAGATTAAAATCTGAAGTTAAGTTGAGCAAAGCGTACACATTGGATAAGAGTAGCCAAATACAAAGACAGAATTGTTGGTAAAACTATATAGAATGAGGCCAGAATATTGTGAATATTCATCAATTAATCAGTACTGAGTCAGGGCTGACACAGGTCATGGAAAAATCTAACTTGTCACCGAGTGACCTGTTTTACAATTCATCTGCAGAATTAATTAAGACATGGTGATACAGAACCTACTTGTTTCAGATTTAGTAATTGGTTTAATCCAGGAACCAATCATAATGCAAACATAATGAAAGTATGACAACATGATGAGAGACATGTAGACCACATCCACTGCACTACCCTCAAGCCACCTTCTCACTTCCTCAAAGGCCTAGCCTTCCCTTAAAGCCATGCTAACTGTCCCTGATTACTCCATGCCTTTGTCAGTGACAGTTTTGCTGATCTCTCAGGATTGATTCTAACAAATTTGCCCACCACTGAAGTCAGACTAATTGGCCTATAATTGTTTGACATTTTCTTTGTACTCTTTTTGACACAATGGAGCCACATTTGCATTCCTTCAGTCCTCTAGCACTTCATTTGTGTCTAGAGAAGATTGGAAACTAATCCTCAGAGCATCTGCTACTTCCTCCCTGACCTCCTTCAACATTTAGGAGCGGAACAGTGGCTCAGTGGTTAGCATAGCTGCCTCACCAGGGACCTGGGTTCAATCCCAGCCTCAGGTGACTGTGTGGCGTTTGCACATTCTCCCTGTGTCTGCGTGGGTTTATTCCCCGTGCTCAGTTTCCTCCCACAATCCAAAGATGTGAAGGCCAGGTAAATTGTCCATAGTGATAGATGCATTAGTTAGGGGAACTCACCTGACCTGCACATCTTTGGACTGTGGGAGAAAACCAGAGCACCCGGTTTGGGTTTCAGCTTAGTCAATTTCTCTTCTGCGATGTCGCTGTGTTAATAAGCTATTTGTTAATTTCACTTCGAACTGGGTTTTGTGATCTCTGCTTTATTGGGCTAATTTCTCCGAAAACATCTCTCAAGTTTCTAATTGAGTTTAGTTTTGGTATAATGGGAAAATGATTAATTTGCATTGAACACACCATATTAAAGCAAATCATGAATTGGCACATGGCTCCACGGATGTCAATGTCCTGATTCATCAAAGAGTGGTGGGTGTCTGGAATTTGCTGTCTGAATTAGTGGTCGCAGAGACCCTAATCTTTCTAAACACACACTAAAAAAGAAGGGCCGACATGACACTATTTGTTAAAGTTCTCTTGAGAATGTAACTTTTGAAAAAAGTTTTGTGATTTACATATGAAAGAACCGAAACCAACATGGTCATTCTAAAAGATGAGAGATTTAACAAACAATCCAGGTCTTTGTCAATATGTAATTTCAGTTACACCGCACTGTAAACTTTTGCTGTAAACTCTGTGTCTTACAACTTACTCTCCACAATCACCTGATGAAGGAGTAGCACTCCAAAAGCTAGTGCTTCCAAATAAACCTATTGCACCATAACCTGATGTTGTGTGATTTTTTAACTTTGTCCATCCCAGTCCAACACTGGCATCGCAGGTGGCACAGTGGCTCAGTGGTTAGCACTACTGCCTCACAGTACCAGGTTCGATTCCAGCCTCAGCGACTGCCTGTATGGACTTTGCACATTCTCCCTATGTCTGTGTGGGTTTCCTCTGGGTGCTCTGGTTTTCTCCCACAGTCCAAAGATGTGCAGGTCAGGTGAATTGGCCATGCTAAATTGCCCATAGGGTTAGGTGCATTAGTCAGAGGGGTCTGGGTGGGTTACTCTTCAGAGGGTCGGTGTGAACTGGTTGGGCCGAAGGGCCTGTTCCCTCACTGTAGAGAATCTAATCTCCAAATCATGACTAAAAAAGAAGTACCTGGATCTGCACCTGAAGCAGGATTATCTGCTGTGTGCAGGAAGATGGGATTAGAAAAGGCATCTGGATATCTTCAGGTCAAATGCCCTCCTTCTGTGCTGTATCATTTGTATGGTTCTATGTGGCTCCATTTAATCCCGGAACCACTATCACAATACATTGGGCTCATTAATGAGCCTGACTGATAGCTCAACAACAGCAGCCAGGAATCCCACAGCAGCACCTTCCGTCTGTTGGCTTAATTGGGAAGGGGAAGAGTTTCTCCCATTGACAAAGGCCTCTCCCTATGATTTAAGTGAATATGGCCACTATGTTTCCTGCTGTAATGGACTGCAACCTAATCTAACCCAGGCTGCCATTTCAGGTGGATGGTCTTACATTAATGTAACAAGGTTTAAATAAGTGAAAGACAGAAGGACTGAGAAAAGAACAAAAGAGACAGTCAGTGAAAGGTTGGAAGGCAGGAGAGAATGAAATGTTTAGCAAGCGCCAATATTTGAGGCACCCCATTGCTGGAAATAGTGGAACATGAAATGAAATGGGGAACAAAGAACAAGGAATTAAATTATGTGAGGAAAAATAGTCTCATAGATGTTTTGGGCTGAATGGCCCATATGTATGCTACAAGAATAAATTTCCATCCTTTAATGAATCAGGACATTGACATCCATGGAGCCATGTGCCAATTCACGATTTGCTTTAATATGATGTGTTCCATGTAAATTAATTATTTTCCCATCATACCAAAACTGAAACTCAATTTGAAATTTGAGAGATGTTAAATGCTAGTTTCTACAACATTATTAATGCTAATCCAAAGTTACAGAGTACAGAAATATCACAGAAACTCAATTTAATGCAAGGTACCTGTGCTTACTGGGTGGAAGGAGTGATCCAATTATTCTATACCTATTACAATCATTGGGATTTCTGTGTCTGGGATATTACTGAATAATTCAGTTACAAACTGCTTATTACTTCCCTCAATGTGTCATGCTGCAAGTGGCCCCAAAAACATGGAGATTAAGACCTTCGTACCATCAGGTCACACACACGATGATAGTGATACCATGAGTATGTCTCTTAAAGGCATAATCCATACAAACTGTGAGATACAGCATGACCTGCTGTCTATTTCCTATATTTTCTGTTTTTATCTGAGATTTCCAGCATCTGGAATAGTTTGCCTTGTAGGGTTTGATTACTTTGCTAAGTTGGACATTCTCACAATTGAGAACATTTCACAAAACTTGCTGCCTTTATCACCTTTCTGCTGCTTCTCTGCTGTTAGAAAGAAAGAATCTAACAATTGCCCCATGACTTTCAATTATGTTACCATCACTGAATCCCCTACTATCAACATTCTTGGGATTAACATTGATCGGAAACCCAACTAGAATCGTCATATAAAACATAGTGGCTACAAGTGCAGGTTAGAGGCCAGGAACACTGTGGCAAGTAACTCACCCCCTGGCTCTCCAAATCCTTTCCATCATCTGCATGGCACAAGTCAGGAGTGTGATGGAACACTCCCTACTTGCCTGGATGGATGCACCTCCAATAACATTCAAGAAGCTTGACACCATCCAGGACAAGAGTGTTGTGCTGGAAAAGCACAGCCAGTCAGGCAGCATCTGAGGAGCAGGAGAATTGATGTTTTGGACATAAGCCCTTCATCAGGAAACTGATGCAGTCCTCACTTTCTCCTACCATCCAAGACAAAGCTACCCACTTAATTGGCACCACATCTGCAAGAATCCACTCCCTCTAGTACCAACACTTAGTTGCTGCAGTGTGTACTATCTACAAGATCCATTGCATAAATTCACCAAACATCTTAGCCAGCACCTCCCATGACCACTTCCATCTAGAAGGACAAGGGCAGCAAAGACATGGAACTATCACTACCTGCAAGTTACCCTCCAAGCCACTCTCCATCCTGAATGGTGAAACATTGGGCAGCACGATGGCTCAGTGGTTAGCACTGCTGCCTCACAGCACCAGGGTCCTGGGTTCAATTCCCACCTGTCTGTTTGGAGTTTGCACATTCTCCCCGTGTCTGCATGGGTTTCCTCCAGGTGCTCCGGTTTCCTCCCACAATCCAAAGATGTGCAGGCCAGGTGAATTGGCCATGCTAAATTTCCCACAGTGTTAGGTGTGTTAGTCAGGAGTAAATATAGGGTAGGGGAATGGGTTTGGGTGGGTTTCTCTTTGAAGGGGTGGTGTTTCCACACTGTAGACAATCTAATCTAATCATATCACCGTTCCTGCACTGTGACTGTATTAAAATCCTGGAATTCCTTCCCTAATAGCATTATGGGTCTACCACATAGACTACAGCAATTCGAGAAGACAGCTCACCACCCTCATCTCAAGGGCAACAAGGGATGGGCATTAAATGCTGGCCAGCCAGCGACACCCACATCCCACTGGTGAATCAATAAAAGAAATCAGTAGGACTCAGCACTCATTTTCCTTCAGTAAGAAAGAGTGAACCTTTCTATTGTTTGTGTATGTGCAGCCATGAGCTCCCATTATGGAATTAACCCTACCTCTGGGATTCCAAATTCAGTCCATGAAATGCTCTGGTGGACCAAAGTCTGACTCCTGTGTTTATGTGGGGAGGACCCCAGGAGTAGGGACAAAAGGCTAGCTTTCAACTTTTGTGGAACATTAAGGAGAAAAGGTTTTACTGAGGTGTCTTCTTTCCCCGGTTCTGTAAAACAAAATCTTTAAACTTTATACAGAAGACAAAAAATACTCCCAGATACGTGCACAATTGTTGGTGGAGGAGGTCTTAGCTTTGATTGATTAGATGTGATGTGTGCCTTGCATATTTGAACAGCTCATTAGTAGATGACTCACCACAAGCCTTGTGTATGAAAACAAAATATTTTAACAGCATTGACAGACAGAATCCTAATCAAGGGAGAGGCAGTGTAACTAACAAAGAGGAAATGCACCTTAATCCCATTCAGACCATAAATGGCAAGATATGCTTTTTTCCTAAGAATTCATGCGTACACTAAAGATAACGTTATTAAAGAAGCTATTTAAAAAAAAACCTTTACCAGACTTGTTCACAGGATTATAAATTCACTTGGTGAATTGTTCACTTTTGACGAGGGATTACGCCTATTGGCTAAGACTGGAGATTGCAATAATGGAAAATTCCACCTCTTTATTAACGGATTTATGCGTACAATCAACCTTTTTTTAAATTCCCAGTCAACAGAATTTGTCTACGAATACACTGGTGGGGTTTTAATGGTTGCCTGCTGGCTGAAAGTTTAGCAGTGTGAGAAGAAAGTTGGGTGGTTGGAGGGGTTGGCATGTAAAATAGGAAAGACAGCTACCCCTCAGCCTTCTGCACCCCTCTGTGTCATCTGCTATAGTGCAGTCCTTTGGCCTATCAAGGCCTTTAACTGGCCAATTCAAGGCAAGTTAAGAGTCCAATTCCACCCCCACTGTCTTCATAGAGAAAAGAGAGCACTTTTTTCATCATCTGAGGGCTGGTCAGAAGGTGTGAGCACCACCTTTGGGTGAGAGTGTTCTCTGTGCATAGGGGTAAACCCTTAGGATGTTTGTCCCTCTACGCATTCCCCATACCCCCACCTCAAACACGATTGCCCCCGGTCCCACTAGAATCCCTGATCCCCCACTGCCCAAAAAGCCCCGACTTAACCTTAGTCCACAATGCAATACCCCTTTCCTATAATCCCAGCAAATAGCCACTACTTGGCCTCTGGCATTGTTGGAACTACTTGGCCAAGCTAGGAGCAATCAGACACATCCAGCCCATTCTGAAGAAGAGATAGTTCAGACTCAAACCGTTAACTCTGTTTCTCCCTGTCTCTGTGGATGCTACCAGGCCTGCTAATTTTCTCAAGGATTCTCAGTGTTTGTTCCATTAAATTTCAAATGTGGCTTGCATCCTCAGTAATGCATGGGTACAGTTCACCAAAGTTTCGACCTTCATTTCAACTTAGGACATTTTGTTTACGTTATACTTTTATTGTCCTCATTGTTTTTGGAAAGAGAGCAGTTATGATTTTCGTCTCGCAGTCCTTGAATGCATTCCCAGCTGCTGCACAGACACACATTGCCAGCGAAATATTAGAGAAGACCCACTGAGTTGTCAAAAATGTTTGAATTGGCCGTGCTCTATTTTCTTACAATGTTCCATGAAAAACATCATGAAAACATCTGTTTTCTTATTCTATTAAGCACTTGTGATGAAGGTTTATAATATATTATTACTGGCGGTTAAGTTTGGATGAATTGAATAGGGATCTGAGAGACACAGGCTTGGGTGGGATTTGTGGCCAAATCATTATGGAAGTCTGGGGGCGGGGGCGGTATCTCAAGATCAGGAGCATTTTGCTCCCTATTTTATGAATTTGACCAGAGATGTGGAAAGTTTCTCACTAGGCAGTGGCAATTGCAGATGAAAGTGGGGAATTATTGCTTATTATTCAAACTCACTTCATTAACGTTCAGATTCCTATCTTACCAAATGTGCAAAACATACTAGACTTTGCAATAACTTGGCTTGCAAATCAGAGGGTATCTGGTGAATTCAGCTCACTCCTGCTCTGAAAGGCCTCCAATATTGGACGCTTGACACCAACATCTCAGGGCATGCTCCATGGGCACCAGCCGCATGTACCCCATGTTCACTGGCATTGGCACCTCATATGGGTCAGACTCTTAAAACCCTAACGGTACATCTCTAATCCACTTACAGATCAATCAGCACTTCAATGCTGCACTGGCAAAGGTCATTGTAATGTTGTTGCAAGGACACCGTGCTCAGGGACATGTACCCAGCTTCTAGACTGGACCAGGCTGCACCTCCAGGGTCTTCCTCTCATTGTCATATCTCACTCTCACTCTGAGCTGACCTGGATGCCTACAGCATCCATGCTTTGATTGCCTTGTCTTGTCTTTGTGAGTTTTACTCCCTCAACCAAGCCACCAGGCTGGATCACTTCTGTCTTGCCTTGCTGTTCAGCATAGACTGAAAGGCAGAGCTTTGCTATGGCTGTCGGCACCCCTTAGGCACCTTGTGCATGACCACAGTCTGAATGCCATCCATGGTAAAGGGGTGAGGAGCCAAATGTTGGGCAGCCCACCACCTGTCCTGATTCTTCCTGCCCTAGTGGGTGCCACATGCTGATTACTTTTAGTACAATTGAGAGGTGTCTTGAGTGAATGAGTAGGCAGCAGTGAAGGCATGCAGAGTTAGTGCTATTGAGGGTTGGAGTAGATAACAGCAAATGAGGAAAGATGTTACAGTCTCTCTTATGTGAGAGCAGTAGAGCATGAGCCTTGGTGTGAGGTGACTTCAGTAGCAGTGCTGGAGTGTGTATGAGGTATCAGAGAGAAGCTGATGGCACTTGTGCTGTGGAGTGGACAGGATATTGATGCCCTCTTCCTACGGCGCTGGGCATCCTTCCACACGGCTGAGGGCTTTAACCTGGGTGACGCAACTTCAGACCAAGCTGGCCTAGTCTGGTATCTTGGACTTCTCTGCTGGTCCTGGGAGAAGATGAGGCCCTGCCAGTGCACAACACTGTCCAGCAGGACCTCTAAGTCCCCGACTGCAAAGTGGGCTGCTGATTTCCCCCTGTCTGCCATGTCCAGGGCGCATGTTGAGAGTTGTGCAGAGCAGCTTCAGCCTGCCAGTGCTTGTCTGAACTCACAGTGGGATTTTAAACACTGCACTGATGCAGGGATGTGAGTTAATTCTGAGATTTCCCAGCAATGGTGAGCTGTTTTGGGAATGGTGTAGATTATGATGGGGCTGGAATTGAGTGACAGAAGGTAGTTAATGTGCTGTTTGGTAAAATATGGTGAGAAAACACACTAGGGCTCTTGTAGAAAATCTCTCAAAACTTGAGACAATATGCATGTAGCCAAAAAAGTAAGGTTCAGCCCTTGATTTCAAGATGAGAGGTAATGGTTGTCTGTTTTATTTTTGTATTGTGAAGGTTTAGTCTGCTTTTGCTTAAATTGTCAGAAAGTCATTCGGAACAGTGAGCTAAAGACAACATTTTCATGAAATCATGTGACTTAAGATACTAACTCAACAAGTTACCGAGTGAGATAGTTGTTATTGTTGACTTGAGCATTTATGACCTGCAGAGCTGGGTGGCCAGAGGCCAAATGCAGGGGTCAGTTCAGAAGCAAGCATCCATCCAGCAGTTGTGTGATGTGTAGCAGTTTAACAATTGTTGAAGTCTTAAGTTTATTTCTTTAGTGTTCAGTGAGAGAAGTCAATGTATGAGTCTGGGCTGGTTGCATGACTTGAGGAAAGACAATAACAGGGCAAATCACATCTGGTGAATCAGCAGAAAGCCACCGAAATAAAATACTTACTTTCTCAATTCAATAAGAAATTTCAAAGTGCAGATAGAATGATTCTTCACTGGGATTCAGTGGCTGTATAGGATATTGCTGGAGAAAACAGGCTTGAGTCTTCCCTCTTTGTGTTTGTAATAATGTATTTTCAATTTATCTTGTTTAGCTTTTTTTCTTTTCTGTTGTGTAACAAACTTGTGTTCATTTGTTAAAAGTACATTGGCAGCCTCAGGCAAAGTCACTCAATGGCTGACCACCATGGTTATCTAACTAAGAAATAAAATTTAAGTCAGGTTTAACTCTGAAATCTGACTTGTCCAGTATTACCATCAGCTAGGATCATAACACAATGTACAATTCAGGCAAAAACACATGCTTTAAAAAATGGCAAAGAAGTAGTTAAAGAGAGTTACCAGCAATCACTTTTTAAATAGAATGCATTGTATGGTCTGCAATCTTGAAAACAATCACCAAAAGCATTAACATGTAGGAAGGTATTTGTATAAGATACGATATCGCACAGTGACTCGACAGAATTTGAGACAGCTTTTTGGAACTTAGTAAAGGGTTCTATTGTTTGAGGAGTCATTAACAGAAGAATGCAAAGGGCTAGATTCTTATTTCTCAAATCAATATTACCAAAACCAGGGTTAAAAGGAAAGTATGGACTGGATTTTTTTTTAGATCAGGTACCCTGCAGTATGGAAACAGGCCCTTCAGCCCAACAATCCACACCAACCCTCCAAAGAGCAACTAACTGAGACCCATTCCCCCACCCTATATTTACCCCTGACTAATGCACCTAATGCTGTGGACAATTTAGCACGTCCAATTCACCTGGCCTGCACATCTTTGGACTGTGGGAGGAAACTGGAGCGCTCAGAGAAAGCCCACGCAGCCATGGGGAGAATGTGCAAACAGACAGTCACCCAAGGTGGGAATTGAACCCAGGTTCCTGGCACTGTGAGGCAGCAGTGCTAACCACTGAGCCACCATGCCACTCACTGTACATGGTACAGGTCACAGAAATTAATCTTCTGTGGCATTTTAGTTTAACACTCGAAGATATGACATTAGTAACTGTAAATGATATCAGGTTCAGTCTGTGATGTTTACAGAGTAGAAGCCTTGTTCTGAAATATATATTTTTATTACCGTGACAAAGAAAACTGCATTCTAAGTAAAAAAGGTTAATACAGGGAGGTTAATGTTGAATGTCTTGTTACAGGTTCTAAGGTGATCAGTCATTCTCCTGTCTTCACTTGAACATTCCATTCCTGTTCTTGAGGACCATGATTAAGAGACCTCCCACTTAGTGTAACTTGAGAGCAACTTCTTACATTTTAGTGTTGCACACCTTGAGGCGAGATTCTTTCTAAGGGGAGATGAAATGCCAATGAGCAGGGATTATTGCTAGTTAACAGTTTAATTAACAATGAATCATGCCTTATTAGTATGCAGCTTCCTATCCTACCTCCTGCCAAGAGGAAGTTGGATGTCAACATGGAAGTCGGAGTAGGTAATGTCAGCTCCACCTGCTGTTCCAGATGGCCATATTGGATGCCCAGCAACCACACCTCAGAGACAGGAGCAACATGAATCCCACATTCACAGACACTGATGTTGGACACCTACCAGTCTTTCAGGATCCACATGGTACCTTTGGGTGCACTGGCAACTAACTTTTAAATGCTATTGCAAGGAGACTTCATGCATAGGGGGACACATCCAGTTTATGGATTAGACCAGGTTACATTCACGGCTACTTGCTCATTCTCTTCACTTGCGCTCACTCACTCACCTTGAGCCAACTGGATGATCAGAGAATCTCTGTTCTGCCTTGCTTTGCTTTCCCTTTTGGTGTTTTACCCCCTCTGCCCCCTTTTTAACTCACACCGCCCCCAACTCCATCTCCTGCAGCTGGATCTAACAGCCTCACATTATTTCTCTCTTGCTTTGCTATTTGTTGCACTCAGAAAACCAAGACGTTTGTCATGGCTGGCAGCAAGTCACAGTCACAGACATTAGATTAGATTAGATTACTTTACAGTGTGGAAACAGGCCCTTCGGCCCAACAAGTCCACACCGACCCGCCGAAGCGTAACCCACCCATACCCCTACATTTACCCCTTACCTTACACTACGGGCAATTTAGCATGGCCAATTCACCTGACCTGCACATCTTTGGACTGTGGGAGGAAACCGGAGCACCCGGAGGAAACCCACGCAGACACGGGGAGAACGTGCAAACTCCACACAGTCAGTCGCCTGAGGCGGGAAATGAACCCGGGTCTCTGGCGCTGCGAGGCAGCAGTGCTAACCACTGTGCCACCGTGCCGCCCATAACAGACTCTTGGGTCCAACTTGTCCATGCTGACCAGACATTCTAAATCATCTAGTCCTATTTGGCCCCTATCTCTCTAAACCCTTCCTATTCATATACCCATCCAGATACATTTTAAATGCTGTAATTGTACCAGCCTTCACCACTTCCTCTGGCAGCTCAATCTATACAAGCACCACCCTCTGCATGAAAAAGTTTCCCCTTAGGTCCCTTTTAAATCTTCCCCCTCTCACTCTAAACCTATGCCCTCTAATTTTAGTCTCCACTAATCAAGTCTAGAGAGAGAGCCTTCAGTCATGGGGTCCTAGTACAGGTAAAGATTAGAGTGGTGCTGGAAAAGCACAGCAGGTCAGGCAGCCTCCAAGGAGCAGGAAAATTGATGTTTCGGGCAAAAACCCTTCATCAGGAATTGTAGAGAGAGGAAGAGAGCGTCTTCAAGATGGGCATCCTTGGAAGACGATTCGCAGTAAATTCATCAGGCCCACCTGATGGGAGGTGCATGCAATTTCAGAGAATGCTAGTATGAGTAGCAGAGAGAAGGTGGTGACATTTACCCTGGCCAAGTGGTTGTACATTGACCTTCATCCTTTACTGCTGGACATTAATGACTGTGCAATGACCCAGGTAGCAACCTTGGAACACACTGACAGGGTCTGATGTCATGGCACACACTGCCAGTGTGGGGGAAGAGGGTATCCTTACTTTGTGCCACACCATCCAGCACTACCATGTACAGGGCAAATGCAGCTCCAGATCGACCGCATTTGCCCTTGTGCTCAGCAACCTTCTAAAGATGGAGCAGGTGCCAGGGATAGGCTATTCGTGGATATCCTGGCAGACGTGAGCTCTTCTTGAGATAATAAAATCCTGCTAGCATCAGACCAGAGGGATCCCATCAGGCTGTGGCATGTTGGAGACAATACAGCGAGAAATCTCACCAGAAGTCATGGACGGACACCTCCTCTGAAACTCAATGAAATTGATCTTTAGCCAAAACATAGTAATATTCAACTTGGTATTGTTTATCAATCCATATCTTTGTGGAGCATGATTTTCTTTAGAAGATTTTCTTTCCACCATTTTCTCTGGAAGAAGGTGAGAGAGATAGACAGATTTAGGAAGGGAATTCGAGTTTAGGGCCCTGGCAGCTGAAGGCATGACCACTAACAGTGGACTGATTCAAACTGCAAATGATTTAGAGACCAAAGTTTGAGGAATATAGGTATCAACCTTGTCAAATAATCGTACATGCAAGTTGCTTCAGATTTAATATGTGTACGTGTATGTATTTCATTATCATCACACATGGCCTCACAGGGACATCATCCTTAGGATTTCAGGTTTCTCAAAAATTAAAAGTCTGGGGACATTGGAATATCTTTGCTTTTCTCTTTGATTGATTTATTGTTGTCATATGTACTGAGATACAGAGACAAGTGTTGTTTTGCTTGATATAGAGGCAGATCGTACCATCCCAGGACCCTGACACTTTCAGCCATCTCCACCTCAGCATCATTGATACAGACAGGGGTGTGCCCTCCACTCCACTCCTGACGTCAATGGCCAGCTCCTTCGTTTTGCTGATATTGATGACGAGATTGTTGTATTTATTCCATGCTGCAGAGTACTCAATCTCTTTCCTGTATTCTGTCTAGTCGTAATTTGAGATCTGATCTACAGCAATGGTCTCATCGTGTTATTGTTTAAAATTTTGGTGATGCCTGGGAATCATTACTAAACCAGAAAGTGCAAACTTCTTTCCAGTAACATCAGTAGATAGAGTCAGAATTTACTGGTACATTTGGGTTTATTAGTTTATTTCATAAATGCACTATTGTGATAGATAATAGGGCTTAGATAATGATCCTATTAAGTACTGTGATGATGTCTACATCACTCACATTTCAGTGACTAATGCAATCTAATCCATGGCTAAGTACATCAAGGAAATACTTACTGTTGGACATTTGTAAGCATTGATGGTCTACACTCTATTTATAGGGACAAGACTGAATATTGTTTTTTTTCAAAAGAATGGATTTTCTGCACCAAAAATCAAAAGTAATTTGCAAATGGTATTAGCTAGCTTCCTGAGCCTGGCAAAACTGCACTTTAGAAATGAGATGACTGCTTTTCACTTGTTACATTACTGAGCTCAGATAAACGTTTCTTTTGCACTTCAAATAGCTGTTATTTAGCTTATCACAATCAACAGATCAATACAAAACATCTTTAAAAGTTAAAGAATTCTCTGAACAGCTGCATTTATTACTTCCACATTAAGCGAGTTCTCATTGTACAGACAATTTTATTGCCTGCACTTTGATGATAGTTTGGCTTTTGAAATATGCCAAGTTAAATTCAGCACCGATGCAATTGTATCAGAAGGGGGTTGTAAGAGATTGAAATATGAAGAATGGGATGCCAGAGTAACAGAAATTTAAATTGAAACATTGGAATTCTTCTCATTGAAGCAGAAGGGAATCTAAAGGAGATTTTCCAGAGTAAAAGTAAAAGATTGTTTCATTGTTTAAAAAATCAGTAAGAAGGGAATTTTAATGAGAGGGATTATCACTCAGGTTTCAGACAAATTACTCAAACTTGCTAGCCTTTGGTTTTGAGCAAGGATTGTCTCCTTATTTAAAAGATTAGTGTTTAAAGAGTAAGCATTTGTAGAGAAGGAATGCGAAAAAAGGGTGAAATTAAAAGCAAGGAGTAGTTGAAAAGCTAGCATTGTCACTGCTTCAATCGCTTCTTTCTATACTGCAAATTCCGTGGGGCTGTTTTAACTGGCAACAGGTTTCCAGTGGGAAACCACTAGTTTCATAAGACGTAGGAGCAGGGAGTAGACCATTTGGCTAAAATTCAACCACACCTTCAGCCAGCTAGGTTTATGTATTCTTCCAAAGGATGTGGGTGTCCCTGGCAAGGCCAGCATTTGTTGCCCATTTATTTATGAACTGAGTGGATAGCTAAGTCATCAGAAGAGAGTTAATAGTCGTCTACATAGCTGTGAGTCTGCAGTCTCAGACAAGAGCACGTAAGGATGACAAATTGCTTTCCCTAATGCACATTTGCAAATGAGATGGGCTTTGAACAAGAATTGGTAGTCTCTGTAATGTGACCATTCAACTAACTTTCTATTCCAGATTATACCAATTGGGCTTTTGTATAAAACCAGTAGCAGTGACGGGATTTGAACTCCCCCCCACCCCCAATCAGTAGCTTAGGCGTTCAGTTTATTAGTTCCTTGATTTATCATGACATTGCCATCTCCCTCCAGCTGCCTGTGGACCTTATGAACATCAATATGACATTGGTCCACTTCCTCATTTTGAAACAGTAATTATCAGCCTTCCAAAAATCAATGGTATTAGGTAAGTGTATAATGAGGGAGGGGAGATGGGGAGCAGGAAGGGGGGATGTCCAGAATAGAAGAGACCTGTGCAACAAAGGAAATTAACAGAAACTTTCACTGGATGCTCTTCAGCCTCCCCACAATTACTCTATCACCTTGAAGGAAGACCAGAGTTCAAATTGTCTTGATGGTGTCACAAGATAATAATTAGGGTAAATGGATTAGAACTCCATTGCGTTTGTATGATCTGCTTCGCTGCCTCTCGAGAAGCACCAAAAGTGACAGACCTTTTGAGTGACTATGTGGGATTTATGAGCAGATCTCCTTACACTTTTCCTCATCGTGACCTCAGGAAGATTTTAGTTGAAGCTGTCACAGTGATATTGTCAGAGATAGAGAGACCAAACGTTATCCCGGTACAGTAATTGGTATTTTGTTTGTGATAGAAGTGGTTTTCCTTTCTTAGCAGAGTGCACGCTGTGTTGGAGATCTCATTGCTCATTGGTAAACTCTTTCATGGCTGTTAACATTTCTTTCTCAAAATGTCAATGTAAATATGAAACTAATCAACTGATCATTACATACTGCAAATCAAAGCCATTAAGCATATAATCTAATATCTGAACATTTTACATCTTGCTGTTTGACAGACTTCTTACTTCAAGTTATTAGTCATATTAGTGTTTGAGTTTCCCTTATAGCTGCAAGGTTCCTTATTCTGATTATATTTTCAGTCTTCCCTATACAGCGTGCTCTATTTCTCCACCATGGTCAATTAAGATGCTGGAGGAACATTAGTACACGTTATTCATTCAACTTTTTGTTCCCTCTAAGTGTATAAATTTTGAACATCTTAACTTATCTAATATAGTTTGGTATCTTTATACTTAGACCAATAGACCGGAGACCATGAAGGTTGTGAAAGCATCAAAGAAAGTAACTGTAAAGGGATTAAAATGGCATGGCCGTGTGTTTCAAAGAGATAATGAGAATGTGACTGATGGAGATGGGATTTCCAGGATGAAGAAGAAAAGGAAAGCTTAAGAGGAGATGCAAGGGGAAGATGGCGAGAGTTTGTGGTAATGGGATTGCAAGATGAATGAGTAAGGATGGAGAAAGGTGATTAAATAGCATGTGGTGACCCAGGCAGAATGCCATTAGAGAAGCTAAAGTAAGATTTTTATTTGTTATGCTGTTTCCCAGGAGAACAATCTGCTCACTTTCCTGATTTCTTCCTCTCCCCAATATCTGTTATCAATGGGCTTTGGATCTATCCCACTCCTCAGTAGCCTCCAGGGAGGTTGTTCACCCAACATCCCTGCTTTACCTGCTTGTCCTCCTTTGAAATCTGGCTTCCTGCCAATTCTTTATAGCTTGGTCGCACTTTGGTGAGAGTAGATGGAGAGGAGGATTGAAAAAGTGCAGGGAAAAAAGAGTGAAACTGGCCACTCTCTTAGGGAGATAGAATGATGTTAAAGGATACAGGATTAGATGGCATAGAGGTGGCTCAGTGGTTAGCGCTGCTGCCTCACAGCACCAGAGATGCGGGTTCGGTTCCAACCTCGGGCGACTCTCTGTGTGGCATTTGCACGTTCTCCCTATGTCAGTGTGGGTTTCCTCCAGGTGCTCCAATTTCCTCCCACAGTCCAAAGATGTGCAGGTTAGGTGAATTGGCCATGCTAAGTTGCCCCTAAGTTGCCCCTAGTCAGGGGTAAATGTAGCGAAATAGGCTAGGGGAATGGGTTTGGGTAAGATATTCTTTGGAGGGTCGGTGTGGACTTGTTGGGCTGAAGGGCCTGTTTCCACACTGTAGGGATTCTAAAAAAGAAGGGAACTTGAAGGTGGGGATACTGGAGCTGAAGGGATAATGTGAATGAGGGAGGAGTAAGCAAGACATAGAAACTTCCAACACCTCGTGTTCATAGCTACTACAAGAGATAGCAGTATCTCAGGAAGAGGGCATGTCTGACTGAATTGACCCACTAATTGGAGGGAGAGTTGTTACCTTTATTGGAAATGCCCCTTGTATATAAGATTGCAAGTTTATGGTATTTGATTGCTAGGAACAGCACACTGAGCTTGTTATGAACCAGACTGAATCCCGTTCAAATATATCAAGGAGATAGCCTAGACACTAACAATGAGCTGATTGAAAGGCAATTGTAAGGTGCAGCATTCCAGATGAGATTTGATTAGTTACACTACCAGGCTTTAAGTAAAACACACTTTATTCTTACCCGACAGTTAAAACACAAACAAAAGAAAGAAGAATTGGCATAACTTTAACTCTAATAATAGATTTATTAAACTACTTAACAGCAACTGTTCCAATACAGTAACGTCCCACAAACACATCCTTGGCAAAGGCAAATTCAGTAAAGTAGATTGGCTCACATGTGATGTCCAGGAGGAACGGACATCAAACGAAAACTCTGGCGCAGAGAACAGTATGGCAGCTTCCACAACCAAGGTCAAAAACCCACCCACTGAAAGCTGAACGAAAAGCCTGGTTCTGTAGGAGCCTAACCCCACACATTCATACTGCTTCTCTTATTCCAACTTTTAAAAAATACACAGGGCCACACAAGTTTTATTTTATTGGCTTCAAAGGGACAACTTTCTGCCGATGACTCCAAAACTTCCTTCTTAAAAAAAGGACAAAATATATCTAAGTTATAGTATTGTCTTTAAGCACAATATATTTTAAAGTTATTTGGTCCAAACACACCATGTCATGTCTGATCCAAGCTTTGAGTGAAATCTATACTTTATTGAATTGTATTGAAGTAGCTGTATTGTCACGTGCACTCGAATGGTTGCAGCGAAAAGTTGGCAATGTCGCGGCTTATGGCGCCATCTTAAGTACAAGCTCCCTAGGTACAGATACTCAAGTATTTGGGAGAAAATTGGAAGAATAACAATTAAATTCTAGCATAAGAATAAAAAGGACAAAAGAAGTACAGTCCTTTACACCCCACTCTGTGCCACCACCTAGACTCCAGACCACAACAGGCCAAGATTTCAGACGCACTGGGCCGAGACTTCAGACCGCACCGAGCCGAGACCCCAGACCGCACCGAGCCGAGACCCCAGACCGCACCGAGCCGAGACCCCAGACCGCACCGAGCCGAGACCCTAGACCGCACTGGGCCGAGACTCCAGACTGCACCGAGCCGAGACTCCAGACCGCACCGAGCCAAGACTCCAGACCCCACCGAGCCGAGACTCCAGACCGCACCGACCCGAGACTCCAGATCGCACTGAGCTGAGACTCCAGACCGCACCGGGCCGAGACTCCAGACCACACCGAGCCGAGACCCCAGACCGCACCGAGCCGAGACTCCAGACCACACCGAGCCAAGACTCCAGACTGCACCGGGCCGAGACTCCAGACCGTACCGGGCCAAGACTCCAGACCGCACCGGGCTGAGACTCCAGACTGTACCGGGCCGAGCCTCCCGACCGCACCAGGCCGAGACTCCAGACTGCACCAGGCTGAGACTCCACACTGCTCCAGACCGAAATGCCAGACCGCACCGAGCCGAGACTCCAGACTGCACCAGGCCGAGACTCCACACTGCTCCGGACCGAAATGCCAGACCGCACCAGGCCGAGACTCCACACTGTACCGGGCTGAGACTCTAGACTGCACTGGGCTGAGTCTCCAGACTGTACCGTGCCGAGACCCCAGACTGCACCGGGCCGAGACTCCACACTGCACTGAGCCGAGACTCCAGACCGCACCGGGCCGAGACGCCAGACTGTACCGGGCCGAGACAGCAGACCGCAGGAGACCAAGACTCCAGACAGCACCAGGCCGAGTCTCCAGACCGTACCGGGCCGAGACTCCAGACTGCACCAGGCTGAGACTCCACACTGCTCCGGACCGAAATGCCAGACCGCACCAGGCCGAGACTCCACACTGTACCGGGCTGAGACTCTAGACTGCACTGGGCCGAGTCTCCAGACTGTACCGTGCCGAGATCCCAGACTGCACCGGGCCGAGACTCCACACTGCACTGAGCCGAGACTCCAGACTGCACCGGGCCGAGACGCCAGACTGTACCGGGCCGAGACAGCAGACCGCAGGAGACCAAGACTCCAGACAGCACCAGGCCGAGACTGCAGACCGCACCGAGCTGAGATTCCAGACCGCACTGGGCTGAGACTCCAGACCGCACTGGGCTGAGACTCCACACCGCACTGGGCCGAGACGCCAGACCACGGTGGGCTGAGACTCCACACCACACCGAGCCGAGACTCCACACCGCACCAGGCTGAGACTCCAGTCCTCTCCGAGCCGAGACTCCACACCACAGTGGGCTGAGACTCCAGATCGCACCGGGTTGAGACTCCACACTGCACCAAGCCAAGACTCCATACCGCACCGGGCCGGGCCTGCAGACCGCACCGAGCCGAGACTCCAGACCGTACCAGGCCAAGACTCCAGACTGTATCGGGCCGAGACTCCTGACCGCACCAGGCCAAGACCAAAGACCACACCGGGCCGGGTCTCCAGACCGTACCAGGCCAAGACTCCAGACTGCACCGAGCAGAGACTCCAGACCGCACCAGGCTGAGACTCCAGACCACACCAGGCCAAGACTCCAGACTTCATCAGGCCGAAACTCTAGACCGCACTGAGCCGAGGCTCCAGACTGCACCGATCCGAGATTCCACACCGCACGGAGCCGAGACTCCACACCGCACCGAGCCGAGACTCCACACTGCACCAAGCCGAGACTCCATACCGCACCGGGCCGGGCCTGCAGACCGCACCGAGCCGAGACTCCAGACCGTACCAGGCCAAGACTCCAGACTGTATCGGGCCGAGACTCCTGACCGCACCAGGCCAAGACCAAAGACCACACCGGGCCGGGTCTCCAGACCGTACCAGGCCAAGACTCCAGACTGCACCGAGCAGAGACTCCAGACCGCACCAGGCTGAGACTCCAGACCACACCAGGCCAAGACTCCAGACTTCATCAGGCCGAAACTCTAGACCGCACTGAGCCGAGGCTCCAGACCGCACCGATCCGAGATTCCACACTGCACGGAGCCGAGACTCCACACCGCACCGAGCCGAGACTCCACACCGCACCGAGCCGAGACTCTAGACCGCACTGAGCCGAGACTCCAGACCGCACCGGGCCAAGAATCCAGACCGCATTGGACCGAGACGCCACACCGCACCGAGCCGAGACTCCACACCGCACCGAGCTGAGTCTCCAGACCGCACTGGGCCGAGACACCAGACCATACTGGGCCGAGACTCCAGACATCACCAGGCCGAGACTCCAGACCGCACCGGGCCAAGACTCCAGAGCACACTGAGCCAAGACTCCAGAGCACACCGAGTCAAGATTCCAGTCCGCACTGGGCCGAGACTCCACACCGCACCGGGCCGAGACTCTAGACCGCACCGGGCCGAGACTCCAGACCGCACCAGCCTGAGACTCCAGAGCATACCGAGCCGAGATGCCAGACTGTACCGGGCCGAGACTCCAGACATCACCAGGCCGAGACTCCAGACCGCACCGGGCCAAGACTCCAGAGCACACTGAGCCAAGACTCCAGAGCACACCGAGCCAAGATTCCAGTCCGCACTGGGCCGAGACTCCACACCGCACCGGGCCGAGACTCTAGACCGTACCAGGCCAAGACTCCAGACTGCACCGAGCAGAGACTCCAGACCGCACCAGGCTGAGACTCCAGACCACACCAGGCCAAGACTCCAGACTTCATCAGGCCGAAACTCTAGACCGCACTGAGCCGAGGCTCCAGACCGCACCGATCCGAGATTCCACACTGCACGGAGCCGAGACTCCACACCGCACCGAGCCGAGACTCCACACCGCACCGAGCCGAGACTCTAGACTGCACTGAGCCGAGACTCCAGACCGCACCGGGCCAAGAATCCAGACCGCATTGGACCGAGACGCCACACCGCACCGAGCCGAGACTCCACACCGCACCGAGCTGAGTCTCCAGACCGCACTGGGCCGAGACACCAGACCATACTGGGCCGAGACTCCAGACATCACCAGGCCGAGACTCCAGACCGCACCGGGCCAAGACTCCAGAGCACACTGAGCCAAGACTCCAGAGCACACCGAGCCAAGATTCCAGTCCGCACTGGGCCGAGACTCCACACCGCACCGGGCCGAGACTCTAGACCGCACCGGGCCGAGACTCCAGACCGCACCAGCCTGAGACTCCAGAGCATACCGAGCCGAGATTCCAGACTGTACCGGGCCGAGACTCTACACCGCACCGAGCCGAGACTCTAGACCGCACCGGGTCGAGACTCCAGACCGCACAGGGCTGAGACTCCACACCGCACCGAGCCGAGACACTACACCGCACCGAGCCGAGACTCTAGACTGCACCGGGCTGAGACTCTAGACCGTACTGAGCCAAGACTCCAAACCGCACCGGGCCAAGACTCCAGAGCACACCGAGCTGAGATTCCAGACCGTACTGGGCCAAGACTCCAAACCGCACTGGGCCGAGACTCCACACCGCACTGGGCCAAGACTACAGACCGCACTGAGCCGAGACTCCACACCGCACCGAGCCGAGACTCCACACCGCACCGAGCTGAGACTCCACACAACACCGGGCCAAGACTCCAGACTGCACCGAGCCGAGACTCCAGACCACATCGGACCAAGACTCCAGACTGCATCGGACCCAGACTCCACACCGCACCGAGCCGAGACACCAGACCACACTGGGCCGAGACTCCAGACCGCACCAGGCCGAGACTCCAGACCGCACTGGGCCGAGACTCCAGACCGCACCAGGCCAAGATTCCAGACAGCACTGGGCCGAGACTCTAGACCGCACTGGGCCGAGTCTCCAGACCGCACTGGGCCGAGACTCCAGACCGCACTGGGCCGAGACTCCAGACCGCACCGGGCCAAGATTCCAGACAGCACTGGGCCGAGGCTCTAGACCGCATTGGGCCGAGTCTCCAGACCGCACTGGGCCGAGACTCCACACCGCACCGGGCCAAGACTCCAGACCGCAACAGCCCGAGACTCCAGAGCACACCGAGCCGAGATTCCAGACCGTACTGGGCCGAGACTCTACACCGCACCGAGCCGAGACTCTAGACCGTACCGGGTTGAGACTCTAGACCGCACCGGGCTGAGACTCCACACCACACCGGACCGAGACTCTAGACCGCACTGGGCCAAGACTCTAGACCGCACCGAGCCAAGACTCCAAACCGCACCGGGCCAAGACTCCAGAGCACACCGAGCCGGGATTCCAGAACGTACTGGGCCGAGACTCCAAACCGCACTGGACCGAGTCTCCACACCACACTGGGCCAAGACTACAGACCGCACTGAGCCGAGACTCCACACCGCACCGAGCCGAGACTCCACACCGCACTGAGCTGAGACACCACATCGCACCGGGCCGAGACCCCACACTGCACCGAGCCGAGGCGCCACACCGCACCGAGCCGAGACTCCACACCGCACCGAGCTGAGATTCCAGACCGCACCAGGCCGAGACTCCAGACTGCACCCGGCCGAGACTCCAGACCGCACCGGGCCGAGACCCCACACTGCACCGAGCCGAGACGCCACACCGCACTGTGCCGAGATTCCACACTGCACCGAGCCGAGACTCCAGACCACACCGGGCCAAGACTCCACACCGCACCGAGCCAAGATTCCAGACCGCCCCAGGCCGTGAATCCAGAACGCACTGGGCCAAGATTCCAGACCACACTGGGCCGAGACCCCACACTGCACCAAGCCGAGACTCCAGACCGCACCGAGTCGAGACACCAGACCGCACCGAGCTGAGATTCCAGACTGCACCGGGCCGAGACTCCAGATTGCACCGGGCCGAGACTCCAGACCGTACCGGGCCGAGGCTCCAGACCGTACCGGACTGAGACGCCAGACCGCACCAGGCCGAGGCTCCATACTGTACTGGACCGAGACGCCAGACTGTACCGGGCCGAGACTCCACACCGAACCGAGCTGAGACTCCAGACCGCACCGGGCCGAGACTCCATACCGCACCGGCCCGAGACTCCATACCGCACTGGGCCAAGACACCAAACCGTACCGGGCGGAGACTCCAGACCGCACAGGGCCGAGACACCAGATCACACTGGGCGAGACACCAGACCACACTGGCCCGAGACCCCAGACCGCACTAGGCCAAGACCCAAGACCGCATCGGGTCGAGACTCCACACCGCACTGGGACAAGACTCCAGAGTACACTTAGTCGAGATGCCAGATCGTACTGGGCCGAGACTCCAGACCCTACCGGGCCAAGATTCCAGACTGCACCAGAACGCACCGGGTCGAGACTCCACACTGCTCCGGGACAAGACTCCATTGTGCACTGGGCAGAGACTCCATAGCGCACCAGGCCAAGACCCAAGACCGCACTGGGCTGAGACCCCAGACTGCACCGGGCCGAGACTACAGACTGCACCACGCCGAGACCCCAGACCGCACCGGGCCGAGACTCCAGACCGCACCGGGCCGAGACTCCAGACCGTACCGGGCTGAGACTCCAGACCGCACCAGGCCGAGACTCCAGACCACACCGGGCCGAGGCACCAGACCGCACCGGGCCGAGGCACCAGACAGTACTGGGCGGAGACTCTACACCGCACCGACCCGAGACACCAGACCGCACCGAGCCGAGAACTCCAGACCGCACCATGCCGAGACTCACCGTGCCAAGATTCCACACTGCATCGAGCCGAGACTCCAGACCGCACCGGGCCGCGACTCCAGACCGCACTGAGCTGAGATTCCAGACCGCACCAGGCCGAGACTCCAGACCGCACTGGACCGAGACTCCAGACCGCACCGGGCCGAGACCCCACACTGCACCGAGCCGGGTCTCCACGCCACACCATGCCGAGATTCCACACTGCACTGACAGAGGCTCCAGACCACACCGGGCTGAGACTCCACACCGCACCGAGCCAAGATTCCAGACAGCACCAGGCCGTGACTCCAGACCGCACCGGGCTGAGACTCCAGACTGCACCGGGCCGAGACACCAGACCACACTGGGCCGAGACCCCACACTGCACCAAGCTGAGACTCCAGACCACACCGAGCTGAGATTCCTCACCGCACGGAGCCGAGACACCACACCGCACCGGGCCGAGACTCCAGACTGCACTGGGCCGAGGCTCCAGACCGTACCGGACTGAGACGCCAGACCGCACCGGGCCGAGGCTCCAGACCGTACTGGACCGAGACTCCAGACTGTACCGGCCAGAGGCTCCAGACTGTACCGGGCCAAGACTCCAGACCGCACCGGGCCGAGACTCCATACCGCACTGGGCCAAGACACCAGACCGTACCGGGCGGAGACTCCAGACCGCACAGGGCCGAGACACCAGATCACACTGGGCGAGACACCAGACCACACTGGCCCGAGACCCCAGACCGCACTAGGCCAAGACCCAAGACCGCATCGGGTCGAGACTCCACACCGCACTGGGACAAGACTCCAGAGTACACGTAGTCGAGATGCCAGATTGTACTGGGCCGAGACTCCAGACCCTACCGGGCCAAGATTCCAGACTGCACCAGGCTGAGACTCCAGAACGCACCGGGTCGAGACTCCACACTGCTCCGGGACAAGACTCCATTGTGGACTGGGCGGAGACTCCATAGCGCACCAGGCCAAGACCCAAGACCGCACTGGGCCGAGACTCCAAACCGCACCTGGCGGGATTCCAGACTGTACCTGGCTGAGACCCCAGACTGCACCGGGCCGAGACTCCAGACCACACCAGGCCGAGACTCCAGACCGCACCGGGCCGCGGCTGCAGACCGTACTGGGCTGAGACTCCAGACCGCACCGGGCCGAGACTCCAGACCGCACCGGGCCGAGGTACCAGACAGTACTGGGCCGAGACACCAGACTGCACTGGGCGGAGACTCCACACTGCACCGACCCGAGACACCAGACCACATGGGCCGAGGCTCCAGACCGCACCGGGCCGAGGCTCCAGACCGCATGGGCCGAGGCTCCAGACCGCACCGGGCCGAGACTCCACACCACACTGGGCCGAGACACCAGACAGTACCGGGCGGAGATTCCACACCGCACTGGGCCGAGACACCAGACCACACTGGGCCGAGACACCAGACTGCACTGGGCGCAGACTGCACTGGGCGGAGACTCCACACCGCACCGAGCCGAGACACCAGACCGCATGGGCCCAGACTCCACACCGCACTGAGCCGAGACTCCACACCGCACCCGGCCGAGACACCAGATCGCACTGGGCCGAGACACCAGACTGCACTGGGCCGAGACACCAGACTGCACTGGGCAGAGACTCCACATCGCACCAAGCCAAGACACCAGACAGTACCGGGCCGAGATGGCAGACCGCAGCAGGCTGAGACTCCACACCGCACCATTCCGAGACTCCAGACCACACCGAGCCGAGACTCCAGACCGCACCAGGCCGAGACTCCAGACCGCACCATGCCGAGACTCCAGACCGCACCAGGCTGAGACTCCAGACCGCACCATGCCGAGACTCCAGACCGTATCGGGCCGAGACTCCAGACCGTACCGGGCCGAGACTCCAGACTGCACCAGGCCGAGACTCCAGTCTGTACCGGGCCGAGACTCTAGACCGCACTGTGCCGAGACCCCAGACCGCACTGGGCTGAGACTCCACACTGCACCGAGCCGAGACACTACACCGCACCGAGCTGAGACTCTAGACCGCACCGGACTGAGACTCCAGATCGCACTGGGCCGAGACTCCACACCTCACCGGGACAAGACTCCAGAGCACACCGAGCCGAGATGGCAGACCGTACCGGGCCAAGACTCCAGACCGCACCGGACCGAGACTCCAGACCCTACTGGGCCAAGACTCCAGACCTTACCGGGCCGAGACTCCAGACTGCACCGGGCTGAGACTCCAGAACGCACCGGGTCAAGACTCCACCCCGCTCCGGGACAAGACTCGACACCGCACTGGGCGGCGACTCACAACCTCACCAGGCCAAGACCAAAGACCACACCGGGTCGAGACTCCAAACCGCACTGGGCTGATATTCCAGACCGTACCTGGCCGAGACCCCAGACCGCATCGGACCGAGACTCCAGACTGCATCGAGCCGAGACTACAGACTGCACTGGGCCTAGACTCCAGACCGCACCAGGCCGAGATGCCACACCGCACTGCTCCAAGACTACACACTGCACCGAGCCAAGACTCCAGACCGCTTCGGGCCGAGACTCCAGACTGTACCGGGCCGAGACTTGAGACTGCACCAGGCTGAGACTCAAGACTGCACTGTGCCGAGACTCTAGATGGTACCGGGCCAAGACTCTAGACTGCACCGGGCTGAGACTCGAGACTGCACCGGGCCGATACTCCAGACCGCACTGGGCCGAGACTGGAGACTGCACTGGGCCAAGACTCCAGACCGCACTGGGCCTAGATTCAAGACTGCACCGGGCCGAGACTCCAGACTGTACCGGGCCGAGACACCAGACCGCACCGGGCCTAGACTCGAGACTTCACCAGGCCGAGACTCTAGACTGCACCGGGCTGAGACTCGAGACTGCACCGGGCCGAGACTCCAGACCGCACTGGGCCGAGACTGGAGACTGCACTGGACCGAGACTCAAGAGTACACCGGATTTTAAAACACGCTGCCTTACCTCCAGTCCACAAGGGACTAGCCCTCCCATTACAGCCTCCAGTCTGGGACACCCCTTCCTGTTACAGACTCCAGTCTGGGACTCAGCTACCCGCTACAGCCTCCCGTCTGGGACTCTCCCTCCCATTACAGCCTCCAGTCCTTGACTTACCCTCCCATTACAGACTCCAGTCTGGGACTCTACTTCCCATTACAGCCTCTAGTCCGGGACTCGCCCTCCCATTACAGCCTCCTGTCCGGGACTCGCCTTCCCATTAAAGACTCCAGTCTCGGACTCGCCCTCCCATTACAGACTCCAATCTGGGACTCTCCTTCCCGTTACAACCTCCAGTCCGGGACTCGCCCTCCCATTACAGACTCCAGTCTGGGACTCCCTTCCCGTTACAGCCTCCAGTCTGGGACTCTCCTTCCCATTACAGCCTCCAGTCTGGTACTCGCCTTCCCGTTACAGCCTCTGGTCCAGGATTCTCCTTCCCGTTACAGTCTCCAGTCCGGGACTCTCCTTCCCGTTACAGCCACCAGTCTGAATTCGACTTCCCATTACAGCCTCCAGTCTGGGACTCACCTTCCCATTACAGCCTCCAGTCTGGGACTCGCCTTCCCGTTACAGCCTCTGGTCCAGGATTCTCCTTCCCGTTACAGTCTCCAGTCCGGGACTCTCCTTCCCGTTACAGCCACCAGTCTGAATTCGACTTCCCATTACAGCCTCCAGTCTGGGACTCACCTTTCCGTTACAGCCTCTGGTCTGGGACACTCCTTCCCGTTACAGCCTCCAGTCTGGGACGCGCCTTCCCATTACAGCCTCTAGTCTGGGACTCTATTTTCCGATACAGCCTCTAGTCTGGGACTCTCCTTCCCATTAAACTCTCCAGTCTGGGACTCGCCTTCCTGTTACAGCCTCTAGTCTGGGACTCTCCTTCCCGTTACAGCCTCCAGTCCGGGACTCTCCTTCCCGTTACAGACTCCAGTCCCGGACTCTCCTTCCCATTACAGACTCCAGTCTGGGACTCTCCTTCCCGTTATAGATTCCAGTCTGGGACTCTCCTTCCCGTTACAGATTCCAGTCTGGGACTCGCCTTCCCATTACGGACTCCAGTCCGGGACTCTCCTTCCCATTACAGCCTCTAGTCTGGGACTCGCCCTCCCATTACAGACTCCAGTGTGGGACTCTCCTTCCCATTACAGACTCCAGTCCGGGACTCTCCTCCCCATTACAGACTCCAGTCTGGGACTCTCCTTCCCATTACAGACTCCAGTGTGGGACTCTCCTTCCCATTACAGACTCCAGTCCGGGACTCTCCTTCCCATTACAGCCTCTAGTCTGGGACTCGCCCTCCCATTACAGACTCCAGTGTGGGACTCTCCTTCCCATTACAGACTCCAGTCAGGGACTCTCCTCCCCATTACAGCCTCCAGTCTGGGACACACCCTCCCATTAAAGACTCCAGTCTGGGACTCTCCTTCCCATTACAGCCTCTAGTCCGGGACTCGCCCTCACATTGCAGCATCCAGTCCGGGACACTCCCTCCCGTTATAGCCTCCAGTCTGGGACTCGCCTTCCCATTACAGCCTCCTGTCTGGGATTCAACTTCCCGTTACAACCTTCTGTCCGGGACGCACCTTCCTATTACAGACTCCAGTCTGGGACTCGCCTTCCCATTACAGACTCCAGTCCGGGACTCTCCTTCCCATTACAGACTCAAGTCTGGGACTGTCCTTCCCATTCCAGATTCCAGTCCGGGACTCTCCTTTCCGTTACAGCCTCCAGTCTGGGACTCACCCTCCCCTTAAAGACACCAGTCAGGGACTCTCCTTTCCATTACAGCCTCTAGTCCGGGACTCGCCCTCACATTACAGCATCCAGTCCGGGACTCTCCCTCCCGTTATAGCCTCTAGTCTGGGACTCGCCTTCCCATTACAGCCTCCTGTCCGGGACTCACTTTCCCGTTACAACCTCCTGTTCGGGACACACCTTCCCATTACAGACTCCAGTCTGGGACTCGCCCTCCCATTACAGACTCCAGTGTGGGACTCTCCTACCCGTTACAGACTCCAGTCTGGGACTCGCCTTCCCATTACAGACTCCAGTCCGGGACTCTCCTTCCCATTACAGACCACTCTGGGACTCTCCTTCCCATTACAGCCTCCAGTCTGGGACTCTCCTTCCTGTTACAGCCTCCAGTCAGGGACTCTCCTTTCCGTTACAGCCTCCAGTCTGGGACTCGCCTTCCCATTACAGCTTCCAGTCTGGGACTCTCCTTCCCATTACAGCCTCCAGTCCAGGACTCGCCTTCCTGTTACAGACTCAAGTCCGGGTCTCGCCTTCCCATTACAGCCTCCAGTCTGGGACACGCCTTCCCATTACAGCCTCCAGTCCGGGACTCGCCCACCCATTACAGCCTCCAGTCCTGGATTCACCCTCCCATTACAACCTCCTGTCCGGGACTCACCTTCCCATTACAGACTCCAGTCTGGGACTCGCCCTCCCATTACAGCCTCCAGTCCGGGACTCTCCTTCCTGTTACAGACTCCAGTCTGGGACTCTCCTTCCCATTACAGCTTCCAGTCTGGGACTCTCCTTCCCATTACAGCCTCCAGTCCAGGACTCGCCTTCCTGTTACAGACTCAAGTCCGGATCTCGCCTTCCCATTACAGCCTCCAGTCTGGGACACGCCTTCTCATTACAGCCTCCAGTCCGGGACTCGCCCTCCCATTACAGACTCCAGTCCTGGATTCACCCACCCATTACAACCTCCTGTCCGGGACACACCTTCCCATTACAGACTCCAGTCTGGGACTCTCCTTCCCATTACAGCCTCTAGTCTGGGACTTTCCTTCCCGTTACAGCCTCCAGTCCCGGACTTGCCTTCCCGTTATAGACTCCAGTCCGGGACTCGCCTTCCCATTACAGCTTCCAGTCTGGGACTCTCCTTCCCATTACAGCCTCCAGTCCGGGACTCGCCTTCCCATTACAGACTCAAGTCCGGGACTCGCCTTCCCATTACAGCTTCCAGTCTGGGACTCGCCTTCCCATTACAGCCTCCAGTCCGGGACTCGTCTTCCTGTTACAGACTCAAGTCCGGGTCTCGCCTTCCCATTACAGCCTCCAGTCTGGGACTTGCCTTCCCATTACAGCCTCCAGTCCGGGACTCGCCCTCCCATTACAGCCTCCAGTCTGGGACACTCCTTCCCATTACAGACTCCAGTCTGGGACACACCCTCCCATTAAAGACTCCAGTCTGGGACTCTCCTTCCCATTACAGCCTCTAGTCCGGGACTCGCCCTCACATTGCAGCATCCAGTCCGGGACACTCCCTCCCCTTATAGCCTCTAGTCTGGGACTCGCCTTCCCATTACAGCCTCCTGTCCGGGACTCACCTTCCCGTTACAACCTCCTGTCCGGGACACACCTTCCCATTACAAACTCCAGTCTGGGACTCGCCTTCCCATTACAGCCTCTAGTCCGGGACTCGTCCTCACATTGCAGCATCCAGTCCGGGACTCTCCCTCCCGTTATAGCCTCTAGTCTGGGACTCGCCTTCCCATTACAGCTTCCTGTCAGGGACTCTCCTTCCCGTTACAGATTCCAGTCCGGGACTCTCCTTCCTGTTACAGACTCCAGTCTGGGACTCGCCTTCCAATTACAGACTCCAGTCTGGGACTCTCCTTCCCGTTACAGATTCCAGTCTGGGACTGTCCTTCCCATTACAGCCTCTAGTCTGGGACTCTCCTTCCCGTTACAGCCTCCAGTCTGGGACTCTCCTTTCCGTTTCAGCCTCCAGTCCGGGACTCGCCTTCCTGTTACAGACTCAAGTCCGGCTCTCACCTTCCCATTACAGCCTCCAGTCTGGGACACTCCTTCCCGTTACAGGCTCCAGTCCTGGATTCACCCTCCCATTACAGCCTCCATTCTGGGACACACCCTCCCATTAAAGACTCCAGTCTGGGACTCTCCTTCCCATTACAGCCTCTAGTCCGGGACTCGCCCTCACATTGCAGCATCCAGTCCGGGACTCTCCCTCCCGTTATAGCCTCCAGTCTGGGACTCGCCTTCCCATTACAGCCTCCTGTCCAAGATTCACCTTCCCGTTACAGACTCCAGTCTGGGACTCGCCTTCCCGTTACAGATTCCAGTCTGGGACTCTCCTTCCCATTACAGCCTCTAGGCTGGGACTCTCCTTCCCGTTACAGCCTCCAGTCAGGGACTCTCCTTTCCGTTACAGCCTCCAGTCCGGGACTTGCCTTCCCATTACAGCTTCCAGTCTGGGACTCTCCTTCCCATTACAGCCTCCAGTCTGGGACTCGCCTTCCTGTTACAGACTCAAGTCCGGGTCTCGCCTTCCCATTACAGCCTCCAGTCTGGGACTCGCCTTCCCATTACAGCCTCCAGTCCGGGACTCGCCCTCCCATTACAGACTCCAGTCTGGGACACTCCTTCCCGTTACAGCCTCCAGTCCTGGATTCACCCTCCCATTACAGCCTCCAGTCTGGGACACACCCTCCCATTAAAGACTCCAGTCTGGGACTCTCCTTCCCATTACAGCCTCTAGTCCTGGACTCGCCCTCACATTGCAGCATCCAGTCTGGGACTCTCCCTCCCGTTATAGCCTCTAGTCTGGGACACGCCTTCCCATTACAGCCTCCTGTCCGGGACTCACCTTCCCGTTACAACCTCCTGTCCGGGACACACCTTCCCATTACAGACTCCAGTCTGGGACTCTCCTTCCCATTACAGACTCCAGTCTGGGACTCTCCTTCCCGTTGCAGATTCCAGTCAGGGACTCTCCTTCCCATTACAGATTCCAGTCTGGGACTCTCCTTCCAATTACAGCCTCTAGGCTGGGACTCTCCTTCCCGTTACAGCCTCCAGTCAGGGACTCTCCTTTCCGTTACAGCCTCCAGTCCGGGACTTGCCTTCCTGTTATAGCCTCCAGTTCGGGACTCGCCTTCCCATTACAGCTTCCAGTCTGGGACTCTCCTTCCCATTACAACCTCCAGTCCGGGACTCGCCTTCCTGTTACAGACTCAAGTCCGGGTCTCGCCTTCTCATTACAGTCTCCAGTCTGGGACTCGCCTTCCTATTACAGCCTCCAGTCCGGGACTCGCCCTCCCATTACAACCTCCAGTCTGGGACACTCCTTCCCTTTACAGCCTCCAGTCCTGGATTCATCCTCCCATTACAGCCTCCAGTCTGGGACTCGCCTTCCTGTTACAGACTCCAGTCCGGGACTCGCCTTCCTGTTACAGACTCCAGTCCGGGATTCGCCTTCCCATTACAGCCTCCAGTCCGGGACCCACCTTCCCATTACTGCCTCTGGTCCAGGAGTCGCTTTCCCATTACAGCCTCTGGACTGCGACCCTTCTTCCCGCTACACCCTCCGGTCTGCCACTCGCTTCCCCTTGCCAGCCTCCAGTCCTGTTTAAAAGTTAATAGTTTAAAAATTAAACGCAATAAATGAGGAGAAAAAGACGGAGAAAAATGGAAGAGAACGGCAGAGTGGGGGAGCTGCAGTTGGAGCATCCTACTCTGCCACCATCCTGAACCCAGTCAAGACCTAAAGGCTTATGTGGGTGTGTTTCATTGGTAATTTTAATTTTCGGACAATGTAAGCATCCATATGAAGCAAATTATTCTCACAATTTCCATTGGAATCATTTTTGCTTCGGTAAACTTTATTGCTCCAGCTTTTATGCATTCCTAAATGACCCCAGTACATCCAAGAACCAACACAACTCCATTCACTTGGGGCAACCTGAGTTCTTCACCAACTTGAGTTTGATCTATAGAGTGTATGTTAAAAAGTCTATTTGCCTGTATTGACTTTAAAAGGAACCACATTTCATTTTCAGTGGAGTACACTGCAGTACCAAAATACCACATGAACCATGTTGTGTTGGCTATTGGGTGCTTGCGATTGGTTTAGTGTCATGGGATGGCCTGAACTCCCCTGCCAAGCTATATAGCTTATGCAATTCTCCCTAAGGATATTTGAAGGTCACAGGCAATAAAAGCCATCAGGATTGTCATTCAAAGCAAGGTTGGAATCAGTTTAAATGAATTTGTGTACGGCCAAAGTAAAGAAGTTGAATGAAAAGCTGGCCAGTCAAAGGATTATATTCCCAACATAACTGGAGACAAGAAGCAGACCTCTAACTATTGCTGTCCTCTGAGATTTAAGGAATTCAATTGTTAGCCACAATGAGATACCGCGCTCAATTTCTTTTCAACATATAGGCACCAGCCCAGAACACACAGCAAATTGAATTCGACACTTGCACAATTGCCACTGCACCTCACCAGCGTACCCCAAACATAAGGCAGTAGTCACAAGTTCAATGATTTTGGAATTACTAAACTGTGGTCTGTACTTGTCATGCACCAACAGTAGTTTTAATCTGTTCTCCATTCAAAGATCTTTCTCCCTGCATTTACAACCACAATCTACTTGCTGAGATGCCTCCCACCAAATATAACAAGAGCTGATGGATGTGCAGTCCTGAATTTCCTGCCTTACAGCACCTATGCCTGGTCTCCCCATGCTGTGCCATGCTTCTTAATGCAATGGAACTTCACAGAGAGCCAAAGGCTTTTCCAACTGCTGTTTTAAGGTGGTCATTAATGCAGATGCACAGGCTGCTTGTTCATACGGACCTGATCTAGGAAGCGGACATCTTAGTGAATGGTAAACCGAGGCATCAATCTAATACTCTCAATGTCTGCCAGTTGACAATGTGTCAAACACACAGTGCATGTATGCAGCTAAACAGCCACATGGGAAACTGGCAGGAGCTAGTCAAGAAGGGTGCATTGTCAGTCAGAGCTACGACCCGCACAGACTCCAAGGGCTTCAGTATGATCAGTCACCCACCTGGGATGTGCACGGTTAGGGGATCTGTCCCAGTACAGTCCGGTGGTGTTCAGCATTCACCAGCAGACAGGGAAATTACGTGTCTTCAGTTGGGAAGCTGCAAATGTGGTGGTGAGGGGCCTGATCCATTGTGTCGAGAGGCTATTCAGTGACATTAGTCAGAGGTCTGGGGCAATTATAGTCCTAAGTGTCCATCTGTCAATGTTTCAAGGAAGGGATGTGTGGCGAAGGGGTGGGAGAGTCAGGGTTGCGGTTGGGGCAGGGAAAGCCAAGGCATTTATGAATGTGGGGATAAAGGCCACCGCAGCAAAGCAATGGGAGGATTCTCAAGGTGAACAAGGAGGATGCAGACCAGTATCAGAGGGTACAGTAGGCCAAGAGAGGGGGTTTGGTGGCTGTAATCAACAGTATGGCCTCCACAGGAGAAGTATAAAGTGGCAGGGTGGACATTAAGGTGTAATTCTGAGGCTTGGGAGAGATAGGGAGGACAGTTGTACACAAAGTTCGGTGCGTTGGGAGTGCACATGGGAGGACAGGTAGAAATTGGCTGTCAGGAAAGTGCAAAGTGATCGGGGACATTGAGGCTCAGAGGGGTGGGATGGCTGGCTGAGGAGAGTGGGATAACCTGGTGACCATGTGGGGCCCAGTGGCATTGGTTGGGAAGAGTTGGGAGGTCATGTTGCGGCTGTACAGGACATTGGTTAGGCCACTGTTGGAATATTGTGTGCAATTCTGATCTCCTTCTTAACGGAAAGATGTTGTGAAACTTGAAAGAGTTCAGAAAAGATTTACAAGGATGTTGCCAGGGTTGGAGGATTTGAGCGATAGGGAGAGGCTGGGGCTGGGGGGTGATCTTATAGAGAGTTATAAAATCATGAGTGGCATGGATAGGTTAAATAGACAAAGTCTTTTCCCTGGGGTGGGGGAGTCCAGAAATAGAGGGCATAGGTTTAGGGTGAGAGGGGAAAGATATAAAAGAGATCTAAGGGGCAACTTTTTCACTCAGAGGGTGGTGCGTGCATGGAATGAGCTGCCAGAGGAAGTGGTGGAGGCTAGTACAATTGCAGCATTTAAAAGGTATTTGGATGGGTATATGAATAGGATAGGTTTGGAGGGATATGGGCAAGGTGCCGGGACTAGATTGGGTTGGGATATCTAGTTGGGATGGACGAGTTGGACTGAAGGGTTTGTTTCCGCACTGTACATCTCTATGACTCTATGACTCTGCCATGAGCTGCATTTCCTGTCATCACTTGCTGTTTTTTATTTGCAAAGTGCAACCAGGACAGGCTGGAACAACACCCAGCATGGACAGAATAACAGCCAGTTTGATGGGTGAAAATGTGGCATCCATGTTTACTGAACACTGTGACGTTGCAGCACCAAAAGCATGAAGAAGCTGCCTGCAAGCTACATTGGAATTGCGATCATTCCATTGCCTGTACAATGTGAGGGGATGCAGACATCAGATGCTGGTCAAAGCCAAGTGGTACATGTCATTGGTGCTGTCATATGGCACTTGGGCATCTCAATGTTGAAATTATTAGCGATAATGACAGACCACTGCTAGCTGAAGAGGAACCACAATTAGTGCAACTTCCATGGGTACTGTGTGAGCCACATAACTTGTAAGTCCTTGGTAGCAATTAATATGGGCCCAGGTTTGGGAGGGTTGTATTGCACTCCAGGCAACTACCTTCTCCATGATATGTGGTCATCATTCACCAAGTTACTGCTATGCCTAAACATGGATGGATGATGGAGTCATGTCCCTTGTTATCTGGATGCAGCGCATCTCACTGTGTGATGAAATATACACAGCGCTGATATGCAAGATACACCAGTGCTAACCATTTGGAAATCGAAGAAACTCCTTCTGTGCTCAATTTAAGTCTTTTCCAGTGAGAGTGAAGGGCTCTGCTGCTGGTGGCACCTTGGGCACTGTGGCTGCTGCTACAGACCAGTCCAAACCCCCTCAAAACATGTCAAGGAGACAGCCTGCAGCCTCACCTTTTCTTACTCTGCATTGTGTTCTGGATCTAATTCGATTGGTCAAACTACCAAGCTTAAAGCAAAACACACTTTATTCATACACTATAGTTAAAATACCGACAAAATAAAAAGAAAAGAATTGGCTTAACTGTAAGTCTATCCAAATACTTAACAAAATAATAAACTACTCATTAACTGTTCCAATACAGTAACATCTGATAAACGTTTGAGGGAGCTGAGGCTTTTCTCATTGGAGCGAAGAAGTGTCAGAGGCGACTAGATAGAGGTGTCCAAGTTGAAGAGAGGGATAGATAGAGTGATTAGTCAGAGACTTTTCCCAGGACAGAAATGGCTATCACAAGGGGACATAATGTTAAGGCGATTGGAGGAAGGTTTAGGGGAGATGACAGAAGTCGGCTTTTTACACAAAGAGTGGTAGGTACATGGAATACACTGCCAGTGGTGGTGGTTGAGTCAGAAACTTTCGAGATATTTAAGCGACTCTTGGATGATAGTACAATAAAAGGTATGGGGGTTAGTTAATGGTAGAGTAGGATAAAAGGTCAGCACAACATCAAGGGCCGAAGGGTCTGTACTGTGCTGTACTGTTCTGTGTTCTAAATACACCCTTGGTAAAGACAAATTCAGCAAAATAGATTGTCTCACATGAAAATCTAACAGCAGGAAGAGAACTCTAGCTTTGAGCTCTAACAGAGAGAGGAATAAGAGCTTCTACACCCAGCTTCAAGACCCCAGCAACTGCTGAAAGTTAAAATTAAAACCCTGGATCTATGGGAGCTTTACCCCACCCATTCAGGCTGCTTCTATTGTTCCGACTTTAAAAATAAAACCGTAGGGGTGAAAAACTATTTATTTTATTGGCTTTGGAGCAGACTATTTGGTTTCTCTTGGATGATAGAACAATGAAGGGTATGTGAGTTAGTTGATGTTAGAGTAAGTTTCCTGAAATGCTGTGCTCTTCCAGCACCACTAATCCAATATTTGGTTCCTCTTCTCAACCTCAGAAAAAGCAGGACAAAATACACTTCTTAACGCCATAGTATTGTCACACTGCATTCTGACCAGGGGGGGCCAACAAAATCAGGAGGTCCAGTGCTGACAGTAAGCTCAGGAACAGCAGCAGGTCACTGCAGAGGACAAGAAATGCCCAGCTCAGGGAAAGGTCACAGATACAGAGTCCCTTAGGATACGGGGGTACACAGGCGCCCCAGAGCACTCTGAACCCAGCTCCATTTCCTGGGAATGAGCAAGGTACGGTGCCAACACAGGCTTTTTATGTCCCGGGACCTCATGAGGCCAATACTGGTGTGGGACCTGAGAAGTTGCAGGAGTGGGAGGACATCCTCTCCGAGTGGCTGTGATGGTCACTGCGGCACACTGATCCTCTCTGAGGGTCACTGCAGCACACTGAACGTCAATGCAGTGTAGATGGTCCACACTGCTCCAACTGAGTGTCAGTGGCAGAGGGAGTGGGTGCCGTGTAATCAACACCAAAGTGAATGCTTCTGATATTCTGTTGGTGGGAAGGTGATTGAAGAAGGCCCAGAGGGTTAGAAGACTAGGACATTACCCTGAGTCATTCTTGCAGCAATGTCCTGGGTCTGATATGATTGGCTTCAGATAACTATAACCATCCATCTTCCTTTGTGCTATGTGTAGTGCTGGAAAGCAGAGAGTTCTCCACCATTCTGTTCACTTCAGTTGTGTGAAGGCATCTTGGTGTCACAGTTGACTGGATGCTGCCTCAGTTGCAGGGAAGATAATTGTATTCGCCCTGCAATTCTAGACAAGCTTTCTTCTGCATATTTGTCGCAACAAGGATGGTGCAACAACTTCCTGATGAGGAGCTTATGCTCAAAACGTTGCCTCCCCTGCTCTTCGGATGCTGCCTGACCGGCTGTGCTTTTCCAGCACTACACATTTTGGCTCTGATCTCCAGCATCTGCAGTCCTCACTTTCTCCTAACATCTTTGTAAGCTCAATTATAAATAAGTTAATGATTTTACTGTGCATTGCATGGATAAGTATCTTCCTCTTGTATTTTCAAATAGTTTGCAATAAGCACTTTAGAAACTTGGAGGCTGACATTACATTCTTTCAGTCTATGCTTACAATGTCACACAGAAACATTTTCTTCTTTCTGGGGTGAGGGACATGGTTGCCAAGGAGATGGTGTTTAGTATGAACGTGACTGTATTTTTCAGGAGGCCTGACAGGTATGTGCAACAATTAAAAACTTAACTGGGCAACATCAGATCGCTCATTGAAGAGAGGTGCTGGATAGAAATCCTGCCTCTGAGTGATTGCTTGGCAGCTTATCAGTAATGCCGATAGAATAAGTAGGCACTGCCATTCTTTTACATGGGCTTTCACCAAGTATTGATGATGGAAGCCTGGAGGGAGAGAAGGCGTGTGAGTAAGGAGTTGTGATTGAGTTGAGAGTTGATAGAAAACAGAGGATGGTGTCATCCAATAGGATCTTCCTTTGCTGATGATGGGTTCCCCAGTTGGGCAGAAAGTGGCTAAGTATGAGGAAGCGCCCTACTGTAGGTCAATCCAAATAGCTTTGGCAGGTGGTTACCCCAAGTGGCAAGATCTTTGCTGGCCTTTAGTTGAATGTAAGCAGCAGAGGGGTGAGGCCTTATTAGTGACACTCAGGCTTTGTACCTGGAGCATGACTGGGGAGAGGTGGAAATGTGACCGGGTTGTCGCCACTTTCTGCCCAATCACCATGATCCAAATGGAAGAAGAGTGTCAATTGACTGTATGGCCAACTTAATAGAAATTGGAAATAGAAGCAGGAGTAGGCCATTTGGCCCCTCGAGCCTACTTCACCATTCAATATAATTGTGGTTGACCATACAACTCAGTATCCTGTTCCAAATTTCTCCCTAAAACCTTTAATGCCTTTAGCTCTAAGAATTATATCTATCTCCTTCTTGAAAGCAATCAATGTTTTGGCCGTTCCGTGGTAGAGATACCCACAGGCTCACCACTCTCTGGGTGAAGAAATTTCTCCTCATCTCAGTCCTAAATAGCCTACCCCTTACCCTTAAACTGTGGCCCCTGTTCATTTCTTTATTTTTTTTGAAAATTTGGGCGTATCTATAATGGACAGAATTATTTTTTGTTAAATATTTTAGTATTTATGCATGGGGTTAGAAGGAGGTCAGAGCTAAGGCTCTGGGAAAATGCCAGCCAAAGCAGCAGGCAAAACAGACTGGAGACTGCATTCCTAAATAAACATTTCCAGGTGGGATAGCTATTTATATACAAATGCTGTAATATGTCATAAACCACACCAGGAAAATCTTCTGCCTAATTCTTGAAGAGCAAAATTCTTTGTCTGCTTTTTACTTTTCAGAAAGACAGTGAATGATAGTTCTGTGGCCTGTCAGCCTCCGGGTTTGATTTACGTAGGATCAGGGACAGCAAAGGGATCAATTGCAATTTGAATTCATAGCAGGAAAATAGTCTGTGCTGAGACACAAGTACTGTTGTAGCCAAGCTTATGCAATGTCCCACTCCCACACTCCAGGCTCTGTGCTATTATAAGGTTTGAGACACTTAAATATGACAACGTTGGTACTGGTTTTACAAACTTAAGTTGGAGATGTACGTAGTGAACAGGAAGATTTGTTAAACTAGAAAGGGACTGTCCTTACTTGATGAGGTAGCAGGATAAATAAGTACAAATAATTCAAACGGAAGTTTGAGGTTGAACTGTGTTATGATAGGCTACCAATTTTCAATTTCTAACTTAAGTGGTAGATGGAGTTTAATTCAGATAAATGCGAGGTGCAGCATTTTGGGAAGACAAATCTTAGCAGGACCTGTACACTTAATGGTAAGGTCCTAGGGAGTGTTGCTGAATAAAGAGACCTTGGAGTGCAGGTTCATAGCTCCTTGAAAGTGGAGTTGCAGGTAGGCAGGATAGTGAAGGTGGCATTTGGCATGCTTTCCTTTATTGGTCAGAGTACTGAGTATAGGTGTTGGGAAGTCATGTTGTGGCTGTACAGGACTTTGGTTAGGCCACTGTTGGAATATTGTATGCAATTCTGGTCTCCTTCTTATCGGAAAGATGTTGTGAAACTTGAAAGGGTTCAGAAAAGACTTACAAGGATGTTGCCAGGTTTGGAGGATTTGAGCTATAGGGAGAGGCTGCATTGGCTAGGGCTGTTTTCCCCAGAGTGTCGGAGGCTGATGGGTGACCTTAATAGAGATTTATAAAATCATGAGGGGTATGGATAGGATAAATAGACAAAGTCTTTTCCCTGGGGTGGGGGAAGCGAAGAACTAGAGGATATAGGTATAGAGTGAGAGGGGAAAGATATAAAAGAGACTTAAGGGGCAAGTTTTTCACTCAGAGGGTGGTGCATGCATGGAATGAGCTGCCAGAAGATGTGGTGGAGGCTGGTACAATTGCAGCATTTAAAAGGCATTTGGATGGGTATATGAATAGGAAGGGTTTGGAGGGATATGGGCTGGCTGCTGGCAGGTGGGACTAGATTGGGTTGGGATATTTGGTCGGCATGGACGGGTTGGACTGAAAGGTCTGTTTCCATGCTGTACATCTCTATGACTATGTCTATGTCTATCTAATTTGAATACCTGGGGTTTTTTCAAGCCACACACAGCACGATAACAGACCTTTCAGTCCAACCAGTCAATGCTGACCATTATCCCAAACTAAACTAGCCCCACTTGCCTGTGCTTATCCAAATCCCTCCAAACATTTCTTATTCATGAACCTATCCAAATGTCTTTTAAATGTGGTAACTGCACCTGCATTCACCAGTTCCTCTGGAAGTTCATTCCACACATGAACCACATTCTGTGTAAAAATGTTGCCCCTCATGTCTTTTTAAAATCTTTCTTCTCACACCTTAAAATTATGCCCCCTAGTTTTGAACATGCCCACACTAGAGAAAAGACACTCGTCATTCATTTTATCTATGCCCTTCATGATTTTATAAACTCAGATCGAATAGTATGATTCCATATATGGTCATCTCTCAACCTCCTACACTCCAATGAATAAAGTCCCAGCCTTTCCCTGTAACTCAAACCCTTCATTCCTGGCAAGATCCTGGTAAATCTTTTCAGAATCCTCTCCAGCTTAATAATATCTTTCCTCTAAGAAGCCAATCAGAACTGGACACAGTACTCCAGGTGGTGTTACGAAGGATGTTAAAATGGTTGCAGTAGTCAGCTAACCAGATTGGTTCAAGCTCATGAGCCAAGCAATGATTGCGAATCAGTCTGAGCCAAAATGAACAGTTTTAAAAAAGCTTTGACATTCAGGTGAATTTTGCCTGCTGACTATGGAGCACAAGTTGGTCACTTGGCCCTCACAGCCTTCTGTGCCATTTAATAAGATCACGGCTAATTTGATTGTAGCCTCAAAACTACATTCCCACCTGCCTCTGATAAGCTTAAACCTCCTTTGCTTGTCAAGAATCTATCCACCTCTACCTTAAAAATATTCAAGGACTCTATTTTCATCCATCTGTTCAGGATGAGAGGTCCAAAGACTGATGACCCTCTGTGAGAAAAAAAATGGCCTTAACTCTATCTTTAAATGGACAGTGAATCCTAGTTCTAGGTTCTCCCATAAGAGAGAACATACCCTTCTCACCCCTCAGGACATTATACGTTTCAATCAAGTTACCTGTAGTTCTTCAAAACACGCTTTAGCCTTCATTGCTCAGACCTTTGTGCGTTGTGGTGGGGATGTCATGATTAGATTAGATTACTTACAGTGTGGAAACAGGCCCTTCGGCCCAACAAGTCCATGCCGACCCTCCGAAGAGCAACCCACCCAGACCCATTCCTCTACATTTACCCCTTCACCTAACACTACGGGCAACTTAGCATGGCCAATTCACCGAACCTGCACATTTTTGGACTGTGGGAGGAAACCGGGACACCCGGAGGAAACCCACGCAGACACGGGGAGAATGTGCAAACTCCACACAGACAGTTGCCTGAGGCGGGAATTGAACCTGGGTCCCTGGCGCTGTGAGGCAGCAGTGCTAACCGTGCTGCTGCCTCATGTGGAGTTTGTACAAGACGTAGGTGAGGTCTCTTCTGGAATACTGTGTACAGTTCTGGTCATCCTATTATAGGAAGAATATTATTCAATTGGAGAGGGTTTAGAAAATATTTACCAGGATGGTGCCGGGAATGGAGCTATAAGATATAAAAATGGACTGGACTTTTTTCACTGGAATGTAGGAAGTTGAGGGGTGACCTTATAGAGGTTTGTAAAATCATGAGGGGCGTAGATAAGGTGAATGACAAGGGTCTTTTCCTTAGGGTAGGAGAGTTCAAAACTAGGGGGCATATTCTCATGGTGAGAGGAGAAAGTTTTAAAAAGGATGTGATGGGCAACTTTTTTACATAGAGAGTGATTCATGAGTGGAATGAACTGTCAGAGAATGTGGTGAATGTAGGTACAGTTACAAAGTTTAAAAGACACTTGGATAAGTTCATGAATAAGAAATGTTGGGAGGAATATGGACCAAGCGCAGGCATGTAGGACTAGTTTAGTTTGGAACATGAGTTGGTGTGGACTGGTTGGACCAAAGGGTCTGTTTCCACGCTTTGTGACTCTATGAGTCCAGTCAAAATAAATCTCACTTATGCAATTTTACCCCTTAAGATAACCCTCCTATTCAAGATATTAAGTAAACATTCCCTGAACAGCTTCCAATACATTTATATCCTTCCTTAAATAAGGAGACCAATACTTTACACAGTACTCCTGATGTTAGTCTCACCAGTGCCATGCTTAATTCAAGTTTAACCTTCTCACTTTTGTATTCAAATCCCTTCACAATAAACAATAGCATTGTACCAGTTTCCCTCATCATTTGATGTACCCGTCTGCCTCTGTATCTCAGATCTCCTCAATGGAGTCATAAAGCACGGAAACAGACCCTTGGGTCCAACCAGTCCATGCCAACCATAATCACAAATTAAACTAATGCTGCCTGCCTTCACCTGGCTCATATCCCTCCAAACCTTTCCTGTTCATGTACTTATCCAGATGGCTTTTAAATGATGTAACTCCACCCACATCCACCACTCTCTCTGGAAGGTCATTGCACACAGGAACCACTCTTTGTGTAAACAAAATTGCCCCATGTGCCTTTTTAAAATCTTTCTCCCTCTCACCTTGAAAATATACCCCCTAATGTTGAAAAACTTCACCCTCGGGAAAAGACACCAGCAATTTAACTTATCTATACCATTTGTGACTTTTACAGACCTCTATATTTACAAAATACCGTGCAAGGACTGTAACAAACACTACATTGGACAAACAGGCAAAAAATTAGCCACCATTATATATGGACACCAACTAGCCACAAAAAGACATGATCCTCTCTCACTAGTATCCTTACATATGGATGAGGAAGGACCCCATTTCGACTGGGACAACACATCTATCCTGGGACAAGCCAAACAAAGACATGCACGAGAATTCCTGGAAGCATAGCATTCCAACCAGAACTCTATCAACAAACACATCGAGTTAGACCCCATCTACCACCCCCTGAGAAAAAGAACCGGAAGTGACTTCACCACTGGAAATGACATCACCGCAGGAAATGACATCACCGACCCAAAGAAACCCAAACATATAAATAGAAAGCAGGAATTATCAGCAGTGCTTTGCCTGAGGCCCACTGAAGATGTTACCTAGTAGAGGGACAAAACGTCCGGAAATGAACCTTCCAGCTCAGCGAGCAAACCTAAATCCAGATCCTCAACCTGAGCTACAAATCTTCTCAAAACTCACTAAGACCTCTATAAAGTCTCCTACGCTCCAGTGAAAAAGGTCCCAGCCAATCCAGCCTCTCCTTGTACCTCAAACCCTCCATTTCTGGCAACATCCTGGTAAGTCTCCTCTGAACCTTCTTTAACTTAGTAATGTCCTTCCTGTAACAGGGTGACCAGAACTGGACACTGTACCCCTGAAGAGGCCTCTCCAACGTTCTCTGGTTAGCACGCAAAACAAAACTTTTCACTGTATCTCGGTCATTGACAATAATAAATCAAATCAAATTGATTATTATCTAATTGATGAGAGATTGCAGCTCTAAGATTCAGAGCGATCCAGTTGTCATAATACATGAATTCCAAAAGATGACATGCAGGTACAGCAAGTAATTCAGAATATTAATAGAGTGGAATTATTTATTGCGAAGGTGATTGAAGACAAAATAAGGGAGATTATGGTTCAGTCATACTGGCCATTGGTGAGACCACATCTGGAGTTCTATGTACAGCACTGATCTCCTTATTTAAGGAAGAATGTAAATGCCTTGGAGGCAGTTCTCAGAAGGTTTACCGGGCTCATGCCTGGAATGGGTGTTACACCTAATGAGAAAAGGTTGGACAGATTAGGTCGCTGTCTACTGAGTCTATAAGAATCAGAGGTAACTTAATTGAAATGTAATATCAAAGGGGTCCTGACACAGTGGCTGTGGGGTGAGATGTTACCTTGTTTGAAGAACCAGGGGTTACTGTTTTGCAATAAAATAGTCACCCAATTCTCTGGAAATCTCTTACTAGGTGGAAACAGAGCCTTTGAATATTCTGAGGCAAAGGTACTTAAATTCTTGTTTTTCTTTTATTTAACCTATTTTACTAATCAACCTGTTCAAGGATGTTATTACACACCTCTGGAGCAGGTGGGACTTGAGCCCAGGCCTCCCACTCTGGACTGAGATAATACCCACTGCTCCACAAGAGGGAGCCTTCTTAGATTTTTTAAACCTATTTCATCGAAACAACCTGTTGAGAGATGTTATTGCACACTTGTGGAGCAAGTGGAATTTGAACTTGGGCCTCCCAGTCTGGAGTAGGGACACTACCGCTGTAGCACAGGGGGGCCTCTTCTTAGATTTAAAAATATTTAGCTTATTTTTGTAATCGACCTGTTCAGTGATGTTATTACATAACTCTGGAGTAAACAGGTCTTGAACCCCAAGCTTTGCAGTCCAGGGGTTGGGATACTACCACCACACTGTAAGAAGGCCCCTTCTTAGACTTTTGTTATGCAAAGGAGTGAAATGTTAACAGGAGTAGGCGGAATATGGGGTAATCAGATCCTATTGAATGGTGGATCAAGTTCAAAGGCTGAGAGGCATACTCCTACCCCTAATTTATATGTTTGTGTCTTTACAGAAATACAGTCAACCTTTTATTAACCTACAGTTTCCCACAGGACACTTCACTTGCCACTTACTTGACCTATCCATTACTTTTAGTAGCCTCCTTATGCCCTCCACATAACTTACTTTCATAAATATCTGTGTGTCATCAGTGAATTTGGCAACCATTCCTTCAATCCCTTCACCCAAGTTAGTTATGACTATTGTTATAGCCAGCCTCTGTGGCATTCCACTCTTACATCTGGACAATCTCAAGAAGACCCATTTTACCTTCTCTCTGCTTCTGTTAGCCAGCAAATCTTGGATCAATGCTGCTCCTACACCATGAACATTCACTTTCCACAATTGTCTATGATTTGGCCCGTGACCAAACACTTCTAGAAATATGGGCACAGTCTAATCACAGTGTAAGTACAGTACATCAACTGGTGACTTTTTATCCACTTCATATGATACTTCTTCAAACAACTTCAATTAATTAGATTAATTAAACACAGTTTCCTTTTCATAGATTGATGTGAGCTCTGCCTAAACACTTTGAACTGACCTAAATGCCCTGCAATAATTTATTTAATGCTTGTAGTATTATTCCTATGGCAGATATTATGCTAATATCTGGCCTATAGTGGATCAACATTCCTGATGAAGGGCATTTGCCCAAAATGTTGACTCTCCTGCTCCTTGATTGCTGCCTGACCTGTTGTGCTTTTCCAGTGACACACTTTTTGACTCTGATCTCCAGCATCTGCGGTTCTCACTTTCTCCAAATATCTCACTAGCCAGCTCATTAAAGCACCTAGGATAAAATCCATTAGGACCTTGGCAATTGTTAGACCACAGCTCAGTTCGACTTCTCTGGTAATTGTAACTTAGAGTTCCTCCTTGCCATCCAGTTTTGATTTAAAGCGACTTCTGGGCTGTTTCTTGTATCATCGATAGAGTCATAGAGTCATAGAGATGTGCAGCATGGAAACAGACCCTTCGGTCCAACCAGTCCATACCGACCAGATATCCCAACCCAATCTAGTCCCACCTGCCAGCACCCGGCCCATATCCCTCCAAACCCTTCCTATTCATATACCCATCCAAATGCCTTTTAAATGTTGCAATTGTACCAGCCTTCACCACTTCCTCTGGCAGCTTATTCCATACATGTACCACCCTCTGTGTGAAAAAGTTGCCCCTTAGGTCTCTTTTCTATTTTTCCCCTCTCACCCTAAACCTATGCCCTCTAGTTCTGGACTCCCCAACCCCATAGAAAAGACTTTGTCTATTTATCCTATCCATGCCTGCCTCTCATGATTTTATAAATCTCTATAAGGCCACCTCTCAGCCTCTGACTGTCCGGAGGAAACAGCCCCAGCCTATTCAACCTCTCCCTATAGCTCAAATCCTTCGACCCTGGCAACAACCTTGTAAATCTTTGCTGAACTCTTTCAAGTTTCACAACATCTTTCTGATAGGAAGGAGACCAGAATTGCATGCAATATTCCAACAGTGGCCTAACCAATGTCCTGTATAGCCGCAACATGACCTCCCAACTCCTGTACTCAATACTCTGACCAATAAAGGAAAGCATACCAAACACGTTCTTCACTATCCTAACTACCTACGACTCCACTTTCAAGAAGCTATGAACCTGCACTCCAAGGTCTCTTTGTTCAGCAACACTCCCTAGGACCTTACCATTAAGTGTATAAGTCCTGCTAAGATTTGTTTTCCCAAAATGTAGCACCTCACATTTATCTGAATTAAACTCCATCTGCCTTGCAAAATACTTGTTCAATTCATTTGCTACCGCTTTATTTTCTGTTATCAATCTTTCAGACTCACTTTCATTAGGGTACAATGCCCTTATTTCTTAATATCTTTTTAAACATATTTATAGAAGCTCTTGCTATCTGTTTATATGCTTCTGATTAACTTTCACTTGTGCTCTAATTTTTCCTTTGTTTAGATTAGATTAGATTACATTAGATTACAGTGTGGAAACAGGCCCCTCGGCCCAACAAGTCCACACCGACCCGCCGAAGCGAAACCCACCCATACCCCTACATTTACCCCTTGCCTAACACTACAGGCAATTTAGTATGGCCAATTCACCTGATCCTGCACATCTTTGGATGGTGGGAGGAAACCGGAGCACCCGGAGGAAACCCACGCAGACACGGGGAGAACGTGCAAACTCCACACAGTCAGTCGCCTGAGGCGGGAATTGAACCCGGGTCTCTGGGGCTGTGAGGCAGCAGTGCTAACCACTGTGCCACCTTGCCGTGCTGTTTCTTTATTTCATTCTGTGCTTCTGTATATTCTGCATAATCTTTTGACCTGCCACCTATTTTTGCACAATTACATGCTTTTTAGTTAAGCTTGGCACTATCTTTAACACTTCTGGTTAGCTATAGATGGCAGGTCTGTCATTTTGGAATATTGTTTGGTCTTGGAATGTGCTGTTCGCAGGGCCCAGTTCTTTTTAAACAGAATGAATATGTACTCTTACTGCTCTTAATGCCTTGATGACTCAAAATAAAATTTAAAAATCAAAACTTAAAATTTAAACAAAGCCTAGCAGCTAACTGTCAATCATTATCATGCTCCATGACAATGTCTCTACCAATTAGAGTCCACTGGGCAACCAATCAGCACCTTCCTCTCACACGGTATAATATTAGTTTGCCTTTTAAAATGGTATTTATTGCAAATTGCTCTAGTGGGTGTAAGATCAAAAGCTGTGGTAAAATATGCCCTTTTCCAGCAAAACTCATAAAAATATTTGCAGGTTTGTGGTTAAAATCAAAGAAGGGAATAATTGGATATCTATTCCAAGAGTGGCATTGGCTGAATGCCCTCCTGCTGTACAACAGTAGTCTCTAAGTTACTTAGAATACAAACTAAAATTTCTTCTATATGAGGTAAATTAAAGTGCAGCAAGAGCTGTAATTTCTGGAATTTCTTGAATGCGTCAGAAATTCGAATTTAAATCAGCCTTTGAAAACATAGATGCCAACCCAAATCTAATAGCCAAAGGAAGTCAAATTTACCAGAATGTTGCTGGGTATGGAAGGGTTGAGTTGTAAAGAAAGGACTGGATAGGCTGGGAGTTTTTTCACTGGAGCATAAGAGGTTAAGCAGTGATCTGATAGAAGTTTATAAAATAATGAGAGGAATAGCTAGAGTTGATGGTAATTGTCTTTTCCCTGAGATAGTGGATTTCAAGACTAGGGGGCACATTTTTAAGGTGAGAGGATGGAGATTTAAAAAAGACATACGGAGCAAATTTTTTACAAGGGGGTATTCATGTGTGGAATGAACTTACAGAGGAAGTGGTGCATGTGGGTACAAATGCAATATTTAAAAGACATTTGGATAAGTACATGAATAGGAAATGTTTGGAAGGTAATGGGTCAGGAGCAGGCAGGTGGGACTGGTTTAGTTTGGGATTGCGTTTGGCATGGTTTTGATTCTATGGTTATGACTTGGACTAGAGTCCATCAAATATAAAGAGTAACAATCTAAATTATTACAAATATCAAGAGGTATGAAGGAAGACTGGCAAGTAATCAAATCATTAATTCATTGAAATAAATTAATGAAAGAAACAAAGATAATGTGGTGGAAAATGGAATAAAATGGTTAGTTGCGGCTACTGCCTCTGATCAATTGCATCAATGTCAATGAAAATAAAAGTCAGGAGGGAGGTAAAATAAACAACTGAAGTGCTAATACTTGATTAACACCATTCCACACAAAAACAGTTGATTGGAAGCATCTTCCTTCCTAACATATATCTCCTCTAGCTTACCAGTCCGTTTCACACTCTCCTCTTCAACAATACGGTTCCTCTCAATCGTAAATACTGAAGAAAAGTACTCATTCAAGACCTCTCCTATCTCTTCCGACTCAATACACAGTCTCCCATTACTGTCCTTGATTGGACCTACACTCGTTCTCATCATTCTCATGTTTCTCACATACGCACAAAATGCCTTTGGGTTATCCTTGATCCTATCCGCCAGAGATTTTTCATGCCCCCTCTTGGCTCTCCTAATCCCTTTCTTCAGGTCCCTTCTGGCTATCCTGTATCCCTCCACTGCTCTGTCTGAACCCTGTTTCCTCAACCTTATGTAAGCCTCCTTCTTCCTCTTTACAAGACATTCAGCCTCCCTCGTCAACCAAGGTTCCCTCACACGACCATTTCTTTCCTGCCTGACCGGTACATACATATCAAGGACACGTCGTATCTGTTCCTTGAAAAAGTTCCACATTTCCACGACATCCTTCCCCGACAGCCTATGCTCCCAACTTATGCTCCTCAGATCCTGTCTTACAGCATCGTAATTACCCTTCCCCCAATTGTAAAACCTACCCTGTTGCACGCACCTATCTCTCTCCATAACCAAGGTGAAAGTCACAGAATTGTGGTCACCATCACCAAAATGTTCACCCACTAACAAGCCCATCACTTGCCCCGGTTCATTACCGAGTACCAAATTCAAAATGGCTCCCCTCTGGTCGGACAATCTACATACTGTGTTAGAAAAGCTTCCTGGACACACTGCACAAACACCGCCCCATCCAATCTACTTGATCTAAAGAGCTTCCAATCAATATTTGGGAAGTTGAAATCGCCCATGACTACTACCCTGTGGCTTCTGCACCTTTCCAAAATCTGTTTCCCAATCTGTTTCTCCACATCTCTGCTGCTATTGGGGGGCCTATAGTAAACACCCAACAAGGTGACTGCACCTTTCCTATTTCTGACTTCAGCCCATACTACCTCTAAAGGCAGATCCCCCTCGAACTGCCTTTCTGCAGCTGTTATACCATTTCTAATTAGCAACGCCACCCCCCCTCCTTTTTTTTACCACCCTCCCTAATCCTACTGAAACATCTGTAACCAGGAACTTCCAACAACCATTCCTGTCCCTCTTCTATCCACCTTTCCGTGATGGCCACAACATCGTAGTCCCAGGTACCTATCCACGCCTTAGGTTCACCGACCTTATTTCTGATACTCCTTGCGTTGAAGTATACGCACTTGAACCCATCTCTGTGTCTGCAAGTATTCCCTGTCAGTGCTACCTTCTCCACAGCCTCCCTACATTCTTGGACATTCTGACAAACAGCTAGCCTACTTGCTGGACTACAAGTCCAGATCCCACCCCCCTGCCAAATTAGTTTAAACCCCCCCGAAGATAGCCAGCAAACCTACCCCCCAGAATATTGGTGCCCTTCTGGTTCAGGTGCAACCCGTCCTGCTTGTACAGGTCCCACCTTCCCCAGAATGAGTCCAATTGTCCAAATACCTGAAGCCCTCCCTCCTACACCATCCTTGCAGCCACGTGTTCAACTGCACTCTCTCCCTATTCCTTGCCTCACTGTCACGTGGCACCGGCAACAACCCAGAGATGACGACTCTGTCCGTCCTAGCTTTCAGCTTCCAGCCTAACTCCCTGAGCTCTTGAATGACCTCCCCACCTCTCTTCCTACCTATGTCTCTTCCTGCCAACATGCACCACAACTTCTGCTGCACACCCTCCCCCTTAAGGATTCTGAAGACATGGTCCGAGACGTCTCGGACCCTGGCACCCGGGAGGCAACAAACCATCCGAGAGTCTCGCCCATGCCCACAGAATCGCCTGTCCGTCCCTCTAACTAGAGAGTCTCCTATAACTAGCGCTCTCCTCCTCTCCCCCTTTCCCTTCTGAGTCTCAGAGCCAGACGTCACGTCGCAGACCCGGTCACTGCAGCTTACCCCTGCTAGGCTGTCCCCCCCACCAGTATCCAAAGCGGTATACCTATTGTTTAGGGGAATGACTACAGGGGATCCCTGCACTGCCTGCTTCCTCCCCTTCCCACCTCTAACTGTTACCCAACTACCTCTGTTCTCTGGCGTAACTATGTCCCTGTAGCTTCTATCTATCACCTTCTCAGCCTCTCGAATAATCCTCAGTTCATCCAACTCCAGTTCCAGTTCCCTAACTCGTTCTGTGAGGAGCAGAATCTGACTGCATTTCCTGCAGATGAAGTCGGCAGGAGTATCGGTGGTCACCCCTACCTCAATCATCCGGCAGGAGGAACATTCCACTGCCTGCGCTGCCATTACTCTACACTTCGTCTCCAAAGCAAGAACACTGAGTAGCTTACCTGTGAACTTTAAAGTTAGGTTAGAGGCGGAGGATGGGAGGGAGGCCCTACTATATAGGGCCTGGGGTATAGAACACACCCACTCAAATATCAATCACTTACCTTCCCGACCAGCTCTGCACTCCAACCTCACTTCCGCCCAGCTCGCGCCGCTCTCTGCTGAGAAAAGACCGTTGGCGTCGAGGTAAGTTCTTTATATATCACTTACCTTCCCGACCAGCTCTCCGCTCCAACCTCACTTCTGCCCAGCTCGCGCCGCTCTCTGCTGAGGCCTGTTCTACAGGCCTCCCAACAGTGAGCATGAGATAGAAGAACAAATAGGAAAACAGATTATGGAAAGATGTAGAGGCAACAGGGTGGTGGTAATGGGATATTTTAATTTTCCCAACATTGACTGGGATATACTTAGTGTCAGAGGTCTGGATGGGGCAGAATTTGTAAGGAGCATCCAGGAAAGTTTTCTAGAGCAGTACGTCAATAGTCTGACAAGGGAAGGGGCCATATTGGACCTGGTGTTGGGGAATGAGCCAGGCCAGGTTGTAGAAGTTGCAGTGGGGGATTTCTTTGGGAATAGTGTCCACAATTCTGTAAGTTTTAGAATATTGTAAACAAAGAGGAGAGTGGTCCTAAGGGAAGACTACTAAACTGGACCAAGGCCAATTATATTAAAATTCGGCAGGAGCTGGGAAATGTGGATTGGGAGCAGCTATTTGAAGGGAAGTCCACGTTTGATATGTGGGAAGCTTTCAAAGATAGGTTGAAGATAGTGCAGGATAGGCATGTCCCATTGAAAACAAGGGATAGGAAGGGCAAGAGTCATAAACCGTGGCTGACAGGAGAAATTGTGCGACTAGCCAAGAGGAAAAGGGAAGCGAACATAAGGTCCAGGCAGCTAGGAACAGAACTGGCCCTGGAGGAATATCGGGAGAGTAGGACTGTCTTAAACGAGGAATCAAGCGGGCTAAAAGGGGCCATGAAATAGCTTTAGCCTGCAGAATTAAGGAGAAACCCAAGGCCTTGACAGATGTCTTTGTAGCAGCCTTAAACACAGGTGAGGTGCCAGAGTACTGGAGAGTTGCTAATATTGTCCCCCTGTTCAAGAAGAGTGGCAGGGATATTCCAGGTAACTATAGACCAGTGAGCCTGATGTCGGTGGTGGGAAAGTTGCTGGAGAAGGTACTGAGGGGTAGGATCTATTTATATTTGAAAGAGAATGGGCTCATCAGTGATAGGCAACATTGCTTTGTGAGGGGGAGATCATGCCTTACCAACTTAATACAGTTATTTGAGGAAGTGACCAAATTGATAGACGAAGGCTATAGATGTCATATACATGGACTTTAGTAAAGCATTTGATAAGGTTCCCCCATGGGAAACTAATGGAGAAAGTGTAGTCACATGGTGTGCAGGGTGTTCTAGCTAGGTGGATCAAGAACTGGTTGAGCAACAGGAGACTGAGAGTAGTAGTTGAAGGGAGTTTCTCAAAATGAAGAAAGGTGACCAGAGATGTTCCACAGGGGTCAGTGTCTCTGTTGTTTGTGATACACATAAATGATCTGGAAGAGGGCATTTCCAGCATTTTCTCTTTTAGAGCCAGACCTGCTGAGATTTTCAAGCATTTTCTCTTTTACCTCTGAAGGCAGCTGCAAAGGTGGATAGAGTGATTATGAAGGCATTATGCTTGCCTTCATCGGACAGGGTATTGAGTATAAGAGCTGGCAGGTCATGTTAAAATTGTATAAGACTTTGGTTCGGCCGCATTTAGAATACTGTGTACAGTTCTGGTCGCCACATTACCAAAAGGATGTGGACACTTTGGAGAGGGTGCAGAGAAGGTTGACGAGGATGTCGCCTGATATGGAAGGTTCTAGTTGTGAAGAGAGGTTGAGTAGGTTAGGATTGTTTTCATTAGACAAGAGGAGATTGAGGGGTACATGATTGAGGTGTACTAAATCATCAAGGGTATAGCCAGGGACACAAGCTTTTTCCCAGGGTGAAGGATTCAATAACGAGAGGTCATGCGTTCAAGATGAGAGGAGAAAATTTTAAGGGGGATACACGTGGAAAGTACTTTACACAGAGGGTGGTAGGTGCCTGCAACGTGTTGTCAGCAGAGGTAGTAGAGGCAGGCACGGTAGATTCATTTAAGGGGTGTCTGGACAGATGCATGAGTAGGTGGGGAGCAGACGGATACAGATCTGTAGGAATTAGGCGACGGGTTTAGACAGTGGATTTGGATTGGCACAAGCTTGGAGGGCTGAAGGGCCTGTTCCTTATAACGTTTCTTTGTTCTTTGTTCTTTGTACCAGAAGTATGTTCTCAGTTTCTAGCCTCAAATATTTCTTCCTGCGGGAGACCAAAAAGAGCAGGGTTTCAATGAGATAATTAAGTCTGCTGTTTTGCAGAACAATCAAAGTTTTGAGCTACATTCTAATAGGAAGGGCAATTCTGCAATGGGAGTGTAATATGTTGCTACCTTACATGAGGGGATCATGGCTGAAAACTTGATCCAGTGCCTATGTTAGTGCCAGCAAGTTGTCTGAGTTCGACAGCCCACGGCAGGAGGACAGTTCATGATCAGGCCAACTCACTGAGCTTACTGAGCATAATCATTTCACTAATCCTTTTTCACAAAAACATGTCACTCAAATTGCAAGTAGACCTCTCAAAACTAGGCAAGTGAGCATTTAAAGCTGTCATTGTTAACTCTAACCAAAATCATGTTGATATACAGGCATTTCTGTAAGTTAGGAAAAATCACAATGTTTTTTTGAAACCTTTGTATGCAGTGTTCCTATAACAGCTGATGACTCTATAATAATAATTGATATGTGCATCAATCGTTGGTGTTGAGGAGATGTTGTTTACTTAAGGGTGAGTGAGTTGGACATCGTCTTCAACACAGGGAAGCAGGAAAGGTCAGTCCAAATGCTCTTTAAAGAACTTCTGCCAAAGAGCTTTGGCCAGCAGCCCTGATACCTGAACATCTATTCCTTCAACATTGTCAACGTTTTCTTTCAAATCTTCCGCTATGTGTGTCCTTTGTTGCCGATTAAAATTAATGTTGCAGAGAGTTAATCATTATCATATGGTATCTACTATATTAGGGGAGGCCGCCAGGTCAGTCCTCACTTTGGAATTATTATTTGACAATTTGATGGGTCTGCTTGCTAAGAGTTAGTATTGACTCTCAGGTCTAATGTTCTGAAGAAGTGTGGATTCCTAAAAGGAGCCAGGAGTCTAATTCTGCAGGAGTTGTCTCCCTTGTTTCCTAGCTGTCAGTCTTGCACTTGCTGTGCAAGCTTAAAGAGTTTGGGATTGAGGATTTAAGAAACAGGTGAGCTGCCAGAAAGGTTTACACACCCCTGACTAAGGACTAGGAGAGGGAGTAGGCAATTCAGCCCCACAAGCCTGTTCTGCCATTTAATATGATCTCATTTTGGCCTCAACTCCAGGTTGCTCCCTATTACTTTTTAATCCATTACTAATTACATTTCTGGCTTTCTCCTCCTTACATTTACTGAGTGTCTCAGTTTCTACTACATTCTGGGGTTTAAATTCCACAGATTCACGATATGTGATGTTCTGCTGGTCATCGCTAACTTGCTGCCAATTACAGAGAAACCTCGATTATCCGAAGGACACAGGCGGGGTGTATTTTGTTCAGTTAATCGAACTCCAGATAATCAAAAGCTGGATAACATTGTTCAGCCAAGCATCGGGACTTTGCGATTTTGCTGGATAATCCAATATTCAGATAATTGAATGCCGGATATTCAAGGTTTCTCTGTAATAGATTGGATGTTCTTTATGGTTCATGAAGGCATTGGGTAATGTCAATGATCCCAGGTGGAGATGGAAACCATGGCAACAATCAGCTGGTTCAGCTACTGACTGTTTCAAAGTACAAATGGGGGACAGCAACAGGAAAATCCCCTTTCACTGTTCCCTTGGCCAATTATGAATTGCGTGCTATGGTGGGCTAGACACTGTCCTTTCTAATTTAGAACCTAGGCATAACTGAACCTCCAGCAAAGATTGTTGGCAGTGATCTGGGGTGTTATCGGTAAAGATATGTTAGTGCTCCTCAACGCAAATATCGTTTTACAAAGCTTTTTATATGATACAGGTTTTCCTGTTCACACTTCAAGATAATGAAAGGCTGAAGGTTAATAAGTAAAAGCTCATTTCAATGTATTGCAGTTCCTTACAATGTATTGTAAGTGAGGCTCAGACCACTTGGCCCCGTAGGCCCATGATAATGTTCGTGTCCCTCCTGACCCTTTTGCTTATTTATGTCAATTAATGAATCTTACTTCTCCTGTATTATTTATCTTTTCCCCAAATTTGTCAATGCTTATTGATTGAATTGTGGTGTCAAATTCCACTATTCTCTGGTTAAAGAAGTTTGTCCTGTATTCGCTATTAGATTTATTAATAACTGCTTTATATATATCTCCACTGTAAAGTTTTTATTTTCTCTTATTCTTCAATAGAATGTGTTGGTCATTAGCTGGAACACCATCATAGGGTGACACGGTGGCTCAGTGGTTAGTGCTGCTGCCTTATAGTGCCAGGGATCCAAGTTTGATTCCTGCCTCAGGTGGCTGTCTGTGTAAGGTTTGCACATTCTCCCTGTGTCTGTGTTGGTTTCCTCTGGGTGCTATGGTTTTGTCCCACAATCCAAAGACGTGCAGGTCAGATGAATTGGCCATTCTGAATTGCCCATCGTGTGAGGTGCATTAGTGAGGGGTAAATGTAGGGGAATGGGTCTGGGTGAGTTACCCTTCCGAGGGTCAGTGTGGACTTGTTGGGCCAAAGGGTCTGTTTCCATACTGTAGGTAATCTAATCATGCATTGGTTTTCCCTGATTGTCGTCACTGAAAAGTGTGGAGCTCGAAAAGTACAGCAGATCAGACTCCGAGCATCTGAGGAACAGGAAATGTCAATTCTCCTGCTCCTCAGATGCTGCCTGACGTGCTGTGCTTTTCCAGCTGCACACTTTTCAACTCTGATTGCCAGCATCTGCAGTCCTCACTTTCTCTCTTGCCCTGATTATCCTTAAGAAGGTAGTGGTGAACTGCCTTCTTGTACCACTGCAGCAGAAACCCTTTCACTACATCTACCCTACCAAATCCTTTCATGAAGCCTCTGCCCGGTCATCCTTCAATCTCTTTTTGAGAATTAAGAGCCCCTGCCTATTCAATGTTCCCTGATATTGTACATATCGTTTCTGCAATAATCACCTTCTAGTACTCTTTCTCCAGTACCTGCTTCTATATTCTTCTTTATGATGTTTAGAACTGTTACACACAGTTTGGTCTAACCAAGTTTCCGTACAATTTAGAACATTACTGATGTTTCAATGCGCTGCAAATACATTATCTATTGTGATGTGGACTGTATCATTTCTGTTAAGTCCAAAATGCTTCTGTTTTCCCCCACTCTGTTTACTTATGATCTGATGTTCTTATTCCCTGCAGATAATTCTTTGAAAAAATCACTCTAAGTTGTGGGCAGTGTTGAGTATAGCAGTGGCCTCTCTCACAAAGCAAAACAAGACACAGCGGGTGGGCGGAAGCTTTAAACAGAAAAACAACCACGCAGCCAAATTTACAATTAGCCATCTACAGTCAAACCTACGAATAATCCTTTTTAGTTAGACCCACACATAATCCTTACTATCATCTTCTCTACAAATCAAGGTAATCAGCACATTTTTAACTAATAGTTGGTGTCTGATTTTATGATACTATCAAATAAGGATGGAAAGTATTTGGAATGCATTGTGGCGTACTTCACTGGCTGTGAAACATGTTGAGACATCCATTATACTTTACAAAACTACGCCATACAAGTATGTAGCCAGGCCAACAGGAAAATATGTGGAACTAATTGAACCACTCTTTCACAGGGCTGTGTAAAGATTGCATCTTATTTTACATTTGATTGTGGACTGAACTGAGAAAGAACTGTTGATGACAAGGGACTGAAGAAGTAATTGCTGCACTTATAAAAAGCAAGCTCTCATTATAAGTTATGCTTACACTGTTGCTTTGCAAGCAGTGGGAATAATGTAAATAACTGGAATTACTATACATGAATGTACGCAGCATTAGAAATAAGATGGATGAGCTTGAGGCTCTTTTGGAAATTGGCAGATACGATATTGTGGGGATAACTGAGACGTGGCTTCAAGTGGACAGGGCCTGGGAAATGAATATTCAAGGATACACGTGCTATCATAAGGACAGACTGACGGGCAGAGGGGGTGGGGTGGCCATGTTGGTAAGGGATGATATTCAGTCCCTTGCATGGGGGGACCTAGATTCAGGGGATGTAGAGTCAGTGTGGATAGAGCTGCGAAATACTAAGGTTAAAAAGACCCTCTTGGGAGTTATCTACAGGCTCCCAAACAGTAGTCTGGATGTCGGATGTAAGTTAAATCAGGAGCTGAAATTGGCCTGTCGCAAAGATGTTACTGCAGTTGTTATGGGGGATTTCAACATGCAGATAGATGGGAGAATCAGGATGGTATTGAACCTCAAGAAAGAGACTTTGTGGAGTGCCTCAGAGATGGATTCTTCGAACAGCTGGTGCTGGAGCCGACCAGGGAGAAGGCAATTCTGGATCTGGTATTGTGCAACGAACCAGAATTGGTCAGAGACCTCGAAGTGAAGGAGCCATTGGGAAGTAGTGACCATAATACAATAAGCCTCAATCTGCAATTTGAGAGGGAGAGGGTACAATCGGAAGTGACAATATTTCTGTTGAATAAAGGGAACTATGGAGCTATGAGGGAGGAGCTGGCCAAAGTTCAATGGTGCAATACCTTAGCAGGGATGACAGTGGAGGAACAATGGCGGATATTTCTGGGTATAATGCAGATGTTGCAGGACCAGTTCATTCCAAAAAGGAAGAAAGATCCTAGGAGGAGGCATGGGTGGCCGTGGCTGACGAGGGAAGTTAAGAAACATATAAAGTTAAAAGAGAAAAAGTATAACATAGCAAAGATAAGTGGGAAAATGGAGGACTGGGAAGCTTTTAAAGAACTACAGAGGATTACTAAGAAGGAAATACGCAGAGAAAAAATGAGGTACGAAGGTAAACTGGCCAATAATATAAAGGAGGATAGTAAAAATTTTTTTAGGTATGTGAAAGACAAAAAAATGGTTAAGACTAAAATTGGGCCCTTGAAGACAGAAACAGGGGACTATATTACAGGGAACAAAGAAATGGCAGAAGAATTGAATTGGTACTTCAGATCTGTGTTCACTGGGGAAGACACAAGCAATCTCCCTGAGGTAACAGTGGCTGAAGGACCTGAACTTAAGGGAATTTATATTTGCCAGGAATTGGTGTTGGAGAGACTGTTAGGTCTGAAGGTTGATAAGTCCCCGGGGCCTGATGGTCTACATCACAGGGTACTGAAGGAGGTGGTTCGGGAAATCGTGGATGCGTTGGTGATTATTTTCCAGAGTTCGATAGATTCGGGATTGGTTCCTGCGGATTGGAGGGTGGCTAATGTTGTACCACTTTTTAAGCAAGGTGGGAGAGAGAAAGCAGGAAATTATAGACCAGTTAGTCTGACCTCAGTGGTGGGAAAAATGCTGGAGTCTATTATAAAGGATAAAAGAAATAACGACACATCTGGATAATAGAAATAGGTTAGGTCAGAGTCAGCATGGATTTATGAAGGGGAAATCATGCTTGACTAATCTTCTGGAATTCTTTGAGGATGTAACTCTGAAGATGGATGAGGGAGAACCAGTGGATGTAGTGTACCTGGACTTTCAGAAAGCTTTTGATAAAGTCCCACATAGGAGGTTAGTGAGCAAAATTAGGGCGCATGGTATTGGGAGCATAGTACTAACTTGGATTGAAAGTTGGTTGGCTGATAGGAAACAAAGAGTAGTGATAAACGGCTCCATTTCGGAATGGCAGGCAGTGACCAGTGGGATACCGCAGGGATCCGTGCTGGGACCGCAGCTTTTTACAATATATGTTAATGATATAGAAGATGGTATTAATAATAACATTAGCAAATTTGCTGATGATACTAAACTGGGTGGCAGGGTGAAATGTGATGAGGATGTTAGGAGATTACAGGGTGCCCTGGACAAGTTAGGTGAGTGGGCAGATGCATGGCAGATGCAGTTTAATGTTGATAAATGTATGGTTATCCACTTTGGTGGCAAGAACAGGAAGGCAGATTACTACCTCAATGGAATCAATTTAGGTAAAGGGGCAGTACAGAGAGATCTGGGTGTTCTTGTACACCAGTCAATGAAGGTAAGCAAGCAGGTACAACAGGTAGTGAAGAAGGCTAATAGCATGCTGGCCTTCATAACAAGAGGGATTGAGTATAGAAGCAAAGAGGTTCTTCTGCAGCTGTACAGGACCCTGGTGAGACTGCACCTGGAGTACTGTGTGCAGTTCTGGTCTCCAAATTTGAGGAAAGACATTCTGGCTATTGAGGGAGTGCAGCGTAGGTTCACAAGGTCAATTCCTGGAATGGCGGGATTACCTTACACTGAAAGACTGGAGCGACTGGGCTTGTATACCCTTGAGTTTACAAGACTGAGAGAGGATCTGATTGAGACCTATAAAATTATTAAAGGATTGGACACTCTGGAGGCAGGAAACATGTTTCCGCTGATGGGTAAGTGCCGAACCAGAGGACATAGCTTACAAATATGGGGTGGACCATTTAGGACAGAGATGAGGAGAAACTTCTTCACCCAGAGAGTGGTGGCTGTGTGGAATGCTCTGCCCCAGAGGGCAGTGGAGGCCCAGTCTCTGGATTCATTTAAGAAAGAGTTGGATAGAGCTCTCAAAGATAGTGGAATCAAGGGTTATGGAGATAAGGCAGGAACAGGATACTGATTAAGGATGATCAGCCATGATCATATTGAATGGTGGTGCAGTCTCGAAGGGCAGAATAGCCTACTCCTGCACCTATTGTCTATTGTTTAATTGCAAGAGGACGTGTGTATAAAATGAGATTCAGCTGGTAACAGGTAGCTGATTGTCTGTTCAATTGTGAGCAATTGTGGATGCCAAAAGTCATCAACCTGACAACAATTCTGCCTTTGGTTCCTGGGTAACTGAACAACTTATGAGTGTGAATGTTACAGTAAGAAGCCATTTCATTTCTGGAAGGGGAGATGGTGTCTCTCTCTCTCTCTCTCTCTTTCTCTCTCCAGTAAAATACCTGAAGGTCAAGAAAGCCAGTTTTTCCACCCACATGTTGCGATAGGCGGTCACTTTTAACTAATACACCAGAGATTGTATAATTTATGAACTAGTTACTCTGTGCCTTATATGCAAAAGTTAAAGAACCCAAAGGAATAAACTCAGAATTAGAGGGCTTGGAAAACCAAAAGGAACACCCCTTCAATTCCTAAAGATTAGTACCGTTGCACTGTTTCTCTAGTATATTCTTTTCTCCTCTCTCCATAACACCATTTTTTTCTTGTCTGTCTGTGTCTGTCTGCATATGCTTGTAGGTGGGTTCTGAAGGGGTTAGAGTTTGAATCAGAACATAGTGAGGATTGTAGGTGCTGGAGAGTCAGAGTTGATAAATGTGGTGCTGGAAAAAGCACAACAGATCAGGCAGTTGTATATTCCACATGATCTAAAATTGTTAACCTGATGAAGGGCTTATGCCTGGAATGTCAAGTCTCCTGCTCCTCGGATGCTGCCTGACCTGCTGTGTTCGTTCAGTGCCACACTTTTGACTCTAACCTTGCTAACCAGTGTACCATGAGGAACCTTGTCGAATGCCTTACTGAAGTCCATATAGATCATGTCCACCACTTTGCCCTCATCAATCCTCTTTGTTACTTCTTCAAAAAACTCCATTAAGTTAGTGAGACATGATTTCCCATACATAATGGCATGATGACTATCCCTAATCAGTCCTTGCCTTTCCAAATACATGTAAATCTTGTCCCTTAGGATTCCCTACAACAACTTGCCCACCACCAATGTCAGGCTCACCGGTCTATAGTTCCATAGTTTGTCCTTACCACCTTTCTTAAACAGTGGTACCACGTTAGCCAACCTCCAGTCTTCCGGCACCTCACCTGTGACTATTGATGATACAAATATCTCAGCAAGGGGCCCAGTGATCACTTCCCTAGCTTCCCACAGAGTTCTAGGGTGCACCTGATCAGGTGCTGGGGATTTATCCACCTTTATGTATTTTAAGCTGTCAAGCATCTCTTCTTCTGTAATATAGTCTCAAGGCCTCTGATGGCTGAGAAGCCTCTTCAAGTGAAATGGTTTCTGCTGAAGTGCGTGAGCCTGGGAATGAGGTGGGGTACAAAGCTTTAACAGTCACTGTGTTGGTGTGGACATCCATCCCGTGAGATCACTGGGGCTTCACAGATTGCCTTTCTAAGCCAGCAACTTCAACAAGGCACTTATTTTGTGTTTTTTCATTCATTGTACATCTGTCTGAACAGGCCGGTTTTCATCGCCCATAAACTGGCCGCCCGTTTGAATTCCACACCCTTGCAGGTTACAGCGATTCAGAAACAGATTCCTTTTTAATGAGTTGTGGGTTTCCATTACAATGAGCAAACCAGGCAGTGAATTCCACCCTCTGAGTGATAAAGCTTTTCCTCATACACCTTCTACATTTTCTTCCATTCAACTTAAATTTGAGCGCCAGGTAACTTACTTCTCAACTGGTAGAAAAGGTCTTCCCTGTTCACTCTAACCAAGCCCCTCATTATTAGATTAGATTAGATTCCCTACAGTGTGGAAACAGGCTTTTTGGCCCAACAAGTCCACGCTGACCTTCCGAAGAGTAACCCATTTCCTTCTGCCGCCCTATAATGATGGTGGCTCAGTGGTTAGCACTGCTGCCTCGCAGCACTAGGGACCTGGGTTCAATTCCCGCCCTCGGGCAACTGTCTGTGTGGAGTTTGCACATTCTCCCTGTGTCTGCGTGGGTTTCCTCCGAGTGCTCTGGTTTCCTCCCACAGTCCAAAGATGTGCAGGTTAGGTGAATTGGCCGTGCTAAATTGCCTGTAGTGTTAGGTGGATTAGTCAGGGGTAAATGTAGGGGAATGGGTCTGTGTGGACTTGTTGGGCTGAAGGGCCAGTTTCCACACTGTAGTGAATCTAAAAATAAAAAAAAGTATTTTGCCCATCTCAGTAAGTCACCCCCAGCCTCCTTGGTTTAAAGGAAAACAACCCTAGGCTAGCCCAATCTTTCCTCATAGCTGCAATTTTCAAGCTCTGAACACATTCTTATAAATCTCCTCTGTATTCTCTCTAGAGCAATTATGTCCTTCCTGTAATGTGGTGACCAGTACTATGCACAAACATTCAGCTGTGCCCTAGCCAGTGTCTTCTGCAGTTCCAGCATTATATTTGTATTCAATGAAGGAAAGCATCCCTGTGAATTGAATTCAATACGACTGGTGACAGATGGAATTCATTCTCCACTCAACTAAGCCATCGATATCACCCTGCAGTCCACAATCGTCCCCCTTGCTATCAATTACATGGCCAATTTTCACAGAATCACAGGATTGTCACCATGCAAAGCTGGCATTTCAAGAGTTCTCTGAGCATTTTAACCTAGCGCCAATCTCCTGTCTGTTTTTTGCATCCCAGGAATTACTTCATCCGAAATGAAAAGCTCCCACTTTGTGTTTTCTTTAACAATGTTTAATTCCTCACCTGTCAACGAAACATCATCTTCTATCCCTAAGACCAGGAATGTTCTTGTAAAGCAGTGGTAATATCTCTATCTCTGAACCAGGAGGCCCAAGTTCAAGTCTTACCTGCACCAGAGGTGTCACAATATCTCTGAACTGGTTGATTTGAAAATAGCCATCAATAAGCCCAGAAAAGGATAAACGTCAGTGTAGGGAACACACAATACAGCTGCTTTACCTAGGAAGGCTTTGTTTGCAAAAAGAAGAAATGGAACTAAGATTGCGGAAGTGAACAGAGGTTGGGCCATCGTGCTCTTGAGAATAAGCAAGGTGCCTGGTTTGACAGCACTGATTAGAAAGTACCATAAGAACACCAACAATCCAAAGGATAATGACAATATTCTGTGATGCCGAGGGTCCAAGAAACCAACTAGCCAGCTGAGGTCTCAGGTTAAATTCTTATGCCTCAAGGACATCCGAAGGTCTCTAATCTGTCCATTATTTTCTCTTCATTTTGAACTGAACACTTTCCACCTCTGTACCTGGGATTTTGTGTGTGTGAGTGTGTGTGTGAGTGTGGTGAGGGGTGTGTGTGTGTGTGTGTGTGTGGTGAGGAGTGTGTGTGTGTGGGGGGGTGAGGGGTGTGTGTGGTGGGTGTGTGTGTGTGAGTGTGTGTGTGTTAGTGTGTGTGTGGGAGTGTGTGTGTGTGAGAGTGTGGTGAGGGGTGTGTGAGTGTGGTGAGGAGTGTGTGTGTGTGTGTGTGGTGAGGGGTGTGTGTGTGTGGTGAGGGGTGTGTGTGTGTGGTGAGGGGTGTGTGTGGTGTGTGTGGTGGGTGTGTGTGTGTGTGTGGTGGGGGGTGTGTGTGAGTGTGTGTGTGTGAGTGTGTGTGTGTTAGTGTGTGTGTGTGAGTGTGTGTGTGTGTGGTGAGGGATGTGTGTGTGTGTGTGGGGGGGTTGAGGGGTGTGTGTGGTGTGTGTGTGTGTGAGTGTGTGTGTGAGTGTGGTGGGGAGTATGTGTGAGTGTGGTGGGGTGTGTGTGTGAGTGTGGTGGGGTGTGTGGGTGTGTGTGTGTGTGTGGTGAGGGGTGTGTGTGTGTGGGGGGGGTGAGGGGTGTGTGTGGTGGGTGTGTGTGTGTGGGGGGGGTGAGGGGTGTGTGTGGTGGGTGTGTGTGTGTGTGTGTCGTGGGGTGTGTGTGTGTGTGAGTGTGGTGGGGTGTGTGTGTGGTGGGGTGTGTGTGTGTGTGTGTGGTGGGGTGTGTGTGTGTGTGTGTGTGTGTGGTGTGTGTGTGTGTGTGTGGTGGGGGGTGTGTGTGGTGGGGGAGGGGAATCAAATGAATGCATAAAGGCTTATTTCTTGACGTTGCATCCTTCTCATTCTGCTTTGGAGGTGGGATAAACCATTACTACTTTAACTTAATAAAACCTTGTAATTGGTTCCAATTGAATACAGTCAAAATAGTTAACTACCTTTTAATCAGAGAAAAGTGTCACCTACGATGGACTTAAATCTATATTGTGACCATCTAAGAAGATTGGAAAGTAGGTTTAACAGCTCCCCCCTTTTCACCTGGAAATCAACAGTGATTAGATTCAGGATCAATCTATGGACCAATGGAACATAACATTCATTCAGAAAATAGAAAAGGCCAGTGCTCCAGAAGAAGCAAATTAGGGTTATGAACATGCTGGTACTTAATAAGAACAGTATAATACATACTCTTTTTAACAAATAAATTGGAAAGTTAGGGTACTGAAATTTTTCGTGTCCTGTCTAGATCGTGATTCATTGTTAAGAGTCATACAGCACAGAACAGGATCTCTGACCCACCCAGTCTGCACCAACTTCATGTCATCCAGAATAGTTACGTTCTTGTTTGATGTTCAAAGTTTGGGAGAAGATTTGTAGTTCGGGTGCTTGTTGTTTTGGTTCTGTTCACCAAGCGGGGAATTTGTGTTGCAGACGTTCGTCTCCTGTCTAGGTGACATCCTCAGTGCTTGGGAGCCTCCTGTGAAGCACTTCTGTGATGTTTCCTCCGGCATTTATAGTGGTTTGTCTCTGCCGCTTCTGGTTGTCAGTTCCAGCTGTCCATTGCAGTGGTTGGTATATTGGGTCCAGGTCAATGTGCTTATTGATTGAATCTGTGGATGAGTGCCATGCCTCTAGGAATTCCCTGGCTGTTCTCTGTTTGGCTTGTCCTATAACAGTCGAACTCATGTTGCTTGTCATCTGAGTGTGTGGCTACTAAGGATAGCTGGTCATGTCGTTTCGTGGCTAGTTGGTGTTCATGAATGCGGACCATTAGCTGTCTTCCTGTTTGTTCTATGTAGTGTTTTGTGCAGTCCTTGCATGGGATTTTGTACACTACATTGGTTTTGCTCATGCTGGGTATTGGGTCCTTCGTCCTGGTGAATTGTTGTCTGAGAGTGGCTGTTGGTTTGTGTGCTGTTACGAGTCCTAGTGGTCGCAGTAGTCTGGCTGTCAGTTTAGAAATGTTTTTGATGTATGGTAGTGTGGCTAGTCCTTTGGGTTGTGGCATATCCTCATTCCGTTGTCTTTCCCTTAGGCATCTGGTGATGAAATTGCGGGGGTATCCGTTTTTGGTGAATACATTGTATAGGTGTTCTTCTTCCTCTTTTTGCAGTTCTGGTGTACTGCAGTGTGTTGTTGCCCTTTTGAACAGCGTCTTGATGCAACTTCTTTTGTGTGTGTTGGGGTGGTTGCTTTCGTAGTTTAGGACTTGGTCTGTGTGTGTAACTTTCCTGTATACCTTTGTGGTGAATTCTCCGTTCGGTGTTCTCTGTACCATCACGTCTAGGAATGGGAGTTGGTTGTTCTTTTCTTCCTCTCTAGTGAATCAGATTCCTGTGAGTGTGGTGTTGATGATCCAATGCGTGTTCTCTATTTCTGTGTTTTTAATGATTACAAAGGTACCATCTACATATCTGACCCAGAGTTTGGGTTGAATTTGCGGTAAGACTGTTTGTTCTAACCTCGCATTACAGCTTCTGCTATGAGTCCAGAGATGGGTGAGCCCATGGGTGTGCCGTTGATTTGTTCATATATTTGGTTGTTAAATGTGAAGTGTGTTGTGAGGCACAGGTCCAGTCGTTTGAGTATGCAGTCTTTGTTCATAGGTTCCCCGTCTTGTTGTCTATTTGATGTAATAGAAACTATAAAGGGTTAACCTTTCCTCTAACCGTCACTTGAAACACTCATTGAAGAGATTTCCTAGAAGCTCATGGGCACGCGGATGTGACCATCCAATCTGTTCCATTCAGTAATGGGCCTTGCGCGTTGTAATTAATCAAATGTGATTTCCTGGGTGATACAAAACAAAAGTCAAAACTCAGGTCATATATTGAGGAAAAGAAACTGAAAACCTCTTTAACAATCCCTCAACACTTCCAGCGCCTCACACGCACCATTTTCAATTGAAACCAGTTTAAGGAAGTCCCAGCATAGCTCTGATTTATCTTGCCAATTCTTGAGTGGGGCAATCTTTGGGCTACAACCATACAATGATGTTTTCACAGGAAGAGTAGCTTCTTTGTTTTTACCCCTCCATTTTTTGATGCTTAATTTCATAATTTCAGTAACCTTTGTCAGAGCTTGGGAGTAGGAATTTTTTCTTGCTTGCCGTACATGTACATCTCATATAAAAGGTGTTTTGGCAGCACAGTTTGGCTATAATGTCGCTGAAGAATTGGGGAATGGTATGTTCGAGAACGCTGGCCTGTGTTTGCAATAGCATGATTCCAACGGCGATCATTTTACATGCTTCGTTCTGTGCACACACTAATGTCAGGGCCAAAGTCTATGTGCCATTCTGCGCATACGCCGATGTCACCTGCCATCAGAGCAGTCCTATACATTGAACCAATTGATCTCAAAAATTAAACTAATGAATATTCATTGCATTCCCTCTGAGACAAGAACATTCTTGTATAATTCCTGGATACTTCCTACAGGACTGCATTAGATTAGATTCCCTACAGTGTGGAAACAGGCCCTTCAGCCCGACAAGTCCGCACCAACCCTCTGAAGAGCAACCCACCCAGACTCATTCCTTTACATTTACATTTGACTAATGCACCTAACACTACGGGCAATTTAGCATGGCCAATTCACTTGACCTGCAAATCTTCGGACTGTGGGAGGAAACCGGAACACCCAGAGGAAACCCACGCAGACACGGGGAGAATGTGCAAACTCCACACAGACAGTTGCCCGAAGTGGGAATTGAACCCAGGTCCCTAGTGCTGTGAGGCACCGTGCCGCTTACTCTTCTACAGACCATTTGCCTTTCTAATTTGTTCTTGCACCTGCATATCCAATGCTAGGTTGTCTTTTTCTTTGCAAAAATGAGGGGGCATAATGACAAGGATGTTACCAAGAAGCATCCTCGTGATCATTTTATGTGTGCTGAACGCAAAAGAAAGGTGATAACACTGGAAGGGAAAAATAAATGTTATAAAGTGTTTTAAGTATAAGGAGAGAACATATGATATAACTCGCAGGTCAGCTTTGCAGAAATGGAAAGTGAGCATATTGAAGACCTGGTAGAATCCCATTTGAAAGCCTCTCTACAACTGATCTACAGCAGCTTGTCGCCTAGGGGGAAGTGGAAGCTGGAGATAAAAAAAGATGAAATCCAGGATGCAGAACCAGCAACAGCTGTCCACTTCTCTTTTGTCTTCTGTCCTGAGAGAAATTGAGAGGCAGTTGCAGCTCTTCGAGAACAACGATTCCAACAGAGAACACAGCAGGTTAGCAGTTCATTCAATAAGCTATCACCTGGCACCCTATGAGCAGCTTCTTCAAGACAGAAGAAAAAGGGCAAAGTAGCAAAAACTGGATGTCTTTTTTAAGCCAACCCCCAAGAAACATTCAGAAGTCAATTAACCATAGTCACTCACTTTTGCAACCACAGCTGCATCTGAAGGTGGTGATGTTGATCATCCTCTGTCCCCACATTAACAATATTTTTTCAAAGTAATGTGCTAAATTTACGTTTGTTTTGTTAATAAATATGATTTAAATCTTCATTTGCTATACTTTGTGTTACACTTCTGGGTGATTTTTGAGCGATTGTGAGTGATATTTTTTGCTGGTCCTCCCCAACGCCACTTTTCCCATAGGTCCCATTATTTCTATGAAGCAATTTTCTATTAAGCGAGGTTTCACTGGAATGCAACTACAGCATTATAGGAGAACCACCTGTACCTAAGAGTGCTTCTGTAAAGGGTGGAAAGCTTTTCCTTGACTAACAGTCTAAGAGTGAGGATATGTAAGTTAAAATTTTATAGCTCTACCAACAGACACAGATTAGATGTTTAGCCAGTGATTCCAGAAGTATATACCAGCTCATATAATGATGTACCTAGGAACAAAAAATCCTGGAGGAAGATATGACATGTCATGAGTACAAATTTCATTTCTCTAACATCTTAGAAAACTTCTATATACCTGCCAGATTAAGTAAAGACAATCAATTCACCCACTGTTGCTCGCAAAGAAAAACTTATGCAAGTTCTGGGAATATTACCAACTATAAGCCTATAGACTTTAATCTAGTCAACAGGCTAGGTATTTAATAATGTAAAAAAAGAAGTCCCAAATAAACATTTCCATGTTAATCCAATCACAGATCTTGGTCTTAATTGTAAATTGATTGATTGGTTAACTCTCACTTGCATGTTTAATTTATGGTGTAAAATGCGAACAGTACAAGTTCACTCCTTGTACCAGCTGTGGAAGTTCATGGAGGACTGCCTTTTCACCTTGTCTCTCCTTTTTTTAACATATATTTTTATTGAAAAAATAAGACTTTTTAATATTACAACAAATACAAAACATTACAATTAAAAACAATACAAAGAAAGAACACCAAAAAAAAGTAAAAAATCCAAACTGCGCTCATGTACAAATGTATAAATACGTATAGAAAAAAATATACATTAAAAAACCCAACTAATGACTTAACTAAATAAATAATAACCAACAACAAACCAATTAGTAATAATAACTCAGCTCAACCAAACAAAACATTCACTCTCGAATATCTAGAGTTTTCTCATATTAATACGTTTGCAGTTCCTCCTTTCTGGATATTGGACTGGTAAAGCACAGTCGTTACGGCTACATAAAAACCCTTATTAGTGTGGCAGACAAATCTGGTCCAGGCTTTCCAAAAAGGGCCGCCATGTCTTATAGAAATTCTTAGTTTTGTGGTGTACCATACTTCTGAGAAAATCCAAGGGAATATGCTCCATAACAATCCGCCAACCCGACATTACCGGGGGATTTTTGGATACCCAACCTAACAAGATATTCTTTCTCGCGCAGCAAGTGAGGATGTTGAAAAGTTTTTTCTTATGTGCATCTACAGGGAACATACTGGGCGGGCCAAGAAGAAGAGAGATTGGGTCTTTCTCCAACTTACACCCAAAATCCCTTCCATTGCCCCTGCCACAGCGATCCAGTCTGTTTGAAGCCTACCACAGGAACAGAGACAGTGGGTAAGAGTGCTTGTACCAACCTTGCACTTAGGACATGTTGAAGATAGACAATAGACAATAGACAATAGGTGCAGGAGTAGGCCATTCAGCCCTTCGAGCCTGCACCACCATTCAACATGATCATGGCTGATTATTCCTAATCAGTATCCTCTTCCTGCCTTATCTCCATAACCCTTGATTCCACGATCTTTGAGAGCTCTATCCAACTCTTTCTTAAATGAATCCAGAGACTGGGCCTCCACTGCCCTCTGGGACAGAGCATTCCACACAGCCACCACTCTCTGGGTGAAGAAGTTTCTCCTCATCTCTGTCCTAAATGGTCCACCCCGTATTTTTAAGCTATGTCCTCTGGTTCGGCACTCACCTATCAGCGGAAACATGTTTCCTGCTGCCAGAGTGTCCAATCCTTTCATAATCCTATACATCTCAATCAGATCCCCTCTCAGTCTTGTAAACTCAAGGGTATACAAGCCCAGTCGCTTCAGTCTTTCAGTGTAAGGTAATCCCGCCATTCCAGGAATTGACCTCGTGAACCTACGCTGCACTCCCTCAATAGCCAGAATGTCTTTCCTCAAATTTGGAGACCAGAACTGCACGCAGTACTCCAGCTGTGGTCTCACCAGCTGTGGTACAGCTGCAGAAGAACCTCTTTGCTTCTATACTCAATCCCTCTTGTTATGAAGGCCAGCATGCTATTAGCCTTCTTCACTACCTGCTGTACCTGCATGCTTGCCTTCATTGACTGGTGTACAAGATCACCTCTCCGTACTGCCCCTTTACCTAAATTGATTCCATTTAGGTAGTAATCTGCCTTCCTGTTCTTGCCACCAAAGTGGATAACCATACATTTATCCACATTAAATTGCATCTGCCATGCATCTGCCCACTCACCTAACTTGTCCAGGTCACCCTGTAATCTCCTAACATCCTCATCACATTTCACCCTGCCACCCAGCTTTGTATCATCAGCAAATTTGCTAATGTTATTGCTGATACCATCTTCTATATCATTAAAATATATTGTAAAAAGCTGCGGTCCCAGCACGGATCCCTGCGGTACCCCACTGGTCACTGCCTGCCATTCCGAAATGGAGCCGTTTATCACTACCCTTTGTTTCCTATCAGCCAACCAATTTTCAATCCAAACTAGTACTTTGCCCCCAATACCAAGCGCCCTAATTTTACTCACTAACCTCCTGTGTGGGACTTTATCAAAAGCTTTCTGAAAGTCCAGGTACACTACATCTACTGGATCTCCCTCATCCATCTTCAGAGTTACATCCTCAAAAAATTCAAGGAGATTAGTCAAGCATGATTTCCCCTTCATAAATCCATGCTGACTCTGTCCTATCCTGTTACTACTATCCAGATGTGCCGTAATTTCATCCTTTATAATAGACTCCAGCATTTTTCCCACCACTGAGGTCAGACTAACTGGTCTATAATTTCCTGCTTTCTCTCTCCCACCTTGCTTAAAAAGTGGTATAACATTAGCCACCCTCCAATCCGCAGGATCCGACCCCGAATCTATTGAACTCTGGAAAATAATCACCAACGCATCCACGATTTCCCGAGCCACCTCCTTCAGTACCCTCGGATGCAGACCATCAGGCCCCGAGACTTATCAACCTTCAGACCTAACAGTCTCTCCAACACCAAATCCTGGCAAATATAAATTCCCTTAAGTTCAGGTCCTTCAGCCACTGTTACCTCAGGGAGATTGCTTGTGTCTTCCACAGGGAACACATATCTGAAGTACCCATTTAATTCCTCTGCCATTTCTTTGTTCTCCATAATATATTCCCCTGTTTCTGTCTTCAAGGGCCCAATTTTAGTCCTAACCATTTTTTTGCCTTGCACATATCTAAAAAAGCTCCTACTATCCTCCTTTATATTATTGGCCAATTTACCTTCGTACCTCATTTTTCCTCTGCGTATTTCCTTCTTAGTAATCCTCTGTTGCTCTTTATAAGCTTCCAAGTCCTCATTTTTCCCACTTATCTTTGCTATGTTATACTTTTTCTCTTTTAACTTTATATGTTTCCTAACTTCCCTCGTCAGCCATGGCCGCCCATGCCTCCTCCTGGGATCTTTCTTCCTTTTAGGAATGAACTGATTCTGCAACGTCTGCATTATACACAGAAATATCCGCCATTGTTCCTCCACAGTCATCCCTGCTAAGGTATTGCACCATTGAACTTTGGCCAGCTCCTCCTTCATAGCTCCATAGTTCTCTTTATTCAACAGAAGTACTGTCACTTCCGACTGTACCCTCTCCCTCTCAATTTGCAGATTGAAGCTTAATGTATTATGGTCACTACTTCCCAATGGCTCCTTCACTTCGAGGTCTCTGACCAATTCTGGTTCGTTACACAATACCAGATCCAGAATTGCCTTCTCCCTGGTCGGCTCCAGCACCAGCTGCTCTAAGAATCCATCTCTGAGGCACTCCACAAAGTCTCTTTCTTGAGGTCCAATACCATCCTGATTCTCCCATCTACCTGAAAGTTAAAATCCCCCATAACACCTGTAGTAACATCTTTACGACAGGCCAATTTCAGCTCCTGATTCAACTTACATCCGACATCCAGACTACTGTTTGTGGGCCTGTAGATGACTCCCAAGAGGGTCTTTTTACCCTTAGTATTTCGCAGCTCTATCCACACTGACTCTACATCCCCTGACTCTAGGTCCCCCCGCGCAAGGGACTGAATATCCTCCCTTACCAACAAGGCCACCCCACCCCATCTGCCCGTCAGTCTGTCCTTATGATAGCACGTGTAGCCTTGAATATTCATTTCCCAGGCCCTGTCCACTTGAAGCCACGTCTCAGTTATCCCCACAATATCGTATCTGCCAATTTCCAGAAGAGCCTCAAGCTCATCCATCTTATGTCTAATGCTTCGTGCATTCATGTATAGTATTTTTAATTTGTTACTGCTCTCACCCTTCCCATCAACCCCTATTTCACTCAACCTTACAGCATGATGCCTTTCCGAGTTTTCTGCCTCATTGATACAGTTGTCTTTCTTGACTTCTCTTGTTCTAACTTTCCCTTCAATTTCCTTTTTAAACATCCAGTTTGTCCCCTCCCCCCCGCTACTTAGTTTAAATGTAGTGGTGCTGCAGTAGAAAACCTGCCTGCCAGAATGCTGGTCCCTAACTTATTAAGGTGCAAACCGTCTCTCTTGTAGAATTTATTCTTACCACAAAATATACCCCAGTGATCCAAGAACTTAAATCCTTGCTTCCTGCACCAGTTCCCCAACCACACGTTCAAGTCCATTATCTCCCTGTTTCTGGCCACACCAGCACGAGGAACTGGAAGCAAACCGGAGATAACCACCTTGGACGTCCTGCTTTTCAGCCTTCTTCCTAGTTCTCCGAAGTCCCGCTGTAGTATGCTCCTCCTTTTCTTCCCGACTTCATTTGTGCCGACATGTACCACCACCTCTGGCTCTTCACCCTCGTCCTTGAGGATTTCCTGCACTCTGTCCGCGATGTCTTTCACCCTGGCACCAGGAAGGCAACACATCATCCTTAAATCCCGTCTGCTGTCACAAAAACCCCGGTCAGTTCCTCTCATGAAGGAGTCCCCTATTACCACGGCTCTGTGTGATGTCCGACTCTTCCGCTCTGCCTCCACGCCAACTTTTGATTGACAGACCTGGCCGCCTTGCGAACTGGCAGTGTCATCAGTCTCTACTGTTTCCAAAAGCTTCAACTTGTTCCTGAGAGGTACTTCTCCCGGGGTCTCTTGCACCTGTCTCCTCTCTGCCTTCCTCATCGTCTGCTCTCTTCTGGCATGATTGGTGTAATAACCTCGCTGAAGGTCTTGTCCAGAAAGATCTCGTTCTCTCGAATGAGCCTAAGGTCCTCGAGTTCTTTCATCAGCGCTGCAATATGCTCGGTCAATAGCTGAATGTGCACACACTTTCCACACATATACGAGCCAGACACACCAGAATCATTGACCTCCCACATCAAGCACATAGCGCACTGAACCAGCTGGGCAGTCATGTCTTCACCCTCTTCAACTGTGGCGTAATCACTTCACTCAACCTCCTTGTCAAAGATTCCTGACCTGAAGCCTCACTCTTCGATCCAAACTTCCTTAGACCCTCTTTTTGTGGCAAGTCTGTGGACTCTTAATTTAGGTTAGAGGAGGAGGGAGGGAGGGAGACCCTACTTTGTAAGATACTAGGAGAAAGTGAGGACTGCAGATGCTGGGGATCAGAGCTTAAAAATATGTTGCTGGAAAAGCGCAGCAGGGCAAGCAGCATCAAAGGAGAAGGAGAATCGCGTTTCGGGCATAAGCCCTTCTTCAGGCTTATCATGTTGAAGATACCCCTGGTTTAAATTTTGACAAATGATCTGGAGCCAAGTGGATCCTGTGGAGAATCTTCAACTGTAGAGCATGGGTCCTATTGCAAATTGATATCTTTCTTGCTTTTGCCCAAATACCTTCCCATGGCTCTGAGGAGACCCCAACGCCTAGCTCTCTCTCCCATACCCTGCAGAGTTGACCGAACACATCTGAGGGGGTGTCCCCCAACTGATGACATAAAGTGCTGACAGAAAGTGTAATCTTAGCACCTTCCTCTCTATGTTAGATTTGTAGGGATCAATCAAAAGTGTAGTCTTCTTTTTGAATAAAATCCCTAACTTGAAAAAAATGAAAGAGGTCTCTGTTAGATAGCTTGTACTTCCATGCTAACTGATCAAAGGACATCATTGTGTCTCCCTCAAATAAATTGCCCATGCAAGACACCCCCTAGCTGCCCAATGTTTGAATCCTGAATCTATCATCCCCAGTTGAAAACCCGGCATACCCACTATAGGTGTAAGAAAAGATGTTTTGCCAATATTGCCTTCCCTCTGCCGAATTGCCCTCCATGCTTTAACAGTGTTGGTAACTATTGGGTTATGGCAATATTTCCTAATTGTCCTCATTTTGTCCAAAAAACAGCAAGCTAGTGAAGGGGACACTCTGCCTGAAGGTTTCAATATTTAGCCATATTGAAAGAGGGTCCCCACAAGCCCAATCACTCACATAAGATAAAAGCGAGCTCAGTTGATAGTTTTTAATGTCCGGGAGATCCACTCCCCCCAATCTGTGAGGCAATTGCAGTTTAGCTAATTTAATAAGGGGCTGCTTACAATGCCAAATAAAAGAGGTGAGCCAGCCGTTCAGTCTCCTGAACGTTTGCTTATTGAAAATCAGGGGGAGCATCCATATAGGGTACAACAGACAGGGGAGAAGATTAATCTTAATAAGTGCTATCCGACCTAACCATGAGACTGGGAGTGCCTCCCATCTTTGAAGGGCTTGTTTGAATTTGTCGAATAATTGAACAAAATTAGCTTTGAACAATCGATCAAGAACTGGAGTGATAAATTTGCCCAAATACACAAAACCTCCCTGTGACCACTTCAATGGGAATCGAGATTCAAGACCTCAAGACCAAGCATCTTCGTAACACAACCCATAGGCATAACCTCTAATTTTGCAAAATTAATCTTGTACCTGAAAAGGTGCCAAACGAGCTGATGCATTATTAGATTACTTACAGTGTGGAAACAGGCCCTTCGGCCCAACAAGTCCACACCAACCCACACCTAACACTACGGGCAATTTAGCATGGCCAATTCACCTAACCTGCACATTTTTGGACTGTGGGAGGAAACCAGAGCAAACCCACGCAGACACAGGGCAAATGTGCAAACTCCACACAGAGAGTCACCTGATGCAGGAATCAAACCCAGGTCTCTTGGCACTGTGAAGCAGCAGTGCTAACCGCTGTGCCACCGTGCCGCATCTGATGAGGCACCAAACTGCTGGATTTGACAAAAAAAATGAGGACATCATTTGCGTACAACAAAATCTTATGTAATTTTGACCCCACTCCTGGAGCTGATATATTAGGATCTCTATGAATTGCCTCTGTGAATGGTTCAATCAGCAATGTAAACACAGTGGGGAAAGGGGACAGCCCTGCCGGCTGCCCCTAAAAATGTTAAAATTGCTTGGTCATACCCCATTGGTGATGACCACAGCAAGAGGGTCACTGTAAAGAACCTTTACCCATATTACAAAGGCTTTGCCCAAGCCAAACTGCTCCAGAGTATAAAACGGCCACTCAACTCAGTCAAATGCCTTCTCTGCATCTACAGAAATCACCAATCCCTGTATTGACTGTTGTTGACACGCTTGAATTACATTAAGCAGCCTCCTAACATTAGTGGAGGATCTGTGGCCCTTTATGAAGCCCCGGCTGGTCCTCTTTAACAATAGAAGGTATCACAGCCTCCGACCTTAACACAAGAGTCTTAGGATTTTGAAATCCACATTTAAGAGTGAAATGGGCCTGTATGAAACACAGCCCACTGGGACCTTCCCTTTTTTAAGAATAAGCGAAATATTTGCCTCTCTCAGAGATGGTGAGGGACAATCATGACTGTGTGAGTCATTGAACATGTTGAGCATCGGGTCTGACAATATGTTTATAAATTTCTTACAGAATGTGCTGGGAAGTCCATCAGGACTGGTCGTCTTTCCACTCTGAAGCTGCTTCACAGCTTCCTGAACCTCTTGCTCTGAAAAAGGGACATTGAAAAAAGACTGTTTTTTGAGCGCCACACCTGGGACCTCCAGATCCTTGAAGAAGGACTCCATCTTGGCCTGCTCCCTCCTCACAACCCTCAGATTGGTATAATAGAGTAAAATCTTTAGAATATCACATTAATCTTTTTGGAATCACATGTTAGGTTTCCAGACACTTTCCTAATTGACGTAATGGTTTGAGGGGCGCTCCTTTTCCTGAGATATGCTAGGTATTTGCCTGGCTTGTCACCACTCTCATATAACCTTTGCTTTGTGAAAGTAAGCTCCTTCTATGCTGTCTGCGTTGAGCACTGAATTCAATGCAGACCGCAGCGCTGTAATATTCTGTAGCTTGGCCAACAAGGGCCTGTCAAAGTAAGCCTTCTCGGCTGTCTTCAACCGTGCTTCAAGGAGATGTTGCTGTTTGCCCTTCTGCCACTTCCTGCTGGCTGAGTAGGAAATAGCTAACCCCCTGGCATAGGCTCTGGCAGTTTCCCAAAGGACAGACGGGCTACTAACCGAGCCTGAGTTAATGTCTAGGCGCGCCCAAAATTTCCTAGAGGAGTACTCCACAAATCCTTAAGGACAAAGGGATCCATTTGCCAGTGCCTCAGGTCCACTATAACATCCATAATCATAACCAACAGGTACACTGGAGCATGATCGGAGTTGGTAATATTACTAATCGTACAAGATGCCACCCAGTCCTGGGTTGCCATGGGTGTCAGAAAAAATTCAACCTTGGTGTGATGTTGGTGGATTGGAAAAAAAAACATAAAAACCCTGCCTGTAGGGTAGAGATGCCTCCAGAAGTCCACCAAACCTAACTCTACACACAGATCCACTAACTATTTAGTTTTTTCAGAAGGTATGGGGGTCTTTGGGCTACATGTCTCCTGTGGGATCCATGAGACAATTAAAATCTCCCCCAATAATGATATGCCGGGACTTGAGACTGATCAATCTACCAGAAATTTGAGGGGATGGGCCAGAGGGCAGCAAGCATTTAAAACATCATATTATTTCCTGTTTATCAGGGCTTTGAGAATTATAAACATCCTGTTTGTGTCTTTAACACACTCTAATAACTTAAATGGGAGATGCCTCCTAACCAATATAGCCACTTCCCTACTTCTGGTATGAAAAGTAAACCCAATCAAAGCCATTCTGCTAGAGTTTCAAATGCACTCCAACATCCAAGTGTCTCCAGTAACAAAGTAAAATCCACCTTTTCCTTTCTAAGTCTCGAAAGTACCTTCTTCCTCTTAATTGATGAGTGACTCCCCTTGATGTTCCAAGTACACCATTTAATCAAGTCATTAGCCATAACCTTTTGCAGTAACATTTACAATCCATAGAGGAGGAAATCGAATTACAATCACTGAGCCTTAGTGTCACAAGATCCATCAAACATAAAAACTGGGGGATCTAAGATGGCGGCAATCTGAGAAGATCACACTGCAGAGCTTCGCATTGCAGCAGGAGCAGGATGGTCCTTTAACCCGCCCAACCCAGGTCATCAGGATTTCTTGGGGCATTGGAAAGATTGTGGAGCCCCAAGAAACATTTAAAAATTGACTTACCTGTATTTTCAGCTGTCCAGAAATGCCTAAAAGGGGAGGAGGAGCATCCGAGGCTGGGTCTGCAGCTCAGCCTGCAGCAGCCTCGGAACTGATTACTCTCCAGGACCTGGTGAACCAGCTCTCGAAATCTCGCGAGATGCTGGGGAAACAGATTGAAGAGAAGCTGGCTCCAGTCTCTCTCAAGGTACTTGTATGTTTGTTAAATGTAATGGTTTTAGTTTATGTAGTTTTTATATTTGGTGGGCCATTCGACACTAAGGCTCAGCAATTTGTGGTTCGGGTTCCTCCTCTCTAGAATTTAAATGTAATTGCAGAAGATTATGGCTAATGATTTGATTAAATGGTGTACCTGAAATATCAAGGGAAGTCACTCACCAACTAAGAGGAAGAAGGTACTCTTGAGTCTTAGAAAGGAGAAGGTGGATATTGCTTTGTTACAGGAGACACATTTGGATGACAAGGAACATCTGAAATTACAGCAGAATGGCTTTGACTGAGTTTATTTTTCATCAGTTAATACTGGAAGTAGGGGAGTGGCTATATTGGTAAGGAAAAATCTCTCATTTAAATTGTTGGAATGTGTTAAAGACACATACAGGAGGTTTGTAATTCTTAAACCCTTGATAAATGGGGAAGAATATGGTATTTTAAATGTTTATTCTCCCCCAACTCATTCTCTTAAATTCTTGGTAGATGCTTTTTCTAAACTGATAAGTCTAAACTCAAGTCTCGGCACATCATTATAGGAGGAGATTTTAACTGCCTCATGGACCCCACAGTAGATAGGTTGCCTAAAGGTCCCTCGATACCTTCTGCACAAACTAAACAGTGCGGGGAATTAAGGTTGGTGGACGTCTGGAGGTGTCTCCACCCGACAGGTAGGGATTTCATGTTTTTCTCCAATCCGCATAGATGTCACACAAGGATTGATTTTTTTTCTGACCCCTGCGGTAACCCTGGATCTGGTGGCATCCTGTACAATTGGTAATATTGCCATCTCTGGTCATGCTCCAATGTACCTCATGGTTAAGATTAAGGATGTTACAGTGGATTCAAGGTACTGGTGAATGGACCCCTTTATTCTCATGGATAGTAAGTTTGTGGAGTATTTCTCTAGGGAATTTTGGGCATTCCTAGACATCAACATAGGCTCGGTTGATAGCTCATCCATTCTCTGGGAAACTTCCAAAGCCTATGCTAGAGGGTTAGTTATTTCATATTCCACCAGTCGGAAGGGGCAGAAGGGTGAGCAGCAACGTCTCCTTGAAGCACGGTTGAAGGCAACCGAGAAGGCTTACTTTGGCAGACCCTCGTTGGTCAAACTACAGAGGATTACGGCATTGCGGTCTGCACTAAATTCCGTGCTCACGCAGATGGCAAAGAAGGAGCTGGCTTTTGCAAAGCAAAGGTTATATGAGCATGGTGACAGGCCAGGCAAATACTTAGCATACCTTGCCAGAAAGAGAAGTGCCCCACAAACCATTACAGCAATTACGGAAGGGTCTGGGAACCTAACATGTGATTCTAAAAAGGTTAATGTGGCATTCCAGAGATTCTACTCTAAGTTATATCAGTCTGAGAATTGTGAGGAGGGGCAGGCCAAAATGGAATCCTTCTTTAGAGATCTGAAGCTCCCGGGTGTGATTCCCAAACAACAGTCCTTTCTCAATGCCCCATTATCAGAGCAAGAAGTGCAGGAAGCTATGAGGCAGCTTCAGAATGGAAAGGCGCCTGGTCCTGACAGACTTCCCAGTGAATTCTATAAGGAATTTATAAGTATACTGTCAGGCCCGATGCTGAATGTGTTTAATGATTCATACAGTCATGATTGTCTCCCACCATCTCTGAGAGAGGCCAATATTTCACTTATCCTTAAAAAAGGGAAAGATCTGGAAGACTGTGCTTCATACAGGCCCATCTCGCTCTTAAATGTGGACTTTAAGATCCTCTCTAAGGCTCTCGCATTAAGGCCGGAGACTGTGCTACCCTCTAGAGGATCAGACGGGCTTCATAAAGGGTCACAGATCCTCCAATAATGTTAGGAGGCTGCTTAACGTAATTCAAGCATGCCAACAGCAGTCAATACAGGGATTGGTGATTTCTTTAGATGCAGAGAAGGCATTTGACCGAGTTGAGTGGCCGTACCTTTTCTATACTCTAGACTGGTTTGGTCTGGGCGAAGTTTTCATAAGATGGGTAAAGGTTCTTTACAGTGTACCTCTCGCGGCAGTCATTACCAACAGGGTATGATCAAGCAATTTTAATATTTCTAGGGGCAGCCGGCAGGGCTGTCCCCTTTCACCATTACTTTTTACGTTGGTGATTGAACCGTTGGCAGAGGCCATTCGTGGGGATCTCAATATATCAGCTCCAGAAGTGGGGTCAAAATTACATAAGATCTCACTGTATGCAGATGATGTTCTAATTTTCTTGACAAATCCAGCAGGGTTTCATTGCCTTGCCTGATACAATGCATTCACGCGTTTGGCGCTTTTTCGGGGTATAAGATTAATTTTACTAAATCAGAGGCTATGCCTATGGGTGGTCTTATGAAAGAGTTGGCTCTTGAGAGTGACTATAGATTCCCATTTAGGTGGTCACAGCAGGGTTTTGTGTATTTGGACATATTCATTACTCCAGTTCTGGATTGGTAGTTCAAAGCCAATTTTACTCAATTATTTGAAAAAATTAAACAAGATCTCCAAAGATGGGAGGCACTTCCAGTCTCATGGTTGGGTCGGATAGCGCTTATTAAGATGAATATTCTCCCTCGTTTGCTATACCCTATACGGATGGTCCCCCTGATTTTCAATAAACAAACACTCAGGAGACTGAACAGTTGGTTCAGCTCCTTTATCTGGCACCGTAAACGGCCCCTCATTAAATTAGCCAAACTGCAGTTGCCTCACAGACTGGGGGGAGTAGACCTTCCGGACATTAAAAATTACTAATTAAGCTCGCTTTTGACCTACGTGAGTGATTGGGTTTGTGGGGACCCTCTTTCAATATGGGTAGATATCGAAGCCTCCCAGGCAAGGTGCCCCCTTACCAGTTTGCTGTTTTTGGACAAGGTGAGGACAGTTAGGGAATATTGCCATAACCCAATAGTCAGCAATACTGTTAAAGCATGGAGGGCAATTTGGCAGAGGGAAGGTAATATTGGCTAAACATCTTTGTTTACACCTTTTAGTGGGTATGTCGGGTTTTCAATTGGGTATGATAGATTCAGGATTTAAACGTTGGGCAGCTAGGGGTATATCTTCCTTGGGTGATTTATTTGAGGGAGATGTAATGATGTCCTTTGATCAGTTAGTACAGAAGTACGAGTTGCCTAATAGAGACCTCTTTCATTTTTTTCAAGTTAGGGATTTTATTCAAAAAAAGACCACACTTTTCACTGATCCCTACAAATCTGACATAGAAAGAGGGGTACTAAGGGCTGAGAGTACACTGTCTGTCAGTACTCTATATCACCAATTGGGGGGTGCCACCTCAGATGAGTCTGATTGGCTCTGCAAGATGTGGGAAAGAGAGCTGGGTGTTGAAGTTTCCTCAGAGGCACGGGAGGATATTTGGGAGAATGCAAGGAAGATATCAATTTGCAATAGGACCCATGCTTTACAGTTGAAGATTCTCCACAGGGTCCACTTAGCCCCAGACCGTTTGTCAAAATTTAAACCAGGGGTATCTTCAGCATGCCCCAAGTGCAAGGTCTGCACGGGCACTCTTACCCATTGTCTTTGGTCTTGTGACAGGCTTCAAACATATTGGAGCGCTGTGGTGGGTGGAATGGAGAGGATTTTAGGTGTAGGGGTGGAGAAGGACCCTATTTCGCTCCTTTTGGGCCTACCCATTGTATTTCCTGCAGACACGCATAAGAAAAAACTTTTCAATATTCTTACGTTCTGTGCAAGGAAGAATATCTTGCTAGGTTGGATATCAGAAAAACCCCCAGGCCTGTCGGGTTGGCGGAGGATTGTTATGGAGCATATTCCCCTGGATTTTCTCACAAATATGGTACACCACAAAACTGAGAATTTTTACAAGACATGGCAACTCTTTTTGAAATACCTGGACACAGATTTATCTGCCACACTAACAAGGGCTTTTATATAGCCGTAACGATTGTGTTTCATGAGTCCAATATCCAGGGAGGAGGAACTGTGAATGTATGAGTGTTTTGTTTGGCTGGGCTGAGTTATTACTATTTATTTGTTTGTTGTTAGGTACTTATTTATTTAGATAAATAACTAGTTTAGGTTTTTTTTTAATTTTATACTTCTCTATATATGTTTATACATTCGTATAGGAGGGTGGGTTGGGGATTTCTTTTATTATTTGGGTTTAGTTTTGTACTATTTTTGTACTGTTTTGAATTGCATTGTTTTGTATTTGTTGTAATATTTAAAAATCTATTTTTTCTTAATAAAAATATATTATAAAAAAAATTTTAAAAACCATAAAAACTACACAAACTAAAACCACTATAGTTAACAAACCTACAAAGCTTTCAAAGGCTATATATAACAAAAACCAAAAAACAAACTAACATATAAAGCACCGATGGCATTGAATAGGGGAACTCACCCATGCTCAAAGGGGACAACTACACATCCCAAAACCCAACTTCCCATCCCACTGCCAATACTGCAGCCAGGGCATTTAAATACCTGAACCAGGCATAAACTGTCCGTAAGTAGGCAGTAGCCATCCCAACCATTTTCCCTCCTCCTTGCTAGAGCCGTACTGCAAACACAAGCAGAAAAGAAAGAAAATACACCATGAAATAGCCATGTGAATAAAGAAATTTTGAAGAAAAAGGATAGGTACCCCACCATCCTTTGATATAAGTTAACTTTGAAATTGAAAGTACACATCTCAACCGCCGCCAAACCTAGTTTAGACCAGATTACGCAGACAAAAGATAGGAAAAGAAAGCCCTGACCAGACCTTCCTCTTTTTATTTAAAGAAAAGCGGAGACATACCCAAAGAACACTACTATTTGTGCACACTAAATTGTTCAGATTAAGTTAATTTGTCCACAAAGTCTCTTGCCTTCTCCGAGGTATCAAAGAGATGTACAGATCCACCTAAGGCATCGCCAGATACATCAGAAAGTACTAGATCCCGAGTTCCCTCAGTCTTCTCTCGATGCCATCATAGGATTTTCTTTTCCGGATCACCGCTGCTGAGAAGTCCAGGAAAAACATGATCTTAGAGCCCTCATAAACTAGGGCCTTTGGATCCTTCCCCTGGATTCTGGAAGCTTCCACGATTCTCTCCTTATCTCTATAATGATGAAACTGCACTAGGAGAAGACGAGGACGTTGACCCAGACCTGACCTCCGCGCCATGACCCGGTGAGCCCTCTCGATCTTCAAGCCTCTCATTCCAGCCTCCAAGTTAATGAATTTCAGCAAACAGTCCACTCGCCTTCCTTACCCTCCGGCAGACAGACAATCCGAATATTTTTTCTCCAGCCCCTGTTCTCGAGGTCATTAACTTGGTCAAGCAAATTACGGACCTATGTCTCCAGGCTTCAATCCTATCCTTGAAGGAACTGGAATCAGCTTCCATCACTGTGACTCTGTGTTCTACCTCATCCTTCCTTTTCTCCAGGACTCCCAGTTGCTGTTCATGGTTCTGCAGCATGATAGAGATCGGAGCCAGGTTCTCCTCTCTCTGTTTCCCCAACATCTTGTGAGATTTTGCGAGCTCCTACACCAGGGCCTGGTAAAATATCGTGTCCGAGGATCCTGCAGCCTGGGCCGCAAGCTTGGTCTTGGATGCTCCTCCTCCCTTCTTCGGCATCCCCGGATGACGAAAACCACGGTAAGTTGATTTTTTACAGTTTCATGGGATTCCACAATCTTTACAGAGTCTCAAACTATTGCCGTGGTCCAGGTCGAGCAGGCTAGGACTTCATCCCGCTTGCGATGCGATACGGTGCGGAGCTCTGCAACACGATCTTTCTAGATCGCCGCCATCTTGGATGCCTCCTCCCCACCCCCAGTCTCTCCTTTGATGTGGAATGATGCCCTTCAAGCTGTATAGCTAATTGTCTCTCTTTTCCTCTGTCTATCAAATTATGGAGCAAGATGTGTATAGTCCTTCATGGACCGTGGCTATTTACTTTGTCTATTTATTACGTATATGCCCAACATTTAATCAACCATTCTTGATTTGGTTCCTTCACTGATGATTTAACATTCATTTAGTAGATTGTGTGGATGTTCATGTTTATTCATGAAAATGTTAATATAAGCTAATATAATTTGAATCGGTTGGCATAAGTTGGTTTGAACCAAATTTAGGAATCGTTGAGGCTGGAGTAATCAAGTGAGTGCCAAAGATGGGTATGAGAGCATATGAATCTTTCATTCCTGCCCAGTCCTCAGGCTTTGCAGGAATTTAATGCAGACTTAGTGAAATTAATTACTTTCAGGCGCTACTTTCACCCCCATTTGGGGATGACGTCCCACTTTCAAGAACTACAGGCCAAATAGATGTCCGGCTATTCCCGATACTGCATCTGTTGTAAGCAATTGCTTGCAATGAAATGATTTGATGCTCTAGCTTAATGCAAAGGATGACCTAAGCTACATTGTTTATCTCTTCCCGTAAAGCACAGTATTGATGTTTTAGAAACAACCATGGAGCATGTAAATAGAGAACATTATTTGTGTACATCTTGAGTAACATGTTTCTGCTGATACTTTGACAGGGAATTTAGCAATTTTCATACAAATATAGCAACATCTGTACTGGGGCCATCTCAAACTATCCGCAAATCAACATAAAACGAAGATTTCTGGATTTCTGCCTTAACATTAACAGTACTGTGGCCAAAAGCCAATGAGAAAGAATTTAGGTTTTTATACCGGACTGAAATAGTCCACAGCAGCTACCAAAACAACAGAGATTTGCAAATGTTTGGAATGTGCATCTAATTCACCCATGTAATCTCTACTGGGCATTGATTTTCATCTAACACAAGAACGTGTATTATCTGTCAGTATTGGCCTCTCACTTGGCTTCAGAAATGTATGGTACAAATGTAGGAACATGAGAATGTATAGTCCAGTCATATTCAGTTCAGTTTTGAATTGCTAATGCAGCTCACTACAGAGGAACCTCGATTATCTGGCACTCAATTGTCCGAAAATTGGAGTATCTGGCAAAATCGCAAAATCCCAATGCTTGGCTAGACAATGTTACCCAGCATTCAATTATCTGGAATTCGATTAACTGAACAAAATACTCCCTGCCCGTGTCCTTCGGATAGTCAAAGTTCCTCTGTACATCTACAAATGCAGACTGCTTAGTCAAGCCATGGCCTGAGAAATAAACCAGCAAATGTTTGTCACCTATTTTGCTGGGTTGTAACAGGCTCAGTGCATGTACATGTTGTTTCAGTCTGGTTGGTTTTTCTGCTTGAATTGGTATTCTTGAGAATTGTCCTGATGAGTGCAAGGTAAAAGACAAAATGTGTCATTCCTCAGTAATACACTAATTCTGTACTATCAAACAGTTATAATGTTGACATGGTTTTCTTGACTACGGGAAAAGGTGGTCAACTGATGCAACTTGGGATTCCCTTTAAACCTGCATGCAGTCAGCATTCTTGGTGCTTTCTTTGTAACAGGAAACCTCACTTAATCGTATTACAGTAATAACAGACCATTCACAAACATAAACAAAAGGTTTATTGGAAACCACACTACCCTATTATCAATCTATTGTTTCAAAAATAAGAAATATAAAATGATATTCCCTTCTAAAAAAAAGTGTTTTTCTTCCAAACAATGGTAAACTAACTGTCAGATGAATGTGGGCAAAGGAATGATGATCATCCGATGTCACAAACGGCTGTCCCACGGCCATTGGTCAAAAGAGTTCAGACAAATTGATTGCCACAGTAAGTTATCTGCCCCGAGAAACAATGATCTAATGGTTAGTGCTTGGGACAGAGGTGAGCTCTCATCAGATGGTCCTCAGAGAACTGTTGTTTCAGACAGACCAGAAGAGGAGGAGGAAAACGTACACAAAAGTTCCCTAACACCTTGGCTGGAGAGTAGGATGCTATCCTCATCACCTTTATGTACCATTGATTCGGAGATGCCGGTGTTGGACTGGGGTGTACAAAGTTAAAAATCACACAACACCAGGTTATAGTCCAACAGGTTTAATTGGAAGCACACTAGCTTTTGGAGCGATGATCACCTGGTGTTGTGTGATTTTTAACTTTATGTACCAATGCATTCTATGCCAAGGGGCTATGTGTCCTCTGATATCAGTAAGCCATTTCCAGTTGTCCTGGTTGTATACTTTATTTGATTAACTAATGTATCTTATCTAAATTGCTGCTTCTAAACGAACAGACCATCAGGAGATTGCAATTGTCCCTCTTAACATTGGCTTGTGATACTTTTAATTCTTCCTGCAATACAGATTCAAAGAGATAAGTGCATATGTTTGTGCTGTTGTAACATACAGGCAGTTTCAGTATGCAAGCTGTGAACAGGGAATTAGTACTGGTTTATGCGTCAATGGGACCTAACTTTATTTAGCCTCCCAATCTGAAACAAAAACAGAAATTACAAGAGAAACTCAGTAGATCTGAAAGCATCTGTGGAGACAAAACAGAGTTAATATTTCAGGTCCAGTGACCCTTCTTCACAACAGGTCTCCCTAGCTATTACTGGTGAACATATGAAAATATGAACAGGTGAATTAGGTATTAGAGTCAAAAACTGTGGTGCTGGAAAAGGACAACAGGTCTGACAGCATCCGAGGAGCAAGGGAGTCAACATTTCGGCATAAGCCCTTCATCAGGAACGAGGGAAGGCCCAAGGGGGCTGAGAGATAAATAGGAAGGGGGTGGGGCTTGGGGAAAGTGGCTTGGAAGGTGATAGGTAGATGAAGGTGGGGTGTGATGTTGATGGGTTGGAGTGGAAGGTGGAGCGAAAGATGGAGAGGTAGGACAGTTCAAGAGGGCAGTGCTGAGTTGGAGGGTTGGATCTGGGATAAATGGGGGAAGGGGGGAGATGAGGAAACTGGTGAAACCGACATTGATTCTGTTCAGTTGGAGGGGCCCAAGGCGGAAGATGAGGTGCTCTTCCTCCAGGCATCGGGTAGCTTGGATTTGGCGGTGGAGGAGGCCCAGGACTTGCATGTCCTTGGCGGAGTGGGAGGGGGAGTTGAAGTGGTTGGCCACGGGGAGATGAAGTTATTTGGTGTGGGTGTCCTGGAGATGTTCTCTGAAGCGTTCCGCAAGTTGGCATCCTGTCTCCCACGGGCCACACAGTTGCTCCAGTCTATTCTGCCATGCAAAAAGAATATGGGTGATCTAATTGATCCACATTCCTATTTAGTGCCAGGAACCTTACGACCCCTTGCTTAACAGGGAGCTATGTGCTTCAAAAATATTCAATGACCCTGCTTCCACTTCCCTGCATGACAGAGTTCAAAATACTGACAACCCTCTGTCAGAAAAGAAATCATTTCTGTCTTAAACGAGAGGGTATTTATTTTTAAGAAGTCACCCTGAGTTGTAGAATCTGAATTGAATTGCATTGAATTAGCTTTATTGTCACATGTCCTCGCATGAGTAGAGTCAAAGTTTACAAGTCACCATCTTAGGTGCCAAGGTACCTCGGTACACGTTCTTCAATACAAATTCATTGGGAAAAATATTAGAAAAATAAAGAAATAAAATGTCCAGCGATAAATTAGAAAAGTAGAGAAATAAGAGTTCAGAATAACAGTCCTTCCAAGCCAGACCACTCCAGATGTCATATTGAAGCCGAGAGTGCCAGGTGTTTGAGTCCATGCTGAGGCCAGGAGTCCGTTCGGACATTCAGCCCAGACATTGCCGATGCAGCCTGAAGGCAAAAGGTAAAAAAAAGAAAACAAAAGTGAAAGGAGCGTGGAAGAAAGGAAAAGAAACAGACAGAGTGGAAAGGCTTTGGCTCCAGCGTGCCACTCTCCTGACTAGAGGAAAGATCTTTTCCACATACACCGTGTCAAGACCCCCAGGATTTTATGTTTCAATCAAGTAACCTCTTACACTTCTAAATTCCAGACAGCACAAGCCAATCTGTCCAACCTTTCCTTATAAGACAACTTGCCCACTCCAAGTACTCGTCTAGTAAGCCTTGTCTGGTTTGCATTTGCATTCCTCCTTAAACAACAGGACCAATGTTGTATTGCTGCGGGACTCCTTCGGACATTCTGCTAGAACTCATTATTTATAGCTTGATCTGAATAAACATTCTCTCAAAACCCTGGCAAAGCTTCTGACCTCTTTTAGCTCTCTCAGCATAATCACTTGACACTGACAGCATCGAATATCATTCTACATACTGCAGATGTTCATCCCATTGGTCCACAGGCACCTAACAAGTGTATTTACTTTCAAAAGCTTGAGTTCAGCCTGTATTGCTTTACCATTTTAATCTAATCAGCAATTTTCTTTGCCCTTCCAACGGATCCCTCCCTCCTCCCCCCCCCCCCCCCCCCCCCACATGCTCCACTTTTTGATGTTACTGATTACTGATTCATGTTTCAGTTTGGTTCTGGAGTTCCAGGGAATGCTTTGAAGCCTTTCACTGAAGCCATTCCCTTCGCCAATCCTTGGTTCACGCCACTCTCCCCACCAACCCCCTCCTACACCCCCAGGTACCCTCCCTTGCAACTGTAAAAGACGCAAAACCTGGTGACACACCATCCCCTTGCCTCCACCCAGGTCCCCAAACAGTCCTTCCAGGTGAGACAGAGGTTCACCTGCCTCTCCTCCAACCTAGTGCTCCCGATGTAATCTTCTCTACATAAGCTCAGGGCATGTTTCAGCGAGCATCTCAGCCAGGCCAGCAGAGGCTGACCAGACGTCCCAGTCACCGTCCATTTTAATTCCCCTTCCCACTCCCTCTCCAACATGACCATCCTTTGCCTCCTCCATTGCCACAATGAATCAGACAGCAAATTTGAGGAACACACGTCATCTTCCATCTGGGCAGCCTACAGACCAGAGGACTCAACACTGAGTTCTCAATCTCAAATAACCTCCCTTCCCATCCCCTTACTCCCTTTCCAGCCCTTCCCCCTCCCTTCCATTCCTCTGATTGATCCTTCCTTCCAGCTACCAACCGGATTCATCCCTTCCAGCAATCAACCAGGTCGTACCCTCTACCTGGGTTCACCTACCACCATGCCTCATCCCCTGACCAGGTGTTTGCTCAAAGAGTTAAGGTTTTAAATAATATTTTAAAGCAAGAAAGAGCAGTTCAGAGGTGTCAGGATGTTAAGAGTGGATGCAAGCACAGCTGGATGAGTGGAGTGGTTAATGCTGGAATGATTAAAATCAAGGATGTGCAAGTTATTCAAATTGGAGGAACACTGAGATCTTGGAAAAGTTCTGGAGCAATACCAGCTAGCAGAGATAGGAAGCCTTGCTGAGTTTCAAAGAACAAGGTGAGAGGTGTCACTGGGCCTGGAGCCTATACAGACCTGTGAATACAAGAGTGACAGCAAAAATGGGATGTGGTGCAAAGTTAAGGAAAGGAACACTTGTGAACTTATTTAGTTCCTAGCTCAATGTTACTACAGCCAATGGTGTTGCAGATGAGTTCAAGGGAATTAGCCTTAGTCATTCTGGCTGCCACATCCAGTGCTATTCAGTGACAGATAGAACTAGACATTGTTTCAATGATTGATTTTAAAAAAAATGGTGTGAGGTCTACAGTGCATGTTTGATTATATCTCCCAAGGGCCCTTCTGTGACACAGTGGTTGTGCCCCTACTGCTGAGTCCAGATACCTGGGTTCAAGTCCTACCTACTCCAGAAGTGCGCAATAAAATCTATGAACAGATTGGTTAGAAAAATAGGTTAAAAAAATTCTATCAAGGGCCCTCTTGAGGTGCAGCGGTAATGTCCTTACCCCTGGATTAAGAGACACAGGTCCAAATCCCATCTGCTTCAGAGGTGGGTAACAACATCTCTGAATAGATTGATGAGGAAAAGTAGATCTTAAAAAAGTATTATATCTCCTGGGCAACCTTTCTTTCCCATTTCCGTAGCAATTAAAAATGGATTCCGAACCTAGGCTAGTACTCCTAGTACAACTATAACTAACATCAGAGACAGATTTCTTAACTTGAAGCAGTCATGAATCTGAAGAAGCAGCTTTAGGGCAGAATGATGTGTTTTAATCCCCATAAGAAGGAAAGAGCCTAACAGGATATCAATATCAATAGGACATTAATAAAATTGAAAAATGAGAGGGGTCAAAAATCAACTTAATGTTATTCAGTAGAAAACAAAAATGGCATTCAGGAAGTGTTAGCACCTTCTGAAGAAAATGTGGTTTTAACCCTGACTCTTAATTCAAGAGACAGGAGTTGATGTGAGGAACTGCATTCTCTTGGTGTGATTCCATTTTAATGCCTGGGACTTTATGTGACCCCAAAATGAAAAATGAGAATTTGTATGTGAATATGTGTGGGGTGTGTGAGGCAAAGGAGTGAGAAGGAGGGTGGAGGGAGGCTTCAGTTATTGAGTGGGGAGGGGGAAGCTTTAGTTCTTGACTGAGGAGGGGTGGAGAGCAGGAGTTGAGTGTGAGGCCATTGATGAAAATACATGGTGTGTAGCAACATCCTGAATTATAAAATAATAGGACTCTTATTATAGATTCAGTAGAAACTTATTATAGATGCAGGGCAGGACGGTGGCTCAGTGGTTAGCACAGCTGCCTCACAGCACCAGGGACCCCGGTTCAATTCCCACCTCGGGCGATCGTCTGTTTGGAGTTTGCACATTTTCCCCATGTCTGCGTTTGTTTCCCCCGGGTGCTCTGGTTTCCTTCCACAGTCCAAAGACATGCAGGTTGGGTGAATTGACCATGCTAAGTTGCCCATAATGTTAAGTGCATTAGTCAGAGGGAAATGAGTCTGGGTGGGTACTCCTTGAAGGGTCAGTGCAGACCTGTTGGGCCAAAGGGCCTATTTCCACACTGTAGGGAATCTAATCAAAAACCTCATTATTAACATACTAGGATCCTGGTTATTAATGTCATAGGGCTCTGATTAATATATCAAAGTCCACAGATTTGATGCAATAGATCGCTAGTGAATGAAATAGTGGATTATTCATGTACTTGGACACTGGGGAAGTGGTGGAGACAGATACGATGGAGGCGTTTCAGGGACTTTTAGATTAGATTTACTTTAACGTTTACTTTAATTTGGCATCATGTTTGGCACAACATCATGGGCCAAAGGGCCCTTTCCAGTACTGTACAATCTATGTCCTATGATGATAGGTTCTTGTTTAGTAAGTGGATCAAGGGTTATGCGGAGAAGACAGGAGAATGGGATTGAGAAACATATCCGCCATGATCGAATGGTGGAACAGATTCGATGGACTGAATGTATCTTATGGTCTTATTCTTGTAACAGCATTCGCATTACTAATGTTATAAGATTTTGATTATTGAACACTGATTACAGTATTAAGTCAAGTGACAACTAGAAGGTCTGTTTGGACTGTTTATGAAGTATGTCTCGTGGACTGTTGTTAGTTGAACAGTCAGTTTTGTATATCAGTTGAAATCCTGTTTCACTTTGACAATGGTTGGTTGATAGCATTCAGTGAGAGATCTTTCATGCCCTGTTTCCTTCTGCTTGGCCTATTAGTTACTTGTATCCTAGCACTCAGAGTAATAAATGTCTTTTTTACCTGCAGTGAAAGGGTGTCTAAGGTTCTTTGACTGTGACTATCGCAGCACACTCAAAGTAAAACTAATACACACAGACCTCAGTTCATTAACACACCTTCCACCAGCACACCTTCCACTGGCACACATAGACCAGGTTAGCAGACAATTTTTAATCTTTTTATTAATATTTTCCTGGAAGGGAAAAGTATAAATATAATGTTTGTAAGGGGTGGCTTTATCCCAGGATGGGGTACAAAGAACAAAGAACAATAAAACTTTACAGCCCAGGAACAGGCCCTTCGGCCCTCCAAGCCAAATGTACTGTCTAAATCTGTCGGTCAATTCCTAAGCATCTGTATCCCTCTGCTACCCACCTACTCATGCATTTATCCAGACGCATCTTAAATTAATCTACCGTGCCTACCTCTACCACCTCTGCTGGCAACGTGTTCCAAATGCCCACCACCCTCTGTGTGAAGTACTTGCCGCGTGTATCCCCCTTAAACTTTCCACCTCTCACCTTGAAAGCGTGACCTCTCGTTATTGAATCCTTCACCCTGGGAAAAAGCTTGTCTCTATCCACCCTGTCTATACCCTTCATGATTTTGTAAATCTCAATCAGGTCCCCCCTCAATCTCCTTTTTTCTAGTGAAAATAAACCTAACCTACTCAACCGTTCTTCATAGCTAGCACCTTCCATACCAGGCAACATCCTCGTAGATCTTCTCTGCACCCTCTCCAAAGTGTGCACATCCTTTTGGTAATGTGGCGACCAGAACTGTACACAGTATTCCAAATGCGGCCGAACCAATATCTCGTACAATTTTAACATGACTTGCCAGCTCTTATACTCAATACCCCGTCCGATGAAGGCAAGCATACCATATGCCTTCTTGACCACTCTATCCACCTGTGCAGCAACCTTCAGGGTACAATGCACCTGCTCTCCCAGATCTCTCTGTTCATCAACTTTTCCCAAGGCTAACTGTTACTCCTTTCTGTTCCATATCTCTCTTTTTGTTTAAATTTTCCCTGAAATTCTAGACTTGACTTTAAATGTCTCCCACTCAGACATTTGTCAGACCATTATGGATTTGCATACACTTTTTTTGGCTCTGTAATAGTCTCTTTAAAAAAAAGTACAATAATATTTTTAAAAGGTACCGCATTGTGCTTTGGGGTTCTGATCCATCATTATGGAGAAAGGCAAATGGATAGTTTAGGAGATCCATGACAGTGCATCAGGTTAAGTAGCTTCCACATTTGGAATAAATAGAGGGAGAAAGACAGAAAGCAAAGTCTGCTGCTACACCAAATGTTTTAAACCAAATGGTAATTATAGAAGAATAAGACCATTCAATGCAACTTCACACCGCCAGATGATTAGAGGGTAGCATCTGTTATTCCCTTCTTCAAGAAAGAGAATAGGGATAATCCTGGGAAGTATAGACCAGTCAGTCTTACATGTGTGGTGGGCAAATTATTGGAGAGGATTCTGAGAGACAGGATTTATGATTACTTGGAAAACCATAGTTTGATTAGAAATAGTCAACATGGCTTTGTGAGGGGCAGGTCATGCGTCACAAGTCTTATTGAATTCTTTGAGGATGTGACAAAACACATTGATGAAGGTGGAGCAGTGGATGTGGTGTGCATGAATTTTAGCAAGGCTTTTGATAACGTTCTCCATGGTAGGCTCATTCAAAAAGTAAGGAGGTATGGGTTATAGAGAAATTTGGCTGTCTGGATACAGAATCGGCTGGCCCATGGAAGACAGAGGGTGGTGGTAGATGGAAAGTATTCAACCTAGAGCTCGGTGACCACTTGCGTTCCGTAGAGTTCTGGGACCTCTACTCTTGGTGATCTTTATAAATGACGAGGAAGTGAAAGATTTGCTGGTTCATAAGTTTGCTGATGACACTAAGATTGGTGGAGTTGTGGATAGTGTAGAGGGCTGTTCTAGGTTGCAACAAGGCTTTGACAGGATGCAGAACTGGGCTGACAAGTGGCAGATGGAGTTCAACCTGGAAAAGTGTGAAGTGAATCATTTTGGAAGGTCAAATTTGAATGCAGAATAAAGGAGGGTTCAAGACAAGATTCTTGGCAGTGTGGAGGAACAGAGCAATCTTAGGGTCCATGTCCATGGATCCCTCAAAGTTGCCACCCAAGTTGACAGGGTTGTTGAGAAGGCATATGGTATGTTGGCGTTCACTAGCAGTGAGATTGAGTTTAAGAGCTGCAATGTCTTGCTGCAGCTCTATTCAGTCCTGGTTAGACCACACTTGAAATATTGTGTTCAGTTCTGAACGCCTCATTATAGGAAGGATGTGGAAGCTTTAGAGAGGGTGCAGAGGAGTTTTACCAGGATGCTTCCTGGACTGGAAGGAATGTCTTATGAAGAAAGGTTGAGGGAGGTAGGGCTTTTCTTATTGGAGTGAAGAAGGATGAGAGGCAACTTGATAGAGATGTACAAGATGATGAGAGTTATAGGTAGAGTGAATAGTCGAGGATGTTTTTCCAGGGAAGAAATGGCTATCACAAAGGTAAATAATTTTAAGGTGATTGGAGGAAGGTTTAGGAGAGATGTCAGAGATTGGTTCTTTATTGGGTGATGGAATGCACTGCCAGCAGTGGTAGTCGAGTCAGATACATTGGGGACATTTAAGCAACTCTTGAATAGGCACAAGGATGATAGTAAAATGAAGGGTATGGAGGTTGGTTGACCTGTGGCGCTGTACTATTCTATGTTCTATGTTCATTCCTAAACACTAATAGCTGCAACTCTTCATTGCTACATTAGAATTAGAATTAAGCTTTATTGTCATGTGTGCTCAAGTACAGGGGCATAGTGAAAAATGTGCAATGAAAAGTTTATGTCTTAGGTTCAAAGGTAACTAGATACAAAATCTTAGGTATAGAGTAGAAAAATTTAAAAACAGGTTAAAAATTCAACATTACAGTTCATCTTAGTATAAAGTAGAAAAATAAAGAAAGAAAGTTAAAAGTTCAGCATTATATTTGTTCTTAAGCCATGGGCCTGCAGACTCCCCATGCTGGGATTCCCCCATGAGGGCTTGATGTGTCCTGCATGCTGGGCCCATTCTGTCCCCTGCACTGGGCCTGTTCTCTGCCCCCCACACACTGCGCTCAATGTCTCCCCTGGACTGGGCTCGAACTGTCTCTCCCCTGTGCTGGGCTCAATTTCTCTCTTCCCCTTGGTGGGCTTGAACCTCCTCACTGCCCACTGCCACAGTCCTACCTGGGCTCACCAGCTAGCTTGTTGCCGAATGCCAATGTCCCACTCCTGACCGCAGCTGCTGCCACACTTTGGACGCTGATGCCGTCACCTCCGCGACTGAGCTCTCCCCATAATGTAAGTAAAAAACTGGAAAAAAGAGAAAAGAAAATGAGAAATGAAGAAGAAGAGAAGAAAAAAGGAAAAAATATCTGTTTTGGTTGCATGAGTTGTTGCTTATTATTTCCAGTTCAGCACTGGTTAAATCCCACTGTCTAGGGATTTCTGTAGTTTGTTTAAGTCAACATTCAAACTTATATTTATGCTAAGCCAATTGTTTATGCAACTGAATTATTGTAATCAAATGCATCATCTAAAACAGACCAGTGTGGCTTTTTCCCTGAATCAGTCACCAATTATGGAAAGTTGCATTCTTTACCTCTATGAGATTTGAGAAGTGCTTCATAAATAGTTTGGGAATCCTTTTTCTGCCATTCCTTTTAGATTCAGTGTCAGTTAGTGTGCACTTGGTACCATATCCAGCCACTATGTCATAATGTATTGCTATAGGAATGTCCTGGCCTACTAAAGCCTTGTGTCATCACACTAAACCTCCCAGTGTATTCTTCCTACACAAAAGAAATGGATAGGTTACTTTGCACATAGTAATCATCATCAGAATGTTCCCTTTCTTTGATGAATGTCTTCCATTTCTGGTAGTCTCGCAAGCAGAAAGGAAGTTCAATCTCAGTGGAACAATTTCCTATTAGCAGTCATCTTCAATAATTATGAACTAATAGCTGAATATATTTTTTTCTGACTTTACCTCAGACTAGCATCACCTCTGACACTTTCTTTTTAATAACAACTGTGCCAACTCCTGCTTTTCCTTGGGATAATTTTGTCCTTTCCTTGGAAGAAGAGATTTGACAATTTTCAGAAATATCTAAAACAATGAATTAATTAAATTTATTTTACATGACTAACCATGCAATGTATGGACTTTTCAAAATTAAGACAATTTAATGTAAAACGTTGACATTCAATCTTCTCCCATTCTCCCATTCGCTCATCCCCATCCACTTGCTCAACAAAACTGAAGAAATTAGGTGAATGGATCAGGATCCTCAAGTAGATACATCTGTCATAGATGCCTGCAAAATCTAAGTAGACTCCTGAAATGTACTCTGCAGAAGATGTTGTTCTGGTTAATCTAGGTGGTTGTCATATCTGGAAGACCCTTAATTTTCTAAAAGGCTTTAGCAAAGGAATTCTTCCCCATTGAAGTAGATAGTTGCTCTATAACAACATCTGGAGGACTTTTAATCATGCAAACTTCCACCATGGAGGGTGGCTGCTCTGTGGAAACACGTATTTTGAGTTAGGTTCAACAAATATTTCTGCTTCTTTTTTTTAGCATGCTCTCATACTTCAAATAGTAATTGACTAGATCTAAATTACAAGATTTCTTGAGTGGAAAAAAAGAATTTACATTAGATTTGGAGAGAGATGGGCCAGGAGCAGACAGGTGGGATTAGTTTCCTTTGGATTTTGGTCTGCATGGTCTGGTTGGACCAAAGGGTCTGTTTCTGTGCTGTATGACTGTATAACTGATCCCCTGCCACCAATAATAAAAATACATCAAACACACAGGCAAATAAGCATGTGTGGGTTGGGGAGGGCAACATGGTCGGGATAGTTGGAAAAGGCAACTTCTGCTTAAAGGTCTTAGAATCTTTAAGTTGTAAAAATAATCTGTATCCTGATTATTTACCTATTTTTCTGTTTCATCATTTGTCAGTTTTTCAAGTTGCCTTTTTTAACAGGTGCTAGTTTTGAGGTTGAGAAAAGCAGAGAGAGAAGTTTTCAGTAGCCTTGCTGTTATCAGTTCATATTTCTAACTCTTTCATTTGCTGCTCAAAATTACTGTTGATGCAGATACATTTGCACATTCCTGAGACTGCTGCTTTGTCCTTCCAAACTGACAAGTGCAGGTTATCCTTTGATGTCCAATATCTGTAACTGATCATACAAGAGTGAATTAAACAGGAGATGCAAGTTTCCTTAACACTGAGTTACAAATCACACAACACCAGGTTATAGTCCAACAGGTTTAATTGGAACCTGGTGTTGTGTGATTTTTAACTTTGTGCACCCCAGTCCAACATCGGCATCTCCAAATGATTCCTTAACACGGACTCAGTGCAATCTTTAGATACAAGGTTAGAGTGGTGCTGGAAAAGCACTGCAGGTCAGGCAGCATCCAATTCCTGATGAAGGGCTTTTTGCCCAAAACGTCGATGTTCCTGCTCCTTGGACGCTGCTGACCTGCTGTGTTTTTCCAGCACCACTCTAATCTTGACTCTACTCACCAGCATCTGCAGTACCCACTTTCGCCTAGCAATCTTTAGATAGCATAGTATTCCTAATGCAGCCAGTTTTCTTTATTCTTATTCCACCTGTCTTCCCAGATTTGCCTTAATCTGTAGTCAAATGATCACAAGTCTTTTCATATCTGTATTTGTCCTTTTTCAAAAATCATTTCAGCCCGTGACAATCACAGCTATTACAATTAGATCTAATTTGAAAATTGATACACCATATGTTTACCAAAATTGTAACAAGGGAAAAACAGGGAAAATGTTATTGCTGGGGTTCAAACCTCATCTTTTTGTGTCCACCTGAACTTTTATTTTAGGTTTTACTTCCTGAAGTAGAATCAGGTCAGATGGGGCCGAACTGTTTTGAGAACCACGTTAGGTGTGGAAAGCAGATTAGAATTAAAAGTCAATATGCAAAAAAATAAGGAATGGCCATGTGCTCACGTTGTGGGGTGAGAAGACAAAGGGCAGGGTGCAGACAAAAGAAAGCACATGGTCACCCAATATCAGGCTCAACTGTAATGAGAAAGCTACTAGGCCAGCTAACCCACTGAAGAATGTTACTGCCCTGAAGTCTAACCAACAAGTTTCACAACCTTTGATTATTTGTCCAACTTTTCCTCAACTAGTCTCTGCAACAAGGCAGTTGGAAAGGCCTGAGGAAACAAAACATCGACCTGAAACATTAACTCTGATTTCACTCCACAGATGCTGCCAGACCTGCTGAGCTTTTCCAGCAATTTCGGATTTTGTTTCTGATTTCCAGCGTCTGCAGTTCTTTCGGTTTTCAGTTAGAAAGCTCTGTGGGAGGGCAGTCACTGACCATCAAATAACAAACCAATTAAAGTGTGTACAGCTGGAACTGAGACAAGGGTGGGACACAGAGCAATGACAATAGGAGAACCTCTAGCTGCATTGCACTGCATTTGGTACCTCAACTGGTCATGATCAGTTTTAGTCAGAATTCGTTCCCTTGCATGTTAAATTCAATTGCCTTTGTTGCTTTGTTTCTCATTCCTGAGTAGTTTGATCAAAACTCCATTTCGTCTCATTCATCCTGGCCCCGAATATGTACTTGTGACAGCAGAAGAAATTAGATACAGAAAATATTGCATTGAAACAAGAATAAAGTTATTTTATACCTCTCGCCTCCTATTGCAAAACTACTTAACCAATAAACTCTGGTTGGACACAAACTAATTGCCTTGTGTTCCTTGCTGGAGTAGTTTGGTAGTAAAGGCAAAATATTCCAGTACTTCTGGAGTTGGATAATTGACAAAGTTCTCAACACTTTGCAAGTTTTTTTTTTCTCAAGCCAGGTCCAACATCTGATCTGAAGAACCATTTCAAAGTTCTGCTCTTCATTCTAACTCTGAGCTGCGTTGGTGGATAATTTGAGAATCCAATTTTTACTTCCTTACTCCCTTTCTCTCAGACTCGGTACTTGGTCATTTCATTCTTTCCCAAAAAGCTACACTCAACACCAATCAGTGGTCTCAATACGAAAGCTCTCAGTTGTATGTTTAAACAAACCTTTCTCAGCAGCAGCCTTCTGAGAGTCAGATGGTTGGCAATACAGAGAAACCTCGATTTTCTGAATATCAATTATCCGAATTTCAGATTATCTGAACGGTATCTCAAGGTCCCGATAGAAACATTGCATCAAAGAGCTGTTTCAACCCTGATCGCGTCTTTTGATTACAGGTACAATGATTAAAAATGAACTCGGCTCACTGAAACGCTGCCAAATACAGTGGTGGATAGTCCAGGCATCGTCTCCAAATGACTGACCTCCTGACTCTTAATGCCTGTCATTGACATGTGTTGAGCCACTTTGGACTTGTTATGAATGTATTAGCCTTGGTCATCAATGCTGGAGCTTCAGGCTCCAAGGAAGGAACACTACCCAGTGTGCCACAAGACCTTCTCAAATTGATTTTTATCTTTTTTGTGAAGATCTGTAGCTTGGGTTGTGGTTGGAGTTGTTGGTCAGTTTGCTGAGCCAGTTGATTTTTTTTCCCAAATGTTCCGTCCCCCTGCTGGGTGACATCTTCAGTGATGTGTAGCCTTTAGGTGAAAGCACTGTTGTTGTGATCTGCCCAGATTCTGTCTCTCATGGTGGGTGGACCTATTTCCAGTTTTGTACTGTAGTGGTTTGTAGAGGGAGTCTATTTCAACATGTTTGTTTATGGCACCAGTGGATGAATACCAGGCCTCCAGGAATTTCTGAGCTTGTCTTTGTTTTGCCTTTCCTACTATCATAACGTTGTCCCAGTTGAATTGGTGTCCTTCATCGTCAGTGATTTTCCCTTTTACACTTTAAATACAGATGACTTTTTCTAAAAATATCTGCAATGTAAAATTATTCCAAACTAATTTTCCTACTTTAAAGATCAGGAATAACAATTATGAACTGGATTTTTCTAATCAATTTGCCAAGTTTACATTTTTAATGCAAGTCATGAAGTTTTAACTTACATTATTTCGTCAATATGGTCTGTTAATTTATGACCAACACTTTCATAAATACTTCTGATAATTAATATTCTCACATCCTGATTATTAAATCCAATAATTTACTTACTTTTGAAACACTGAGGAGCTAATTCTTAAAGCAATTGGAATATTATTATTAATTACACCCTGATTATCAATATAATGGAATCAAATTATGAATGTAAGGGTATTCTGAATCTTAAATGGGACATTGATTATTAATGTAATAGCTCTCTGAAAATTGATATAACAGGATACTCATTATTAATACAATAGAGGAGATAGTGGTGTAGTGATAATGTCATTAGATGAGTAAACCAGAACCCCAGACTAATGGAGTCATAGAGTCATGGAGGTTTACAGCACGGAAACAGACCCTTCAGTCCGACTCGTCCATGCCGACCAGATATCCCAACCTAATCTAGTCCCATTTGCCAGCACTTGGTCCATATCCCTCTAAACCCTTCCTATTCACATGCCTTTTAAATGTTGCAATTGTACCAACCTCCATCACTTCCTCTGGCAGCTCATTCCGTACACGCACCACCCTCTGTGTGAAAAAGTTGTCCCTTAGGTCCTTTTAAATTTTTCTCCTCTCACTCTAAACCTATGCTCTCGAGGGGAAAGTGAGGACTGCATATGCTGAAGATCAGAGCCAAAAAGTGTGATGCTGGAAAAGCACAGCCGGTCAGACAGAATCTGAGGAGCAGGAGAGTTGACGTTTCGAGTCTAAGCTCTTCATCAGGAATGCCCTACGTCCTCTAGTTTTGGACTCCCCCACCCCAGGGGAAAGACCTTGTCTATTTACCTTATCCATGCCCCTCATGATTTTATAAACCTCTATAAGGTCACCCTGCAGGCTCTGACTCTCCAGGGAATAGAGCCCCAGACTATTCAGCCTCTCCCTAGAGCTCAAATCCTCCAACTCTGGCAACATCCTTGTAAATCTTTTCTGTATCCTTTCAAGTTTCACAACATCCTTCCAAAAGGAGGGAAACCAGAATTGTACACAATATTCCAAAGCGACCTAACCAATGTCCTGTACAGCCGCAACATAACCTCCCAACTCCTGTACTCAATACACTGACCAATAAAGGAAAGCATACCAAATGCCTTCTTCACTATCCTAACTACCTGCAACTCCTCTTTCAAGGAACTGCGTTCAAATCTCATTAAGGCGGGTGAAATAATTATATTTCAATAAATCAAGTCTGGAATTAAAAGCTAGCCTAATGGTGAGCATGTAGCCACTGACGATTATTGTAAAAACCCTCCCCGGTTCACAGCTGTCCTTCAGGGAAGGGAATTGTCAATCCTTACCTAGTCTGGCCAAATGTGAATCCAGACCAACAGCAACACAACAGTGGTCAAATCTTAACTGTTCACAGGGAAATTAGGAATGAGCAATATGTTCTAGCCTTACCAGTGACAGTCACATCCCAAGGACAATCTTTTGACACAATTCTGAGTATTAATGCATTATGATCACAATTACTGATACGACATGATTTCTGAAGAAATAGGCTTTCTACAAACAAAACCTAACACCAACTATTTTACAGGTCTTTTTTGAAGCAGAAATCTGGTGGTCCATTAGATTAGGCCCACCATGGAAAACACATGGATGTAAAGAGGATTCATGGCTGTCAGAAATCAGTCTAAACTCTATGAGAGTCCGTTGTTAACAACCCCTAAGCCTCACCTTATGAACCTTCTGTTTGGGGAGTCCTGGTTGAAATATTCAAGTTTATTTATGACCATATCAAATTGGAACAGAAAGACAGCCATCAGTCCCTTGACTCTGCATTGCCATTCAATAAGATTATGGCTGATTTGTTTGTGTTTCAACTTCCACATTCTTATCCACTTCATTATTACTCTTGATTCCCTTGCCTAGCAAAATTCTATGCACATCCACATTAATGATAGTCAATGACCCTGCCTCCCTGGTTCCAGAGGCAGAGCAAGTTCCAAAATCTCACAGCCCTCAAAGAATTCTCCTCAGCTCTGCTCTGAGCAGCAAACCTCTAATTTTAAATCAGTGCTCCTTAGCTTTAGACTAACCAGCAGGAGGAGACATCCTTTCCACGTCCACTTTGTCAAGACGACTCAAAATTGTAGGCACCGCAAGTAATTCCTCACTCTTCTAAACCTCAGCAGAAACAAGCCCACTCATTCTCATGTGAAAACTTGCTTATTCCAGGAGTCAATCTGATATACCTCCTTCGATTCATCTTCAATGCATTTACATCCTTCCCTAAATAAGGAAACTAAAACTGCACACAGAGCAGCATGGGGAGCAAATTCCATGATCTTGACCCCGTGACAGTGAAGAAATGGTGATATAGTTTGAAGTCAGGATGGTGAGTGGTTTGAAGGTGTTATAGTGATCCCAGGCATCTGCTGCCCTACGAGGAAGTACAGTTTGCAGGTTTGGAAGGTGCTATTGAAGACCCCTTAGTGACTAACTACATAGATTACACATATTACTGCATTGTGGATTTGTGTTGAATGGAGTGCATGTTGATGATCATGGATGGGGTACCAATCGAGTAGGTTGCTTTGTCTTGGATAATGTTGAGCTCAGTGTGTGCTTGGAGCTGTGCCGATCCAAGCAAGTGGACAAGCTGACTTGCGGATAGTGAGTTCAGCAGTTGCTGGAGAGTCAGAATGGATAAAGTGTGGAGCTGTATAACGCACAGCAGGTCAGAGGAGGAGGTGAGTCAATGTTTCAGGTTGGAACCTTTCATCAGGACTTGTGTCTTGTAGATAAGCATTCGGAGGGAGGGACTGAGTTACTCACCACAGAATTCCGAGCCACTGTTGTGGTTACAAAAGTTATGTGACTGGTCTAGTTTGATTTCTGGTCAATGTTTACAGCCACAATGTCATTAGTGGGAGAGTCAGCAATGGTAATGTCATTGAATCACGAATGGAGCTACCAGAGGTGGTAGCAGAGGCTGGGGCAATTACAACATTCAAAAGGCATCTGGACATGGGCCAAATGCTTGCAAATGGGACTGGATTAATTTAGGATATCTGGTCTATGTGGACTAGTTGGACTGAAGGACCTGTTTCTGTGCTGTATAACACTATGATTCGAGTATGGTTGGGAATTGGTTTAGCTCAGTTAGCTGGATCATTGGTTTACAGAGCAGTGTGATACCAATAGCATGGGTTCAATTCCCATCACTGTGTTGAGGTTACCATGAGGGGCATGGATAGGATAAATAGACAAAGTCTCTTCCCTGGGCTGGGGGAGTCCAGAACGACAGGGCATAAGTTTAGGGTGAGAGGGGCAAGATATAAAAGAGACCTACTCTCTCACACAGAGGGTGGTACGTGTATGGAATGAGCTGCCAGAGGAACTGGTGCAGGCTGGTACAATTGCAACATTTAAAAGGCATCTGGATGGGTGCATCAATGGGAAGAGTTTGGAGGGATATGGGCCAGGTGCTGGCAGGTGGGACAAGATTGGGTTGGCATATCTGGTCGGCATGGACGAGTTGGACTGAAGGGTCTGTTTCCGTGCTGTACATCTCTATGACTCTCCTTCTCAACCTCTTCCCTCACCTGAGGTCTGGTGGTGCTCTGGTTAAATCAGCACCAATCACTTCTCTCTAATGAGAGAGCAGCCCCTATGGTCTGGTAGGACTATGATGGCATAGCAACTATATAGGTTATTGATAAACAAGGAGCTGAGGTAATTGGAATGCAGTGACCTGATCACCATTATCTTATCAATTGACAGAGCAGGCTTGAGGGGCCAAGTGACCAGCTCCTAGTTCATGTCTTCATATGCAGAGATCCCCATCACAAGTCAAAAATTCCAGAAGAAATACTTCTTTGAAGAAAAGTCAATCTACCATTATATAAATATTACAGATTTAAGAAGAAGCAGACAATCAGTCAGCAGCGAGAAGGTGATGAGAGAGATTGGAATAACCATGAAAACAACACCAGGACATGTTCAGCCTCCAAAGATAAACCTTCTTTAAGAAGCTGGTAAGAGGTGTCAGGGAAAGAATGGAGAAGAGAGAAAAGCCAGCCACATTTAGCCAGCCAGACAAAGAATAAAGTCCTTAGTGAAGGAGATTCCATTGGGAGCAAGGAAAGGCTCAAGGAGTACAGATAGATGATTAGATTAGATTCCCTACAGTGTGGAAATAGGCCCTTTGGCCCAACAAGTCCACACCGACCCTCCAAAGAGCAACCCCCACCCCCCTACATTTACTGCTGACTAATCCACCTAACACTATGGGAATTCAGCATGGCCAGTTCATCTAACCTGCACATCTTTGGACTGGGGGAGGAAACCGGAGCACCCGGAGGAAACCCATACATACACGGGGAGAATGTACAAACTCCACATGGACAGTTGCCCGAGGCGGGAACTGAACCCGGGTCTCTAGCGCTATGAGGCAGCAGTGCTAACTGCTGAGCCCCATGCCGCCCCAATATCCCTAAGTGAATCTGGGATAGCTTTATGAAAGGGCACAAAGACCAGAAATGGAAGGCAAGGAAGTATAAATGAGAGTTCTCACAATGAGCATGCCACCATTGAGATTTGGAGGGGGACACTTACAGCCATGCATGCAGCGAGTACTCATGTGACTCGGCCAATGTGGTCTATCTCATACGCTGCAGGCAAGGATACCCTGAGGCATGGTACATTGGTGAGACCAAGCAGGTGCTATGACGAATGGACACCACACAACAATCAACAGACAGGAGTGTTACCTCCCAGTCGGGGAACACTTCAGCGGTACCAGACATTCGGCCTGGGACCTTTGGGTGACCATCCTCCAAAGCGGACTTCGGGATAAGCAACAACGCAGAGTGGCTGAGCAGAAGCTGATAGCCAAGTCGGTACCCATGGGAATGACCTCAACCGGGAACTTGGGTTCATGTCACACTGCAGGTGACCTCACTGCATGACATCCACACATGCACACAGACATATTCTTACATACCCACACAGACCCTCCCTCACACCCAAGCTCTCTCACATATACACCCACCGCACTCACACCAACATACACACATCCTCTCACACATACCCAACCATACTGTCACACACACTTTACGAAGTTTGCACACACACACACATATATATATATATATATATATACACACTCAACCATGTGCACTCGCATCCATGCACACATACTCACATGCACACACAATCTGTTTCTCCTATATGCACATGCATATAAACTTGTGGGTGAATGTTTTTTGCAGAATTAGATTTTATTTTACTGAAAAACTGCATGAGTCCATGTAAAACTATACAGAGGTTTTATCAGTCTGACATAGCATTGGGACACAGACGGACTTCACACCTATTGTTAGAAAAGCTGAGCTCTCTTGAGAATGTAATTTAAAAGAAGTTCTGGGATTTGCATATCAAAGAACAGAAACCAGCATATCTCATTATAAAAGATGAAAGTTTCAATCTAAGATTGTTTACTGTATCACATCTCCATGACACTGGCCCCCTTTGGCTAGAAATTCTGACAGCATGATCTTAACCTCCACAATCACCTGATGAAGGAGCTGTGCTCCGAAAGCTAGTGCTTCCAAATAAACCTGTTGGACTATAACCTGGTGTGTGATTTTAAATATTGAGATTAGACTTTAGGACATAGCTGCAAGAGACAGAATAATAATTTAGACTGAGACTACCAAGACTGGAAGACCTCAGATCTTATTCAACTCAAAACTAAGTCTGTGTCCATCTGGCTTACAATGGGAGAGGAACAAGTGAGTCTAAACAAGAAGCTATTCTTAATAAGATGTGGTTGTGTGAATGATAGCATTTGGTCACAACTAAATTGTCATATCGATGACACATCCATCCTCTTAGATTATTCTCCCAATTTCTCAACCCATTTAGATGACATCATCAGATTGGGTGAAGTTTAATGCCATCTCCAACATTATTCCTTTCAGAACCATTACTGTGTACAAAATCTCTCTGGCAAGCCTTTTGCCCATAGTTTACATTTGTACATTCATGTATATAATTACATTTACAATACAACTCCTCCCAACAAACCTCTGATTTCATCAATTCAGGTAGACAGGAGGTTTCAATGACATATGTTTAGACCTGCATTAAAAAATGGATAAAAATGCAATCACAAGGATTTCCTTCGTGACAAATTTAACAAACTGGATTTAAAAAAAGATGAAAAAATAGAAATACGCTCAGATGGTGAAATACAAAAAAATGAGTCTGTGGTTAATTGTCGGATTCAATTCATTCAGCGAGAAATTGACCAATAGTTTGTTTTTTTGGGGAAGCTGTCAACGTCAGTGCATACTTCACAGATTGCTGGTCTGTTCTCCATTCATCAGTAAAATCCTCAACTGAGTTCTCTCAAATCTTCATTTGATATTTAGACTATTTTAGTGCTCTGAGGATTGTAAGACCAACTTGAATTTATGATATATTTAATTAATTAAACTTGTATGATATATTTAATTAATTAAACCATATTGCAGAAAAATAATTAGAAAGGAGGCATTAGGGCAGTCGGGTAAAGCTTGGTCGAAGATGTGGGTGTTTAAAGTGGGAGGAGAGGGAGGTGGCTGGGTGGAGGGGTTTATGGAGAAAAATTCCAGAGCGTCTGAGTAAAGTGGTGACTGGATGTGCATCCAAATCCTTCAATCAATACAGTGCATTCATAACCATGATGTGTTTGTATATGTCTTCATGTGCAAGTGTGTATGTATGTGTGTGTGTTAGAGTGTGCATAAATGATATGTGCCTGATTTATGTTTGAGTACATGTGTTATTTATTGGTAAAGTCTAGTTATCACTTATATTCTGTAATAGAGAGAGCACATAGAATTATAACATTAAGTTAGGAAACAAAGGAAAAGGCATGAATAGATTTAGAGCATTTCATGTCAAACATTGCTGAGTTAACCAATCTCTTGTCACATGGCACTGTTCTTTTAGAGCTATTTGACTTCAGCTGACAAAACCTCACTTCCTTAGACATCACAATATTTAAAGAACCACAGCTTCAGAATCCCACAGTAATAATTGGGAGGCAATGAGCCCAGTGGTTATTAATCTAGATTATTAATCTAGAAACTAATGTTCTGGGTTTGAACGCACCATGGTAAATGGTAGAATTCAACAAAAGAAATCTGGAATTGACAGTCTATTGATGACTGAGACACCATTGTCAATTGTCAGAAAAATCCATCTAGTTCACTAATACTTTTCCGGAAAGGAAATCTGCCACCTCACCTAATCTGGCTGAAATGTGACTCCAGACTTACAGCAATGTGGTTGACTCTCAATTGCCCTCTGAAATAGCAAGCCACTCAGTTGTATCAATTACTACAAAGTCTCAATAAAGAAATGAAACCAGATGGACCACCTGGCATTGACCTAGGCACCAGAAAAACACAATGGCAAAACAGCCCTGTCCATCCAGTAAAGTCCTCCTTATTAACAGGCGAGTGCCAACATTGGGAGAGCTGTCTCACAGACTAGTCAGGAAACAGCCTGACATTGACATACACACAGAAACATATCTTACAGGCATTGTCCCAGACACCACCATCACCATCCCTGGATATGTTCTCTCCCAGGATGTATGCCTCGAACTCTACTGGTAGGATGGACCCAGTAGAGGTAGCAGCACAGTGGTATACAGATAGGAGGGAGCTGCTTTGGAAGTCCCCAACATTGACTCAAGACTCCGTGAGTCTCATGGCTATAGGTTAAACAATGGTAGGCAAACCTCCAGTTGATTACCACTTGCCGCCATCTCTCAGCTGATAAATCACCACACCGGAAAAGCACTGAGGATGGCAAGGGTGCAAAATGTACTCTGGGTGGGGAACTTCAATGTCCACCATCAACAGTAGCTCAGCAATAGCCTGATCGAGCTGGTTGGGTCCTGAAGGACATAGCTGTTAGATTGGGTGTGTGGCAGGTGGTGGGGGAACCAACAAGCAGGAGAAACATACTTGATGTCATCCTTACCAATCTGCTGGCTGCAAATGCATCTGTCCATGACAGCATCAGTAAGAATGACCACAATACAGTCGTTGGGGAGATGAAGTCCCTCCTTTGTATTGAGAATGTTGTGAGGCACAATCACCCTGCTAAATGGGACTCATGTTGAACAGATCCAGAAACTCAAGACAGAGCACTTATGAGATGTTGTGGGCCACCAACAGAAGCAGAATCATACTCTAGCACAATCTGCAACCTCATGGCCTGGCATATCCCCCACTCAAGCATTACCATCAAGCCAGGGGATCAGCCCTGGTTCAGTGGAAAATGCAGGAGGGCATGACAGGAACAGCTAGGAGAAAATGAGGTCTGCAGATGCTGGAGACCACAGTTGAAAAGTGTGGTGCTGGAAAAGTGCAGCAGGCGAGGCAGCATCCGAGGAGCAGGAGAATCGACGTTTCGGGCATAAGCCCTTCTTCAGGAATGAGGCTGGTGTGCCAAGCGGGCTTAGATAAAAGGTAGGGGGGGTGGAATTTGGGGGAGGGGCGCTGGGAATACGATAGGTGGAAGGAGGTGAGGGTGAGGGTGATAGGCCGGAGAGGGGGTGGGGGCGGAGAGATCGGGAAGAAGATTGCAGATCAAGAGGGCGGTGCTGAATCCGGGGGTTGGGACTGAGATAAGGTGGGGGGAGGGGAAATGACAGGAACAGCACCAGGTATACCTAAAAATGAGGTGTCAACCTGCTGAAGCTACCAAACAGGACAACCTGCATGCCTAACAGCATAAGCAGCAAGTGATAGACAAAGCTAAGTGATTCCACAACTAATGAATCAAATCTAAGCTCTGCAGTCATGCCACATTCATCCATGAATGGTGGTGGATAATTAAACAACTCAGTGGAGGAGGAGGTTCCACAAAAACCCCCATCCTCAATGATGGAAGAGTCCAAAATATCAGTGCAAAAAGTAAGGCTGAAGCATTCGCAGCAAGCTTCAGCCAGAAATGCCAAATGGATGATCCATCTTGACCTCCTCCAGTGGTCCTCAGCTTCACAGATACCCAGACTACAGTAAATTCAATTCACTCCACGTGATACCAAAAATGTTTGGAGGTACTAGCCCTGACAATAGTTCAGCAATAATACTGAAGATTTGTGCTCTGTAACCTGCCACTCCCCTAGCCAAGCTCTTCAAGTATTTTTGCAACTTTGGAATCTACCTGACAATGTGGAAAATTGCCTAGGTATGTCCTTTACACAAAACGCAGGACCAATCCAACCCAGCCAATTACTGCTCCATCAATTTATTCTCAATCATTAGCAAAGTCATGGAAAGTGTCATCAACAGTGCTATCAAGAGATTCCTCAGCAATAATCTGCTCAATAATGACCAGTGTGGGTTCCGCCAGGGCCACTCAGCTCCTGACCGCATTACAGCCTTGCTTCAAACATGGACAAAAGAGCTGAATTCCAGAGGTGAGATGAGAGTGATAGCCCCTGACATCAAGGCACCATTCAACCAACTGTGGCATCATGAGCCGAAACAAAACTGGAATCAATGGGTATTGAGGAGTAAACTCTGATTGGAGTCATACCTGGCACATCAGAAGATGGTTGTGATTGTCAGAGGTCAGTCATCCAGGACATCTCTGCAGAGGTTCCTTAGATAGTGTTCTGAGCTCAACCACCTTCAGCTACACCATCGATGACCTTCCTCCATCAAAAGTTTAGAAGTGGGGATGGTTGCTGATGATTGCACAATGCTCAACACCATTCACGAAAATATTAACACACTCAAATAAATATATTTCACAATTTTAAAATTGCTTAAAAGTTTCATTAGTGACGCACAGAAAAGAACTTCAAGCAAAAACGTTCAAAATGTTTCCCCAACTATGTCATTAACACACACTAGTTTAACAGATATATTATTTTCAGAATAATAAGAAATTAATGAAGGGAAAAGAATCTTAAAGATAGTTTAGATTTTTTACAGCAAGCTGTTTTGTTACTTTCTCATTTGAGAATCAGCTGCAGTTAACTGTGTGTTTAAAGGAACTTTTAAATTGATCAGCAACCAGTGACCGACATGTTATTCAATTTTGGTAATATTATAATGTGCCTCGTGCTTTTTAATAGAGATAATGCTGGAGTCAGCTCGCTTTGTTATTACTGGTAACTTTCACTCAATCGTTTCCTCATTTCGACACATGGTTCTAATTATTGTTCAACTGTATTACGTTGCAGTGTCCCTGCAAATTTAAAAGTGAATGGCAGCTTATACTAACTGACAGCAAATTCAAACTGGAGCTTAAAATTATTCAGAAAACAGAGCTTCTCTTATTGCAGCGGGCCAGTTCTTTACGGATTAAATTAACTGGAAATGCAACTACTGTTTTCAGAAGGCATCTGGAACAGCTGCAGTGTCCTGTATGTTTGCTGGCAAAGCCTCTTCTTCTGAAACTGTGAAACGCACTTTAGCACTTACTCAGTTGCACATCATTCAATTTGGAGATATGTGTAGAACTAGGTTTCCTCCAGAAAACTTCACTAGTATCCTTTCTTTTTATTTGCTGGTTCCCTTGGTGGACAGGAAGCTGTACAAACCTATGGGGTTCTGCCTTTTATTTTGTCATTGAGTCTTGACAGTCACAGTTACCATAACACATCCGCCAACATCTGGGAAAGGAAGGCAGACTGAATAGTTGTATCCCCTTTCAGCTGACAAAATGATTCAATCATTAGCTGGCAGGAAATGGGGAGAGATACACACTGTTCTCTGGTGCGCTTGCTTGACAATTTGGTTATTTTGCTGCTGGTTGCTGTCTCTCAACATCACCGTACAATCATAATCATCACTGTTTTTTCTCACAGCCTCTGGAATGCTGTACTATATATTGGTCTGAGCTTCTCTCTGTCCCTTCGCAATGAAGTGCTATGATCAGTCATTACTTTATATTATCTGGGCTGGTTGCAGATTTTAGAAAATTTAGTATGCAAGTACATGTATTCCTAACTCTCAATCTCAATCCAGTATACAGCTTTAGAAGCTCTCTACCTGCCTGCTTGTCTTGTATCTCTTTCACGCCCCTCTGTCATTCAGAAATCTTCTGTCTCAGAGCATTAGACAATTGATTGTTGAGAAAGGTTGTTTGTACCTGTCTTCCAAGCATGTGTTGTGCGAGGGATGATAGTCTCTTCCCCATTGATGCTATGCAGCAGTGTAATGCAAAGATCATGCATTTTTGCTCAACACAATGAGAATGTCCCATAGCATGTCCCATACGCTCTGCAAGACTATTTGAGTGTGGATAGTGGGGAAATGATGTGATTATAGGCCATTCTCCATTTAGTGCATATTTTGAAATGGTTTGCCAGTGAATTGCTGTCTGTTTTCAGTTACAGTCTGCTTTTGTGCAAGAACTAAGTTGAATATGGCACTCATTGTATCAATGATATAATGTTCAATGTTTTCTTTATCTTACAAAGTCACACCCATCTAATTTCTCTTTCAATATACTCGCTTCTAAAAGTGCTGATTCCCCTCCAGTAATGCAAGTTCTTACTTGATCAAGTCTTAATACTAAAGATCGTAAATCTCTGTTACTAATTAAAACCCCTTGACAGAAATATGTTAGTTTACGTGGTTCCAGAGACCAGAAAAGGGATCACAGAAGAAGAAGTATATATTTGAGATTGAAACATTATTTGTAATTTGATGGGGTTTATTTACCTAACAGAAACAGCAGAGAATCTATTTTGTCCATAGTCTCACATGACAGCATGGCAAAACAGCCTCAATGGGCTGAATGACTTATTCCAGTTCCTATGTAAAGTATTTAATTGTGTGGTATTTGTGGATAGAAGGGTGTTGATGCCATTCCTTTTATGGCATATTTAATCTACAGAGGTAGAAAAACAACAAGGAGTGAATCTCAACAAAAAGAAGCTCTTGCCTTAAGAAGAGGTAATTTATTGTATGACAGTACCTAGATGCAAACTACATTAGCTACTTCGCCATTGTTACTGAGACTATTCAGGGACACGTCTGAGCAGTTTAACATCCACAGCTATTCTCTCCATTTCTCCACCTAAGAGTGAATGATGTCATTTTATGAGGTGAAGCTTAATGCAGTCTTCGACATTAACTCTTTCAGACTATTATAGAGTTATAGAATTATAGAGATGAACAGCATGGAACAGACTCTTCGGTCCAACTTGTCCGTGCCGACCAGATATTCCAACCTAATCTAGTCCCATTTTCCACCACTTGGCCCCTACCCCTCCAAACCCTTCCTATTCATATACCCATCAAGATGCTTTTTAAATGTTGCAATTGTGCCAGCCTCCTCTGGCAGCTCATTTCATACATGCACTACCCTTTGTGTGAAAAGGTTGCCCCTTAGGTCCCTTTTAAATCTTTCCCCTTTCACTTTAAACCTATGCCCTCTAGCTCTGGACTCCCCTACCCTAGGGAAAAGACCTTGTTTATTTATCCTATCAATGCTCCTCATGATTTTATAAACCTCTATAAGGTCACCCCTCAGCCTCAGGGAGAATAGCCCCAGCCTATTCAGCCTCTCCATGTAGCTCAAATTCTCCAACCTGGCAACATCCTTGTAAGTCTTTTCTAAACCCTTTTAAGTTTCACAACATTTCCTTGTTCCAGTCTTACTCCAGCCCCCTTTCTCCAGTACATCGATGACATCATCAATGCTACTTTCTTCTCTCATCCAGAATTGGAAAAATGTATCAATTTAACTTCCAATTAGCATCTCGCTCTCACCTTCACCTGGTCCAGCTCTGAGTCTTCCTTTCCCTTCCATAACATCTCTATGTACATTTCTGATGATAGGCTGGCCACAATATCGACTACAAATTCCCATGGTTACAAACACAGAAATTACTGGGAAAACACAAAAGGTCTAGCAGCATCTGTGGAGAGAAGACAGTTAACATTTGAGGACTAGTGACCCTTCTTCAGAATTAATTGTAGCTAGGAAAAGATTGGCATATATGCTGAAGATGGGGTGGGTGACGAGTAAAGATGGGTGGAGATGAAGCCCACAGGAAGCGAACAACAGTGGTACAGACAAAGAAATGGGTAACGGTCAGCTGTTACCATTAGTGGCTGACAATGAGATGATTATGGTAGCAACCCATGTGATGACAAGACCTGGTATGTGGGGTTTGGGGTAAGCAGGTGCTCAGACCCTAAAAGTATTGAACTCGGTATTGAGTCCCAAAGGCTGCAGAGTCCCCAAGCAGAAAATGAGGTGCTGTTCTTCCAGCTTGCGCACTGGAGCACTGCAGCAAGCCTGAGACAGAGATGTTGGCCAGGGATCAGGGTGGTGTGTTGGAGTGACAGGCAACTGGAAGTCCAGGATCATTTTTGCGGACAGAACTTAGTAGTTCGATAAAGTGATTACCTATGTTTACTCAGTTCCCCCACTGTCTCGGTCCATATCAGCTTTTTTTCTAATTCACCATAGTACTCAAGTGGAAATTAAAATTTGGCAGGACAGTTGCTGGAAGGCAGTAACCTTGGAGGCAGGATACTATAACACTACCAACCAAATTACACTTGTTATCACCTTCAATAAATGTCCATACCCTGCGTATACAACATGCAAAATCTTGTTAATATAGAACGGATGGAATAATAAAAACTTCAAAGGAAGAAGTTTTGAACTTTAGACAGACGACCAAAGATAGCAAAGGAGAGCATCTGTCCCAAAAAGGTGGGCTTGTAGTTATATGACACTTTTCATGGTCACTGGATGAGCCAAAGCACTTTACAGTCAATAAAACACTTGTTAAACTGTTGTCACTGTTGTAACATGGGAATCTTGGCAGTTAATCAGCAACATGATACTCTATTTATTGCCTTGTGTAATGTTGATTGAAGGATAAATATTGACAAAGAAACCAGGCAGAAATTCCCTGCCTGTCTTCAAAACGGAGCCACAGGGCATGTTACATCCAGCTGGCCAGGAGGATGGAAACTCAGTTTAATCTTTCATCCAAAAGACAGTACCTCTGACAGCACACCGCTCCTCCAGTAATACTGTTGAGTATCAAGTTTGATGTTTTACTCAAACCCTGGATGGGACTTGACCAGAGCTTTTTAAGTTGGAGATGAAAATGCAACCAGCTGAGCCACAGCAGGTACCCAGCTCAGAACCTACACAGGTATCCTCAACAGAATGGCAAAATGGACATGGCACTGTGAGGCCCTGGCTCAGCTAAAAGTGCATAACTGGGTTGCCTTTATACTTTGCACTCACCATTCGGATTTACTAACTTCATCAAGACAGAACATCAAGTGGGGTCTGCCATGGGGAGCCAATGTAACTACATTCAGTTAGCCTTCCCTTCCATGCGGATCTTCTACCTCTCCAATTCCAGAGCATCCCCCAGGGGCATCATTGCAATCCAATGAAGCCATTTAAAACACAATTTGATGAAACCACTGTGAAGCAATAATCATTAGCTGTAATCACAGCTTCAAGGAACTATATTAAAATCATTCATCAAGAAGTTTAATTTTGCTTCATCAGCAAATGCTTATTGAATTCAAGAGTTCCAATAAAACCCATTCTTTACGAACTGAAAGTGTAAATGTTTGAACAGCCATAATAATTTGTTAAATTATAAATTATGAAAGGAATTAATCTTTAAATTCCATTTGCTTCAAAATGTGAGCACACACTAGTTCTGATTTTAAAAGTATTTGTGACCTTAAACTCTGAAATTCCCAAACTTCTCGATCTCTTTTGCTTTCTTTAAAATGAACCTCTTTGATCAAGCTTTTGGTTATCTGCCCTAGTACCTCCCGATAAGACTCTGTGTCACGATTTGTTCGACAACAATTATCTACAATACCTGAAGTTGTTTTACTACCTTAGATAAAAGCAAGTTGTCAACTGTTGTCCTTAACCTGCAAGTATTGAGAACATTTTCAGAGGGATTATTTTGTTGAGCCGAATCAGTTTCTGAAACTTGTGCATCAGCCCTGTAACTACATTGTTTCAAAAGTTCTATTAATACCCAGTCATCAATTTTTTTATTCCTCTCCTGGTTACTGTATGAGCTTGAATCAAACACTTTGAACCCAGGTATAAAATTAAAAATCACACAAAACCAGGTTATAGTCCAACAGGTTTAATTGGAAGCACACTAGCTTTCGGAGCGTCGCTCCTTCATCAGATGATAGTGGAGGGCTCCTGATGAAGGAGCGACGCTCCGAAAGCTAGTGTGCTTCCAATTAAACCTGTTGGACTATAACCTGGTGTTGTGTGATTTTTAACTTTGTACACCCCAGTCCGACACCGGCATCTCCAAATCACAACCTAGGTATAGTATTTGACCTCAAATGTTTTACTGCTTATAACAGGAATTGTTTGGGTGCAGATGGAAGCCATTTGGCTCCCTCGGTTCTATCCCAAGAGCCAATCTCCTGCCTTTTCCCATATCACTGCACACTGTTTCTATCCAAAATAATAATTCAATGTCCTCCTGCATGCCTCATGAAGGAATTTTAGACAGAGTGGATTTTTAAAAATTTGCTCATGTCGTATAAATTTGCCCAATAAATTGGGAAGCTAGAGAAGTGATTGCTGGGCCTCTTGCTGAGACATTTGTATCATCGATAGTCACAGGTGAGGTGCCAGAAGACTGGAGGTTGGCTAACATGGTGCTACTATTTAAGATGGGTGGTAAGGACAAGCCAGGACTATAGACCAGTGAGCCTGACTTCGGTGGTGAGCAAATTGTTGGAGGGAATCCTGAGGGACAGGATGTATATGTATTTGGAAAGGCAAGGACTGATTAGGGATAGTCAACATAGCTTTGTGCGTGGGAAATCATGTCTCACAAACTTGATTGAGCTTTTTGAGGAAGTAACAAAGGGGATTGATGAGGGCAGAGCAGTAGATGTGATCTCTATGGACTTCAGTAAGGCGTTCGATAAGGTTCCCCATGGGAGACTGATTAGCAAAGTTAGATCTCACAGAATACAGGGAGAGCCCACCATTTTGATACAGAACTGGCTCAAAGATAGAAGACAGAGGGAGGAGATCCAAGATGGCAGCGACCCAGCAAGTCTGAGTCTATAGTGCTCCTCCCAAGACTTGGGCAAAGTGGGCCACCTGCCTCCATCACACTCACCAAATCATTTAAAATAGTTTTTATTAATATAATTAGTTGCTCTATACTAAATTTAAACAGTCTAGTCTCCTGCAAAAATGACTAAGGGGAAAGGAGCCCGCAGTTCTCAGCAGGCAGGAACCCCTCCCCACCCTCCCTAGCTGCAGCAGAGGCGCCCGCAGCTGCCCCGGGGGACTTATCTACGGTGGCGAGCCTCGTGGAAGTAATTTCCAAACTTGACACGAAGATCGACGCCTTCATCAAAGAGTCCCAGAGCAGATGGAATTTACTCTCGGTCGCTACACAAGCACGACCGAGACATCGAGGAAATCGAGTGCCGAATCGGAGGGGTGGAGCTAAAGGCCGCGACCTCCGAGACTACAGCAGAATCGGCCGTGGATCGGGTCCGGACTCTCGAACAATGACTCCGGAACTTAGAAAATCACATCGACGACCTTGATTCTTGAGGTCTTCGAAAAAATATTCGTTTGCTGGGCCTTCCCGAAGGGGAAGAGGAAGGCCAGCTTACAGCATTCCTCGAGCAGTGGCTTCCACAGCTTTTAAATCTGGAGGCTGGATCAGGCCAGGTTAGGGTGGAATGGGCCTACCAGGTTGCATTACGCGGGCCCGGCTCGAACCAGCGCCCCCGCCCGGTCCTGTTCTGGCTGCAGAGCTACAAGGAGAGGCAGATGCTCTTAGAAGCTTCCAGAAATCTTGGGAAAGATCCCCAAGCCATGATTTATAAAGGATCCAAGATTATGCTATTCCATGCTATTTCCCCAGCTTTGGTCCGAAAGAGGAAGGCGTTTGATGAAACGAAGAAGCGTTTAAGGGACTTAAACATCCAGTACTCCCTGCATTACCCAGCGACGCTATGTTTTAGCCATGAAGGGTCCGTGTACAATTTTGGATCGCTGGAGAAAGCCAAGGAATTTCTGGACTCTCTTAGATAAATTGTAAGAGTTAGTTCAAGTGGTGAATGATGTTGTTCTGCCTTCCCCCCACCCCGGTTTGCCCCTTTTTTTTCCTTTCATTACCTTACTGTTTAATATTATCTCTGGGGCAGGGGTGGGGGGGCGGGGGGTAGAGGGGGTGGAGAGGGGTTTATTTATTTGTTCTTCAGTTAGTGATTTTCTCCCCTTTTTTTAATATAGGCTGGGGGGGTCTAGTTAATGTAGTTTGAGGGAGGCGGTTACCTTATCCTATTTTACCTCTGTCTTTAAGAGCGGGGCTGTTTTCCCCTGTTATTTTGTATTACTATATTTAATTATTATTTGTTGAGACTGTAATTTTAAAGTTATATATGTTCATACATGGTACTAACATTACCAAATATATCTAGGTGTTGGTGCGGGTGGGGGGCAGTGGTGGGTAAGGTACTCACTGTTAACTTTAGCTTTGTAGTATATTTGAATTTTGTTTATCTATCATGGGGTGCCTGGGTCAAGGGTAGGGCACTAGTTGGGAGAGGATATGATGGGCTTTTGGAAAAGAAGTGATGCTCCCTGGGAACAAGGGGTAAAATCTCCATTTAAATATGTTTTATATTTTTTCTGTTTAGAAATAGTTTTTTATTATATTGATGTGAGTGTATTAAAGAACCTCTATTTTTGTGAATTTTATATGTTCTATGCTCGGGATGTTTTGGATAGGGTTTCTTCTCCCGTGGGGTCTCAGACTTGCCCAGACAATTATGGTTAATCAGTCGATTAAATGGTGCACCTGGAATGTCAAGGGGAGTAATTCACCAGTCAAAAGGAAGAAAATATTATCAAAGCACAAGAAAGAAAGGGTTGATATATCTCTCCTACAGGAGACAGATTTATTGGATAAAGAACACTTGAAATTACGACAGGGTGGGTTTGATCAGGCCTTCTTTTCTTCCTTCAGCTCAAAAAGTAAGGGAGTTGTTATCCTTATTTGGAAGAATCTCCCTTTCAAAATCCTAAATCAGATAAAAGATGAATCTGGATGATATATTCTGATTAAAGCCCTTATAAATGGAGAGGAATATGGGATCTTAAATCTGTATTGTACCCCGGCACATCCTTTTAAGTTTATAACGGAAGCCTTCTCCAAATTGATGGCTCTCGGTGCTCGTCATACAATTATAGGGGGAGATTTTAATTGTATTATGGAAATAGATAGGATTCCCAAGAGTACTGCAGGAGTATCCCCCAGATCCAGACAATTGGTGGATTTGAACAAAAAATTAGGACTAGTAGATGTATGGAGATGTCTTCATTCACAGGGTAGAGATTTATCTTTTTACTCCAATCCACATAAATGTCACACCAGAATTGATATGATTTTTGCCCCCTCGATTTTTTAAAATTCCATATCATCCTGTAAAATAGGCAATATAGCAATTTCTGATCACGCTGCTGTATATATGGAAATCAAGGCGAGGAACAATGAGACATCCCTCCGGCATTGGCATATGGACCCCCTTTCTGATGAAAGATAGTAAATTTGTAAAGTACTTCTCTCAAGAATTTAAAACTTTTTTAGAAATTAATTCAGGTACGGCTAGCAACCCATCAATGATATGGGATACCATTAAAGCTTACGCGCGAGGTATTAAAGAACCTCTATTTTTGTGAATTTTATATGTTCTATGCTTGGGATGCTTTGGATAGGGTTTCTTCTCCCGAGGGGTCTCGGACTTGCCCAGACGATTATGGTTAATCAGTCGATTAAATGGGGGTTTCAACCGGGGCTTACAGATGCCACATTCAAACTCTGGCGATCCAGGGGTATCTCCTGTTTCGGGAATCTGTTTAAGGGAGGGGTCCTGATGTGTTTTGAACAGCTGCATCAGAAATTTGGGTTACCTAATGGCGATCTCTTTCGATATTTCCAAATTCGAGATTACATACAGAAGAAGACTATTAGATAGTCTTTATAAATCAGACAGAGAACGTAGAGTGTTGTGGCCCAACTGGGGTACCTTCAGTCAGCACTCTTTATCATTTATTACATGATGAAGTATCAGAAGGTATGGACAATCTGCTTAAAACATGGGATCAGCATTTGGGGCTGGAAATCTCTATAGAAATGTGGAATGACATTTGGGAAAATGCCAGAAAAATCTCCATCTGCAACAGAACCCATTCAGTTGAAGACACTTCACAGGGTCCATATAACACCGGACCGATTGGCAAAACTTAAGGCAGGAGCATCTCCAATGTGTCCCAGGTGTAAAACAGAGGTGGGCACTCTTGTACACTGCTTATGGACTTGTCATAAGATCCGTCAATATTGGACTAAAGTAGCAAATGTCCTGACAGAAATCTTGGGAACGGAAATTAGAGTGGATCCAGTATCTCTCCTTTTCAGCTTTTCGAGCTTACCCTTCCTGGATGTACACGGGAAGAGATTATTTTCCATTCTCTCTTTCTGTGCAAGGAAAAATATTTTGGTAAACTGGGTGGCTGAGGGCCCCCCTGGACTTTCAAATTGGCAGAGATTAATTATGGAATATATTCCCCATGACTTCCTTACAAACATGGTGCACTAAAAAACTGAATTATTCTATAAAATATGGCAGCCTTTTTTGAATAACACAGATACAGATATTTTGGCCATTCTATCAAGGGCTTTTATCTAATTGAGACAACGACCCTGGCTGGTCCGGGGCCCCTTGGGAGAGGAATCCTGCACGAATATGGGTTTTGTTACAATCTGATGTTAACACATTCCGAGCATGTACTTTTCTACTCAATTTCTGTGTTATTCATCGTTTTTTCTTTTCTTGAGTAATGTAAGAGATTTAACCATACACTCTGGTTAGTTGTAGGTTAGATTAGTAGTTAGTTAAGTTTTGCTTTTTTTTTCTCGGTATCTCTTTTTTTGTTTGATAGATTTTGGCTATAATTTATTTAAGATTTAATTGTTTTTCAATGTTTATACTTGGGGTTTTTGTTTTTATTTGTAAACTTGTAAAAACATGTTAAATTTTCAATAAAAATATCCATTAAAAAATGGTGGTGGTGGAGGGTTGTTTTTCAGACTGGAGGCCTGTGACCAGTGGAGTGCCACAAGGATCGGTGCTGGGCCCTCTACCTTTTGTCATTTACATAAATTATTTGGATGTGAGCATAAGAGGTACAGTTAGTAAGTTTGCAGATGACACCAAAATTGGAGGTGTAGTGGACAGCGAAGAAGATTACCTCAGATTACAACAGGATCTTGACCAGATGAGCCAATGGGCTGAGAAGTGGCAGATGGAGTTTGATTCAGATAAATGCGAGGTACTGCATTTTGGGAAACCAAATATTAGCAGGACTTATACACTTAATGGTAAGGTCTTAGGGTGTGTTGCTGAACAAAGAGACCTTGGAGTGCAGGTTCATAGCTCCTTGAAAGTGGAGTCGCAGGTAGATAGGATAGTGAAGAAGGCATTTGGTATGCTTTCCTTTATTGGTCAGAGTATTGAGTACAGGAGTTGGGAGGTCATGTTGTGGCTGTACAGGACATTGGTTAGGCCACTGTTGGAATATTGTGTGCAATTCTGATCTCCTTCCTATCAGAAAGATGTTGTGAAACTTGAAAGGGTTCAGAAATGATTTACAAGGATGTTGCCAGGGTTGGAGGATTTGCGCTATAGGGAGAGGCTGAACAGGCTGGGGCTGTTTTCCTTGGAGCGTCGGAGGCTGAGGGGTGACCTTATAGAGGTTTACAAAATTATGAGGGGCATGGATAGGATAAATAGACAAGGTATTTTCCCTGGGATTGGGCCATCCAGAACTAGAGGGCATAGGTTTAGGGTAAGAGGGGAAAGATATAAAAGAGACCTATGGGGCAATGTTTTCACACAGCGGGTGGTACATGTATGGAATGAGCTGCCAGAGGATGTGGTGGAGGCTGGTACAATTGCAACATTTAAGAGGCGTTTGGATGGGTATATGAATAGGAAGTGGGCCGGGTACTGGCAGGTGGGACTACATTAGGTTGGGATATCTGGTCGGCATGGATGGGTTGGACCGAAGGGTCTATTTCACTGCTGTACATCTCTATGACTCTATGACTCTATCACAAAACACAGTTCGAAGTTTATTAATAAGGCGATATCACGGAAGAGAAATTGACTAAGCTGAAACAGCACAATCTGCCCAGACAGTCGAGAATTTCTCTTCCTCAAGCTGAGGATGAAGCCAGGTTTTATAACAATCCTATACAATGAGGCTAATTAGAAATGGGGGAAATACAATGTGTCTGGAAATGGAGTAATCTAGTTACAATGATGCTAATCGGAAAACCAGTTATCGGAGGAACATCCTAACTCCCTACATAAAGCAACATTCTGACAGTATCAATGGATTCTGAGGTCCAATTCCTCTTCACAGGTAGGTGTTAGTGTCTCCTCTGAAATGGTGAGGTGCTTCCATTGTCTTGTCCTGGGAGCAGTGCTCTTGCTGGTGCTTTTCTGTCTGACCTGCTCTTTGTGTGGCTTTGGTATTGCTGGGTTATGAAACTAGTCTTGGGGCTTTGGGATAGCTGTGTTGCTCTGACATTGTTGTCTGCGGGTGCTCTCTAGTTTCACTTGTCAACCTGCTTGATCCCTGCTGAGGCATTCTGGGTGTTTTGGTATAGTTTGGCCAATTTTGCTTTTGTGGGCCTATATTGGGTTGGCAGGGTGGTGATCTTTTCCCACAGCTCATATGACGTGAACATTGCTTACTGAGCTAGCTTTTATAGCCCTAGATCTGAGTGGCTTGCTCAGCCATTTCAGGCACCAGTTAAGAGTCAATCACACTGCTGTGGGTTTGCAGTCACTAACAGCCCAGGCAAGATTTGGATGGCAGATTCCTTTCTCTGCCATGCTAGAATTCAAACCCAGATCCCAAATGCATTACCCGAGTCTCTGGAGTACGGGTCCAGTGACAATAACACAATGCCATCACCTCTTCTGTAAATCAATTCAATCACCAAGCATTCCCAGTTCCATCTCTGGAGCATCACCTGACTCTGCCCCATCTCAGTTTATTTGTTGTTGAAACCCTCACTCTTGCCTGTGTTACCTCGAAACTGGACAATTTCAATATTCATTGGCCTACCTCCAGTTTCACCAGCTGTTAACTTGAATTCATTAAAATCTCTGCTGCAGATATATTAAGTCACATTAAGTCCTATTTTTCCATCAACTTTAAAACTCCTTCTTATTTTCAATTCACTCTTTGTCTTACCCTCTCTGTCTCAGTAATGTCCTCCAGCTGTGAGACACTGAGATATCTGCTCTCCTCTACATCTGGCCTCTTGCAAATTCCTGATTCAAATTCCTGTCACACTCACAGCTGGGCCTTCAGCTGTCCTGGGCCTCAGCTCTGGAAATCCCACCCTAAATCTTTCTGCTTCTACCACTTTCTCATTCCTCTTTAACAGTTATACTTTGGCCTAGCTTTTGGCCAGCTAACACAAGAACTAATGATAAGGGCTTGCTGTCAACGTTGGTATCTGTCAGGTACATTTTGTTATGTTCAGGGTGTTTTGTATATGTTGCTTAGATACTTGACAACTTGCACTAGAATCAGATCTGGTGACATTTCTTGTTATGTTGCAAGTACCTGTTTGTTTTATTATTTAAATTGCTGCATGGTTATTTCATCAGTTTTTCACAATTAATGAGCATGGTTTTTCATATGGTTGACAAAACACAGTCTTGTTAACACAGGGTTTAGAGTCAGTAATTTATCCTTATCCAAAATATATCCCTCCTGGATTCACAAGCCCTTGTCAAATTATATCGGTTCCATTCCCTCGAGCAAAACAATTTCAAGATTCTTGCCCTTAAATCCTCCTTCATTCTAAGTCCAAATTCAAAATGTTTCAGTTTTATCCTGTTTTTTGCTGATGCACTCTCTATTTTTCTCCTATTCCAGCTTACTCCTGAGTTGCTGTTAATCCCTCATTAATTGTCATGCTTTATCGACGTTCTCTGCAAATACGTCCCCTTATCACTTCAACCCCAACTTTCAGAAGATTGCAACAAATAATTCTTGTAGATCACGTCTGGAATTCTTTACAGGCTTTAGAACGTGATGTGGAGACCAGATGGGTGTCCCAATTCTATGCTTGTTAGGAATGATATCTTCCTCACAATCCCTGAAGCCTTGGAACAGACTGTCGATGATTTTGGTTTAATCAGAGGATCACCAGCTCATCACCAGGAGAAGTAAGGGTTTCTGAGGCAGGTTTGAGACTATAAGATGGAACCACTCTTGGAGAGGTAATTAACGAACTAAAAAATCAGAGGGCGCTTGCAGGCCTGTGAATTCACAAAGTGGAAAAAAGCACTTTAGAATCCATTAGGGCATGATGCATGTGTCCAGTGTGGAAATGCATCAGTGAAACAGAGATAGTCGGGTCAAACTTCCAAACCTCTGTCATTAATAAAGGTTGAAGAGGCAGATGAGGTGTTGGCTGTGATTCTTTTACCTGTTTGCAGCTCAGCAAAACCCAACCAGCATTGTTGGAGCTAGTCTTTTGAAATATCCATTCTGCAAATTGTTAAAGGAGGCAGAAGTCAGTAACCTGATTAGGTGTATCTGTCCACACCATAACGTGGCAAGATTTTCTTGTAGGCTTTTGGTGCAATTTTCCAGTTTTCGTGATATAGAAATTCTTTAGAACATACAGCACAGAAACAGGCTACTTAGCTGACCCAGTGAAGTAATGCTCCAGCCAAGCCTACTTTATCTTCCTGATTTCCTTTGTTCGCGAATAATGGTGACCTACTCCCAACCATTTGTTCACATGTCACTATATCAGGTGGTTAGACACAGCCTGGAACAATCTTTTGTTGCTTTATTCATTCCTCACAAAGGTCAAATTCCTTGTCAGTAGTTTGATAAAACAGACCTAGTACCTGAAGAGAGATGGCCAACTCCGTTTCAACATGTGAAAGAAATTTTCACCTAAAGACTATTTCTTGCTGTTATTTCTTGTTTCCCCTCAGCTTACGCAGGACAACCTGCAGCTTCTCCTCAGTCAGCTGCCATTGGGAAAATATATGGACCAAAAAAAAAATGAGACCTTTAAATTTTATATGTGCGCAATTTGTGTTGTCACATGCTCAGCATTGTTTGTTTTTAAAGGAGTGTGGCTCAAGCTCTCCAACTTGATGCTCAGAACTGACCCCACTATCTCATGTTGCACATCATCGCGAAAGCGAAATCAAACTATCATCATAGTGTTTGGTTGCAACATCGCAGCCATTCCCCAAAAGTTACACAATCTGCGAAGGGAAGGAGAGCAAACAATCCAATAGATTCATGTCTTTGGACTGATACCAAGAATTCTTTTCGCCAGCATCCGGAATTTTGAAAGAAGTTCTTCAGCAGTCAAAGCAACACACCTTTACATTTTGGGGACGAGCCGAGTCATGGGTGTTTAACATTTTCACAGCAGATAACCCAAAATTGACTTTTCTGTGCCATCACTGTCAGAAAGTAATCTCCTTTGGCATGTGCTGACAGAAAAGAAACATAGAAAACAGGAGCAGGTAGAGGCCATTCAGCCCTTTGAGCCCTCTCCACCATTCAATATGATCATGGCGGATCCTCTACCTCAAACACCATGTTCCTGATTTCTGTCCTTAAACCTTGATGGATTCAGTATCTAAAAAAAATTATCACTTTGTTTCAGTGACCCAGCCATCACAGTGTTCTGTGGTAGCAAATTCTACAGGTTGACCACCTGCTGAGTGAAAAAATGTTTCCTCATCCTAGTCTGAAATGGTCTATTCTGTATTCTGTAATTGTGATCCCTGGTTTGAGATTCCTCAGCCAGGGAAAATATTCTGGCTGTCCGGCTCTGTTGGACTTTCAAATATTTCAATCAGATCTCCTGTCTTCTTCCTAATCTCCAATGAATGCAGGGCCAGTCGAACCAATCTCTCCTGATAGGACAGTCCTGACATTCCCAGTATCAGCCTTAGTGAGCCTTCTGCTGTACTCCCTCTATGTTAGGAAGACCAAAACTACATGCACTACCCCAGGCTTGGTCTCATCAATGCCTTGTAAATTGCAGTGAGTCATCCCTGCTTCTGAAATCAATATACCATTTGCCTTCTGAATTGCTTGCAGGCTCTGTTTGTCTACTTTCACTCATTGGTCTTTAAGGACATCCAGATCCATTTGTACATCCACGCTTCCCAAAATATCATCATTTAAATAATACTGCTGTCTCCTGTTTTTCACACCAAATTGTTAAACTTCACATTTAACCGCTTTGGACTGTATCTGCCATATGGAGACAGTGAGGTCTTCAGATGCAGGAGATCAGAGTTGAGAGTGTGTAGCTGGAAAAGCACAACTGGTCAGGCAGCATCTGAGGAGCAGGAAAATCGATGTTTCGGGCCAGAGTCCTTCAGCCTGATGAAGGGGTCTGGCCCAAAACTTCGATTTTCCTGCTCCTCGGATGTTGCCTGACCTGCTGTGCTTTTCCAGCAATACACTCTCAACTCTGTATCTGCCATATGTTTGGCCACTCACTCAAATTGTTTACGTCACCTTGGAGCTTCCTTGCCTCCTGCTCACAACTCACAAGCCTGTCCAGTTTTGTGTCATAAGCAAAATTGAAAATGTTACTATGTGTTCCCTTATCCAGGTCACTTATATAGACTGTGAATATTTGAGGCCCAAGCCCTACTCACTAGTCACTACTGACTGCTCAGAAAAAGACTCATCTATTCCCACTTTCTGTTTTCTGTCTGATAACCAATTCTTCATCAATGCTAATATTTTACTCTTATCCCATATACTTTAACTTCGCCAACTAGCCTCTTATGAGGGACCTAATCAAAGCCTATGGAAAATATATTACATTCACTGGTTCTCCTTAATCTCTTCTACTAGTCATATCTTCAAGAAACTCCAGTAGATTTATTAAGCATTTCATCAATGTCCACGTTGGTTTTGTCTAATCCTGTTCATGCTTTTTAAACTTTCTGTCATCACATCTTTATAATAGACTCCAGCAAATACCCCATTACTAATGTTAAGCTAACTAGTTTGTAATTGTATCTTTATTTTGAATCTTTCTTTTTAAGTAGTGGGGTTACATTTTCCACCCTTCAATCTGTAGGAACTGATTCAGAGTCTAGAATTTTGGAAGATGATTACCAATGCATCCAATATTTCCAGGGCCATTTAGAGTCATACAGTCATAGAGATGTACAGCATGGAAACAGACCCTTCAGTCCAACCTGTCCATGCCGACCAGATATCCCAACCCAATCTAGTCCCACCTTCCACCACCCAGCCCATATTCCTCCAAACCCTTCCTATTCATATACCCATCCAAATGCCTCTTAAATGTTGCAATTGTACCAGCCTCCACCACATCCTCTGGCAGCTCATTCCATACACGTTCCACCCTCTGCGTGAAAAGGTTGCCCCTTAGGTCTCTTTTATATCTTTCCCCTCTCACCCTAAACCTATGCCCTCTAGCTTTGGACTCCCTGACCCCGGGAAAAGACTTTGTCTATTTATCCTATCCATGCCCCTCATAATTTTGTAAACCTCTATAAGGTCACCCCTCAGCCTCCAACGCTCCAGGGGAAACATCCCCAGCTGGTTCAGCCTCTCCCTATAGCTCAAATCCTCCGACCCTGGCAACATCCTTGTAGATCTTTTCTGAACCCTTTCAAGTTTCACAACATCTTTCTGATAGGAAGGAGATCAAAATTGCACGCAATATTCCAACAGTGGCCAAACCAATGTCCTGTACAGCCGCAACACGACCTCCCAACTCCTGTACTCAATACTCTGACCAATAAAGGAAAGCATACCAAACACCTTCTTCACTATCCTATCTACCTGCGACTCCACTAATTCTCTGGAATACGGATCATCAGGGCCGGGTGATTTAGCAATCTTTAATCCCATTCATTTCCTCAGCACCATTTTGTTACTAATACTTATTACTTAAATTCTGGCCAGTTTCTGGCTGTAAGAGATCAACATTTGTCTTGACTAATCTTTTTCCCTTCATGTATTCATAGAAGCTTTATGGTCAGTTTCTATGCTCCCTACAATCTCACTCTCTTATATTCTATTTTCCCTGTCCCCATCAAATGTTTTGTCACTTTTGCTGAATTCATGTCTTTTTTTGCTTGTTGTTTTTTCTAACAATTTATATGCCTCCTCTATCCCTAATTTATTGTGTAAGCAATGATCGAACTACCTTTCCTAAAGAGTCAGAGACATACAGCACGGAGACAGACCCTTTGGTGCAACTAGCCCATGCCGACCATAATCCCAAACTGAACGAGTTCCATTTGTCTGTGTTTGGCCCAGATCCCTCCACACCTTTCTTATTCACCTACTTATCCAAATGTCGTTTACATGTTGTAGCTACACCTGCATTCACCTCTTCCTCTGGCAATTCATTCCACATATAAACCAGTCTCTGTGGAAAAAGGCTGCTTCTCATGTCGTTTTAAATCTTCCTCCTCTCACTTTCAAACTATGGCTCCTAGTTTTGAACTTCCCCACCCTAGGGAAAAAGCCCATGCTATTCACCTTATCTATGCTCCTCACGATTTTATAAACCTCTTTAAGGTCACCCTTCAACCTCCTACGCTCCAGTGAAAAAGAAATCCCAGCTTATCCAGCCTCTCTTTATAACTCAAACCCTCCATTCCAGGCAACATCCTGGTAAATCTCCTCTGAAGCCTCTCCAATTTAATAATACCCTGCTTATTTATGCAGCAGAAAGGAATGAATAATTGCAATGGTTGGCTATACATTTGAAAATGAAATATTCGCAGGACTATGGGGAAAGTGAAGAGGAATGAATTAATTGAACAGCTCTTCTAAAGAACCAGCAAAGGTAGAACAAGTGGAATAACACCACCAACACCCTCTGATTCTTTGATCCTAGTATCACTCCCTGATTTGCAGAGGCATTCATGAACACCCCAAGCAGTTTGACACAGCCTCACTAATCTTGAACTGTTTAATTTATGGCCAACTGGTTTGATTTATTTCACCCTGTAACATATTTGCGCACTTCCACACGAAATATTGCAAGTTTTGACAGGTGGAAGCCTGGGTGTGGGTGTGTGTTGGTTGTGCCAATATTTATCCCTCATGAAAAATTGTTATCTATACTAAATAATGTGTCTATGCACGCAGCTTCATGAACATCTTTAACCACCCACAAGGCAAACTGATAGGCACTTCAGTGGGCTGAGACTAAATGGAAATTGTTTGGCTGCATTTTTTAAATCGTCATGAAATTGAAGAACAGAATAAAAACTGCAGCAAATTTCACTTATTTCCAGTTAACCTTGGTACCCTCTGTAAACTGGAGAACAATCATCAACCCCATCGCTGTCCCAGTTCACAGGTTAAACTGAGTTATCTTTAGATTTGTACCTGATATTCCTTGTTGTAAATGCAAGATTAATACCCACCTCCCCAGTGTGGTTAGACTATTAGAAGCCATAAATGATACGTTGAATTATCAGGTCCCAGCTTCAATGTACTAGGCCATTACGAATAATTATTTCAAAGGTCGCTTTATCAAGGCACCAATAACCTCCTTGTCTAAGTACCCTTAACATTTCTCAACTTTAAAATAGTCCACTCAAGGCTATGTTGCTATACAGTTCCTGGAATTCCATGTTTGAAACCCTCCATCAGGTTTCTGCCCTTGACACAGTATTGAAATTGGATTAGTGATGCTGGAAGAGCATAGCAGTTCAGGCAGCATCCAAGGAGCAGTAAAATCGTCGTTTCGGGCAAAAGCCCTTCATCAGGAATACAGACAGAGAGCCTGAAGCGTGGAGAGATAAGTGAGAGGAGGGTGGGGGTGGGGAGAAAGTATTGAAATGGTTGCAGTCAAAGTCATAAAATTCATCTATGTGACCATGACAAAGGTAAACTATTCCTCCTCAATCCTTATGGTATGTCTGCTCATATATACACCATCTTCTTCCAGTCCCTCTCCAGTGTTGACTGGCTGGGTAGAAACAATGACTGCAGATGCTGGAAACCAGATTCTGGATCAGTGATGCTGGAAGTGTACAGCAGTTCAGGCAGCATCCGATGAGCAGTAAAATCGACGTTTCGGGCAAAAGCCCTTCATCAGGAATACAGGCAGAGAGCCTGAAGTGTGGAGAGATAAGTGAGAGGAGGGTGGGGTGGGGAGAAAGTAGCGTAGAGTACAAGAGGTGAGTGGGGGAGGGGATGAAGGACATAGATCAGGGAGGAGGGTGGAGTGGATAGGTGGAAAAGAAGATAGGCAGGTAGGACAAGTCATGGGGATAGTGCTGAGCTGAAAGTTTGGAATAGGGTGAGGTGGGGGAAGGGGAAATGAGGAAACTGGTGAAGTTCACATTGATGCCCTGGGGTTGAAGTATTCCGTGGCAGAAGATGAGGCGTTCTTCCTCCAGGCGTCTGGTGGTGAGGGAGCGGCAGTGAAGGAGGCCCAGGACCTCCATGTCCTCGGCAAAGTGGGAGGGGGAGTTGAAATGTTGGGCCACAGGGTGGTGGGGTTGATTGGTGCGGGTGTCCTGGAGATGTTCCCTAAAGCGCTTTGCTAGGAGGCGTCCAGTCTCCCCAATGTAGAGGAGACCGCATCAGGAGCAACGGATACAATAAATGATATTGGTGGATCTGCAGCTAAAACTTTGATGGATGTGGAAGGCTCCTTTAGGGCCTTGGATGGAGGTGAGGGAGGAGATGTGGGTGCAGGTTTTGCAATTCCTGCGGTGGCAGGGGAAGGTGCCAGGATGGGAGGGTGGGTTGTAGGGGGGCGTGGACCTGACCAGGTAGTCATGGAGGGAACGGTCTTTGCGGAAGGCGGAAAGGGGTGGGGAGGGAAATATATCCCTGGTGGTGGGGTCTGTTTGGAGGTGGCGGAAATGTCAGTGGATGATTTGGTTTATGCGAAGGGTAGGACTGGGTAGGACTGTTCTTACCTGGTTCTGTTCTGATCTAGCACAGCAGGTCAGGCAACATCCGCAGAGCAGCAGAATTGATGTTTCGGGCATAAGCCCGAAGGCCATTCCTGATGAAGGGCTCCGGCCCGAAACGCCAATTCTCCTGCTTTGGGGATGCTTCCTCACCTGCTGTGCTTTTCCAGCTACACACTCTTGACTCTGATCTCCAGCACCTGCAGTCCTCACTTCCTCCTCTGTTCTGATCTATCTAATTGTAGCCAGAGAATCACTTTTTACCGCCTGTTCTTGCACCACCATTGCTGATGTCCCTCCAAAAGCTTGTCCTTCTTCTGTTACTCATCGGGTGCTGCACCTCAGTGGCGTCATCCAAAGTCACAATGTTCATTTTCACATATATCATACACTGTAACTAAACCCAGCTCTACCTCACCACTGCATCTCTCACCAAATTATCAAGGTATTTATCTGACAATCCAGTACTGGATGAGAAGAGGTTTTCTCCAGCTTTACACTTGCACAATTGAAGCCATTATTTTTGGTCCCTACTCCAAACTGCATTCCCTAGATACCAACTCCATTCCTCCCTAACCCAACAATCTGCGACTAATCTGTTCAAACCTTGGTGTTATATTTGCTGCCTAGATGGCGTGTTATAGAGTCACAGAGATATACAGCTCAGAAACAGACCCTTAGGTCCAACTCATTCATGCCAACAGATATCCGAAATAAATGCTGTCCCATTTACGAACCATAGGGAGATTTAAACAATCCTTAGATAAGCACATGGATGATTTTGGGATAGTGTAGGGGAACGAGCTGAGGATAATTCACAGGTCGGCGCAACATTGAGGGCCAAAGGGCCTGTTCTGCTCTGTATTGTTCGATGTTCTATAAGATGCATCGCCAAAATTCATCTGTGCTCCTTAGACAGCACCTTCCGAAACCATGCCCACCACCATCTAGAAGCACAAAGGCACCAGGTATATGGGAACACCACCACCTGCAACTTTCCCTCCAAGCTACTCACCATACTGACTTGGAAATACATTGCCGTTCCTTCAATGTCACTGGGTCAAAATTCTGGAAGTCCCTCCCTAAGGGCATTGTGGGACAACCTACAGCCCATGGACTGCAGCAATTTAAGAAGACAGCTCACCACCACCTTCTCAAGGGCAACTACAGACAGGCAATAAATGCTGACTTAACCAACGACAAGCACATCCCATGAATGAGTGGTTAAAAAAATGCTTATCCAATTCCTCCTCCATGCTATTCTCTTCAACCACTGCATGAGGTAGCAAGTTCTAACTCTCATCACTCGTTGGTTAAGGGTGTTTCTTTTTACTTCTCTATTGGTTTTCTTGATCAATATCTAACATCGATGGTCCATCGTTTGCTTTTCCCCACAATTGGACATGTTGCGCTAGATTTAATTTGACATCATGGACCTCCCTTACCTGGTGACATGATTCAGGCCTAAGTAATCCATCCACAAACTGATGGTGATCCCGCAGCTTATTTCATGCTGGGAGCACCAGTAACTGGATGGCAATAGAAAAATATATTTATATGGGCAAAGGCAAATGGTGTCAGAGAGAGAGACAGACGGAGCATTAATGGTAACGATGCAGCTATGCTGTCAATAAAAGGTAAAGTCACCATAGCTTTACCAGACCATATGGCTGCTCTCTGATTAGAGAGATGACTGGTGGTAATTAAACCTGAGGGTCACCATGCCTCACGTGAGGGGAAAGGTTAAGAGTAAGAGTCCTTCATGGTAATGCTTACTTGACAGTAACTTCAATGGTGCAAGAATTGAACCTGCACGATTGGTATTACTGAGCTAAGTCCAGTCAACCAAGCTAACTAATGCCTATAGTTGCACAGGGCTGCTCCTGTATTGTAGAGAGACAACTGATGGCGAGGTTAACCTGAGGGTGAGCACAGTTTGGGCAAAGAGCCAGATTGACGAGAGGGGGCCTTCATGGTAAATTCAGCCAATGCAGGAATTCAACCTATACTGCATCATAAACCAGTTGCCCAGTCAATGGAGTTAACTAACTCCACATTGAGAGAGATGCGCCAGTATCTGAATGACCTTCCTTCCTCCACAAATAGCAACAGCAAGAATTTAACTAATCATTTATCTCATTATTGTTTTTGGGACCTTGCTATGGTACATTTGGCTCTTGTATTGCCTACATTACAAAGGTCAAGCAGCTTTGTGATATTACAGAGAGAATAACAATCCTTGGTGATGGTGTCATGTTCAGCAGGGAAGATAAATGCTTAGCATTGCTTCACAACTCTAAGCAGTTCTGTTTTATCAGATTTTAGTTGGGAAACATGTTTCTTTGAAAGGTGTATCTTATTTCCCTTTTTGAATGAAAAATCCTGGATGATTGGACTTATCTGTGATGCACTGAAATGTCACTAAATTTTCCAATATTGAGCCAACAATCAGTGAGCAATGGTGAGTCAGGTTACTACGTGTGGATGTTATGCAAATGTTATTACTGTGGGCAAAAGAGAAATGCTGGAAAATCTCAGCAGGTCTGGCAGCATCTGTAAGGAGAGAAAAGAGCTGACGTTTCGAGTCTAACTGACCCTTTGTCAAAGCCATTCTACAAATGAAAGCAACTATGTCTCTTATAAGGACTTAACTGTCTGTCCAAATATGATCATGCACATGCGTTATTGTAACTTTTGACATGAAAAGTAACTGCAAAGTGGGGCAGCCCTTTCTCCCAGCTCAGTCCTGGACTATTGGGTTAAGGGGGAGGCTTGTTGATTTGCGATCTTATCACCGTGGGGGAAGGGTCTTTATCAAAGTAAGGTGACTGCACAGGAGTGGGTCGGCTCCAGAAAACCCTCTCACTAGTCAAATATTCCATTTTCTAAATTTCTAAGATTGAACTAGTTCTTCCTGTAATACAACAATGTTGCAACAGTACTTATTTCATCACTGGTGTTGCTGAAATGGTTAGGAGGATGTGAATCTAAAAGAAAACTGCCAGAAATTATTAAACTGGAAATTATGTGGGTGGGAATTAATGTATCAACACAATACCTTAATGTGTCATATCTTTGTTAACCATTTTGACAGAGCCTTTCTCTTGTTCATTTAATTGCCTCCATTCCAATTTAAAAGCTAATATATGGAGGCAAGTTAACATAACAAGCAGAGGAAATAGAGCAGCAATGCAACTTACAACCTTCGAGCCCTGCTCCATCAGTTACTACAATCATGGTTAACCTTCAGCCTTAACCCCACTTGGTCAATGACTTGGAATATCCTTTGCAAAACTATATCTTCCTTGACTTTATACATTTTAGATAGAACTTCCAAGCTCTGAGGGATGAACAGTTTCAAAGACACGCAATCCTCCGAGTGAGGACTCTTCTCCTTATTTCAGTTGGAAATGATTGACCCTTTATAGCTCTTATGTTCTAGATTGCCCACCCAAGACTGCCGTGCCAAGCCTCCCAGAGCCTTATTTATTTGGGTTAGATCATTGTTGGATGGTCCTGTGCCTCTGAGACAGTTACACGACATCACATCATGTGACATTCTGGCATCCAGGTTACCAGGTCATCTTCAGTTACTCTTTCTGTGTAATGCAATCAGTGCAGTCAGTCAGCTGTCTGTGTATAATGTACAGAGACATCAGTAGCCACAGAACCCAGACTATGTGTGCACATCTATGATATTGTATCATTGTTAATCTTCTAAAAAAAATTCCAATAACTAACTCACAGAGCCAAAAAGTGTGTGATATCTGTTTTGCAGGCTAACACATTAAAAATGGTGGCAACACATAGGTACTAGTAGTTGCTAACAGCTAGTCATGACATGTAACTAGTGGCCATTGGTGATCGTTAAATGTGGAAAAAGTAACAATGTCACAGCTGTGAGAAATCATTTTTTCTCTAACTGTCAGCCATCAATGTCATAGAGTCATCGAGACGTACAGTATGGAAACAGACCCTTCGGTCCAATCCGCCCATGCCGACCAGATATCCCAACCCAATCTATTCCCACCTGCCAGCATCTGGCCCATATCCCTCCAAACCCTTCCAATTCATATACCCATCCAAATGCCCTTTAAATGTTGCAATTTTACCAGCCTCCACCACCTCCTCTGGCAGCTCATTCCATACGCGTACCACCCTCTGCGTGAAAAGTTCAGAGCTGAACTTAACAAATACAACTAAAACTAAAGTCTATAAATCTGTACTGAAGCACAGTGAATAATTCAACCTCAAACTAAAGCAGAATTGGTTGGAAAATCTCAGCAGATCTGGCAACATCTGTGGAGAGAAATCAGAGTTAAAATTTTGGGTCCAGTGATTCTTTTTCAGCGTATTCAATCTCTCTGTAAAACAAATAAAAGAGACTTCTGATTTTATCTAAAAAAAGTCTTTTTAATGGTCTTGAAAGAACAGCTTCAAAGTGTTCATTGAAGAAAATACAGTTTAAAACAAGAGAAAAAAAATCAGTTTTGTGCATTGTAAAGGCTTCCCTGTGTGAAGTTGTCATTGATCCACCATTTCCCTTAATGATATCAACATCCAAATCAGATCTTCATGCAAAATTCCTTTAAGACCTGAATCACAAGTGTCAAGCATTTTCTCAAGCTCAATCTCTTCTTCAAGATCCTTTCTGCAAAAACTTACCACACATTTGTTAGAAAGATCACCGGCATGTTTGTCAATCTCTTGAAAATACGGTCCATGTGTACTTCAAAATTATGATTCTGTTGACATGGCCACATCGGACGGAGATGCATCCCAGAAAGATTGGATTTCGTTCTCAAGACCTTACAACAGCTTAGGGCAGCTACTCCTACAATGAAAGACAGATTCCAGCTGTAGTTTTCTGGACACAAGAGTCTCATACATGACTAACTGATAAGCATTTAATTGTTCATACAGGCTACAACCCCTTAGAAATGATCTGTCAAAAATCTTCAGCTTCCGTAACTACATTTACTTGTGAAGATGAAATGGTATGATTTAGAAGCACAATACCAGTTAGATTTCTAAATGGCCATCTCCATTGTTCTTTGCCAGTTTCCAAACCCCACTGCCAACAAACTGACAAATAGATATTATCGCATATGGATGAACTGGAAGACATTCCTATCATCAACTTTGTAATTTTGTTCATACTTTCATAAAATTTCCTTTTGTGCGACAAATCAAACAGCTAGTGTGATGGTGGTTGACACATTGTGGACAACTGCAAAAGTGGACAAACCCCAGGCTGCTATGGGAGATGAGGTAAGAAATTATATGGACCAAATCTTTGACTACAGACAAAATGCCAGAGGACTGGAGGGTAGCTAATATGGCTCTACTTTCCAATGAAAGTGGAAGAAGTAAACAGAGAATTATAGATCTTTTTAATCAGTGGCAAGGAAACCATTGGAGAAAATGGGAAAATTAGTCTCCATTTAGAAAGGTAAATTTTGATCAGGGGGAGTCAACATGACTTTGTCAAAGGGAAGCCCATGCCTAACAATCTAGTTGAATTTTTCGAGGAGGTCACCAAGTGTGCAGAAGAGGGTAGTGTAGTTGATGGAGTTTGTATGGATTTCAGCAAGGCCTTTGACAAAGCTGCACATGGGAGACTGATAGAGAAGGTAAAAGCGTGTGGCACCCAGGGTAGCCTGACAAGCTGGATCTAAAAGTGATTTAATGACAGGAGACAGAGGGTGGTAGTAGAAGGCTGTTTGTGTGACTGGAGCACGGTATGCATTGGTGCACAGCAGGGATCAGCATTGGTCCTCTTTGTTTGTAATATTCATAAATGATGCAGAGGAGAATGTGGGGGGGGGGGGGTGCAGTTGGCGGTGGTGATAATATATATGTTTGTGGATGACAAAGATTCACTGGGTTGTTGACAGTGAGGAGGAAGATATTAGGTTACTGGAGGGTATAGGCTGATTTTTCAGATGGGCAGATGAGTAGCAGATGGAACTGAACCCAGATAAATGCAAGGTGATGTACTTTGGAAGAAGGAACAACATAATGTAGTACTCAATGAGTGGCAGAACACTAGAAAGCTCAGAGGAATAGTGATCTCGGAACCTTTGACCACAGATCTGTGAAGTTAGTAGGACAGGTTAGTAGAATGGTTAAGAAGGCATATGGGATGCTTGCTTTTATCAATCATTTCATAGATTATAAGTGCTGGGAGATTCTGTTGAAGCTTGACAAAACTTTGACTTATCCACAGCTGGAGTACTGTGTGCAGTTCTGGTCACTGCACTAAAGGCAATGCTGTGGTTGCACTGGACGGGGTGCAGAGGAGATGTTGCCTCAATGGAGTTTTTCAGCAATGAAGAGAGGCTGGATAAGCTCATGTTGTTTCTTTGGAGCAGGGAAGGTTAACAGAGCATCTGATAGAGGTGTGCAAGATATGAGGGGCATGAATAGAAAGCAACTCTTCCTGTTAGCTGAAGGATCAATAACAAAGGGGCATAACTTTAAAGTGAAAAGCAGGAGGTTTGGAAAGAATTGAGAAAAAATATTTTCACTCAGAAAAGAGTGGGGATCTAGAACACACAGCCTGGGAAGGTGGTTGAGGTATTTGGATGAGCACTTGAAGTGTAATACTATTCAAGCTCATGAGCCTAGTGCAGGAAAGGTGGACTAGAATAGGTAGACACGTTTTTTGGCTTTACAGCGTCGATGGGCTTCAGGCCCTTTTCTGTACTGTATGATTCTACAAGTGACTACTATACTCATTAAATTTAGTGTACCTCAACAAACTGTGTCTGACAACAGTCTGCAGTGTGGAGGGATGGACTAGATCTCTCTCTTTACTTAACCTTTCCCTCAGTTGGTTGCAACAAGATTAATTCAAGAAAGATTGCTTCCTATGAATACCTTTTCCTAGCCCAAGTAAAGTTCTGCTTTAAAAGGAGCACATTTCACCAAGCTTTCTTGAGTTAAAGGAAAAATGAATTTATGAACCATTAAGAAGAGATAATGAAAGTCGACACACATACACACAGTTTGGGAATGAGAAGTGAGTCCAAAATGTAAAAACAAATGTAAAGATATGTCTGTATCAGTCTTTGTCTTGTCCATGATCAATACATTGTGAAACCTCGAGGTTGTTGAGGTGCATGATTACAACAGTGCTGGCTTTGTCAGTTGAGAGGCTATTTGGAGATTCTTGGTTCTGCAGTTGGAATCAGAGTCCCTGCAATTTGGAAGCAAGTCATTTGGCCCATCGATCTACAATGATCCTCTAAAGAGCATCCCTACCCGCCCTGCATTTCCGATGGCTAACCCACCTAGCCTGCACATCCCTGGATACTATGAGTAATTTAGCACAGCCAATCCACCTAACCAGCACATCTTTGGAGTGTGGAAGGAAACCAGCGCACCCAGATGAAACCCATGCAGATATGGGGAGAGTGTGCAAACTCCACACAGACAGTCGCCAGAGGCTAGAATCGAACCCAGATCCCTGGCACGGTGAGGCAGCAGTGCTAATCATTGAGTCACCGTGCCATCACATCTCCAGTCCAGGATAAGATCCACAGGAGACCTCATTTCAGTTTTTTGATTTGCATGACACAAGACAATTGCAGGAAATGGGGTGTTCAACATATTATGTCTTCTCATTATCTTCAGTTGAATGGTTTTCCAGGATACACTTCTCATTCGTTAAAAACCATAATTAAAAGTAAAGTAACTTGCCAAGATTCTTTGAATAGCTATGTTACTTCTAGGCAGTGTCTGCTGACATCAACCATCCAATGACAAATTCTACTGTTGAATGTTCACCTCTGACTTTTTTAAATTTATAAAAATAAATAAAAACAACTTTATTTAACAGAGTTTTCTTTTTCTTCACCAATATGTTTTGCCTTTTCCTTTTTTAAGGGTTTGTTAGGATTTCCTCATTATTTATTTAGATTTCTTTCAGAGATTCTGCTGCTATTGCACATGCCATCAGTATTTTATCAATGTGCTGCCCCTCTAGGGAATGTTTTATTCTTATCATAACCCCCATATTTAGGAGACAGGTCCACACAGTTCATCCTTCAGGCCCTCTAATCACTGTGTTGAAAGGTGCCTAATATAAATTTTAGAGTTTGGATTTTAAAATTGTGGCATATGGTATTGGTTACTTTCAGATGTACAGATCAGACACTCATTCTGGAAGTGACCTAATCCAGTATGTGTCAGACAGTAGGAACCCCTCAAGTGTAAATGGAAAATTGTTTTTAACTATGGTTGTTGACAATAGGTAAGAGTAAATTTTGAAGGCCATTAGCTTGCTTTTTGTTCAGAATAAGTAAGGATTGAAAACCTATGGAATGAAGATTTTGGAGCAGTTTAGAGAAGACCTAACTAGTAGCAGAAGCAAATAAAACTGCTCATCTTAAAAGGAGTGCAGGACAGTTCAGAGAAGGCACAATTATCACAAGGTAAAAGTTTATTTTAAAACATTTCCAAATCAGGATTGTTTGATTAAAATGTGCAGGTCATTAGAAGCTGACAAAGCTATCGATATTGTGAGTACTAATGCATTCATCACAGTTCACAAATCAAAACTGGACAGAACCAGTTCAGTTCCACTTCAAGATTTGATAGAGGTCTATTTTCTCTGGATTTCAATTGCTGTAAAGTGATGGAGTAAATAGACTAAATCTTTGTTTTTAAGATTGGTTTTAAGATTTTTTTTAAAAATTGTTTTATATTTAGATATCTGTCTTTCGTTGTCTTTTATGTTTTAAACTGTTTTTTAAAAGAAACACTACAACCTCATGTGATCACATTTCAGTGAATGATTGTCATATTAAATATTTTTTTTCAAAAAACAAATGATTAATTGTGCCAGTTTTAATTTGGGTGGGGAGGTGTTGGATGGGGTTTGGAGGCGGGGGCTCGCGCGTGGTGTGCTGTGTGTCTCCTGAACAGGGAGCAGACTTAAAAAACTCCAAGCCCCAGAGTAAAGGCATTTAATTGATTAACCAAATAATTGATTATCCGAATGAAATAGTGCCCTTCCTTCTTGTACGGATAATCAAGGTTCCTCTGTACATCATTCTATCCAGCTGAGGTCATATAACATTGTAATGAACCATGGTCAAGTCCTGCGAAGAAATCGACCAATACCCAAACTGCACATTATTGACCATGTCATACAAGACCCTGACTCGAATGCTGAAGACATCATGCCAGACAACCGCCATGTATCTATAACAAATGACAGGCATCCACCTATAATGATAGCACACCACAGAAAGAAGCTACACTACCAAGTCATGAGAGTGTGTAAGAACTAAATCTAGTTATGCTGCATATCCACCAAGGCATTATCTGAATGTAAGGAGACAATTCCATTTTTTCACCTTCTATCTGTTATTAGAATAGAGTTCCCATTTATTAAAGGAAAATGCAAGGGATTGTGTATATTACGACAAAGATTCTAGACCAGACAAGCCTGTACCTTTAAGGCAAAATCATGAAATGCAATGTTCCTCTACACAGGTACGGACTTTACCTTCAGCTTCTCTCTTTGTTTAATGCAGCAAGTTTCACCAGTCAGTCATATACAGCAATATCAGTAAGCATAGAACCCAGATTATATGTGTAACTCTGAAATTATTGCCTTGTAAATACATAGTAAACTTCAGATATCTGACTTAAGAAGAACCTGACTGTTATTTGGGATAAAGTATATAATTAACCACAAATGGCATCAATTGCTTATTTTTCTAAATTGTAGGCAGTCTAAATTCAATTATTCAACACAGGGCATCCCAGTAACCTAACGAGTAAATTGGTGCTATCCTGCTTTAAATGGAAGTATATCCTCCTATAGAGACCAAACTGCACACAGTACTCCAAGTGTCTCAAAAAACTGAAGAAGAAAAATGAGCAGGAGCAGGCCATTGCTCCTGAGGTATATTCTGCCATTCGCTAACATCCTGCCTGATCTGAATATGACTTCAACTCCAATTTGCTGTCTGTACCCCTGAACGTTGCTGCAGTTCAAGAGTCTGTTAGCTCTTAGACCAGTCATTCCCTGCTTCAGAGATGCAAATGCCACACCTCTATGTAATCCCATTTCCTCAGACGCCGGGAGATCAATGATGATTGTCACATCAAGCTCTGTACCTGTCACAAGAACTTGTGTCTAAGTTCAAAGTGACAACAGCATGAGCCTGATCTTTCACAAGTGCTAAACCCTAACAAGGATAAAACTCACATTCTTCACTTCCCGCAACGATTTCCTATATTGAACCTATAGACATGTAGAGTAGTCCTGAGTGACAAAGTGAGAGATAAAATGCAGCACCAGAGAGGGAGGCCCAGCACGCGAGGAGGGGACTGGTGTGAGAAGGGCAGTGGTGGGAGATAAAAACAGCAAGGAAGACCTCTCGGACACCTCTTCTAGACTGGAGAGGAACTTGGATTGGGAGGGATCTACTTGGCGTGGTCTATATATGTTGCGATGATGCTGCTCCTTTAACAAAGTTAGGTTGTCCTTGTTTTTTCCTTCAGGAGTTTGTAAAGACACAGATTCTGAAATGTCTGGGTTGATTTACTTGAGAACGTTTTCAGGTTTTTTAAAAAAAACTTGTTAAATGAAAGTTCTCCCAGCTCAGCTTTTCTCTGGTTTGGTTTGGTTTGGTTTGAGCAGTCTGGCTGTTCACTGAAAGCGGTCAGTTCAATTTGAGGCTGCTGGACCAAGAAACAGCTGTAGAGAAGAAGGCTCGGTCCCTCTGTCATATCTCTCTCTATCTCTCTCTCTCGCTCTCCTGCAAGACCCCGTGTTTGATTTTATCTTTTTTGCCAAGGAGGGTTTATGGGGATTGTTGCAGAAATTTGAAACAGCATCATTACGTTAGGATAGTCCGTTGGGTTTTCGGAAAGGTTAAGTTATTCGGTATTCTGTTCTCTTTTGCTTGTGTTTCATTCGGTAATTTTGTAAATAAATTCTGTTTTGTTTAAAACTAAGTGGTTTGACCAGCTGCATCTCTCCTGGAGTATCCACTGTACACCTGCTTAAAACAACTAGCCAAGTTAGGGTCTGGGATACTGGCTTGAAATGTTTTGAGGGGGCCTGGCCTGGTCCATAGCAATGACATTGGTAGGACCAGGACAAAGGTTCTACAGGCAGATTATGAGCTACTCGAGGCTAAATCAAAAAGCAGAAATCAAAATCTCCAGGTTGTTACCTGAGCCACGAACAAATTGGCTTCAGGATAATAAGATCAGTGGGGCAAATATGTGTGTGAAGAATTGGTGTGGGAGAAATGGGTTCCAATTCATGGAGCACTGGCACCAGGACTGAGGAAAGAGAGAGCTGATCCGCTGGGACGGGCTTCATTTGAATCTTGCTGGCACCAGAGAGTTGTACAAGTAGGGTTGTAGATAAGGTTATTGAAATTAACAATAGCAATAAGAAATTAGATCACAGAGATGCAGTGTGGTGAAGAAGTAAATGATAATCAAAATGTGATGGGAATGTGTAGAAAATATATGCAGAAGAGTCTGGCAGAAAGTAGAACTAGAATAAGTAATTGCTGTGATCTCAGCTGATGCTATTATGAATAAGACAGATCCGAGACTGAAATCTTGTTTGTTAGGTCATATTTTGTTTTGTCGTCATTTCAGTGAGGTAATCTCTCAGTGAAACATGAGTACGCAAATGTGTTTTTTTTATTTTAACAACAAATCAAATCCCATTAATTCCAAAACACTCCTTTACAGATCCCCAAAACATCTCTACACAGTACTCAAAAATATCCCTTGTGTAGTACTCACACAATTTAACTTTGACTTTGACTCCCAGTCTGGAAGACCTGATTGTCATTTCCTGGAGATTTAACCTGAGCTTAAACATTTCTAGCTTCAAATAAATGGACAAAGTCTTTTCCCTGGGGTGGAGGAGTCCAAAACTAGAGCACATAGGTTTAAGGTGTGAGGGAAAGATTTAAAAGAGACATAAGGGCAACCTTTTCATGTAGAGGGTGGTGCATGTATGGAATGAGCTATCAGAGGAAGTGGTGGATGCACTTACACTTACAATTGCAATTGGATACAATTGCAACATTAAAAAGGCATCTGGATGGGTATATGAATAGGAAAGGTATGGGCCAAGTGCTGGCAAATGGGACTAGATTAATGTGGGATATCTGGTCAGCTTGGATGAATTGGACCGAAGTGTCTATTTCCGTGCTATACATCTCTATGACTCTACAACTTGAAATCACAGACCCTATATCATGGAATAATGGGAAAAGTGAAAACTCCTGCACTTTACCTGAATGCAAGCAGTGTTTGTAAAAGCTTGATGATTTGACGGCACAAACAGATATAAAATAATATATCTTGATAGATATTAGAGAGACAAAAATAAGAATCACTGGAAAGGTTCAGACGGTCTGGCAACATCTGTGGATAGAAATCGGAGTTAAAGTTTTGGGTTGAGTGACCTTCCTCAGAACCTCAGAGATTCCGAGGAAGGGTCACTCAACCCGAAATGTTAACTTTGATTTTTCTCCACAGATGCTGCCAGACCTTCTGAGATTTTTCCTGCAATTCCTATTCTTGTCTCTGATTTACAGCACCTGTAGTTCTTTCGGTTTTTGTTTAGCTATTAGAGAGACATGGATGTAGGGTGACAAAGGCTGGGAACTCAAAATTCAAAAGCCTTCATCCACCCAGAAGAACGAAAAGGAAGAGGAGGTGGTGTACCTTTGTTAGTTAAGGGAAGTATTCGTGTGATGGTGAGTAGTGATATAGATACAATAGATTGTGATGTGGAATAAGTTTTGGTGGAAATAAGGAATAGTAAGGGATGGAAGTCATAGGCTGCACTGTCAATAGGTCCCGAAAGAGTTACCTCACTGTGGAACAAAGTGTAAATTTGAAAATACTGGAAGAGTGTCAGAAAGGCACTTAAATTTGATGGGTGATTTTAATCTGCACATTGATTAGATAAATCACATGGGCAGTGTTAGCTTGGAAGATGACTTTGTAGAGCCCATCAGGGACTTTTTTTTAGAACAGTACATTGCAGCATCCCCACCCAGAAACTGGTTATTTTACATCCCGTAATGTGTAACAAGTTCAACTGTTAAGACATCTCGCAGTTAAGGATCCTGTAGGGTGCAGTGACCGTAGCATGATAGAATTTCAAATGCAGTTTGAGAGAGAGCAACTTGGGTCTTAAACCAGTTTCCTCCACTTAAAGAAAAGCAACTATAGAGGAATGAAGAAGTTATCTTAAGTAGGCTGGGAAAAAAGACTGAGAATAAAGTCAGTGGATGGGAAGTAACAAAATCTAAGCAAATATTTCTTAACACTCAGCAAAAGTGTATTCTTGTCAAAAAGAATGATTCAATGAGAAGTTTGAACCATCTGTGGTTAACAAAGGTAGTGATGGACAATATCCAATCAAAACCTAAGACATACCAAAGAGCACAAACCAGCGGTAGGACAGAGGATTGGAAATATTTTAGAAATCAACAGCAGATGTCTACAAAGAGAATAAAGAAAAATAAAATTGATTCTGAAAGTAAATTGGCAAGAAATACATACACAAACAGCAAAGGCTTCTGCAGATTATAAAAAGAGAGAGAGTAGCTAAAGTAAAATTGGGTCTCTTGGAGGATGTAACTATTGAATTAATTATGGAAAATGGCAGATAATTTAAAGCAATATTTTGCAAAAGTCTTCATGGTGGAGGATACAATAAGCATCCCAAATATATCAGAGCTAAGGGGAGGGAAGATATTGTAACAGTCTTTATCACGAGTTACTCAGTATTTGATAAACTAATGGGACTAAAGGCAAGCAAAATTGCCAGAATCTGATCGCCTGCTTCTAAGGATTTTAAGCAAGTGGCTACAGAAATGGTGGAGGTTTTGGTCAAAATATTGCAGAATTGCTGGATTCTGAGAGTGTTTCAATGAATTAGAAATCCATTAATGTGATATCCCTATTCAAGAAGGGGGGAAAACAGAAAGCAGGCAACTAGTGGCCAGTGAGCCTAACATCTCTCATTGGGAAAATGGTAGCACTATATTTAGGATGTTTAGAAAAGGAGATCAGAGTCAGCATGCTTCTCTAAAAGGGAAATCACATTTTGACAAATTTGCTAGGCGTCTTTGAGGATATAACACTCAAAGCTCAAGAGAAACTTCAAAAAAAGTTCAGTGCAGAGGGATCTGGGGGTCCTTGTGGATGAAACAGTAAAAAAAAAACTTCATGTCTATGCAACCAATAATTAAGAAAACAAATGGAATTTTAATTGTTATTATTAGAGATTAAAAATAGGGAAGCCTTATTACATCTGTATGGTGTTGGTGACGCTACACCTGGAGCATTAAGTTTTGGTTCCTTCCATTTAAGAAAGGATATACTAGCATTGGAAGAAGTTCAAAACGTTTTTAATAAATGGATATTTTGAATGAAGGGGTTGACTTATCAAGAATAGATAAGCAGGTTATGCCTTTATTCAATTGAGTTTAGAAGAATGACGAGTGATCTTACCGAAGGGATCAAAGGATATGGCGGACAAACATGAACAAGCTATTGAGCTGGATGATCAGCCATGGTCATGATGAATGGTGGAGCTGGCTCAAAGGGCCAAATGGCCTCCTCCTGCTCCTATTTTCTGTGTTCAAGCTTCTATGTTTCAATGAAAATTTAAAGATTCTGAGGGGGCTGTGTGATAGATGTTGAGAAGCTGTTTGAGGCTCGTGGGGAAATTCCAAAACAAGGGACCAGGGGACTTTTGGTTAAAACGGAGACATGAAGGAATTTCTTCTCCCACGAGAGAGTGTAAGTTTGTAATTCTCTACCCCAGAGGGTTGTGGAGGTTGGATGACTGTATTTAATAAGTAGGTAATTTTTTTTGAAAAATTGGGGAGTTGAGGCTTATGCTTAACTGGCACAGAAGAGGAGTTGAGGCCTGGGGGTGGTTAAGCTAAGATCTTATTGAATGTGTGGCATAGGTCCAAGGAGGTGAATTGCCTCCTCCTGCGCCTATTTATTTTGTTCTTATTCTTCACAGCAGTTCTTCTTCTCAGGATGAATTCCCATTAAAGCAAACCTTTGCATTTCTGGCTTTTTTGTACTCCATTCATTTCTCCTACATTTCAAGATGTACATTTCGTAAGTCAATCTAGTTCCTGGTCTCTGCTGTGTGACCAGCTGCCAGGAAGATGTGAAAAATCAATGAGGGTTGATGCCCTACTGCTGCAGTTAAACATACCTGTGCAGAAAGCAAAGTCACAGGTGATAATGAACAGTATGTTACACCCTTTTGTTTATGCACAAGGAACAGCACGTCCTTGTGAAGTTGACTTTGGCTAACACTCAGAACATTCATCAAAGAGCATTTGTTCATTTTTTTAAAAATCTAACTTGTTACATTTGATAGTTTTGAATTGAATGGTTTCAGTAATTTAGGGCAATGGGATTGATGCCATGATGTGCTGACACATTTTCATTATAAAAGCATGATGAAGACAAGATTCCGAGAAAAAAGTTGGTCTTGTTGGACTTTGGATTGTTTTGGATGATTTTGAACTGAATGTGGCCTGTTGATTACTTGTGAAACCTCAGTAATAGAAGATAATTTATATTCTCTCAAAAAGATTTTTGTTTTTGAAGCTTTGAGCAATCTAAGTGATGTGGTGATGAAACCCTATGACTAGATCTTTCATTTCCAGAAATCTAACTGTACATAAAAGCATGAACAGTTATGTATGTCTGTGACTGAAACCAAATTGCACAAATGCTGTCTAGCATTTTAACATCTATCATCAACATTAATCTAAAATGGACAGACACAAGAGAATATATTGTTGCCTTCAGTGATTAACTACATGACCAAAGATCCAGGGAAAATGTGAAGTGCGATCCTGAAGCATTTATATTCAATATGTCTGTCAGAATCTGTGGAGAGAAAAACAGCATTAGCATTTTGCCTTTGTATTTTTAAATATTTGCTTGGCTGCAGTTTACAATCTTGAGAATAATAGTACAGAAGGAAACCATCTGTCCTCACTTACTGAAACTGATATCAGAGTAACCCCATTCCTCTGCTGCTTCATCACACACCTGTTTTTCAAGTGTTTACCTTATTTCCTTTTGAAAGTTATTGTTTCCGCTACCTTTTCAGACAATGCATTCCAGACAGTGCACACACAAAAAAAATTCTCACAATTCCTTGCTAATTTTTGGCAGCTATCTCATATTGGGGGTGGTACAGTGGCTCGGTGGTTAGCTCTGCTGCCTCACAACATCCGGTACTCAGGTTCAATTCCATCCTCACACGACTGTCTGGGTGGAGTTTGCACATTATCCCTGTGTCAGTGTGGGTTTTCTCCAGGCGCTCCAGTTTCCTACCACAGTCCAAAGATGTATTGGTTAGATGGATTGGCCATGTTAAATTGCCCATGGTGTCCAGGGATGTGTAGGCCAGTTGGGTTAGCCATTGGAAATGCAGGGTTACAGGTTTAGGGTAGGGATGGGTCACAATAGGTTGCTCTTCAGAGAGCTGGGTGTAAACTAGATGGGCCAAATGGCCTGTTTCCATACTGTAGAGATTTTACAATTCTACCCATCTACTGTATCAAAATGTTTGCTAATTTTGAACATACAGTCATATAGCATGGAAACAGACACTTAGGTCCAACCAGTCCATGCTGACCATAATCCAAAACTAAACTAGTCCCGCCTGCTTGCCCCTGGCCCATATCCTTTCAAACATTTCCTATTCATGTACTTATCCAAATGTCTTTTAAATATTGTATTTATACCTGCATCCACCACTTCCTCTGTAAATTCATTCCACACATTAACCACCCTCTGTGGAAAAAATTTTCTCCTCATGATTTTTTAAAATCTTTCTCCTCTCAGATTAAAAATGTGCCCCCTAGTCTTGAAATCTCCCATCCTAGGGAAAAGACAAGTACCATTAATTCTATCCGTACTCTTCATTATTTTATAAACTTTTATAAGGTCGCCTCTCAGCCTCCTATGTTCCAGTGAAAATAGTCCCAGCCTATCCAGCCTTCCCTTACTACTCAAACCTTCCATACCCAGCAACATCATCCTGGAGCCCTGTTCTGTAGAGGACAATTAGCTTCTCTAGTTTCTCCACGTCAGAGAAAACACATGTTCCTGGCAATATGCTGGTAAGTCTCCTCTGCCTACTTTCTGAAGGCTCTGACATTCTTCCAAAAGGTGGCATCCAGAAATGGACATAACACTGTATTGGCGAGACCAAAGTAGAGTTTTAGAAAGCCATAATTTACTTACTTTATACTGTGTGCTCTTTTTAAAAAGCCAGGGGTCCTGCCCAGAGAAACGGTTTTATAATATTATGGTAACAATACAGTGATAGCAAATGTATTACAAATAGAAAATTTTAGTAATGTATGTAATAACGAAACATATTTAATTTACAGATCATTATAGTGAAGTAAATAAAATAAAGCAATACAAAAGCAAAATATTATTGTGAATGCTGGGGCATCTGAAATAAAGTGGACAAGTCTGAAACATTCAACAAATCACGTAGCATAGAGAGAGTCAGATAGCACGGAGATGGGTGAATTTTATGGGCTGGGAGGAATGGGTGTGTTTCCTCAGTAATTTAGCACCTCACTGAGTTTAACCTTGGCTGCTCCCTGTAATTGTAATGAGGTCAGTCAGATGGACGTCATAGAATAGGAGTTCCCTGATTGGGGCTGTTAATCTGGTCCAATCAGGGAGCCCTGGCTGACAGATAAGAACTCAGACATCCTGTCTACTCTGTGAGCTGGCTATGAGGATGCTGAATCAGTGTCAAGGACTCTCCACACATGTAAATAAAGGGTGACTTAGTGACAGGATACTGGCCTCTGTGGAGTGATTTCACTCCCCTCCCTCCCTGCAATCAGACACTATCAGCATCATGAAGGTGAGAGTGGGGTCTCCTGGATGGGCATGGGAAGTCCTGCCCTTGAGAACTGCTAGCCAATCTGATTGGCCAGCAGCTGAGTTGTGCCAACAGTGTCAGAGCATGGGCAGAGGCAGGGGTGGGGCATATTGCCGGGGGTGAGGGGTGTTCCATCTCAGGGAGGACATCTCTGATAGGCACAGGGAGCCTCTAGAGCAGGCACATTCTGTCTGCCTTTAACCTGCAATATCTAGCATTCCAGCTTTAACGTGTACTATGTTGCCTCCACTCTCCGACACCAACACATCACAGCAGTGGAGATGGAATGAGGTCCTTAAATAGCTTTTAATTGGCAACTTAAGGATTTCCATAGCCCTAATGAAAGACACGTTGTCGGCTGTGGTGACCATAGCATGTTCTATAATATGAGCAGGTATAGCAGTATCTGTGCACAGAAATCAGTGTTAACATTTCAGGTCCAGTGACCCTTTCTCAGGACTCTCTCATCAATAGGTTCAACAGGGATTGTTTCAAGGTTATTTTCTTTTCAGCACTTTTTGGTTCGATTAAAAACAAGTTGCCTTATTAGGGTAAATATTCCAGCTGATAATCAGTACGTTACTTTACAGCATGACTTTTCCCATCTACATACACAGAAGTCTCAGTGGTTTAGTGCTTAGACTCTGAGGGCGGAAGCTAAACCACGAATGTTTTTGAATATTTATTTGATGATTTTTTTCCTACTAAATGCCATCTGAAATGAAATTCCTTAGGGGATGCTCTCACCCACCGCTGGGAGATTCTTTCAGGAATTTTACCCAGGAATTCAGAAAAACCTATAACCTAATTTGTGTGCATTCCAATGATAGCAATGGTTGATAATGCATCTTAAAAATGTTGGAAGAATTCTCCCTTCACACTTGATGAAAGGTTTCGACCTGAAATGTTGACTCGCATTCTATTCTGATGCTGTTTGATCTGCTGTGCTTTTTCCAGCTCCAGTCTCTATCCACTCTTTGGCCAAGCTGTCAACCAACATAGAGCAGTATATAGAGGCCATTCAACCCATCAAGTCTACACCAACCCTCTGAAGAGCATCCCATCTAGACCCACCCCCGTTCCTTTTTACCATGGCTGGTCCATCAAGCCTGCACTTCCCTGAACATTACGGGACAATTTAGCACACCTTTGGATTGTGGGAGGAAACTGGAGCACCTGGAGGAAGCCCATGCCGACACTGGGAAGAACATGCAAACTCCGCACAATCTTCCAAACTTAGAATCGAACTCGAGTCCCTGGACCTGCTAGCCATTGTGCTACCCCAAACATTACCACTTTGATTTTGGAATCTTCAGCTCCTAAATTCTTATTGTGTTATAAACAATGAACCCCTGATGAATAATTCAGAGACTAATCTATAATTTTGTGACTTCTACTTTTCTGGCCCTTCCTCTAATTTCTAATCTGTCTGTACTTGTTCTGCATTACCAATTCTTCATGTGCTTTGTAATTAATAAACTCACTCTTTTTGTCAATTCAGGAAAACCTCTTTAAATTGGCTCCTTTTAAGACTTAGGTTCATTTGAGTCTGGAAGGAGGATATACACGAGGGAAGGGATCCTTGTTTAAAATAACGTTGTTCTAACCAACTGACAGAATGGGTGAATAAAGAAGGTGAGCTGGTTCATCCCTCCACACCCAGGAGATTAACAAATTGGGAGCATTCCATCTGAAACTTGACCAGTTGCAAAACCTCACCTGGTGTCTGTCCTAACACTGGCCGTGTGGTGAAATCTTTAAGAATATTTTGAAATAGAATTGTAAACCTGAACATAATCACTTATGTAAAAGATTACTTCTTTATCTCAATCATAAAGGGCAAGCTCTGTTTTTAATGTATGCTGCCTTACTCCAGATCTCCCAACATCCATTGAGCTTGTTCAAGGCCAACTGAAACACAATTTTCCTAAGTATTGCAGTCCTTAGTGGTAATGGCTTTTAACCCACTAGTGTTTTAAAATTACTTCATCAATATGTACACTAGCTTTTAGTGGTTTGCAAAAGTGCAAAACCCATTTCAAAAGTTTGTGATCTTTCATCATTAAATTCACAATTCTTAGATCCATTCTTAATGAGTCCATACTTCCTGCTATAGTTTTGCCATTCATTAGTCTATTTTTGTAATTCCTTGCTTCCAACTACACTATGAGGAGAAAGTGAGGTCTGCAGATGCTGAAGAAGGGCTTATGCCCGAAACGTCGATTCTCCTGTTCCCTGGATGCTGCCTGACCTGCTGCGCTTTTCCAGCAACACATTTTCAGCTCCAACTACACTATGTCTCACCTGACAACTGAACATACATTTACATGGTGGAAAGCTAACTACAAATCCTTGGAAAATACAGATTTTCACATTCTGCAAACATAAAGCATTTCCATTATCCCAATGATCTATCTCCTACTTCTAAACCTATTGTAAACCTATGGTACAACACATGCTACCTTAAATTTTATGTGCTTTGCAAATAATCCTTTGTACAGAAGTGTCAAATGATAATGGGTTTAACATAAAGCTGTTATTCTTTTACAGATGTTTACTGTTACCCTTTACTATCACCATTTGTTCTCTTATATTTCAAGTCCTCACGTATTCACATTTCGCATTATTGCTACCTCAGTTCTATAAATCCTACTCACAAGCCAACATTCCGAATACAGGTATATAGATCTAAACTTAGAGCAACTATTCTTGTGAGAATATAATTATCCTGCCCTTGGGAGCAGGCAAGTAAAATTTCAGTAATAAAACAGCAAGTGCTGAAAACACTCAGCAGGTCATGCAGAATCCTTGCAGAGAGAAAAACAGAGCTGATGTTCCAAGCCACTGACCTTCCATTAGAAAACAGTTCAGTTTTTCAGGAGTACATCAGCTCCCTCAGTCTTTGTGATTTCTCAGTTGTTATGATGATGGCTCAGAGCCCCAAACTGCTTTAGGCATTTTTTGCCCTTAATTCCAATACTTCAGTTTTTGAAAGAGGACTGCAACTGAGGTCATAATTCAAGGTGTAAAAATGTATTTGTGGAATGAATGGAATATAATGCCTAAAAGTGTCAAAGCAATTTCAAGCGTAATGGATTGCGATCTCTTGTGCCTCCAAAGATAACAGAGGGCTGACAATTCCGTGCTCAATGGCAAGTGACCCATTTAGTATTATATCCTCAGCTGCAGACAAATTTTGTATTATTCCCTTTTGAAGAATACACAAGGACAGGGGTAAAGAAACCAGTTTCACCTCTACTGGAGTGAACTTGTAGGACTGAATATTTTCTTGTGTATCTACCTGGATTCAAGTATTAGCATGTGGTGAAGGTCACAGTCAAAACTATCTCATATTTACCCCTATATTGCAAGGAAAGACATTCTATCACTCTAAGTGCAGCTAACCAGCTGTAAAAAAGAATCAGGGAAAGGAGCTTCAATCAGACTATGAAACCCAGAATCACAACCATTCTTCAAAATTAAAGATCATGAAACAAGTTGTTCAGCTATCAATATCAACCAGTAGCTTTAATGGCCACAATGTTCAGCTGTCAACTCTTCCAGAAAAAAAAAATCAGAGAATAATAAGTATATTTTTTGTGAATTACTTGATATTTTTGAATTTGCCTTTTATTTCTGATCTCTGAATATGAAAAATATGTTTGGGAGAAAGGTATCCAAAAAGGAAAAGATCCTTTTTAAATTAATGTTATTGTAACCAACTGAGGGGATTGGTGAATAAAAAAAGAGGAACAGACCATCCCATCTCTTCCAAGAACATTTTGGGGTTTCCCCATCTGGAATGGTAATGAATTGGAGAACCTCACCTCTCTCTAGTTGGGGCACATTGCATGAGATGGGGATAGGATGAACAGCCAAGGTCGTTTCCCTGGGGTGGAGGAGTTCAAAACTAGAGGGCATAAGTTTGAGGTGTGAGGGAAAAGATATAGACAGGACTGAAGGGGCAACTTTTTCACGCAGAGAGTGGTGTGTGTATGGAATGAGCTGTCAGAGGAGGCTGGTACGATTCTAATATTTTAAAGGCACCTGGATGGGTATATGAATAGAAAGGGTTTAGAGAGATATGGGCCAATGGGACTCAACTAATTTGAGGTATCTGATTGGCCTGGACGAGTTGGACCGATGGGCCTTTTTCCAAGCTATATAGCTCTATGACTCTAAAATAATACAAGAGAATGTGAAAAGTATCTGAAGGCAATTGTTTGAATGTTAAAATGTATATGGGAAGAAAGCCTGAGGACTGCCTTGGTAAAGCTACCTAATGACATTTGACTGCAAATTGGTGCAAAAATAACTGTTATTGCTCAAAATAAACACTTGAGGAATTGTAATCAACACCATCAAAACAACTTAATACATCTAAATAATGGTCACTGCTACGTGGCCAACTTGAGCAACAACTGTTTCATTTATGGACGTTCTAAAACACTGGTACTTTGCTTTTAATTCTGCACCTTAGCTTTTAGTCTTCATACAGTCACAGCCTTTATGGGAGTTACTCTGTTCAGAAAATGCTATAAAATCTCAGCTGAATCACCAGCCTGGCTTTAGCAAAACATGACAAGATGTTAGTGCTGAGTAATTTTATGGCGTTGAAACTATATCATGCGCAAATTAACTATAATAAGAATGACTCAACACGTACTGAGAGAAATAAAATCAGAAATTGCTGGAAAAGCTCAGTAAGTCCAACAGTTTCTGTGGAGAGAAAGCAGGATTAACGTTTCGGGTCCAGTGACCTTTCTTCAGACCTCAACGGACTCAACATATATACCGAAATAAATATATTGCAGGCCAAAAATGGTTTTGTTGGATCCATAAACAGAAATGCAATACAACGATTTTGAAACATCTCAAGCTGCTGTGGAAAAAACTTAAAGGAGTGACCAAAAATTGTCAAAAACATTAGCGCAGTCTCTGAGCAACTTGGCACTGGAGAGATTCCTTGGTTATGCTTCTTGTGGTCGGGGATTTTATTCATCATGATGCATTCCCTATTGCATCCACCCCCAGTACCAATGACTGGAATTCTGCACAGTCATGCTGCTTCATCCCCTGGCTCCTGCTCCACTTGTCTCAATCATCTGGTTTCACTTACTGCCTTGTCTGTTGTCTGGCTGCTTTTATATCTTTGTCATTCTGAGAGTGTGAGCTTTCCTTGCCCAGTACCTTCTGCTCCAGTTCATGCTTGATTTCACTGGTATAGGATAGGGGAGAGGGCTGAGAGGGATGATTTGGACGGAGAATGATCTGTGACAAGACTAGGTCAGGTAGATTCTTTTCCTTCACTGCCCGGTCAATGAGCTGGTGGGCTGGATTTCCCAGCTTTCTCAGAAGCTACCTGCTTTTAATTTCATAAGAATTATTTCAATGGTAACCAGAAGGTTTCTATAAAGGTCAAGCAAACATGGACGGCACAGTGGCTCAGTGGTTAGCACTGCTGCCTCACAGTGCCTGGGATCCTGGTTCAATGCTAGCATCAAGCGACCTTCTGTATGGAGTTTGCTTGTTCTCCCTGTGTCAGTGTGGGTTTCCACCAGGTGCTCGGGTTTCTTCCCACAGTCCAAAGATGTGCAGGTAGGTCGATTAGCCATGGGAAATTGCCCCATAATGTCTAGGGATGTGCAAGTTAGGTGGATTAGCCATGGATGATACAGGGATGGAGTGGCGTGCTGTTTGGAGGATCAGTGTAAACCGTACAGGCCAAATGACCTACTTCCACGCTGTAGGGATTCTATGATATGTCAGAGCAGCACTAGGCAATGGAGATAAAAGATTTACCTCCATTCTTCCACAAAGATAGAAAATGTTGGAAAAGCATGCAGATCAATTGTGGTCTGTGGACAGAGCAAATAGATTAGTATTTAAGATTAACTCTATCATCAGAACATAACATACAATGTTGTATATTTGCACCATTTGTATTACTTTTGCTAGTTTCCCTTGGTTGAAGAATCAAGAACACAGTGTCACAGATCATTTCGGACTGTGAAGAGACGTTGTTTCAAGCAAATGTGTTTAAATCTTTGGATGTCTCGACCCAGGTGATTGCAGATCCTCCATCATTGAACAAATTTCAAACTGAGTTTATAGAATCATAGAGTCATAAAGCACAGAAACAGACCCTTCAGTCCAACAATTTTCCCAAACTAAACTAGCCCCATTGCCTGCATTTGATTCATATCCCTCCAAACCTTTCCTATTATGTATGTGTTCAAATGTCTTTTAAATGTTGTTATCGTACCAGCTTACTCTGGCAGTTCAATCACATGAAAACCAACCTCTGTGTGAAAAGTTGCCCCTCAGATCCCTATTAAATCTTTCTCCTCTCACCTTAAAAATATGCCTTCTAATTTTGAACTCCCCTTAACCTAAGGAAAATACCTGTGTTATTCACCCCTATTCATGCCCCTCATGGTTTTATAAATCTTCATAAGGTCACGCCTCAACTGCCAACACTGAAAAACATTCCAGCCTATCCAGCTTGTCTTTGTAACTCAAACCCTCTATTCCCTGCAACATCCTTGTAAATCTTTTCTGAACTGTCTCCAATTTAATAAAATTCTTCCTACAGCAGGGTGACCAGAACTGTGCACAATACTCCAAAAGTGGCCTCACCAACATCTTGTACAACCTCAACATGACATCCCAGCACCTATACTCAATGGTCTGAGCAATGAAGGCAATGAAGTCATCTAGACTGGAAACGTTAGCTTGCTTTCTCTCCATGGATGTTGTCTGACCCACTGTGATCTCCAGCATTTGTTATTTTCTTATCCACTCTGTCTATTTATAACGCAACCTTCATGAACCGTGTACCTGAACTCCTAGGTCTACCTGTTCCACATCACTATCCAGTGCCCGACCATTAACTGCATAAGTCCTGCCCTTGTTCGTTTGACCAAAATGCAATGCCTCATTTTTATCTAAATTAAACTCCATCTGCCACTCCTCAGCCAATTGGCCCAATTGATGAAGATCCCTTTGTAATCTTAGATAACCTTCTTCCCTCTCCACTATACCACCAATTTTGGTGTCATCTGCAAACTTATTAATCATGCCTTCTAAATTCTCATCCAAATTGTTTATTTATATAAACGGCAAACAACAGTGGACCAAGCACCAATCCCTGCAGAATACTGTTGGTCACAGGCCTCCAGTCCAAAAAAATAACTCTCCACCACCACCCTGTATCTCCTTCCATCAAGCCAATTTAGTATCCAATTGGCAAGCCTGAATCACATGTGATCTAACTTAGGTTAACAGATTTTACACCAGCTGTAACTAAACTTTGAAAATAATTCACAGACTCAATACTGATGACAGAGATTATGATATCGTGGCCACTAAGCTCACAGACTAGGATATCAGACTAATGCCTCAGGGACACGGATTTAAATTCCAACAAGATAGTTGATGGAATTTAAATTCAGAGCTGAAAATGTGTTGCTGGAAAAACGCAGCAGGTCAGGCAGATCCAAGGAGCAGGAGAATCGACGTTTCGGGCATGAGCCCTTCTTCAGGAATGAGGAAAGTGTGTCCAGCAGGCTAAGATAAAAGGTAGGGAGGAGGGACTTGGGGGAGGGGCGTTGGAAATGCGATAGGTCAAGGAAGGAGGTCAAGGTGAGGGTGATAGGCCGGAGTGGCGGTGGGGGTGGAGAGGTCAGGAAGAAGATTGCAGGTTAGGAAGGCAGTGCTGAGTTCGAGGGATTTGACTGGGACAAGGTGGGGGGAGGGGAAATGAGGAAACTGGACAAATCTGAGTTCATCCCTTGTGGTTGGAGGATTCCTAGGCAGAAGATGAGGCGTTCTTCCTCCAACCATCGTGTTGCTATGGTCTGGCGATGGAGGAGTCCAAGGACCTGCATGTCCTTGGTGGAGTGGGAGGGGGAGTTGAAGTGTTGAGCCACGGGGCGGTTGGGTTGGTTGGTCCGGGTGTCCCAGAGGTGTTCTCTGAAACGTTCCGCAAGTAGGCGGCCTGTCTCCCCAATATAGAGGAAGCCACATCGGGTGCAGCGGATGCAATAACTAATGTGTGTGGAGGTGCAGGTGAATTTGTGGCGGATATGGAAGGATCCCTTGGGGCCTTGGAGGGAAGTAAGGGGGGAGGTGTGGCCGCAAGTTTTGCATTTCTTGTGGTTGCAGGGGAAGGTGCCGGGAGTGGAGGTTGGGTTGGTGGGGAGTGTGGACCTGACGAGGGAGTCACGGAAGGAGTGGTCTTTTCGGAACGCTGATAGGGGAGGGGAGGGAAATATATCCCTGGTGGTGGGGTCCGTTTGGAGGTGGCGGAAATGACGGTGGATGATACGCTGTATATGGAGGTTGGGCGCTCCTCCGCCCTTGAGCCCCGCCCCTCCAACTGCCACCAGGACAGAACCCCACTGGTCCTCATCTACCACCCCACCAACCTCCATATGCAGCATATCATCCGCCGTCATTTCCGCCACCTGTCTCTTCACCTTCAAATCAGGAAGGTGCAAGGATATTTTTCACATACCTGGGTGAGAGGAGCTCCAACAACAGTCAAGGCACTTGGTACCATTCAGAACAAAGGAAGCCACTTGACTGGCTCCCCATTCACCATCTTCAACATTTTGTCCTCTCACCAACTGCACAGAGCAGCAGCAGTGCCCACCATCTAAACCATCACTGCACTAAGTCGCCAAGGCTCCACCAACTGAACCTTCCAAACTTACAACCTCCACCACCGAGAAGAACAAAGTGGGAACACCACTACTTGCAAGTTCCCTCCAAGTCACTCAGCATCCCGAGATGGAAATGTTATCACCGTCCCTTCAAAATCCTGGAACTTGTGGGTGTGCCTATATCTAGCGGTTCAAGATAGCAGCTCATGACCACCTTCTCAAGGGCAATTAGGATGGGACAATAAATGCTGGCCTCGCATCCAGCTGCCATGACCAAATAAAACAACAAATGGGCTGAGAAGTGGCAGATGGAGTTTAATTCAGATAAATGCGAGGTGCTGCATTTTGGGAAAGCAAATCTTAGCAGGACTTATATACTTAATGGTAAGGTCCTAGGGAGTGCTGCTGAACAAAGAGACCTTGGTGTGCAGGTAACATAGCTCCTTGAAAGTGGAGTTGCAGGTAGATAGGATAGTGAAGAAGATGTTTGGTACGCTTTCCTTTATTGATCAGAGTATTGAGTACAGGAGTTGTGAGGTCACGTTGAGGCTGTACAGGACATTCATTAGGCCACTATTGGAATATTGCGTGCAATTCTGGTCTCCTTCCTATCGGAAGGATGTTGTGAAACTTGAAAGGGTTCAGAAAAGATTTACAAGGATGTTGCCAGGGTTGGAGGATCTGAGCTATAGGGAGAGACTGAACAGGCTGGGACTGTTTTCCCTGGAGCATCAGAGGCTGAGGGGTGACCTTATAGAGGTTTACAAAATTATGAGGGGCATGGATAGGATAAATAGACAAAGTCTTTTCCCTGGGGTCAAGAGTCCAGAACTAGAGGGCATAGGTTTAGGGTGAGAGGGAAAAGATATAAAAGAGACCTAAGAGGCAACTTTTTCACACAGAGGGTGGTAAGTGTGTGGAATGAGCTGCCAGAGGATGTCGTGGAGGCTGGTACAATTGCAACATTTAAGAGGCATTTGGATGGGTATATGAATAGGAAGGGTTTGGAGCGATATGGGCCGGGTGCTGGCAGGTGGGTCTAGATTAGGTTGGGATATCTGGATAGTATGGACAGGTTGGACCGAAGGGTTTGTTTCCATGCTGTACATCCCTATGACTCTATGACTCTATATTCGGGAACCTTTCACCATTCAGTCCCATTAATTTCTCCAACATAACCGTCTTGCTTATATTAATTTCCTTAAATCCTCATTCTCTCTAGTCCCAATTCCCAATACCTTTAATTCCAGATGATTCATTATATCTTCCCCAATGAAGACAGATACAATGTAAACTTTAGGTTTCTCTGTCATCTTGGGCCAGAGTAAGGTGTGCAGTGTTAGATTGCAAAGCAACCATGATTTCATTGAGTACAGGAGGAAGTTCATTGTGCTCCAATTGATCCTTTGTTCCTGTATACATGTATTCAGAGACCTCAGGCATGTATCTGACAATAAAGGATCACCAGCAATCTGTTTTAAGAAACCAGGGAGGAATATTGTTTTTACCTTGAAAAATTATTGCTTAATAATTAATAAAGTGGGAAAAAAATGATTAAAAATATTTGACTAACCATAAATACTACCAATAAGGATTCTGTTTAAATGCCAATTGGTACAGGAAAATGAATTCTTTGTGAATAACACCATAGCAGCAGTCTGAAGATTTGCTCTCCAGAACTAGCTGCACCCTAGCCAAGTTGTTCTAGTACAGTTACAACATTGGCATGTTCTTCATTGTTCTCAGCACATCCCCTTAGATAAGAGTTCAGTGTAGTATTGAGTGAGTGCCACATTGTTGTGGTATCTTTCTACTTAACGCTAAACTGTGTATGCTCTCAGAAGAATGCAAATGATCCTGTGACATTATTTGACTGAGAGTACAGATGGCACCTGTTTATTTATTCTTTATTCATTTATTCTTCAACCAACAACACCTAAATGGGATTATCTAGTCATTAATATCCTATCATCTTGCTACACCACTCCTCAACTTCAAGTACATTCCCAAAAGCTATTGCCCCAGATGTAGCCTTTATCACTTCCCCTGTCCTTCCAACTTCCGTTCAATGTTCATTCCCCATTTGGAGCATTTCCTTAACAGTGTTTTATGAAGGCAGTTTCATGTTGTTTTATGTCTCCAAGACATAATTAAATGTATTTAATACCTGAACTAATGCTTATGTAATTCATAGAGGTAGATCTCTCCTATTCTTGAATAGGATGAGATGCTGAAAAATTTGTGAGAATTTCCAATTTATATACAGTAAAAGAAAATTATTTCTTCCAAAGAGCAAAGTGGTGTTACTTTTTGTTCCAGGCTCCAGTCATTTGGTGTGGGGGAAGAGGGGATATTTGAAATTTTCAGAATTCAACTCTGCAGAAACCAGGAATTTGGGTGTAACACAGAGGGATCACCTTGTTTACCCTTAGTTTTCATTTTATTGATTATATTTGGAGATTTCAAGTAATGGTTAACAGGCATTTCTCTGGAATGTTATTTTAGACGGTCTGTGCTGGATTAGCAGTTTCACTTGCTCGCAATTTCTTTTTCCAGTGTAAATGCCCAATGTTGAAATCATTCTCTTTTAGGAAGGAAAGGTTGATGGCTGGATGCTGAGCAACCACATCCGTCACCACAAGAGCAATGCCTGCCCTATACAATGTTGTTAGAGCAGAGAGAGAGAGAGAGGGAGAGGGAGAGAGAGAGAGAGAACCAAGATATCACCTTTACTGGAGATTGCAATAAGTAAACATCCACCTTTTAGCAGGAGAATCAAAGTACACTTAGACTGTCACAAATTACAGTCTCCAGAGATGTAATAGTTCTGTGAAACATAGGGGAGCCCAAACTAAAATACAGCAATTAATAAACACAAAAAGGAATTCAGGAGACATTCTTTATCCAGATGATGGTTGGAATATCAAAATCGCTACCAAATGAAATTGCTAAAATGAATTTTTTTCTTTAATTCATAGGACATGGAAGTCACTGGCTAGACAAGTATTTATTTCCCAGAGGGCAGTGGAGGGTCTGGAGTCACATCTAGGCCAGATCAGGTAAGAATGGCAGTTTCCTTCCCGAAAGGACATTCATGAAGCAGATGGATATTTCCTGACAATCAGCAATGATTTAATGGACGCCATTAGATTTTTAATCCCAGATTTTGTTTTTGATTAGATTCTAATTCCACCATCTGCCATAGCAAGGATTTAAACAGAGACCGTCCCAGGACATTACCTGTATTTCTGAATTATTAGTCTAGTGACAATACCACTGGGCCATCAACTCCGCTTAGGTACAGCATGGATGCATTGCAGGTGAAACTTTCCGGGAGAAAGGAACTGCAGGTTATGCCTTTAGGGTTCAACAAACAAGGTTCTGTGGTGAGTTAAAAGGGTACTGACCAAATAGTTTTTATGCTGTAATGTCTTTGCAATTCAGGATTTAAGGGTGCAGCATTGATGCACTCCACTGGAGTGGGAGCTTGAAACTAACCATTCTGAAATGTGCAAATTATTCAAGAATGTGTCATCACATTTAGCAATGGAATGTTAAGTATAGATAGAGTTGAAGAATTTCATACACAATAAACGATCAATGCACTATCATTTAGAGAAATAAACTGTTATCAAACCACAGATTAATTTTTACACACATCTTGGTTCAAGTAGATATCAAGTGCTTCATATCTGCATTCCTCTAAATTCTGACATATGTCGTTCCAATTTTATAATATCTTTTACAATTCATTCCTGCTAATCAAGATGAGGGGTGCTAAGACAAGGGAATGCACTACTCATTGTCCTGTAATCGCTAGCACCAAGTATTATTTAGTTCATCGTACCAACGGTTAAAATCTCAGTCTGACTCATGTGCCTCAGCTGGAGAGTTGTAAGAACTCACTACGCATAGATGTAGCATTTCTCACTCGTCCCTTGCTCATAATGAGACTATTTCAGACAGCAACGTTGCAGGCTGCCCAAGTCTTTTGAAAACTCGAGCAGGATACAAAATAGTCAGACATCCATGAAAATGATCGCCACCCAAGTTACATTCTCCATTATGCCTCATCTGCAATCATTTCCAGGGCTTACCAGAAGCTAAAAATCAATAGCAACAAATTGAACAACGACAGTTGATTCAATGGGATATAAATAAACCCATTGCTACGTGGCAGCCTGAATTTATAATGGAAAACCACAACACATGGAAGCCAACATTCTCTGAAGCAGTAAATTGTTTAATCTGTCATTACCCACCATACAGTACGTAGACCTGTGGTCGCAGGATTGAGGAATAATAAAGGGATTGATAATTGCTTGAATATAACAGGCCAGGCCTTGGAATGAAGCAATCATGTGGACTTGGCTTGTTTTTACATTTGCAGTTAGAAATAGGTCATTATGTAAATCAGCGATAGTGTGGGGACCTCTGTTGCACATGTGCATTGTCTGGCTATGTGACATTTTGTTCAGTAACTTTCCTGTTTTGTCACCTGTACTTTTTATGTTGGTTGTTGGCTATTGGAATTGTAATTGTTTCTGTATGACAAGGGAAGTATTCACACTCTTGATTGCGCCATTTGCGTGTTTTCACCTAGTCAGCCACTATCCCCACACCCTACCTTAATCCTGTTCCGAAAAAGCTGTTCAGGAGCCTGCATTGCTCATAATTCTAAATAAAGGCTACAAACAAGACATGGATCTGTCATTTCCCTGATTAATGGACTGACTTTTCTTGTGCATTTCCTGTATTTTATGATTTCCTACTGTAATAGAGATTCTTTCTTCAATCAGAAGATGCTACTCAGTTTTGACCACAGAAGACAAAATCCCGTACCAGAAATAAGCAGTAAGCCCTCGCCATCCAATTCTCACACATCATTGCAGTACATTTGCTTAAATGGGAAATGATTCCCACAAATGGTTCTTGCTATTTGCAGTCACTGGTAGAAAATCCCATTTGGTGGAGCCAGAGGATGTTTGAAATGCGCCACCAATAATTTTTGCCAGACCTTCTTGCTAATGTACCAGAGTTGAGTGACAGTGTACCAATGTTGTCGTTGGGTGGAGTTGGGTGCTTGTGTAGCTGACAGATCTCATCCAGTCGTTTGCACGATGAGATCTATCTATTTTAAAATTGGAAAAGCTAGATCTATGTCTCATTCAGAAAATATTTGCTTACAGATTTAGACACAATCATTGCTGCAGTAACTCAATATTTGGATGTGAATTAAATGAAAGTTAAAGTTTATCACCCAGCCTGGACCAAGTTTGTTTCTTTATCATAACTTGTACCACTCTTTTGCCCCTTGTCCCATTTCCTTTATTGTCAACTGACCTTCCCAGTCTGCTAACCAATCCCTGACTTCCTTATGCTTTTATTTGACTGTCTCACCTTTCTCAATAGCATAAAATCCATCACATTTCAACCTCTTTTCAGTTCTGAAGAAGAATCATATTGGACTCAAAACCTTAACTCTGAACAGAGTGTTCTCTTCTCTGAGGTGGAGAGAAGGTGGCAAGCAAGATAGCTGAGTCCAACAATCAGATTCTGGGCATCAAGAAAGGTTTACCCAATTAAGTCCTTAGGCCCGAGATGGTGAGTTCAAAATCTGGTAAAACAAAATGGGCACTTGGCGATTTGTTACCAATATCCATTGCTGCTCGCAGAATGGCTATGCTGGCCATCTTGTTTCCCTTTACAAGGTACTGCTTACTATGGCCAATGGTCATGCTCCTCTGGACCGTTGAACCAAGCAACTTAGCATTGGCAAAGCACCAACCACACAGCTTCATCCTGCTCCTGATCTATCTCAACCACCACTTTAGGACATCAGCTTTGATGCTGAGGGGCAGTCAGAGTTAGCATGTTTCTGGCAAGTCTGTTTGCATTGAGAGACATTCAGGCACCATATGTACCTATACAAGATTGTTAGCACTGAGTACTGTTTGAATGGAGTGTCAGGGTGGGGGGGGGGGGGCGTTGAGGTAGTTATCCGAGGAAGGGAGGGAGGTTTAATTTTACTTTTTATCACCCTGCAGACATTGCTGTTAGTCTTAAGTAACCAGATTAAAGGTACAGAAAAATGAGCTGATGGTAAGTAAGGGTGGGTTATTCTATTTTCTATTCTAAAATTCTCTAATTCATAGTGAAGGGGGAGGTGATGCCCTAGTGGTATTATCGTTGGGTTGTTAATCCAGAGACCCAAGGAATGTTCTGGGGATTTGGGTTTGAAACCTGCCATGGCAGATGTGAAATTTGAATTCAGTAAAAATCTGGAATTAAGGGTCTAATGATGATCATGAATTGATTGTTGGCAAAACTCATCTGGTTCACTAATATTCTTTAGGGAAAGACATCTGCCATCGTTACCTGGTCTGGCCGACATAGGGAGATTTAAACAATCCTTGGATAAGCACATGGATGATGATGGGAGAGCTGAGAATAGTTCACAGGTCAACGCAATATCAGGGGCCGAAGGGCCTGTTCTGTGCTGTATTGTTCTATGTTCTATAACTCCAGACCCACAGCAATGTGGTTGACTCTTCAAACTGCCGTTTGGGCAATTAAGGATGGGTAATTAAAAAGAAGCGCTGGCCTAACAAATAATGGCAACCTCCTGTGAATGAATAAGAAAAAAAATCTAAAAATAAACTTATGATATGGCAGGGAAGCATGTAGAACATCCATCTGCCAACATGTGGGCAAGGAGTAGATACTTAGAATCATACATCATGGAAACAGACCCTTTGATCCAACCAATCTTTGCCAACCATGTTCCCACAACATCCTAGGATACACTTGATCAAATCCTGGAAGTTTATCGACCTTTATGTTTTTTAAGACCTCCAGCCCTTCCTCTTCTGTAATGTGAACTGTTTTCAAAACATTAATATTTATTTCCCTGAGTGCTCTAGCCTCCATATCTTTCTCAACAGTAAAAACTGACACGAAATATTCATTTAATATCTTTTCCATTCTCAAGATTCAACACAAAGATGATTTGGAGATGCCGGTGTTGGACTGGGTGTACAAAGTTAAAAATCACACAACACCAGGTTATAGTCCAACAGGTTTAATTGGAAGCACACTAGCTTTCGGAGCGTCACTCCTTCATCAGGAGCCCTCCACCTGATGAAGGAGCGTCACTCCGAAAGCTAGTGTGCTTCCAATTAAACCTGTTGGACTATAACCTGGTGTTGTGTGATTTTTAACTTTCAACACAAAGATGACCTTGTTGATCTCTAAGGGTCCTAATCTGTCTTTTGTTGCTCTCTTGTTCCTAATGTATTTGTAGAATCTTTCTGGAATATCTTTAACTTTATCTGCCAAGGCGATCTCATATCCCCTTTGTCATCCTGATTTCCTTCTTAAGATGTTCTAGTAAAAGATCAAAGTGTCGTACAACTGATATGAAGTATTGAACAAACTTAGAGTGCTACTAAGTCTTTAATCACTCAAAACCTGCATCCTCATTCTAAGTGATTCAAGACTTAACAGAAATCTAGCTTTGTTCAATCATTCGTATCAGTTGGATGACACTTTGATCTTTTACTATAAACTCTATGTCGCATGATCCTGCCCCATTAGCTACCTGACGAAGGAGCAATGCTACGAAAGCTTAAACTTTGAAATAAACCTGTTGGATTTTAACCTGGTCATAGAGTCATAGAGATGTACAGCATGGAAACAGGCCCTTCGGTCCAACCTGTCCATGCTGACCAAATATCCTAACCCAGTCTAGTCCCACCTGCCAGCACCCAGCCCATATTCCTCCAAACCCTTCCTATTCATATACCCATCCAAATGCCTTTTGAATGTTGCAATTGTACCAGCCTCCACCACTTCTTCTGGCAGCTCATTCCATACACGTACCATCCTCTGCCGATTGATTCTCTTTTATATCTTTCCCCTCTCACCCTAAACCTACGCCCTCTAGTTCTGGACACCCCACCCCAGGGAAGTGACTTTATCTATTTATCCTATCCATGTTCCTCATGATTTTATAAACCTCGATAAAGTCACCCCTCAGCCTCTGACGCTCCAGGGAAAACAGCCCCAGCCTATTCAATGTCTCCCTATAGCTCAAAACCTCCACCACTGGCAACATCCTTGTAAATCTTTTCTGAACCCTTTCAAATTTCACAACATCTGATGGGAAGGAGACCAGAATTGCATGCAATATTCCAACAGTGGCCTAACCAATGTCCTGTACAGCCGCAACATGACCTCCCAACTCCTGTACTCAATACTCTGACCAATAAAGGAACGCCTTCTTCACTATCCTATCTACCTGCGACTCCACTTTCAAGGAGCTATGTTACCTGCACTCCAAGGTCTCTTTGTTCAGCAACATACCCTAGGACCTTACCATTAAATGTATAAGTCCTGCTAAGATTTGTTTTCCCAAAATGCAGCACCTCGCATTTATCTAAATTAAACTCCATCTGCCACTTCTCAGCCCATTGGTCCATCTGATCAAGATCCTGTTGTAATCTAAGGTAACTTTCTTCGCTGTCCACTACACCTCTAATTTTAGTATCATCTGCAAACTTACTAACTGTACTTCTTATGCTCAGATCGAAATCATTTATATAAATGACAAAAAGTAGTGAACCCAGCACTGATGCTTGTGGCACTCCACTGGTCACAGGCCTCCAGTCTGAAAAACAACCCTCCACCACCACCCTCTGTCTTCTACCTTTAAGCCAGTTCTGCATCCAAATGGCTAGTTCTCCCTGTATTCCATGAGATCTAACTTTGATAACCAGTCTCCCAGGGGGAACCTTGTCAAACGCCTTATTGAAGTCCATATAGATCATGTCCACCACTCTACTCTCATCCATCCTCTTTGTTACTTCTTCAAAAAAACTCAATCAAATTTGTGAGACATGATATCCCACGCACAAAGCCATGCTGACTCTCCCTAATCAGTCCTTACCTTTCCAAATACATGTACATCCTGTCCCTCAGGGTTCCCTCCAACAACTTGCCCACCACTGACGTCAGGCTCACCAGTCTATAGTTCCCTGGCTTGTCCTTATCACCTTTCTTAAACAATGGCACCACATTAGCCAATCTCCAGTCTTCTGGCACCTCACCTGTGACTATCGATGATACAAATATCTCAGCAAGAGGCCCAGCAATCACTTCTCTAGCTTCCCACAGAATTCTAGGGTACACCTGATCAGAGGAGAAAGTGAGGTCTGCAGACGCTGGAGATCAAAGCTGAAACTTTATTGCTGGAACAGCACAGCAGGTCAGGCAGCATCTAGGGAACAGAAGATTCGACGTTTCGGGCACATGCCCTTCTTCAGGAATGAGCAGAGAGTCACCTGATCAGATCCTGGAGACTTACCCATTTTTATGCACTTCCAGCACTTCCCTCTCTGTAATATGGACATTTTTCAAGATGTCACCATCTTTTTCCATACTTCTATATCTTCCATGTCCTTTTCCACAGTAAACACTGAAACAAAATACTTATTTAGTATCTCCCCCATCTCCTGCGGCTCCACACAAAGGCCGCCTTACTGATCTTTGAGGGGACCTATTCTCTCCCTAGTTACCCTTTGTCCTTAATGTATTTGTAAAAACCCTTTGGATTCTCCTCAACTCTATTTGCCAAAGCTATCTCATGTCCCCTTTTTGCCCTCTTGATTTCTCTCTTAAGTATACTCCTATTGGTGTTGTATGATTTTTAACTTTGTCCACCCCAGTCCAGCATCAGCACCCCACATCCTGCTTAACAATGCCTCTATGTACTTTATACTCTTCAAGAGATTCAGTTGATCCCAGTTGTTTATATCTAGATGCTCGAGTGCAGCAAGTGTCACTGACTGCAAAAACTTGTGGGATTTGGAGCTCCCGTGGTGGCTACAATCACTATGGTGCATCTGTGAGGCACAGTACTATATGGAAAGCACATTTAGGGGGGTGGTGACACCACAGGACAGAACCACGCAAGCAGGTAAGGAATGAGTGACTACCCAGTGGTCCAAGAGAACTACACAGGAGTACCTGAGACAATTTGGTTCACCAGTCGGTTTTCTATTCTGGATCCTGGTGACAGTAATGGCTCCTAGAGGAGTGCAGCCAAGCCTGTGGCACCTCAGGCACCTCAGCTGTAATCTGTATGACCTGATCCCTGATCTTCCAGGCCCCATCCAACTTTGATGCCTTTGTCTATAAAACCCTATCTAATGCATGGCTAATGGCACAACATGTTCTATTACGGTAAATTTTCTGTGATCTCTATGAACATTCATTCCTCAATGCATTATTTTCTTTGAAAAGGAGGGACTTGGGGTGTACTAATAAGCACTGACTTTCAAGGATCTGAACTGAAGTTTCAGACTATTTTGTGCCATGTGTCATGTAATGAATGAGGAAGTTTGTCCACTGTCAGGAAATAATCCATTGCTAAAATGGAATCTGCTGTCATAAGAATAGCATTGACACGTGGTTTTTGATTTTTCTTGGAAAGAGTAAAGGAACTCATATTTATTTTCCATGTTTCTATATCCCTTGAACATCCTGTAAACACCAATGAGACATTTTGAAGTGTGGTTACTGTTGTTGGTGAAAGCAACAACCAACTCAATGGGACCATTGACCAGCTGATATTTTCTTTATTGGTATTGATTGAAATATAAGTCATGACCAGCTCACGGGGAGATCTCCTCACCTCATGCCATGTGATGTTTTTATGTCTACCTCAAACTAACAGAGCCTCAAAGGTATTTCATCCCCTCATGAAATGCTTGAGGACAAAGTATGTGAGGGCTTGAAACTTCTAAATCTCCCCTTGAGTTAGTGTTTAGAGGAAAGCCCAAATTTTAAATCTCTGAGTCACAATAAGAGGTGGCCGCGCAGGGGTTAAAAGTGGCACTGTTTCTTATCTTGTCCTTTCAGCTGCACACCCAGTGGCCTTCATTTGTACTTCCAGGTCCAGGGGCAAATTAGAAATATTCACGTCAAGATCTGAATGCAATTAAATCCAGTACTGTGCAGTGTGTCACAAGTTTCAAAGTGGTTTCTTACATTTTGCTCCAGATTTTCTTCTCTGATAAGCCAAGACTTCTTTGCCTGGAAGCAGGAAAGAAAAGCATCAGTGAAACTGGCAATTGAGACACACTGATCAAAGCTGCCTTGTAGAAATCAAAATGGAACTCCAGCACAACAATTATATTCATTGCCAAGTGTTACTGGGAAGCTCCCACTCGTGGCTCAATCCTCACTTCCCCTTGCCAACATTGCCAACCCCTTCACCACCACACAGAGCACTCTTCATGCTGACTTTACTATGACCTGATACTTCCTCCCCAATCTGCCAGACATCACACAATTCCAGCAAGTGTCAGAAGTTTCATTATAAAATGTAGGCATCGCAATAACCGCACTCAAGATATTCTGCTTCTCCTCCACCAACACACCATGATCACCGTCTCCCGCCACTCCTACATAACCACTGCTATCCAGTACTGAGAAAACCGAAGTTGAGAAGTTTACAGTCACACAGCTTAAGCAACTTAATTCCTCCTCTTTTACTGCTGTTCCAGGTCTGCTTTGTTTCCACACCAATTGCTGTAACATAACAGCAGCATTATGCAGAGTACCACTGAAAGAGATTTTATAATGAGTTCAGTCAAGCGCATCCACTGGCTTGCCATCTGAAGATAATTAACATGTTTTTCTGGAAATTCTTGTAATCTTATTTTTGTTAAAACACTGTGGGAAATCTGAGCTTGAAGCTGATAATATCAAGCACGATGCAGTGAAATTTCAAGCACAGTTGATGTTTCTGCAAAAGATCCGTTAATAAACTGCTGATTTCTCCCTTTCTGACCTCAGACAGCCACTATAGTGCAATAATGCCCATCAACTGATGTAAGGCTTGAATGTATGGTTCCCAACAGTGGGAGGAGGTGACAGTGGATGGGGCCTGTGTATACTGGTGCTGCTAGCATGCCATTTTCCCCACACCTTGGACCATATTTGTCAAGGCGTGCTTGAGGTCAAAAGGTTGCCTATGCCAGCAAGGCAATATGACTCTGTGTTAACCCCTACAAGGTTCATTGAGAATCATTATTTAATCTCCCTGTGGTACTCGCTGCGTATGAGTTGGCAAAAGGCATTGGCCTGCCCAGCTGGAACTCATAATCTGAGCCCCTTATAAAGTAGATCCAGTCTGCAGTTATGTTTATGCCTAAGTGTTCATGGAGAGGGAGCACACTGTGCCCATCAATGCTGCTGATGACTTTAGAGAGAAGTGGGCACTGTGGAGGATTCAGTGCTTTATCACCCCCTCTAACTCCATTTTGATTTAGCTCCTTCCTTCTCTCCTATCCCCTCCCCTCACTTTTGATGGTCTATATTGCCCATAATGGAGTTCGCTTTTAAATATTTCATTGGCTACACTGGTATGGTTAGTGGTTTAAATGAAACAAAAAAAAGTCATGGTGATTTGGTGGTGGGAAAGTCACTCAGTTATGTGAAAAAAACAAAAAAAGCAGACTTGGAGGGGCCATTGTGTTGTCGTGATAGTTTCCTTATCTCTGAACCAACAAAGAACAAAGAACCTTACAGCACACCTTTGGCCCTCCAAGCCTGTGCTGATCCATATCCTCTATGCTAAACCTGTCACCTGTTTTAGATTAATTACAGTGTAGAAACAGGCCCTTTGGCCCAACAAGTCCACACCGACCCACCCACACCTATTCCCCTATATTTTATCCCTTCACCTAACTCTATGGGCAATTTAGCCTGGCCAATCCACCTAGCCTGCACTTTTTTGGACTGTGGGAGGAAACCTACACAGACACGGGGAGAATGTGCAAACTCTACACAGTCAGTCGCCTGAGGCGGGAATTGAACCCGGGTCCCTAGCGCTGTGAGGCAGCAATGCTAACCACTGAGCCCACGGTTTTCTAAGGATCTGTATCCCTCTGCTCCCTGCCCATTCATGTATCTGTCTAAAATCATCTTAAATGACAATATCTTGCCCACCTCCGCTAGCAATGTGTTCCAGGCACCCACCATGCCCTGCTTAAAGAACTCTCCAACCATATCTCCCTTAAACTTTTCCCTTCTCACCTTGAACTCGTGACCCCTAGTAATTGAGTCCCCCACTCTGGGAAAAAAGCTTCTTGCTACCCACCCTGTCTATACCTCTCATGATTTTGTAGATCTCACTCTGGTATCCCCCTCAACCATTGTCTTTCTAATGAAAATAATCTTAATCTACTCAACCTCTCTTCACAGCTAGCACCCTCCATACCAGTCAACATCCTAGTGAACCTTCTCTACACCCTTTCCAAAACATCCACATCCTTTTGGCAATGTGGTGACCAGAACTGTACGCAGTATTCCAAATGTGACCAAACCAAAGCCTTATACAACTGTAACACGACCTGTCAACTCTTCTACTCAGTATCCCTTCCGATGAAGGAAAGCATGCCATATGCTTTCTTGACTATTCTATTGACCTGTGTTGCCACCTTCAGGGTAAGTAAACCTGAGCACCCAGATCTCTCTGTACATCAATTATCACCACGGCTTTTCCATTTTGCATATATTTTGCTCTTGAATTGGATCTTCCAAAAAGCATCACCTCACATTTGTCCAGATTAAGAGGCTCAGGTTGAAGTCCCACCTGCTCCACAGGTGTGTAATAACATCTCTGAACAGGTTGATTGGAAAATATAAATAAAGCAGACACAAACTGTGGTGTTGTGTTGCAGTGGTGTGTTCCTACCCCTGGGGTAGAAGACGCAAGTTCGAGTCCCAGGGATGGATCTGCAGAAGGCTTTGTCCTGGGCTGAGACTAGCCAATGTACACCATGAAAAGTGGCTCTACTTTGGTGTTTAACAATAAACGATGCTCCTTTCCAGTCAGGCTTCCTGAATTATTACAGACTCATTAAAAGCCTTACTTCAAGAAACACCTTCTGCCTGGTCTTCAGGTTCCAGACCTGATGGACCTATTGATTACTAATGAACATGTTAAAAGACTGCACTCTTCTAACAGAACTGGGAAACAAGAGTGTGTGTGTTTTGTTTTTTTTTGCTAAGAACATTCTCCAAAAACATGAAGTTATCAATGGCAATGGCTTGAAATATTTAACCTTCACCTCTTTGTGTACAAATTGTGTAACTGAGAAGCAGACGATCCCTCTGATTTAATACTCAGACTACTTTGCTTTTGTTTAACTTACTTGCTGAATTCAGTTTCTGCTTTATTACAGAGCATAGGTGTCTCAACTCAACAGGCGTGTATTGAACAATTTATAGTGAGCTTATTTTTTTGTGCGTCATTATGTATTTCGCAATGACCTGGAATGTCTGGGAACTTGTTGACACAGCATGATATGAGTGGCAAGTTGCCCTGTCCAAAGAAATGCAGGACAAATCCAACTGGGCTAATATCTGAGCCATCATTAAATTCTTGACCATCAGAAATGTGATGTGGAGGTGCCGGTGTTGGACTGGGTTGGACAAAGTCAGAAGTCACACGAAACCAGGTTAGAGTCCAACAGGTTTATTTGAAACCACAAGTTTTCAGAGCGCTGTCTCTTCGTCCGGGGCAGTGAGTGAGATAAGCACTAAGACACAGAGTTTATAGGCAGAGAGATCAAAAGGCATACAACTGGTGTGCAGGAGTGTCTGATAATAAGTCTCTGCTTAAGATGATCAAGAGCAATAGATGGTGAGTAAAGTTACAATAGATGAATAACAGGCAAAGGGATGACCTATAATCTGATTAAATGAGGCAGAGAGATAATGACAAAAAATTTAAAATAATGTGGTGCTGCAGGTAAACTAAATGTTTGAAATAACATGATAGGTATAAGATTTGCATGCCAAGGGTCAAGTCAAAGTAACAAGTAATTCAAAGCTGTACAAACTAATTAAGGTACCCACGATGTGGAGGAGTCAGTGTTGGACTAGGGTGGACAAAGTTAAAAATCGCACAACTCCAGGTTATAGTCCAAAAGGTTTATTTCGAAGCACTAGGTTTCAGAGCGCCGCTCCATCATCAGGTGGTTGTGGAGTATAAGAACGTAAGACACAGAATTTATAGAAAAAGATTACAGTGTCATGCAAGTAAAGTGGTATCAGAGAAATCATAACCAGTTATGAAGGTGATGGTGTTAAAGCAGGACAGTAAGGTTGACGTTACAGATACAGAGCAGTATGGTGGGGTCACATGTAGCCCGACATGAACCCAAGATCACGGTTGCAGCCATCGTCATGGGTACGGAACTTGGCAATCAGTTTCTGCTTGGCAATTCTGTGTCATTGCACATTTTGAAGTCAGCCTGGAGGAGGCTTAACCTGAAGATCCAAGATTGAATGTCCTTGACAGCTGAAGTGTTCCCTGACTGAGAAGGGGCACTCCTGTCTGGGTAATAGCTGCGCAGCGTCCATTCATCCATTGTTGTAGTGCCTGCTTGGTTTTGGTAATATACCATGCCTTGGTGCATCCTTGCCTGCAGTGTATGAGACAGACAATGTTGGCCAAGTCACATCAGTACCTGCTGTGTATTCGGTAGATGATTTTCCCATGGTGATGGCAGTATCCATGTCAGTGATGTGACATGTCGTGCAAGAGACATGGCGGGGCTGCGTGGTGCTGTGGTCGATGTCATCCTGAAGGTTGGGTAGTTTGCTGTGAACAATGGTCTGCTTAAGGTTTGGTGGTTGTTTAAAGGTGAGAAGTGGAGGTGTGGGGATGATGTTGGTGAGACGTTCATCATCATTGATGACATGTTGAAGGTTGCAAAGAATGTGGTGTAGTTTCTCCACTCTGGGGAAGCACTGGATGATGAAGGGTACTCTATCAGTCGTACCCTGTGTCTGTCTTCTGAGGAGGTCACTGTGGTTTCTAGCTGTGGCATATTGGAATTGGTGATCATTGAGTTGAGCATTGTAACCCATTCTTAAGAGGGTGCCCTTCATATTCCTCCTGATCTGAGCAGATCCTGTGTAGGCAGAGGTCTTGTCATTAGGGGGTGGCCTCTTTAATATGTTTAGGGTGGAAGCTAGAGAAATGCTGCAGCATGAGGTTATCCATGGGCTTGAGGTAGAGAGAGATGTCTGTCCTTGATGGAATTGCGTGTGTCCAAGAATGAGACTGATTCTGAAGAGCAGTCTATGGCAAGTCTGATGAAACTTTTTGATATTGCTATGTAGTCATTTTAGTGACTCCTCACCATGTGCTCAAAGGAAGAAAATGTTGTCAGTGTATTTAGTGTACAGAACATCTGCCTGAAAATGTTGGTATTGTCGGGTGCACAGTGTGTCTGGCTGTTGGTTGTTCCATGTGTCTGGATGCGTCTTGTCGAAGGCAAAGACATTGTGGTTGAAGATGAAGTGGATAAGTATAGGATGGCATCTGGAAATTGGCAGTTGTTGGTATAGAGTACTGAGGCTGTTATAGTGATGCTGGTGTAGAGTGCTGAAACACCCATTGTGAAGAGGAATTTTCCTGGTTTGACTGGTCCAGGGGTGCTGAGTTTCTGTAAGAAATCTGTAGTGTCATGACAGAAGCTGGGGACAGAAGCTTGTATAATGGGGTTTGAGATGCTCTCGACAAAGCCAGAGATGTTCTCACACTGGATCCTATTGCCTGATACAATTGCCTGGTCTAGAATTGTTGGCTTTGTGTATCTTCGGAAAGCAGGTGAATTCTCCTACAGGAGACGGATGCGGGATGAGAGTGCATAGGATGCTCTGAAGGTCTGGATCAAAAGTCTTGATCAGACTGTTGAGTTGAGGTGACTTCACCTGATGAAGGAGTAGCACTCTAAAAGCTTGTGATTTCACATAAACCTGTTGGACTAGATTCTGGTGTCCTGTGACTTCTAATAGAGGATGCAACCTCTATGGCATTGCCATCGCTGAATTCCCCCATTATCAATATCCTGGGAGTTACACTGTATAGAGTTCCAAGGACATGTCAGAGGTTGGAATTCAGTGAAGAGTTACATGTCATCTTACTCCCCAAAGCGTGCTCAGCAACTACATATTACAGACAGTGTTTTCATACTTCTTCCTGGTTTCCTGACATAAAAAAAAGCAAATACTTAAACATTACATGATCAAAACCAATAATGTTAGCATACTTAACACCAGTGGAGGAATTAGTGCTAGTGGACAGAAGATTCGGAATTGCCTCAGTAATATCAGGGTTGTACGACCCTGCAGCAACCTAGCAATGATGTTACTGATCTGCTCCTCACTGGGCAGAAACAGATAAGGATGGTGGCTTTCCTTCTCAAAGAACATTAACAAACCAAATGGGGTTCGAACAACAATCTGGTAGTTATGTAGCCAGCATTACTTTTCATTCCAGACTTACTTATGAACTAAAATTTAAGTTCCACTAAAATTAAGCTGCTGCAATAGAATTTAAAGTCACTCCTCTGAGTCATTTGTCTGGACTTCCAGATTATGTTCTCATCAAATAAACATTATACCACTATACATTCGTTGCCAAAAAAATGACATTCAAGCAATGTAGAAACATTTACTAGTTTCATTAATTTACTGTAGTCAGTTTCTTAGTAAAAGCAGTTCAAAATATTAAAAAGCTTTAAAATGGTTTGAAGGTTACATAGAGCCAGATTAGAACCGTTATCCTAAAAGGAAAGCTTAATTTTAGGAATCTTTTCAGAGGATCACTGAAATAGCTGCACAGAGGCCAGTAGCCTGTCACCAAGTCAACCTTTATTTACTCGGGCCAGTACACTGGCTGTGGCCAACCACCTCGGAGCCAGTTCCCTGAACTGAAGAGATTCTACATCTCCTGTTTTTAAAATTTTTTTAAAGTTTTTTTTTCCTTTCTAGCCCCACACTATCGCCTAAGTGTGGTAGCGCTTTTTTTTCCCCCAGCACCCATATTGTGTGTGTGCAGGTGTGAGACACAGTGAGAGACACAAGGTGCACAAATCTTTAATCTCCTGGTTTTTTTTTTCTTTTTTGAACACTGGTCCAGCTCCCTCAGAGCGAACAGACCCCTGACATTTTTGTTTATTTCTTTTCTCAATTTTTTTCTTTTTTTTAACCCCCACACTATCGCCTAATGCGGTAGTGCTTATTTTTCCCCAGCACCCATGTTGTGTGTGTGCAGGTGTGAGACATAGTGAAAGACACAAGGTGCACAAATCTTTATTCAAATTTTCACCACCAGGAAGAAAGGAAATCTCCTGGGGTTTTTTTTGTGGGCTAACATGGAATAAGGACTATTATAATAACCAAAAGAAGGAATTGTTGCACTTTGGAAAACAAGTTACTAGAACTTATTGTGAGTTGTGCTCACACAGCTGCTTTGGAAGCATTGCCAACTGAGATATAAGACATCACAACACCGGGGAGGTAGGCACAGGGTGAGATACACCCGGCAACAGATTGCTGATTGATTTGTGCAATTGTGACCCAGTTGTAGTTTCCAGAAATTATCACCATGACAACAATTCTCTAATTAGCACCTGGGCAGATGAACAGCCAGAATGTTTATGATGGAGAGGGAGAAACATCTGGACTGCTGAAGGAGTAAGTTCTGTCTCTGCCTCTATGCAGTAAAACTAACTGACGTCTGAAGGAAACCAGCTATTTTCTTCCACCAGTTGCTGCCAGCTGATGTCTTTAACCAGTAACTAAGAGGCTTTATAATTAGAGTGCCAATTATCCAATGTCTCCTGGAAACAATTGAATGAAGTTCAAAAGGAGATTGGAAAACAGAAAGACTTGGGAAGTAAAAGGAGACTGGTGCTATTAATCTGTATCCCCATCAGTGTATTTTTTTTTCTCCATCATCATTATTTTTTTGTTTGTCTGTGCCTATCTGTATGTGTGTGGGAGGCTAGAGTTTAGCTACTATTTATTTCTTGATTGTTCATAGTTTTGTTTATTTGGTCATTATTTATTTGTAATAAAGAGTAGTTCTTGTTCAGTACAGGAATCTGTCCGGTGTTGAAATAACTCAACAGGGGCTGGTATCATGTCACCCAGTCCCCCTTTATTTACACAGGGAGAGACCTTGACACTGGTCGAGCTCCCTCAGAGTGAACAGAAACTCTGACACTGCTGTTTTCTTTTTTAATTAAAACAGTACAAAATACATTTAACAATAAACAGAAAGCAGCAGTTCACAAAAATCCCTCTGTATACAGGGGAAAGGGCAGTAAAGCCAAACCCCCGTTCAACCAGTTTTCAGGGAGATGAGAACAAGCCTCCAGTCCCATTTCCATTCATCACAAAGAGAACAGTAACAAACACAGACAAGACAGTGCAATCAAGTCAGAAACAGTGCATAGAACACAGACCCAGTATAGCTATAAAAAAGACACCTGTCCGCACAACATACTGATCAGACCATGCTTGGCTAGCCTTCCTGCAGGACAGTCATCGGCCTTCTGGTCTCTGGCCGCCCTGCGTATTGACCAGGCCTGCCAGGCTGGAGGTTGACCACCCAGCTCCCAGTCGCCCTGCGTACTGACCAGACTACCCTGGACCGCATTCCTCTGAGCTGGTTGTTGGCCTTCCACTCTCTGGCCACCCTGCATACTGACTGACCCTCCCCAGCCCCATTTCCTCCAGCACTGTCATTGGTCCCCGGCTCCTGGTCACCCCAGATACTAACCAAACCAACCCCGATCTGCTTTCCTACAGTCGGAGTTCCAGCACCCAGCCGCCCTGCATACTAACTGATCCTTTCTCCTGGCCAGCATTCCTACGGACTGGCCATCGACTGTCCAGCTCCCAGCCTCCCTGTGTACTGTATGGTCCTCCCCCGGTCAGCCTTCCTATGGGCTGCTGTCAGCCACCTGGCTCAGCCTCCCTGCATACTGACCGGCCTACCCTATTCTGGCTTTCCTGCAAGTACACTCTCAGTTGCCTGCCACCCAGTGTACCGACAGGCCCCTCCTGGCCTATTTTCCCCCAAACCAGACATCAACCCTCCAGCTCCCAGCCAGCCCACTGGCTGCCCCTCCCCTGACCAGCCTTCCTATAGACACACTGTCAGCTGCCCCAGCCACCTTGCATTTTAACAGACCCCTCCCCAACCCACTTCCTCCCAGGCTGGTCATCATCCCTCCAGCTCCCAGCCACCCCACGTACAGACTAGCCCACTCTGGCCCATATTCAAACACAATTAGTTACAAAACCCACATACAGTAATAAAATTCACGAAATCCTCAATGCAGTTTTCAGAACAAAGACAGAGTTCACACCCGAAGGTAGCAAATGCACACCCCACACACAGGTGTTCAGTCCAAAGGAGCAGGCCCACTCACAGGAACACAGTACATTGTGAAGGTGTAGTTAACTCACAGGGGTTTGGTCCAGTCCTGAAGACAGAGTCAACTCCAGGATGCAGCAATAACTCACCTCCAAGCACACACACAGATGTTCAGTCTTTACAGAGGCCTAGTCACCCACAAAGGGCCAGGCCTACCCACAGGAACAGCTTCTCTGGAATGGTGCAGTTTCTCACAGGAGCTCAGTCCAAATACCAAAAAAGTGAAAACACATGCAAAACAAAAACAAGAGTGCATGGACTAAACCCTGCCACAAGATCAACATTGTCCTTTTCTCAAAATGAAAGAGAAAAGAGTAACACACAGGCTGTAACCAGGTAGCGAAACAACAGTTCCCTAATGAAGACTGAGTTACACCTGAAACACATTGATTGTTTAAGTCAGCCAGTTTCAGTTTAAAAATCAGTCCTCAATAAAAAGGAATACCAGTTAACAAACTGGCTATATGGTTCAGCTAGTTCAGGAATCAGGTTTCCTCTAGAAACAATCAGAAACCAATAGCATCAGTACACACAGTCAGTCCCCTCCTTACCACAAAATGGAGAGTCCTGAACACTGATTTAGCTCCCTCAGAGTGAACAGAACCTCTGACCTTCTGTTTCTTTTTTTTCTCTTTTTTTCTCAAAACCTCTGACTTTCTTGGTTTTTTTTTTAATATAAAACCACACACTACCACCTAACCACGGTAGTACTTATATTTTCCCCTAGCACCCATGGTGTGTGTGTGCAGGTGTGAGACGCAAGGTGCACAAATCTTTATTCAAATTTTCACCACCAGGAAGAAAGAAATTTTTTTTTCTTCTTTTTCTCTGATCCTGCTCCCTCAGAGCCAGCTCTCAGAGTGAAGAGAACCTCTGATACCCCTGTTTGTTTTTTTATTTTTTTTTAAATTCCCCCCCACTATCGCCTAACTGTGGTAGCGCTTATTTTCTCCCCAGCACCCATGTTGTGTGTGTGTAGGTGTGAGACACAGGATGTGCGAATGTTTATTAAATTTCCACCACCAGGAAGAAAGGAAATCTCCTAGTTATTTTTTTTCTTGAACAGTGACACTCCTGTTTTTTTTAACTGCTAACCCCCATACTACCGCCTAACTGCGGTAGTGCTTTTTTTTTCCAGCACCCATGTTGTGTGTGTGCAGTTGTGAGACACAAGGTGCACAAATCTTTATTCAATTTCCACAGCAGGAAGAAAGGAAATCTCCTGCTTTTTTTAATATATATAACCCCCACACTACCACCTAACTGCGGTAGTGCTTTTTTTTTCCCCTAGCACCCATGGTATGTGTGTGCAGGTGTGAACCCCTGTTTTTTTTTAATTTAACCCCCACACTACCACCTAAGTGCGGTAGTGCTTATTTTTAATCTCCTGGTTATTTTTTTTTCCACCTAAGTGCGGTAGTATCCCCGGGTTATTTTTTTTTTCTTTTTTTTTCTTTTTTTTCCTTTTTCTTTTTTTTTCTTCTTTTTCACACTAATCTCCTGGTTATATTGGTCAGCCAGGGTTTCCTGTTTGGTCTCGGTTAATAGCCCCAATCAAGGATCTTGTAATCAATGAGATCCACCTGGTTCCAATTACCACAGTTACAAATGGAGTGCAGTGATTGGAAACTTACCATGTTGATTAACCCACTCTGGGGCATGGCCAGTTTGGAACAGGCTTTTGAAGGGGCCAAATGGATTGTGTCTGTTCAAATGGTCTCTTTTATTAGTTTTTATGAGCTATGCACTGCACACCCTAAAATTGATAAATGGTGAATGCATTTTGAACCTAAAAAAAGTTGAAGAGCATAATGAGCTACATCAGATGCAGCACCCAAGAGCTACAAAAAGCAGAAGAAAAATACCTATACAATGTTTTCAAGAAAAATGGGTACCTAATAACCCAATCCACTGATTCCTCAGAAACAAACCCAAACAAGCAGACACAATGCAACCAAAAACTATAGCCACATTACCGTACATCAAAGACATACCAGAAATGACTTTCAGACTACTCAGACCCTGGGCATCATGGTAGCCCACAAACCTATCAACACACTTAAACAGCAACTAAAAAACCTAAAGGATCCAATAGATGCAACCAGCAAAACTAATGTCAGTAACAAAATACCATGCAAGAACTTTAAAAAACACTTCATCAGACAAGCAAGCAGGAAACTTGCTACCAGGATACATGAACATCAACTGGCCACCAAAAGGCATGACCCACAATCACGAGTTTCCATACATACAGACAAAGAAGGACACCACTTTGACTGGGACAAACACACACATCCTAGGACAAGTGAAGCAAAGGCTTGCAGGAGAATTCCTAGAGGCATGGCATTCTAACTGGAACTCCATCAATAAGCACATTGATTTAGACCCAATCTACCTTCCCTTGAATAAAAGAACCATAAATGACCTCATCCACCTTAAAAAACCAAGACCTATAAATAGAGAGGCAGGACATGCCGCCAGTGCTTCACAGAGACTCTCACTGACGATGTTAACTTGTCATGATGACAAAATGTCTGAAAACAAACTTTCCAGCTCAGTGAGCTAACTTGCATACATATCATCAACCTGAGCTAGAAATCTTCTCAAACATCGCTAATTTCTACCCATATTGCAAAATAATCAGGAATCCAGAATTAACAGAATGCCAATTTAGATGAGAGCATATCATTTTGTCCATCAATTCTGCTCCATCCCAAGTCCAGGTAGGATTATTCTGTCATAGACTTCCTTCTCATATTGCCTGTTGATCCTGCTTTTTTATATATTCTCAGGTTCTGTTTCCTTATTCTCCTAAAAAAATCACATACTCATATTTGAGAGGTATTAATATTAATAGACATATTAATACTTCTTTACCTCTCATGCTCCACTTTCCTGCTTATGTTATTAGGCAAAAACTTGGCAGATGTAATGTGGAGAAATATGAGGTTATGCATTTTGGCAGGAAATATTGAAGAGATGAATGTTATTTAAGTGGAGAAAGGCTGCAAAAAGCTGGAGAATGGAGGGATTTGGGAGTCCTCATGCATGAATTCTAAAAGCTAATATTCAAATTCAATGGGTAACATGGAAGGTAAATGGAACATTGGTCTTTCCTTCAAAGGGAATAGAGTATACAAGTAAGGAAGTTGATAAAATTGTACAGACATTTGGAATACTATGTACAGTTTTGGCCTCTCATCGAAGGAAAGATGTACTGGAGTAGTCTACAAGGTAAAAACAATGACTGCAGATGCTGGAAACCAGATTCTGGATCAGTGGTGCTGGAAGAGCACAGCAATTCAGGCAGCATCCGAGGACAGGCAAAATCGATGTTTCGGGCAAAAGCCCTTCATCAGGAAAGCCCTTCATCCTTTTTTCCTGATGAAGGGCTTTTGCCCGAAACGTCGATTTTGCCTGTCCTCGGATGCTGCCTGAATTGCTGTGCTCTTCCAGCACCACTAATCCAGAATGGAGTAGTCTACAGTCCTTCAGGAGATTCACACACCTGATCCAGGTTTTGGAGGGACAACCATATGGACAGACGTTGAGTAGATTGGATCTTTACTTGCTGAAATATAGAGGAATGAATGATGACCTTATTGAAGAATGCAAGATTCTTAGAGGACTTGGCAGGGTAGACTTGGAAAGGTTGTTTCCCCTTTGTGGGAGGGTCTAGGACAGAGAATCTAATCTCAAAATAAGGGGACATGCGTTGAAGACAGAGGGAATTGAATTTATGGGGAATTCTTTACTGCAGAGGGATATCGAGGCTGGAGCATTAAGAATATTCAAGACTGAGATAGACAGATTTTTAATCAGTAAGGAATCAAGGATTATGGGGAAAACATAGGAAGGTGGAGTTGCGGAATATCAGATCAGCCATGATCCCGTTGAACGGCAGAGTAGACGCCATAGACTGCTGCTATATCATCTGGTCTTATAATCCTTACTGATATGGATTAATTTCCTCATTAGAAATGCCAATTTATCCTGAATTAAGTATTTCCTTTTGAAGACAGTCTATTAACCTTTGGGATAATTTTTTTTTTCTTAATCTTTATAAATCAGCTTGAGACTTGCAAATGGATTCTTGATTAGTAGGGGAATAATAATCAAAGGTTACGGGGAATTTGCATGAAAGTGGATAGGAGGAATGCTGGATTAGCTGTGATCCCACTGAATAGTTGAGAAGGCTGAAAGAGCCAAATGGCCTCTACCTGTTTCTGTATCTTCTAGTCTTGTGATATCTGTGTTTACTAGCGCATATGCATTTGTCCCAATTTATGCACTTTTCTACTTCAACTTGAAATAGCTTTTCATTCTTTGAAAATTCTGAATCAAGGTTTCAGAGTCCTTTCCAAAAAAAAAATCAAATGTCATTCCAGCACGTTTCTAAGTTGAAAATGATCAGACCAGCCATGATCACGTTGAATGGCAGAGCAAGCTTGATGGGCTAAATGGACTACTTCTGCATTTACATCTTATGTCGTATGGTAACAACAAATGGAAAAGAAAAGTGAATCCACCGTCTTACCTCACCATTCTTGGGTGGTGTTTGCAAATCAATAAAAATGCAAGACTGCACTGGTGCTTTCTTAGAATTATGATTACAAAGCGTGGTATGATGCATCGATTACATACACATATTGTGTAACCACATAAATCATTTCAATTGGCACATATCACATACATCAGGGAGAATACTTGGATCTGCTTTGAGACATAAGGGGCAACTTTTTCACACAGAGGGTGGCGTGTGTATGGAATGAGCTGCCAGAGGAAGTGGTGGAGGCTGGTACAATTATAACATTTAAAAGGCAACTGAATGAGTATATGAATAGGAAGGAGTTAGAGGCCTCTGGGCCAAATGCTGGCAAATGGGACTAGATTAGGTTAGGATATCTGGTCAGTTGGACGAGTTGGAATCACAGGATCTGTTTCTGTGCTCTATATCTCTGTGATTCTGCGCTGTACTTTTGAGAATTTTACATTTCTATTTTTTCTGCCACGCACCTAGCCACTTTTTCATTTTAAAAGAATGGCTGTCATGAGAAATATGAAGCCATAAGTACAACATAATTTTAAATCCACAGGAGATACCACCTAGTCTGCAGATAAATCAATATTGAAGAGATAGCATTGCCCAGTCATGACCAGGTTGAAAACGCCCAGCTCATTTCATACAGAACTCTAATAGTCAATAGGGAATACTTGAAGCACTTTAATTTAAAATAGATTCAAGCTAAACTCTCTATGTTTAAAGGCCTATTGTTAAAGCTAATACAGAGCATAGAAAAAATGTAAGTGATGTTAAGTATGAAATATATTTCCATTTTTTTACACTTATTTCTACACTTCATAGAGAAATAAAGATATAAAGGAAATAAAGAAATAAAGGAAGTACATTTTGGAGTATAGTGAACACTGTTAAGTTCATGAATAAATGACTGATATCGTGCCAAAACATTGTGGCACTTTTAAGTCATTGAGAGCTTTTCTTAATAGATGGAATGGCCCAATTTACATTTTTTTTTCAGAGAGTTTAGGAGGAGCCTCATCACTTTTTTTCATTGAAAGATAAATCAGCAATTCTGAAAAGATGCCTTTTGGTAAATGTAGCCTTAATCTGAATTTTCTGTTAATTTCCATTCTATGCGTGCTTCAGTTACACCGTGTTAAGTCTGAAACACTTCCTTAGATACAGACTTGCTGTTAGTATCCAAGAACAGAACTTCACATGTCAAGCACACTGACCAATTCAAGGGACTTTGCATCAACAACAAAAATAACAACTTAAGTCCTTTTCGAGTGATAAACCATCCCAAAGCATGAGCATTATGGGACACAATTCAATGTTGAGACGCTATAAGGATATATTAGGTTTTGCTGTAAAGATAGATTTTAAAGGTTAATGTAAGAGAAAGGAGAGTGGAGAGACATAGAGAGAGATTTCCAGTGCTTAGAGCCAACACAGCTAAAGGAATGGTCACCAATGCCCATTTAATTACAGATGGGGATCGATGTCACAGAGGACCTCTAGGAGGTGAAGGGCCAGCGAGCCTCACTCTTTGCCTCGGAGGCCTCCAAGATAATCTTCCGGTCCAGGGTCCACTCCAAGGAGCAGGACGGGATGTGCTCACGTTTCTTCTTCCAGAAAGTGCACAAAGAGAGCTCAGTGTTCAGCAGCCCGAAGGAAGAAGATGGCTCGGTAACGTCATCTCAGGCTGACATCATGAGGATCAGCAAATCCTTCTATGCCAGTCTGTATGACGCAAAGCCAACCGACAGTGCAGCCTCCCAGTTGTTCCTGTCCTCTATCACGGAGGTCTTAGATGACAGAACATGGGAGAGGCTGGACCAGCCGCTATCTCTGGATGAGCTGACCAAGGCCCTCGAGTCCTTCAAAAAGAATAAAACTCCCAGAAGCGACGGCTTACCAGTCGAGCTCTATTCTGCTCTGTGGGACTTGATTGGCCAGGACCTGCTGGAGGTGTATGTCAGTATGCTTCTGACAGGTAGCATACTGACATGAGGAAAGGCATCATCACCCTCATCTACAAGTGGAAGCGGAAGAGGGAGGAACTCAGAAATTGGAGACCAATTTCACTATGAAATGCAGATTACAAAATCTTGGCAAAGGTCATCGCCAACAGGGTCAGGTCTGCTCTGGGATCGGTGATCCACCCTGACCAAATCTATGCTGTACTGGGCAGGAAGATCGCTGAGAGTCTCGCACTCCTCAGGGATACGATGGCCTATGTGCAGGACAGGGGGTTGGACACCTGCCTCATCAGCCTGGACCAGGAGAAAGCCTTTGACAGGATATCGCAAACGTACATGAGAGATGTTCTCTCCAAAATGGGCTTTGGGGAAGGAAGCTGCAATTGGATCAGACTGCTCTACACCAACATTGTCAGTGCAATCTCAATCAACGAATGGGAATCAGATAGCTTCCCAGTCAGATCTGGAGTCAGGCAGGGCTGTCCTCTTTTTCCTGTCTTGTTTGTATGCTCATAGAGCCATTTGCCGAGTCCATCAGGAAGGATACGAGCCTGGGAGGGGTGACTATTCCTGGCAGCGGGGGCCTGAAGGTTAAGGCCTCCCTGTACATGGATGATGTCGCCGTTTTCTGCTCAGATCTGCTGTCCGTGCACAGACTCTTATACATATGTGACCAGTTCGAACGGGCCTCAGGGGCCAAGGTCAACCGAGGCAAGAGCGAGGCCATGCTCTTCGGGAACTGGGCCGACCAATCCTTCATCCCCTTCACCGTCAGGACTGACCACCTGAAGGTGCTGGGTATTTGGTTCGGGGGGCTGGGGCGTGCGACAAGTCTTGGAAAGAGCGTATCAAGAAAGTGAGGCAGAAATTGGGCGGATGGAAACTACGGTCGCTCTCCATCGCGGGTAAAAACCTGTTCATCAGGTGTGAGGCATTGTCAGTGTTGTTATATGTGGCACAGGTTTGGCCTATTCCCAGAACCTGTGCCATCGCAGTCACCCGGGCCATCTTCCGTTTGTATGGAGATCAAAGATGGCCGGGGACTTGATGTACAAAGCTCTGGGCAACGGGGGAAAAAACACACTAAATGCCACCCTCACCCTGATGGCCACCTTTGTGTGTGGCTGCATCAAGCTGTGCAAGGATCTCCGGTACGTAAACACCAAGTGTCACTACGTACTGAGGTTCTACCTGTCCCCGGTATTGCGAAGGATGGGCCTGGCCTCGCTGCCGAGGAATGCTCCAAGTAGTTGGACCGTTTCCATATCACCTGTCCTTCGTGGAGAAGTTTATGAGGAAAAACACCTTTCTCCACAAGTCTATCAAGAACTGGTCAGCACGTAGTGTCCTTGAGACCCTCCGGGTAAAGGAAAGGGCGGATCCTATCGAGCGGTTCCCTGAGCAGACTGTCAAAGTTATTTGGCAGAATGCCTCATCGCCAGAACTTTCCAACAAGCACCAAGTTGGCGGCACGGTGGCACAGTGGTTAGCACTGCTGCCTCACAGCGCCAGAGACCCGGGTTCAATTCCCGCCTCAGGCGACTGACTGTGTGGAGTTTGCACGTTCTCCCCGTGTCTGCGTGGGTTTCCTCCGGGTGCTCCGGTTTCCTCCCACAGTCCAAAGATGTGCAGGTTAGGTGAATTGGCCATGCTAAATTGCCCGTAGTGTAAGGTAAAGGGGTAAATGTAGAGGTATGGGTGGGTTGCGCTTCGGCGGGTCGGTGTGGACTTGTTGGGCCGAAGGGCCTGTTTCCACACTGTAAGTAATCTAATCTAAACCAAGTCATGGCTTGGCTGGTGGTGAGAAGGGCTCTGCCTGCGAGATCCCTTATGCAGGCCTGGACTCTCTGCCGCACCGCACGCTGCCCTCGAAGCTGCTGTGGAAGGGACGAGACTGTCACACACCTCCTTCTGGAATGTACCTACGCAAAGGAAGTCTGGAGAGGAATGCAGTGGTGTTTGTCAAGGTTTGTCCCGAGCAGCTCCGTGATGCGGAACTCCATGCTCTACGGTCTGTTCCCCGGAACACACACTGAGATGAATATCACCTGTGCCTGGAGGATCACCAACTCGGTGAAGGACGCTCTCTGGTCTGTCCGAAACCTGTTGATCTTCCAGTTGAAGGAGCTGACCCCGACTGAATGTTGCAGACTGGCACATTCCAAGGTCCAGGACTACATGTTGAGGGACACGTTGAAGCTTGGGGCAGCTGCCGCCAAGGCGTGGTGGGGAAAGACCACCGTGTAACTTCTGCCTGCCAAAGAACAGGGGGCCCACGCATAAGTGGGCTCCGCTGATGCCTCAGCTAAATATATGGATAGTAAATGTATGGACCTGTATATACGAATGATTACTCGATCTCTGTATGCAAAGAAATGGAATGTTTACGTATGTATGGCATGACCAATTGTACAGATCATCAAAATTCTTTTATGAATAAGGTATATTTTGGAAATATAAAAAAAATTTGGGACTTACACAAGAGGCTGGCATTAGCAGAGTCAGGGGTCAAGAACATGTTATAAAGTTGGAGTAAGCTATTAAGAAAGGGCTCACACTGTGTCCAGTAAATTAATGATCATTTCAAATAAATTCAAATGAATTTTTACCAAATGTTATGACATAAAGCATGTCTTAGACAAAGATTACATAAATACATGAGAAACTTGAGAAATATTGTTCAGGCTTGTGTAAATATGGTTTGCAATTTAAACAACCTGCTGGTGGATTGCATATCAATACAGAATTTAAACAATTACAAATCTCCATCATTGAGTTATTTGATTTATTTGTAGTCATGTGGATCTTATTACAAAATACAGTGAAAAGTGTCAAATAGTATTGGCATTCAGTGGTGCCATCTTAAAACACAGAATAATAAATCAAATCATAGAATATAAAGGCAGAAAAATCAACTAACAAAGAAAGAGTGTTCAACTTTACAGTCCTTCTTGTTATGTACTCCACCATGGATCATGGGCCTGGTGGCTATGCATGAGTCCCCTTCACCCGCCTGGAACAAAAGTTGCCATTCTTTGGCCCCATCTCACCTCCACTGATGCCTTCACCACCATGAGTGACGGACCTTGCCAATGCAGATACTTCCGCTGCCAACGAGTACTGCAGCAGCCAAAATCCAACTCCATCGACGCCATGAGGCTGCTTCAGGCCCACCTCACCAATGCAGCTGCTGCATAATATTGCCAGGTCTTATACTGGGCCCGACCTTGCTTCCACCACCATCACCTCCATGAATCAGCACCAGATGTAGAAGCCACCAGGAACTCAAACTTGCCTCTGACCCTGCCGCAACAAGCACGCGCTGCTGGACCTACTCACCACACCAATACCATCACTGCAACTGAGTTCTTCAACAAGAGGTAAGTTAAAAGACATCTAGGAAAGAGAGAAGAAAAAAGAAATGAAAAGAAAAGCAAGTAGAGTGGACAAGCCCCAGTCTCAGAAACTCCCCTCCACCACCATCTTATTGCACGTTAGTTAACACTGCTGGTGTTGAGAATACGTACGGTCATATGTGATGATTGTATTTTATGAGGTTTGTTCAGATTTATCCAAATCCAGTTATTCAAAACATATTTGTGGTTCATCTAGTGATGGTTGTTTTAGATTAGATTCCCTACAGTATGGAAACCAGCCCTTTCGCCCAACAAATCCACACCGACCCTCCGAAGAGCAACCCACCCAGACCTGTTCTCCTACATTTACCCCTGACTAATGTACCTAACACCATGGACAATTCACCTAACCTGCACATCTTTGGATTGTGGGAGGAAAGTGGAGCACCCAGAGGAAACCCACGCAGACATGGAGAGAATGTGCAAACTGCACACAGACAATATTTTATTGTCTGCAGAGAAATGCAGATAACACTAGTTTCTAAGACTGCAGTCACTTTACTTACACAGTTTATGTTGTGATTTGTAATGAGCACATTATCCATCCAGCTCCACTTCTGATAGCTTCTCTGTGTTGCCTGTTTATTTAGTTTTGAGTCAACAGCCGGATTTAACAAGTGGAATTCATTGAAAGCATGGATCTATTATTCAATTATAATAACAGATGCATTGGAACACCACTGCAAGTTGCTGTCTAAGCCACTAGCCATCATAATTTGGAAGTATATTTCCTTCACCGTTGCTGGGTCAAAATCCTGAAATTGCCTCCCTAAAGCCATTGTGGGTCAACCAGGAGTTACGTGGACTGTGGCAGTTCAAGAAGGTGGCTCACCACCTTCTCAAGGCCAATTAGAGACTGGCAATAAATGCTGGCCCAACCAGTGATGCCCTTAGCCTAAGAGTGAAAAAAAATTCAAATCCCACCACTGCAGCTGATGGAACTTTATTTTCAATAATAAATCTGGAACTAAAAGCTAATGACCATCAAAGTATTGCTGATTGTCATGTATGGTTACTACATCCCTTTGGGAAACAATTTTGGCCATTCTTACCTGGTCAGGGTTATATGTGATTCCAGACCCACAGCAAAGTAGTTGACGTTTTGCTGCCTCCTTAAAATGCCTAGCAGGCCACCTTGGTCGAGGGTAAATGTTCTTGGGAGATGAATGCTGGCCTTGCCAGTGATGCCCACACCCTGTCAAAGAACAAAAGGAATATCAGGCTTTGGAATTAAATCATCTCACAACAGGACATATCAAGTGACAAGACTCACAATGGTCTAACTGGACCTTTTGTCATTACAAACAGTGCTGGAACAATTAATGCGTCATTCAAGACAGACTGAGATCATTGTACAATCATAGGAATGAGTAACTTTACCATTCTCAACTCATGCAGCTTAATAACTAAGACTGACTAAATTGCTCACTTGGCAAGTATACCTTTACACAAGAATGATTAGTCACCACTAAGTTCTCCTCACAGAATAACATTGTGCAGCCCTTTTGAATTTTGTAAATATCCATTCACAGACATTTTATATTAGTACCAATCCTTGTTATCTCTTTAATGTAGAGCCACTGACATTAGAGTTTTCTAACTTTATGACAAGAGAACTTTAACTCTACTGACCTTTTGCAAAGAAGCAGAGGTTACTTAATGTCCTTGGCACTGTCAGGATTAACCAACTGCAGTTACCTGATCAAGTACATAAGTGACCAGTGGCAACTTACTCCTCAAAGCTGTTAGGTCCTTTTCATTACAGGGCTGAATGTTCTCAGCAAAGACGGGGAAAGGGTTTTGCAGGAATGAACTACAAGAGGTGCAAATTGGAGTTGAAATGAGCTCACAAAGATATATGATCTTTGGATGGATTAACAAGACAAGTCAGTACATAACAAATGGTGAGCACAGAGGAACTTTGGTAAGAATGTCCCATAGATCCTTGAAAGCAGCAGAGTGCATAGGTCAAGTGGTTAAGAAGGCTTATGAGGAACTTGCCTTTTAAATCAAAGCATTGAATACAAGAGCGGGGAGGTTATGGTGAAGTTGTACATAATATTAATTAGGTCAGAAACAACAACAGAAATTGCTGGAAAGGCTCAGCAGGTCTGGCAGCATCTGTGGAGAGAAATCAGAGTTAACGTTTCAGGTTGAGTAACCCTTCCTCAGAACTCTGGGTTCCGAAACATTAACTCGGATTTCTCTGCACAGGTGGTGCCAGCTTTGCCAGCAATTTCTACTTCTGTCTCTGATTTACAGCACCCGCAGTTGTTTTGATTTTTATTAATTAGGTCAGACTGAAGAACCACTGTCCAGAGCAACAGAAGCCACTTTGAGGGTGAGTATCAGGTCATCGAGACCCTCTGTCCCAGTTCAGTAAGATAGGGTAGGAAGAGTGGGCTTTGGGGCTGACGGTGCAGGACACTTCCCAAGGAAGGGAAACAGGATAGGACACCAGGATTCATGTTTACTCTCTCTCTCTCTTTCCCTTGTCACCCAGTAATTAACAGCTGTCTGTAATTCAAAACCCACTGCACCAAGTCAGGGCTGCAAGGGTTAACTGGTGTGTTAGTAGCTGTCAGACAAGTTTCATTTCACTTGATGCATAGCATTGTTTTTTTTCTAAATATTCATTTTCTTGTCAGGGATTATATATATTCTCAATTTTGTTTGTTTTAATAAAATCTGTTTCCTTTGCCTCTGAAGCATCTGCCTCCTGTGTTTTTCATCACACCACATCTTATTACATACGCCCAGTGTCAGAACCAGGGAGTTGGTATGTAATAAACCAACCAGCACTCCCTACACTACACCACCCCAGAGTCTAGCAGGCCAGGATCCTGAGTTGCTGGTCACAGGCACAATCTATCTGCTTTGCTGTCAGTAAAGCTCCATGTTTGGAGCAGGCCAGCCTGGTAATGTCACAGACCTGGAATCAGATTCCAAATAACACTAATATAAAAAGCTAAAAATGTGTTGCTGGAAAAGCGCAGCAGGTCAGGCAGCATCCAAGGAGCAGGAGAATTGACGTTTCGGGCATGAGCCCTTCTTCCCGAAACATCGATTCTCCTGCTCCTTGGATGCTGCCTGACCTGCTGCGCTTTTCCAGCAACACATTTTCAGCTCTGATCTCCAGTCCTCACTTTCTCCTCGAATATAAAAAGCTAGCCATGATAAATTAATCACAGACGATAAATTATACATATATATCTTTTATGACATCAGTATATCTAATGTTGTTTTACAGGCAATAAATTACTTTTGATGTACAATCTTTATTATAATAGGAAATGCAGTAGATAATAAGTACACAACAAAACTCCCAGAAACAACAATGACTTCAGAAGGGATCAGATGTGTATTAATAATAAATATTGATCAAGGCACACCTTTGCTCTTCAAATAGTCTCACTTAATCAGGAAGAGCCTTGATCTAACATCTCATCTGAACTCATTATTCCAGTCAGCTAACAACCCAGATTGTGTCTCTGGGAGGAACCCAAACCCACAACTTTCTGACTCAGTGGTGAGATTAGTAACACCGAGCCAAGTACTGAGACTCGCAGGATATTTCTAAACATGAGCTGCGAGACACACACAACAAATCTATCAGGTTAGGGTTTCCAGTGGCTATCTTTGTTAAAAGGAATCTCAACAGGATCCTTAGCTATGTCTCTTTTCTCTTCAGATGCTGATGAACTCCCTGTAAATATTCACCCTTTTCCATCATGCCATTTGCTGGTTTTATCTTATAACTGAAGATAATTTTTTATCTTAGTTAAATGTTAATAATTACAGAGCAAAACATAATTTGTTTTGTGCATTACTTGGGATTAATCCCCAAAAAGCTTTGGCAGCTGACCAGAACCACTACAAATAGCCATAAGATAGTGCAGAGCTTGCCAAGATACTTTGTTAAACTACATATTCAATGCAGGAAGTTACCAATACAATGATTTTTCAGAGGTATCAAAGGTATGCATTACATAAGCTTTTAGACAAAGTTCACCATATAGGGGGCAGTCAGATTTCATCATGAATCAAATTGCTTTTAGAAATGCTGGCAATGTAAAGTAGTAAATTTCTGTATTATTTTTCAATTGGTTTTAAAATTTTTAAACTCCATTTCTTTCCTGATTTGTGGGGAATGTGTACTAAAATGTCAGACAAGGAGGAGGAATTCAACAAGGAATCAGTGTGAAGGATGCTGGAACTCAAAAAGTGTCTCTGGTTTAATTTTCTTGCCAATTATCTCTGCTTCCCTTCCAAAGCTGTGGAAATATTTGCTGATATACATCTTTAGTGGCACAGCCGCAAACTTGTAATCTAATTAATGCTTATTCACACATTAGTCTCCAGAATGTCAGCAAGAGATTGTTGGAACAAAGTCAGGAGCAGAATCCTGGAACATTTCTCACTCCCCTCATCCAGAAGCACTGTGGTCATCTTTATTGACTTGACTACTACAGAAGCTAAGGCAAGCCAAGATTACACTGGATCAGGATCAAATTTAGGGCCGTTGTGGCCTGGATGACTCCATTCCAAACAGGACTGTGCTCCCGGACCCATTGAGGAAATCTCTAATTATAATCCTTCATACAACTTGAATGAGATGCACTAAAAATTTGGGTTGCATCTGAACACATTGTGAGACGATGGATCTTCAGAGGTAATGAAGGCTATGATTTTCCCTCAGTCGATAGACAGAGCAGACACTGCGGGTTGTCAGATTCTCCGTAACATGTGTGTTACATAACTGAACCCTCCAGGCTAGGCATCATTCCCACATAGTTTTTTTGCAAACAGGAGACCTTCACTCCAGAGTAAACCCGCTTTGCTAATAAAACAAAATGTGCAATAAAGCAAACAAAATACCTGCAGTTCAATTGCTTTTTGACCAGAAACGTAATCCTATTTACTGACAGAAGCTGTGGAACAGGAAGGTGAGGCCTGTTAAAACTTCTTGTCCTGACCAGCTCCATTCTAACTGGGTGTGTGCTGCCTTAATAATTGGATTCAGTGGAGCTCTGATTCCTAGAAAAGCCTCAGGGCCCAATGCCAAGTTGTGCCAAGTTAACTCAGTAATAGGATGATCAAGCTACAACTATCTACTGTACATATCTAACCTCACTAAGCTAGGAAGGGTAAGTTGCTCCTGACAAGCCTGCATGGTAATCATGTTTAACAACATTAACACCGGGAATTAATTTACAGACCCCCACCAATTAGATTTCAGCAATGACAAGGTTAAAAGCAGCTTGAGGTCACATTTTAATTCACTTTTTCCCTGGTCACTACCCCTGCTGGTTGTGTCAACTTTAGGTTGGGACAGTATTCAGGTGAGGGTGTGATGCTGTCATGGTGGAATAGCAGACAAACACTGGAAAGATTTTCCTAAGTCTGCGTGGGCAGGCAGAATGAATTTCACCAGGATGTTGCCTGGGTAAAAGAAACTGAGCTACATGGAGAGACTAAATAGATTTGGATTGTTTTCTTTAGAGCAAAGAGGTCTGAGGGAGGAAATGATTGAGGTGTGTAAGATATTGAGAAGCATGGACAGGGTGAATAGAGAGCAGCTGTTTCCCTTGGTTGAGGGGTCAATCACAAGAGGGCATAGTTTTTGGGTAAGGGGGCAGAAGATTGAGAGGGTTTTTTTCACTCAGCAGGTGGTGGGAATCTGGAATGTATTGCCTAGAAAGGTAATGGAGTCTAGAAACTTTAAAAGTATTTGGATGAGCACTTGAAATATCATCTCATTCAAGGATATGGGACAAGTGCAGGATACTGGGATTAGCACACTTTTAGTGGTAGTTATGTCAGTGCAGATTCTATGGACTGAAGGGTCTTTTCTGTGCTGTATGAATCCATGAATATCAGACAATTTGATTATTGACAGACTAAACACACACCTACCTACCTACATCCCAATTTTCCTGTGTTCATTTGCATGTGGTAAGCCTTGTGTTCCACTTGCTTGATGTTCTATTGTGCTGTTCCTGTAATGTTCTTTTCCTCTCATGGTCCCAGTTAATTCAGGAAGGATAATTATCTTATTACTGTACCAAAGGGCCCAGGATTTCTGCAATTGTACTCCAGTGTAAGTCACTGCATTGGGGGAGAAGTTTCTTTTCAATGGAATGCTTAACTGCATGATTGCTTCAGATCAACAGGTGCTCTGGGTCCTAGTGAATAATCATTTAATGTTGCATTCATAAGAGGCAAACCATTGGCTTCATAAAGACCAGAATCCATCAGCAACATTGTTTATATGAATTTGTACTGTAAAACATTTTCAAGTTTTATTTTAATGTAGAGCTGAATATTACACATGAATACTGGAGCACATTTGCTCTTGAGAAATGCTGATCCCCCTCAGTGGTACCTCAGCGCACATTACCTAGATGAGTCTTTGATCAGCCACCAACATTTGTGTGATGTGTGTACCTGCTAGATGTGGCTAAGGCTGCACACTGTGATGCCAGGTGTACAGTATCTCGAAATAAAAACCGATGGAACTGCAGTTGCTGTAAATGAGAAACAAAAACAGAAATTGCTAGAAAAGCTCAGCAGGTCTGACAACATTTGTGCAGAGAAATCCGAGTTAACATTTCATCAAGTGACCCTTCCTCAGAACATCTCTCCACAGATGTTGCTAGACCTGCTGAGCTTTTCCAGCAATTTCTGCTTTTGATACAGTATCTCCATCTTCAGTTGAGGCTAACAATCCCAGAGTTCTAGGCAAAAATGAGGACTGCAGATGCTGGAAGTCAGAGTCTAGATTAGAGTGGTGCTGGAAAAGCACAGCCAGTCAGGCAGCATCCGAGGAGCTGGAAAATCAATGTTTTGGGCAAAAGCTCTTCATCAGTAGGACTCCTGATGAAGGGCTTTTGCCCGAAACATTGATTTTCCTGGTCCTCAGATGCTGCCTGACCGGCTGTGCTTTTCCAGCACCACTCTAATCCCAGAGTTCTAACATTCCGATTCAGAAACGAAGGATAAACAAGTTTACTCACACTTATGTTGCTCATCAGCAGGTGTATTATTTGAATACAGTGGCTCTGGAGATTATTTATGTAGGATTATTGCTTCTTTGGTGAATAAATCCTAAATCAAAGCAGCAGGGCCTGTCAGTAGCTGCAACGTGAGATATGTTCAGATTGATGGGATGTCACATTTTTAATGTCTGTTGATATTAAATTATGGAAAGAATTATTTCCAAGAAAGGACACATTCTGCATTTTTGTATTAAAGCCAATTAGAACATAGAACATTACAGCGCAGTACAGGTCCTTCGGCCCTCAATATTGCACCAACCTGTGGACCCAATCTGAAGCCCAACTAATCTACACTATTTTCATCTATGTGTCAACCCAGTGACCAATTAAATGCCCTTAAATTTGGCAAGTCTACTATTGTTGCAGGCATTGAGTTCCACATCCATACTACTCTCTGAGTAAAGAACCTACCTCTGACATCTGTCCTATATCTATTATTCCTCAATTTAAAGCTATGCCCCCTCATGCTAGCCATCACCATCTGAGGAAAAAGGCTCTCACTGTCCATCCTATCTAACTCTCTGATTATATGTCTCAATTAAGTCACCTCTCAACCTTCTTCTCTATAATGAAAACAGCCTCAAGTCCCTCAGCCTTTCCTCATAAGGCCTTCCTCCATACCAGGCAACATCTTAGTAAATCTTCTCTGAACCCTTTACAAAGCTTCCACATCCTTCCTATATTGCAGTGACCTGAACTGTATGGAATACTCCAAGTGTGGCTGCACTAGAGCTTTTTACAGCTGTAGCATGACCTCATAGTTCCAAAACTCAGTCCTTCTACTAATAAAAGCGAACACACCGTATGCCTTCTTAACAAGCCAATCAACCTGGTGGGCAACTTTCAGGGATCTATGTACATGGACACCGAGATCTCTCTGCTCAAACTTTCAGCCCCTTCTGCCTATTTAATGGCTAAGTTTGAGGGTCAGCCTTCAGACCATTTTACCACTGTCACCTAAGTACTGAGATTGTGGACTTAAGTACAACACCCAGAATAGGACTCCACTGCTGTACTAGGGTACTGCAATACTCTCAGGATACCATACTTTTGATGAAATGTTACGGCCTTATCTGACCTCTTAGGTTATTACTTAATGAGGAACAGACCGGTTCTCCTCATCGCCTGGCCTTCAACCATTCTCACTGGAAAACAGGTTATCAGATAATTTACTGCTGCGCTTATGGTACAGCAAGCACGTTTGTTGTCAGGTTTCCCATATTATATTTCAAAACATGATTAATTTTAGACATCCCAAGTCATGAATACTACTCGATAAATGCAGGTGATTGTTTAGGCATTTTATTAGTTAATTTAAAAAAACTATATTGTAAAATAATGGTTATATGATATTTTTCATTCTCTTTACAGTCCTATGTGTGTATTGAGTATGCACTCCCTGAAAGTGCATACCTTGCTGTGCTTACATTGAATGGAAGCATTCTGGGGCAATTTCCCATTATGATAATAGCACTGAAAATTGAATTTTCTTTTATCCTTTTCGGAATTCTTTTGATAGTTGCAAAAAGTAGTAAGACAAAGTCTCAGTGCCTCACAGATCAGTCCACTTGAAGTATTCAAGCTTTACACATGCATTTCATGAACAAATACCACTTATATTACCTATCTGTCAGTCTCCACATTCTGCTGTAGCTTATGTTTTTCGTGAAGAGTTACCCCACTTTTGTAACACATGATAGATTAAATTTTGCCTGAATGTTTGCACTTAACATCTTGCGATGACAGTGTTATGAATTTTGAACTAGGCTCATTTTTTAATCATTCGTGGGATGAGGGCGTCACTATCTATGCAGCATTTATTGCCCATTGAACAGTTTAGACTCAACCACATTATTGAAGGTCTGGAGTGACATGTAGGCCAGATCAGGTAAGGACAGCAGTTTCCTTTCCTAAAGGACATTAGTGAACCAGATGGGTTTTGCCAACAATCAGCAATGGACTCATGGTCATCATTAATTCCAGATATTTCTTGAATTCAAATTCCAGCATCTGCCATGACGAGATTCGAACCCAGGTCCTCAGAACATTTTTTGGGTCTCTGGATTAACAGTCCAACAACAATATCACTCGGCCATTGCGTCCCCTTGCCATAATAAGCAAAATGTATTAACTTCCATTTAATATCTCGATAAGTTAATCAATTAATTTCATGATATTCTGAGGGAATGTTTTTATTATTAAAAATTAAAATGTTACTGCCAAGATTGAACTGTTCACAGCTAGTGTCAACAGTGCCATTACCCCAGGCTAGGTATAGTATCTATGCCCTTTGTAACACTGTTAAGACATACAACCAGGTAAGAAGGGATGAATTATTCCCCTCTTTTCATGCTCCACGTAACAAAGATTTTTAATTCTTTATGGCATGTAACTATATCACACTTCGTTAACGCGTTATAGTATTTCAGATTAAAGAGCTAGTTACAAGGTTTTCTCATGTGAAAGATATGAATGATGTTGTTTACAAATCCCATGAAAATAAAAAAAAGCAGTTTCGAACACAAACACAAGTATAAATTTAAAAATAAGAGAGAGCCTAATTCAAAAGTGAAGACCAAGGATAAGAAGTCCTAAAAATCCTTGAAGTATTAGGTTTTAACATGAGACCACAGTTGTAATTAATTAAGCAACAAGTCATTAATGATGGAAGGGTGGGTCAGTGGCTCGCACTGGTGCCTCACAGCACCAAGGACCCAGGTTCGATTCCTGCCTCGGGCGACTGTCTGTGCAGAGTTTGCACATTCTCCCAGTGTCTGTGTCATTTCCTCTGGCTGCTCTGGTTTCCTCCCACAGTCCAAAGGTGCGCAGGTCAGGTGAATTGGCCATGCTAAATTGCCCATGGTGTTAGGGGAATTAGTCAGAGGGAAATGGGTCTGGGTGGGTTACTCTTTGCAGAGTCGGTGTGGATTGGTTGGGCCAAAGGGCCTATTTCCACATTGTGGGGAATCTAATCTACACAACCAAGGATCGTACTATTAGCCCTGTCCTCTTTATTCCTGTTGCTCCTTCCAAAGAGAATCACCTCACACTTTTGCGCATTAAACTCCACTTGCTACCTCTCAGCCCACCTCTGCAGCTTATCTGTGTTCCTCTGTAACCCACAATATCCTTTGGCACTATTCACAACTCTACCGACCTTAGTGTCATCTGCAAATTTACTAAACCATCCTTCCACGCTCTCACCCAGGTCACTTATAAAAATGACAAACAGCAGTAGCCCCAAAACAGATCCTTGCATTACACCACTAGTAACTGAATTTCATGATGAACATTTCATCAACCACCACCCTCTGTCTTCTTTCAGCTAGCCAATTTCTGATCCAAACTTCTAAATCACCCTCAATCCCATGCCCTCATATTTTGTGCAGTAGTCTTCTATGGGGAAACTTCAAACGCCTTACTGAAAGTTAAAGACTTTCTCGAGATGGTGTTCCTTTTGCATCATTTCATGTTGAGGTCATAGAGTCATAGAGATGTCCTGCATGGAAACAGACTTTTTGTTCCAACCCGCCCATGCCGACCAGATATCCCGACCCAATCTAGTCCCACCTGCCAGCACCCAGCCCGTATCCCTCCTAACCCTTCCTATTCACATACCCATCCAAATGCCTCTTAAATGTTGCAATTGTACCAGCCTCCACCACTTCCTCTGGCAGTTCATTCCATACACTTACCACTCTCCGTGTGAAAAAGTTGCCCCTTAGGTCTCTTTTATATTTTTCCCCTCTCACCCTAAACCTATGGCCTCTAGTTCTGGACTCCCCCACTCCACGTAAAAGGCTTTGTCTATTTACCCTACCCATGCCCCTCATAATTTTGTAAACCTCTATAAGGTCACCCCTCAACCTCCGTCGCTCCAGGGAAAACAGCCCCAGCCTATTCAGTCTCTCCCTATAGCTCAAATCCTCCAATCCTGGTTAAAAATCACACAACACCAGGTTATAGTCCAACAGGTTTAATTGGAAGCACACTAGCTTTCGGAATTTTCTGTGTGTTAGGATTGAGCCCTCCACTACCACCTGATGAAGAAGCATCGCTCCGACAGCTAGTGTGCTTCCAATTAAACCTGTTGGACTCTAACCTGGTGTTGTGTGATTTTTAACTTTGTACACCCCAGTCCAACACCGGCACCTCTAAATCATGACTCCAATCCTGGTAATATCCTTGTAAATCTTTTCTGAACCCTTTCAAGTTTCACAACATCTTTCTGATAGGAAGGAGACCAGAATTGCACGCAATATTCCAACAGTGGTCTAACCAATGTCCTTTACAACCGCAACATGACCTCCCAACTCCTGTACTCAATATTCTGACCAATAAAGGAAAGCATACCAAATGCCTTCTTCACGATCCTATCTACTTGCGATTCCACTTTCAAGGAGCTATGAACCTGCACTCCAAGGTCTCTTTTTGTTCAGCAACACTCCCTCGGACCTTACCATTAAGTATATAAGTCCTGCTAAGGCTTACATCCCCAAAATGCAGCACCTTGCATTTATCTGAATTAAACTCCATCTGCTACTTCTCAGCCCATTGCCCCATCTGGTCAAGATCCTGTTATAATCTGTGGTAACCCTCTTCGCTGTCCACTACACCTCCAATTTTGGTGTCATCTACAAACTTACTAACTCTACCTCTTATGCTCGCATCCAAATCATTTATGTAAATGACAAAAATTAGAGGACCCAGCACCAACCTTGAGGCACTCCACTGGTCACAGGCCTCCAGTCTGAAACACAACCCTCCACCACCACCCTCTGTCTTCTACCTTTGAGCCAGTTCTGTATCCAAATGGCTAGTTCTCCCTGTATTCCATGAGACCTAACCTTGCTAAGCAATCTTCCATGATGAAGCCCTTCCTGATGAAGGGCTTTTGCCCGAAACATCGATTTCGAAGCTCCTTGGATGCTGCCTGAACTGCTGTGCTCTTCCAGCACCACTAATCCAGAATCTGGTTTCCAGCATCTTCAGTCATTGTTTTTACCTAAGCAACCTTCCATGGTGAACCTTGTTGAACACCTTACTGAAGTCCATATAGATTACATCTACCACTCTGCCCTCATCAATCCTCTTTGTTACTTTCTCAAAAAACTCAGTCAAGTTTGTGAGACATGGTAGTTAGGTCCGTAAACACATTACAGAGAAGAAATTGGTATGGAATAGTTTCAGATATTTTCCTGTCATGGGAGGTGATGGCGTAGTGCTATTATTGTTCAACTATTAATTCAGATATCCAGAATAATGTTCTGGGGATCCAGGTTCGAATTCCACAATGGCAGATGGTTGTATTTGACTTCAATAAAAAAAAGTCTGGAATCAAGGGTTGACTGATGACCATGAAACCTTTGTCAATTGTTGGAAAAACCCATCTGGTTCACTAATGCCCTTTAGGGAAGGAAATCTGCTATCCTTACCCGGTCTGGCCTACGTGAGAGTCCAGAGCCACAGCAATATGGTTAACTCTCAACTGCCCTCTGAAATGGCCTAGCAAACCACTCAGTTGCCACTGCCACCTTCTCAAGGGCAAATAGAGATGGGCTATCACGTCCAAGTCCCACAAATGAATACAAAAAAGAATAACTTTCTAATCAACCTGTTCAGCAATGTTATTACACACCTCTGGAGCAGGTGGGACTTAAACATCCTGGCTCAGAGGTATGCACATTACTGTACAAATTCTCCCAGTGAGAATCAGATGGCAATAAAACATATTGATCATCTCTTGAGGTTAAGGTTACTTGACAAGAGTGGACATCAATTACCAAGGTAGGAGTGCCATCCTTCTTAAATGAAGAAAATCAATAAACATACCCATTAACTTTGAGGAATCTTTACACAAATGTGGTTTTTTTTATTAAATTCTCTAGATCCTCCCTAATGCCACCAGTTGCTTAAGGACATCCTTTGCAAAATCTTTCATGTAAATTGTCAGTTAGGATTATTGCTGAAAATGTGTTGCTGGAAAAGCGCAGCAGGTCAGGCAGCATCCAAGGAACAGGAGAATCGACGTTTCGGGCATAAGCCCTTCTTCAGGAATGAGGAAAGTGTGTCCAGCAGGCTAAGATAAAAGGTAGGGAGGAGGGACTTGGGGGAGGGGCGTTGGAAATGCGATAGGTTAGGATTATTCAGTTAGGATTATTGTGTGCTAATGAGTTAACAAGTGATCTGTTTGGAACAGTCCTGACAATTAATTTACTTATAAATTACAATTTAAGAAAATGTGACAAATTAGTCATGTTGATCATGCACTTCAATCTCTCAGGCCAACCAGTCACAGAAAGCTTCAAGCATTGCTCCAGATGTGTGTCATAACATGCCTGTACAGATTGGTTGAAAATATCTGCAGGGAAACTACTCATTCTCCCTCTTGAGGGATGTACACAGCCACAGAAGATTGTCTATTAGTGCAATAAAAGATTCCTGGAATAAACATTCTTGGGGTAGGTTTCTTTGGCAATTCAAAAGACAAACCCACTTATGTCAGGCACTAGGAAGATTCTTAAATAAGATGCTGCTTTTCAGCATGGAGGAATTGCAGAGTAGGACTCTGTCCAGTCTCTTAAAGCTTTGCTCTGAAGATGCATTGTGGGCTCCCAAAGGGAATTCCTAGCCCACAGGAAGAAAACCATCAGTGCCTGGCATAAAATCATTGAGAGGTAAATCAGAAGGGCTCCCCAATGAGTGTCTGATCCACATTGCCAGGTTACTGCCCTTGCAATTAGAACAGAATTTATCGTTTTTTTTAGATTAGATTAGATTAGATTCTCTACAGTGTGGAAACAGGCCCTTTGGCCCAACAATTGCCCCTCTGAAGAGAAACCTACCCAAACCCATTCCCCTACCCTGTATTTACCCCCGACTAATGCACCCAACACTGTGGGCAATGTAGCATGGCCAATTCACCTAATCTGCACATCTTTGGATTGTGGGAGGAAACCAGAGCACCCGGAGGAAACCCACGCAGACACGGGGAGAATGTGCAAACTCCGTGCAGACAGGCGGGAATCAAACCCAGGACCCTGGTGCTGTGAGGCAGCAGTGCTAACCACAGAGCCACCATGCTGCCCATTATTGTAGCCCGTGGGCCTCAATGATACACAAAGGTAAGCCTGAAATAGAGGAAAACACTGAGAAAATTCAGCAGAAGAGGCAATATTTGGAAAGAGAAAGACTTTAATGATAGTTTCCTGATGAGGTCATTTATCAGCAGCCACAGTTCACTCATTTTGTCTGTTATATGTATGAAAAATTTAAAACAGGTAAGGCTAAAGGTTACTGCTAGGGATATCAATGTACAGGTGTTGGTGCATTTGCATGTTCCTCTCTGCTATTTGAACAGTTGTATATATTAAGGTGGCTAGCAATTTAAAAAGAGGACACACCAATGTTGTCCAACCAGATTAAACATTTGTGCACTAATATTGAAATCAGTAGTTTCTAAGTGAAAGCAAATGTAAACTGTTTTTTTGGAAATGTGCATGCATAAAGATAAAAAGTCATTGTACTCAACAATGGAGTTACACATTTATCTTTTATCTAATTTAACTCTAAACCCTTCCTCAAGAATGTAGCTAGATTTGATAATCAATGATCACTTCCTTCAAATTAAAAATCTTAAACATTGCTTGTGCTGTGTTTTATTTTAAATTCCTTAATTTACAATGCCCAACACTGTAATTATAATTTTCTGAGCACTGAACACCTCCAACAAAAAGGATTAGATTGTGGTTTCTGGGTAAACTGCAATCCATCATTTCAACATAAAGTGTGTCACAGAAAGAGAAAACATCTCACAGATAAATGTGGGAGGTGTGAAACCACGCACCACACTTGTAACAACACAGAATGAAACAAGTAATGCAGAAAACTTTCTTCACATTCAACATATAACAGTGAAATCAATTGTATTATATTGAATCACCGCATTTTTGCTATATTAATGTCTCGGTGCTTTTATTTATTTTCTCTGCCTTTTGGGGTGTATTCTGGTTTAAATGAATTGCCGCTGCATATCCTCGAGCTAAATGTCTTGCGATGCAGTGACCCAGAAAATTCAGATTGAAGTCCTCCTTTTAGATAGCCAAGAAAAGTGCACTATAGGCAACAAGCCCTTCAAATCCTTCTGACATACTGACATAAACTTTCAAAGGCCCGTTAAAGTACATGTCAGAATATAGACTAGTACGGTACAGTACAGGCCCTTCGACCCTTGATGTTGTGCTGGTCTTCTTGCCTACTTTAAGATCAGACTAACTTACATACCCTTCATTGTACTAACTTCCACATGCCTATCCAAAAGTCGCTTAGATGTCCCTAGTGTATCTAACTCTACTACCACAGCAGGCAGTGCATTCCACCCAACACTCTGAGTAAAGAACCTACCTCTGACATCTCCCCTAAACTTTCCTCCAATCACCTTAAAATTATGCCCCCTCATGATAGCCATTTCCACCATGAAAAAAGTCTCTGTCTATTCATTCTATCTATGCCTCTCAACAGCTGGTAAATCTCCTCTGCACCCTCGCTGAAGATTCCACATCTTCCCTATAATGAGGCGAATATTCTAAGTGTGGTCTAACCTATAGAGCTGCAGCATAACCTCGCTGCTCTTAAACTCAATTCCCCTGCTAATGACAGCCAACACACTATATGTCTTCTTAACAACTTTATCAATCTGTGTGGCAACTTTGAGGGATCTATGGACATGGGCCCCAAGATCACTCTGTTCTTCCACACTACCAAGAATCCTGCTGTTAACCCTGTATTTTGCATTCAAATTTGAACTTCCAGGTAAAACTCCAACTGCCACTTCTCAGCCCAGTTCTGCTTCCTGTCAATGTCCCGTTACAAGCTACAACAGGCCTCCACTCTATCCACGATTCCAACAACCTTCCCATCATCGGCAAGCTTACTAACTCACACTTTCACTTCATCATCCAAGTCATTTAAAAAAATCACAAAGAGCAGAGGTCCCAGAACCGATCCCTGCGGACCACCACTGGTCACCGAGCACCAGGCTGAAAACTTTCCACCTACCACCACCCTCTATGAGCCAGCCAATTCTGTATTCAGACAGACAGGTTTCCCTGTATCCTATGCCTCCTTACTTTCTGAATGAGCCTACCATGGGGAACCTTATCCATGTACACACATCCATTGCTCTACCTTCACCAATGTGTTTTGTCACATCTTCAAAGAATTCAATAAGGCTTGTGAGGTATAATCTGCTCCTCACAAAGCCTTGCTGACTATCTCTAATCTCTATTCCAAGTAATCATAAATCCTGTCTCTCAGAATCCTCTCCAATACTTTGCCCACCACAGACATAAGACTGACTGGTCTATATTCCCAGGATTATCCCTATTCCCTTTCTTGAACAAAGGAAGGACATTTGCCACCTTCCAATTTTCTGGTACTACTCCAGTAGACTGTGAGGACACAAAGATCATTGCCGAAGGCGCAGCAACCTCTTCCCTCAATTCTTGTAGTATCCTAGGGGATATCCCATCTGGCCCAGGAGATTTATCTATCCTTACGTTTTTCAAAATTTTCAGCACATCCTCTTTCTTAACATCAACCTGTTCGAGCATATCAGTTTGTTTCACGCTATCCTCAGAAACGTCAAGGTCCCTCTCAGTAGTGAATACTGAAACAAAGTATTCATTAAGGACCTCCCCTTCCTTCAACTCGAGGTGCAAGTTCCCTCCACTATCCCTGATTGCCCCTACCCTCACTCTGGCCATCCTCTTGTTCCTCATATAAGTGTAGAATGTTGCTGCAAGAATTTAGACTCTTCGGGCTGAGTTGGCTGCATGGCCAGTGTGGGTCAGTTTGATGCTAACTCACCCCCCTGTTCCAGCTGGGGTAGATTGGGAACCCATCTCCAATCCTTGCACATATCTTCAGGCAGTGAATTCACATGGCAATCTTCTGTACTCCCTCCCACCAACCCTTAGTTTCTCTGAACAATATTGCATAATGTTTTTTTTTTGTTAGGTTCATACAGGGGCCTGCTTTAAAGCTGCCTGAGTTAATTGCTCACAAGAATATGAATAATGCTGACTAACCTTTGGAATATTTAGTGCCAAGATCAATTAACTGTAAATGTAACAGTATTATATTACAACTCTGCTTTCACCTATGGGATTCAGATTAACCAATTGAAGGGCTATGATCTTTGAATTATCTTTGAACTAGTTTAATTAAATTCTAAGGAAGATGCATACAATGTATAGTTGGCACTAATATGTCTGTTTTGTGGCAAGTAGCAGAGAAATGTAAAATTAGCTTTTATTTAGGAGTAGTTTAGCCAGGCTACAAAAGTGAAATACCATGATTGCTGGGAACCTGAAATAAAAACAGGAAGTTCTGGGAATACTCAGCTGGCCTGGCAGCCTTCGCGGAGGTAGAAACAGAGTTAGTGATTCAGTCAATTAGGAGAAAGTGAGGACTGCAGATGCTGGAGATCAGAATTGAGAGTGTGGTGTTGGAAAAGCACAGCAGGTCAGGCAGCATCTGAGGAGCGGGAGAGTCGGCATTTCAGGTAAAAGTCCTTCATCAGGAATGAGGTTTGTGAGCCTTGGGGATGTACAGATAAATAGGAAGGTGTGGGGTGGGGGGGGGGCGCGGGGGGGGTGGTGGTGGTGGGGCTGGAGGGAAGGTAGCTAAGAGTGCCTGGATACATGGAGGTGGGGGTAATGGTGATAGGTCGGAGAGGAGGGTGGAGCGGATAGGTGGGAAGGAACATGGACAGGTCATGAAGGCGGTGCTGAGTTGGAAGTTTGGAAATGGGATAAGATGGGGGAAGGGAAAATGAGGAAACTGGTGAAGTCCACATTGATGCCGTGGGTTGGAGGGTCCCAAGGTGGAGTGGCAATGGAGGAGGCCCAAGACCTGCATGTCCTTGGTGGAGTGGGATGGGGTGCTTAAGTGTTCCGCCACAGGGCGGTAGGGTTGGTTTGTGTGGCTGTCCCAAAGATGTTCTCTGAAGTGCTCTGCAAGTAAGTGTCCTGTTTCCCCAATGTCGAGGAAACCGCATCGGAAGCAACGGATACAGTAAATGACGTGTGGAAGTGCAGGTAAAATTCTGATGGATGTGGAAATATATCTCTGGTGATGGGGTCTGTTTGTAGGTGGCAGAAATGGTGGAGGATGATGCATGTATACAGCTATGCCTGTCTCTTTGTTGGATGTGGAACAGTCCATCTTCCGCAGTTACACCAGCACCATTCCCCACCTTTTCTTCTGCTACATTGATGACTGCACTGGGGCCACCTCATGCTCCCAACGAGGAGGTTGAATGGTTCAACTTCACCAACCCATTCCATCCTGACCTTAAGTTTATCTGGACTATCACGGACACTTCCCTCCACTTCCTGGACCTCTCCATCTCCATCAATGGTAATTGGTTCAATACAGACATCTTCTAAAAACCTACCGACTCCCACATCTAACTGGACTGCACCTCCTCCCATCCTGCCTCCTGTAAAAACGTTATCCCTTATCCTCAATTCCTCCACCTCTGCCATATCTGCTCCCAGGAGGACCAGTTACACCACAGAACTCACCAGATAGTCTCCTTTTTCAAAGAGAGCAATTTCCCCTCCCACGTGGTTGATGATGCCTTCCAGCGCATCTCATCCACTTCGTGCACCTATGCCTTTGAATCCCACCCCTCCAACTGCAACAAGGACAGAACCCCTGTGGTCCTCATCTTTCTCCCCACTACCATCCGTATACATCACATCATCCTCCACCATTTCCGCAACCTACAAACAGACCCCCATCACTACAGATATATTTCCCTCCCCACCCCTATCTGCTTTAGAGAGACCATTCCCTCCACCACTCTCTTGTCAGGTCCCCACCCCCCACTAACCCACCCTCCCCTCCCAGCACCTTCTCCTGCCACCGCAGGAATTACAAAACCAGCGCCCACACCTCCCCCGCTCGCCTCAGTTCAAAGCCCCAAAGGAGCCTTCCACATCCATCAGAGTTTCATCTGCACTTCCACAGATGTCATTTATTGTATCCATTGCTCCATGCAGTCTCCTCTACTTTGGGGAGACAAGATGCCAATCGCAGAGTGCTTCAGAGAACATCTCTGGGACACATGTATCAATCAACTTCACCGCCCTGTGACTGAACACTTCAACACTTCAACCAACCCCACCACCCTGCCCCTCCCACTCCCCCAAGAACATGCTAATTTTTGGCCTTCTCCGCCATCAAATCCTAGCCACCTGACGCCTGGAGGAAGAACGCCTCATTTTCCACCTTGGGACCCTCCAAGGCATCAGTGTTGATTTCACCAGTTTCCTCATTTCCCCTCCACCCAACTCATCGCAGATCCAACCCTCCAACTTAACACCATCCTCTTGAACCATCCTACCTGTCCATTTCCTTCCCACATATCCGCTCCATCCTCCTCTCTGACCTATCACCATCACCCTCCACCTTCATCTCCTTATTGCATTCCCAGCTACCTTGCCCAGCCCCACCCACCCTCCGTCCTATTTATCCCTCAGCTCCCTTCGCCCCACCCCACACATTCCTGATGAAGGGCTTATGCCCCAAACGTTGATTCTCCTGCTCCTTGGATGCTGCCTGATCAGCTGTGCTTTTCCAGTGCTGCATTTTTCCATGAAGATGAATGAAAAGTTTTTTTATTCATTCATGGGATGAGGGCAGCACTGGCTGGGCCAGCATTTATTGCCCACCCTAATTGCCCAGGGGGCAGTTAAGAGTCAACCATATTGCTGTGGGTCTCGAGTCTCGTGTAGAGCAGACCAGGCAAGGATGGCAGTTTCTGCCCATGAAGGGCCCAGCAACTGACAATGGCTTTACAGTCATCAGACTCTTGATTCTGGATTTTACTGAGTTCAAATTACACCAGCTGTGGTGGGATTCGAGCCCAGGTCCCTGGAACCTTTTTAGTCTCTGGATTAACAGTCTAGCGATAATACCACTAGGTCATTACCTTTCCTACCACCCAATTGAAAAAAGGGGGAGTGCTGCATCTCCAGTGTTTCTATGGGAAGGTCCTGGTTTTATCAAGGCACTGGGGACATGCATTGTAATGTAACCTCCAGTCTCACTTCAAATCAATTGGGGAATTAAACTATTCCATTCCTGCCCTGACCTGGCTGATTATAATTTTAAATCAAAAGTGAACAGATATCAGAGTCCTACTTTAAATATGGCATTATCAGAGTCTGTGTACCATTCTTAGCTGATAGGTTAAACAGGGAGGGTAGTGGTGACTTCCCTACTCATAAAAATATGCATTAGGTACTGTCAAAGGGCCAGTAGTTTTGGTTCTATCATTGTGTGTCAGGAGTAACCAATGTTATCCTCTCCTCTCTTGCTCTGGGCTGTCCTCAAGCCTCGTAGCTCCACAACAAGTTCTCTATCAAGAATTTCTGATCTCCTTACCTTTGTCAAGGACCATCTATGCTGATCCATCGGAACAACTTATATGGAGAACAGCCCACTTTGATCATTGGGACAATGTCTGGGCCAATTATGGTTAGGGAGACAACAGATAACTCACTAAAGAGCCCTGACCATTAGAATGTTGTTTCCTGGGCCTTGCTGCTCCATTTCCCCACATCACAGTGAAAACCTTTCAAAGGATTTCATCGTCTATGAAGTTAAAAATCACACAACACCACGTTATAGTTCAACAGGTTTAATTGGAAGCACTAGCTTTCGGAGCACCGCTCCTTCATCAGTGGTTGTGCTGATGATCGACCATCTGATGAAGGAGTGGTGCTCTGAAAGCTAGTGCTTCCAATTAAACCTATTGGACTATAACCTAGTGCTGTGTGAGTTTTAACTTTGCACACCCCAGTCCAACACCGGCATCTCCAAATCATCTATGAAGCACTTCATGACATGTTGAGGTTGAGAAAGGCACGAGAAAGATGGGAGAAATTCCTTTCTGACCACAGTTCCGCCTATAACATTGTTGCTTCTTGTTGGGATGTAATTGTGCAGGTGTCAATATTCCTCCAGTACCTCACTAAGTGAGAGCCTGAGCAACAAGTCTGGGCAGACTATTCAATTACATATAGATGTAACCATATTCTCACTCACTTCTATTTGAGGAGTTAATTTGATAAAGAACACAAGAAATAGAAGAAGGAATAGGGCATTCAGACTCTAAAGGCATCATTCAACATGATCATTGCTGATCTTTGACCTCTTCCCCACACTATCCCATGACTCCTTTAGTATCCAAAAATGTATCAATAGCTATCTTCAATACAATCAATTACTGCAACATTCATTGTTTTCAGAGAATGCTAGCAGTTCACCACTCCTCGAATGAAGAAATTCACCTCAGCTTTAAAGGGTTGGCTCCTTTTTCTGAGACTGGGACTCCATGTCTCGTTTCTTCTGCCAAAGGAACTTTCCCTCAGCATCTATCCTGTGATTCTATGAAGGCCCTTAAAAACGTTATGTGCTTTAATTAGATCACCTCTCATTCTTCTAATTGCTAGGGAATATAAGCCGAGGCTATTCATCAAAATTTATACACTTCATTTCAGAAACCAGTCCAGTGAACCTTTGTGATTGTTCCTTTAGGGAGAATATCTCTTTCCCTAAGTAAGGGCACCCCCATACTCCTCACAATGCCTTATAATACGTATCATAGTAAGACTGATACTCCGATCCATTTGTCATAACAAGTATCATACCATTTGCCTGCCTTATTATGGCCTATAGTTAGATGTCAACTGCAGGCACCCTGCCTCCATTCCTGATGAAGGGCTTTTGCCCGAATCGTTGATTTTCCTGCTCCTTGGATGCTGCCTGACCTGCTGTGCTTTTCCAGCACCACTCTAATCTAGACTCTGCTTGTGATTCATGTATAAGGACGTGCCGATCCCTCTAAATACAAATATTACTACTCAATTTCTCAAAGAATATCCTACTTCTTCATGTTTCCCACCAAAGTGGATAACTTCACACTTGGCCACGGTGTGTTCGACCTGTCATGTTCTTGTACACGCACCCACCCTGTTTGTAACCCTCAGCAGTGATTGCTCATCCTTCTCACTGCTTCCTTTCCAACTTAACTTTGTAACAGAGAATGTCTGCAGACAGCCCAAAAACACTCTCAGCAAACATGTGCAAAACACACATGCACAGTACTCCTGCCAGTGACATCATTCCACCCTGTTCACTAATATTTATTGTCCTTATTTGACCGTCACCATGTTTTTTTACTGGCAGGGTGTTTGACAAAGTATGCATGGGTAGTCTGAACCTTTTTGGGGGATGTCAGGAGGCATCACCTTTTATTATCAGCAAACTCTGACACATTACAGTGCTGGGTCCACTGCTTTTCGTTATAATTATATAAATGCTTTGGATGTGAATGTAGGAGGTATAGTTAGTAAGTTTGCAGATGATGGGAATGTGCTGCCAGAAGAAGTGGTGGAGGCTGGTACAATTGCAACATTTAAAAGGCATTTGGATGGGTATATGAATAGGAAGGGTTTGGAGGGATATGGGCCAGGTGCTGGCAGATGGGACTAGATTGGGTTGGGATATCTGGTCGGCATTGACAGGTTGTACTGAAGGGTCTGTTTCCATGTTGTACATCTCTATGACTCTATGACTCTATTACAACTCAGTCCCCTCGTCTAAGTCACAAGTGAAGATTGTAAATAGCTGAGACCCTAGAACTGATCTTTGAGGCACTCCACTCATTACAGCTTGCCAACTGAAAATATCCTGTTTATTCCAACTCTCCATTTTTTGGCTTTTAATCAATCCTCAATCTGTGCCTTATATATGAAGCCCAGCCTATTATTCCTAATTTTGTGCACTAATTTGTTGAGTTTGACTTTAATGAATGCTTTCTGCAAGTGCAAATACAATACATTGTATCAATGAGCATCAATGTACACTGTCAAATTGATACACTGTATCTGAATACACTATCATCTTTACTGGGTACATTCCTCAAGAAACTGTAACAAGTATGTTAAAAGAGGGAAAAGTGGCTGATTTTTCCTCCCTTTCATTGCCCAGGGGCATTCAGTATTTAAACTATGAATTTAAATAATAAAAAAGCACAGAAAGTTCAGAAAATGCATAAGACATGGACAGGAATCAAATAGTGCTGAGGACACAGGATTGCTAATGAGTTTCTTAAACTCAGTGCAAAAACAGCTTAGATTTAGATAGTGCTTTTAAGGTAATGAAAGAAACATTTGGATAAGGAACCAAAAGTTAGGTAAAAGAGTTTTAAGGAGATAAAAGCTCCACATTTCCACAAAGCTCGAGTTTAAGAGCCATGAGATTTTGCTGCAGCTCTACAGTCCTTGGTGAGACCACACTTGGAATATTGTGTCCAGTTTTGGTTGCCCTACTATAGGAAAGATACAGAGGCTTTGGAGAGGGTACAAAGAAGGTTTACTAGGATGCTGCCAGGACTGGAGGGCTTGCCTTACGAAGAGAAATTGAATAAGCTCGGACTTTTCTCTCTGGAGAGAAGGAGGAAGAGAGGTGACCTGATCGAGGTATACAAGATAATGAGAGGAATAGATAGAGTCAATAGCCAGAGACTTTTCCCCAGGGCAGGATTGACTGGTATGGGGAGTCATAGTTTGAAGATATTAGGAGGAAGGTATAAAGGAGGCGTCAGAGGTAGGTTCTTTACGTAGAGAGCTGTGAATGCACGGAATGCGTTGCCAGCTGAGGTGGTGGAAGCAGAGTCATTGGGGACATTTAAGTGACTGCTGGACATGCACATGGATAGCAGTAAATTGAGGGGTGCATAGGTTAAGTTACTATATTTTACATTAGGATTAAATCTTGGCACAACATCGTGGGCCAAAAGGCCTGTTCTGTGCTGTACTTTTCTATGTATTATGTTCTATTTTCACTATGGAAGTGGGTAGCCCTTGCTGGGAAATGTGCTGCCCCAGTATACCTGCCTTGTTTTAAAGGGGCTGTTTAGATCTAATGCTTACTTGCTCCATGGTGAAGGGAGAGGATTGCAATAAAGTCAGGACCTCTCGCCTCAGAAGAAAAAGCATAGACAGACATGAAGGTGGGCAAGTGCTGGGACAGAGTGCTTCAAAGGTTGTTTGAGTTTGCTGGGATTTCATCCCACTTGTTTCAGAAGCTCTTAGGCACTATCCAACCATCACAGCCCGTCACATCTTCCACCTCACCTCCACGCCTCCTCATATCTGCATGTCGATTTATGCTTCTCACTCACCTCCAGGGCTTCTCAATCCACCCTGCAACTACCATACCACAACATGTCCTCTAACATCTCCCATTCTCCATCCACGGCAGCTCGAAGTGCCCATTCATTTTCCTATTCCCTTACACCTCCATGTCAACTCATAACCTCTACCATGTTCCTCATGACACTCTGTCATGAAGAATCTCCAGAACTGATATGGAAATGAAAACAAAATTTCAAAAACAGAATTCGTACCCACTCAGTGGTGAAAAGAAAACTGCCATTATTGAAATCTATTGAAAGAATTTCCATCTCCTCAAGTGGCTACTTTGTTCAATAACAAGCACACTTCCATTCAGGAGAAAGTGAGGACTGCAGATGCTGGGGATCAGAACTGAAAATGTGTTGCTGGAAAAGCGCAGCAGGTCAGGCAGCATCCAAGGAGCAGGAGAATCGACGTTTCGGGCATGAGTCCTTCTTCAGGAATCATGCCCGAAACGTCGATTCTCCTGCTCCTTGGATGCTGCCTGACCTGCTGCGCTTTTCCAGCAACACATTTTCAGCACACTTCTATTCAGTACCTGCATCAAAGATAACTAATCCTTTAATAACCTCCTTTCACTGACAATCAAACAGAGAGTTCAGAACAAAAAAAAAGTTAATTTACCTTTTGAAACGAAACCAAGTATTCATAATGACTTAATAACAATTTTTGAAAAATGTCAGCAAAGAACTTTATTCAAACCATGGAGCAGTCACTGATGTTTCAACCAATGCACCAGTTGTGCTGTAATTTAAAATCACTCAGGAGGCTTCTTTTTATAAAATCTGAAATTGCTGGAAAAGCTCAACAGATCAGGCAGCATCTAAGGAGAGAAAGCAGAGTTAATCCAGTGACCCTTCGTCTGAATACGACATCCGCAATTCTTTGAATATTTCAATTAGGCTGCTTTTTAACTCTCACAGAATACTAAAAAACTAATCTTTCTCCACCAAGTTTAAATCATGTAACTTTTATCGAGTTATCTACACTTCAACAAAATTTATGTTTATTCCATCAATTTGTGTCTCCGATACTGCGGGCCTTCAGAAGAGACAAAATGGGGGCTGTTCGAACTCTGCCCTGAGTTTAAATGGTTCTGTTAATTTTGAGATTCCTGTCTGTGTGGATGTGAAATTGGGAGATGGGACTTCCACATCATAGGGTCATAGAGATGTACGGCATGGAAACAGACCCTTCAGTCCAACCCAACCATGCTGACCAGATATCCCAACCCAATCTAGTCCCATCTGCCATTAACAGTGATGTGGGGAAAATGGATCAGCATGGCCAAAACCCTTCCTATGCATATACCCATCCAGATGCCTTTTAAATGTTGCAATTGTACCAGCCTCCAACACTTCCACTGGCAGCTCATTCCATACACATACCACCCTCTGTGTGAAAAAGTTGCCCCTTAGGTCTCTTTTATATCTTTCCCCTCTCAACCTAAACCTATGCCCTCTAGTTCTGGACTCTCCCACCCCAGGGAAAAGATTTTGTCTATTTACCCTATCTGTGCCCCTCATGATTTTGTAAATCTCTATAAGGTCACCCCTCATCCTCCGAAGCTCCAGGGAAAACAACCCCAGCCTGTTCAGCCTCTCCCTATAGCTCAAATCTTCCAACCCTGGCAACATCCTTGTAAATCTTTTCTGAACGCTTTCAAGTTTCACAACATGTTTCCGATAGGAAGGAGACCAGAATTCCATGCAATATTTCGACCGTAGCCTAACCAATGTCCTGTACAGCTGCAACATGACCACCCAACTGCTGTACTCAGTACTCTGACCAATAAAGGAAAGCATACCAAACACCTTCTTCACTATCCTATCCACCTGCGACTCCACTTTCAAGGAGCTATGAACCTGCACTCCAAGGTCTCTTTGTTCAGCAACACTCCCTAGGACGTTACCATTAAGTGTATAAATCCTGCTAAGATTTGCTTTCCAAAAAGGTAGCACATCGCATTTATCTAAATTAAACTCCATCTGCCACTTCTCAGCCCTATGGCCCATCTGATCGTCAATGTCCACATGGGAGACTGGTTAGCAAGGTTAGATCTCATGGAATACAGGGAGAACTAGCCATTTGAATACAGAACTGGCTCAAATGTAGAAGACAGACGGTGGTAGTGGAGGGCTGTTTTTCAGACTGGAGTCCTGAGACCAGTGGAGTCACACAAGGATCAGTAATCTGAGGTAACCCACTTCACTGTCCACTACACCTCCAATTTTGGTGTCATCTGCAAACTTACTAACTATACCTCTTGTGCTCACATTCAAATCATTTATATAAATGATGAAAAGTAGTGGACCCAGTACGGATCCTCAGGGCACTCCACTAGTCTCAGGCCTCCAGTCTGAAAAACAGCCCTCCACATTTGAGCCAGTTTTGTATTCAAATGGCTAGTTCTCCCTGTATTCTGTGAGACCTAACCTTACTAACCAGTCTCCCATGGGGAACATTGACGAATGCCTTACTGAGGTCCATATAGATCACATCTACCGCTCTGCCCTCATCAATCCTCTTTGTTACTTCTTCAAAAAACTCAATCAAGTTTGTGAGACATGATTTTTCACGCACAAAGTCATGTTGACTATCCCTAATCAGAGCTGAAAATGTGTTGCTGGAAAAGCGCAGCAGGTCAGGCAGCATCCAAGGAACAGGAGAATCGACGTTTCGGGCATACGCCCTTCTTCAGGAAAGGCTTCCTGAAGAAGGGCTTATGCCCGAAACGTCGATTCTCCTGTTCCTTGGATGCTGCCTGACCTGCTGCGCTTTTCCAGCAACACATTTTCAGCTCTGATCTCCAGCATCTGCAGTCCTCACTTTCTCCTATCCCTAATCAGTCCTTGCCTTTCCAAATACATGTACATCCTGTCCTTCAGGATTCTCTCCAACAACTTGCCCATCATGGACCTCAGGCTCACCGGTCTATAGTTCCCTGGCTTGTCCTTACCACCTTTCTTAAACAGTGGCACCACGTTAGCCATCCTCCAGTCTTTCACCACTTCACCTGTGACTATCGATGATACAAATATCTCAGTAAGAGGCCCACCAATCACTTCCCAACTTCCCACAGAGTTCTCCAGTACACCTGATCAGGTCCTGGGGATTATTCCACCTTTATGCGTTTCAAGACATCCAGCACTTCCTCCTCTGTAATATGGACATTTTTCAAGCTGTCACTGTCTATTTCCCTACATTCTATATCTTCCATGTCTTTTTCAACAGTAAATACTGATGCAAATTACTCATTTAGTATCTCCAATATCTCCTGCGGCTCCACACAAAGGGCGCCTTGCTGATGTTTGAGGGGCCCTATTCTCTCCCTTTTGTCCCTAATGTATTTGTAAAAACCCTTTTGATTCTCCTTCACTCTATTTGCCAAAGCTATCTCATGTCCTCTTTTTGCCCTCCTGATCTCTCTCTTAAGTATACTCCTACTGCCTTTATACTCTTCTAAGGATTCACTCGATGTAGCCTGTCTATACCCGACATATGCTTCCTTCTTTTTCTTAACCAAACCCTCTATTTCTTTAGTCATCCATCATTCCTTATACCTACCAGCCTTTCTTTTCAACCTGACAGGAATATACTGTCTCTGGACTCTCGTTGTCTCATTTCTGAAGGCTTCCCATTTTCCAGCCATCCAGCAGACATCTGCCCCCAATCAGCTTTTGAAAGTTCTTGCCTGATACCATCAAAATTGACCTTTCTCCAATTTAGAACTTGAACTTTTAGATCTAGTCTACCCTTTTCCATCACTAGTTTAAAACTAATAGAATTATGATCGCTGGCCCCACTGACACCTCAGTCACCTGCACTGCCTTATTTCCCAAGACTAGGTCAACAGTGGAAGATTTTTGTGAAAATTTGGTTCATAAGGGCTACAAGGTGGATCAGTAGTTAGCATTGCTGCCTCACAGCGCCATGGACTTGGGTTCAATTCCAACCCCGGGCAACTGTCTGTGCGGAGTTTGTACATTCTCCCAGTGTCTGCGTGGGTTTCCTCTGGGTGCTCCAGTTTCCTCCCACAATCCAAAGATGTGCAGGTAGGGGAATTAGCCAAGGAAAATGCAGAGTCACAAGGATAGGGTAGAGGGGTGGGTCTGGATGTGATGCTGTTCAGAGAGTCAGTGTGGACTTGATGGACTGAATGGCCTGTTTGCACATGGTAGTGATTCATAGATATAGACCTTCTACTAGGATTTCCATTTGTGCAACACAGGCCAGAGATAAATCTGGAAATATTTCGTGTGCGGTATTAAGTGTTGACCTTATCTACTAAATAATTTGCCAGATTTTAAAAGGATGAATGAAAGATCAATACTTTCTTTGTGAACTTGCGAATGGCTCAACTTAAATGGTCAGAATGAAAAGTTAACAAATCAGTGGATAGATACACATCATGGTATTCACGAATACAAAAGCAAAATACTGCAGATTCTGGAAGTCTGAAATGCAAACAGAAAATCCTCGCAGTACTTAGCAGGTCAAGCAGCATCTGTGAAAAGAAACAGGTCAATGATGGCCCTGCTCAGAACTTTGCAAATGAAAGAAGGGAAGTAGACCACTATGAAATGAACAATTTGGGTAAGAGCCAAATGGAAAACTTATTAAAGCAAGAAAAGGTCAAAGGGCCAAAATCATCGTGAAACAGGAACTCTGTTCTCTATACAAGTGCTGTAAAGAACAATCAGTATTTGACGATTTTGTCCCTGGTATTTGGGGCATTTCTCTGATTGCCACTTCTCTGCTGGCATCTGCAAACTCTGCCAATGGTTCAGAGTAAGGATTGTTTGAGGTAGTACACTGTCACTAAATCCTCCTTTGTCTCTACCCTGTCCAGGGCTTTTGGCTTGGGTCTGATGATCAGTGGTAGAAGCTACACCAAGATAGAATCTTTACAGAAGAGGCACTGTTCTTAGTTAACAAGTCACTATGTTATGTAATTGCAATAAGTACAACTACACTACAAGCAGAACTACTAGAACTCTCGGGAGCTATACCAATTACATCTGATCTCAATGAAGACTAGTGTCGAAATCCCTGTCTCCACCCACAGATTGTGCGTGACATCATCTTAATACAACCAAAAAAATTTGGTTCCTTCAGAACCATTACCTTATACAACAATATTCTCTGTTACTATTATATTAGAATGTTGACATTGCATCCAAAATGCTTGCAGAATTTATATGACTCTTAGTCATTCTGTTAATTTCTTCCAAACAGCAGAAAGTTAGTTATGAGGTTTTGATTTCTTTTTTGTACAGGCTCGTGTCTCTCTTTACGCTTTGAATAAGGTCTTTGAGAATGCTGCCTTTAAAATAATGACTTACAGAACAACAGGAAATGTGCAATGAAGCCAAACCAGCAAGTAAGCCTAAGTGGGACCAAGGAACATTGGCAGAGAAGAAACTCTAAGAGGGAGAAATGAAAGATATAACATCACCAAGTGTATTTAAGTTACAGTCCAGAAACTGTGCCAGAACTCACTGAAAAGTAAATATTCAAAATATCCAGATAAAGTTATAAGGAAGTTCTGATAGCTTTGACACTTTTGCAAGTGATCACTGCCAACCTCTGAGTATTAAAGATGGAAAGAATGCTTTACAGAGGAGGTGATGAAATAATTAATTGACCCAAAGTATGATTTCATACATTAGACATGAGAGTGAGGTCCCAAATAAAACACTGTAGAATGCTTTACTACATTTAAGGCACTGTTCACTTGTAAGTTATTGATCCAAGGCTGAAGTTTCCTATACTAAAATGATTTGGAGATGCTGGTGTTGCACTGGGGTGTACAAAGTTAAAAATTACATATGAAAGAAGTGAAACTATCATGGTCATTCCAACAGACTTAACAAACAGTCAAGGTATTTTTCAATGTATAATTTCAGTTACATCACACTGTAAACTTTTGCTATAAATTCTGTGTCTTACAATTGTGCACTCCACAACCACCTGATGAAGGAGTGACACTCCGAAAGCTAGTGCTTCCAATTAAACCTGCCGGACTATAACCTGGTTTTGTGTGATTTTTAACTTTATACTAAAATGAGGCCTAGATTAGCACTGTCAAGTATAGTGCCGCCAGAATAGCTGTTATTTTACCAGACCCTTATATCCACCTAACTGAATCCAGTAAGCTGACCTTTTGAGTTGCTTCTGGGTGTTTCAGTTAGAATGGTAAGATTCAGTAAGCTCAGGCAAGCCCCACAAATGCAGGCAATGTCCATGTCCAATAAGGGAGACTCTAATCCTCACCCTAAGGCATTACCATCATACAAACTGTGAACATCATACAAACTACGAATATCATATCTACTATGAACATCGTAGGGATTATCATTCACCAGAAACTGAACTGGACTAGCCATATAAGTACTGTGGCTACTGTGACAGGTCAAACATTAGGAATTCTGTAATAGGTAACTCATTTAATGACTTCCCAAAGCCTATTCCGCCATCTACATGGCACAAGTCAGGGGTGTGATAGAATATTCCCCACTTGCAGCTCCGACAACACTCAAGAAGTTTAACATCATCCAACAGAAAACACCCCTGCTTGATTGGCATCACATCCACAAACACCCTTCCTTTCCACTCTTGATGCTCTGTGTGTACTATCTATAAGATGCATTGCAGAAATTCTCCAAAGGTCCTTAGCCAGCACCTTTGAAACTCAAGGCTAATCCAAACTAGAAGGACAAGGGTGTCAGATACATAGGAACTTACCATCTGCAAGTACCTCTCCAAGCCACACTGCATCCTGATTTGGAAATATATTGCCATCCCTTCAGTATCAATGAGTTAAAACCCTGGAATGCCCTCCCTAAGGGCTTTGTGAGTTTACCTGCAATGAATGGTTGCAGCAACATCCCATAAATAAATTTTTAAAAAGGGCAGGTGTTCATTGAACAATCTTTATTTGCATTTTTAATCAGAGGTTGCAATATCAAGATAACATAGAACTTGCTTGTTTTACGGGCTAAGTCCTACCCAGGTCCAACAACCTAAAGAACTCGAAGGGTTGTTGTGTTCAACAGTAAAACATTTATTATATTAAAATAAACTGTGTGCAGAATGGGCGGCACGGTGGCTCAGTGGTTAGCACTGCTGCCTCACAGTGCCAGGGACCCAGGTTCGATTCCTGCCTTGGGTGACTGTCTGTGTGGAGTTCTCCCCATGTCTGTGGGTTCCCTCCGGGTGCTCCGGTTTCCTCCCACAGTCCAAAGATGTGTGGGTCAGGTGATTTGGCATTCTAAATTGCCATTCTAGTGTTAGGTTAATTAGTCAGAGGGAAATGGGTTTGGGCGGGTTACTCTTCGGAGGGTCAGTTAGGACTTGTTGGGCCGAAGGGCCTGTTCCACTCTGTAGGTAATCTAATCTAATACAAGAGTGTACCTCCCTCAGTCTCCATCTTCAGATTATGTCTCTAACTCCATATGACATAAACACAGTGGGTGGTACCAATCACATGCTCTCAGATATTAACCCTTTCAGACCCATACAGAACAAAACTAAGAAATGACAAAGATTCTTTGCAAAACTAAACTAAAACTATAGCCAAATAAGTGGTAGCAATATTAACAGATGATAAAGTAACTGCTGAATAAATGGATGGAGTAATGAGAAACAATTTAGATAGGACATGGCAGCAATCACACCAACAAAATAATAAAATGGAACAGCTTGAGGTGAACAGCAGAAAGACAGCGCACACTTCTGCAAGTCAAGACAACTATGGAGAATTATGATTTAATAAGCCTGGACTAATACTGCATTCCAGGCAAGAAAGTCAAGGACGGTTGAAAGGGAGAGATGTATGTTCACATGTTTCTGTCGATAGAATATTCGTTGTTTCTCAACCTAGAAAGCAGCCTACTTCCACAGATGACGAGTTACACTAAATGCTTTGCAGCAGTAATCTGGGAGAACGTGGGCGAACACTTGCAATTCTGTCTGCGTTAGTGTAATGAAGGGTAAAGATAAATATAGCAAGGCAGATGTGAAAATCATTATTTAAGTTTGTAAAATTAATCTTAGTGAGAATAAACAGGAACCAAAACCAGAAAAAAAGCATGGGATGAAGTGAACTAAAATCCCTAAAGGCTATTTTTAAGGGTGATGGAGAATATATTCAACATGAAACAAATGAAAAACATGGGAGACTGGAACACTGAGGCTGAACATGAAATCAAAAGCAATTTTAATATTTAAAAAAAACTAACAAACTCTTATAAGTGATGAAGAACGATAGCAATTTGAAGCCCTGATAAAGACTTCTATTACAAATAACTGAAAAGGGTAAAGGGACATTATGAAATTTATAATAGCAATTGTGAGTCAAGTAAATACTTATGCTGTTTGAGAACTGGATGAAATGTTAAAACACTGAGAGCACATTCTGTTTATATTTACCTAAGGTTAGCTGGGTTAACTGTTACGGACTAAGCCAGACCCCCTCAAAACATTTCAAGAAAGTGGGCAGCACGGTGGCACAGTGGTTAGCACTGTTGCCTCACAGCGCCAGAGACCCGGGTTCAATTCCCGCCTCAGGTGACTGTCTGTGTGGAGTTTGCACATTCTCCCCGTGTCTGCGTGGGTTTCCTCCGGGTGCTCCGGTTTCCTCCCACAATCCAAAAAATGTGCAGGTTAGGCGAATTGGCCATGCTAAATTGCCCGTAGTGTTAGATGAAGGGGTAAATGTAGGGGAATGGGTCTGGGTGGGTTACGCTTCGGCGGGTCGGTGTGGACTTGTTGGGCCAAGGGGCCTGTTTCCACACTGTAAATAATCTAATCTAAAAAAAAAGTAGCCCAGACCTTAACTTTGCTCGTTGTTTTAAGCAGGTGTACAGTGAATATTCCAGGAGAGGTGCAGCTGGTCAAACCACTTCGTTTTAAACAAAACAGACTTTATTGACAAGATTACCGAATGAAACACAAGCAAAAGAGAACAGAATACAGAATAACTTAACCTGTCCGAAAACCCAAAGATTATCCCAACTTAATGATTCTGTTCCAAATATTTGCAACAATCCCCATAAACACCCCTTGTTACAAAAGGTAGAATCAAACACAGGGTCTTACAGGAGAGAGAGAGAGAGATGGTAGCATGGAACACCCTCTTCCATGTAGCTGTTTCTTGGATCAGCAGCATCACTGACTGCCTGCTTCCCGTGAACTGCTAGACTGCTGAAGCCAAACCAGAGAGAAGCTGAGCTGCGGGAACTGGCCACTCTCATTGTGCAAGTATTTTTTTAACTTGAAAGCCTTTTTCCTGAGTCAGTAGCTGTTAGCTATAATCAAATTGGCCGAAAACTCATCCAAGCTAGACTTTTCAGAATTGCTGCTTTTAAGACCTCTCTTAAAAAGAAAGTCAAGGGCAGCATAACATTGTTAAAGGAGCAGCATCACCATGTAACCAAAATGAAGTTAAATTAAATTAGAATAAAATTAACAAGGAGAAAGCATATGAAACTTGGTGACAGCCTAATTGTTTGTAAGAGGTCATGGTCTTTTCAAATGTTTGTGTTTGGGTTGAAGGAATGTACATGTTTGCTTCCATCAAACCTTCCAACTTTAGCAGTAATGGGCCGAACTGGATAAGCAGAAGTTTTGTTTAAAACACATGCAGTGAATCAGGTGCAATAATGGAGATTTTGTATCAGCTGAATTTGAGATTGTCATGGAGTTGTAAATGATTGGATGACATATAAGTGGTGAGTGCAAGTTAAAGTTTTATGTCAAAGTTCATTCAGGCAAGCATTTTTCCAAGGAGATGCAAACCAGTCTTAATGAGTTAACTGAGCCAACTGATGGGGAAAAACAAGACACATATGTGATATTTGCCAGTGGGTCAAATTGGTCAGTTTCTGGAAATTGGATAGTGTCAATGATAAAACGCACAGCTTTTTACATGGAAAGCATTTCATTCAGCCTGCCCTCACATTAAAATCATTATCTAGGTCAGAGAGATTGATTGATCAACGATGAGAATTGAAAGAGAGTTGGCTGATCATCCGTTCTGGTCAGATCTTCAAACAAATCCACATAAAAGGGTTCACTTATGTTTGTAAACATTATATGGTTAAGAGTCTTCCCAGTATTTTTTGTTGTGTAATTTTCTTTGATAAAGAACATTGGGTATATTTCATTATTAGAACTCTCTTGGGTTATTGATAATGGACCAGGGAAATGGGAATGAAAGCACACAGTTCTCAACAATAACTATGTGATAATGACCAGATAATCATTTTTCATGATGCCATTCAAGGGATTTATATTGGGGACCTCAAGGTCTTGTTCAAAATCTTTCCAAGGGATCATTTTATGTCAGCTTGAAAGAAGAAATAGTGCTTCAGCCTAACACCTCATCCATAAAATGGGGCTTCTGACAAAAAAGACCCCTCAGTCCTGCACTGGAGTGGGACTTGAGATCAGTTTCTGAATCAGAAGCAATAGTGTCAACTACTGAGTGGCAACTGACACTTTTGGCAAAGATATTGGAATTACAATTGACTCTGATTTTACCTGCTATTGTAGCAGTTGAAAAGATGTTTTTATTATTGAATTTGTTTCTTGATGGGAGGTTGTTTTCCCAATGTCAAGCTTTTGAAATCAGCTCTGATTTGATGGTTTACATTCCTGTGCTGTTAGTTTTATGGTCATGCTGATCAAACAGAAAAGTAAACAATCTTTAAAACTAAGCTGTTTTTTCAAAGAATTCTTCTGTTAAGGATTCTAATGAACAAAATCTGAATAGTCATCAATTGCATCATGCTGTGACCACAACATGCTGTGTCCCCAGAGCATTTCTAAAGCTTTCAGTTTTGTTAGGAAATTAGAGTCTTATGAAGTAGAAGGACTTATTTTCAAATTTTATTACATATTGAGATCTTCAGCTGTTAAATGGAAATCTTTGAAGCATTGAGTTTCAACTTTCCTGGGACAAACAAAACGATAGCATCCAAGTCAAATTATTTCTATATTTCGATGTTTGTATAAATGATGATTCTCCATAATTACTTCTGTCAAACTGTTCTGATGAAAAGTCACTGGACTCGAAACGTTAATGTTATTTCTCTCTCCATAGATGCCTGTCAGAACTGCTGAATTTCTCCAGCACTTGCTATTTTTGATTGTTTCAGATCCCCAGCATCTCTAGTTCTTTGTTTTATTTTATGGTTTAGTGCAAGATAATAATAGGTCCAATTAACATTAATTATTTATACATGATTACAACTCTTTGGAGCCAGGTATGTCAAGCCTATCTCCTTCAGGACATCATTCAAGGCTAACTGTTTCAATGATTCAAACATCACGTGACACCATCAGAATAGGTGGAGATGATGCAACGTCAAAATCAATTCTTTCAGAATTATTACCTTATGCAACAAAGACCGTACAGTCCATCTTAGCATCTCCGTCAATAAATTTATCGACTGAGTCCAGGAGTTTTACCTTTGTTACCATAGCTAAAAGTCTGTGCTATAGATTGATCACCCTTTAAATGTAAAAGGACATTTTATTATCAGATCTAATCTTACGTTAATTCACTACCTTGAAGCCTTGCTCTTCAGTATTGTCAGAGCTTATATCAAAATAACCTTCTGGGTTTGCCTTTTCTATTACAGTTATTATTTTATGCAACTGTAGTACAGCCTATTGAAGTCCTGCAGATTAAGAACAAATCTGTGATGAATTGGAAAATATGTGCTCAACTAGGTCTTCAACCAAGAAAATGAAGTAGTGCTATTTTAGGAAGAGATGAGTGCTGTAATGAGAAATGATTTTGGCTCTGGAAATCAGTCTGGGTAGAAACAAGAAATAGCAAGGGAGTAATGTAAAAGTCCCCTCGCTGTAGTTCCAAAATGTAGGAAGCAGTATAAACCAGGAAATACTGAGCGTTTGTAAGAAAGGTATGGCAATAGTCACAGCTAATTTTAATATGCATATAGATGATATTAATCAAATTGGCAAGGGTAGCCATGAGGGAGAATAGTGTATTACAGATAGCCATGATGGTAGCCATGAGGGAGAATAGTGTATTACAGATAGCCATAAGGGTAGCCATGAGGGAGAATAGTGTATTACAGATAGCCATAAGGGTAGCCATGAGGGAGAATAGTGTATTACAGATAGCCATAAGGGTAGCCATGAGGGAGAATAGTGTATTACAGATAGCCATAAGGGTAGCCATGAGGGAGAATAGTGTATTACAGATAGCCATAAGGGTAGCCATGAGGGAGAATAGTGTATTACAGATAGCCATGATGGTAGCCATGAGGGAGAATAGTGTATTACAGATAGCCATGATGGTAGCCATGAGGGAGAATAGTGTATTACAGATAGCCATGAGGGTAGCCATGAGGGAGAATAGTGTATTACAGATAGCCATAAGGGTAGCCATGAGGGAGAATAGTGTATTACAGATAGCCATGATGGTAGCCATGAGGGAGAATAGTGTATTACAGATAGCCATGATGGTAGCCATGAGGGAGAATAGTGTATTACAGATAGCCATGAGGGTAGCCATGAGGGAGAATAGTGTATTACAGATAGCCATAAGGGTAGCCATGAGGGAGAATAGTGTATTACAGATAGCCATAAGGGTAGCCATGAGGGAGAATAGTGTATTACAGATAGCCATGAGGGTAGCCATGAGGGAGAATAGTGTATTACAGATAGCCATAAGGGTAGCCATGAGGGAGAATAGTGTATTACAGATAGCCATGAGGGTAGCCATGAGGGAGAATAGTGTATTACAGATAGGTTCCCCAATGTATTGCTCCAAGAATCAGTCAGAGAGCCTGCTATTTTGGATTTAGTACAGTATAATAAAATGGGGTTAATTAAAGAGCTTATTGGAAAGGATTCTCTAGGGAGGAATGATCACAGGATGCTAGAATTTTGCGCAGCCGGTTCTTTGATAGTTCCATTCTCGTGCGATAGTTCCATCACTCAATAGCTGCACCATTTAAACTAATGGGGCCGGAGTCAGGTTATCGCCAAAAGGTGTAAGGAAAGTTTACGTTTGACAAATACTGGTCTTTAATTGCATTAAAGCCAATTCGCTTTGAAGAAACACGTGTTATAGCAGAAGTGACTGTATTCAGTTTGAAGACAAGGAACCTGATTCTCACACTAGTGTTCTGGAATTAAACAAAGGTAATTACATTGGCATGAGGACAGATTTTGCCCTAGTAGGTTGGACAGAAAAACTAAAACTTAGCACAGTTGATGAACAGGGACAAAGATTTAAGGAGATATTCAATTCCTTTCAACCAAAATATATTCCAGAGGGGAAGAAAGATTTTAAGAAACAGAAAAAGCTTTTATGCCTATCAAGAATTTAGAGATAATATAAAGCCAAAACCTAAGGCATATCATATCACAAAGATCAGGCTGGAGGATTGGGAAAATTTTAAAGACCAGCAAAAGTTTTTAAAAAAAGAAATAAAAAGAACAAAGGTAAATTATGGAAGAAAACTAACACAAAACATAAAAATGGATAGCAAAAGCTTCGTTAAGTATATGAATAAGGGGAGAATAGCTAAAATGAATATTGGTCCCTTAGACGATGAGGCCGGCAAGTTAATAACGCGGAACACAGAAATGACAGCATAGTTTCACAGTAGAGGACACTGAAACCATCCCAACAGTAACAGGTAATGCAGAGGTTATACAAAAGGAGGAACTTCAAACAGTGGCCATCATAGGGAAAAAATACTGATGAAAATATTGGTATTAAAGGCAGACATTATCCAAAGGTGTGATAACCTACAGCTTAGATCTTAAAGAAAGTAGCAGCTCAAATAATAGATGCATTGATTATAATATTCCAAAAGTCCCTGGATCCTGGAAAGGTTCCTGTGGATTGGTTAAATGATAATGTATTGGCTTTATCCAAAAAAAGGAGGAAGGCAGAAAGCAGGTTTTATAGATGAGTTAGTTTAACAACTGTTGTTGGGAAATTGCTGGAAGTCATTATTAAGGAAATAGTAATGGGACATTTGGAACATCAAACTGCAATTTGTTAGACTTGGCATGGTTTTATGAAGGGTTAATCATGTTTAACTAATTTGCTAGAGTTCTTCAAAAATGAATAAACAATGTACTTAAAAGTGTCCTGTAGTTGTGGCATATCTGGACTGTCCTACATGTTGGTCATTATAGGAATTTCAATTAATTTTAACATTGTAGTTCTCTATGCTGCAGCAGTCCTGGTTAAACTGGGATGGCTCCTGCTGATCCATAGTATAAAGCTCAGCCATGGTGTTTGGGACTGTATATTTAGTTACTTAGTTTTAAAGCACTGGTAACTTTATCGAGTCCACAATCTCTCACCTGGGAGTGATTCCATACTTGCAGAGGTCCCCTGACACAGAAACGTTCTAAAAGCACTATGCTATTATCAGTGTTATGGAATAGCTAGATTGAGTACTTGTGAAATTATAGCGAATTCATTTTACAGCCTTTATTGGTATTTTATGAATTGACATTTCTCGACAGATTCCTGAACATATCCAACCAGGTCGCAATTAGGATAATGTAGGTCAGGAATTGTATAACTGTATTACTTGCTATGAAACAAAACTTCCTACGGTCTTTAGGTATATTGATATTATAAATACATTTGTGACAATTTCTCCATTTGTAAGACTATTGAAAATTGCAAACTTATTCTCAAGGATAAATGTACAGTTTGAGTAGAAGTACTGAACTGAGGAAAACTTTGCTCACAATCTCATTGCAGATTGGTCCAATGATCTAATGAGTAATATTCTGAATTCTAGATGAACCCTTATAATCAATGATGAAATACCAGACAAAACTCATTTGGTTTTGATTTTCATCCTGTAGACATTCTTTCCAATATTTCCAATTAAAATGCGTTGAGACATAGACTACAGTAGTGGCCTGGCTCAACACAGTTTTGTTATTCTTAACATTTTACACATTCTGACCTTTTCCTAATTGATAGATTTAGTACAACTAGTTAGCAAAGGTTCTCCATTCACCACCTATCTTAATTTTCGAAATAGAAACAGAACCACAGTTATTGACTTTACGAATAAAGCTGAAAGAATAATTGTGCCAAAAGTTACCACCTTCATTTAAAATGCAATTTTTCATTCGGTATCACTTTCTGCTGTCCTTTGACTGGTTTTCCCAAAAAAACACACAATAACAGTCACCCACTCTGAATTAACAAGTTGAGTATGAGCTCATTCGCTGGATCTGACTATGATTCTAACATTGTTAATCTGTGCTTTATTAAACGCCTCGTACCCCAAATAGATGTCAATATAATTCTGCTGAAGTAAGAAATGGCTTGGGTTTGATTGTTGGATAGAGTCAAACTCCAATATTTGTTTGTTTTCTTCATATGCTACTGTACAGAACCGAACTGCTTTAGTGACTTTTTCTTATGACAAAAGTGAGTTTTTTTTTAAAATTGCCTGTTCAATATCTAGCTTAAATTCAAATATACATATGTGTCAAGAGTGGTTTGTGTATTGTGGATGCAGGAGAATGTATTAATTGTGTGTGGTTAAAATCCATTTTTGTGTGCTTGTATTTTTAAATATATTATATGAAACTTAATCCATTCTTTCAAGATTTGAATAATTCCAGTTGTTATATTCAGAGGTGGTGAAAGGGGAGGGGGACATTGACTCCAACAATCTTCAGAATTGCGAAAGGCATTTGCAGAATCTGCTTAATTCAGTCAGAATTTTCCACCTTGACAACAGATCTTTCCTTTCATCTGTCAGGAGACTGAAGGGTTCAAATGTATAAACCATCCAATATGGGAGTCCTAATCAAGTTGTAAAATAAAGGTCAAAGTTTGTGAGAAGATTTGTAGCTCGGGTGCTCGTTGTTGTGGTTCTGTTCGCCGAGCTGGGAATTTGTGTTGCAGACGTTTCGTCCCCTGTCTAGATGACATCCTCAGTGCTTGGGAGCCTCTTGTGAAGCGCTTCTATGATCTTTCCTCCAGCATTTGTAGTGGTTTGAATCTGCCGCTTCCGGTTGTCAGTTCCAGCTGTCCGCTGCAGTGGCCGGTATATTGGGTCCAGGTCGATGTGCTTATTGATTGAATCTGTGGATGAGTGCCATGCCTCTAGGAATTCCCTGGCTATTCTCTGTTTGGCTTGTCCTATAACTCACCAGACAACAACTCACCAGAACGAAGGACCCGATACCCAGCATGAGCAAAACCAATGTAGTGTACAAAATCTCATGCAAGGACTGCACAAAATACTACATAGGACAAACAGGAAGACAGCTAATGATCCGCATCCACGAACACCAACTAGCCATGAAACGACACGACCAGCTATCCTTAGTAGCCACACATGCAGATGACAAGCAACATGAATTTGACTGGGACAACACTATCATGATAGGACAAGCAAAAAACAAACAAAAAAAGAATGAAAACAAACAGCTAGTGGTGAATTATTGGTTTGAGCAGGTTGGAAAACAATGTTCAATATGGGATACCCTCTTTCAGGGAGATTCTGGAAAAAGCGTGGAAGGATATTCAATTACAGAAGGTGAGAAGCTCCAGTCATAAGGAGAGACTAAAAAAGTACGGGTGACAAAATCAGAAATTTCTGCAAATATTCAACAGGTCAGGGAGCATCTGTGAAGAGAAAAAAAGTTGTGTTTTAGGTCTGTGACTTTTGTATCATTGACTTCTGGATATAAACGTCACCAATCTGAAATGTTGTCTCGATTGTTGCCTGTGTCCACAGAGACTTCCTGTCCTGAGCAATATTTCCAACATTTTCTGGTTTTATATCTGATTTCCAACATCTGCAGTATGTTGCTTTTGCATTAGAGAAGCCACAGCTGCTGCAGCTGAGAAGTTTGAGGAGTCTGGGATGGAGATGTTCAAGATTATGAGATGGTTTGGATCAGATTTCCAGGAAAGATCTGTTTCTGCCTGTTGATGAGTCAGTAATTGGAGGACACGAATTTAAGACCAAAATGTAGGAACAAGTAGGAGTTTCTTTTTCCACAGAGAATTGTTGGGATATGGAATGCCCCTTCAGAAACAGAGGGTGAAGTAGACAGAATCTATCATCGTTTTGAAAATGCAAGTTGATTTTTACAACAGCCACTGCAAATGTGCTCCAATAATTGCACAGCACTCTGGCACGCCTTAAAGGTTAGGAATGATAGCAAAACACTTTTACGATTATAAAGGTTGTGGGCTAGAGTAGAGGAATGAGACCAAATGTTTTCTAGCTGAAATGAGAAATCCTTCTATTGTAAGACTGGGTATAACCTATACATAAAGAAATTGGCGAGTTGTTTTAACATATAATGTAACTTTCCTTTAATATAGCCGACCGGCATAGCTTGGTGGAACAGAAATAGTTTGTTTGAAATGTTCAGTTTGCTCAGGTGTGCCTCACCGTCTCCTCTCAACTACGATTGCTGAGTGGAGGGAGGGCCGAGGACAAGCCGTTCCCTTTGGTTATTGGCTATCCGTAGAGGGAAGGACAGCCCCTTTTCTTTCCTGAGTACTGGCTTTATATTCGCAGCTGGTTGGCAATGGGAGGGAGAGGAGTGGGGATAGTCGCTGTGAATACACTGCCTTCAGTAATCTTCGGGGAATCAATTGGACCGCTGATTATCGACCAGCAACAGGAGGGAGAACTCGCTGCTACGACTTGGGACTTGGCTTATAGGCGAGAGGAGACTTGTATCCGTTTGGTTTTCTGTATCTCACAGTAAGCATGGACTCTCGTGCCAGTAGTGTCATCAGTTTGGGATTTGCCATTATTTGTCTTCGCTGTGGACTTACTTCAGGTAAACTGGTCAAAGACTTCGGATTGCTGTTTGTCATGAACGCTGTTTTTTTTTAAAATAGCAAATAACCTCAAATCAAAACCTCGATAGAAGCTGCAGCATTTGTGGCAGTATCATTCACATCTGCATTTATGACCACATGCAGCAAATGCAACTTTCCATTTTTAATAACTAGATGGCAATAAATAGTTTGCATTTCCTCCTGTGGGTTCGGTACGTATTTCACATCAGATGAAGTCTGCGTTAAAAAATGTCAGTGTTCACTTACTGTTAGGTAACAGTACAGTCAGTGGTAAGACTACATACCGATGTGTTATTTAATCTGCACAACATTACTCTCGACTAGTTTGGTGCATATGTGTAAAAATAAGGGTTCTTACGTTTAATACAGACGAGGCACTATTTTATTCTTACAGTGGGTTGTGAGTCTTTGGAACTTTCTTCCTAAAAAAACAGAGACTTTGAACATTTTAACAGCAGAGATTGGTGGATTCTTGATAAACAACGAAGTGAAAAGTTGTGGAGTAATAAGCAATACGGAGTAATCTGATGAGCCGTGATTTTATTGAATGGTGCAGAAGTTCCGAAGGGTCAAACGGCCCACTCCTACTCCACACTAATGTTCAATCTGCCCCATTGACCCTGCCTTTGTCACGAAGCAGGATTTATCCAAAGATTCTCAAGTATCTCTGATTACTTTTATGCCAAGGTGTGGAGGTGCCAGTGTTGGGCTGGGGTGGACAAGGTCAGAAGTCACGCGGCACCAGGTAATAGTCGAACAGGTTTATTTGGGATCACCAGCTTTCGGAGCTCTGCCCCTTTGTCAGGTGAAGGAGCAGTGCTCCGAAAGCTTGTGATTTCAAATAAATCCGTTGTATTATAACCTGGTATCATGTGACCTCTGACCTACTTTAAAGCCAAGATCAATCAGTTGAAAGTTACTCCTGCCTGGGATTTATTTTCAATGAAAATGCTGTGGTTTGCAAAATATGTTTCTGGTGAATATATGGAAATATAAGCTTTTTTTCCCAAAATCTACAGGTATTTCACAGCAACCTGTTACAAACCTAACGTGGATATCATTCAATTTCCGCACTGTACTACAATGGGAGGGGACCTTGAAAAACACTGTGTACACTGTGAAGCTACGCAGGTGAGTACAAATCTTTAACATGTCTTCTGTAGGAAGCACCAAAAGAGACACAAGGTATTGGCAAGATCTTTGGGCTACAGTGTGTCATTAAAAGGTGCTTTGAGAGTTCTGAGGTAATTTGCCAATGATCATTATGTTAATTAACCTACTGCAACTGAGCACATAAACCCCAAATCATCCGCTGACATTTCCGCCACCTCCAAAAAGACCCCGCCACCAGGGATATATTTCCCTCCCCACCCCTTTCTGCCTTCTGCAAAGACTGTTCGCTCTGTGACTACCTGGTCAGGTCCACGCACCCCCCCCCCCCCCCCCCTACAACCCACCCTCCCATCCTGGCAGCTTCCCCTGCCACCGCAGGAACTGTAAAACCTGCGCCCACACTTCCTCCCTCACCTCCATCCAAGACCCTAAAGGAGCCTTCCACATCCATCAAAGTTTTACCTGCACATCCACTAATATCATTTTTTGTATCCGTTGCTCCCGATGCGGTCTCACTACGTTGGGGAGACTGGGCGCCTCCTAGCAGAGCGCTTTAGGGAACATCTCCGGGACACCCGCACCAATCAACCCCACCACCCTGTGGCCCAACATTTCAACTCCCCTTCCCACTCTGCCGAGGACATGGAGGTCCTGGGCCTCCTTCACTGCCGCTCCCTCACCACCAGACGCCTGGAAGAAGAAGGCCTCATCTTCCACCTCGGAATACTTCAACCCCAGGGCATCAATGGGGACTTCAACAGTTTCCTCATTTTCCCTTCGCCCACCTCACCCTAGTTCCAAACTTCCAGCTCAGCACTGTCCCCATGACTTGTCCTACTTGCCTATCTTCTTTTCCACTTATCCACTCCAACCTCCTCCCTGACCTATCACCTTCATCCCCTCCCCCACTCACCTATTGTACTCTATGCTACTTTCTCCCTACCCCCACCACCCTCTAGCTTATCTCTCCACGCTTCAGGCTCTCTGCCTTTATTCCTGATGAAGGGCTTTTGACCGAAATATCGATTTTACTGCTCCTCGGATGCTGCCTAAACTGCTGTGCTCTTGCAGCACCACTAATCCAGAACCAACAACATGGGGCAAGCAAACTGCTCCAAGAAAGCACTATAATGGGAACGCTATCAGATGTACCATAATGGCTCTTTTCAAATGTTTGCACATATATTAGCAATCTGAAGTGAGTGCAGTTCCACGTCCCAAACAAATCTCGAGTAAAATGGAGTTAGGAGGTCATATTGCAGCTGTACAGGATATCGGTTAGGCCACTTTTGGAATATTGCGTACAATTCTGGTCTCCTTCCTATTGGAAGGATGTTGTGAAACTTGAAAGGGTTCAGAAAAGATTTACAGTGATGTTGCCAGGGTTGAACAGACTGGGGTTGTTTTCCCTGGAGTGTCGGAGGCTGAGGGGTGACCTTATAAGATCATGAGGGGCATGGGTAGGATAAATAGACAAAGTCTTTTCCCAGGGGTGGGGGAGTCCAGAATAGAGGGCATACATTTAAGGTGAGAGGGGAAAAATATAAAAGAGACCTATGGGGTAACGTTTTCACGCAGAGGGTGGTACGTGTATGGAATGAGCTGCCAGAGGAAGTGGTCGAGGCTGTACAATTGCAACATTTAAAAGGCATCTGGATGGATATATGAATAGGAAGGTTTGGAGCGATATGAGCCGGGTGCTGGCAGGTGGGAATAGATTGTGTTGTTGGGATATCTGGTTGGCATGGACGGGTTGGACCGAAGGGTCTGTTTCCGTGCTGTACATCCCTATGACTCTAAAATGTTGCACTGTGAACTTCTGGAAGAAAACTACCTGGCATGGGTTTGAGGTCCATCAGCAGTGCAAAGGGGCTTAAGTGGCAAATCAGTGTGTTTTGGAATTTAACATGTGACTGCATTCCACAAACTGGCTTAGCTGGAGTTTAGCACTCTAATTGCATGATTGTACAACCAAGTCTGGCATTGAAGTCTTTCATAAAACTTCCAAGCTATCATGATGCTGATAACCTCTATCTGCAGATAAAGATATTGCATTCATATTAAATAAAAGCAACGGAGGTCATTTGGTTCTGCAAATCTACTCCTGTTCATGACAAACAGGATGTTATGACGCGAGGGTGACTGCGGCTTGTAATTCATAATCAGATTTTGTGGGCTGGATTTGATGGAAAATTCTTATTAGAGTGTAATAGGCAACAACTTTTGGTAACCACACAAGTACTGTTAAGCATGGAAATCAGGAAGTTCGTAACTACATTGCTTAATTCTCCTGGAAGCATCTTACACTAATATTTCACTGTAAGACCAACATTGAAATGCATGGAACGGTGTGAAGTGACGGTGCTTGAGTCACCACTACCCCCTGAACCTGTCTAGAAAAAGTCACGATATGTACATTCCAATATATGTGACCCAATAGCCATTTCCATTATTGCTAAACAACCTTGCAGGCACTAAAAGTTAACTTTGAGTGTGAATTCTCATTCCCATTTTATTAAATATTGGAACGTTTGTTTTTAAATTGCAAAAGTAATTTTTGAATTCATCCTAGGGACGTAAGCATTGTGGCCCATCCCTAATTGCCCACAAGAAAACATTAGTGAGTATCCTTTTTCTTACCCCTCACTCTGTCATCCTACAAGGCATCAAGCAGAAAATTTCTTGATTGAAATATTTTGCAGCTCTTGTTTTGGCCTCCGGACCTGAAAATTGTTGTTGCAGTGATCTGTCTACTTTTCTCCCATTGCCAGATTGACAGATGCACTAAATGACTTGAGGTGATTCACAGTAGCATTGAGTCATGTAGATGAAGAACTCAGCCACTTTCAGTTTAACTAACCTACCCTGAGTATTTCCATAACAGTGTTAGTAACGCTTATGGGAAACTGCCCCAATATTATTGCTGCTGGTATGGGAACTTATATCATTGCGAACAAGCTCAGGTAACCAGCAACAATTGGTTTCCTGTGTTCAGCAGAAATATCAAAGGATCTGAAGTGCATGTCTGAACAGGTATCATTTACACCTATTGTTTCACAACCTCAGGCCACTGGGTGAATTTGATTCATCCATCCAGAAAGGTGACATTTACCACCCCATCAGTGTATAATTGTTTCTTAAAGGATGCCCAGATTTCTCTGCCTCCACCTCCTGATCTTGAAACTTGGTTCTTGTGTGTGAGGAAAAACTTCCTTCTATCAGTACTTTATGTTTTTTGTTACTGGTTTGAATCTGTTTTCTTCCTCAAAAATAGTATTACCTTTTTCTTACCTTTGACTCTTGTATAAGCATCCCTTCTCCTTTCTTCATAAATGCTTCCTACTAGTTCACATCTGTGATGCTACTCATCAGCTCTTAGCTTTTATCTGCATTGTAGTTCAGTGCCTGGTTTGTTGGCAGTCAGAATTAGCGGTCCAAAAATGTATATGAACTTGAGCCTTGATAGTACTGTTGATGACTGGTATTCTGTTAATTGGCCACGTCACAGAGTCATAGAGATGTTACAGCATAGAAATAGACCCATCAGTCGAACTCGTCCATACCGACCAGATATCCTACATTAACCTAGTTCCATTTTCTAATATTTGGCCCATATTCCTCTAAACCCCTTCCTATTCATATACATATCTAGATGCCTTTCAAATGTTGTAGTTGTACCAGCCTCCCTGGCAACCACCTTCTGCGTGAAAACGTTGCCCCTTAGCTCCTTTTAAACCTTTCCCCTCTCAACTGAAACCTATGCCCTCCAGTTTTGGACTCGCGTACCCTGGGAAAGAGATCTTGAGTATTCACCCTCTCAATGCACCTGATGATTTTATAAATCTCTATAAGGTCACTCCTCAGTCTCCAAAATTCCAGGAAAAATAGTCCCACCCTGTTCAGCCTCTCCCTATAGCTCAAACCCTCCAACCCTGGCAACATCCTTGTGAATCTCTTCTGAACTCTTTCAAGTTTCACAACATCCTTCCTATAGCAAGGAGACCAGAATTAAATGCAGTATTTCAAAAGTGGCCTAACCAATGTCCTGTACAGTTGCAACATGCTGTTCAACACTTTGTTGATTACTACTTTGCACTTGTTAGTCGTGTTAAGCATCAAGTCTGCTAAGAATCCTAGGTCTATTTTAACCACAATTTTACAAATTTCACTAGCACCAATAGTGCAAATTATTCCTTGCGACGTACAGTTAACTGGGAATTAATACATGAATTCTGGATCTTTGTTTTGTTGAACTGTCTCTCTTCTCCCGACACCAGTATGACAGATACACAAAAGGACTTGAGGTTAATTTGCTGTAGCGCTGAATCATGTGGTTGCTGAGCTCACCCAATGTCGCTGTAGCAACTTCATTAATCTGCCCTAAATACTTCCATTTATGGTACTTCCTTACTCACTGTGTGCTACAGGCAAATTGCCCTAATATCCTTGTTGTTGCTTGGACTCTATAATGTAATAGAGTTAGACTGTGCATTGAGTGTAGGAACTGTTTTGTTACAGGATCGTTTACACAGTGGAAAATGTTAGCTTTCTACATCGCTCTGGTTCTCTAAGATGGAATGTGCATACAATGGTACTCACCTGATCCATCAATGCAAGAATGATTCAATGAGTTTGAGAAAGGCATCAGGTGCCAGTTTAACAGGAGAAGTGGAAGAGAACAGGAACCTCCAGTACTAACAGTTTAACAGGAGAAGTGACAGCGGACAATAGCTGATATCAGGCAAATGACTGGAAAAAATTGAAAAAGGACGTCTTAGTCCGGCAGGAGGAATAGTAGAGTCTGGGTCATAAATGCTTAATGTATCCATTAGCTCAAGAATTATGATACGATCCTTTAGGGAAACAAATAGACCTAAGCAGCTAAGTGACTTGAATAAAGCTAAGTGGGGAAAAAATAGAGACCATTATTAAAAGTATTCAAACTGTATTAATTAAGATTGGCTTTGCACAATTAATAACCTTAATTGCTAATTAATTCTAATGAATAATAAACTAATTAATCTTGATCTCATTTGATTTTATGGTATCTAGAAATAAATTGCTCCTAATTTAGAAAATGAGTAAAGATGCGTGATGATGACATAGGCTGTATGTCAGGGCTGTGATATGTGGGAGCTGGTGCCACATCTGGAGGAAATGGCTCTGTCTTGAATCACAGCAGCTCAGTCGTTTTGTGTTGGAATGTGGGTCAGCAGCCCTCCAGCTTGTAAGGGAAGAAATTTCTGTATAGCTTGCTCCAGTGAACAGGCAGCCTTTAGAGGTTCGGGAAGGGCAGATATTGGACAGGGAAAGGCGGAACCGAGGAGGTAGCAGAGGAGGTCCTGCACGTACTGGACTTGTCCAACAGGCACAATGTACTCATAATGGTCAGAGTGAAGACTGCAGAGAGATGCCAGGATACCAACCTTGCACTGTGGAGCTGGAAACTGCCCCAAGAGGAAGGAGCGAGACAGCTAAGTTGTAATACAATACAGCACAGGAATAGGCCCTTCGGCCCACCAGCCCTGAGCTGATTCCTAGTCTTTATTTAGACCTGCTACTATTACCCATATGTGGTTTCCATCCTCCCGTTCACCTCCCGTAGAGTGTGTCTATCAAGATACACCTTAAACATTGCTAATGTGCCTGCTTCCACCACCTCTCACTGGCAGTGCATTCCAGGCACCCACCATCCTCTGTGTGAAACATTTTCCCCGCACTTCTCCCCTAAACTTTCCCCCTCTCACCTTGAACCTGTGCCCTCCTGTAGTTGACCTCTCTACCTTGGGAAAAGGCCTCTCAGTATCCACTCTGTCTATGCCTCTCAAAGTTTTGTAAACCTCGATCAGGTGGCCCCTCAGCATCTACCTTTCCAGTGAAAACAATCTGAGTTTATCCAATCTCCCCTCATAACAAAAACCCTCCAGACCAGGCAACATCCTGGTAAACCATCTCTGCATCCTCTCCAAAGCATTCATGGCCTTCTGGAGCATGGCAATCAGAACTGTACACAATATTCCAAATATGACCTAAGTAAAGTTTTGTACAACAGTAACATAACTTGCCAACTGTTATATTCAATGCCCCAGCAGATGAAGGCATGCGTGCTGTATGCCTTCTTAACCATCTTATCCACCTGTGTTGCCACTTTCAGGGATCTATGGACCTGTACATCCAGGTCCCTCTCTATGTCAATGCACCTAAGGGTTCTGCCATTTATTGTATAATTCACACCTGAATTTGATCTTGCATTTCATCACCTTGCATTTGTCCAGATTAAACTCCATCTGCTATTTTTCTTCCCAAATCTGTCTATATCCCACGGTATCCTTTGACAATCCTCCCCACTATCTGCAACTCTGCCAATTTTGGTGTCATCCAAAAATTTAATTAAAAGTCACACAACACCAGGTTATAATCCAACAGGTTTAATTGGAAGCACACTAGCTTTCGGAGCAACGCTCCTTCATCAGGTGATTGTGGATGGCTCCATCGTAACACAGAATGTATAGCAAAAATTTACAGTGTGATGTAACTGAAATTATACATTGAAAAATTGATTGTCTATTAGGCCTTTCATCTATTAGAATACAGTGATAGGTTCACTTCTTTCATGTGTAAATCACAAAACCTTTTTTAAAAAGTTGCATTCTCAGGTTAGCTGTTAACAATGGTGATAGCTAGACAATATGTTGAAGGTGTTAGCCCCCTGTGTTCTCTGTCTATGCCATGATGTTTAGATTGATTCTAATCTAAAAAGTGAGATACCAGAGTTTTACATAAATTCAAGCAGTTTTTGAGCTCAGAGTTCTACATGAATGTTGCAGCTGAGGAAAATGTTTTTCATGGCTGTTAACCTCTGGAGTCCAGTGAACCATGTGTTAATTGCCATGAGAATAAACAGATCAGAAAGATGAATGCAAGACTGAAATCCTGGTGTGAGATAAAGGCCTCCCATTAAATAACATTGTACTCAGTTAGGAAAGAGCTGGAGTATCTTACACCTCATGGAAAGTATACATTCAGGCTGTGGCACAGACTTTAAACCAGTTAAACCTGTTGGATTATAACCTGCTGTTGTGTGATTTTTAACTTTAAACCAGGAAAATGAGGGCTAGAGCCAGGCTAATGTTCCAGTGACAATAACGAGCCTGAAGATAACAGTGAGGAGATGAAAGTAATGGTCACACAAAGTTGAAGAAATAAAGACATTCATTAACTGTGGCTGCTCCTTGATCTGATCAGCATAAAATGAAACAATGTGAGTGAAACAGTTAATAAAAACTACATTGTGCAGCAGTGTACGCAGCATTCAAAGCAAACATTCATAACAAATACCCAGACGTCCCAGGGATAATTGAAAGTTGACTTAAAGGGCATGGCTGATGATATCTTGTTGGCAACAAGACACTTTAAGTTAAGCCAGGAAGTGATTATCTTCTACCCTACAGACCATAGAGATCCTGTAGTTTCCTATCCTTAAAGTGCATGGTTGCAGCAACAGATGCAGCTTGACATACCCATACAACATTACCTTTATTTCTTTATCCATAATGTATCAATATTTTTGATTTTTATTTAGGAATAAAGTTCTCCTGAACTTCATTGAACAAAATTTGAAATGTTTTCCACTCCTGATCTATTTCTTTGTCTAGAAACATTTTTATCCATTTCAATTCCATTCGCAGTTACCCTCCTAGACTTTATTAGAATTAGATGTTATTGTCATGTGTACAGGGATGTAGGAGTACAGTGAAAGGTGTGCAGTGTCGGCATTCCCTGGCGCCATCTTAGGTACAAAGGTACCTCAGTGTAAAATCTTAAGTACAAAGTCGAAGAAAAGAGAAATTAAATTAAAAGTTCAACATTGCAGTTCTTATAAAGTAGAAAAACAAAGAAATAAAGTAACAAGTTCAACATTACAATCCTTCTTAGGTCTCATCTTCCATCTTGGAGCATTTCAACCCCAGGGCATCAATGTAGACTTCACCAGTTTCCTCATTTCCCCTCCCTCCACCTTACCCCAGTTCCAACCTTCCAGCTCACCACCATCCTTGTGAACTGTCCTACCTGCCAATCTCCCTTCCCATCTACCCACTCCACCCTCCTCTCTGACCTATCACCTCCATCCCCACCCCCATTCACCTCTTGTACTCTTGGCTACCTTCTCCCCAAACCCCCCTACCCCCCACTCCCCCCCCCCCCCCCCCCCCCCCCCCCCCCCCCACTTACACTGGAGGCTCCCTGCCTCCATTCCTGATGAAGGGCTTTTGCCCGAAACATCGATTTTCCTGCTCCTCGGATGCTGCCTGACCTGCTGTGCTTTTCCAGCACCACTCTAATCCAAAGTCCTTCTTAAGTGTTTAGCTTTGCCTGCCTCACAATCCCCAAAAGGGCTCAATCTCCACTGGGCTGGGGTCCTCTACCACCAGCTTGATCTCCCCGCCGCGCTTAACCTTGCCGCTAATGCTGGCACCAGCTTGAATTAGAAACACTTCCTGTTAATTATTGTTTTTTAATGATGTCTTTTCCAATCAAAGAGCTAAAAATAATATGTCATAATTATTTTACCTTGCTGTTTTCCTTGTTTACTGCTGATGAGCATTAATCTGATTTATTTCCCATTGCAAAATCCATCAGCGAGTCACATGTAGTATTTGGTAAGAAAGGAATTCTAAGCATACTGTGAGAACTCCATTCCTGAGAAGGTGATAGTGAGCCATATTCTTGAACTGATGCAGTGTTTAGGGTGTAGGTACACTCACACTGCTTTTAGGTAGAGAGTTCCAGGATTCTGACCGAGTGTTAGTGAAGGAATAGTGATTATAGTTACATGTTTGGCAAGTTAACTGTTTCTCTGTCCACAATGCTGTCAATCCTGTTGAATGTTTCCGACGCTTTTCTTGTTTAAGATTTGCTGTGCACAGTGTATTTTGCTTTTATTTTGTTTTTGTTCTCGCTTAATTTATTGCTACAGTGACAGTAATAAGTATAAGTAAAATATCTTCAGGTGTTTATTTTCAAATTTCTGTGAAAGAAGATATATGTTAGTGTGTGTGTGTATATAATCCATAAAACTTCAGTATTGTAGTTTATTTGATGGAAAGATTTATTCTTTATAATTATAACTAATAAGAAATGCATTAATGTAGATCAGACCAACCAAAGTTACACTATTTTCTGTCCCAACTCGAGCTGGTAGTTCCATGTCTGAAAGTGGTAGAAATTGATTCAGTGTTGGATTTCAAAAAGGAAAGTGGATTCATACTTCATAGAGGGAGAACCGACTGCAACACTATGGAGAATGGAGTGGGGACTGGTGGTCTGTTGCACTAACAGGATTTTTCTGCAAAAGAACAGCACATACTTGATGGGCAGAATGGCTTTTATGATTCAACAAAAATCATGGAAATGCATGGAAACGATTGTTCTGTAATCAGCAGTTACTCAATGTCCTGACACAAGAAATTCATGTCCGTGCACTTCCATTCCTGTCTGTGTGACACAGCCCATTGAAACTGAACAATTCAACACCTGCAATAAAGTAACCTACCTGGAATGTACTGCAAGTGTATTCAGCATTTGTGTATGGATTTAGTGAATCAAAAGAGAGTCCTGCACACAAATAAAAGGTTGTGATGATATCTAGGGTATAGAGCTCCAATTTCAGAATTGTTTGTTAACATAATGGCAGCTGAAGTCATTTATCAAACAGACTTTGAAGATTAGATCTCCAAAAACAAAGTTATAGACTTGCAATTGATCTTGAGGGTTTTAGAATCCTCCTTGATTAATCTCTCCCCTTGGCTTTTCAATCATATGGCAGTCAATGGACCCGTACGTTTGAAAGAAAATCATCAGCTAGACATAGGTTTCTGACTTTCATGAAGGAAAACATAAATCTGTATGAACAGGGAAAAAGAACAGTTGCCTGGATAGAGTGGGAAGATTTGTTTATGACCATTTTTCAGGCACCACTGTGTAAAAGTACTGCCTGGGCATGCCAACTCACTATGTTGTTACAGCTGCAACTTCTAATGAAAATTCTTGAAGGAATGAGATCTAATATCTGGGCCTCCTCAAAGTCTCTGTAACAATGGCAATTATATAAATGTATCCTATAACTAGTTGCTGATAAACAATTAATTATATCGCATTAACTACAAGTGACTGTTCTATTTAGACCAAGACATGGGTATTCTATACCACCCTACAGCCCCCCCCCCCCCACCCCTGCAGCTTCCTAAACTTATAGGTTGATGGCAGCCAATTTCACATTCAAGCAATATCACGCTTGAGAAGCAAGGCATGTCCTTATCTGAATGTCAGTTGAAGAAAATTAAATATATAATGCGTGATGTAATTGGCAATCCAGAACCTTCATTCCTGATGAAGGGCTCCTGCCCCGCAATGTCGATTTTCATGTTCCTCGGATGCTGCCTGACCTGCTGTGCTTTTCCAGCACCATTCTAATCTTGAATCCAGAACCACAGGATGATGTTCCAGGGACATGGGTTTAGGTGGTAGAATTTGAATTCAATAAAATGTGCAATTAAAAGTTAATAGTCACTATGTAGCCATAGTTGATTGTCGTAAAGAAAAATCCATCTAAGGTCCTTTCCGTAACGAAATCTGCCATCCTGACTCGATCTGATCTGCATGTGACTCCAGACTGCATTCTGGGCAGTTAGAGATGGGCAATAAATGTTGGACCAGCCAGTGACTTAATAGAGATTTGTGACTTAATAGATATTCATATTGGCAAGTTCAAAGAAAATATTTGATTTCTTTATTTCCTGGGAAGAACGCACAATAACTGACAAAGCCAGGCACAGATCTTCGGTCGCAAAACTGAGGACGTAAATGTGTCAGTTTCACCAATATTGTGACAGCTGAAGGTGAATGGCAGATGGTCCAAATCAATGAACAGGTTGAAGTAATAGTTTTACAGATTTCAACACAGATCTAAGATGGATTAAGAATGAAAGTATATTGACAGAGAAGGCAGTAGTGCCACTGGACTAATGATCCAGAACCTCAGTTATCTAGCCAACAATGCTGCAATCCCATGAATAAATAAACCAAAAACTCAGAGCTGGAACAGTTTTTGTTTCCTTCTTTATTCGTTAAGTAAAAGTATTTGGTTTTATTTTCACACAGTCTGTCACTATTAGTGCAGTTGCAGCTGCATTTTGAATTTCACGTAAATTCCTGGAAATGAACACTGAAGCCAATGTGACTATCAACCTTTGACTCTAGTATTATACACAATGTGATTATTGTCTTTAAGATTTTGGGGTAATATTACCAGATTGCTAAGTCCTAAATCAGAAAGATTTTCTCTGTTCACTGCCGGAATCCTAAAGCTTCAAGGTTTGCTGGCAGTATAAAGAGGGAGCCAGCCTAGTATGTTGTCGCAGTGGCTAGCACTGCTGTCTTATAGCACCAGGGACCCAGGTTCTATTGTAACCTCAGACTACTGTCTGTGTGGAATTTGCACATTGTCTGCGTGAGTTCGCTTTGTTTGTGTCCGAGGATGTGCAGGTTAGGTAGATTGGCTATGCTAAATTTACCATACTGCTTAGGAATGTGCTGGCTAGATGAATTAGCCATGGGAAATGCAGGGTTATAGGGCAGGGGTGTGGTTCTGGGTGGGATTCTCTTTGGATGGTTGGGATGGGCCGAACGGCCTCCTTCCACACTGTAGGGATTCTGTAACATAAAGTAAAGGAGGCACCCTTCTGCTAAGTTTAAACCTGACTGTTCATGGCACCAGTAGCAACAAGGTACTTAATGACTGTAGATAGAGGAGAAAAGCTTAGGACAGAGGTGGTTGGTTTCTGATTTTATTGGAGGCGTTCAAAGTTAACGAGGGTCTTCATAGAGCAGGTAAGTGATTTTGCAGTGAGAGAAACGTCAGTAACCAAGGTCACAGATTAAAGATAATCAGCAAAACAAAAAGCCAGCAGGGAGATAAAGAGGAGGGTTTAATTCAGTGAGTTGTTAAAATCTATAAAGCACGCCAGCAGGGCTGTCAAAGCAATTTGGAAGTGAATAGAGTCCTACTTAAGAGAAAATACTTCCATGACTGGCTTGGTGTGGTAAAAAGAAGGGAGTGGAACCAATTGGTAGTTCTTTTTGATGACTGGAACAGGCTCAGGCACGATTTCCCAAATGACCCCCTTTTGTGCTTTGTGATTTGATGAACTGGCAATATAAAGAGCATTAAATCCTGCCCAACATTTTCACTTCACATGATTTTGCCTGCACTGCAGAACTAAGTTGGAGTGTTTTAGCAATGCTTCACGCACAGCATAATTAATCTTCAGGACTGACAGCAACATTTTAATGCAGATGATCATGCATAAGGTTAAATTTTGGCAAGAGAAACAGAGTAACTAGTTTTCTTTATTCATGCAGTTGAGCAGCAACTGTTGCCTTGGGCAATATTTCATTTGTGGTGCTATGGGAATGTGAACAAGCAATTTATTTCACTCACTGCTTCTGGTAACAGGATATATCTGAAATATTAGCAAATAGTCTGGGATGATTTGTTAAAACCTATACAGTATTGAGAGTTGAAAAAGAAAACACCCTCCCATCTCTGATTTGAGCTGGGCTGAAAGAAAATTTAAAGCACTTTTTCCCCGAATATCCAAATGGCGTTACTAAAGGGGAGGTAGTGGTGAAATGGTAACATCACTCGATTAATAATGCTCTGGGTGTAGGTTCAAATCAAACCACTACAGGGAGTAGCATTTACATTCAGTGAATCAATCTGACATTGAAACATAGCTTCACAGTCTATGGGAGTGCACTGGGACTAGCATCAATTGGCAGAAAATCACAATTGGTTCACAAATCTTTTTTATTATTCATTCACAGGATGAGGGCGTTGCTGGCTAGGTCAGTATTTATTGTCCAACCCTAATTGCGCAGGGGGCAGTTAAGAGTCAACCACATTGCTTATGGGTCTGGAGTCCCATGTAGGCCAGACCAGATAAGGATGGCAGCTTCTTCCCCCAAGGACATCAGTGAACCAGATGAGTTTTTCCGACAATCAGTAATGGATTCATGGTCATTAGAACCTTAGTTCTAATTTTAAAAAAAAATTAAATTCAAATGCCACCATCTACCATGATAGGATTTACACCCAGGTCCCCAGAACATTGTCTGGGTCTCTGAATTAACAATCCAGCGATGATACTACTAGGTCATTACTACACCATGTTTTAGCTGCTCGGTCCTGGTCTGACCTGCATGTGACTCCAGACCCCCAGCAATGTGATTGGCTGTTTAACTGCCCTCTGAAATAACCCAGCAAACCACTCAGTTCAAGGGCAGTTAGGGATGGACAACAATTGCTAGCCTTGTCAGCAACATTCACATTCCATTTAAATTTTTTAAATTTGATGAGGGCTATCCATTTTATAAACTCAAAGTGTACCAATTTATCTCAGGTAGTCTTTGAACTTCTGAACTGCTGGAAGTTGCTTTGAGGCATGATGCTCAAGGATTTGACAGGAGCCAATAGCTCACTGGTACCTCCTCCAAATATCTGAGCTCAGCAAGGTGTTGACTACTTACCTGACGGATTTAAAACTTGTTCCAGTCCCACCCTGAGGGTTCACATGTGCCCATGTTGTTAAGCTTGGATTGTGGGATAGTGATCAAGCTGTAGGTACTCTGGCAAGTTCTTCCTTCCTCTTTTCCACTCCCCACTTGTTCCTTCCCTCTGACAGCCCCTTTCACCACTGATGGTGGGAAGCCCAATCGTAGCACCATTCTCGTCTCCATAGCTGAGATGAAATAACTTAACCCATTACATGGCTACCTATAAAAACAGGCTAATGTGAGGACTGCAGATGCTGGAGATCAGAGGCGAAGAGAGTTGTACTGGAAAAGCAGAGTAGGTCAGGCAGCATCCGAGGAGTAGGAGAGTTGACGTTTCGGGCAAAAGCCCTTCATCAGGAATCAGAAACTTCGACTCTCCTGCTCCTCTGATGCTGCCTGACCTGCTGTGCTTTTCCAGTAACTAGAAAAAATAACCAATCAAGTTGTCCATTAAATGAACAGTTTGCAAATTACATATCCTTGAAGAGCATCCTATAATTATGTTTTATGGCAGTTGAGTGAATGAGAGAAACTCCGGTTCATTATTGGAGCTCCATAGATTTTGATCAATTTTTTAAGATTAGATTTTGCAATATGGTTGCTCTTTCCACCAAAACTGAGACCTAACGAATGGATTTGGTAAACTATTTAATTGTTGGCAGTGTTTGCTGACATCCACAACTAAGGGCAACTATGCACGTGCGTTAATCTGGAGCTCCACGTGCTCATCTGGAAATACACATGTGCTGTAATGTGGAGACATGTGTGTGCACTAATCCAGAGACATTCATTTGTGTTAATACAGAGACACACATGTGCACCAATTCAAACACTATGTCACCATGTTGAATGTACATGTGCACTATGCACACTTTTGAAATGAGGTTCAGTGATGGAGAGTCAGGTTGTGAGAGGAGGGAATCAGGAAGAGTGAGGGGCAATAGAATCGGGAGGGTTGGTAATGAGGGGGGATGGAGTCCCATCTCTGAATCACCCCATAACCCTCCCTTATCTCTCCTCCTCCTTTTCCATTCCCTCCTTCCACCATTATCTTTGATTCTGATCCAAATTTCCCATCCCATCCATCTCTCCCAACTTCTAACTCCCATCTCCCATTCTCGTGTTCACAGTATTCCAGCTGTGGTATAATTAATAGCTTTAGCGAGGATGGCATTTCCCTTGCTTGCTGCTGTAAAAGCAGGCGTGACATTTTGTAAGGTGTTACAAATCTGGAAATGAAACTTATTGTGTACATTATGGGATGTCCATGTGCAGAGTCTGTTAAGATGTATTATCACTGAACTGGCGTCAATGGTGGCTTAATCCTTGCCCCCTACACACACACACTAAACAAAATGTTTTCTCTGAACATTAAGCCACTGTATTGTAAGTTTGTTTTAAGTGATTTTATTTCTTTTTAAACAGTAGGGACTCAGACTGGAATAGGAAGTCAGAATGTACCCGGCAAAAAATAACAAGCTGTGATTTGACCAGCCTGATACAGAATGTAACGGAGACCTATTTTGCTGAAGTGGAGACCTACAGTGCAGAATTCACAGAGGAAATCAATGAGCCACCTGCGGTCACATCCTCCCCCTTCCAACCCTTAAAGGACAGTAAGTGTCACTGATTATTCCTGCACCATGGGGCAGCCTGCATTACGGAGTTTACAGCAGTTGGTATAACATGTTCTTTTGTCGTGACTTGAAGATAGTAAAATGTTCCAGGATGTTTCACAGGAGCTTTATCAGACAATGTTTGACTGTGCCACCTAAAAGGAAATTAGGAAAGCAGACCAGCAGGTCGGTTGAGATCTTGAAGTCATTTTTAAGGCGGGACATAAAGAGGACAGGGAGTCAATGGAGTTTAAGGAGGAGATTCCAGAGCCTAAAGCTAAGATAGCTAAAGGCATGGTGACCCGTGCGACAGCGATTCAAGCTGAAGATGCATAAGAGGCCAGAGTTGGAGCAGTACAAAGATTCTGGAGGATGGAGAAGTGCGGTTCTAAATCTTGAGGATGTGAAAGAGATGGGGAGAAATGGGTCCCAGGGAGGGACATGAAACAGGTGTGAGAAGGTCAGAATTGAGACATTGCCAGACCAGGAGACAGGGTGGATCAGAGAGCATGGAGAAATGGCTAGTGATGCAAGATTTGACCAGCAGAGCTTTGAGAGAACTAGTAGAGGTTGAATGGTGGGAGAGTGTGGGAATAACGTACCATTAACTGGGATCTACCCTCTTTCTCACTGAAACAGAATGTTGCTGGAAGCATACAACAGGTGTTTCACAAGCTCCAAAGAGAAAAGGCAATATTTATGATGAAGGGATGAATCAGAAAAGTCTATTTTCTGTATAAATACTGACGTACCTATTCCTTTGCTCCCTGCATTTAACATGTTCCCATCCAGTCTGTACTGCCAAAAATATACTCCTATCTGCACTCATCCCTTTTCCCACAACAGACCACTGGGTTTGAATATTAGTAAACATCAAGTACTCATCCAAGTACCTGTTAAAGATTGTGAGGTTTCCTGGCTCAGCTACTTTCCCAGGCAACTATCTCCACCAACCTCAGGGTGAAAATGGTTTTCCTCCAATTCCCTCTAAACATAGATCACAGAATAGAATCCCTACAGTGTGGAACAGGCCCTTTGGCCCAGCAACCCTCTGAAGAGTATCCCACCCAGACCTATTCCCCTATTACTCAACACTTAGCCCTGACTAATGCATCTTCACCTACACATCCCTGAACACTATGGGCAATTTAGCATGGCCAATTCACCTGACCTGCACATCTTTGGAATGTGGGAGGAAACCTACGCAGACACTGGGAAATTTGTAAACTCCACACAGGCTGTCCCCCTGAATCTGGAATGAAACCTAGGTCTCTGGCACTATGAGGTAGCAGTGCTAACCACTGTGCCGCCCTCATCCTGCCTTTCACTTTAAAATTATGTCTCTTTGTATTGACTTTTGAACTAAGGGAAACAGCTACTTTCTATTCACTCGGTCCTTGCCCCTCATAATCTTATACAACTCTATCAGGTCCCCCCTCAAATTTCTCTGCTCTAAAGAAAACAACCTAACCTTATCCAGTCTCTCTTCAAAGCAGAAATGTTCCATCCCAGGCAACATCCTGGTGATTCTCCTTTACAACCTCATCAATGCAATCACATCCTTCCTGCAGCACAGGGACCAGACTACACACGGTACTCCAGCTATGGCCTGACCAAAGTTCTGTCCAGCTCCAACATCACCTCCCTGCTCTTCTAATCTATGCCAAAACTGACAGAATTGTAAGCCTACCTAACTATCCCATTATCAGTCCTGCCATTTGTGCGGAGCTATGGACAAACACCCCAGATTGTGAGGAGGCAGTGGCCTATTGGTATTATCAAAGAGTATTAATCTAGAAACGTAGCTAATGTTCTGGTACCCAGGTTAGAATCCCACCATGGCAGATGGTAGAATTTGAAGTCAATAGAACAAAGGTGTAATTAAGAATCGAATGATGACATTGAAATCATTATCAGAAAAAACCCATCCAGCTCACTAATATCCTTTAGGGAAGGAAAGCTGGTTAACCTTGCAGCGGAGGATTATTTCATTTGCAAACTCACATAGTCAAAATGTAGTCAAAGTGTTCCCCGCATTACACCCATTGATACCAGAATTTGCATTTGTAATGATCAATATAGTGCCTGTTGTAACTGGCAGCAATGTCTAGCGTTGCACAAGTACAACTGAATGTAGGACTCAGTAGTATTTGTCAGTGAAGGCCTGCTCCCTCTGCAGGGTATGCTGATGCAGTCAACAGTTAGTATCTGTCATTTTATATGAGCTTCAATCTTTTACACTTAATTCTGGTATATAAAAGAATTGAGGAGAAAGTGAGGTCTGCAGATGCTGGAGATCAGAGCTGGAAATGTGTTGCTGGAAAGTCGCAGCAGTGTCTCCGAAACGTCGATTCTCCTGTTCCCTGGATGCTGCCTGACCTGCTGCGCCTTTCCAGCAACACATTTCCAGCTATAAAAGAATTGAACAAGTTAAGCTTTGTCGGGAGAGTTAGCATTGAGTATACCAAAGTGTGAATGCTGCTCAAGAACCACTGTCCCTGAAAAAGTAATTTTAAAAAGATGGAGCGTCATTCTTATCCCTTCATCATTCCTAAAATTACGACAGTTTTATAAAAATCATATCCTTTACCTTAAATGTCATGTGCATTGCCTAATTTTCATGTTTGCATTTAGTAAATCACGAGTTTAATTATAATACATGCTTTGTACTTCCGGTTTTGCTGTTTGCAAGAATTCTTCAATCGGATTGGCTGCTCAGTCAATTTGATGCCGTCACCATTACATGTGTGTTCCACAGTATTTTTCAAAGGGAAATATCAATGTACATGTTTGCAATATCCACTCCTCATTCTTCTTTAAAAAGGTGGCACAGTGGCTCAGTGGCTAGCACTGCTGCCTCACAGCACCAGGGTCCCAGGTTCAATTCCAGCCTTGGGAGACTGTCTGTGTGGAGTTTGCATGTTCTCCCCATGTCTACATGGGTTTCCTCTGGGTGCTCCGGTTTCCTCCCACAGTCCAAAGATGTGTAGGTTAGGTAAATTGGCCATGCTAAATTACTCATCGTGTTAGGTGCATTAGTCAAAGGGAAATGGGTCTGGGTGGGTTACTCTTCTGAGAGTCGGTGTGGACTGTTTCCACACTGTAAGGAATCTAATCTCATTACTGAATTCCACTGTGTTCTCATTAATAGCACCAGATTCAGAGTCATGTCAGAATAAGCAAAAGGATTGTTCTAGATCTGGTTAAATCACTGTAGGCTGGTTCCTTTTGAGGTTACTGGCTAACACTGTCCTTTCACTGATAACTACTCAATGCAGGCTAACAAATTGGACTGTTAGATAACGTTTCCTGAAGAAGAGCTTACGCCTAAAATGTTGACTCTCCTGTTTCTCGGATGCTGCCTGACTGGCTGTGCTTTTCCAGTGCCACACTCTTCGAGTCTGATTTCCAGCATCTGCAGTCCTCACTTTCTCCCCGTTATGTTGCAGAGTAAAAGCAATCAAAGAATATTTTTGCTAGATATTGTATATGTTTGTTTAATATGCTGATTTTTTTTAATATTCTAGCTGACATTGGAGAAGCAAGTTTTCAAATTTTTAAAAAAAGTAAAGATGAGGTCAAAGTGTTAATAGAAGATCCACTTACTGGCATCAAGTTTCCTAATAAGACTTCAAAAGCACTGCGTGATATCTATGGGACAAATCTCAAGTACAAGGTGTTTTACTGGAAAGATGGCACAAGTGGTCAGGTTTGTTCAATCATTGTGGCAAATTTGTATTTTCTATTTAGATAATCCTCGCTGAATGCATTCCTGATTAAAAATAGTAATTTTTAAATAACTTTGTTTCTACAGAAAACTCAAACTAACAACAATCAAACAATACTAATTAAGATTGACAAGGGAATCAATTACTGCTTTTCTGTTCAAATCCACATTACATCTCCATTTAAAAATGGCCCAAAATCTCAAAGCAAATGTACAGATCTTAAAACACCAGGTAAGCACTTTTATATTTGAAACAGTAGTCCAAGTTTATTAGGGACCACATCCTTCAAGTACACTCTGTATCTAAGGAAGTGAAATTGCTGATTTGAAAGCATCATTTGGAGATGCTGGAAATAAAAGCAGAAAGAGTGTTAGTAGAGAGAGATGTCTTTATTGGACTTGAAACATGAACTCTGAGTTTCTGCCTCCACAAATGCTGCCAGACTTACTTTCTACAGCACTTTCTGCTTTTACTATTGTTGATGCTTATCCAGAGAACTCTCTTCTTTGTGTTTTAAAGAAAAATAATCTAGGTAACCCTTGACCAGGGGACTCACGGTATCTTGCAAATTTCATTCATTTTAAAAGCTCTTAAAAATGTGGAAAACCCCTCAATGAATCTAGTGAACAAGAAATTTTTTAGTAATCTCCCCACCAGCATATGTGAAGAGATTGGAGAAAATGGAGGGCAATGGCATAGAGCTACTTTCATTGGTCTTTTAATGCAGACACCAGCCTGATATTCTAGGGACATGAGTTTGAATCCCAACATTGTAAGTAAAAGTCTGGATTAAAACATAGCCTGATGGTGACCACTGTGAATGGTTTTTTAAAAAAAGAAAATCATTTGATTCATAAATGTCCTTGAGAGAAGGATATTTGCCTTCCTTACCTGGTCTGGCCTATATGTGACTCCACACCTCTGTTGAACAATAACTGCCCTCTGGGATGGCAGTACATAGAGACCAAGCCAGTATTACCCACATCTCATGAACAAATTAAAATAGACAGGGACATTGCTAGAATGGAGAAATTTAAGCAGGAATTTGATAAAGGTGTTAAAATCCTGGACTGTTTTGAGACAGTAAGTAAGGAGAAATTGTTCCCAGTAGCTGAAAGTCAATAACCAGAGCTCTCAGATTTAAAGTACTTGGTGAAGGAACCAAAGTGACATGAAGAAAGCTCTCTCTCTTTTACACAGTGAGTTATTGTGAACCGTCTGACAGAGCCATAGAAGCAAATTCAACAGTGAACTTCAAAAGTGAGTCTGATAAATATCTATGGAGGAAATAAATTACAAAGTTTGACAGGGGAAGAGCAGGAGAGTAGAATTGGATTACTGCAGCAGAGTAGGTAGAATAGACCAAGAGGTGTCCTCCTGGGTTGTATTATTCTATAAATACAAGCTCATACTAGTCTTGTAGATTTTGTAGTGATACAGATTGATGCATCTGCCAAGTACAGACTAAAACTATGAACCATTCATAATTCTATTGAAGGTTCGTTGTGACTCCCTAAAGCCTGTCCACCCATCTGCAAGGTGCAAGTCAGGAGTGTGATGGCAAACTCTCCACTTGCCTGGATGAGTGCAGTTCAAACAGTGCGCAAGAGGCTCAGAGAAGCCTGCTTGATTGTCATCTGCTACTTTCCACATTCACGTACTCCCTTCACCCCTGCTGCACAGTGTGGACCAACTACAAGATGCACTGCAGTAATTCTCGAAGGCTCTTCTGTCAATACCTACCAAGCCGGCAATCTCTGCCACCTGGAAGAAAAAGAGATGATAGAATATTCATTGTACCAGTTTCCAAAGTAATCCCTTAATTTATGCAATAAAACCATAAGCATTGCAACAAGTGCAGCAGCGTCAGAAGAGGAGGGCAGGTTAATGTTGTTGGTGGAGACCTTTCATTAGAACAAATCCAACTTATTTCCTGAAACGTTAACTTCCTGTGCTCACTGATGGGTTTCTTGTGCATTTCCAGCAGTTTGTAATAATGTTTGATTTATGTTATATACAGTTTCAGCCTCTTCCTCATCATATTTTTCTCCTTTCGCTCCTATTTTAGAGTATGGGCTTGGCTTCTATGCTTTAATAGCAGTAGGAGCACTACTGGTCATCAGTATTATCATTGGAGTGACAGTGTGTTTGTGCAGACGTAAGGCTGTTCACAACAGTGCGGAAACAAACCCTCTGAAGACGATGTCGGCATAATTCAAGGAAATGGGCAATCACTCCTGTCACCAGCTGCTGGTTGGCTTTTTGTAAGAGTTTTGTAAGATTATGACTCTTGTGAAAGTGTACCTCACAGACATAACTGACCATTCACAGATTTATGGTGAAAAGAAATATTTTGTTTCTATGAAACATTTATCGATGTACCAAGCAAGCAAGAAACTTTGATTTCTGAGGCACTAATTGCAAAAATAATTCTGACTTATTGATTGATATGGCAATTTCATATCTTTTTAACTCTTATCAATTTTTAAAGGATGTACTGAAATATTGTGCAAGTATGGGTGTTATAAATTTATTTTATTTATTTAATGACTAAATCTTAACTATTTTTCTTTGACTGAAGTGCACCTTGAGGAATCTTTTGTATATTGGGTGTTTGGAATTTTCTTGTTGGTCTATCAAAGGGGAATATATCTTTTTTTAATGTGTTTTAAATATTTTTATTAGAAATAACTGACAGTACTTAATAAGTGATGGTGGTTGGGTGCAAATAAAACACTTTTAAAAATTGTGTATCGCTTTATTATGTGGGAAGTTTGCAGAGTTTTCTCTGTGATCCACTTGCTGTGTCCTTTCAGAAACTGGAGTACTACTGTAGCTGTAACTTAACACCACATACACATCAATGTTTATAATATCATCTTATTTTTTCCATTCCCTGTTGCTGCCAATTTTTCTTCTACTTCACCTTTTGGTGTTTCTGTCTTTCACCGGTTCAGTATTATATAGAGTCTTGGAATCATGGGTCTGTTTCCGTGCTGTACATCTCTATCAGTCCAACTTGCCCATGCTGACCAGATATCCTAACCTAATCTAGTCTCATTTGCCAGTTGTTACTGCTTTTTTAATAGGAAGCAAAACAGTCTTTGTTACAAAAGAAGAACTTTGTGGCCAATTTTGGTCGCACCTTACTCCTATAAAGTGCAGTGGTAAGCTTAGTCCTACATTGAAGGACCACAGCTATTCAGACAAGTCAAGATCCTGGAGTCACCCATGCTTTGCAGCAACATAGACTTAAGGTGCCCTGAAAGAACCTAAAAAAAAAGTAATTGGATTGCATGCTGATTGAGAAATGATCCTAGTTTGAGAGATTTGAGGATGACACCAGTTTAAATGATGCAAGATGAGGAATGGATTGGATGTTAGGTGGTTGTTTTGTGTCGAGCATTGATTTTCTGAACTGTGACCTGACTCTGCAAATGGCATAAGAAGCAAAGTGGGGTGTGTTGAGAGACTTTCATCTCCATCAGCGTCAATGTCCTTCTGCATCCTGCAAGGGTGAGAGCCACGACTTGCTCCTTTCTACTTCACACTTTAACTCTGTCACTGTGCCCAACCCTCCCCAGTAAGCTTCATGGTTTACCAGACTCACTGTTCCATGCAGCAGCACCTTCCCTCAATGGGTCTTGCCCAACCCCACAATCCTCCCAAATGTTTATCCTTTCCTGTCTTCTGTACTTCCTGTTCACTAACTGGGATGTGCTACCACTAACAGCGGTTATGTCCACTTTCATTATACTCAACCCCTATCTGCGTCCCCTTGCAGGAAAAACTGGCCCATTCCTCAGGCTAATGTTTCCACAACATCTTGGATGCCGTGAGTGTAATCCCTGACCTGGCTGGGTATGGCAGGACTGACAGACTGAGATTGGATAATGTCCTTGATTGAATGTGGCAGCACCCGCTGAGTGGTCACAAATCTCCTAACTTGGCTGAGGACTATTCTCCTTAGAATCTGACATGGACATATGGTTGCAGTGTATTTGCCACGTAACACATGCTGTAGGTGTGACATTGATGTGCATCAACACATCCACCCCTTGACTGGTCAGAACTGGCAAACATCTCAAGACAGAGCTATTATGTGCTCCCAAGTAAAAGCAAGGAGAGAAGTTGCTTTCTTGCCATTGAAGGAGCCCTGAGATGTACCTGTACATATTCAGGAGATGTGTCTGTGCCTGATAGGAACAATGGCAGGTGTTGAGCTCATAACTGCAGTGTGAAGTGCTGCACCATGAGTCCAAGATTGGCCATAATGATGCAGTGGGCCTGGTGTTCTGTCAATGTTGGTGTCTGTGGGAGTAGTCACTGCCCATGAAGTAGGCCATGTGGTGTAGTCATGGCCTGAAGAAGACACAAGCAAGCTACAGCAGATAACCACTCAGACTTTCAAGACAGGACTTAGTTCCTTCAAGTTTCTCGCTGGCACCAGGGAGAGTAGCAGTCTGCACAGGAATGAGGCAGGATAAGATCAGAATGAGGTGGAGATAGAGTCCTCACCATTTAGCAGTGAGATTCTCTGCTAGCCATTGAAACTTGAACAAGCAAAACTGGATTTTTTCTCTTGATGTTGAAAATTGCATTTCTCTCACTCTTGCCATAATCTCTCAACCTCTGCTCAAGGGCTGGGAAGATTTTACCTTTTTCCTCAATTCTGGAGGACATCAGGGTTGTGGTATCTTCTGCATATTTGCCCGGTGCCGTGGGTGGTCATCCTTTACATGCCTTGAAGGAGAGGTTCAACTAGTCAATCAGTATCACAAGAGAAAAAGCATTGTTCAGATATTGGCCTGTTTTTTATTCATTCATGGGATCAAGGTGTCTTGACTGGGCCAGCATTTATTGCCCATCCCTAATTGCCCAGAGGACAGAAAAGTGTCAACCACATTGCTGTGGGTCTGGAGTCACATGTAGACCAGACCTAAAGGGCATTAGTGAACCAGGTAGGGTTTTCCAACAATTGAAAATGGATTCATGGCCATCATTCGACTCATAATTCCAGATTTTTAAAATTGAATTCAAATTCTACCATCTGCCATGGCAGGAATCGAACCTGGGTCCCCAGAACATTATCTGGGTCTCTAGGTTAACAATCCAGCTATAATATCATTAAGTCATTACCTCTCTGTTAGCTTGACAAGGCCCCTGGACATGATCCTTGGGTCCATGGGTCTTAAAAGAAATGGCAGCAGAGACAGTGGATACGTTGTCTCTGATCTTCCAAAATGTCCTAGATTCCACAAAGGTCCCAGCAACTTGGCATATGCAAGGCCACGAAAATAAAGGTTCCTTAGTCTAACCAGTCCATTAGCAAGATGCTGATCTGATCAGATCAGATCACAGCTCTGCACTGCTGCCACATTCACCAGACTTGGAGCTATATCATCATTCCTTCATTGGCATTGGGTCAAAATGTTGCAACTTCCTCCAAACCAGCCCTGTGGGTACTTACACCATAGGAACTGCAGAGCTTCATGGGGGGAGCTAACTCATGCACAAAGCAGTTAGCTGTGGGCAGTAAATGCTGGTTTTGCCAATGCTACTCAGATCCCACATTAAATAACAAAATTGTTCTTCCATGACAGGAGCACATTCTACCCTCCTGCCAAATAGGGACATTCATCAGAGTAAGGAATATCAGACATTTAACACCTAAAAGACTAACTCTTTAGGTATCTTATGGATAAATATGCAGTATACGGGTTCCACATGTGGATAGCATACTTGATGTGTATTGTTTAGCAAATTTCATGGGATGCTCATCAAATGCATTATTTTGGAAGCAATGGACCATATCCTAGTTCAATTACCATTTCAACTTCCTCTCCCACTCCATCAAGGACATGCAAATCCTGGGCGTCTTCCACCACCAAATCCAAGCCACCCGTTGCCTGGAGGAAGAATGCCTCATCTTCTGCCTTGGGACCCTCCAACCACATGGAATCAATGTCAATTTCACCAGTTTCCTCATCTCCACTCCCCCACATCAACCCAGATCCAACCCTCCAACAGGCCCACTTGACCTGTACTACCTGTCCAGCTTCCTTCCCACCTATCCACTCCACCCTCCTCTCCAACCTATCACCATCAACCCCTCCACCTTCATCCAACTATCGCCTTCCCAGTTACCTCCCCCCCAACACTCCCAACATCCTCCCCCCCACATATATTTCTGATGAGGAGCTTATGCCCTTATCAATTCTCCTGCTCCTCGGATGCTGCCTGACCGGCTGTACTTTTCCAGCGCCACACTTTTCAACTCTGATCTCCAGCAGTCCTCACTTTCTCCCAGTCTCCTAGTTAAACATAGACACAATGATGCATTTGAAAATTCAATGGGATCGAGCTAAACGTTGTTCAAGTCTACTTGATGATTTGCCTTGTCAGACAATATATTACACAGCATCTGTGTGCAATAACCATGGTGAGTTCAACAAATTGCTTTCTGACCTCTTCCCATGTTTAGTGAATGTCAGACGTCTACGACACTAAAACAGTCTTTGTACAGGCTATTCTTCCAGCCTCCTCAACCAAAGTGTGACTCCTCACCTACAAAAGACCTTCTCGGTAACCACCGGATGAAACACTTACAAAGCAATGTCTGGGGATGATGCTGTGTGTGTGACTTCTAATATTTAGTAAATTTAATGACATTTACTTACTGCCAGAGCTATTGTAAGGCCATTAACTGAAAACATTCTGAGTGTAAGTCCAGGAGCAGGCTGTACTCTATACTGGTAGCATTCATGTCTGAACAGCACCAGTGAATATTTGTGAGATGTTGCTGGTGAACATTATTAACAGTGAAGGGATCATGATATAGGGGAAAGCATAACAAAAATCCCAAACAGTAATAATGTGTTATCTTGATGATGACTTTTTCTTGTTTCCTTCATATAACTTCAATAATAGTTACAGTGCAAGACTTCTCCTTTCTGAATGCAGGCTATATGCACCATGTGCACACAATTATTCCCAAGTGAGTGAGCAAGTACCATTTCTCAAGACTTCCCCAGTCTGTTCTGTTTCAGTCTTTCATCTGAAATGAAATGATTTTTTATGTAAGACCAGCTAACCTTTTTGAATTACTTTTTTAAAAAATGGGTTTCACACTCATCAGGATGGATTATGTGAACACAAGTAAAATACCATGGATATTAGAGATCTGAAATAAAAAAAACAGGATCTCAGCAGGACTGGCAGCGTCTGGACAGTGGGAGGGAAAACCAAAGTTCCAAGTCTGCTCTGACTCTCGACAAATGCTGCCAGATCTGCTGCGATTCTGCAGCATTTGCTGTTTTTATTTGACTTGTGTGAAGGCGGATGATTGGGACACTGCTCATATTGGCCCCAGAATCAACATCAAGCACACCATCACTGGAACGCAGTCAACCAACTTTATAAAATAATCTCTCAGCTATATATTTCCCCTTTCTTACATCAGCTGTTCTCTATCGATGTACAATTGTGAGCTAGCATTGTCTTAAAGAGGGCGGCACGGTGGCACAGTGGTTAGCACTGCTGCCTCACAGCGCCAGAGACCCGGGTTCAATTCCCGACTCAGGCGACTGATTGTGTGGAGTTTGCACATGAGACAATAGACAATAGGTGAAGGAGTAGGCCATTCAGCCCTTCGAGCCTGCACCGCCATTCAATATAATCATGGCTGATCATTCCTAATCAGTATCCTGTTCCTGCCTTATCTCCATAACCCTTGATTCCACTATCCTCGAGAGCTCTATCCAACTCTTTCTTAAATGAATCCAGAGACTGGGCCTCCACTGCCCTCTGGGGCAGAGCATTCCACACAGCCACCACTCTCTCGGTGAAGAAGTTTCTCCTGAGCTCTGTCCTAAATGGTCTATCCCGTATTTTTAAGCTGTGTCCTTTGGTTCGGCACTCACCCATCAGTGGAAATATGTTTCCTACTGTCCAATCCTTTCATAATCTTATACGTCCCCCTCTCAATCTTCGAAACTCAAGGGTATACAAGCCCAGTCGCTTCAGTCTTTCAGTGTAAGGTAATCCCGCCATTCCAGGAATTGACCTCGTGAAGCTACGCTGCACTCCCTCAATAGCCAGAATGTCTTTTCTCAAATTTGAAGACCAGAACTGCACACAGTACTCCAGGTGTGGTCTCACCAGGGCCCTGTATAGCTGCAGAAGCACCTCTTTGCTTCTATACTCAATTCCTCTTGTTATGAAGGCCAGCATGCTATTAGCCTTCTTTACTACCTGCTGTACCTGCATGCTTGCCTTCATTGACTGGTGTACAAGAACACCCAGATCGCTCTGTACTGCCCCTTTACATAAATTGATTCCATTGAGGTAGTAGTCTGCCTTCCTGTTCTTGCTACCAAAGTGGATAACCATACATTTATCCACATTAAACTGCATCTGCCATGCATCTGCCCACTCACCTAACTTGTCCAGGTCACCCTGTAATCTCCTAACATCCTCATCACTTTTCACTCTGCCACCCAGCTTTGTATCATCAGCAAATTTGCTAATGTTATTGCTGATACCATCTTCTATATCATTAACATATATTGTAAAAAGCTGTGGTTCCAGCACGGATCCCTGCGGTACCCCACTGGTCATTGCCTGCCATTCCGAAATGGAACCGTTTATCACTACCCTTTGTTTCCTATTAGCCAACCAATTTTCAATCCAATCTAGTACTTTGCCCCCAATACCATGCACCCTAATTTTACTCACTAACCTCCTGTGTGGGACTTTATCAAAAGCTTTCTGAAAGTCCAGGTACACTACATCTACTGGATTTCCCTCGTCCAACTTCATAGTTACATCCTCAAAAAATTCAAGAAGATTAGTCAAGCATGATTTCCCCTTCATAAATCCATGCTGACTCTGTCCTATCCTGTTACTACTATCCAGATGTGCAGTAATTTCATCCTTTATAATAGACTCCAGCATCTTTCCCACCACTGAGGTCAGACTAACTGGTCTATAATTACCTGCTTTCTCTCGCCCACCTTTCTTAAAAAGTGGTATAACATTAGCCACCCTCCAATCCTCAGGAATCGACCCTGAATCTATTGAACTCTGGAAAATAATCACCAACGTATCCACGATTTCCCGAGCCAGCTCCTTCAGTACCCTGGGATGCAGACCATCAGGCCCCGGAGACTTATCAACCTTCAGACCTAACAGCCTCTCCAACACCAAATCCTGGCAAATATAAATTCCCTTAAGTTCAGGTCCTTCAGCCACTGTTACCTCAGGGAGATTGCTTGTGTCTTCCCCAGTGAACACAGATCTGAAGTACCCATTTAATTCCTCTGCCATTTCTTTGTTCCTAGTAATATATTCCCCTGTTTCTGTCTTCAAGGGCCCAATTTTTGTCCTAACCATTTTTTTGCCTTGCACATACCTAAAAAAGCTCTTACTATCCTCCTTAATATTCTTGGCCAGTTTACCTTCGTACCTCATTTTTCCTCTGCGTATTTCCTTCTTAGTAATCCTCTGTTGCTCTTTAAAAGCTTCCCAGTCCTCAGTTTTCCCACTTATCTTAGCTATGTTATACTTTTTCTCTTTTAACTTTATATGTTTCTTTACTTCCCTCGTCAGCCATGGCCGCCCATGCCTCCTCCTGGGATCTTTCTTCCTTTTAGGAATGAACTGATCCTGCAACTTCTGCATTTTACATAGAAATATCCACCATTGTTCCTCCACGGTCATCCCTGCTAAGGTATTGCACCATTGAACTTTGGCCAGCTCCTCCCTCATAGCTCCATAGTTCCCTTTATTCAACAGAAGTACTGTCACTTCCGACTGTACCCTCTCCCTCTCAAATTGCAGATTGAAGCTTATTGTATTATGGTCACTACTTCCCAATGGCTCCTTCACTTCGAGGTCTCTGACCAATTCTGGTTCGTTGCACAATACCAGATCCAGAATTGCCTTCTCCCTGGTCGGCTCCAGCACTAGCTGCTCTAAGAATCCATCTCTGAGGCACTCCACAAAGTCTCTTTCTTGAGGCTCAATACCATCCTGATTCTCCCAGTCTACCTGCATGTTAAAATCCCCCATAACAACTGTAGTGACATCTTTGCGACAGGCCAATTTCAGCTCCTGATTTAACTTACATCCGACATCCAGACTACTGTTTGGGGGCCTGTAGATGACTCCCAAGAGGGTCTTTTTACCCTTAGTATTTCGCAGCTCTATCCACACTGACTCTACATCTCCTGACTCTAGGTCCCCTCGCGCAAGGAACTGAATATCGTCCCTTACCAACAAGGCCACCCCACCCCCTCTGCCCGTCAGTCTGTCCTTACGATAACACGTGTATCCTTGAATATTCATTTCCCAGGCCCTGTTCACTTGAAGCCACGTCTCAGTTATCCCCACAATATCGTATCTGCCAATTTCCAAAAGAGCCTCAAGCTCATCCATCTTATTTCTAATACTTCGTGCATTCTCCCCGTGTCTGCGTGGATTTCCTCCGGGTGCTCTGGTTTCCTCCCACAGTCCAAAGATGTGCAGGTCAGGTGAATTGGTCATGCTAAATTGCCCGTAGTGTTAGATAAAGGGGTAAATGTAGGGGAATGGGTGGGTTACGCTTCGGCGTGTCAGTGTGGACTTGTTGGGCCGAAGGGCCTGTTTCCACACTGTAAGTGATCTAATCTAATCTAATCTAATCTAAAAAAATCTAATCTAATCATAGTCGTCGTCAGATGATAACTAATTGCAGAATTAATCTAGACCCTGTTAAATGATACTTAACATGTCTGATTGATGGGACCTTCAAGTATTGAAATAGCGCGATCTTTGAACTCGACACCTGCATGGGAACTGAACTTCATTCACTAGATCATAGGTCGAATAGGCAAAATATTTACTTCATAAATATCTGCTGAGACATATTTTACCAAAATCTGCTTCAGTGCACACTTACCAGTCCACTCATGCCAGATATTCCTCATACGAACCCTTTTATTTATTTCCATGTAGTCACTCTTTTACTTTACCTTTAATCTATGTTTATGTCTCTTTTTGTATATTCCTCATTAAAAAGACTATTTGTTACCTGTAACAGTTCAGAGGCAATTATAGTTTAGCAGTTGTTTTAATGCTCTGTCGGCAAGAGTCATCATTGCATTGTGATCAGTCGGATGTTGACAGCTGCTTTTACAGTCTAGGAGTAGATCTTTGAACTTTACTGCTTTAAACATCACCAGGCCTGAAACAAAGGAATGTCTTCTAGGAAGGATCTATGAATAGAATGTGCCCAACATTCCTTACATTTAAATGTGAGTGTCACTGTTATGACCCAGACGTTGAACCCTTCTGTTAATTAAAACCAAACACCCAGAAGAGCTTACCTTGCCTCGTAATCTGTTAAAAGTGTGAGGGAGTGAAAGAAAATCCTAATGTCTACTATTTAAAGAGAAATGACAATTCATTTCCTAACTCTAATCCTGAACACTAAACAAAACTAGAAACAAACCGAATACTCTTTCCCCAAACTGTGCAGAATTCTATTAATATGCTGTTCCATAACACACCTATTAAACCGTTCATTAATTTATATCAAGTCCACGCAGTCTCTGTCTGCTCCGCTGTCTTCAATCTTCTGTCTCCTGATCTCCCTGGGTCTTTTTTCTTTTTACTGTGAGTACTTTTTTTACAGGAAAAGCTACTTTTTGATAGAGAGTGCCTTCTTATTTCTTTGAGAGGAAGGTGTCAGATGGGTAGTTAGCTCTCCGGCAGTTGCTGTGCTGATCAGTGGTAATTGCTCTGACCAATTTTCAAAAGGCCCATGTTTTTATATCCCCAACATCATTCCCTCTCATTGGTCCGATGTTGCCAATACAATAAATTCAAACTCAATGGGGTTTTAGTATCTTGGGTATAATTGGAATTAATTGGTTAAATTTGAAATGTTGTCAAAACAGCAACAAACTCAGGTATCCATTTAGCAGCCAATTGTAACATGTATCTATTTTGGAACAGCCCATCTCTAAGCTGTTCTGGCAGCTGTGGCTGTAGAGTCATAGAGTCATAGAGACCCTTTGGTCCAACCCATCCATGCCGACCAGATATCCCAACCCAATCTAGTCCCTCCTGCCAGCACCCGGCCCATATCCCTTCAAACCCTTCCTATTCATATACCCATCCAAATGCCTCTTAAATGTTGCAATTATACCAGCCTCCACCACATCCTCTGGCAGCTCATTCCATACTCGTACCACCCTCTGCATGAAAACGTTGCCCCTTAGGTCTCTTTTATATCTTTCCCCTCTCACCCTAAACCTATTCCCTCTAGTTCTGGACTCCCTGACCCCAGGAAAAAGACTTTGCCTATTTATCCTAATCATGCCCCTCATAATTTTGTAAACCTCTATAAGATCACCCCTCAGCCTCCGACGCTCCAGGGGAAACAGCCCCAGCCTGTTCAGTCTCTCCCTGTAGCTCAGATCCTCCAACCCTGACAACATCCTTGTAAATCTTTTCTGAACCCTTTCAAGTTTCACAACATCTTTCTGATAGGAAGGAGACCAGAATTGCACACAATATCCCAACAGTGGCCTAACCAATGTCCTTTACAGCCGTAACATAACCTCCCAACTCCTGTACTGAATACTCTGACCAATAAAGGAAAGCATACCAAACGCTGCCTTCACTATCCTATCTACCTGCGACTCCACTTTCAAGGAGCTATGAACCTGCACTCCAAGGTCTCTTTGTTCAGCAACACTCCCGAGGACCTTACCATTAAGTGTATAAGTCCTGCTAAGATTTGCTTTCCCAAAATGCAGCACTTTGCATTTATCTGAATTAAAATCCATCTGCCACTTCTCAGCCCATTGGCCCATCTGGTCCAGATCCTGTTGTAATCTGAGTTAACCCTCTTCGCTGTCCACTGCACCTCCAATTTTGCTGTCATCTGCAAACTTACTAACTGTACCTCTTATGCTCGCATCCAAATCATTTATGTAAATGACAAAACGTAGAGGGCCCAGCACCGATCCTTGTGGCACTCCACTGGTCACAGGCCTCCAGTCTGAAAAACAACCTCCACCACCACCCTCTGTCTTCTACCGTTGAGCCAGTTCTGTATCCAAATGGCTAGTTCTCCCTGTATTCCATGAGATCTAACCTTGCTAATCAGTCTCCCATGAGGAACCTTGTCGAACGCCTTACTGACGTCCGTATAGATCACATCTACTGCTCTGCCCTCATCAATCCTCTTTGTTACTTCTTCAAAAAACTCAATCAAGTGTATGTTAATTTTATTTTAAATTCAGAAAACATTTTCTGTCTTAAAGTGAACATAAACTCTTTCGACTTCACAACAGTCACCATAAAAACATTGACTGATTATTTAACTCAATTCTGTTTGTGGGAACTTACTGAGGGTGCAATTTTATTTTTCTACATAATAAGTGATTGAATTATAGAATGCTCCTCATTGGTTTTAATGTATTTAGAGATGTGTGCTGAGGCTGTAGAGTTGATGTATTAATGAAAACCCTATTCCTGCTTTTTAAAGATGTAATTCCATGTCATTCATTGATACAAAATATTTTCCATTATTCATTTTTACATTTATATAATGCTAAACCCATTGTGTTAGCCCTTCTGAGCCTTCAGGCTTTGTGTTGGGACAATGATGGAAACCATAGTACATTTTCACATTTCTGTCTATTACACAGTTCCTTCTCCTGAAAAATGTTTAGTGGATGTCAATGGGGACAACTTTTTCATGCAGAGGGTGGTACGTGTATTGACTGATGCCCACCAATGTTAAATAGCCCATTAGTACTCATATATAAGGGGTAGCAACTGGTGAATTTTTAAACTCTTGAGACGGTCTTTCAAATTTCATCAAACGATATGGTTGGAGGTTGAGGGGTGGAGACTGTTTCGTATTCCTCAGTCATTCCAATTATAAGACATCTGTTTAGTTATGAATAGCAGAGAATTAGCTGCACCCCCTTGCATTCCTGAGGCTCTGCCTTATACAATCTCTTCCTCTGTGAAAGAACATGGACTGCGATGATGAGTGAAGGAAGTGGGGGATGGGATGAAACCAGATGTGGAGGAATGCGGAGGATGGTGGAGATGGAGGTGGTTCCAGATATAGACATGTTAGCGGTACAATCCTATGGAACTGGGCAGTTGCGGAGAGACCTGATAGGAAAATATCATTGATTATTGAAAGCTTAACAGATCCAGACTGCAGGTAGATTTTGAGCTCACTGACTCACTTTTCAAGGCTCTTTCACTGTCTGACTTTCTGCTGACAGAAATTAATTCATTTGGGCGAATGAGCCACACAAAAGTCGACGACTCCAAAATAACACAGCTTGAAAGGTATCCTGAAGGGCTATAACTTAAAGAATGTGATCGTGTTGTGAACTGGGCCTCTTAGTGAATGATCAAGAGCAAGTCTGGGCCAAGCACAGCGTGGCACGGATGTTATTTCATGTTTAAACAAAACAACTGCTCCTCTAACTAAAATATACATAATAAATTTGGAAGAAATCATTCCCAACTGAAATGAGATTTTACCGTCTTGTTGACAGCAAAACAAAAAAGAGCCAGCACATGTTTTGGAACTTGTAGATTGTGGAACTTCAAAGTATAATGAGAATATTAGACTCAAGAAAAAAGAGATTTGTGCTTATAAAAACATACTTTGGTCTGAGAATCATTGTCATTGTCTTTTCAGGCTCAGGAAAAATATAAACGATAAATTGCCATTCATCATGAATATGAAAATAATGTGGTCTGCTAGCTTATTTTCATTCATCTTCAGGATATAGCCCTTCCCTAATTGTCCTTGAGGTAGATTAGATTCCCTACAGTATGGAAACATGCCCTTCGGCCCAACAAGTCCACACTGACCCTCTGAAGACTAACCCACCCACACCTATTCCCCTACCCTATACTTACCCCTGACTAATGTACCTAACACTATGGGTAATTTCCCATGGCCAATTCACCTGACCTGCACAGCTTTGTACTGTGGGAGAAGACGAGAGCATCCAGAGGAGATCCATATAGACACGAGGAGAACGTGCAAACCCCACACAGACAGTCGTCCAAGGCTGGAATTGAACCCAGGTCCCTAGTGCTGCGAGGCTACAGTGCTAACAACTGAGCCACTATGCTGCCCCATAGTGTTACGGAGCACACCAAACCCTCAAAATATAATAAGAAGATAGCCTAGAGCCTAACTTCTTCTGATTTCAAAAATAAGCGCCAGTTATTGCATTCTGGATGTAAATCAATTGGTTAAACTTTCAGATTTGAAACAAAACACATTTTATTCATACACTATAGTTAAAATACAACAAAAGAAAGAAGAAATTGGAATAATTAATTCCATGGGAAAACTTAACAAGTTAATAGATTATTCAACAACTAAACAGTAACTATTCCAATATAAGAACATCCCATAAGCACACCCTTGGCAAAGGCAAATTCAGTAAAATAGATTGCCTCACCAGCAATTCTCCAGTCTAGGATGAAAAACATCAAGAGAAAACTCTGAGAGGGTAGCAGGGAGGGATATACTGCAGCTTCCAAACCCAGATCCAAGACCCTAGCAACTGCTACTGGAAAACTAAAACTAAAAATCTTGGTTCTGCGGGAGCTGGACTCCACCCATTCAGGCTGCTTCTATTGTTCAAACTTTAAAAAACAAAAGGCCTCACAAGCTGTTTACTTTATTGGATTCAATTAGGCAGCACAGCATCTCGGTCTTAAAGCCTCTCTTCAAAGAAAAAACAAAATATCCCTCTTAAAGCCATAGTATTGTCACAATAGTGATCTGCCTTCCTGAACTATCGCTGTCTGTGTGGTGTGGGTACACTCGCAGTGCTCAGTAAAAAGGATTTCCGCATTTTGACCCAACAACAGTGAAGAAACGGCGATATATTTCCAAGTCAGGATGATGTGTCTTGGAGAGGGACTTGTATTGTTCCCATGTTTCTGCTGCTCTTGTCCTTCTAGGTGGCAGGGCTTGCAGGTTTGGAAGGGGTTTTGTTGAGTTACGTCGTGCATCACAGAACATTATACAAACGCACTGTACTAGTTTAACTGGCCTATTAACTCATTGTGAACTCATCTGTCACCTTTGTGAGTTTATGAATCAACAAGTAACATTTTAAGTATTTAAACTTTAGCTGTAATTTTTCTCTAAGAACTAAAATCAAGAAGCCAATACAGAAGAGTAGGACCTCTCTGTGCACATTCACTGAGCCTGCACCCTGTACAGTGTGTTACTGTCAGCACAAGTGGTGCCTCGTGAAGGAAGGACTCTACAGTGTGAAGATTTCAGACTCATGCCTGTGTGGTGGACCGAGGTTGGCTTAGAGGACCATGCACCAATCCTCTTTCCTTTGACTTGGTCTAAAGTCCCACGTGGTTTACTGTGGTAAAAGCAGTGACTCCTAACATGAAAACACTCTTGTTCGAACAAAATGCTTATTGTTACAAGTTGTGTTAGAGAATGTAGAATAGTCTTATTGGATGCAAAACTTTAACTGTTACCCTCTCCGCGGATGCTGCCAGACATGATGAGTTTCTCCACTATTTTCTGTTTTTATTACAAGTTATGTTAGTTTGTTGGGCATTGTTGGTAGACAATGAGGAGACCTGTGAATATAAATCTACACTCCATGGCATCATTGAGGTGTTCTGCCATATCCCTCACCCAAGACATCATTAGATTGTGTGGGTACTTAATGCAGTCTCCAACATTATACTTTTTAGAAGAATTACCTTAATATAAAGTTGCCATGGTCTGATGGGTTCCACAGCTGGTTACTTAGTCTCCTGGACAGCAAGCTGCCTGGGAGGACGGGTTTGAGTACTTACAATGAAACCCTTGTCCATCTATGCCCGCACAGTGGTAACAATTGTGGTTCCTGTGGGGTTTGTTGCCCCAGCTGTGTGCTACAGTCAGAACACCATGAAAGAACTGGGGAGAGTGGTGAACTAATGAATATGCCACTAGACCAGTCATCCATAAGGCCCAGGTTAATGTAGGTTCAAATCCAACCCCCCCCCCCCCCCGCCACACCAGATGATTAATTAAAAGCAATTAAATTAATCCAGAAATAAAAAAACACACTAGCCTAACGGTGACTGTAGCCTTTGGCAAATATTATAAAAAATTGTTTAGTTCACTAACATCCTTTAGGAATGGAAAACTGCCTTCCTACCCAGTCTGGGCTACATGTGACCCCAGACCCACATCAATTTGCAACTGTACTCTGGGTAATAAACGCTGGCCTGACCTGTGACACCCTCATCCCATGAATGAATAAAGACAAATCCTGAGCTTCGGTGAGGTGAGGAGCAGATTATGGAAATGTCTTTATTTCCTGAAAGCTACAGAGGGGGCAGACACTCTTAATATATATTCAGACACAGCATCTTTTTACTAATCTGTATTCCCTAAACCTGACTATTAATTCACTGTCTCCCTGTACCCTGCAAAAGTTTCCTGAAAAAGTAACACATTTGCCCACCATTGATATAGGTCCTATTTCCTCCATTACCCCCTCCTTCTCCTCCACCAACTCCCTAGCCCCTACCTCCCCATCCCATCTATCCTCCTTTCTCTACAATCCCGCCATTCACATGCTCTCACTCCATCCCACCTCACCCCGTGACCCTCTCACCAACCCCCTCTCCCCCATCTTCACTTGGATGAATGGGGAAATTGAGCAGACTCTTCGGAATCTTTTGCATCACAAGGGGTCATCGGCATGGGCACGGCAGCGGGAGGGGGACATGCCTGGACTGGCGGCAGCCTCCCGGTGGAATGAGGCGGCAGCAGCAGCAGCAAAGACGTGGCTCCTCCCGGTGGTCGGAGTTCGTGGCAGTTGTGGCAGCAGAGCTCCTCCTGGCCCTGAGTTGATGGCGACAACAACAGCAAGGACGTGATTCCTCCTGGCCACCGGGGGCAGTAGCAACGGCGGCAAAGCTTTTCCCAGTGATTGCAGGTGGCAGACGCAGCGACAGAGCTCCTTCGGGCCCTGAATTTAGCAGCGACAACAGCAGCAAGAACGTGGCTCCTCCTAGTGGTCATTACAAGAGTCGCAGGCTGGCTGAGCATTCCATCGGCATCGGCGCCACCTCGTGCTCCCGCGAGGAGGTTGAGCAGTTCATCAACTTCACCAACACATTCCACCCCGACCTTAAGTTCACCTGGACCATCTCTGACACCTCCCTCCCCTTCCTGGACATCTCCATCTCCATCAATGATGACTTAACTGACATTTTTCACAAACTCTCCGACTCCCACAGCTACCTGGCTTACACCTGTTCCCATCCCACGTCCTGCAAAAATGCCATCCCGTATTCCCAATTCCTCTGCCTCCACTGTATCTGCTCCCAGGTGGACCAGTTCCACCACAGAACACACCAGATGGCCTCCTTCTTTAGAGACCGCAATTTCCCTTCCCACGTGGTTAAAGATGCCCTCCAAGGCATCTCATCCACATCCTGCACCTCCGCCCTCGAACCCCTCCCCTCCAACCGCAACAAGGACAGAACCCCCTGGTCCTCACATTCCACCCTACCAACGTTCGCATTAACCACATCATCCGCCGACATTTCCGCCACCTCTAAAAAGACCCCACCACCAGGGATATATTTCCTTCCCCAACCCTTTCCGCCTTCCGCAAAGACCTTTCCCTCCGTGACTACCTGGTCAGGTCCATGCCCCCCTACAACCCACCCTCCCATCCTGGCACCCTCCCCTGCCACCGCAGGAATTGCAAAACCTGCGCCCACACCTCCTCCCTCACCTCCATCCAAGGCCCTAAAGGAGCCTTCCACATCCATCAAAGTTTCACCTGCACATCCACCAATGTCATTTATTGTATCCGTTGCTCCCGATGCAGTCTCCTCTACATTGGGGAGACTGGACACCTCCTAGCAGAGCACTTTAGGGAACATCTCCAAGACACCTGCACCAATGAACCACACTGCCCTGTGGCCCAACATTTCAACTCCCCCTCCCACCCAGCCGAGGGCATGGAGGTCCTGGGCCTCCTTCACCTCCGCTCCCTCACCACCCAATGCCTGGAGGAAGAACACCTCATCTTCTGCCTCGGAACATTTCAACCAGGGCATCAATGTGGACTTCACCAGTTTCCTCATTTCCCTCCCCCTACCTTACCCCAGTTCCAATCTTCCAGCTCAGCACCGTCCCCATGACCTATCCTACCTGCCAATCTCTCTTCCCCCCTATCCGCTCCACCCTCCTGTCTGACCTATCACCTTCATCCCCATCCCCCTTCACCTATTGTACTCTTTGCTACTTTCTCCCCAGCCCCACCCCCCTCCCATTTATCTCTCCATCCTGGAGGGTCCCTGCCTTCAGTGCTGATGAAGGGCTTTTGCCCGAAACATCGATTTTCCTGTTCCTTGGATTCTGCCAGACCTGCTGTGCTTTTCCAGCACCATTCTAATCTAGACTCTGATTTCCAGCATCTACAGTCCTCACTTTTTGCCTGAGCGTTCCATACACCTTTTTGGAGAAGGAGAAAGTGAGGACTGAAGATGCTGGAGATCAGAGTCAAAAGGAGTGGTGCTGGAAAAGCACAGCCGGTCAGGCAGCATCTGAGGAGCAGGAAAATCGACGTTTCGAGAATAAGCTCTTCTTCAGGCCACAGTCCTTATGCTCAAAATGTTGATTCTCCTGCTCCTCGGATGCTGCCTGACTGGCTGTGCTTTTCCAGCACCACATATTTTGACACCTTTTTTGGAGAAGCGACTTTTAAGAAGATCTGGACGTTTCACTTTCCTTTCGGCTCTGTTCATTTTATTTCTCCCAGTTTTCTTTTAATTCCACTTTTGTAACCAAGATAGCGCTGGAAAGTGGTGACTTTACACTCTTCATTATACTCCTGTTATTCCTTTAATTAAGTACATGTGATAATAAAATCTAATTCTAATTCTGATTTGATTAGATGATTGTTCCCTATCAATCACTGGCCTTTATTCCCTGAGATTGCTCTAATTAATAAAGTGTACAAATAACGTTAAAAAAAAGGCAGTTTTTCTTTCGGCCTTATTCCTGTATTTGCTCACAGCATGTACTGTAATTTTGTCTTTGACACCCTGAAAATTCAGGGATATCCCGAATATAAGCGACCTTATTCCATTCATAGATTATAGAATCTCTACAGTGCAGAAAGAGGTCTTTCAGCCCAATGAGTCATCACCAACTCTCTGAAGAGCACCCCTTCCAGACCCATAACGTCACCCCGCCCCCCCCGCCCCCCCCACTCCGTAACCCCACATGGGGGTTTTTACCAGCACTAACCCACCTAGCCTGCACATGCCTGGAGACTAAGGAGAAAGTTTAGCATGGCTAATTCACCTAACCTGCACATCTTTAGACTTCAGTTGACGAGCTCGTGCCAACACAGGAGTGAAGGGCCAAATCGTCTCCTTCTCTATGTGCCGAGCTTTCTGTAAATCAATGAACCAGTCTGCTTTACTTCAGGGTTATATGAAAATCCATGTGCAGTTTCCCTCCCAATAGGCGCCTGTGACCAACAATTGTAAAGCTTTATGAATGAGAACCTTTAGTCATGGGTTATCGTCAAGGGGTGGAAGTTCAGGAACAATGAGCACATTGTATATTGCAAAGAGTCTATGCACTCTGCCAAGTTTCATCTTGTCACTGGGGGAAGAGCTGTGTAAAATTACAGGCCCTTCTCCAAACACTGGAAGAAGCTAATAAATAAGAAGTAGGTCAGGAGATTTATTGTCCAATACAAGGAGGAACGTCCCTGGCCTCTTTGGCTCTTTCTGTAACACCCGTACTGCACAGGGTCAATGATATTGCCAATAAATTACTTGCGACATTAAGTTACTGAATCAAAGGAACCTCTTACCCCTCTCAACTGGAGGGCAGCTGGCAAGTACAAAAGCCAAACTCCATACCCACTCTGTTGTGATGTTTTGACAGCAAGAGGTGTGAAATTTATTATTAAAAGTTTTATTTTTATACAGACGAGTTGGACCAAACGGTATGTTTCCATGCTGTGCATTGCTATGATTGTAATAACTTTGAGGTCACATATTTGCTGTGTGCATTTCACGCAGATAGTGCCAAACATTGAATGTGCACCTCAACAAGATTCACCTCTGATTTTGGAAGCTGAATTTTGCAGCAAACTGCAATCTTACAGGTCAGAAATCAGAAAACTGCGAATGCTGGAAATCCGAAATAAAAACGAAAACACTGGAACAGATCTAATGGAAGGTGACAAACTTGAAACATCAATGGCCAAGGAGTTTCCCCCCCTCCTCCCCCATGGAAATACTGGGGAAAGATGTGTAATCAGATCAGTTGACACCAGGGAGATAGAAACTTTCTCATCTCTGTAACAGGTAGGACTTGAACTAGAGCTTCCTGGCTCAGAGGTAGGGCCACTGCCACTGTCATCCTTCCCAACAGCTCAGGGATTATTGAGTTCTGAAGACCTGGGTCAATCTTTCTGATCTGTCACCAATTAATGCTCTTCAGTGGTCAATTAATAACCCCTTAAGGGGGCTTGGCTCACCGCTGACCCGATTAACTTCACTTCTGGCAGGCATGGAAAATATGAGCCATTCCCATTGCTGTGACTGAGGGCCTGCCTTCTGGATTGGAGGTGGGGATTCTGTTTACCCTCCTCTAGGGGTAATTGGGAATATGGATAGGGATGCGGCAGGAGGGAGGCTCCTGGAAATTGCTCCCCCAGGGCTCTTTCCTCCGATGTTCCCCAGCTACAAGTGGTATTTGTTCCAGTGGGGCTTCCAACTGGTAGAGTGGGGGGAGTGTGGGGGGGGGGGGGGGGGGAAGTGCAGGGGGAGCAGTATCTAGGTTATAGTGATGCCTATCCTCAAATGTAGAAGAAGAAAGGTAAAGTCCTGGCTTTTGGTTCTGTCACAGCAATTGTAACATTGCAATATTGGTCTAATTCTGCCATCTACTGTCATCTTGTGGCACTTCAAGGAATTGTAAGTACAACGCAGTCTATAATTGATAGCAAAAATGCTGGACATACAACAGGTCAGCCAGCACCCATGGAGAGAGAGCAAACTAACGTTTCAAGTCTAGATGACTTTTCATGGATGCTGCCTGAGCCATTGGGATTGCCAGCATTTTTCATTTTGAGTACAGATTCCAGCATCTACAGCAATTTGCTCCTATAATCGATAACTGATTCGGCAGATTTTTTTTAGCTCACTCGTGGGATATGAGACTTTGCTGGCTGGGTCACCATTTATTGCCCTTGAGAGGATGGTGGTGAGCTGCCTTCTTGAACTGCTGCAGACCATTTGCTGTAGGCTGACTCACAATCCCACTGGGGAGGGAAATCCACGATTTTGGCCCAGCGACACTGAGCAACGTATTTTCAAATCAGGATGGTGAATGGCTTGGAGGGGAACTTGTAGCTGTCAGTGTTCCCTTTGTATCTGTAACCCTTGTCCTCCTAGATAGTGGTGGCCATTTCCCACATTACTCTGCCCACATTTCAAAAGTGCCTGGAAAGTGCTCTTGAGATTGTGAGGGGTGCTATATAAATTCCTTTAATGGATCACTTGCAATTATTCGTCATATGCTGGCACCACCAGTGGATGTCAGTGCAGGATGCAACAGCTACTATTTGGTCGGTCCACATGTACAAAACTGTAACATGCAAGAAAATGATCCAACCTGTCATTTAGCACAATGACGTACTAACACTTCTCTATGTTACTAATTTCTGTCCCCAGTCATTCAGCAACCTGAAGCTGCTGGCTGCCAATGTCGGGTTTGTGAGTCACAATCCCTAGTTTCCATTAATGCGAAGTCTTCTGGTGAGATTACATGTGGTAAGTGAGCAGCACTCAAAAGCCCTCACTTCTGGCAGACTCAACTGAAGAATAAACAGAAAATGACAGCTTGATGAGGGAATGGGGTTAAAAGAATGTGAAACACGCTCACAGTTGATAAATAAATGAGTGATAATGCAGGCTGACAGTCTGTGCACAAACAATAGATAATCAGCAAACAGGGAGAATAATTAGCAACCTCCATGTAATCCTAGAAATGCAAGTTTCAGGGATTCAGTATCGGAAAATATGTGAGTGGAACTGCTGTTTTCTAAGTGCTGACATGCTCCACATAAACTATACTTGTATCCGGCTGGTACAAGTAATGGTGATGTAAGGCCAGTTGATGCATGGTGTTGTAACAGTGGGGTTCTGACTGACGCACTTTGGACTCTGCTGCCTATTAAATAACAGTTGCGAGGCAGGAAATAAAGCAGAGTGCCTCAGTCTCAAGGAGTGTTAACAGAATAATCACTGCACACAGAATTTATCTTTTTAAATGTTTTTAGAGGGGCATGGTTAGTCCAGGCTGTTAACCTTTACATTCCCAGACAAAGTTAAACTGAAAGTCTCACAATTTGTTCAAAGGTGGGAACAGATAAATATGCACTGTGGACTAATACAAATTTCATGGAAAAGTTAAATAAAACAGAATAGTTTTGAATGGATAATTTCATTTGGAGAACAGGCAATTTGTTAATATTTACAGAACAAATGCATACACAATTGCTTTTCCAGTGCAAATACTCAAGCAAAAGATTATTGTATATTTTTAATCTGTTGCAGGTAGCTATTGAAGCCAAATAAAAATAAAAAATATGATTTCAATACTTGCAAATCTCTCCATCTCTTACCATCTATCAGGATCTGAAATCGTAGATCATTCCCACCTCCTTACAAATAAAGATATATATTTATGAATTTCTTTGTTTGTTCAAAATTAGATTTTTGGGAACAAAAAATAAGGAACACGCAATGTTTGCAATATACACTGATGGCTGATGCAATCTATCTCCTCCTTACAGTTTGCAGTCAGGTCTTATCCAGGTGATTATTCACCTTCTCATTTACCCAGCCTTTACTATACAACTACAGGCATTGATTTTAACTATAGAGCTTCACTTACATTGTCTGTAGCTTCCTTATTGTTGAGCTATTCAAAACAATCAGCCAGGCAGCTCCACAACTAAGACAATTGCTGTTTTGCTTTATTGGGAAGTTTCTTGTTCACTTTTAAATTATTTTAATTTCTACTTTTGAGAGAATAAGTCAGCTAAGGTCTTTTTTCTGGGCCAGTAACTCATCCCATCTCTGGTCAAAATCACTTACAGCTACTACAGTAGTGTTGTAAAGTTGCTTTTTATGCAAAGTAAAATTGTTTGACATTCTTGTAAGCTGAAAATGTGTTGCTGGAAAAACGCAGCAGGTCAGGCAGCATCCAAGGAACAGGAGAATCGACGTTTTGGGCATAAGCCCTTCTTCTTGTAAGACTTGGGCTCTAACCATTTGTAACTGTCAACTTCAGTAATTAGCCTTCTGAACTGAGTCTAGTTGCTTTGGTTGCTTTTACTGAATTTGGAGTTTGAGCATGTGTAACCACCTTTTTGTCTGTTTTCACTCACTGGGCTTGGCTCCAGTCTCCTGGGTGATTTGGTGGCTCGGTGGTTAGCACTGCTGTCTCATAGTGCCAGGGACCCGAGTTTGATTCCACACTTGGGGGACTGTCTGTGTGGAGTTTGCACATACTCCACATGTCGGCGTGGGTTTGCTCTGGGTGCTCTGGTTTCCTCCCGCAGTCCAAAGATGTGCAGGTTAGGTGGATTGGCCATGCTAAATTGTCCATAGTATCCAAGGATATGCAGGTTAAATGGATTAGCCATGGGAAATGCAGGGTTAGAGAAACAGGGTAGTGGGGTGAGTTTGTGTGGGATGCTGTTTGTGGGGGGATCAGTGTGGGCTCATGGGCTGAATGGCCTGCTTCCACATTATAGGTATTTTCTGATTCCTTATCTATCAAGGGAGGTCCTCCAGTGTCAACTAATTGTGGCATTTTCCTCACTGTCTCTGAACCTACTTGGGAATTATCCTGGTCCCTGTTTAAATGAAGTGAATTGAATTTATTTTCACACCTACTGAGGCACAGTGCAAAGCTTTGTCTTGCGAGCTATACAGGCAGATCCCAGAGTTAAGTAGCATAGATAAGTAAATAATAGGTAAATAGCAGCAAAAACCAAAACACAGGTACAGGGTTTGTGAGTCCATTCAGTATTCTAACAACAGTAGGTAGAAACTGTTTCAAAACCAGCTAGTGCGTGTGTTCAGGCTTCTGTACTTTCTCCCCAATGGTAGAGGTTGTAGAAAAACATTGCCAGGGTGGGATGGATCTTTGAGAATGCTGGTGGCCTTTGTGGCTTTTCCTTGACAGCGGGCCTGGTAGATGGATTCTACAGATGGGAGGTTGGCCTTTGTGATTGTCCAGGCTGTGTTCACCACTCTCTGTAACCGTCTCCGATCTTGAATGGTACAGTTGCCATACCAGGGTAGTGATACATCCAGACAGAATACTCTCGATGGCACACCTATAAAAGTCAGCAAAGGCATTCGCTGTTATGCCAAATTTCCTCAGCTGCCTGAGGAAGAAGAGACCTTGTTGGGCCTTTGTAACCAGTGCATCCACATGAAGAATCCAAGAAAGCTTGTTGTGGATGACCACTCCCAGTGAGGATGAAATATTGGAGATCTTGTGGATTTTGCTGTTTGAACCATGAAAACCCTTTTAGCAAACTGCAATGTTACAGTTTCTGGTTGCATCTGTTCAGTCTGTTCAGCCTCCCCATGTTCTCTTGAGATTTTGTTTTTGTGTGGAGGGCTGGGCATAACATGGCTAACCAAATCCTGTGGAGTTATTTCCCAGCAAAGGTCACCACCCAGTAAACTCAACATCACCTCAACACCTTCTCCAGTCAGTCCTTCGACTATTACTAGAGAAAGTGAGGACTGCAGATGCTGGAGATCAGAGCTGAAAATGTGTTGCTGGAAAAGCGCAGCAGGTCAGGCAGCATCCAAGGAGCAGGAGAATCGACGTTTCGGCCATGAGCCCTTCTTCAGGATGTTGCCTGACCTGCTGCGCTTTTCCAGCAACACATTTTCAGCTTCGACTATTACTATCAAATTTCTCCTTCTTCTGAAAAAGAAATCCTCAAGTTTCACCACCAGCTGTTTTTGTAAACAACTAGGGATCCAGCAACTAAAATTGTTGGAGAAACTCAGTAAGTCTGGTAGCATCGTGGGAAGAAAGCAGTATCCAGTAACCCTTCATCAGAAGGTGACCCAGAGTATGGTAACTTCCTCTCCCATTCTTATAGAACCAGGAGGGGCTATTTTCCCTTCACACAAAATCCTGGTAAGTTTCTGTGCCTTCCTTTGTGCACTACAACTTTAGAGGCTACAGATACAATTCAGGTATGAATTTCCTCACATGCCAAGAATAGTGGGAAATATGCCTGTTTTACCACAATTAGACAAGCTATAGTTCTGCAACGCTGCAATCCACACTTTCTCTTCCTACAACTGGAGATTCCCATTCCCTCCAATCTTCCTTCCCTGGTCGAATTTCTATTTGTTACCCATCCTTTTCTCTTTTCCCTGCTGATACAGTTTATTTGACCCATGCCTTCTGTGCTTTTCCTGTTCCTCAAGGTGTATTTGTATATTTTAAGACAGATGATCTTTGAACTCCTCTAAAAATACTAATTCTCTTGCTCCCTCACAAGTACACCCGATATTTAGAGATTGAATGCATCAATCAAACGCAATCCACTTGATTCGTCCAAACTCTGGAAATGTTTGCATGGCTTCTTAGGTATATTGCAAAAATTGCATGTGTTTCTTTACATCTTTTCTGATTGCGGGGGGAGGTACCTGGGGGTTCGGTGGTAGGGGTGGCGTGAACCAAGGACTGTCGGAGGGAACAGTCCTTGTGGAAGGCAGAGAGGGGAAGATTTTCTTGCTGGTGGGGTCTAGGTCGAGTTGGCCAAAGTGTTTAAGGTTGATGCACAGGATGTGGAGACAGGTGGGGTGGTAGGTGAGACTGTCTTTATTGTATTGGTGGGGGTGGGGGGGTGGGATTTAGACTGGTCGAAAGGGGAATGGATGATGGATTCTGCCTGGATGATGAAAGGAGGGAAAGCACATTGTTCAAAATAGGTGGACATCTGGGATGCTCATAAGTGGAATGTCTCCTCGTCTGAGCAGATGCGGTGGGGAAGGAGAAATTGTGAGAATGGGATGGAGTTCTTGCAGGATACTGGGTGGGAGGAGGTATAATCCAGGTACCTATGGGAGTCTGTAGGTTTGTAGTAGACGTCTGTCTGGAGATGGAAATGGTGAGGTCAAGAAAGGGGAAGGAGGTGTCCAAGATGGATCAGGCGAATTTGAGGGCGGGGTGAAAGTTGTATGTGAAGTCGATGAACTGCTCCAGTTCAGCCTGGGTGCAGATCGCTGTACCAATGCAGTCATCAATGTAGCAGCAGAGAGTTGGGGCATAGTGCCTGTGTAGGTACTGAAGAGGGACTGTTCGAGATAGCTGACAAAGAGGCAGGCATACTGGGGCCGACCCGAGTGCCCAATGGACATGCCCTTGAATTGAAGGCAAAGTTATTGAGGGTAAGGACCAGTTTGACAAGGCGGAGGAGGGTATTGGTGGAGGGGACTGGATGGGTCTGTTAGAGAGGAAGAAGCAGAGGGCCTGGAGGCCATCCGTACGGGGTATGGATGTGTATAAGGACTGCACTCCCATAGTGAAGAGAAAGCACTAGGAGCCAAGGAACTGGAAGTTACTGAAGAGATGGAGGACGTGGTTGGTGTCCCGGATGTAAGTGGATGTAGGCTGAACTAAGGGGGAGAGAATGGAGTCAAGGTAGGATGAGTTCAGTGGGGCAGCAGCATGTTGAGATGATGGGTCGGCCAAGGTAGTTGGGCTTGTGGATCTTGGGGAGCAGGCAGAACTGGGTCGTGTGGGGCTGGGGGACTATGAGTTTGGAGGCAGTGGAGGGGAGGTCACCAGAGGCAATGAGGGCACAGACGGTGTCTTGGATTTAGGCCTGATGGAGCGCGGTGGGGTCATGGGCAAGGGGAAGGTAGGACATGGTGTTGGAGAGTTGACATTCGGCCTCAATGACATAGAGGTCCCTTTGTCAGCGGGTTTGATGGGGGTTGGCGCAGAGAGTGTGGAGTGCTACATGATTGGAAAGGGGTGAGGTTGGAGTGGGTGAGGGCTGTGGTGAAATTGAGGTGGCCAATGTCATGTCGGCAGTCTGCAATGAAGAGTTCTAGGGCAGGTACAAGGTCTTCAGGTAGTGACCAAGTGGAGGAGGAAGGTTCGAGGCAGGAGAAGGGGTGTTCAGAAGGAGGTTGGGAGGTTTTGTCAAAGACAGAGGCATGGAGGCGGAGGCGACGGAAGAACAGCTCCACTTTGGGGCGGGTGCGGCATTCATCAAGGTGGGGGTGGAGGGGTATGAACGTGAGCCCTTTCCTGAGGACAAACTGTCCAGCCTCAGAGAGTTCGAGTTGGGAGGAGATCGTGAATATGTGGCAGGTTTCAGGGGGGTGGGGGTTTGGGGAAGTCCTAGTGTGGTGGAGAGGGCAAGGGTGATGGCATGTGGTGGGTGAGGGTTGGATGTGTTGTGGTGGGGGGCGCGTGGATGTGGGAGAGAAGGAGGATTGGGGGGGTAGGCTGAGGAGTGGGGTGGGGATGTGGGAAGGGGTGCGGGGGAGGGTGAGGTGAAGAGGGAGAAGTGGAGGGGGAGTTGGGGTGTAGGGGTGGATGGGGAAGGAGGGAGAGTTGGTGCGCCGGCTGGCTGCGGGTTGGGAAATGAAGCCCGGGACTTGCTTGCAGATTAGGCGGAGCTACAGGTAGAGGCAGGAGCTGAAGGGAAGTCTGAGCTGGTCCAAGTGCTGTTGTCAGCAGAATCCCAGGCAGCGTTGTGGGAGACATCTAGAGCAGAGACGGGTGAGTACTCGAGAGTCCTGGTGGGTGGTCACGGTGGCCCAGGTGCTGACCTGGAAACGGAAGTGGTGTCCAACCTGGAAGTCACTTTGGTCTGGAGAGGCCTGGTGCTAGAGGGAGTCTCCACGTGGGTATGTTCAAGCTTCTGTATCTTCTACCTGATCGAAGAGGCTGTAAGAGAGCAATATGAATATGCGTTGGATTTTTGATGATGTTGGTAGCCTTTCAACAGCAATGGTAGTGTAAATGGAGTCCATGGTTGGGAAGTTGGCTTTTGTGATGGTCTGGGCTGTGCACATAACCTTCTGTAGTTTCTTATGGTAGAACAGTTGCCATACTAGGATGTTATGCACCCAGACAGTATGTTTTCACTGGTGCATCTGTAAACGTTGGTGAGGGACCTTGTGGACCCCTCGGAATCCTAGTAGCACACAAACCCACCAACACTCTCAAACAAAAACTAACAAACTTAAAAGACCCAGTACAACCCATGGACAAAACCAACATCATCTATAAAATTCCATGCAAGGACTACCACAAACACTACGTAGGACAAATAGGAAGAAAGTTAGCCACCAGGATACACAAACACCAGTTAGCCACAAAAAGACACGACCCCCTCTCCTTCATAGCCCTACACACGGATGAAAAAACCCACCATTTCGATTGGGACAACACATCTATCCTGGGACAGGCTAAGCAAAGACATGAGGAGAAAGTGAAGTCTGCAGATGCTGGAGATCAGAGCTGAAAATGTGTTGCTGGAAAAGCGCAGCAGGTCAGGCAGCATCCAGGGAACAGGAGAATCGACGTTTCAGGCATAAGCCCGAAAGCCTGAAGAAGGGCTTATGCCCGAAACGTCGATTCTCCTGTTCCCTGGATGCTGCCTGACCTGCTGCGCTTTTCCAGCAACACATTTTCAGCTAAGCAAAGACATGCCAGAGAATTCCTAGAGGCCTGGCACTCCAACCACAATGCCATAAACAAGCACATAGATCTAGATGCCATCTATCAACCCCTCAGAAAACGAACAGGAAAAGACATCACCACAAACCCCAGGAACCCCATCCAGGAGAAAGATATAAATAGAAAGCAGGACACAACAGCTTCGCTTCACTTGGAGGTCACTACTGATGATGTTACCTAGCCAGGTAATGAAATGTCTGGATATCAAACCTACAGCTCAGTGAGCAAACCTACACCCTAAACCTCAACCTGAGCTATAAACCTTCACAAACCTTGCGAGAGACTATGGTATAAAAAGTAACAAAAAACAGATAAATGACATCTGTAATGTAGGTGCATCAGATTTCCTTACTAAGTTCCTTAAGAAACATAACCATTGGCATTGGAAGGCCAGGGAGCTTCAAGACAGCGTTTTGTCTTTTGAAATTAGGTTCCGAATTTTCCTGTTGCCTTCTATTTTCTCCCTGAGGTACACACCACCAGGTGACCTGATGAAAGAGCAGTGCTCCGAAAGCTTGTGATTTAAAACAAATCTGTTGGACTATAATCTGGTTCTGGATTAGTGGTGCTGGAAGAGCACAGCAGTTCAGGCAGCATCCAAGGAGCTTCGAAATCGACGTTTCGGGCAAAAGCCCTTCATCAGGAATAAAGGCAGTGAGCCTGAAGCGTGGAGAGATAAGCTAGAGGAGGGTGGGGGTGGGGAGAAAGTAGCATAGAGTACAATGGGTGAGTGGGGGAAGGGATAAAGGTGATAGGTCAGGGAGGAGAGGGTGGAGTGGATAGCTGGAAGAGGAGATAGGGAGGTAGGACAAGTCCGGACAAGGGTTAAAATCAACGAGGTAAAAACATCTGCAGTCATTGTTTTTACCAAGTCCGGACAAGTCATGGGACAGTGCTGAGCTGGAAGTTTGGAACTAGGGTGAGGTGGGGGAAGGGGAAATGAGGAAACTGTTGAAGTCCACATATAATCTGGTGTTGTGTGACTTCTGTCCACTCCAATCCCACACTCTCACCTCCACATAATTCTTTTCTGCACAGATCAGATCAAATATTTACAAAATTCTACAAGCACAGAAGATAAAATTTCAGATATTTTACAGAAATCTCCATATTTTGATGCGTTTGATTTTTGTCAAAATCCCATGCTTTGCTTTGGATTGTCTCAACCATTTTTTGACAAATATTTGCTGCTTGCTTCGTAATGTTCTGTAACACTGTTACTTGTGCACAAGGTGAAGGAACCAAATCGAAAATAAACGAGTAATCCCTTGGAGCCTGGTATCAAGGCAAGCCCATAAGTTTCAAGGATGGAGCCCGAATGACAGCTGGTGAAACCCCTCCTGAGGTGGAACCAGATCACCTCCATTCGACAGTCGCCACTTGAATGGAAGAAACCACTTTCTTATTTTTGAGCATCTGCATGAGACCATAAGACATAGGAGCAATATTAGCCCATTTGGCCCATCAATTCTGCTCCACCATTCAATCATGGCTAATACATTTCTCAACCTCATTCTCCTGCCTTCGCCCTGTAATCCTTGATCTCCTTAACTAAGCAAATACCTATTTATCTCTGTCATAAAGACACTCAATGACTTCATGTCCATGGCTTTTTGTGGCAATGATTTCTACCGAATCAGCACCCTCTAACTGAAGAAATTTCTCATTTCAGTTCTAAAGGATCACCCTTCACTCTAAGGCTGCGCCCTCAGGTCCTAGTCTCTCCTACCAGCGGAAACATCTTCTCCACGTGCACTCTATCCAGGGCTCTCAGTATTCTTAAAAAAAACTGGAAGAACTGCGGATGCTGGAAAACAAAAACAAAAACAAAAGTTGCTGGAGAAATTCAGCAGGTCTGGCAGCATCTGTGGAGAGAACGCGCAGTTAATGTTTCATGTCCAGTTCTGAAGAATACATTGATTCTGCTTTCTCTCCATAGATATTGCCAGACCTAGCGAGTTCCTCTCAGTATTCTGTAAGTTTCAATGATGAACCCACACTCCTCACCTCCCCACCCCATTCTTCTAAACCTCATTGACTACAGACCCAGAATCATCAACCGCTCCTCATAATGACAACCTCTTCACCCCCAGGATCATTCTTGTAAATCTCCTCAAGGACCGAAGGGGCAACGCCTTCACACAGAAAGCGGTGTGTGTACGGAATGAGCTGCCAGAGGAAGTGGTGGAGGCTGGTACAATTACAACATTTAATAGGCATCTGGATGGGTATATGAATAGGAAGGGTTTAGAGGAATATGGGTCAAATGCTGGCAGATGGGACTAGATTAGTTTAGGATATCTGGTTAGCATGGACGAGATGGAATGAAGGGTCTGTTTCCACGCTGTACATCCCTATGATTCTATGACCCCCTCTAAGGGCACACCGTTGCTTAGTTATGGGGCCAAAACTGCTCACAGGGAGAAAATAACAAAATTAGCCTTAATTTTAAGCATGCATTGCATCTGAGAAACTGGGCAGAAGAAAATACTGTAGCTTCAGTTTTGTTTTGTATTATAGGAGCAATTTTCAACATTATGCAACTGTTGATAGACATCGTGCAACTGTTGATAGACATCCACAGATTACATGTTGGAAATTTGGATGTGTGAGTCAATTGATATCACTGGCCTCAATTTCCCACGTGTGATCCCAAACCTCTGCAATGGCAGGGCAAGGCTGACAAATCATCTTTGCTGTCCCATCAATTCAATCTTGTTTTATTATTCTACTTTTTTTTAGCAAGGTGACAGACCACTATCAGCACGTTACAATATCCATTCCAATAGGTCAATTAACAGCCAACAGTAAAAGAAATTTCAAACCCAATCTCCCGAAGATTAGGCACTGGTCGAAGTGAATGTGTATTGAGAATAATTCTAAGAGGAATCAGGTTCTTTTCATGTCCTTTCTTCCCACTGATTTAAAATGTGCGCCTTGGTAATGCAGTTTGGAAAACCACCATCCCATATGGCTGTCTGTATGATGCAAACATTTGTTCTGCAGTAATTCGAATCAGTACAAATCCACCCAAAGCACTAATCTCAGCATTGTAGAAACGCAGCCAATCGCTTGGAACCTTCGCCCTGTTTATCGTTGATGAGTCGACGAAACTCCCACTTCCGCTCACAATGTAAGCAATCCCCTCACCTTCGCGAATAAACTGCAGAGGAAAATTAAAAACATTAAAGTCCATCTTACTTGGGAGCATTCCCCACTCACCATCAATGGTTTGATTGTCATCCTAGACGAACCACATTTGCTGTTTCCAGACTGTTGGGATTCTATGATTCTATATTTGTGGTTAATTCATTCTGGAGTTAGAACTGCTTCTTCTTTCTACTCAGTCCCCCTCCATCAAGAAGAAATGGACAGCCACTAAAAACAAAGAATTGGGGATGCTGGAAATCAGAAACAAAAGTTCTGAAGAAGGGTCACTGGACCTGTAAAGCTAACTCTGCTTTCTCTGCACAGACGCAGCCAGACCTGCTGAGCTTTTCCAGCAATTTCTGACTTTGTTTAAGAAGAAACAGACATTTGAGAGAAGATGATTACAAAAGGTGAGCCAGTAACTGCAGCAGGTTTGATATAAAAGGCAAAGAGAGACTTTGTGTGTTGTATACCTCCTTCTCACAGCGTATAATTGTAAAGGAAGCATTGATCTGGATGGATAGTTGTGGACACATTAAAGTTCACAGAATCTTCAAAATGATTGAAGTGACCAGATATTTTAGTTCGGACCTGGGAAGTTAAGGCTTCCAAACACCTCAGTGAAGGTCACACTATTCCAAACGAGTCAAAATTGAACAATTCACATTAAAGTCCAACTACAATGTAAACCTTTATTTATATTTTCCTGAAATTATATCAAAATTTCTTGCCACTGTTGACCTTATTCAGTGAAGCAGTCACTGAATAAGTTCAATATACTGGGCAGCCAATCCTGGGGGGTGGGGGGGTGGGGTTTGCTGCTCTGACACCTACATTTTTTTTCCAGGGTCGGTCAGTCACCCACATTTCTGACCCCACTTACTGATACCAGAGGCCTCAGAAATGTGCAGCACACCTGTGTTTCTGTGTTTAGCTGGGAGTAAAAAAGTCACGTTCCTTTTCTACAGCAAGAAGGACAGAGGTGGAAAGTTGGATCTGGGGCATTTCAAGTCATAGTTGGAGGGAGGGTTTTGGGGACACTGGTAGAAAATCGAGTCTGGAAGGGCAGGAATGATAGTCAGGCTGAGTCTGGAAGGTGTCAATGTGAGTGGCGTGGGGTCCAGTTGATGGGCAGGGAGGGTGAAGTCTGGTTAATGGTTAGCCAGGGATTAGAGAAGGTTTTAATCCATCCAATTTAGCTATTAAGTAAGTCAGAATCCTCCAAAGTCTCCAACTTTAACTCAGAGTTGAGGATATTTTCAGAGAGTTCCAAAGGCTGGGTAGTTCCCATCAGAAGTTTAAGCTTCCCAGTGAATTCCCATGTAGTTAGTTTGAATGGGTCTCCAAGAGATCCCAAAAAACATTTAGTATCAGACTAACCCCCAGAAATCGGGGCAAATCCTCCTTATCTCCATCCAGATACCCCCGAGAGATTAGGGCCAATCCTCTTTATCTCCATCTAGACTAACCCCCAGCGATCGGGGCCAATCCTCCTTATCTCCATCTGGACTAACCCCCAGAGATCAGGGCCAATCCTCCTCATCTCCATCCTGACTAACCCCCAGAGATCTGGGCCAATCATCCTTATCTCCATCCAGACTAACCCCTGAGATCGGGGCTAATCCTCCTTAACTCCATCCACATCTACTTATTCAATATTCTTGTATTGCTAAACAACAACTTTTTTTTATTCATTCACAGGACGTGGATGTCTGTGGCGAGGTCAGCATTTGTTGCCCATCACTAATTGCCCAGAGGGCAGTTAAGTGTCAACCACATTGCTGTGGGTCTGGAGTCACACTTAGGCCAGACGGGGTAAGGATGGCAGTTTCCTTTCCTAAAGGACATTAATGAACCAAATGGATTTTTGCGACAATTGACAGTAGTTTCATGCTCATTAATGAATCCAAATTCCACCACCTGCCATGCAGGATTCAAACCCACGTCCTCAGAACATTACCGGGGTCTCTGGATTAACAGTCCAGTGATAATACCACTAGGCCATTGCCTCCCATTGCCTGCAGTGTAGAAAGTAGAAAATTGCCCAAATATGTTCTGTACATAAAACGCAGGTCAAATCCAATCCATCCAATTACCACCCATCAGTCTACTCTTGATCATCAATAAAGTTATAGAAGGTGTCTTTATCAGTGCTACAAAGCAGCACCTGATCAGCAATAACCTGCTCAGTAGTGCCCAGTTTGGATTCTGCCAGGGCCACTCAGCTCCTGATCTCATTACAGTCTTGGTTCAAATGGACAAAAGAGCTGAATTCCAGAGGTGAGGTGAGAGTGACAGCCCTTGCCTTCAAGGCTGCATACATATGAGTGTGACATCAAGGAGCCCTAACCAAACTGGAATCAATATCTTTTGGAGGGCAAACTCTCCAGTGGTTCAAGTCATACCAGACATGTAGGCAGATGGTTGTGGTTGTTGGAGGTCAGTCTTCTCAGCTCTAGGACATCTCATCAGGAGTTCCTCAGGATTGAAACCCAGGCCCAACTATCTTCAATTGCATCATCAACGATCTTCCCTCCATCATATGGTCAGAAGTGAGGATGTTTGCCAATGTTTACACAATGTTCAGCACTATTCATGACTCCTCAGATAGTGAAGCAATCTGTGTCGAAATGCAGCAAGATTGGGACGATACCCAGACTTGGGCTGACAGGTGGCAAGTAACATTTGTGCCGCAAAAGCCAGGCTATGACCATCATCGTTAAGATACAATCTAACCACTGCCCCTTGATATTTAATGGTGTTACCATCACTGAATCCCCCACTATCAACATCCTGGGGTTATCAGTGACCACAAACTCAACTGGACTCACCACATAAACACAGTAGCTACAAGAGCAAGTCAGAGGCTAGGAATACTGCGCGAGTAACTCACCTCCTGACGCCTCAAAGTCTGTCCACCATCTACAAGGCACAAGTCAGGAGTGTGATGGAATACTCCCCACTTGCCTGAATGAGTGCAGCCCCAACTACACTCAAGAAGCTTGACACCATCCAAGACAAAGCAGCCCACTTGACAGGTACTACATTCACAAGCATCCACTCCCTGCACTACTGACTCTCAGTAGCAGCAGTGTGTATTATCTACAAGATCCACTGCAGAAATTCACCAAAGATCCTCAAATAGCACCTTCCAAATCGCCTAACACTACCATCTAGAAGAACAAGAGCAGCAGATATGTGGGAACACCAACACTTTCAAGTTCCCCTCCAAGCCACTCACCATCCTGACTTGAAAAAAACTCACTGTTCCTTCACTGTTGTTGGATCAAAATCCTGGAATCCCCTCCCTAATCGCATTGTGGGTCAACCCACAGCAGGTAGACTGCAGCAGTTCAAGAAGGCAGCTCACCACCACATTCTCAAGGGCAGCTAGGGACGGGCAATAAATGCTGGCCCAGCCAGCAATGTTCACATCCAACAAAATGAATAAAACAAGATCTCTACCAAGGCCTCCCCTCCAATGCCAGAACATCCCTGCTTAGGTACAAGACTAAAAACTGCTCACAAAATTCTAAATGGAGTCTGACCAGAGCCTTATACAGCCTCAACAATGCACTGCTGCTTTTGTAATCTAGTCCTCTTGAAATGAATGCTAACATTGCATTTGCCTCCTAACTGCCATCTGAACCTGCATGCTAACCTGAAGAGAATCCTGAACTAGGATTCCCAAGATCCCTTGTGCTTCAGATTTCCAAAGCCTTTCCCGATATAGGAAATAGTCTACACTTCTGTTCTTCCTACTAAAGTGCATAACTTCACATTTTTCCACAGTATATTCCATATGCTATTTCTTTGTCCAAATAAGTAGGGCGGATATTTCCAGCTCAATCTTCAGATTTGTCTAACTTAAAATACCGACTTTCACATAAATGATACAATCTGTTCTGTAGGGAATTCCAGTAATATACATTAAGGGAATGAACAGGAAATCAAAATGGCACACATCCACAGAGCAGTATTTAACAAGGGAACTGAATATAAAGGCAGCTATAGGTGGAGAGAAACAGTTAACTTTTCAGCTCAGTGACCGTTCATCGGAACATCAGTTTCTCTCCACGGATACTGCATGATGGACTGAATATTTCTAGCATTTCCAGCACAACAATCTCTCTCTCAATGTCGGCAAAACGAAAGAGCTGATCATCAACTTCAGAAAGTGGAGGACACACCCCTGTATGTATCAATGGTGCTGAGATGGAGATGGTCAGGAGTTTCGATTTCTTAGGAGTAAATGTCACCAACAATCTGTCCTGGTCTATACATGTTAATGTGTCAGTCAAGAAGGCACACCAACTCCTCTAACTTCCTCAGGAGGTTAAGGAATTTGGCATGTCCACAATGACTCTTACCAATTTTATAGATGCTCCACAGAAGCATCCTATCCAGATACATCACAGCAGGCTGGGGCTATTTTGCCTGGAGCATCGGAGGCTGAAGGGTGACCTTATAGAAGTTTATGAAATCATGAGGGGCTTGGACAAGGTGAATAGTCAAGGTCTTTTCCCTAGGGCAGGGGAGTCCAAAATTAGAGGGCATAGGTTGAAGGTGAGAGGGGAAAGATTTAAAGGGAGCTGAGGCACAACTTTTTCACAGTGCGGTCCATGTATGGAATGAGCTGCCAGAAAAAATGGTGGAGGCTGGTACAGTTACATTTAAAAGGCATCTGGATGGGTATATGAATAGGACAGATTTGGAGGAATATGGGCCAAATGCTGGCAGGTGGGATTAGATTAATTTAGGATATCTGGTCAGATGGTCAAGTTGGACTGAAGGATCTGTTTCTATGCTGTACATCGCTATGGTTCTATGACTAAAACCACAAGAAATTAGAGTTGTGAACACAACCCAAACCATCATGCAAACCAGCCTTCCCTCCATTAACTCCATCTACACTTCTTGCTGCCTTGGGAAAGCAGCCAACATAATCAAAAACCCCTCACGCCCCGGTTAGACTCTTCCACCCTCTTCCATTGGGCAGAAGATACAAAAGTTTGAAAGTGTTTACTAATAGATTCAAAAACAGCTTCTTCCTTGTTTTCATACTTACGATCGGACATCTGATATATTAAAGTTGATCTTTCTTTGCACTTTCTCTGTAGCTGTAACACTATATTCTGCATTCTGTTCTATTACCTTGATGTACTTAAAGAAGGCACGATCTGTCTGTATAGCACGCAAAACAATACTTTTCACTGTATCCTGATACATGTGACAATAATAAGTCAAATCAAATCATTTCCTGTTTTTATTTTAATGACTATCATCTGCAACATTACAGTTTTTTTTTTAAAACAGAAAGTAAGGAGTTTTACCCACAATTTTCAAGTCATAAACTAATCCATCTGTGAATAAAAGAACAGCTTACATTGAGTTGTCAAGTCTCTTAGTTCTGGAAGGTTTGATGGCTCTTTCTGGGAGTACACAAAGCTCTTGGCTATAAATAAATATGTCTTACAGCTAAGTATGTTTGCGGAATACAGAAGTGGATTAATAAATACATTTACTACATGTGGTTTCAAGAAAATGAACTTCATATAAAAGCACTAAATTGGATAATATCAAGTCTCGTAATTTAGTTAAAAATTATGAATCGTAATGTGTTTGAAACATCCTCAATAAACCCATAGAAACTGCACAGCTGATGTTTTTCAAAATTCAAAACTTAAAGTTTCATACTTGCAAAAGCAGGATTGTATAACAGTTCTGATCTCCATGCTATAGGATCTTGTGAAACTTGAAAGGGTTCAGAAATGATTTACAAGGATGTTGCCAGGGTTGGAGGGTCTGAGCTATAGGGAGAAGCTGAATAGGCTGCAGCTGTTTTCCCAGGGGCATCGGAGGCTGAGGGGTGACCTTAGAGGATTATAAAATCATGGAGGACATAGATAGGGTAAATGGGTGGGTGTTGGTTTGAGGTGAGAGGGGGAAGATTTATTTGGGACGTAAAGGGCAACTTCTTCACACCGAGGGTGGTGTGTGTATGGAATAAGCTGCCAAAAGAAGTGGTGGAGGCTGGTATAATTGCATCATTTCAAAGGCATCCAGATGGATGTATGAATAGAAAGAGTTTAGATGGATATCGACCAAATGATGGCAAATAGGATTAGATTTATTTAGGATATCTAGTTGGCATGGACAAGTTGGACCAAAAGGTCTGTTTGTTTGCTGTATATCTCTACGACTTAATGACTCTAAAGTTGATGCAAAATTTCCTACCTGGAGGCTATGATCATGGCCGCTGATATAGGCTGTTACATTGTATTGCTTTAGAAGTGGTCTTAATTGAGCTACCAGACATGGAGTCGGACCATGTTGTCCTATTGACCACACTGGATAGTGACCAGCAACAATCAAATAGTCAGACCTAAAACAGAAGCCAATTTATCAGACAATTTATTTGACAGTACATTTTCCCTCAGGATACAGATTTAGGAAAGAGAAATGGGATTAGGTAGACAACTCCTGTTAAAGGACAAACACTAGATAGATGCTCACTGCAGAATACCTATGATTTCTTCAAATGATACTATCAAATTGAAACTGTTCAAATTCAATTCAGACCACAAAAGCAGCAATAAATCACTCTCTGCTCACCATTTACCCTTTATAACTATTGTAGCTTTCACATTAATTTTTTCCCTCTCATGAACGGTGATCTTCCTAGAAAGCTCACACAATCTATCCTGATAACGTGAAGACAGTTTGTCAACACACATACCGCACTGTTTCTGGTTTGAGTCGATTTGGTAAAGTTGGTTCTATTGTATAAACTTCTATCCCGGATGTGATTTCTTCTTTTAACATTCTGACGTTACCTGGAATGTGCCAGTTTTTCCTGGATCCACTGCAGCTGCTCCCTGGCTAACTGAGGATTTTCAGGTCCGTATGGCTGGTTGGCTTCATAGGTATTTCCACAAATCACCACAGTATCGATCATCAGAATAGTGACAGAAACACTGATATTAGGAACCTTAAAATCCAATTCATAGTAGAGATTTGGAAAATTCCTAAACAAAAAGTGTAGCCATTTAATCCAAACTGGACTGGACTGCTGTCAGTTTCAATTCCAAACTCTTGACTGAAAAGATAGTGACCTTAGCTAACCCTGGATTCTGATTTCTGAGCATTCTCATGTTTTTAAATACCTGAATAAACTGCATTTGTTCTGGAGCAATTGGGCTTCTCTAACTATAAACAGTAGAAGGGACTGACTTTAATGCGCCACAAATGTATTTAGGCTCTGCCTGCTGTGCTCCTTCCACACCCAGTGTCCTGATGGCTGCTTTTACTGGCAGAACATCCACCTCTCCAAGGGCTTATGTGATTGGAAAAGATGTAAACCAGTTCCTCCACCAGATGTTTGAATTTTCGAGTGACTGCACTGAAAACCTTCCTCAGCTAGCTATTCAAATATTGATAATTCTGACAGTAATCTTGGTCTGTTTTCAATCTCTTATTAAAGCTGACATGCTGGAGTATAGTGTCTTGTATAGTGTCTTGTACAATGTTTTCACCAGCTGGAGGATTTTAGACCAACTGTATTTAAGGGCAAGGATGCCCTGAGGCCTGGTACATTGGGGAAACCAAGCAAAGGCTACGACAACGGATGAATGGGCACCGCACAACAATCAACAAACAGAAGGGTTCCCTCCCTGTTGGGGAACACTTCAGTGGTCCAGGACATTCAGCCTTGGACCTTCGGGTGACCATCCTCCAAGTGGACTTCGGGACAGGCAGCAGAGAAAAGTGGCCGAGCAGAGGCTGATAGCTAAGTTCGGTACCCATAGGGAGGGCCTCAACCGGGACCTTGGATTCATGTCACATTACAGGTGACCACCATTGCACTATACACACATACAAATACCCCTACACACACACACTGTAACACACACACACACAGACACCCACATACACTCTTACAGACACACGCACACCCTCAAAGACTTAAGGTACTCTGCACTCACTACACACACACACATACAATTTCTCACATTCATAACCTCCAACCCAGACAGACACACACACAGACAGACAAAGACCCACATGCACACATATATGTTGTGGGGTGAATTTGTACTTGCAGGGTTACATTGTACTTTGCTCAAAAACTGCACGCATTCATGCAGAACTCCAAGCTCAAAAACTGCATGAATTTATGTTTGTAAAACTCTGTTATCTCACTTTTTAGATTAGAATCAATCTAAACATCATGGCATAGACAGAGAACACGGGGGGGCCAACACCTTCAACATATTGTCTAGTTATCACCATTCTTAACAGCTAACCCGAGAATGCAACTTTTTAAAAAAAAGGTTTTGTGATTTACACATGAAAGAAGTGAACCTATCACTGTATTCTAACAGATGAAAGGCTTAACAGACAATCAATTTTTCAAGGTATAATTTCAGTTACATCACACTGTAAATTTTTGCTATAAATTCTGTTAGGATTGAGCCCTCCACTATCACCTGTTGAAGGAGCGTCGCTCCGAAAGCTCATGTACTTCCAATTAAACCTGTTGGACTATAACCTGGTGTTGTGTGATTTTTAGCATTTAAGGGAACATGAATGGCCTGTTTGACAGTAGGCTACCTCAGGCAGTCCCGTGAGTGGTGTTCCAATGAGCTATTCATTAACTGCATGATAACAGCCTGCTACCCCTGGTGGAACTGGACATTCATCCAGTTGGACAAAGATGGCAGTGACAGGTTCCCAGACGGGGTGCCCACGGTCTTGTTCGCACCAGTTCCTAAATTTGTGACAGAAATTTTGAAACACAGACTCTCACTACTACTGGGATTTCAGCAAAGGGTCACATGTTCCATACTAATATGCAATTGAATAAATTTTCCCCACTGAACCATCAGAGTTGCATTACTGCCAATGGAGCTGTTCAACAAAGTTCCTGCATTTACCTCATTCTGAACATAGGACCAATCTTATGTTCATCAGTGGCTCATGCTACTGGAGGTCAGTCTGAGGGCTTGTTGCTTGATTCAAATTCCTCCCTTGCCAAGCCCCACCCACGTTGCTTTATTCTGTATTGTCTTCACACAGTGCCTCCTCCTCTAATCATCTTCTGGGGCAATGGGGGAAGGAGAATTGATCACTATAATGTGAGATGATGATGGGACCATTCCTTCCAGGCCAATCACCTTGGGCAGGATATACATACTGTACAAAGTTAACAATGGATTCCAAGCTGATCTCAAATTCATGCTTCAAGTAAACGACTACAATGTGAGAGAGCTGAACACACCATTGACTAAAATAATAGTATCCAAACGCTAAACTTGCCAATGCACTACAGCTCCCTGAAGAATGAGTTCCAATTCATTGTTTATCTATTTCAGTATAGTTAGTCCATCCTGCCGAAAAGTTACTCTTTATGGCTATGGTAGCTTTAAATGGTAACCACGTTTGATGAACATGTTTAACTTATGAGTAAGCAATGGAAATAGGTATATAATGTCAATATACCCTATCCCTACCTACCATGGTCTGGACTTTTGCTGATACATAAGAGACAAAAGATGCTCTGGTTTGTATGTTGCTTTGCTTGTTTTGAAAGATTTACAAATCTTGCCCTTAAAAATGTGGTGTCATGTAATTTCTATATATTGAAGGCTTGTAGCCTCAATGGAAAAAGACTGTGTGGATGATTCCCAAATGCTCCCTCAACAGATCCAGCAAAAATACATTCATTGTGGCCACATCTTGTATGAAAGGATAAATACCTGTTATTGACCTTGACATTTTCAGTCCAAAAAAACCTTTGCTAACCTGAAAGGAACACTATACTGACTCAGGGGGAGACCCAAAGGTCTGGTTTTTCGGGACATATGTCCTGTCTCAAAAGACAGAAAACTTCCTTGGAGCAACTTTCCAATTAGCACATTGGGGCTGAATAACTCTGTCCACACAACCAGATCCAAACTTCAAATAAAAGTCTGCTTTCTTTAAGGCTAGCCACTTAAGAACTGTTGAACGCTTCCATTTTCTCATTGGCAGCTAACCAACTGTACTGCAGTCTCTGACAACAGGTGGCACTGTTAGGGCAAGGTATCTCTGGATTCATGGTTTCATACAGCTCAGAAAAGGCCCTTCCGCCCCCATTTTCATCAATATTATTTATGATCCCAGCATGGATCGTTGTGGTACACTGCTGGACATTGGCCTCCAATTATTCAAACAGCTTTTATGTCCTATTACTCAATTAGTTTTTGATCCATCTCACCAGGTTTCCCTCAATGTCATGTGCTTTATCCTTCTCAATCACTCTTCCAGGTGGGACCTTGTCAAAAGCTTTGCTAAAATCCATATAAACGACAGCAACTGAACTCCCCTCATCCACTCATGATTACATTTTCAAAAATATTTGTTAGGCATGACCTCCCTCTGATGAACCATGCTGACTATCTCTAATTAGCTCATGCCTTTCCAAGTGGGTATTAATACGTTCCTTCAGAATTTTTTTCAATAGATTCCCCTACCACTGACATGAGACTCATTGGTTTGTGGTTTCCTGGTTCATCACTAAAAAGTGGAACCACATTAGCTATCCTCCAGTCCTCTGGCACTTACCCTGTGGCCAGACAGGAATTAAATATTTTTGTCAGAGCCCCTGCAATTTCTTGCCTTGCCTCCCACAGCAGCCTGCAATACAATTCATCCGGGCCAGGGGATTTGCCTGTTTTTAAGTCCAATGGAGTTGCCAAAACCTCCAATTCTCCCCATTTCCTATGTCAAACTGTGCAAGTTCCTCACAGTCCCTTTTCCTGAATTCCATATGTATGTTCTCCTTTTCTAGCATGTAGACCAAAGAGATGTATTCATTCAACACCCTTCCAATATCCTGCAGCTTCACTCACAGGTTGCCCCCTTGGTCCCAAATGGGGCCTACGTTTTCCCTGGTTAACCTCTTCCCTTTAATGTATTTATAAAACATCTCAGAATCTTTCACAATCCTGTTTGCAAGTCCTTTCTCAAGCCCCCCTTTTTTCTCTTCTATCTGCTTTCTTAAGTTTCCTCCTGCACTTCCTGTATTCCTCCATGGCCATAGCTGAATGCTTCCTTTGAACTTGATCAAGGCCCTGCTCTTCCTCCTCAACTAGTCCTCACTGTCCTAGATATTCAGGATTCTCTCAACTTATTGCTCCTACATTTCCCTCAAAGGGGCACATGTTGGGCATGTTGTACTCTCACCAGCTCCTTTTTGAATGCTCCCCACTGCTCCACTGTCAACTTACCTGTAAGGAGCTGTTTCCAGTCTACTGTAGCCAGATTCTGCTTTATTTTAATAAAACCTACCTCCCCCCAAAGCAAAGCCATCTTTGGCAGGCCATCCTTTTCCTTGTCCAGAACAAATTTGAACTGTACTGTATTGTGGTCACCTTTGCCCACTGTTCCCCCACTGCCACATCGAACACTTGTCTTTCTTCATTCCCCAGAACCAGATCCAGCACTCACCGTCCCTTGTTGGGTCTTCCACATATTGTTACGAAAACTTCCCTAGATACATTTCAAAAAATCAACCCCTTCTAAACCCTTAACATATGACTATCTCAATTTATGTTGGGAAAGCTGAAAGTTCTAGGTCCCGTCCTCCAACACAACTGTGTCTTTAGCAAGCTGTGAGGAACAAAGTCAGAGATCATCACCATGGAGCTGGGAGGAGACTGGAGCAAGGATTCCCAGCCAGTCAAATAAGGTTCATGGAGTGGGAGTAAAAGATTGAGAAGGGCAGGACAATTTTTTTCTCTCCACCTATGTTGGGCCGAAGGACCTGTTTCCACACTGTAGGGAATCTAATCTCGAAGACTGGGTGGCATGGTGGCTCAGTGGTTAGCACTGCTGCTTCACAGCACCAGGGCCCCAGGTTTGATCCCAGCCTCGGGTGACTGTGCGGAGTTTGCACGTTCTCCCCGTGTCTGCGTGGGTTTCCTCCCAGTCACAAAGATATGCAAGCCAGGTGAATTGGCTATGCTAAATTGCCCATAGTGTTAGGTTCATTAGTCAGAGGGAGATGGGTCTGGGTGGGTTACTCTTCGGAGGGTTGGTGTGGACCTGAAGGGCCTGTTTCCACACTGTAGGTAATCTAATCTATATATTTTTCATTATTAAGGGTTGGTTAGTTTTTTTAATCACCCTTTATTTCAAAGATTTCACTGCTGCCATGCATGCTCTTCAGCGAATGCAAAGCCATTTGCCAGGACAACAACTCATAGCACGGCAGTGTATACACAGCCTCTGACAGAAGGTGGCGATCAATCATTGCTCTTAAATTACACTTTCTCATTAATATTTGCAAGGATTAATTGCCAAAGGAATTTTTCTTTTAAAATCTCCTTTTAAAATCTCCTGTGTTTAAATCGGTTCTTACAGAACAATGAAACGTCATTCAGTGCTTTTCTTGAACAAAGAATCCTCTCTAATAAGGAGAAAAGTCTAACTTGGAACATCTGGTCATGCTTGGCCCACTTGCAGCAGGGAAGACAGAGAATCTGCATAGAAGCTTACATCCTCAAATTAAACATTAAATACTAAACAAAGTCCTTGCACAGGACAAATATTTTATAATGCGCTCCTTCAAAAAGGAGCTGAATCCTAACAAATGTTTTCCATTTGTTCTGATGCTTCACAGTTTGTTGCATCACCTTTTTCACACAAGTGTTTGGATATCTTCCAGGACAAACAATATTCAAAGTGGGCAAGTCAAACAAATTACAGTACAGCCGAGGTGAAAATGTAAATGGGGTAGATAAAATGGAAGTGCTAATTAATTCTTCATAATTACAGGAAAATCCAAGACCATTTAAAGTTGCTAGGTTTGCATTGAAAAGAAATGTCTAATGCTCTTAAAATATCTTTAAAAATAAGTTGTATTTAATAATGAGCTTACAGAATATTAATTCATGACTGGATGATACCCCTTTTCAGGGGTACAATGTTCAATTGGTAATAAACCTTTTTAAAATCTACAGTGTCCACAATAGAAAGGAATGAAGATTGAAACAGTCACAGATTTCTACATCTGCTTATTTAATAAACCAGATGTCTTCACATGATGTGGATTCCTTGGATGCTTGGATTGATTGTTAGATTTCTGGGAAAGATGACCTCATTGATTTTCCCTTTCATAAACTAAGACCACTATGTAACATGAACAAACAGATGTTCAGAATCACTTACCATCTCTTAGAGACCACAGAATAAGCAACTTGTGCTGAAACATTACCCAAATGATCATGGTTTCCTGCCAGAATATACCACGGGATATTGGCAAGGGATGGAGCTGTGAAAATATTCTCAAATGTTTCCTAGTCAAATAATTTAAAAATCTATATCAGCAACTGAGTACATCAGTGTTAGATGTGAGAGGAGAGTTAATTTACAAAGATGCATAAATATAGAACTGAAAATAAATAATTGATTCATAAGTAGGAAGATACATTTTTACTGAATATTATGACTAAACAGTATTTTATAAAGCAGAATATATTCTAAATGGAAGATCTATTGATTCTTGAAGCTCTTAACTTCCCTTCAATGACTTTATTTATTATTTTAGAATTTTTGTCAGCAAAATTTTTAAAAGTTAACCTGACAAATCAAATTATAATAGACATAATTTCATAATGTTACATATCAAGTTCCTTTTTGTCTATTTTCGCTCACTGCATTTAACTTCCGGGGTGCTTAATTGCTTTACAGGAGACGAGGTTTAAAAATTAGTGGTTTAGTTAAAGGCTTCTGATTACAGTTCTGCCAACCATTAAGCTCCAATGTAAATTTTCCACCTCATTCTACAGCATCTAAGGTTCATAAAAATAACTTACATTCACCAGGCAGATAGTTTTACATGATATGTACAAATTAATTTCACAATTCCCATTTATATAGGAACTCAATGTTTAACAGATGCAATATGTTTTGGTCTTTCATTAATTATCGTTTATTTACCAATTTTTGATCAGGAATGCATGGATAGACTAATTAAAGGCAAGAGTAAATGCAGCTTAAAAATCAGACATGGCATAATCTTTAAACAATTCCTACTTTGCTGGAAGTAACTAACAGTCAACAGGCAATTTTCTGGGTTTAAGATCCACTTAGAATGCATATAATTAAAATGTCAGCATATTGTCTTCTCTCACTAACGGCAGAAGGCTTTTCCATACATTCTTCAGCCTTTGTAACCTTCCAAAGTGAATCTGAATACAATTGGTGATGGCAGCATCTAGCCATTTTGGGAACCTGTACCATTACTGTACAGTCACTAAGTGAAACACATTCTTGAGTCTTTGAAAAGACTGATTTCCTGGCATTTATACATACCTGAAATGAATGAACAAGTCAACTTACCTTAAATCTGAAATCATTTACATCGTTCACACCACGGTAGTAAAAATTATCTCCAACATTAATTATAAAATCTGTTCCTGTGCTTTGTGCAACTCTCCCCATCTCATCTGCTGTGGCTTTCTGAACAATCGTTACATAAGGTGGATCAGGCAGACCTCCCCAGTCTCCAAATGCAATAAATCGCATGTCATAGACTTGTAACCAAACAGAAGAACAAAACATTAAAACATCATTACATCTGGACTGTGTAACACTGAATCATCAATGAAGGTTTTGAGAATTTGCAGCAGCCTACAAACAATAAAACTACTCAAAGATTGATAAAAGCAAAATACCATAGTTGCTGGAAATCTGAAGTGAAATGCTTTATTCTTTTTGTGTTTTGAATAGTCATATTGGACTTTCCATGGTGGCGACAGACCTGCTGAGTTTCTCCAGCAAGTTGTGTGTTTGTTACATAAGAAATTAGACACAAACTATCCAATCAGGATCCATCTTACCTGAATCTCGTCAGCCCAACCCCCGCCACATCTACCCACCACCACTTCAAATTAAGTAGGTTGTATAAACAAGCTTGGTGAAAAGATAGCAGCTTCCAGCAACTCAGCACATACACAGAGAAAACCCTGCGGTATTCCCAACTCTTTACAACTTTGGGCAAAGTATTGCTTCAAATTAAACTATGTACGTAACACAAATGTGAAAATGGTTTTTATCATGTCACTTTTGCTTTTTTTAATGACACAGACCTCTGGATCTGGCCAATTATATTTTGTTCTCCTTTGTGTTGTAATCCAGCTTGTAAGATTGGAGGTTGGATTTGACACTGTCTTTGTATCTATGTTTGGGACATCCTGTGGTAAAGGTAGTCCTGCTCAGCTGGTTGTCAGGTACTGCTTTTGGTATCCAGACTCTATGTATACTACTTGACAATCACAGTAAAGGTGAGCTCCGAAAAGCATTCTCTGAATGCCAGGTATGCAGCACTCTGCAAGAATCTTGATGTGAACGTTTCAACTGATGTCACAAATAGATATCAGGCAGCAAAGATGGAACGCTTTTAGCTTTTTGATACAAATAATTTGTCCAAATCTCTCATCCATAAAGAAGTGATGCAGGAAGCACTTTGATCTTTGTTCTGAGACAAAACCATATTCCTTCCAAAGCCTGTGAGTGAGCCTGCCACGATGAGCTTGTTTTTGCTGGGCAATGGTTGATTTTGTCACCCAGTCATTGGAGAGAATATTTCCAAGACAGCAAAATCTCAGTTAAGGAAGGGCTATGTTGTTGATCCTTACTGTGGTATCTGGGAACTTTAAATTGCAACAGATCCATCTAGCTACAATATTAAATTTTGAATGTGGTGAAACACACCACACCCCCGCCCTTGTCTATATGCTTGTTTGAAACACACTTCCTTAACTGCACATCAATAACAGTAAAAGTAAAGCTTTATTTCAATAGTTTTTTCTGCTTATCACGCAGATTACTCATTTTAGACTGAACACGCTTATATCAAAAATTGTTGTTAATCGGGAATTTAATACTTTCCAATTATATACGAGAAAATAATTGATTCCAAACCAAGTAGCTTTGTGCAGATTAAACATTTCTCAAATTGGCTATGATAAATTACACTGTGTAACTTTGCTATTGTATGAAAGATAGTATAGAACACATTCGGGATCCCAAATAAGTAAAATCATACAATTATTCTGCAAATGGAATTTACCTTCTCGGGGAAACGACACCACCAACTGCAAATAAACTATGGTCAATTGAAACACTCGTCTAATCAATTCGCAAGATAATGGATTCGCAGGTGATATAAACAACCTTGACTTTTGGTATCTTTTTTTTTCAGCATTAGCATTTTTTTTTTCAAAGCACAGCATGGTATTTGACAGAGAACAGCACCCTTTCCATAATCTTTAAATCTTGTATCTAATGATCAGTATGAGTCAACGAATCGAATTTAGCAAACATGCCTGCTTGCGTAAGAAGATCACCAGTAACACATTGTTGAGAGATGCTTTTCCTTTCAAAATTTTTCAATTATAAATAAGGAAGTGTAGTTATCAAAATGGTAGAATTTTAAAAACGTAGCGAAGGAGTTTTTCATTATGAAAAGTCATCCCTGCGACTCATAGAACACCGCATCATAATTGGATCGTGAAACAGTCTGCAAAGGGCAAAAGAATGTGGTTCATGGTGTCATGAATTGTGTGTTCTACTGTTCTGAGACTCCTCTATGTTTCTTCACCTTTCACTCTCAGAGGTTATTTCTCCATCATATAAATCCCATGAAGCTGTATAGATTTTGAAACCAATTTGTATTACTTACTTACTAAAAACAAAGATATCTGAAATCAATTGGAAGTAAATTCTATTGCTAGAAAAATCACTGATTTTCTTATGATTTGCACATTAAAAATTATAAACTTTGCATGTGAGACTCCTGTAGGAAGATGGAGAATTAATATCTTTGTTATTTTACCGCTGTGACATTGTGTTGTTTGTGTCCGATTTAAAATGATGGAGCGCAAAGTAAGTTTATTTCGGCCACTGTTCTTTTAAAAATGAATTGCTCATACAGAGAAACCTCGATTATCTGAACGAGATGGACGGGCACTATTTTGTTCGGATAATTGATTATTCGGTTAATTGATTCAATGCCTCTCCTCTGGGGCTCGGAGTTTTCTGAAATTTCCTTGTTCCTCACTCTGCCTGCCTTGAACTCTAGTTCTGCCTCAGGGTTTGTTTCTAAGCAGTCACACACTTGTGTGTAAGAGACCAGCAGCATTGATGAAGCCTCTACTCAGTTCCCCCACACCCACCTCCATGCTCCCCACCACATCAGTTCAATGTGATTGACACAGTGTGCACTTGCTCAGTCCGCTCCCCATTGAGGAGACTAGGCGGCAGCACACAGCATGTAAGGCCCTGCCTGGCCACCCAACCCCGTCCAACACCCCCACCCCTCCCCCCACTGGGTGCGACCCTGCCCCCATGAGACCTCGTCAGCACCTCCCACCTCCTCCCCTCCGGGCAGCCAGACTGGACACCAAAAGCAAATCTGCTGCTGCCTTTGGGGTGAGAGTCTCAAAATAGTGTGTGCGCGCATTCCACCTTTGCCCTATACAGGACAATTTTGGAGAGATTACCTGGAGAAACAGGGTTTATGGTACACCCCTATGTACTTCAGGGAAAGTGTGGGGAGAGAGGGCGGTCGGTCAGTCTTTTGGAGATGGTGCCTGGACTCCCATCAATGTCCAGAACTGTTCTCAGCAGCAGTTCAGTAAGCTAAGTTCATTTTTAAACATTGTAAACAAAAGACGCGATCAATGTTGAAACAGCTCTTTGATGTAATGTTTCTATTGGGACCTTTATTCAGATAATTGATATTTGGATAACCAAGGTTCCTCTGTATAACTTATGTGCAGCTCTTTCATGGATGCTATTCCAAATGAATGAACTGTCTTCATATTTAGAGATCCAACTTAAATATTACACTTTGTTGACCACAAAGGCAATTAATTAGTCATACAGCAAGAACACATTAAGTTTTCAGTTTATTTTTTTCTGTAAAACATTAGGAAATGACTTGTAGATATCAAATTATTGCATATCATGAACATGCCATTAAGTAGTGCATTCCTAGATTACTTCATTTGTACTGTACATAAAACATTTTAATTTATCTTAATTAAAGATATTAATTCAAACATTTCCTAGATGGATTTTAATAGATGTGAGTCTCCATATTAATATTTCCAAATATACAACTCTCAACAAGACTACAAATTAATAGTGTAATCATTCAGTTTTTACAACACTTTTTAAAACTGACATTAATTACAAGTTGAAGCACTAAGTTAGTGCACAAGAGAATGCATATTGAACAGATTTATTCTGCAATTCAGTCCGCTCCTGCCATAATCAAATTGGCAGATGGAGTTTAAGAACCAAATTCCACTGTGTCTGCAGTAATTGGCTTAAATTCATAATTGCCTCTGCCATCCATGTGCAGGTAGTACTGGGAAAGAAAGAAAGATTATATAATAAATCACCTCAGTGTAAAAAAAAATCAAATGAACCAAAATTACCTTTAATACCAGTATGAATAAGCAATTTGGAGTTGGTGCTGGTGACCTATGATACTTCATAATCATGCACACAAATATCCACTATTACTGTAACATGATATGGCCTTTCATAAGACAACCCATTCTAGCATCATTATTACTTAGTTTTGAAATTAACAGCATGTTCAATCTGTAAAGGTACATATCAACTCATACTTGGAGTAAGGGTAGTAAAAACATAAGTTCTTTAAATATTCTTTATACAATCTAAAGTTGTATTTTGAAGCATAAAATGAATTTAGCAGTTTCAAACAAAGGCTTTGCTCATTTGAGCAATGTTATAATCTTTATAAACCAGAAGGTCCAATGTACCTTTATTTAGACCTGCTGTTCAAAATACAGAAATCAAACTGAGGGGATTCTAATTATTGAAAAAGTCAAAGACTATTGTTACTTGTTTCAAATAGAGTTTAACACTGCAAAGTCAAACTCATATTTATGACAGGGTAAATTTTGAAAAAGGAACAAATAAGTGAAGTTTGAAACTTTTTAAAACTATAATACATCAAGCCTGTTATAATTCTGGATTTTCATTGCTTCAAATACAAAATCAAATGACAAAACACTTACGCTCAAAATTATTTTCTCCACCTCAGTTTTCTTCCTGCTTTTTTTTTTATATGTGCTTTCATTACATAATGACTAAGGTAAAAATATATCCTCCTTCATCTTGGAATTAGCCCCAGAAGGTAAATGCAAACAGCATAAGTCAGCTTCTTCACTTGTACTAAGGGAAGACTCCCTCATTTCGACAATTTTTCTGAATGGCCTGAGTTTAGATCAGAAACTCATCTGCAAATCATAAGCATGCCAGCTCCTTGCCAAAACTGACTTTCAAATGTAAACAGTCCAGATAAAAAACAATTGCCAGGGATATAGAATCCCTACAGTGAGGAAGCAGGCCACTTGGCCAATGAGTCCACACTGTCCCCTCCTTAGGGCACCCACCCAGACCTGCCCCCTTCCCTATCCACATAACCCAGCATTTTGCATGTTTAATCCTGCACATCCCTGGACACTATATGACAGTTTAGCACAGCCAATCCATCTAACCTGCACATCTTTGGACTGTGGGGGGAGACTTTAGCACCCAGCGACACTGGGAGAATGTGCAAACTCCACACAGACAGTCGCCGGAGGCTGGAATTGAATCCAGGTCCTTGGTGCTGTGAGGCAGCAGTGCTAACCACTAAATCACTGTGCTGCCCAACATGGAGTGCATTATATAAATCAATATCATTGTTAACTTTCAGAAAACTGAAGAAAAATGATGAAATACTGCGTTTTTAATTCATTCAGGATATAGACGTATCTGGCTAGTCCAGCATTTATTGACCATCCCTAATTGCCCAGTAGGCAGCTAACATCCAGACATATTCAGTTTAGACAACCTCTGGACAAACAAGTAGAATATCCCAGGTTCTGTGTTAAATGAACACAATGGCCCTTCAAAGTTAGGAGAGCTGAGAAGTTGAAATCAACACTGACTTAATCATAATAATGAGCTTGAACTTTGATTAAACTTTGCTAAAGACAGAAAGTGTTGAAAATACTCAGCGGGTTAGGCAACACCTGTGAAATGAGAAATAAAGTTAATGTTTCAGGTTGACAACCTTTACCAGAATGGAAAAATGTTCGTAAAGTAATACGTTATGAATTGGGTGGTGATGATACTGAAAGGTTGTGTTAAAAAGCCACTCTTTCTTTATGTAGATGCAGAGCCTTAATCGAAAAGGCTGTCAAAAGTCATTCAACTTCTCTTGTGGATTCAGGAGTCATCAACTTGTTGGAGGAAACACACTGCACATATCTCAAGAAGGATCAAAAATAGCTTCAAAGAACATCCGATTTAATATTTAAAAAGTGTGAAAAATTATAGCTTTAGTGATAACGGCAAGGTTTTAGCAAGATATCTCAAAAGGGATTCCAGCGATAATTAACTTCCTCACCTTTTCCTGAGGAACATTGACATATTGGAATTGCATACCAGTATTTTGAGTTTTGAACCATATACAGTATGGTTGATGATAGCTATTTTCTGTGCAGATACCTCAGGAGAGGATCAGAGCACAAGTCCAGGCAAGAGCTCTCAGCCAAACCAACTGTGAATTGAATGAAGAGTTAGATTTTCACTCAGACACTCAGTTGCAGAGAGGGGTTTCTAGAAATCATCCTGGTTCTGCTCAAATGAGATAATCTTCAAGTGTCACAGAGGCAAGGAGTAAGGAAAAGGGACCTACACCCATTCCCGTAAGCTACTCAACTTACTGAGTCCACCTCGAAAGGCAAACTCCATTGCAATAGCTGAACCCGACTCTTCAACTTTGAGCAATATTGGGCAACCAATATTTCCACTGCAAGCTATGAACCTTCACTGAATGGCTGAACTGAATACAAGACCATTGGAAGGTAAGAAATAGAAACAGGAGTAAGGGGTTCAGGTCCTCGAGCCTGCTCCATCATTCAATTGGATCACGGCTGGGCTGACCCGACTCTCAAACATTCACTTTCCTTCCTTCTTCCCATAGCCATCAATTCCCCTATTGATCAAGAATCTATGTCCTTCCAAAAGTATACACAAAGACTGTGTCCCCTTAGCTCTCTCTGGCAAGGAACTACGAGAATCCTCATAAGAAAATTCTCCACATCTCAGTCTCAGAATAAAGGGCAACCAGTTTGAGATTATGTCCTCTAGTCCCAGACTTCCCCATGAGGGGAAACATCCTCTCAGCATTTATGCTGTCAAGACCTTTAAGAATCATATATGTTTCAATGAGATCACCTCTCATTCTTTTAAATTCCACTGAGTAGAGTTCTAATCTATTTAGTTGGCACATCTGGCAGAGATTTTCCTGCACATCCAAACACCTCATCTACTGTACCCATTGCAGTAGATGGAAGTCCGAGACCTCCTCCACCACCAAATCAAAGCCATCCTATGACTGGAGGAAGAGTGCCTTATTTTCCGCCTAGGGACCATTCAACCACACAGTATCAACATTGACTTCATCACTTTCCTCATCACCCCTCCCCCAACATCATGCTAGATTCAACCCTCCAACTCAGCATTGCCCTCTTGAACTGTCCTACCTGTCCATTTCCTTCCCACCTATCCACTCCACCCTCCCCTCCAACCTATCACTATCACCCACCTACCTTCCCCCCTACCTTTAACCCCCGATTTATCTCTAAGCTCATCTCCTCAACCCTCACATTCCTAATGAAGCGCTTATGCTAGAAACATCAACTCTCCTGCGCCTCAGATGCTGCCTGACCTGCTGTGCTTTTCCAGTGTCACGCTTTTCAGGATCAAGGAAGTCTCTGAGCAGACATAGGATATTGTGAATGGACAGAGTGAGCAGCCAGAGGTTTTGACCTCAAGGGTTGCAATATCAGGTTACTTCCTGCACCACATGCCAATGAAGTTAGCAATAGGAAGATTGCAAATATATGGCAAACGTGGCAAAGAAGTTTGCTAGTGTCATTTGGAAGGATTTAAACTAGTGTGGTGGTGGGGGGTAGTGGGAACCAGTGCATTAAGTCAGCAAGTAAAATGACTGAGGAGTCATCAAAGACTCAGGCGAATAAGGCTTAATGGAAGAACAGCTGGGAGAGGTTATTAAATGTGGCAGAGCTGTCAGTCTTAAGTGTATTTGTTCTAATGTGAGGAGTATGACAGGTAAGGCAGATGACATAGGGGGTTTAGATTAATACATATAACTGTGATGTTGTAGCTGTAACAGATACTGGTAGAGAGAGGGACAAGATAGCTTAACGGGGTATTTAGATGGCCAGGTGAGATAGAGAGTGATGTAACAGAGATGGGGGAGTTGCGTTGCTGATAAGGGAGAATATTACAGCTGTACTCTGTGAGACACCTTGTAGGGTTCATCCAGCAATGTGATGCGAGTACAGCTCAGGAATATGAAGGGTGAGTCACTTTGATGGGACTGGATTATATGCCTCCCAACAGCCAGTAGGTAATAAAGGAAGAGATATGTGGACAGATTATAGAAAAGCTTAAATCAATTAGGTTGTTATGGTGGGTTATTTTAACATGCCTAGTATTGACTGGGACTCATTTAGTGCCAGGGGCTTGGATGGAGGGTAAATTTGTTAGACATAGCAGAATGGCTTTTTGAAACAATATGTATGTAGTCCAACGTGAGAGGGAGCCATACTAGACCTGGATTGGGGAACGAGCCCAGTGAGATGATTGAATTTTCAGTAGGGGAACATTTCAGGAACAGTAACCATAACTCTAATCATTTTAAGATATTTAAGGATAAGAACACAAGTAGTGGAAGTATTAAATTGGGGGGGGGGGGGAAGGGTATCTACTGTATAATTAGAACTGGGGACTGTAGGTTGGGGGTGCCTGTTTGAGGGTAATTCCACATCTGGCATGTAGAAATCTTTTAAAAGCCAGTTGATTAGAGTTCAGGATGAGCATGTTGCTGTGCTAATGAAGAATAAGGATGGCAAGATTCGGGAAATCTGAGATGACAAGAAAAACAGAGCTTCATCAAGTCAAAAAAGGAGACATATGTAAGGTTTAGGAAACAGAAAACAGACAGAGCCCTCAAAAGAATAGCTGGAAAGAACTCAAACAAAGAATTAGGTGGGCTAAAAGGGGCCCTAAAATATATTTAACAAACAGGATTAAGGAAAATCCCATGGCATTTTATACATATATAAGGAGCAAATGGTAAGTAGGGAAAAGGTAGGTCCATTCAAAAACAAAGGAGGGAATTTACATGTGGAGCCGGAGGAAGCGGCGAGGTCCATAATGAATGTTTTTCATCAGATTCACAAAGGAGGAGGACATAGTAATTGCGGTGAGTCCTGGGAGGGGTATGTTGATACTCTAGAGCTTGTCAGTATTTAAAAGAAAAACTATTAGGAGTTTTGAAAAGCATTAACCTGGACAGGTCCCCAGGACCTGATGGGATCTATTGCAGAATGCTGAGGGAGGCACGTGAGGTAATTGTTGGAGACTGGTACAAAATCTATGTATCCTCTTTAGTCACAGGAGAGGATCTAGATGATTGGAAAATAGCCAATGTTGTTCCTTTATTTAAGAAGGCCAACAGGGATAATCAGGGAAATTACTGGAGAAGATTCTTAAAGACAGGGTTTACTCACATTTAGAAAAATGCAGACTAAGAACATAGAACAGTAACAGCACAGTACAGGCCCTTCGGCCCTTGATGTTGTGCTGACCTTGTATCCTATTCTAAGATCAGACTAACCTATGTACCCTTCACTTTACCACCATTCATGTGCCTATCCAAGAGTCGCTTAAATGTCCTTAATGTATGTGACTCTATCAACACCCCTGGCAGTGCATTCCATGCACCCACCACTTTCTATGCAAAGAACCAACCTCTGACATCACCCTTAAACCTTCCTACAATCACCTTAAAATTATATCACCTTGTGGTAGCCATTTCCACCCTGAGAAAACATTTCTGACAATTCACTCTATCAATGCCTCTCATTATCTTATACACCTTTATCAAGTCACCTCTCACCCCCCTTCACTCCAATGAGAAAAGCAGTTGCTCTCTCAAACGTTTTTCATAAAACTTGCCCTCCAGTCCAGGCAGGATCCTGGTAAATCTCCTCTGCACCCCCGCTAAAGCTTCCTCATCTTTCCTATAATGAGGCAACCAGAACTGAACACAATATTCCAAGTGTAGTCTAACCAGGGCTCTACAGCGATGGGGCATAACCTCATGGCTCTTAAGCTCAATTCCCCCTGCTAATGAAGGCCAACATACCATATGCCTTCTTAATAACCCTACCAACTTGAGTAGCAACTTTGAGGGATCTATGGACATGGACCCAAGATCCCTCTGTTCCTCCACACGGCCAAGAATCCTGCCGTCAAACCCTATATTCTGTATTCAAACCCTATATTCAAATTCAACCTTCCAAAGTGAATGACTTCACACTTTTGAACTCCATCTGCCACTTATCAGCCTAGTTCTGCATCCTGTCAATGTCCCGTTGTAACCTATAACAGCCCTCCACACTATCCAGCACTCCATTAATCTGTGTGTCATCTGCCGCACTTGGAGTATTACGTACAGTTCCAGTCACCGCATTATAGGAAGGATTTGGAAGTTTTGGAAAGGGATCAGAGGTGATTTACTAGGATGATGCCTGGTATGGAGGGAAGGTCTTAGAGGAAAGGTTGAGGGACTTGAGGCTGTCTTCATTAGAGAGAACAAGGTTGAGAGGTAACTTAATTGAGACATATAAGATAATCAGAGGGTTAGATTGGGTGGACAGTGGGGGAGTCTTTTTCCTCGGATGGTAATGGCTAACATGAGGAGACATAGCTTTAAATTAAGGGGTAATAGATATAGAACAGACATCAGAGGTAGTTTCTTTACTCAGAGTAGTAGGGGCGTGGAATGCCATGCATATAACAGTAATAGGCTCACCAACTTTTAGTGCATTTAAATAGTTATTGGGTAAACATATGGATAAGAGTGGAATAGTGTAGGTTAGATGGGCTTCAGATTGGTTCCACAGGTCGGTGCAACATCAAGGGCTGAAGGGCTTTATTGCCCTGTAATGTTCTATTAACATTAGAGTCCTCAATCGCTCCTCATATGACAAGCCTTTCATTCCTGGGATTATTCTTGCAAACCTCCTTTCAACCTCCTCTAATGCCATCAGATCCTTCCTTAGATACGGGGCCCAAAACTGCACAAAATATTTCACATGGGGTCTGACCAGATCCTTATACCACCTCAGCAGTACACCACTGGTATTGTATTCTAGTCCTTTCAAAACAACAAACTGAACCTGCATGTTAGCATTAAGAGAATCCTAACTAGGACCCTCCAAGTTCCCTTATGCTTCAGATTTTCAAAGCCTTTCCCCATTTAGAAAATAGTACATGGTTCTATTCTGCCTACCAGAGTGCAGAACCTCGCACTTTTCCACATTGTACTCCATCTGCCATTTCTCTGCCCACTCTCCTAGCTCGTCCAAGTCCTTATAGGCCTTACCCACTGCCCCGACACTACTTGTCCCTCCACCTATCTTTGTGTCATCTGCAAACTTAGCAGCAATGCCCTCAATTCCTTTGTCCAGGTCATAAACTTATAACGCGAATAGTTATGGTCCCATTGCAGACTTCTGCAGTACTCCACTCGTCACTGACTGCCATGCTGAAAAAATCCCTTTATCCCCACATTGTACATTCTGCCAGGCAGCCAAATTCTCTGTCCATACCAGTACCTCACTCCTAAAACCATGTGCTCTTATTTAGCAGCCTTCTGTACAGCACCTTGTCAAAGACCTTCTGCAGATTGAATTAGATCAAGTCCACTTGCTTTCCTTTGTCTATAGTGTTCATTACCTCCTCAAAAAGTTCTAACAGGTTTGTCAGGAATAACCTTCCTTTGACAAAGCTGTGCTGACTTAGTTCTATTTATCCAAGGACTCCGCAATCTCATACTTAAATGTGGACTCTAAAATCTCATCAATTATCGAGGTTAGGCTAACCGGCTTATATTTTCCCTTCTTAAACACGGTTGTTACATCACATTTTGTACTGTTCACTGGCTACTGTTTCACATTTATAAATATCTTTTATCCTTATCAGCATTTATCCTTGTATGTAATATTCTGTCAAGTAACACCACCATCTCCAAAAAGAGACGATCTAAGCACTGCCAGAGTCTGGCAAGGTCAGGATTGTGATGGAATATTCCCCATTTGCCTGGATGGGTGCAGCTCCAACAGTACTCAAGAAGCTTGACATCATCCAGGAACAAGCAGCCCACTTGATTAAGACCACATCCACAAACATCCACCACCAATGCTCAGCAGCATCGGTGTGTACTATCTACAAGATGCACTGCAGAAATTTATCAGAGATCCTTAAGTAGTCTCTCCCCTCTAGAAGGGCAAGGGAAGCAGATATACAGAAATACCACCACTTGCAAGTTCCTCTCTAAACCACTCACCATCCTGACTTGGAAACAGATCACCATTCCTTCACTGTCACTGGGTCAAAATCTTTGATTCCTGCCTAAGGGCACTGTGGGTCCACCTCCATGGACCGCAATGGTTCAAGAAGGCAGCTTATCACCACTTTCCCAACTAGAGATGGGCAGTAAATGCTGTCCAGCCAACGACACTCATGTCCACACTGCCCAGCTAATGACACTGATAAACAAATAAAAATATTTAGTTTGTAACTTCATGAGTTTTACTTACGTTGCTAAGAATTCAATTGTAGTAAACAAACCTTTTACCTTTTCAGCTGGGTAATTTCAAAATTAAAATGACTCAATTAAAAGTGGGTTACATACAAACAAATTCATAGTTCAAAGATCACTTTGTGGAGGTGCCTTTTACATAGATGAAACAAATAAATTTGAAGCAAGTAAACTTGGGTTGGGCCTGGGAAACAATTGGAAGGTATATAATAGGGTAAATGACAGGAGAAATTAAATGACAAGAGGTGACAAAACAGCAAGCCAAATGGAGTGACAATTTGACAGCAAAGAAACAAAAGAAGCAGCTAGAGGAGAGAATAATAAACAGTAGCCAACCAAAAACAAAAACCAAAAAAAAAGCATAAACCAAAACCATTGAAGCAAAGGGAACAAAATACAACCAGTGGTTTATGGTCTGAAACTCAATGTTGAGTTTGGAAAATTGTAAGATGCCTCAAGGATGAGGTGCTGCTCATCATTATGTTAAGCTTCAGTAGAACAATGTAGGAGTCCCAGCAAAGAGGTCAGCGAGATGAAGCATTAAAATAACACATGACTGGAGCTCCAGATTGTGTTTGTGGACTGCAAGAAAAAGTGGCTATCCAATCTGCGCTAGGTCTCTCCTACATAGAGTAAACCTAATGTGAGCATATTGAAAGGGAAAATAGAAGGTCTTTTCCAAAGGAAATGGAGTATAAGTATATCTAGCTTTCCCTACCCCTTCATCTAGTCCTGAAGAAGGGTTAATACCTGAAACGTTGACTTCTCTACCTCCTGATGCTGCCTGGCTTGCTGTGTTCTTCCAGCCTCCTGTTTGTCTACTAATAAAAATATAGAAATCTTGCCATAATCTATTCAAGACACTTGTCACTATACTGGCACTGGAGGCAGTCCACAAAAGATTCACAAAGTTGATCCCAGATATGGGAGAGTCTGTTTTATAAGGAGAGGTTGAGTATGTTTGGGCTATACTTACTAGGCAAAAACAATGACTGCAGATGCTGGAAACCAGATTCTGGATTAGAGTGGTGCTGGAAAAGCACAGCAGTTTAGGCAGCATCCGAGGAGCAGGAAAATCGATGTTTCGGGCAAAAGTCCTTCATCAGGAATATACTTACTGCCATTTAAAGGAATGAGAGCCAACCTTAACAGAATAGACGCAGAAGTTATTCCCCATTGTGGTTGAGTCTAGGGCCAGAGGGTATAATCTCATACTAAGGGGCTGCCCATTTAAGACAATGCGGAATTTCTTCTCTCAGAGGATAGTGAATCTGTGGAATTCTTTACAGTAGAGGATGGTAGAGATTGGGTGGCTATATATTCAAGACTTAGACTGATTTTTACTGAGTTATGGAGAAATGGCAGGAAAGTGGAGTTGAGGATTATCAGATCAGCCTTGATTGCAATGATTGGCGGAGCAGAGTCACTGGGCTGACTGGCTTACTTTTGCCCTACATCTTATCATCTTATGGTGTAGTGAAAACCGTGTAACTTGAGACATGGGGTGTGGTTCCTGCATTTTCTTTTACAAAATAACGTTAAAGTATAGGGCGTCCTCACTAAGCTGTATTTGTTCCAAAGAAGTGCAATTTTAAAAAATGTTAAGCAAATTAGATTTCACATTAAATTCAAAGATGAATGTGTAGTTCTGTGGGGCCTTCTTCATTTACAGTCGAGAGACTTTACATTGCTAAGGCCTGCAGTTCTAAGAGGGTCAATAAGAGGGGAGGTCTGCAGGAGGGTCCATAAGAAGGAAGATCTACCATGATTAACTACCAGGGTCGGTAGAGGGAAGGTCTGCAGTGACTAGTGGGGTTGGTGAGAGGGAAGATCTGCAGTGACTGGGAGGGTCTGCGAGACGGACGGTCTGCAGTGGGTAACAGGGAGAGTCGGCGAGAGGGAACGTTGGCAGTGACCAACTTGGAGGGTCGGAGAGAGGGACAGACTGCAGTGACTGGGAGGGTCAGAGAGAGGGATGGGCTGCAATGACTGGGAGAGTCGGAGAGAGGGACGGGCTGCAGTGACTGGGAGGGTCGGAGAGAGGGACGGGCTGCAGTGACTGAGAGGCTCGGAGAGAGACAGCTGGGTTGCAGTGACTGGGCGGGTCGGAGAGAGACAGATGGGTTGCAGTGACTGGGAGGGTTGGAGAGAGGGACGGGCTGCAGTGACTGGGAGGGTCGGAGAGAGGGATGGGCTGCAGTGACTGGGAGGGTCGGAAAGAGGGACGGGTTGCAATGACTGGGAGGGTCGGAGAGAGACAGATGGGCTGCAGTGAATGGGAGGGTCGGAGAGAGGGACGAGCTGCAGTGACTGGGAGGGTCGGAGAGAGGGACGGGCTGCAGTGACTGGGAGGGTCAGAGAGAGGGACGGACTGCAGTGACTGGGAGGGTCAGAGAGAGGGACGGTCTGCAGTGACTGGGAGGGTCAGAGAGAGGGACGGGCTGCAGTGACTGGGAGGGTCGGAGAGAGGGACGGGCTGCAGTGACTGAGAGGCTCGGAGAGAGCCAGCTGGGTTGCAGTGACTGGGCGGGTCGGAGAGAGACAGATGGGTTGCAGTGACTGGGAGGGTTGGAGAGAGGGACGGGCTGCAGTGACTGGGAGGGTCGGAGAGAGGGATGGGCTGCAGTGACTGGGAGGGTCGGAAAGAGGGACGGGTTGCAATGACTGGGAGGGTCGGAGAGAGACAGATGGGCTGCAGTGAATGGGAGGGTCGGAGAGAGGGACGAGCTGCAGTGACTGGGAGGGTCGGAGAGAGGGACGGGCTGCAGTGACTGGGAGGGTCAGAGAGAGGGACGGACTGCAGTGACTGGGAGGGTCAGAGAGAGGGACGGTCTGCAGTGACTGGGAGGGTCAGAGAGAGGGACGGGCTGCGGTGACTGGGAGGGCCAGAGAGATAGACGGCCTACGGTGACTGGGAGGGCCAGAGAGAGGGACGGGCTGCGGTGACTGGGAGGGTCGGAGAGAGGGACAGGCTGCAGTGACTGGGAGGGTCGGAAAGAGGGACAGGCTGCGGTGACTGGGAGGGTCGGAGAGAGGGACAGGCTGCAGTGACTGGGAGGGTCGGAAAGAGGGACGGGCTGCGGTGACTGGGAGGGCCAGAGAGAGGGACGGGCTGCGGTGACTGGGAGGGTCAGAGAGAGGGACGGGCTGCGGTGACTGGGAGGGCTGGAGAGAGAGACGGTCTGCGGTGACTGGGAGGGCCGGAGAGAGGGACGGGCTGCGGTGACTGGGAGGGTCGGAAAGAGGGACGGGCTGCGGTGACTGGGAGGGTCAGAGAGAGGGACGGGCTGCAGTGACTGGGAGGGTCGGAGAGAGGGACAGGCTGCAGTGATTGGGAGGGTTGGAGAGAGACAGATGGGCTGCAGTGACTGGGAGGGTCAGAGAGAGGGACGGTCTGCAGTGACTGGGATGGTCGGAGAGTGGGACGGTCTGCAGTGACTGGGATGGTCGGAGAGAGGGACGGGCTGCGGTGACTGGGAGGGTCGGAGAGTGGGACGGTCTGCAGTGACTGGGATGGTCGGAGAGAGGGACGGGCTGCAGTGAAGGGTAGTAATATCTGGATTTCTCCCAGTGCTACGAGCTAGTGAGGGCAGGAATAGGAGGATAGAGCAGATGAATGCATGGCTGAGGGGCTGGTGTATGGGAGAAGGATTCACATTTTTGGATCATTGCAATCTCTTTGGGGTGGAAGTGACCTGTACAAGAAGGACGGATTGCACCTAAATTGGAAGGGGACTAATATACTGGCAGGGAAATTTACTAGAACTACTTGGGTGGATTTAAACTAGTAAGGTGGTGGGGGGGGGGGGGGGGGGGGGGGGGTAGGACCCATGGAGATAGTGACGAAAGAGATCGAACTGAGATGGGTACAGCTGAGAACATAAGTAAGTCAAACAGTCAGGGCAGGCAGGGACAAGGTAGGACTAATAAATTAAACTGCATTTATTTCAAAGCAAGGGGCCTAACAGGGAAGGCAGATGAACTCAGGGCATGGTTAGCAACATGGGACTAGGATATCATAGCAACTACGGAAACATGGCTCAGGGATGGGCAGGACTGGCAGCTTAATGTTCCAGGATACAAATGCTACAGGGAGGATAGAAAGAGAGGCAAGAGAGGACGGGGGGAGTGACATTTTTGATAAGGGATAGCATTACAGCTGTGCTGAGGGAAGATATTCCCAGAAATACATCCAGGGAAGTTATTTGGGTGGAACTGAGAAATAAGAAAGGGATGATCACCTTATTGGGATGGTATTATAGACCCCCAATAATCAGAGGGAAATTGAGAAACAAACTTGCAAGGAGATCTGTAAGAATAATAGGATAGTTACGGTAGGGGATTCTAACTTTCCAAACATAGACTGGAACTGCCATAGAGTTAAAGGTTTAGATGGAGAGGAATTTCTTAAGTGCGTACAAGACAATTTTCTGATTCAGTATGTGGACGTACCTACTAGAGAAGGTGCAAAGCTAAACATACTCTTGGGAAATAAGGCAGGGCAGGTGACTAAGGTGTCAGTGGGGAAGCACTTTCAGGCCAGCAACCATAATTCTATTCGTTTTAAAATAGTGATGGAAAAGGATAGACCAGATCTAAAAGTTGAAGTTCTAAATTGGAGAAAGGTCAATTTTGACGGTATTAGGCAAGAACTTTCAAAAGCTGATTGGAGGCAGATGTTCGCAGGTAAAGGGATGGCTGGAAAATGGAAAGCCTTCAGAAATGAGATAACAAGAATCCAGAGAAAGTATATTCCTGTCAGGGTGAAAGGGAAGGCTGGCAGGTATAGGGAATGCTGGATGACTACAGTAATTGAGGGTTTGGTTAAGAAAAAGAAGAAAGTATATGCCAGGTATAGACAGGATAGATCGAGTGAATCCTTAGAAGAGTATAAAGGAAGTAGGAGTATACTTAAGAGGGAAATCAGGAGAGCAAAAAGGGGACATGAAATAGCTTTGGCAAATAGAATTCAGGAGAATCCAAAAGGTTTTTTACAAATACATTAAGGACAAAAGGGTAACTAGGGAGAGAATAGGGCCCCTCAAAGATCAGCAAGGCGGCCTTTGTGTGGAGCCACGGAAAATGGGGGAGATACTAAATGAATATTTTGCATCAGTACTGACTGTGGAAAAGGATATGGAAGATGTAGACTGTAGGGAAATAGATGGTGACATCTTGCAAAATGTCCAGGTTACAGAGGAGCAAGTGTTGGATGTTTTGAAAAGGTTAAAAGTGGATAAATTCCTAGGAACTGATCAGGTGTACCCAAGAACTCTGTGGGAAGCGAGAGAAGTGATTGCTGGGCCTTTTGCTGAGATATTTGTATCATCGATAATCACAGGTGAGGTGCCGGAAGACTGGAGGTTGGCAAACGTGGTGCCACTGTTTAAGAAGGGCAGTAAAAACAAGCCAGGGAACTATAGACCGGTGAACCTGACCTCGGTGGTGGGCAAGTTGTTGGAGGGAATCCTGAGAGACAGGATATACATGTATTTGGAAAGGCAAGGCCTGATTAGGGATAGTCAACATGGCTTGTGCATGGGAAATCATGTCTCACAAACTTGATTGAGTTTTTTGAAGAAGTAACAAAGAAGGACAGATGAGGACAGAGCAGTAGATGTGATCTATATGGGCTTCAGTAAGGCGTTCGACAAGGTTCCCCATGGGAGACTAATTAGCAAGGTTAGATCTCATGGAATACAGGGAGAACTAGCCATTTGGATACAGAACTAGCTCAAAGATAGAAGTCAGAGGATAGTGGTGGAGGGTTGTTTTTCAGACTGGAGGCCTGTGACCAGTGGAGTGCCACAAGGATCGGTGCTGGGCCCTCTATGTTTTTTCATTTACATTAATGATTTGGATGCGAGCATAAGAGGTACAGTTAGTAAATTTGCAGATGACACCAAAATTGGAGGTGTAGTGGACAGCGAAGAGGGTTAACTCAGATTACAACAGGATCTGGACCAGATGGGCCAATGGGCTGAGAAGTGGCAGATGGAGTTTAATTCAGATAAATGCCAGGTGCTGCATTTTGGGAAAGCAAATCTTAGCAGGACTTCTACACTTAATGGTAAGGTCCGAAGGGGTATTGCTGAACAAAGAGACCTTGGAGAGCAGGTTCATAGCTCCTTGAAAGTGGAGTCGCAGGTAGATAGGATAGTGAAGAAGGCGTTTGGTATGCTTTCCTTTATTGATCAGAGTATTGAGTACAGGAGTTGGGAGGTCATGTTGCGGCTGTACAGGACATTGGTTAGGCCACTGTTGGAATATTGCATGCAATTCTGGTCTCCTTCCTATTGGAAAGATGTTGTGAAACTTGAAAGGATTTAGAAAAGATTTACAAGGATGTTGCCAGGGTTGGAGGATTTGAGCTATAGGGAGAGGCTGAACAGGCTGGGGCTGTTTTCCCTGGAGCGTCGGAGGCTGAGGGGTGACCTTATAGAGGTTTACAAAATTATGAGGGGCATGGATAGGGTAAATAGGCAAAGTCTTTTCCCTGGGGTCGGGGAGTCCAGAACTAGAGGGCGTAAGTTTAGGTTGAGAGGGGAAAGATATAAAAGAGACCTAAGGGGCAACTATTTCACGCAGAGAGTGGTACGTGTAGACAATAAGTGCAGGAGTAGGCTATTCTGCCCTTCGAGCCTGCACCACCATTCATTATGATCATGGCTGATCAGCCTCAATCAGTATCCTGTTCCTGCCTTATCTCCATAACCCTTGATTCCACTATCCTTGTGAGCTCTATCCAACTCTTTCTTTAACGAATCCAGAGACTGGGCCTCCATTGCCTTCTGTGCCTTCCACACACCAACCACTCTCTGGGTGAAGAAGTTTCTCCTCATCTCTGTCCTAAATGGCCTACCCCTTATTTTTAAGTTGTGTCCTCTGGTTCGGGATTCACCCATCAGCGGAAACATGTTCCCTGCCTCCAGAGTGTCCAATCCTTTAATAATCTTATACGTCTCAATCAGATCCCCTCTCAGTCTTCTAAGCTCAAGGGTATACAAGTCCAGTCGCTCCAATCTTTCAACATAAGATAGCCCCGTCATTCCAGGAATTGACCTCGTGAACCTACACTGCACTCCCTCAATAGCCAGAATGTCTCTCCTCAAATTTGGAGACCAGAACTGCACATAATATTCCAGGTGCGGTCTCACCAGGTCCCTGTACAGCTGTAGAAGAACCTCTTTGCTTCTATACTCAATCATTCTTGTTATGAAGGCCAGCATGCTATTAGCTTTCTTCACTACCTGCTGTACCTGCATGCTTGCCTTCATTGACTGGTGTACAAGAACATCCAGATCTCTTTGTACTGCCCCTTTATCTAACTTGACTCCATTTAGGTAGTAATCTGCCTTCCTGTTCTTGCCACCAAAGTGGATAACCACACATTTATCCACATTAAACTGCATCTGCCATGCATCTGTCCACTCACCTAACCTGTCCAGGTCACCCTGTAATCTCCTAACATCCTCATCACATTTCACCCTGCCACCCAGCTTTGTATCATCAGCAAATTTGCTAATGTTACTATTAATACCATCTTCTATATCATTAATATATGTTGTAAAAAGCTGCGGTCCTAGCACTGATCCTTGTGGTAACCCACTGGTCACTGCCTGCCATTCCGAAAGGGAGCCGTTTATCACTACTCTTTGTTTCCTGTCAGCCAACCAATTTTCAATCCAAGTCAGTACTTTGCCCCCAATACCATGCACCGTAATTTTGCTCACTAACCTCCTATGTGGGACTTTATCAAAGGCTTTCTGAAAGTCCAGGTACACTACATCCACTGGAACTCCCTTGTCCATCTTCAGAGTTACATCCTCAAAAAATTCCAGAAGATTAGTCAAGCATGATTTCCCCTTCATAAATCCATGCTGACTCTGACTCTGTTACTGCTCTACAGATGTGTCGTAATTTCATCCTTTATAATGGACTCCAGCATCTTTCCCACCACTGAGGTCAGACAAACTGGTCTATAATTTCCTGCTTTCTCTCTCGCTCCTTTCTTAAAACGTGGTACAACATTAGCCACCCTCCAATCCGCAGGGACTGATCCTGAATCTATCGAACTCTGGAAAATAATCACCAATGCATCCACGATTTCTATGGAATGGAATGAGCTGCCAGAGGTAATGGTGGAGGATGGTACAATTGCAACATTTAAGAGGCATTTGGATGGGTATATGAATAGGAAGGGTTTGGAGGGATATGGGCCAGGTGCTGGCAGTTATGACTAGATTGGGTTGGGATATCTGGTTGGCATGGACGGGTTGGACCGAAGGGTCTGTTTCCATGCTGTACATCTCTATGACTGGGACGATCAGAGAGAGGGACGGGCTGCAGGGACTGGGAGGGTCGGAGAGAGGGATGGTTTAGCAGTGACTGGGAGGGTGAGAGGGAGGGACGGGCTGCAGTGACTGGGAGGGTCGGAAGAGGGACGGGCTGCGGTGACTGGGAGGGTCGGAGAGAGGGACAGGCTGCAGTGACTGGGAGGGTCGGAGAGAGGGACAGGCTGCAGTGACTGGGTCAGTCATGTGTCTTCATTTCTCTTTTTCTAACTTAGTTCCACTCTACAGGCACATTCAGATTGAATTTGGTCGCACAATGTCCATCGTGTCTGAACAGCTCTTTCCTAGATACTATCTGTCAAATGCAATTGGTTAAAATTATGGTCTCAAATGCTGATGTGTTCATCTGAAAATATGAAAATTGGGCTTTTTGGTACTAACCTCATGGTGAGTCCAGAGAGACTTTCTGTGTGACACAGTGAACAAAGTGATGCCAACCTTTAAATCAAACAAAGTACAGATTACAGTCAACAGAAACAGCACAATATTGAAGAGTGTCCATCTGAGAGACAACTATGCACAATTTGGTAATAATGGGATAATTCATAACAATTGTAAAAAAGTATAATTGATGTGACAGTACAGAAAACATTTTCTAAAGGTGCAGAGGTGGCCCTCACTCAAAGTTGAGGCTCCATTCCTGAGAAACACTACTTTAAGTAAAACAATTTTTAAATGAATCATAGGTTCCTGTAGTTAAAGACTGAGTTGGGTTTCTTCGGACACCTTTTTTCCAGGCGAAACAAAATGCATGTTGAAATATTGGACCATTACATGAAATCCACCACATCAGCTGTGAAAGTTTACTTTTATAAGTTCAAACTTCAATAACTATCTCCTTTGCTACTCTGTCTCCCTTGTAAAGAACAAACACAGCTCTCATAGCACCAATGAGGTCCTAACGTCATCTGACTTTCACAAAGTGACACACACTACAACAAATAGCAGTAATAACAATATGACTCAAGAAAACATTAGCATGATAATGTTAAACTGGGCAATGTTAAAAGAGGATTACCTGTATAATTCATCACTACAAGATGTTTATGCGTGAAAATCATTAAAAGCAAGGGAAGGCTCAGGAGAAGTCAGAAAGAGGACAGAGAATATGGAAAAGGTCAGAAACCCAATTTCAGGCACAATAGATAAAGAGGCAACTATGAGAAAGGGAATGATTGCACAGTCAATGCAAGACTGAAAGTGTTGTACTCAAATGCGTGCGTATAAGAGTCAAAGTAAATAAGGTTGGTTACAATGTTGCGGATATCAGAGAGATGTGGATGCAAGGGAATCAGTGCTGGGAACTAAATATCCAAGGATATGCATCCCACTGAAGGGACAGGCAGATGAGCTGGAGTGGGAGGGGAGGCTTGTTTGTAAGAAATGAAATTAAATCAGTAGCAAACGGCTATTTGGGCTGGAAGGTGCAGAATCTGTGAGAGTAGAGTCGAGGAACCATGAAGGATAAAAGATCCTGATGGGAGAAATATACAGGTCCCGTAAGCAGTGGTCAGCGATAATAAATAATAAGACAGAAAAGGCAAGAGAGACACCATTACAATAACCACGGGGGACTTCAATATGCACTTTGGTAGCACATCCCAAAAAACAGAATTTGTGGAATGTCTTCAAGAAATGTTCTGGGTGCAATTTTTGATAGAGCCCACTAGGGACCAGGTAATTCTAGATTTGTTGATGTCTAATGAGGCAGACTTGATTATAGAGATTAAAGTGAAGGAACCCCTAGAGGCCAATGACCACAACAGAATTCACCCTGCAGTTTGAGAGGAAAATGCTGGAATAGTATTACATTGAGTAAAGGTAACTATAAAGACTTGAGGGGGGAGCTGGCCAGAGCTGATTGGAAGGGAAGATGGTGGAGCAGAAATGGCAGGTGTTTCTGGAGGTAATTTAGCAGGTACAGCAGAAATTCATTCCAATGAGGAAGAAACATATTAAGGAGATGATGAGCAACCATGGCCAACAATGGAAGTCAGGAACAGCATAAAAGCAAATGAAAAAGAATATAATGTGGTGAAGATTAATGTAAGCCAGAGGAAGGGAAAGTCTTTAAAAATCACCAAACGTGAATTAAAAAATAAAGGAAAAAGATCCTGATGGGAGAAATATACAGGCCCCGTAAGCAGTGAGATAAGCTAATTAACAATATAAAAAGACAAGTGCAAGAGTATTGTTTGAGATATAAAAGGTACAAGAGAGGCAAGAGTGGACATGAACTGCTGGAAAATGAGGCTGGATAAGTAGCAAAGGGGAAAAAAAGAAATGGCAGAATAGGTACTTTGAATTTGTGTTCACGGTGAAAGACACCAACAGCATACTGGAAGTTCAAGAGAATCGGGAGCAGAGATGAGGTGGCCATCACCAAGGAGAAGTTGTTGGGAAAACGGAAAGGTCTGAAGGTGGATAAGTCACCTAGACCAAATGGACTTCATCCCAGAATTTTGATGGAGACAGCTGAGGAGATTGTGCAGGCACTGGTGGTAATATTTCAGGAATCAAAAGAGTCAAGGAGGGTACCAGAGGGCTGGATAATAGCACTGTAATACTCATGTTCAAGGAGGGAGGGAAGCAGACATTGGGAATTATAGGCCGGTTAGCCTGACCTCAGTTGTTGGTCAGATTTTAGAGCTCACTATTAAGGATGATATTTCGGAGTACTTGGAAGTGCACAGTAAAATACAGCTGCGTCAGAGCAGCTTTGTTAAGGGGAGGTTGTTATAGAGATGTACAGCATGGAAACATGGTTCAACCCGTCCATGACGACCAGATATCCCAACCCAATCTAGTCCCACCTGCCAGCAACCAACCCATATCCCTCCAAACCATTCCTATTCATATACCCATCCAAATGCCTCTTAAATGTTGCAATTGTACCAGCCTCCACCACTTCCTCTGGCAGCTCATTCCATACACATAACACCCTCTGCGTGAAAAAGTTGCCCCTTAGGTCTGTTTTATATCTTTCCCCTCTCACCCTAAACCTATGCCCTCAATTCTGGACTCCCTGACCCCAGGGAAAAGACTTTGTCTATTTATCCTATCCATGCTCCTCATAATTTTGTAAACCTCTATAAGGTCACCCCTCAGCCTCCGACGCTCCAGGGAAAACAGCACCAGCCTGTTCAGCCTCTCCCTGTAGCTCAGACGCTCCAACCCTGGCAATATCCTTGTAAATCTTTTCTGAACCCTTTCAAGTTTCACAACATCTTTCAGATAGGAAGGAGACCAGAATTGCATACAATATTCCAACAGTGGCCTAACCAATATCCTGTACAGCCGCAACATGACCTCCCAAGTCCTGTACTCAATACTCTGACCAATAAAGGAAAGCATACCAAACGCCGCCTTCACTATCCTATCTACCTGCGACTCCACTTTCAAGGAGCTATGAATCTGCACTCCAAGGTCTCTCTTTTCAGCAACACTCCCTAGGACCGTACCATTAAGTGTATGAGTCCTGCTAAGATTTACTTCCCCAAATTGCAGCACCACGCATTTATCTGAATTAAACTCCATCTGCCACTTCTCAGCCCATTGGCCCACCTGGTCCAGATCCTGTTGTAATCTGAGGTAACCCTCTTCGCTGTCCACTACACCTCCAATATATGCACTACCCTCTGCATGAAAAAGATGCCCTCAGGTCCCTCTCACCTTAAACCTATGCACCCTCTAGCTTTCGATTCCCCCACCCTGGGGAAAAAAAACCTTGCCTATTTACCCTTTCCGTGCCGCTTGTGATTTTATAAATGTCTGTAAGGTCACCCCTCAGCCTCTGACACTCGAGGGAAAACAGCCACAAGTCTGTTCAGCTTCTCCCTACAGTTCAAACCCTCCAACCCTGGCAATATTCTGAAAAAGGTTTCCTGCACCTTTTTAAGTTTAAGATGATCTTTCCGGCAACAGGGAGGCCAGAATTGAACACAGTAATCCAAAAGTGTTCTAACCAATATCCTGTATAGCTGCAAAATGACATTCCAACTCCTGTACTCAGTGCACTGACCGATAAAGGCAAGAATACCAAATGTCTGTCTATCCATGACTCCATTTTGAAGGAACTAACAACCTACACCCCAAGGGCTTTTTGTTCAGCAACACTCCTCAAGGTCCTACCATTAAGTGCATAAGTCCCACCCTCGTTTGCCTTACCAAAATGCCATACCTTACATTTACCTCAAACTCCATCTGCCACTCCTCGACCCATCAGCTCATCTGCTCAAGGTCCCTTTGTACTCTGAGATAACCTCCTTCACTGTCCACCATATCACCAATTTTGGTGAAGTGCTTGAGTCAGTCAGTCAGTCATCCTTCACAGGAGATACTGTTACCCTCACAGAGTACAGTGGCTCAATGGCAGTTCACTAGCACCTCCTGAAGGAGCAACTAGGGACAAGGCATTGACACCCATGTCCCCTGTGTCTAACAAATCAGTTAGAATTCTTTCAAGGCAAAGGAGAGTCAGTGGATGTAATCTATTTGGATATCCGAAGGCATTTGAGAAAGTTCCCCATTGAAGGCTGCTAAATAAGGTAGGAGACTATGGTGTTCAGGGCAAGGTACTGGTGTGGATAGAGGATTGGCTGGCTAGAAAAAGGCGGAGAATGGGGATAAAGAGGTCTTTTTCAGGATTGCAGCCAGTGACAAATGGAGTTCTACAGGAATCAGTGTTGGGCCTGAGGGCAGTGTTACTAAGTTTGCAGCTGATACAAAGACAGGTAAAGGAATAGATAGTGTTGAAGAGGCAGGAAGGCAGCAGAGGACTTGGATAGGCTAGGAGAGTGGACAAAGAAGTGTAGATGGAATACAATGTGGGAAAGTGTGAGGTTATGCACTTCAGTAGGCAGAATGAAGGCACGGAGTATTTTCTAAATGGGAAAAGGCTTTAGAAATCTGAAACGAAAAAGGGGCTTAGAAATCCTAGTGTTCAAAGTTAGGAAGGCAAAAACAATACGAGAAAACTCTATTCGAGAGGACTAAAGTACAACAGCAGTGATGTACTGTATAAAGTTCTGGTCAGATTGCATTTGGAATACTATGTGCAGTTATGTGTCTCATATCTAAGGAAGGATATGCTGGTGTTGGAGGGATTCCAGAGGAGGTTCATGAGAATGATCCTGGGAATGAATGACTTGTCATATGAGGAGTCATCTAGGACTCTGGGTCTGTACTTGACAGAGTTTTGAAGGATGAAGGGATATCTCATTAACATTTAGAGAATATGAAAGGTCTGGATAGAATGGATGTGAAGAAATGTTTCCACCAATAGGAGAGAATAGGAGACCATGGCATAGCCTCAGAGCAAAGGTCTGAGATGAGAAGGAATTTCTTCAGCAAGAGGGTGAACCTGTGAAACTCATTGCCATAAAGGGCTGTGGAGGCCAAGTCTTCAAGTGTCTTTGAAGACAGAGACAGAAGGGATCAAACATTATTGGAAGAAGGCAGAACAGGGTTGAGAAACATATCAGCCACGATTGAATGTCGGAGTAGATTGGTAGAGTGGGCATGGTGGTTCAGTGATTCACACTGCTGAATTGAGTTCCAGTCTTGGGTGAATGGCTGTGTGGAGTCTACATTTTTGCCCCATCTCTGCGTGGGTTTCTGCTCAGTGTTCTGGTTTCCCCCCATTATTCAAAACTGTTAGGTGGATGTGCCATGCTAAATTGCCCCCATAGTGTCTAGGGATGTGCAGGTTACTGGGATTAGTCATGGTAATGTGGAATTATGAGGATAGGGTGGGGATGTGTCTGGGTGGGAAGTTCTTTGGAGATGCATATTCAAATGGCCGAATGGCCTCTTTTCACATAGTAGGGATTCTATGAATGGCCTAATTCTGTTTCTATATCTTGTGCTCTTATAGATGAAGGATGCTGGGCTGAAGCAATGTCCATTCAGTGAATGATTTCAGTTCTGTTAAATAGAGACAGACAAGTGGAAAGTCAAGCTCTTGAGAACACGCCCAGTAAATAGTCAAAGAAAGTGCAACAAAAATCAATCATTAAAACATTTGAAAATTTAAAAAATTTTGCTTACTCCAGAAATCTGTAATTTTGAATGTATAATTCAGAGATGTTTTTTGCAATACTGAACTGCTTTTAACTGATCATTTCAACTTTATAAAAATGACAGGAGTAAAAGTGGTACTTGATAATAGTGAATCAGCATTCCTTTTTAGACTAAACCAATTTTCTTTCATTAACTTAAATGTAAAAGTAAAATCCGACATAGCTTAAGTCAAACTAACAGCTTTGTATCAGTCATTTTGCAAAAAACAAATCCATCCTCGATTCTTTTTCCAGTTTGAAGGTTAAACAAAAGAGAATCTGTTATCCATCAGGTGTCAAGCTTTTTAATGTCACTTGACCAAAAACTAATCCTTTCCATCATTATTTTTTCATATATAATTTACATTTCCTACTGTCTCCATCCTCTCTAAATTTGTTTTTGTATAAATGAACTTGCATGCAATATTTGTGTTGTGAATCCAATAGAGGTTAAAATGGAGATGCACATCAGGGTAGACTTTACAAATTCCCTTAATTTGTGCAGAAATTGGCCTACAAGAATTACATTTTTGGTTACAAAGTTGCAGGGCAAGAAAGGACTAGACCATTCAACAAGCCTATCTCCTTCATGACGAAAGGAGAATCCGGACCAGAAACTTCCTACTCATACCCCTACACTACAGCCATGTAATATTTCCTGACATAGAGAAAAATATAATCTGGAAAATTCCTTTGATGTCCTCAAGTGATCATAATCATCCCATGAGATCACCTGCATGAAAACATGAATTTACTAAGACTTTGGTATTTGTCACCGTTTACATCTCATCCAGGAACAGCATTTTATTTGACATTATCCTCCAGTAGCATTGCTTACCTTTCTGCAATGACTGTATATATAGCCTTCAACATCCACGCTAACTGCGCTGGTACATTCATCTAAAATAGCAAATTGTGGTTTGTGGTAGAATAATCGAGCCATCTGCATTTAAGAAAAATAAATAACATAGTCGCTCACACAAGTCAATATTTATTTCACAGCATATCCATTTTATTCAAATTAGCTGTTAGCCTGTTCTGGCTTTGTTAAACTACAATGGTATTAAATTCTTGGAAACACAATTGCAATGATAAGAAAAAGCAGCAAAATTTCAGACTGATAAATATAATACACTGGTGAAACTGTACTGACATTTCAAAAGAGAGACACTAAATAGATCCCTGTAGACTATAGATCTTCCTGGAGAAGACCCCTTTATGAAGAAGAAAAATGTGAATGGCAGACTGGGCTGATGAGCTAAGATACTCTCCTAGAAATTGGTAGTGTGTGCAGCATGCCGTTCATAACTTAATCTAGGTCAAGGGAGGAGAAAAACAGGGGTAAAAGCACTTCCACAAGGAGAAAGGCAGGAGTAAGTGTTGTAAACAGACCATCCATTCTCATTGCATATAAGGCAGTGAAAGAACAAAGGCATTTTGTGAGCCTGAATTTTGAGACTGGAATTCAAAAAGATACATAATACCAACAGTAAAATTATCTTTAAAGGTTGATATAAGTAAGGGAAATATTTAAGAAGGCAAAACGATAAATTAAAAAACAAGATTTTCCTTTTTTTTAATTCCTTTATCCACCAACTGAGATAATGTCCTATTTATAAGCATATTTATCAATGCTGCTTAGGACAGGCAAATGCTTCTGGGAGAGTAAAGAAAGTTTTCAAAAATGAGGAGAGAAGTAAACAAGTAAATATATAAATAGGTAATTTAACTATTATTTGGAATTATAGAAAAGACATTCTGCAGCGTGCTTTGTTCTAGCAAAGTCAAAGATTTATTAGCTATCAATTCAAAAGTTTGTTAATTGAGCATTGCTGCCTCACAGCACCAGGAACCCGGGTTCAATTCCAGCCTCGGGCAACTGCCTGTTTGGAGTTTGGACATTCTCCCTGTGTCTGCATGAGTTTCCTTTGGGTGCTCCGGTTTCCTCCCACAATCTAAAGATATGCAGGTTAGGTAGATTGTCCATACCAAATTGTCCACAGTGACTAGGGATGCGTAGGTTAGCTGGATTAGCCATGGGATTTGCAGGGCTATATGGTAGGGGGTGTGAGTGTGGGTGGGATACTCTTTAAACAGTCAGTGTGGACTTGTTGGGTCTAATGGTCTGTTCCCACACTGAAGGGACTCTATGGAGATGAACAGACATAAACAATTGTTGAACATAAGAAAACAGAAAGAAGAAAATATAATCAGATAAAATATTTTAATACCAAGAGAATGAAATAGGAAGGCAGCAACTGCCAGAGCTTGATTGGTCAATACAGAGAAAAAAAAATCTTCTGCAGGAGTAGTAAAAGATTTGTTAATCTTTTGTTGTATAGATTTAGGGTCACACCCAAGAGTTTGGGCTCATGGCAGACTGGTCAAGAAGGCAAAGTCAAGAACTGTCTTTAACTTTAGACCTCTGCAGAACTTTATTACTGCAGGTTATTATTACATGTGCTAATGTGAGAGAATCCAAATCGAGAGCTTATTGTTAATTTCCTTCTAATGATTTTCCATCTTTGACTCTACCCACACTGTGCTACTTGTATCTTGTGTGAAGCATCTCAGTGACATCATTGCAATGTTGCTCCAGGATCTTTTAGCTCTTACACAATACTCTTCCACAAGGTTTAACTCCCATAATCAACATGTTATACATTCTCAAATGAGTTGCTTATGTTACCTATTTTTACATTTACTGCACATTTGTCTGACTTTCTCCCATTCTTCTCAAGTCTTTGACATGATTCATCTGTGCTAATAGGTGGGTAAGGAAAGTCATTGTTAGGATACTTGGGTAAAGTTGATGAGCTTTTCTTTTCTCTCTGCTGGTTTCTGTTAGCTTAGAGACTTAGTCAATCTGGTGCCCTTTCACATTTCCTGAACAGGTAATGTTTGCTGAATGATTTTGCATTGATATAATTGCAGGAATGTACGGGGAGGTTGGGTGGTTCCTTCTTCTCCATCTGTAGGATTTGGATTGGGTGATGATGTTATTTCGCCAAAAAAAAATTAGTGATGTTATTCATCTTATAGGTAGTTGGTCCCCATATAATGAAATTTATCCCATTCAACTGTTAATCTAATCTTCTAAGTTTGTTCCAAGGCATAAACATGTTGTTGCGGTTCTGTTCACCGAGCTGGGAATTTGTGTTGCAGATGTTTCGTCCCCTGTCTGGGTGACATCCTCAGTGCTTTCCTCCGGCGTTTATAGTGGTTTGAATCTGCCGCTTCCGGTTGTCAGTTCCAGCTGTTCGCTGCAGTGGTTGGTATATTGGGTTCAGATCAATGTGCTTATTGACTGAATCTGTGGATGAGTGCCATGCCTCTGGGAATTCCCTGGCTGTTCTCTGTTTGGCTTGTCCTATAATAGTAGTGTTGTCCCAGTCGAATTCATGTTGCTTGTCATCTGCGTGTGTGGCTACTAAGGATAGCTGGTCATGTCCTTTCGTGGCTAGTTGGTGTTCATAGATGCGGATCGTTAGCTGTCTTCCTGTTTGTCCTATGTAGTGTTTTGTGCAGTCCTTGCATGGGATTTTGTACACTACATTGGTTTTGCTCATGCTGGGTACTGGGTCCTTCGTTCTGGTGAGTTGTTATCTGAGAGTGGCTGTTGGTTTGTGTGCTGTTATGAGTCCTAGTGGTCGCAGTAGTCTGGCTGTCAGTTCGGAAATGCTCTTGATGTATGGTAGTGTGGCTAGTCCTTTGGGTTGCGACATGTCCTCATTCCGTTGTCTCTCATCCACAGATTCAATCAATAAGCACATCGATCTGGACCCAATATACTGACCACTACAGCAGACATCTGGAACTGACAACCGGAAGCAGTAGATTTAAACCACTACAAATGCCGGAGGAAAGATCACAGAAGCGCTTCACAGGAGGCTCCCAAGCACTGAGGATGTCACCTAGACAGGAGACGAAACGTCTGCAACACAAATTCCCAGCTCGGCGAACAGAACCACAACAACGAGCACCCGAGCTACAAATCTTCTCCCAAACTTTGAAGGCATGAACATACATGGAGGCCTGGAAACAATTTGGTTTAATAGTGTGATCTTCAGACCATAGCACATTTTTGATTCAGGACCTCTTTACTTACAATTAACACATTGCTGGGCAGTTTTGTCGTGGTAGTGTGGGGTTTTGGAGCCACACCCGTGACAAGTAACTATAGCATTACATTGCATAGGATTTCATTCTGAAGTTGTCGCATACTATATATTTTAAAATGAGATGTCTGTCTCCTCTGATGTAAAGCTCTATCATGCTGTAAGCAGTCCACTCTCTGTAAAATGTTCTGCATTCATTTTAACTTTGCTGCATAATGTTTCTTGAAAGTATTTCTAGATTTTGCATCCACTGCTATTTGGACTGTCCATTCAAAATTTATTTTCTGATTGGAAAAGTTCAACGTCTGACGGTCATCCCATGTAATCAAGCGGAGTGATAACCTGTTCCTCATTCCATTTGATACCCAATGCTTAAGCTGTTCAAAATCTTGAGAATTATGCTTTCTACACTGTCACATGTCTGGTTTTTCAAATGGTATGATAGCTTGAATTTGAATGGTGGAAAAATAATGAATATTGCTACAATGGCTGATTACTGATGAGCACCTCTGGTTTTTTGACTTGGAAGATGATTATAATAGGATTTTGATCAGCATGTATTGTCATTTTGTTGCCTAGCCTTTTTTTTCTTGAAGTAAACATTGTTGTCATACTTGAAATGAAGGCTTTTGAAGCTTCTGCTGGAAAAGTGCTGTTTCCAATGTAAAGACCAACTGATATGGCATCTTTACAGAGATGAATGAAGGATTGCCAGTAGATTTGTGGGTAGAAACTTTCTCAAATGGCTACAACCAATAGATTGATAAGATTAGATTAGATTAGATTAGATTACAGTGTGGAAACAGGCCCTTCGGCCCAGCAAGTCCACACCGCCCCGCCGAAGCGAAACCCACCCATACCCCTACATTTACCCCTTACCTAACACTACGGGCAATTTAGTATGGCCAATTCACCTGACCTGCACATCTTTGGACTGTGGGAGGAAACCGGAGCACCCGGAGGAAACCCACACAGACACGGGGAGAATGTGCAAACTCCACACAGTCAGTCGCCTGAGGCGGGAATTGAACCCGGGTCTCTGGCGCTGTGAGGCAGTAGTGCTAACCACTGTGCCACCGTGCAGCCACGACATTGTCCACATTGATTTTTTTCTGCATCTGGATATATTCTCACCAAATACAATATCAGATGTGCAGCATTTGCTTTGTATCCATTTTTTAACAATTAAACTTGATACAACTTTGTAGGTGTTGAATGAAGGGTTTTCACCCAATCTGTCGGCATCAAGAAAATTTATTTATATTCACTATTAGGCTTTTTAGACTTTGAATTCCAAATGATTCTTACTCATGACTTTTTCAATCAATCGACGCTACTGAAAAACTTTCGTAACTTTATCAACAAGTTAATAAAACTACCAGAATTCTTAAGTTTACTTTCCAGGCCAGTTTTTCAAGCTTTTCCCTCTAAGAAATGGATTGACTTGGCACAGGGAGTCCAGTAATCAGTCTCCTTTCGCAGGTACTCAATCCAGATTTATCCCCTTGGTAGCTAATGGGCTTTTCCTTATTTTCATTGCCTTTCCTTTCACAGTTAGTTTTTCCTATTACTGGCTGTAAAAGGCCTTCATTGATTTGAAGCTCACTTGGTGATTTATCAGCAATTTCCAGTTTAGGGATTCTTCTTGCACAAGAACTGTTCAGCACTGTGGTCTTAAACTGATACTGATGATGTTTTGGAAAAAAGTGATTGTATTTTAAGTTATTCTCCAGATGATTTTGGGTCTGTTTCTTGACCTTCACGACTGCCAAGATTTTTTTAGATAATTGATTCCACTGCAACCACCATATTTGGTCATGTGCTTTTCGGGTCCCATTTAAGAACTTGGGTTCAATACAGACTGGTCAGTAGAAGACAAGTATTGAGCAATGTTGTAAAACATTTACCTTTGTAGAACTCCAGTTATTGTATATTAATACTACATCCAACTATGCATGGCAATCTGAGAGATATCAAGTTCAGAGCTTATTGTTACACTGTTAAAACACTTATCTACTTCCTAATGTTCTTCCATCTTCAACTTATCTAACACTGTCCACTCTATGCTATTTATCCCCTGTGATAAGCAAGTGAAACAGTGTACGTTCATTTCATGGTCCCAAAGGTCTTACACTACAGTTAACACAGCAACAAATTACATTGCAAAACTATTCAGGAGCTGCTCTCCATGTAATCTAGCCAATTTGGCTCACTCTTTCTTCAAAAAAAAAACCAAGACCTGCAGATGAAATCAAAAATTGCTAGTAAAGCTCGGCAGGTCTGGCAGCATCTGTGGAGGGAAAGCAGAGGTGCCGTTGCAGACCCAGTAACCCTTCTTCAGAAGACAAGAGAACCACAGATGCTGAGATTTTCCCAAAAAATTCTGGTTTTGTTCACTCTTCTTCAAATACAAGCCTGCTTATTTCCTCACTTCTCTCCAACACGTGTGCTGACTGGAGAGTAATGCACACAGGACTCTTAATACCATTGTAAAAACATGGCTCTACATTTCATGGTACATTTACTTAAGCTTGCTTGAAAATAAGTTTGCATTCTTTCATGTTATTCATCCACCTTAGATGTCAAGGATTCTCACAAAGCTACAAAAAAGTTATTTTGAATTTAGGACTCTGTAGCTTTTGTAATACAAAAACATCAAAAAATGTATGAAAGTTATACCAAGCTGTATGAAATTCTAGTGAAAATTATGGAAGGATTTTATATTTCATTCTTGTATCAAATATGAAACACGCAAGTATAGCTTTAGAAAATATGTAAGACATACAGCCATCCGTTGTTTCTCCCCTCCACTGAGTACATCCATCCAGTCCTGAATGCAATCCCAGCCTCCCTCACGCTCCAGAATATGGCCAAGCTGGACGTTATCAAGATACTCTTTCAGTACCTGGTGATAAATAACATCAGTAAGTGGAATGAGCTGTTTATTAAAATGTTTCAAGAGAAACAAAGGAGAAAGTGAGGACTGTAGATGTTGGAGAGCAGAGCCGAAGAGTGTGGTGCTGGAAAAGCATAGCCAGTCTGGCAGCATCCAAGGATTCTCCTGCTCCTTGGATGCTGCCTGACTGGTTGCGTTTTTCTAGCATCACACTCTTTGACTCAAGAGAAACAAAGCATAGTAGACTTGGAAAATACACTTTAAAAAGTTACTAAAGAGATTCAAAGTTTGTGTAAAGATTTGTAGCACGGGTGCCAGTTGTCATGGTTATGGGTATGTTCAACGAACTCGGAAGTTGATTTGCAGATGTTTCGCTCCCTGTCTAGACATCTTCAGTGCTTTGGAACCTCCTGTGAAGCGCTGCTGTACTGTCTCTTCTGGAATTTACTTAGTTCTATTCTCTGCTTCTTCCGGTTGTTCATTGTAATGGCCGGTATGTTGGGTCCAGGTCAATGTGCTTGTTGATTGAGTGCGTGAATGAGTGCCATGCTTCTAGGAGTTCTCTGACTTAACCAAAGTCAGTGGCCAAGGGGATTATCAATCTGTAAAACAGGCTACCCTTTCATTGCGGTAGTGAGGAAATTCCACTAAATAGTCGTAAATAGGGTAGATGGAGTGTATGCAGGGTTATGGGTAAGGTGGATAACAACCAAGCAATCAAGATGAAATGATGCAGAGTTTTATGTAATTTGCAAGTGTGGAGAGGATTAATTGGTTACCACACAAAAAAACACTATTCAATTGCTCTGAAGGAGTAATTTACAGACAGCCACCTGCCTGATTCTTCCCTGTAGCCCTGCAATTTTTTTCCTTTTCAGACATGCCTAATTCCCTTTATAAAAGTTTCAATTCGTCTGGTCTCCACCATATGCTTTGGCAGTGCATTCCAGATCTCTTTTACTCACTCTGAGTAAAGCTTTTCCTCATGTCACATTGCTTCTTTTGTAAATTATATTAAATCTTTGGTTCTTGATCTTCCTACCAATGGAAACCAATTTTTCACTACCTGTTTTAGACCCCTCAAAAGAACATAAGTAGGAGTAGGAGTACTCAATTCAGCCCTTCAAGTCTGGTCCATCACTAAACACAGTTATGGCTGATGTCATATCGGCCTCAACTTCATTTTCCTGACCACTCTCCATACCCTTCAACACATTATTAATTAAAAGTCTATCTCTTTCCTCCTTAAACTTATTTAATGTCCCAGCATCCACCACACTCTGGACATCAAATTCCACAGAATCATGACCCTTTGCAAGAAGTAATTTCTCTTCATCTCTGTTTTAAATCTGCTTTGAGGTCTCAATATTGAATTGAAAAACTTCAGAAATTAATGGCATTGTGCCTATTCTCCATGTTTCTTGCACCCCAAGCCTAAGGAAAATTATAGTCTATGCCTCCACAATTTCTACTCTGGCTTTGATCAGTATCCTTGGATGTAGCTCTTTTTTTTTTGATTAGATTACTTACAGTGTGGAAACAGGCCCTTCAGCCCAACAAGTCCACACCGACCCGCCAAAGCGCAATCCACTTAGTCGCCTGAGGCGACTCTCTGTGGTCCTGATGTCTTATCAATTTTAATACCGTTAGTGAAATACAGCAACTAATTGGACAAATGGTTTAGGAGCATAGAGGAGTGATACAAGATGAGGGAAATTGAGATAATGATGACTACAGTGACATAAAAATGAGAAATTTAACTGAGTCCTTGCAATGAGATCTCCAAATTAACTAATTACCGTTTTTCCCAATTTCACAACTGATCCCGCATTTTTCATAATTTCTCCTCATTGTTGGTGATGTGTCGCCATTATCTCATCAGACCATAGGGCTATTATCCCATTAGAGAGGGATGACATTAGAGTGGTGATTTAACCTGAGGGCCACCATATCACGGGGAGGGGAAGAGGTTGAGAAAGAGAGTATCCTTCATGGTAACATCTGCCAAGTGATGGGATTCGAATCCATGCTGTTAGCATCACACTGCTTTGCAAACCAACTGTCCAGCCAATTGAGCTAACGGATCCCCACTCCAACTTGTTGCACCCAGGCATGTCAAACAAGCCACACGAATTATCAAGCATAAAGTGGATATCTAATTTCATAAAACAATAATATGTCTTACCTGATCAGATATGCCTTTCCTCCTTTGATCTTCCAGTGTATCTGGGTAGATCACCTGATCTCTCAGTGTTCCTAAGGTCATATATGGTCGCTGTAAGAAATAAAAACATGCTGCTTTCATTTAAGAATTTTAAAAGGATTCATGGATTTTGGAAACCTAGGTTTTGAAGTGACACAGGATTCGAAACCAATTTAGAACATAATCTGCTTTTCAAATTTCATGTTGTACAGCTGTATACATAAAAACACCCAAAAGAAAAATCAGATACTTGCCACCTTGCCTTTATTGATCAGTGTAATTATACAGGAGGTAGGAGGTCATGTTGCAGCTGTACAGGACATTGGTTAGGCCACTTTTGGAATACTATGTGCAATGCTGATCACCTTCATATAGGAAGGATATTGTGAAACTTGAAAGGGTTCAGAAAAGATTTACAAGGATGTTGCCAGGTTTGGAGGGTTTGAGCTACAGGGAGGGGCTGAATAGGCTGGACTGTTTCGATTAGGGCGTTGGAGACTGAAGGGTGACTTTATAGAGATTTATAAAATCATGAGGGGCATGGATAGGGTAAATAGACAAGATCCTTTCTCTGCTGTGAGGGGAGTCCAGAATTAAAGGACACAGGTTAATGGTGAAAGGGGAAAGATTTAAAAGGGGCCTAAGGGGCAGCTTTTTCACACAAAGAATGGTGCCTGTATGGAATGAGCTGGTACAATTGCAGCATTTAAAAGGCATCTGGATGGGTATACAAATATGAAGAGTTTAGAGGGATCTGGGCAAAGTGCTGGCAAATGAGCCTAGATTAGGTTAGGATACTGGTCAGCATAGATGTATCTGTTTCTGTGCTGTACATCTCTACGATTCTATGACCTGTATGTCCTATTCTAGGTGAAAATCAACTATGTAAAAACAATGACTGCAGATGCTGGAAACCAGATTCTGGAGTAGAGTGGTGCTGGAAAAGCACAGCAGTTCAGGCAGCATCCGAGGAGCAGGAAAATCTGATGTTTCGGGCAAAAGCCCTTCATCAGGAATACAGGCAGAGTGTCTGAAGGGTGGAGAGATAAATGAGAGGAGGCTGGGGGTGGGGAGAAAGTAGCATAGAGTACAATAGGTGAGTTGGGGTGGGGATGAAGGTGATAGGTCAGGGAGGAGGGTGGGGGAAGGTAGCAAAGAGTACAATGAGTGGATGGGGTTGGGATGAAGGTGATAGGTCAGAGAGGAGGATGGAGTGGATAGATGGAAAAGAAGATAGGCCAGTAGGACAGATCATGGGGACGGTGCTGAGCTGGAAGTTTGGAACTGGGGTGAGGTGGGGGAAGGGGAAATGAGGAAACTGGTGAAGTCCACATTGATGCCCTGGGGTTGAAGTGTTCCGAGGCAGAAAATGAGGCGTTCTTCCTCCAGGCGTCAGGTGGCGAGGGAGCAGCGGTGAAGGAGGCCCTGGAACCTCCATGTCCTCGGCTGAGTGGGAGGGAGAGCTGAAATGTTGGGTCACAGGGCGGTGTGGTTGATTGGTGCAGGTGTCCCAGAGATGTTCCCTAAAGCGCTCTGCTAGGAGGCATCCAGTCTCCCCAGTGTAGAGCAGACTGATTGGGGAAGGATATGAATAACTCAGTCACATTATAATACATTAAATTATTTTAATCTTGCACAAGAAGAGTCTTGAGCATCGGGAGCAACGGATACAATAAATGATATTGGTGGATGTGCAGGTAAAACTTTGATGGATGTGGAAGGCTCCTTTGGGGCCTTGGTTGGAGGTGTGGGCGCAGGTTTTGCAATTCCTGCGATGGCAGGGGAAGGTGCTAGGACGCGAGGGTGGGTTGTTGGGGACGTAGACCTGACCAGGTAGTCACGGAGGGAATGGTCTTTGTGGAAGACAGAAAGGGGTGGGGAGGGAAATATATCCCAGGTGGTGGGTCTGTTTGGAGGTGGCGGAAATGTCGGCGGATGATTTGGTTTATGTGAAGGTTGGTAGGGTGGAAGGTGAGCACCAGGGGGGTTCTGTTCTTGTTACGGTTGGAGGGGTGGGGTCTGAGGGCAGAGGTGCGGGATGTGGACGAGATGCATTGGAGGGCATCTTTAACCACGTGGGAATAGAAATTGCAGTCTCTAAAGAAGGAGGCCATCTGGTGTGTTCTGTGGTGGAACTGATCCTCCTGGCAGCAGATACGGCGGAGGAATTGGGAATAAGAGATGGCATTTTTGCAGGAGGTAGGGTATTCTAGGTGAAAAGGAGAAAGTGAGGACTGCAGATGCTGGAGATCAGAGCTGAAATGTGTTGCTGGAAAAGGAGAAACGTCGATTCTCCTGCTCCTTGGATGTTGCCTGACCTGCTGCGCTTTTCCAGCAAAAAATTTTCAGCTCTATTCTATGTGAAAATCAAATGAGATATTAAGTGGCAGTTCCTACTTGGGACTCATACGTGCTGTAAACTTTAAAGAAATATTTAAAATCTTAAATTTTGCAAGCAAAATCAACATGATTAAGACTCTTAAGTAATTTAATGTAGTATAATGTGACTGAGTTATTCATAAACCTCAGACAGACCTTTTCCATAAGCTCGTGTTGCCAACTCTTGTTGGATGTATTCGAGGAAGTTGCATTACATGGTTTTCGACCTTCAAGTTCTCTGCTAATACTCCCATTATCTCATTGTCTCTTATCTCAAGAGAGTTGGAATATAAAAGCAGAGATGTACTACTAAGACTTTATAAAGCTCTGGTTAGGCCCCATTTGGAGTACTGTGTCCAGTTTTGGTCCCCACACCTCAGGAAGGACATACTGGCACTGGAACGTGTCCAGCGGAGATTCACACGGATGATCCCTGGAATGACAGGTCTAACATATGAGGAACGGCTGAGGATACTGGGATTGTATTCGTTGGAGTTTAGAAGATTAAGGGGAGACTTAATAGAGACATACAAAATAATACATGGCTTGGAAAAGGTGGATGCTAGGAAATTGTTTCAGTTAAACGAGGAGACTAGGACCCGTGGACACAACCTTAGAATTAGAGGGGGTCATTTCAGAACAGAAATGCGGAGACATTTCTTCAGCCAGAGAGTGGTAGGCCTGTGGAATTCATTGCCACGGAGTGCAGTGGAAGCCGGGACGCTAAATGTCTTCAAGGCCGAGATTGATAGATTCTTGTTGTCTAGAGGAGTTAAGGGCTACGGGGAGAACGCTGGTAAGTGGAGCTGAAATGCGCATCAGCCATGATTGAATGGCGGAGTGGACTCGATGGGCCGAATGGCCTTACTTCCACTCCTATGTCTTATGGTCTTATGGTCTTATTAATGGTTGCCTGACACGATTATGGACCAATTCAAAAATGAGCCGATGCATTGTTACCCTGACTGGCAAATTCCTAACTGGTAGAAGTTTTAATTCTATCCTCGCCCCAATTACCCAGTTTTTCATCACTGGCATTTTCTCCACATCAAGGGGTTTTCACCATTAAATCTTTAATTGTTAGTAAATTTAATTCAATCTCTGGATGGTGCACTACTTTAATCAATTTTGATTTATTCTAATTTCAAATTCCCAATTTGTTTTGGCTCCAATGGAAATTATTCAAGGTGCTTATAGATATCTTTCATGCTAGGGAATCTAATGACAAAATACGGACTGAGAAATTAAAACAGACTTCTGTAAATGATCAGTTTTTAACAAAGCAAAAGCTCATGGGACTAAGGGCCTTTCTCTTCGGACTTGAGGATAATCTTAGTCAGGTGTTCCTGCTTTTGCACGGATTGCTTGATGGTAAACTGCCAGTGGGATTTCAAGCTGACCATAACTCAGTACTTAGCATTTGGACAGATTAACTTGGAAACCCTGAAGTTAGAGTCTGTCACTCTATCTCCAAGGCACCACTGTGATCCTGACCTCCTTCCTTTTGATGCAGTAATCAAAGAAAACAGAAACTCCAAAGAAAGTTACACCTTTGTCAATCAATTACAACTGGGTTGTTTTTTAAACAGTGAAATGAATAACTGATTTCATTGATTAACTGATCTCAAATGAAAACAATGTTATATTTACGGAGCATTATTGTTTCTGTTATGATTAATTGCTAGAATTTTTTTAAAATTGATTTCACTGCTTTTCATTTCCTGTTTGACTATCTGAGAATTCTTTACTGTAAGCAGCCACGTGGACAGCTTGATGACATAATTACAGCTCCACGGCAAAGAGTTAAACCTCGCATTACAGAAATCATTAGACCTCTCAAGCTTGCTTTCTTCAAGGTCAAGATCAGCTTCACTGATATATCTGCACCACTAAATCCACTTCGCCAAGTCTTTCTTGCTAGCTCAATCTTCATTCTGCGAATGATAAGATGATATCTAGATCCTTTGGCCAAACGTAGCAATGCAAGACACTTTGCTTTCCATTTTGAGATATATACATATAAAATAAGTACAACCTATTATGTTAAAATAGCATCCAACTTCATTTTACTAGGAATATGAAAACTCAGTGCTAAGTCTGTTATACACAAAAAAAACTAAGGTCAACATTTTCTCCCATACATGAGACATTTTAACATTTGTGATCCTCATTAAAGCAGAGTGCACTTCAGCTTGTACTTGACTATTCAAGTTTTGCGACTTCAAAGTTTATTTTGCAATTGCTGAGTTAGGCAAAAAAACGCTGGTTTGTGGACCCACCTAGCTGAATCATCAATATTTACTCTTTAGGGATGATAATGCAGATTAGACCCACCTCAACCATCTGCACAGCACATATAAAGATCCTCATTCATGATGTTAAAGATTCTGACCCCACCATTAAAAGGTGACCCACAGTCCCATGAGGTACAGGAGGCCAGGTAGGATTCTCTGCAAGTGCAAAAGATGTTTGACACCAAATATTTTTTTAAAAAATATTCTATTTTTTCAGCAGATATATATGGGAAGATATAAATTCAATGCTTATCACAAGATGGACTTTAGCTGCTGCTTCTCCTCAATCCTATACATTACCACCCCTTCATTTAGGACAGAAATAATTTCAAGAGTTAACTAATTCTTGCCATAGAACTCTGGTGTTAAAAAAATGGTGACCTCACAACGCTTTTTCCTAAGTGATGCCTTGTGACCTTGATTGGCATACAAAACCTGCAATTCTTTGTGTTGTACTACTGAAGCAGATGAAGTTCTCACTACCGCTGAGGACGAATGCAACTGATATGGTAACAGCATAATCAGTGGCATTTGTCACATACCTCATAAACTGCAACTTATTCATTGGCCCAGAATCTGAGAGCGGTGCACCTCATACTCACTCGCAGAAATTGGATTTTTCTCCTCGCCATTCAAATTGTATTACTTATGCACATCAATTACAGTGTGATTATGTCCAAATGGCACCTGGAAAATTGTGAACATCAGGTCCAAAGACCTCGCTCCTTAAGAAATTAAATTTGAGGATGAGAAAGAAACTGAGTGAATTGAGAGAAGGAAATATGGTAAATCAAAGCCAAATTAGAAGTAGAAAGTAATAAAACAAAAGGAAAAGGGAATAGACTAAGGGAGGAAAAGATAAATATACAAATTTAAATTTAAAGAACAATCCAGAACAACTGGCAATCGACAGAATTAAGACTACACTCATTCCATTAGTGGGTCTTCAAGGTGGAGTGGTAACTCAGGACTGTAACACAGCTCTTATGATATGAGATAATTAGTCCTAAATTTCTGCAAAATTAATTTGTATTAATGGCAAAAATCCAGCAATTTCATAAGAACAGCCTCAAGAGAACTTTTTTTTTTGTTTTGGGTGAGCCGAATTGTAAAGCAGCAGAAATTGTCTCTCAATTTATGGTGAATTAGATCTCATGCCTGATCTCTTTTCACCACAAATTGCTGATGGATTTTATGTGCTACTAATGGTGGGAACTTCTACCTTTTCAAAACTTTGTGGATGAATTGTTTGAGGTTGGCCAACTCACTAAAAGTAACAACATTAATGAATGTAAGTTTTGAGAAGATTTGTAGTTGAGGTTGAGGTTTTGGACGTAGGTTTGCTCGCTGAGCTTGAAAGTTCATTTCCAGACGTTTCGTCATCCTACTAGGTAACATATTCAGTGCGCCTCAGGCGAAGCACTGCTGAAAATTCCTGCTTTCTATTTATATGTTTGGGTTGGTGATATCATTTCCTGTGGTGAAGCCACTTCCTGTCCCTTTTCTCAGGGACAAACAACAAACACATTGAGTTAGAATACCTCCCCCCCACCATCAACCACCCCCTCAGAAAAGGAACAGGAAGTGACTTCACCACAGGAAATAACATCACCATAGGAAATGACATCACCAACCCAAAGAAACCCAAACATATAAATAGAAAGGAGGAATTTTCAGCAGTGCTTCGCCTGAGGCGCACTGAAGACATTACCTAGTAGGGTGACGAAACATCTGGAAATGAACCTTCAAGCTCAGCGAGCAAACCAACATCCACATTAATGAATCCTCAGTAAATTGTGCCTTGGGCTTGTAAATTCAGAATAATTTTATAAAAAATGTATGAATATTAAACAACTTAAAATCATGTGCATTTACAAAGATTTTACATCTATTCTACATGCGTTAAGAAACAAAAACCCTTGCATGTGTATTGAGCACAGGCTTTCCAAAGCAGGGGTTGGGCCCCCCAAGTGGTGCTGCGAGCACTGTGGTAGAATGGATGTTGACTGATTGAACAAATTATGACAGCTGTACATTCCCTCTATAGATTTTACCCCTGATTCTTTCAGTTCTCACTCAAGGATTGTGATGGTGATCATGTGAGTACAATTGAGTGACAGTGGAAGAAATGTTTGGGAAACACTGTTTTAACTTGTAATATGTTACTCACACTTTATTTGACATGGAAGGAATTTTATCAAATGACCTAAACAAACTGAAAATCTGAAGATATTGCAAATTATTCAAGATTAAAAATAGCAAGGTAATATTGATTGTACACAATCTGAAGGGCCGGTACTGCTGCAAACAGACATATTGAGTACGATTAAATTAATGTGAAAAATATGATTTTTGCAATTAAGTAAATCAAGATCCAAAAAGATAAGCCGTTCCTACCTGTGGTACATAAAACAGCTTCCCTCTATCTGGTTTTGTCAAACGTCCTCCAAATAGGGGCCATAACTATGAAAAAAGTAAGTTTAACTTTTCATGTCAGTACTTGGGACAAAACAAATATTTGAACATTCTTTGTAATTTCCTTTACTGTGTCTGCATTTACCTCTCCTAAACAGCGGAAAAGTGAGCTCTTCCCACATCCATTCGGACCACAGACCAGGACATTTGCTCCCGACTTCACCTGAATGAGATTGAGAATGAGAACAAATTTAGAGCACGTATTCTTGATCCAAGGCATTTTTCAAAAACACTTCTTGCATCGTGCATCTTCAAATATAAATTAAACATAACAAACATTTCGCCTTTCTTAAAAAATGTTGAATTGTTTGCTTTATATTTCAGACAATTCTCATCCCAAACAGCAAAATCAAAAAATTGCATGTTGTAAATCATGCAATGTTGAAAAATGCTGACTCAACTGCATTAAGATGCGATCTATATGGACTTCAGTAACACGTTCGATAAGTTTCCACATGGGAGACTGATTAGCAAAGTTAGATCACATGGAATACAGGGAGAACTAGTTATTTGGATACAGAACTGGCATGAAGGTAGGAGACAAAGGATGATGGTGGAGGATTGGAGGCTTGTGACCAGTGGTCTGCCACAAGGATCGATGCCGGGTCCACTGCTTTTTGTCATTTATATAAAGTATTTGGATGCGAACATAGGAAGTATGGCTATTAAGTTTGCAGATGACAGCAAAATTTTGAAGTGTAGTGGATAGCGAAGAAGGTTACCTCAGAGTAAACAGGATCTTGATCACATGGGCTAATGTGCCAAGAAGTAGCAGACAGAGTTTAATTCAGATAAATGTGAGGTGCTGCATTTTGGAAAAGCAAATCAAGCAGGATCTATATACTTAGTGGTAAAATCCTGGGGAATATTGCTGAACAAAGAGACTGTGAAGTGCAGGCTCATAGTTTCTTGAAAGTGGAGTCTCAGGTAGGTAGGATAGTGAACAAGGTGTTTAGTATGCTTTCCTTTATTGGTCAGAGTATTGAGTATAGGAGTTTGGAGGTCATGTTGTGGCTGTACCGGACATTTTGAAATAATGTGTGAAATTCTGGTCTCCCTCCTAGAGGAAGGATGTTGTGAAACTTGAAAGGGTTGGAGGGTTTGAGCTGTAGGAAGAGGCTAAATAGGCAGTGGCTGTTTTCCCTGCAGTGGCAGAGGTTGCAGGGTGACATTGTAGGAGGTTTATAAAATCATGAGGGGTATGAATAGGGTAAATACAAAAAGGTCTTTTCCCTGGGTTGGAGGAGTCCAGAACTAGAGGGCATATGTTTAAGGTAAGAGGGGAAAGATTTAAGAGGGACCTACGAGGCAACTTTTTTCGCAGAGGGTGATGCATGTATAGAATATGCTGTCAGAGGAAGTGGTGGAGGCTAGTACAATTATAACATTTGAAAGACATCTGAATGGTACATGAATGGGAAGGGTTTAGAGGGATATGGGCCAATGTTGGCAAATGGGACTAGATTAAATTAGGATATCTGGTCAGCACGGACAAGTTGGACCAAAGGGTTTGTTTCAGTGCTGTACATTTCTATGGCTCTAAATACTTTATCACCATCAGTCCAATAATCATCACCCTAAAGTCTAGCCTTTTTATCATTATCCTATAGTTCATCAGAATATGTTCCACAATGGAGCACAAAGTTTGCCTACTCTTTCTCTTACTAATCATTCTTAATAATGGTTGCGACTTATAATCCTCTCCCTAAGGGGGAGTCACTCAATATGATATATTTGGTCTTTCCGAAAGAGTTTGACAAAGTCCCACATTACAGACTACTGTGCAAGATTAAAGCGCGTGGGATTGGGGAAGTGTATTGACATGGATAGAAAACTGGTTGGCAGAGAGGAAATGATGTAGGAATGAATGGGTCCTTTTCAAATTGGCAGCCAGTAACTAGTGGGGTGCCACAGGGATCAGTGCTGAGACCTCAGCTATTCATAATATATGTTAATAGTTTGGATGAGGGAACAAATATAAAAACTCAAAGTTTACAAATGATACCACTGTGATGTGGATGCAGAGATCCTTTAGCATGGTCAGGACGGGTTGGGTGAGTGGGCAAATCAATGGTAGATGCTGTATAATTTGGATAAATGTGAAGTTATTCACTTTGGAAGCAAAAAACAAGAAGGCAGATTACTACCTGAATGGCTGTAAATTGGAAGAAGGGAGTCTGCAGCAGGACCTAGGTGTCCTTGTGCACCAGCCAGTAAAAGTGAGCGTGCAAGTGCATGTTGGCCTTTACTGTGAGAGGTTTCAAGTACAGGAGCAAGTACGTGTTGTTATAGTTATACAGGGCCCTCAGTGAGGCTACACCTAGAATATTATGTGCAGTTTTGGCCTCCTTTCCTGAGGAAGGGTGCTCTTGCTCTCTCTCTCTCGAGTACAGTGAAGGTTTACCTGGCTAATTTTGGGGATGGTGGGTCTGACATTTGAGAGGTTGACTAGGGTAGGATTATTTTTGCTGGAGTTCACTCAAACGAGGGGTGAATCTCAGAGAGACATATAAAATTCTAACAGGATAGGGTAGATGCAGGGAGAATGTTCCAGATGGTGGGTATGTCCAGAACCTGCGGTCACAGTCTGAGGATTTGGGTAAACCATTTGGGATAGAGATGAGGAGACACTTCTTCACCTAAAGAGTGGTGAGCCTGTGGAATTCATTACCACAGGAAGAAGTTGATGCCAAACATTGAATGTGTTCAAGAGGTGGCTAGATATTGTACTTGGAACAAATGGGATCAAAGCTATGGGAAGAAAGCAGGATTAGGCTATTGAGTTGAACAATCAGCCTTGACCATACTGAATGGCACAGCATTCTCAAAGTGCTGAATGGCCTCCTCCTGCTCCTATCTTCCATGTTTCTATCCAGTCTACAAATTAGTCTGAAGAATTGGCTTGCATGCAGATTGCAACATAAATTAAGATTCAGATTGGTGGATCTCGCTCCACTGATATTTCCTGTTCTGCTAAATTCATTCATCATTTTCTGTTTTTGTTTCAGTTTTCACAAAGATTTTTATCTACAGAATTGTAGCTTTCATATCAGATTGATACCAGTTCAGCTGGCAAAAACTATTAAATCAAGAGGTATCAACAGTATCAAAGTTCAAGGAAATCTACATAATAGATTTACTCTTTACCTCAAAAGAGAGGTCTGGAATCAAAACATCCCCATTCGGTGTCACCAATGGCACATGTTCAAATCTAAAGAGGAGAAAATTACTTCTATTACTTTTCAATGACATTAGAAAGTAGAGGTTCCAGTGTTGGACTGGAGTGGACAAAGTTAAAAATCAGTGTATTGCATCAGTGTATGACACTATGATCTTTTGCTTTGAATTCTGTGTTCTACGATCCTACTCCACCAGCTACTTGATGAAGGAGCAGCACTAGAAAACAAGAGCAATGGAAACTTTTTCTATTAACCCTTTTCTGCTACATACTTCTATATAATTACAAAAATCTATTTTCAATTATTTTGTTAAAACTTATTATTTATCCATTAGGAAAAAAACTTATAACTGTGAAACGGTTTGCCAAAGAGGTGTCTATAAAAAGATTTCTCTACAAAATCATGCAACAACTGTCAATAATCAACTGAAATGACTGGATAGATTTAGTGAAGTATATAAATTGGTATTATAGCCCACAATTTAAGTATACAGCATTTCACTTACTTGATAACATGATCCATAATAATGATTTCCCCACTCCCAGGTATTAAAGGTTGACTTTTGGAACCTTGATAGGAAAATTACAGATAGAGTATAAATGTGATGACTAAGTACAATATATCTTGCATGTGCATGTTAAAGGCAATAATACATGGCAGAATTTTGACATCTGTAGCTAGCTGGTTTATCAGTTCCATAGTGTTTCGTCCATTTCTGATGCATCAATATTTGTTACGGTTTAGTTCTGCAGGGGCTATAAGCAATTTATTATTTTGCCAAAGAGGTAATTTCTTTACGTGGGAGATTATTCCACTGTGGAAGTGAATCGTCTCCCTTGCTCATGTTCATAAATGTCCAGCAATCACTAGACAGAAATCAATATCGTGCACCAGGTTGCCTTTCTTTCCCCACCCTGAGGAGTAACTAAAACCAGTTAATATTACCCACTAGCTTAATGTTGAAGACAAATTAACTGGTTGTTCTGGCAGAAGGTGAGTAACATGAAATGTTAACTCTGTTTTTCTCTGCTTAAAAGATCTGCCTGGCCTGTGGAGTATTTTCAGCATTTCTGTTATTATTTCAGATTCTCAGTGTCCACAGTATTTTGCCTTTGCAGTATGTGACTGGTGTCCAGGCTAATTTAACATGAGTCAAGGACCAAGAACTAAAAACATATCTATCTTCTATATAACTCAAAATAACAGATTAAAAACCATTTACAGGATAATGTTTGCAATAAAGTTTATGCTCTCCATAATCAAAAATCTCCAAGTGTACTATATTTGTTAGAATACTCACCCTTATCTTGATGGGAAACCATTGTGCGTTCATATTTTCCACTATTTAATTCTTTCAAAACTTGCATTAATTCAGTGATTCGAGCTGTGAAGCTGAATATAAATAATAATTGAAATATCTGCAATGCGATCAAATAATGTATTTATACTCCTTAATAGATTTCTTCCTGCATGCCAAGTACAGTTAGAATCACATAATCTCTATAGTACAGATAGAGGGCATTTGGCCCACTGAGTCTGCACCAGCCCCAACCAGACTCATCCCATAACCCTTCTAATCCACCAAGCTTGCACAGCCCTTGACACTACAGGGCAATTTAACATGGTCAATCCCCCTAACTTGTATCCGAAATAAGGTAGGTGAACTTGCAGCGTGGGTTGGTACCTGGGACTTCGATGTTGTGACTATTACGGAGACATGGCTAGAACAGGGACAGGATTGGCTGTTGCAGGTTCCAGGATTTAAATGTTTTAGTAGGGTCAGAGGTGGGGGTAAAAGAGGGGGAGGTGTGGCATTGCTTGTCAAAGATAGTATTACAGTGGTGGAAAGGACGATGGATGAGGACTTGCCATCTGAGGTAGTTTGGGCTGAGGTTAGGAATAGGAAAGGTGAGGTCACCCTGTTAGGAGTCTTTTACAGGCCTCCTAATAGTCCTAGAATCATTGAAGAAAGGATAGGGAAGGTGATTCAGGAGATGAGTGACAGTAATAGGGTGGTTGTTATGGGGGACTTTAACTTTCCTGATATTGATTGGGAAAGCTATAGCTCAAGTTCGTTAGATGGGTCAGTGTTTGTTCAATGTGTGCAGGAGAGTTTCCTGACACAATATGTAGACAGGCCAACAAGAGGTGAGGCCATACTGGATTTGGTTCTGGGTAACGAACCAGGCCAGGTGTTAGAATTAGAGGTAGGTGAGCACTTTGGGGATAGTGACCATAATTCGGTGATTTTTACTCTCATGATGGAGAGGGATAAGTGTGTACTACAGGGCAAGAGTTATAGCTAGGGTCAGGGAAATTATGATGCGGTGAGGCATGGCTTAGGATGTGTGGCTCGGAAAAGTAGACTCCAAGGCAAGAGTGTAAATGATATGTGGAGCTTGTTCAAGGAACAACTATTGAGTGTCCTTGATAATTATGTACCTGTCAGGCAGGGAGGAAAGGGTCGTGCGAGGGAGCCGTGGTTTAATAAGGAATTGGAATCCCTTGTTAAATGGAAGAGGGCGGCCTATCTCAAGATGAGACGTGAAGGTTCAATTTGGGGCGATTGAGAGTTATAGGGTAGCCAGGAAGGACCTGAAGAGAGAGCTAAGAGCAGCAAGGAGGGGACATGAAAGGTCCTTAGTCGGTAGGATTAGGGAAAACCCCAAGGCTTTCTATAGGTATGTTAGGAATAAAAGAATGACTAGGGTAGGAATAGGTCCAGTCAAGGATAGTAGTGGGAAGTTGCGTGTGGAGGCGGAAGAGATTAGGGAGACACTGAATGAATACTTTTCTTCAGTATTTACTCAGGAACAGGGCATTGTCGTCGATGTGAATACTGAGTCACAAATAAGTAGAATGGATGGCTTTGAGGTATGTAGAGAAGAGGTGTTGGAAATCCTGGAAAAGGTGAAAATAGATAAGTCCCCTGGGCCTGATGGCATTTATCCTAGGATTCTCTGGGAAGCAAGGGAGGAGATTGCAGAGCCATTGGCCTTGATTTTTATGTCCTCTTTGTCTACAGGAGTAGTGCCAGAAGACTGGAGGATAGCAAATGTGGTTCCCTTGTTCAAAAAGGGGAGTAGGGATAACCCTAGTAACTATAGGCCGGTGAGTCTCACTTCTGTTGTGGGCAAAGTCTTAGAGAGAATTGTAAGGGATAGGATTTATGCACATCTGGATAGGAATAATGTGATCAAGGATAGTCAGCATGGTTTTGTGAAGGGCAGGTCGTGCCTCACAAACCTTATTGAATTCTTTGAAAAGGTGACGAAGGAGGTTGATGAGGGGAAAGCGGTAGATGTGGTATATATGGATTTTAGTAAGGCATTTGATAAGGTTCCCCATGGTAGACTACTGCAGAAAATACGGAGATATGGCATTGAGGGTGAGTTGGAGGTTTGGATTAGGAATTGGCTGGATGGAAGAAGACAGAGGGTAGTAGTTGATGGCAAAGTTTCTTCATGGAGTGCCGTCACTAGCGGTGTTCCGCAAGGATCTGTTTTGGGACCATTGCTGTTTGTCATTTTTATAAATGACCTGGAAGAGGGGTTAGAAGGTTGGGTGAGCAAGTTTGCGGATGATACGAAAGTCGGAGGAGTTGTTGACAGTGAGGAAGGATGTGGCAGGTTACAGCAGGATATAGAGAAGCTGCAGAGCTGGGCAGAAAGGTGGCAAATGGAATTCAATGTAGCTAAGTGTGAGGTGATTCACTTTGGGAAGAATAACAAAAAGATGGGGTACTGGGCTAATGGTCGGATACTTGGTAGTGTGGATGAGCAGAGGGATCTTGGTGTCCATGTACACAGATCTCTGAAAGTTGCCACCCAGGTAAATAGTGCGGTGAGGAAGGCATATGGCGTACTGGCTTTTATTGGTAGAGGAATTGAGTTCCGGAGTACTGAGGTCATGATGCAGTTGTATAAGACTCTGGTGCGGCCGCATCTGGAATATTGTGTGCAGTTTTGGTCGCCATACTATAGGAAGGATGTGGAGGCACTGGAACGGGTGCAGAGGAGGTTTACCAGGATGTTGCCTGGTATGGAAGGAAGATCGTATGAGGAAAGACTGAGACACTTGGGGTTGTTTTCATTGGAGAAAAGAAGGTTTAGGGGTGACTTGATTGAGGTGTACAAGATGATTAGGGGGTTAGATAGGGTTGACAGTGTGAACCTTTTCCCGCGTATGGAGTCGGGTATTACAAGGGGGCATAGCTTTAAATTAAGGGGGGGGTAGATATAGGACTGAAGTTAGGGGTAGGTTCTTCACTCAGCGAGTCGTAAGTTCATGGAATGCCCTGCCAGTAGCAGTGGTGGACTCTCCCTCTTTATGGGCATTTAAGCGGGCATTGGATAGGTATATGGAGGATAGTGGGTTAGTATAGGTTAGGTGGGCTTGGATCGGCGCAACATCGAGGGCCAAAGGGCCTGTACTGCGCTGTATTCTTCTAAGTTCTAACTTCCACATCTTTGGACTGTGGAGGAAACCAGCGGAAACCCATGCACACACAGAGAACATGCAAACTCCAGTCACCTAAAGCTTGAACTGAACCCAGGCATTGCGAGGCAGCAGTGTTAATCTCTGTGCCATTATATTTGAAATGGAGCAGTCAAACCAGATCCTAGTTGAGGAATCTGTTAAATGGGTTTTTTACTACGACCTACTGTAAGCCAATTTTCATTCCACTGTTAGGAGTGGGCAGCATAATGACTGTGCTCAACTAGAAAGGCTTATGCCCAAAATGTCGACTCTTCTGCTTCTCAGATGCTGCGTGACCTACTGTGCTTTTCCAGCGCCACAATTTTCAACTCAGAATGGCGTATCCAACATTAGGTATCATACTACATTTGGACAATATTTGGCAAATAATTTCGACTGCACTAAGAATTACACTGGAAACAAATTTGTGTTAATCAGTTAGGTTTACAATGCAATTCATTTGTTCATGCTAGAAGCTACATTTATACAGACAAAGGGCCCTGCACTTTGTAGACAAAAGGAATATGGAGTCATAGAGGTGTACAGCATGGAAACAGACCCTTCGGAGCAACCCGTCCATGCCGACCAGATATCCCAACCCAATCTAGTCCCACCTGCCAGCAACCGGCCCATATCCCTCCAAACCCTTCCTATTCATATACCCATCCAAATGCCTCTTAAATGCTGCAATTGTACCAGCCTCCACCACTTCCTCTGGCAGCTCATTCCAAGCACGTATCATCCTCTGCGTGAAAAAGTTGCCCCGTAGGTCTCTTTTATATCTTTCCCTTCTCACCCTAAACCTATGCCCTCTAGTTCTGGACTCCACAACCCCAGGGAAAAGACTCTGCCAACTTACCCTATCCATGCCCCTCATAATTTTGTAAACCTCTATAAGATCACCCCTCAGCCTCCGACGCTCCAGGGAAAACAGCCCCAGCTTATTCAACCTCTCCCCACAGCTCAAATCCTCCAACCCTGGCAACATCCTTGTAAATCTTTTCTATGTTCATACATTGCACCTTTGTCACTGAGGAAAGGCTATGCTGCATCCCATGACAACACTGAGCAGAGTCAACTAGCCTGTTTGTAATTTAATCAGTTTACTATAATAGTGAACGTGTCCTGCTTTATGATTGTTGTTTGCTTTCTAAAGTTGATTTTCTTGTGGTTTAGGCTTGATGAGTGTAAGAATGCTTCAATTTTATGCCTCTTTTTAGCAATTTTTCATATATTTCTATTCAGCAAGAGCACAAAGGCAGAAGAGTAATAAACAGTGTAGAATACAGAGCAGCCATAAATCCAAATGAAAATGTAAACAAGTCTCAAAGAACCAATTGGCTAACTTGGTTTCCAAAAACATAAAGATTCATTGAAAAAATGTATTATACATCAAAATATTGTTTGATAGAATGTGTTCTCTTGCTACTATGCATGGTTTTTTCTGAAAGCAAAGCAATTTTGAATCAATTTTGATCTTGATTGACAGGAATAAGAAAAACCTTAAAATAAGATCTCACCCAGACAATCTCGTCATCTCACGTCCAGCCAGCACAATTCTACCAAGTGCCTGAGACATTCTCAGTAACATACGACCACTTTGATAGTAGTCCTAAGAAAAAAGCAAGACTGTAAGACATAGGAGCAGAAACTAGGCCATTCAGCCCATCAAGTCTGCTATGCCATTCAATCATGGCTGGTTTCTCAACCCCATTCTGTCATTTTCTCCATATAACTCTCGATCCCCTTCTCACTCAAGAACCTACCCTATCTCAGTCTTAAATATAGTCAATGACCCGGCCTCCACAGCCTTCTGTGGCTATGATTTCCATAGACTCACTACTCTCTGGCTGAAGAAATTTCTCCTTATCTCCGTTCTTTATGTACTTTAAGGCTATGCCCTCAGGTCCTAGTCTCTCCTACTAACGGAAACATCTTTCCAAAGTTTACTCTGTCCGGGCTCTTAAGTATTCTGTATGTTTCAATTAGATCCCCCCACTCATCCTTCTAAACTCCCAGAGTCCTCAAATGTTCCTCAAATGTTAAGCTTTTCATTCCAGGAACCATTCTCGTGAACCTCCTCTGAACACGCTCCAGGGACAGCACATCCTTCCTGAGATATGCGGCCCAAACCTGCAAACAATACTCCAAATGAGGTCTGACCAGAACCTTATAGAGCTTCAGGAGTACATCCTGGCTTTTATATTCAAGTCGTCTCAAAATAAATGCCATCATTGCATTTGCCTTCCTAACTATTGACTCAACCTGCAAGTTTACCTACACAGAATCCCACTTCAGACTCTTGAATTTTCTCCCCATTTAGAAAATAGTCCATGCCTCTATTCTTCCTGCTACGTGCATGACCTTACACTTTCCACACAGTACTCCATCTGCCATTTCTTTGCCTACTCTCCTAACCTGCCCAAATCCTTCTGCAGCCTCCCTACCTCCTCAACGTTACCTGTCCCTCTACCTATCTTTATGTCGTCTGCAAACTTAGCCAGAATGCTCTCTGTTTCTTCATCGAGATCATTAATGTATAAAGTGTAAAGATGCTGTCCCAACTCTGAGCTTTGCGGAACATCACTAATCACAGGCTGCCATCCTGAGAAGGACCCTTTTATCTCCACTCTCTGCTTTCTGCCAGACAGCCAAGCTTCTATCCATGCTAGCATCTTGCTCTGACATCATGGGCCCTAATCTTACCGTAGCCTCCTGTGTGGCATCTTGTCAAAGGCCTTCTTGAAATCCATGTAGATAACATCCATTGGCTCTATTTTACTATACACTTTCAAGTATTCAGACATCTCATCCTTCACAATGGATTCCAGGATCTTACCCACGACTGAGGTTAGGCTAACTGGTCTGTAATGTTCCATCTTCTGCCTTATTCCATTTTTAAATAGGGATGCCATGTTTGCAATTTTCGAGCCCACTGGGACCCTCCTGGATTCTAGCGATTCCTGAAAGATCAGCACTAATGCCTCCATTATCTCTTCAGCTATCTCTCTTAGAACTCTGGGGTGTAGTCCATCTGGTCCAAGTGATTTATCCAACTTCAGGTCATTCAGTTTTTCTAGTACCTTGTCCTTGGTGATGGCCTCCATATTCAGCTCTGCCCCTCAATCTCTTGGAAGTAATTATTCAGTTCCGTAGCCATTTCTTTGTTCCCCACTGCTATCTCTCCAGCAGCCCAATTTATAATTTTGCCCCTCTTTTGCTCTTTACATATCCAAAGAAACTCTCACAGTCCTCCTTTATAATACTGGATAGCTTAATCTTTAATCTTCTCCCTCTTTATTTTTTTTGTTGCCCTCTGTTAATTTTTGTAAGCTTCCCAATCCTCTGGTTTCCCACTGCCCTTCACCATATTATATGCTTTTGCTTTTATGCTATGCCTGACTTTCCTATTCAGCCATGGTTGCCTCATCCTTCTTGTACTTTCCCTTCAGGATGAATCTTTGTGTTGTCTCCTGAATTACTCCCACAAACTCCTGCCATTGCTGTACCACTCTTTTTCCTGATAGACTCCTTTCCCTGTCAATTCTACCCAGCTTCTCCCTCATGCCTCTGTAATTGCCTTTATTCAGCTGAAATACCATTACTTCTGATTCTATCTCCTTCCTCTCAAATTGCAGAGTAAATTCAATCATATTATGATCATTGTCTCCTAACAGTTCCTTCACCTTGAGCTCCCTTATCAAATCTGCGTAGACATTCCACAAATTCCTTTTCTTGCAATCCACTACTAACTTGATTTTCCCAATTCACCTGCACATTGAAATCCCCTCATGATCACTGTAATTTTGCATTTCCAACACAACTTCTCTTCTCCTAGTGTATCTTGCATGCCAGCTCCTGACTACTATTTAGAGGCCTGTACATAACTGCAACCATAGTTTTTTCATCTTTGCGGTTCCTCAATTCTATCCACACAGATTCTACACCATCTGACCCTACTTTCTTTTTTACTAATAAGGCAACCCCACCCCTTCTGCCCACCTAGGATTTATATCCTTGAATATCCAGCTCCCAATCCTGATCCCCTTGCAGCCACGTTTCTATGATGCCTACCACATCATACCTGCCATTTTTGATCTGTGCCATAAGCTCGCTTATCTTATTCCTTATACAGCATGCATTCAGATATAATGCCTTCAGCTCTGTATTAACCGTTCCTCTTCTCATTGTCATTCATTTGTCCAGAGTGCTCAAACTTTGATTGCTAACCTTTTCTATGCACTCTGTTGTGTTTGTGTCTGTGCTGGAGATTTTAATAACCTCTCCCCGAGTTCTGCATTCTTATCTCCTCCTTTAATTCGGGTTTTCTAATTTTCCCTATAACTGAGCACCAAAGCTCCAACTGCTCCAACCACTCCTCCCCCCACCCCCTCCCCTCACCCCCAACCCCTAAAATTCAAACTTATTTCTCCCACACCAATCTTTGAGCCAGGCTTAATCTTATTGACCCTGTACCAATTAGCATGTGGATCAGGTAATAATTCAGAAATTATCACGTTTTCGGTTCTGCTTTTCAATTTAGCTCCAAATTGTTCATACTCCCTTACCAAAACCTCTGCCCTAATTTTATCTATGTCATTAGTCCCTACATGGACCATAACCACTGGATCTTTACTCTCCTACTCCAACCACCTTGCAGCCTAGATAAGATATCCCGAACCCGAACAATAGGCAGGCAACACAACCTTTGGGACTCTTTGATCCTGGTCACAGAGAACAGTGTCTATGCTTCTAAATATACCAGGCCCAATCAACTTTAAAAAGAAAAATTGAATTTTACCTTGATCAGACTGAAATGAAAAATAAACTGTCTTTTTTCATATTTACAAGCAATAAATTGCTCCCTTTTGCACTAATATGCAGTGGAGAACACCTAATCAACATTTACCTCCAACAGTTCAGCGTGATTACTTTGCAGATGGCGAGGGTGAGAAAGGTTCAAGAAAGGTCGGCTTACAACCAGATAACCAACAACAGTAGCAAGATCTGTAATGGATTTTAAAACATAGCACTTTAGAAAGCCTGATCAATGCAGCAAGGAAATAGACTTTGTAAACAAATGGCAACACACTTTCTCAATTAAATATTTCTAAAGAGGAATATCTGAGAATATCTTAACAAGGTAAACTTGTATCTTTATATATCTATTATTTCCTAGTTAAAAACTTGAAAAGGAAATAAAACAAAGAACAAATACAAAATGGTGGGAAGGGTTTGAGAGTTTAAAACTATGCCATAGATTGCAAAATATTTCTTATAGTCCATGTGGTGGATTCTTGGCCTGGTGTAGCAAAGTCTTGGAAACCTAGCACTTTGTGAGGCAACTTTATACATTTTTCCCTGTATGCCTGTACTTTTGTACTTGAGTACATGTGATGATAAAATCGAAATCAAAATGTTCAAGCTTGGCATTATATGCCCAAAACGTCAATTCTCCTGTTCCTTGGATGCTACCTGACCTGCTGCGCTTTTCCAGCAACACATTTTCAGTTCTGATCTCCAGCATCTGCAGCCCTCACTTTCTCCATTAAGTTAGGATAGCATGTGTCCCCCTAAACTGTTTAAAATTATAATTCCTTTTTGGATAACCATTTCTCTAAACAATACTCTATATAGTGACATCCTCTGGGACTCTGAAAGCAAAATCTAATATCCTTTCTGCATAGAATTGAATTCAAAATCTGCTCTCTTTTGCAAGCAATAGGAAATAAAAATAAGTAGAAGACTTTTTTTTTAAAAGTAGCATAAAATAAACTATTAATCTGGCTATTTACAGCAATTAAAATTAAAATTTAATAGGAAGTGTTTAGAGAGATATAAGAACAAAATTAAATCTATGGTATTGAATGACATAGCGTCGGATGATGTGGAGTCTGTGTGGGTGGAATTGAGGAACCACAAAGGCAAAAAAAACATAATTGGAGTTGTGTATAGACCTCCTAACAGTGGTCAGGACCAGGGACGCAACATGTACCGGGAAATAGAGAAGGCATGTCAGAAAGGCCAGGTTACATTGATCATGGGAGACTTCAATAGGCAGGTGGACTGGGTAAATAATGTTGTTAGTGGATCTAAAGAAAGGGAATTCATGGATTGCTTACAGGATGGCTTTTTGGAACAGCTTGTCATGGAGCCCACAAGAGAGCAGGCTATTCTGGACCTAGTGCTTTGCAATGAACCAGACTCAATAAAAGATCTTAAAGTAAGGGAACCCTTAGGAAGTAGCGACCATAATATGATAGAGTTCAGTCTGGAGTTTGAAAGGGAGAAGGCAAAATCGGATGTAATGATGTTATAGTTGAATAAAGGTAATTATGAGGGCATGAGATAGGAACTGACTAAAATAGACTGGAAGCAGAGGCTAACCGGGAAGACAGTAGAGCAAAAATGGCAGTAGTTTGTAGGTATAATTGAGAACACTGTACAGAGGTTCATTCCCAAGAAAAGAAAGATTAACCAGGGAGGGATTAGACAACCTTGGCTGACAAAGGAAGTCAGGAAATGTATTAAAGAAAAAGAGAGATCCTATAAAGTGGCTAAGAACAGTGGGAAATCAGAAGATTGGGAAGGATACAAAAGCAAACAGAGGATAACAAAGAGTGTAATAAGAAAGGAGAGGATCAAATATGAAGGTAGACTAGCCAGTAATATTAGAAATAATAGTAAAAGTTTCTTTCAGTACATAAGAAACAAACGACAGGCAAAAGTAGACATTGGGCCACTTCAAACTGATGCAGGAAGCCTAGTGATGGGAGATAAGGAAATAGCAGGAGAACTTAACAAGTACTTTGCGTCAGTATTCACAGTGGAAGACATGAGTAATATCCCAAAAATTAAAGGGTGTCACGGGGCTGAGTTGAGTATGGTTGCCATTACGAAAGAGATAGTGCTAGAAAAGTTAAAAAGTCTTAAAATTGATAAATCTCCTGGCCCCGATGGGATACACCCTAGAGTTCTGAGAGAGGTGGCTGAGGAAATAGCAGAGGCATTAGTTGAGATCTTTCAAGAGTCACTGGAGTCAGGAAAGGTCCCGGATGATTGGAAGATGGCTGTTGTAACCCCCTTGTTCAAGAAAGGATCAAGGCAAAAGATGGTAAATTATAGGCCAATCAGCTTAACCTCGGTTGTTGGTAAAATTCTAGAATCCATCATTAAGGATGAAGTTTCTAAATTCTTGGAAGAGCAGAGTCTGATTAGAACAAGTCAACATGGATTTAGTAAAGGGAGGTCATGCCTGACAAACCTGTTGGAATTTTTTGAAGAGGTAACAAGTAGGTTAGACCAGGGAAACCCAGTGGATGTGGTCTATCTAGACTTTCAAAAGGCCTTTGATAAGGTGCCACACGGGAGGCTGCTGAGCAAGGTGAGGGCCCATGGTGTTTGAGGTGAGCTGCTGGAATGGATTGAGGATTGGCTGTCTAACAGAAGGCAGAGAGTTGGGATAAAAGGTTCTTTTTCAGAATGGCAGCCGGTGACGAGCGGTGTCCCGCAGGGTTCGGTGCTGGGGCCACAGCTGTTCGCATTATATATAAATGATCTGGATGAAGGGACTGGGCCATTCTAGCGAAGTTTGCCGATGATACAAAGTTAGGTGGACAGGCAGGTAGTACTGAGGAAGTGGAGAGGCTACAGAAGGATCTAGACAGGTTGGGAGAGTGGTCCAGGAAATGGCTGATGGAATTTAACGTGAGCAAGTGCGAGGTCTTGCACTTTGGCAAAAAGAATAAAAGCATAGACTACTTTCTAAATGGTGAGAAAATTAATAAAGCCAAAGCACAAAGGGATCTGGGAGTGCTAGTCGAGGATTCTCTAAAGGTAAACATGCAGGTTGAGTCCGTGATTAAGAAAGCGAATGCAATGTTGTCTCTTATCTCAAGAGGGTTGGAATATAAAAGCAGAGATGTACTACTAAGACTTTATAAAGCTCTGGTTAGGCCCCATTTAGAGTACTGTGTCCAGTTTTGGTCCCCACACCTCAGGAAGGACATACTGGCACTGGAACGTGTCCAGCGGAGATTCACACGGATGATCCCTGGAATGACAGGTCTAACATATGAGGAACGGCTGAGGATACTGGGATTGTATTCGTTGGAGTTTAGAAGATTAAGGGGAGACTTAATAGAGACGTACAAAATAATACATGGCTTGGAAAAGGTGGATGCTAGGAAATAGTTTCAGTTAGACGAGGAGACTAGGACCCGTGGACACAGCCTTAGAATTAGAGGGGGTCATTTCAGAACAGAAATGCGGAGACATTTCTTCAGCCAGAGAGTGGTAGGCCTGTGGAATTCATTGCCACAGAGTGCAGTGGAAGCCGGGACGCTAAATGTCTTCAAGGCCGAGATTGATAGATTCTTGTTGTCTAGAGGAATTAAGGGCTACGGGGAGAACGCTGGTAAGTGGAGCTGAAATGCGCATCAGCCATGATTGAATGGCGGAGTGGACTCGATGGGCCGAATGGCCTTACTTCCACTCCTATGTCTTATGGTCTTAAGCCAAATGCTGGCAAATGGGACGAGATTAACTTAGGATATCACAACTGTAATGAGAAAACCATTACGTTCTCTGGTCTTTTATGTCTATCCATCAAACTCTCTAGCCAAACAAACTAGCTTACAAAACTGGTCATATTCTCAACTCCCAAATACAAGTATCCTCTAACTGTGCTATTTGCATCAACCATATCAATAAAATGATTTATATGGAGCCCTAAACATAATAAAACATTCCAAAACGTATTCCACACAGGCAGCATAACACTATATATGACACAACTGGATGTAGGTTTGCTCGCCAAGTTACAAGTTTTCAGACGTTTCGTCACCATACTAGGTAACATCATCAGTGATCCTCTGGATGAAACCCTGGTGACATGGCACACTTTCCATTTATGTGTTTGGGTTTACTTGAGTTGGTGATGTCATTTCCTGTGATCAGTCAGACTACTCAGACCTCTTGGCATCATGGTAGCCCACAAACCCACCAACACACTAAAACAGCAGCTAATGAACTTGAAAGACTCTTATATAGATATCAAGCAAAACTAATGTAATTTATAAAATACCTTGCAAGAACTGTAACAAACACTACATTGGACAAACAGACAGAAAACTAGCCACCCAGGATACATGAACATAAACTAGCCACAAAAAGACATGACCCTCTCTCACTAGTATCTTTAAATGCAGATGAGGAAGGACATCACTTCGACTGGGACAATACATCCATCCTAGGACAAGCCAAACAGAGACATGCATGAGAATTCCTAGAAGCATGGCATTTCAACTGGAACGCTATCAGCAAACATTGACTTGGATCCCATTTACCACCTCCCGAGAAAAAGAGCAGGAAATTACGTCACCAAAGGAAATGACATCACCAACTCAAGGAATCTCAAACACAGGAATAGAAAGCGGGCCACACCACCAGTGCTTCATCCAAAGACTTACTGATGATGTTACCTAGCATGGTATGAAGTGTCTGAAATCGAACCTTCCAGCTTAGCAAGCAGTCCTACATCCAGAACCTCAACCTGAGCTACACATCTTCTCAAAGCTTGCTATATATGACACTGACACACAGATGATATTAAGCAAGATGATCAGACCTTTGATGAAAGGTGAAAGGGGAGGTCAAGAGGCAGAGAGATTTAGGGAAGGAATGTGCGAGCTTGGGAGGTCAAGGCAACTGAAAGTGTGATCAAAGGGGGAGTGATTCAAACCAGATATGTCTAAGGGACCATTATTAGAGCAAAAATATTTCCAAGAATATTAAATCTGAAAGAGATTACTTCGACAGAGACGGAGCAGACTATGGAGGAATTTGAAAATTGAGGATGAACATTTTAAAATTGATGTAGAATCATGGAATCCCTAAAGTGTGGAATCAGGCCCTTCGGCCCAATATGTCCACACCTACACTCCGAAGAGCAACCCACCCAGACCCACTTCCCCAACCTTCTATTTACCCCTGACTAATGCACCAAATCTATACATCCCTGAAAACCATGGGCAATTTAGCATGGCCAATTCACCTGACCTGCCAACTTTGGACCGTGGGAAGATACTGAAGCACTCAGAGGAAACCCACGCAGACCACGGGGAGAATGTGTAAACTCCACACAGACAGAGAAACTTTTGTATCATGTAGTATTGGATGTCAGATAAGCAGTCTGACAATTTAGACATAATGCAAAGGCCAAGACAAGTGATAGTGCAGTAAAGTTGCATGTTAGTAAGAATGACATCGCCAAATGGCAGCATACAGATGAGAGAAAGGAGGCAGCCAAAGACAAATCCTTGGGGAAAACAGAGATGACGTGCAGGAATGGAAATTCAAGTTTGCAATCAGATTCGAATGAGCTTGGGAAGAATCGAAGTATAATTTGGTATTCTGCAAAATGAACTTAGATTCAGATATAAATCTGGGTACAACTTCTGGAATCAAGGCCCTTCACAGTTTTCGTTAATTATAGACAGTGCACAGCACAATGTTCATTTAACAGTGTGTACATTGGCTTGTCATTTTGTGATTGTCTAGCTCTAGATTAGATTCATTAACTAAGGTGTAAACAACAAAATAAAAACAAGTAATCAAATTAGATGGGAAGGGAAGTGGTAAGGAAGACGGAAGCTGTCTGAAGAGTCAAAGTCATTGGGCAAAAAGCTTTGCACATGGAGTATAATGTTGGGGCTATGCGCTTTGGCAGGAAGAATAGAGGAACTAAATATTATTTAAATGAATAAAAGTTGTAGAAAGCTGTAACAGTGTAGGAATTGGAACTCATTACATATAAGCCTCAAAACGTTACATGTATTAGGGAAGGCAAATGGAACAGTCATTTATTTCAAAAGGAATGTAAAAATAGGGAAGTCTTGCTATAACTATAATCAGATCACACCAAAGCTACTGTGACCAGTTTTGGTGTCTTTATTAAGATAAGGCATTTTGGCACTGTAAGCGGACCTGATAAGGTTCACTGGATTGATCTCAGTTATGGAAAAGTTTTCTCATGAGAAGTTGAGCAAGTTAGACCTGTATTTACTGCCTCAAAGGTAGGATACTACCACTGCAAATACTGAGTGGCTGAACAATACCGGAGAGTCAACCTTGACTTTTCTCATCATTGGCTTTGAGTTTTTAAATTTCTACATAGCAGACTGGTGCAATAACTACAAGTTAATTAAGTAGAAGGTGTTTCAAGTTTTGAAGCAGCATTCAGCTTTTCTGCAGATTTTTCTGCATTATTAGGACAGTTATTATAACGAATGAAAACATAATTTTAACCATACATATTACTTACATTTGGCAATTATACTGTCCACAAATCCCATAGTGAAGCGGAAAACAATGAAATTGTGCAGGTGATCGACCTATTGAGAAAAAACGTAAAAGATTTGTCTTAGAAATAGAATAATGCAACTAAGTGAGTCAGGATAAATGTAAAAATACAGATAATTAAACTTGCACATAACGTGAGGATGACTTAAAAATTAAATGTTTTGTATGAGTTGCATAAATTTAAGTATAACTACTGTGGGGAATGAATGCGTTGAGGAATACAAACAATAGTGTAACTGCCAGCAAGAATATCATGTCCAGGTCGTTTTGCTATAACGCAAGTTTCGTTAATATGAATTCGCTACAACATGATTGATGAATTGGAGACACTGTTTCTAAAGTTCAAATTTTTAAAGCATGTATTGATTATAAGGCCAGTCCGACCCCATTAGTTTAAATGGTGCTGATATTACATGATTTTCTTAGAACAGGGGATTGCATGAGAACGAAACTATCGTGCTATAGCAGAACCAACTGTATACCTTTTAGGAACACAAATGTCTGTTATAGCATGGTTCAATAAACTGCAAATTTGCTTATTCAGCAGGGGCCTCATGACTCCCAAAGAGGTCAATCAACACAGTCCAGCTATGATGCAATTTCACTTTTTGGATCCTGACATATGTGTTATAATGGAGTTACATTAAAGTGAGCTTGAGGAATAAATGCTCTACTTATTAAGAATTTTATGAAAACAAAAAAATATTTATTAGGCAAATTCAACAGTGATCACTGCTGTCTTATGTGTATTATCTAGCAGCCAACCAAATCCAAGGCAACTATCAATCCTGCGCACTGAGTCCTGACATTCGTTTGCCACACTTTGGCACATTCTCTTCTTGCTTATTGCCTCGAGAGCTGAATTCTGTCCATTTGTTGAACAGACACTCTCATCTCTAAGCATCTATGAAGCAGCTCAACCCCTTGTTAGGCCAGCACTTTACAAGTCAGCCGGATTTGAGAAGGGTGGTGGATGAACAATCAGACATGTTGGTCCCTCTCACACATGGAGAGGCCCAAAACCAATCATGTTAGGTTTATCACTCAATATGTCTCTATTCTTTGTTCTGTTAACACTTCACATTGAAAATGAAGAGTCCTCTCCAGGATGCAAGCCGAGGCCAAGTTTCTGGAGACCCTGGGCAGTGCCAACGTCAGAGTCCCCATCTTGTCCTCCCTGACTGAGTCCTTTGATGAGATCCACTTCTAGCATTCTGCGATAAGGTAACATTTACAAAACACTGAGTTCCAAGTGTAGTTATGTGGCAACATTTAATTCTGTCCTTCAACAGGCAAGTTTTTTGATAGGTAACTCAACAGTATAAGGGTCATTGAAAAGCAGGCCTGTGGAGAGTTTAGTTAGAAACAGGGTGAGACATATTTGGCATTTTGATTTTTAGTTGAGCTGTAGGGAAAAAGTCAAGAGCAATTGATTAGTTCTGTGTAATCAGGACTCAGGAGTAATCCTAGGAAGCTGAGAAAGCTCTGTGTTGGGCAAAGCTGAGAAAGGCTCAGAAGAAGCTTGCAAACATTAATATTTCTTGCTGTGGACATAGTGAGGTTATAAAATTCAGAGTTCGGGAAGACCCAAGTATTTACCTAATCTGAGGCATTGGCGAAAAACTGGAGTTGTCAGAGAGTAAGTGCTGGAATGCAGTTTCAGAGTCAAGGGGAGCATGAACCCAGGTTCATGACTGACCAGAACAGCAGCATTTGCCTAAGCAGTCCATAACACAACAGCTTGAGAGCAAGCTTCAAGACCAGATCAACAAAAGCGAGAACTTGCAATCCCTTCCTTCCCTCACCACTGGTTGAGTACTTACTATACATTCTGATCTTCCATCTTGAATACTAAATGTTCTACACTCAGTGTAATCCTTTGTGGGAAGAATCCTGGATTCTTCCCACTGGCCTCTTGCCTGCACTCAACCTGTCCAATGAGAACTGTCAATGTGACATTGGCCACCTTAATTTCTCTGCTCCTTTTCCCCACTCTAACCTTCGCATCTAGGCCCAGTACTTTGGACAAGTCATTTCCCATCCCACAGACCCATTCACGTACCTCGAATACACTCTCTTCATTTGGATTCTTCCCACTGGCCTCTTGCCTGCACTCAACCTGTCCACTGAGAACTGTCAATGTGAATTGGCCACCTTAATTTCTCTGCTCCCTTTACCCACTCTAACCTATCTCCCTCTGAACTGACCGCACTCCAAGCTCTCAGATCCAACCTTGACTTTATAACCAAATCTGTTGACAAGGGTCGTGCTGTTGTTATCTGGCATGCTGCCATCTACCTTGTGGAGCCTGTATGGCAGCTCTCAAATACCTCCCTTTACCTCTTCCCTGACCATGACCCACCATCAAACATCAAGCTATTCTGTCCGCTGTCACTAACATCATCTCATCTGGAGATTTTTGCTATCAAAGCCTTGTACCTTACAGTGTCCAACCCCACAGTACCACTTCTACCTTCTTCTCAAAATCCACAAAGGGGACAACCTGAGCAGACCCACTGTTTCTGCCTGCTCCTGTCCTGTAGAACTTATTTCTTCCTACCCGAACCGGGTTGTTTTCTTCTATGTGTAATACATTTTTATTTATCAATTTTGTTTCTAATTTCCATCCTCCCTCATCTTCACTTGGTCCACTTCTGAGTCCTCCCTTCCCATCCTCAACATTGTTTCCATTTCTGGAGACAGGTTGTCTACCAATATCCATTTCAAACCCACTGACTCCTTGACCATATATCTTTACACTCTTTTTTCTGAAAGGACTACCTTCCATTCTCCCAGTTTCTCCACCTCCATCACATCTGTTCTGATAATGCTGCCTTCTTCAAGGAGGACTCAGACATATTTACCTTAAATCGAGGATTCTACACCAACATGGTTGTCAGGCCCTTAGCCATGTTTGGGCCATTTTCTGTACTTCTACCCTCTCCTTTTTCTTTCCCTCCCACAATAACAATAGGGTCACCTTTGTTCTCACTTTCCACCCCACTGGCCTGTCCATTCAAAGGATCATAAGTCACCATTTCCGTAACCTCCAGCGAGATGCCATCACTGGACACATATTGCCCGCCACTCCCCTGTAAGCCTTCTGCAAGGAGCATTCCCTCCAGGACACTCCTCCTCCACTCCCAAAATCTCCCCATATCTCCACAGTACCTTCCCATGCAACTGAAGGAGGTGCATCACTTACCTGTTCACATCTTCTCACCATCCAGATGAAGCAGCAATTTACCTCATTTTCATTTAACCTAGCTTATTGTGTCTGTTGCTCACAATGCCATATCCTCTCCACTGGGGAGAGGAATTGTAGACTGAGTGCCCATTTTGCAGAACATCTACATTCTGTCCATAAAATTTATCCTGAGCTCTCACAGTTGCCTGCCACTTCAACACACCACTGTGCTCCCATTCAACATTTCTGTCTCACGCCTACTGCAGTGCTCCAGCAAAGTTCACCACAAGCTGGAAAATAACACATCATCTTTGACTTAGATACCTTACAGCCTTCACGACTCAATGTCAAACTTAACAACTTCAGAGCTTGAATACCTTCTTCCTTGTCCTTTATTTATCCTACAACCCCCAGTCCAGTCATGAAATGTGTTTCTTTCAGCACAACTTGTTTTCAACTATTCACAATTCCATTATCACCTATTTAGCTTCCCTTCTTCCCTGGCTTACTATAAACAATCCTTTTGTATGGCGACCCATTATACATCTGTCTTTGTCCCCCACCCCTGTCCAGTCATCGGCATAAACATCACCTTTTTCTAGCTGTTTCTAGTTTTGAAGGGTCACTGAACCTGAAATGTTAACTGTTTTCCCTCTGCAAATGCTGCCAGAAGTGCTGAGTTTCTCCAGCAATTTCTATTTTTGTGTTTCAGATCTCCAGCATCCACAATTCTTTGCTTTATATTACTGTATTGCAATCCCTTGTTAGGTCTAATGAGATGTGAGGATCTACCATGTCATTAATTTGTGGAGGGAGTACTGAGAAAGTTGTAGAATTTATTCTGATTAGAATGTATTGTGGTGTTTGATCATGATCCATTAGACAAATTTAGTACATTAATTCTAGGTGTTAGATAAAAGATATTTAAATATATCATAGATTCTACCTTTATTCTAAATTGTAAAGTACTGCTCTGTGTTCTAAACCAAGGAATCTTGCGTCTTTATTTTCCTAAAAGTAACCTGAATCCTAACTTTTGGCTACTTTATAAATAAAAACTGGTCTGTAACCATTTCGTAACATAATTTAGGGATCTTATCCAGAATCATAACAAAGTTAGTGACCTGGACTGGGATCATAACAGTCCAAAAGAATGCATTGCACTATCTTTCACTTGGTTGCAGGAGCTGCTGAAAAATGACATAGTCAGGCATCAATCCAATCTTCAATTTCACTAAATACTTTTTGTCAGGATGTAGTCCGCAAGGCTTCAGTTCTCCTGAGGTTTAAATCAATGGAGCATTTTCCCATAGCTGGTAATTCGGTCTGGCTCATTGGTCAAATGTAGAAGCTCCAACATTACAGGTCACACACCATTACATATGGCCCACCAGCTGCTTTACCGGTAGACAAATTTACTGTTCATTCACACAGCTGCCATATGAATAATTATATAACTGACATGAGAAGTCTCTCAGACCAGGAGAAAAATGTTAAATGAAAATATATTGTTATTTGAATTTTATTTGTTTATCGAAGCTAGAGTTTCAAATACTGGTAAATCAAAGATTTCATAAGAAATCTCGCCAACCAGAGGCCCATTTTCTCCAGTACGTGCTGCTGCAGGCTTACCAGTGAACCTGTTAGCAGCAAGTGTGGGACAAAACCAATCTGTGATTAGAGGAACAGTGAACAACCTGAGACTGCAGCTGTAGTAGTAAGCCTGCGGGCCAAATCTAGAAATTTCTTGGACAGGAGTGATAGGAGATGAGAGTAGCACGACAGGGGTAAGACACCAAGAGTTGGATGGCAGAGAAGAACTGCTCATCACAGTGAGGGACTGAATGAAAGGTTGCCAAGTCACTCCTGCTAAATGTTTCTTTGATTTTATTTTGGAGAAAGAAATTGACTTTTACCAAATTATGTTCAAGTTTCTCCAAGACAAAAAAAAATGGCCATTTTTATTTGAATGTAAAACATTTGTCAGTGGGTTAATAATGCAGGTAGCATTTTTAGGAACACAAAGCCCCATGGATTATTTCTTTAAACTAAAGGGGCAGAGCAAGACAGGCAGATAAAGGGGTAAGAGAGAGGGGCAGGTTGGAGGGGGGTAGAAGAGAGAAAGGTATGAAATAGTATGGGAGAGGGAGAGGAGACGCAAAGCAAGCTATATGAAGAGGGAATCCCAGTTCGAAAGACAGATCACTTCTGATCCGCCACTTTCTTGGGAATTCAGAGGCCAACTTGGAGTGTGCTTCACCAGAAGCACGCCAAAAGCTTAGCCAGAGTTAAATCTATCTCCACAGCCTGACCCAGTCATTACCCCTTCATTGGTGATCATAAATTGGGTTGATACTTTTTCTCTTTCAAGCGTAGCTTCTTAAACAAAAGTGAAAAACTTACTTTATCACTAAGCTATTAATGGTCATTCCTATCAATTATTCATGTAAATTATCAATTGATTGCTTTTGATGAAGTTCATGTTTATTGTTGTGGCAACCCCTATATTTCTGATATTTGCTCAGGTGTACCCCCAAGGGATAAAAAACCAAAATATGTCCCCATGCAAAAACTTGGCCATTCTGTGTCTTGGGATATGCTTTTCACTTAGATTGCTTGCCAACAATGCAATATGTCTAGTGTGTGGGTGAAGATAGCTTGCGTGCTTCATGCTTGTGAGCGCTAATTGGCTTCTCACTTTTAGCCCACACCACTGGTTAGCAGAAATACTTTTTAAAAAGTGCCAAACACATAACAGCTTGCCCATCATTACACAAATTCTCCATCAGGAAATCCACAACTGTGCTTCTTCGCTGTGAGAAACTTAAACTGGGTCTTTTAATGCCCAAGTGTACAGCTTCAGAATATTCCAGAGGAACTTTCGCTCCCAGACAAATTTTGGGTGCAGCAGCACTTTAACATAGTTAAATCAAATCTCAACAGTGTAATCACAAGCCAAACTCCTCGATATGGATGAATAGCTCACAAAAGTACTGCATAATTAATGAACACAAGAGCATGTAGATTAATGATGCATAACCCAATTTATATTTCAGGTAATTTTAAAAGTAATTGTCAAAGAGCAAAAATAGTTTATCAAAACTATATTATTTCATCTAAGCAATCGAAAATACACCAAGGATGATAACCATCTAACTTTTTTTTTGTTAGCCACAGATGGTGGATCTGCCATTTAGAATTTTTCTTCCTTGTTGAAATGGATTTTTCCTGCACATTCTAAAATTCCCCTTAAATATCTGATACTGCACTTTATTTTTATTATCCCTTAACTTAAATTTCAAGCTTTCATAAATGTCCTTAAATAATTCACCACCATATACAAGACCAATGGAATTGCAAATTTTAAAGAGACTGAAGTGATTGCTTACCAGCCTTTTAAACGTGGTATGTATAGTCTGTTTCTCTCGACTGTTCCCATGATAAAAAGCAATTTCTTCACTGTAAGCACAAAAGTACTAATTGTTTAGTCCAGTTCTTTATCTGTAAACTTATACTTCAAATGTGCTATTGCTACCTTCCACAACAGGTGGGAGTGGATTAGAAATGAGAGGTACACAAACCCAACTCACGCCAAATACACTTGCTGTTCTTACAACTGCAGGTTTGTTTGAGTGTTGCACTGTGGAGAAGTGCAGCACTTCTTTAACATATTTAAATCAAATCCCAACAGTGCAATCGGTGGCCGAATTTAAATATTAAATTTTTGAGAAGTCACAATATCTAGCAACAAATAGGACACAGCATCTAGCAAGCAAGTGTCTTTTTCTTTTCTGCTTGTGACTTGGGATTAGGGGAGCACACCTGCAATTCCCTCGAGTAAACCATCAGCCTCTATTGCATGCTCTTGACCCCTGCTGTGATTCTAACTTCCCCATGCTAATATCAAGTTGGCCAGCTGCCAGGCAGGGAAAAAAAGACAACAAAAGTTTACTACTGAGTTTATCAGGACAACTGCTTCCCTGGTCTCAGAGTTCTTTCAGCAATTTCTGATCCACCATGCTTACAGAAAAATATTGGGCCTTGGTATCTAGCCCAAACGTTTACATAGTTCAGTAAAGCAGTACATTAGCAAATTAATAATCTACTCTAGAAAGTCAAAGAATGCGTAAATGTAACCATAAGGCAAAGGAACAGATGTAGGATATTCAGCCCAGCAAATCTGCTCTGCCAATGAGATCATGGCTAATGTGATAATCCTCACTTTTCCTTCTTTTGCCCAGAACTCTCAATTCGCTTACTGATTAAAAATCTGCCTATCTCAGCCTTGACTATACTATGATGTGGAGGAGCCGAAGTTGGACTGGGGTGGACAAAGTTAAAAATCACACAACACCAGTTATAGTCCAACCGGTTTATTTGGAAGCACTAGTTTTCGGAGCCCTACTCCTTCCTCAGGTAACTGTGGAACAGGATCATGAGACACAGAATTTATAGCAATAGATTACAGCGTCATGCAACTGGAATGATATCATAGAGTGATAGAGATGTACAGCACAGAAACAGACCCTTCAGTCCACTTGTCCATGCCGACCAGATATCCCAAACCAATCTAGTCCCACCTGCCAGCACGTGGCCCATATCCCTCCAAACGCCTTTTAAATGTTGCAATTGTAATAGCCTCCACCACTTCCTCTTGACAGCTCATTCCATACACGTACCACCCTCTGCGTGAAAAAGTTGCCCCTTGGGTCTCTTTTATATCTTTCCCCTCTCTCTCTAAACCTATGCCCTTTTGTTCTGGACTCCCCCACCCCAGGGAAAATACTTGGTCTATTTATCCCATCCATGCCTCTCATGTTTTATAAACCTCTGTAAGATCACCCCTCAGCCTCTGACATTCTTTGAAACTCTTGGGTATACAAACCCAATTTACCCAAACTCTCTTCATAGTCCCGAATTCCAGAAACAAATCTGGTGGAACAAAGATGGGTTACAGCATTACACTATAAAGGAGACATCGGAGCAGAATTAGACGATTTGGCCCATCAAGGCTGTGCTATCATTCAATCATTAGAGAAACATTTATCTTCCTGTTTTACGTACTGATTGACCTATTGGATAGATATATTGAACAAACCTAGATTGCTGTTTAAGTCTTTCATCTTTTAGAATGGGTTGCAAGTTTCGGTTCATTAATATGTAAATCCCACATCTTTTAAGTCACATTCTCGAGATAACAAGGTTTTATTAAAAAAACTACATATCAGCTCAGACAATACATTAAAGGTGTGAGGTCTGTCTGTATCCCAATCTTGAATCAGACTGGTTCTATTTCCAAAGTAGGAATTTATAAAATGTTACATGGTGCAACATCGAGGCCAAAGGGCCTGTGCTGTAATGTTCTATGTACATGGATTGACTGCCTGCAGATTGTGTGCATGTATGTACAAGTGCGAGGGGGAGAGAGAGAGAGAGAGAGAGAGAGAGAGAGAGAGAGAGAGAGAGAGAGAGAGAGAGAGAGATGAAGTTTAAGCCTATGAGACGATGTGTGCATGGGTGTGAGTTGGTGGGGTGCATGTTTGACAGAGAGCATGTGCATGAAAGAAGTCTGTGTAAGTACATAAGAACGTGCATGTATGTGCGAGAGAGAGATAGATAGATAGATAGAGAGACACTGAGGCAGAGAGACAGAGAGACATCACCCATACTGAGACATGAACCCAAGGTCCTGGTTGAGGCCATCCCCACGGGCACTGAACTTGGCTATCAGCCTCTGCTCGGCCTCTTTGCATTGTTGCCTGTCCCGAAGTCCGCCTTGGAGTATGGTCACCGAAGATCTGAGGCCAAATGTCCCTGAACGCCTAAGTGTTCCCAACTGGGAGGGAACACCCCTGTCTGGCAATTGTTGCACGGTGTCTATTCATCCGTTGTGGCAGGGTCTGCTTTGTCTCATCAATGTACCATGCCTCAGGTCATCCTTGCCTGCAGCGTAAGAGATAGACAACGTTGGCAGAATCACATGAGTACCTGCTGCGTACATGGTGGGTGGTGACCCCATGTGTAATGGTAGCATCCATTTTGACACTCTGACACGTATTGCAATAGTTGCCATGACAGGGTTGTACAGTATTGTGGTCCATGTTGTCCAAAAGGCTGACCAATTTGCTGTGAACAACAGTCTATTTAAGGTTTGGCAGTTGTTTGAAGGCGAGAAATGGACAGGTATGAAAGGTCTGGGCAAGATTCTCATTCTCATCAATAATGTGTTACAAGCTGCGAAGAACATGATATAGTTTCTCCACTCCCGGGAAGTACTGAACACCGAAGGGTACACTATCAGTCGAATCCCGTGCCTGTCTCCTGAGGTGGTCATTGCAGTTTCTCACTGTGGTACGTCAGAACTGGCAATCGACGAGTTGAGCAGCGTACCCTGTTCTTATGAGGGCATCCTTGTGCACCTTCAGCTGACTGTCATATTCGTCCTCATCTGAACAGATTGTGTGTATGCATAGGGCTTGTCTGTAGGAGATGGCTGTTTTAATATGTTTAGGGTGGAAGCACGCACTCATGCAGACCCTCTCATACACACACACACATACATACATTCCCCATACTCACAGCTATGTGCACACTCTCAACTTATACTCCATCACACACACACACACACACTATCTCACGTGCAACTCACATTCACGTACACACACTCATACTCCCTTTCTCTCTCTCTCTCATGCATGCAGACACACAAGTCTATGGGGTAAATTTGTATTTGCAGAATTATATTTGCAGATACATTCTATTTTGTTCAAAAAGCACACAATCTGCAGGCAGTCAATCCATGTAATATTTTATAAATTCCTACTTTGGAAATAGAACCATTCTGACTCATGATTGGGATACAGACAGACTCTAACCTCACACCTTTAATTGTTTTTAGCTGAGATGTCAACCTTTCTTTATAAAATCTTAAGTTATTTCGAGAATGTGACTCAAAAGTAGTTGTGGAATTTACATATTGATAAATGAAACTTACAACCCATTCTAAAAGATGACAGACTTAACAGCAATCTAGATTTGTTAAATATTTCATTTCAGTTGCATGACACTGTAATCTTTTGCTATAAATTCTGTATTTTATGATCCTGTTCCACAGCTACCTGATGAAGGAGCAGCACTCTGGAAGCTAGGGCTTCCAAATAAACCTATTGGACTATAACCGGGTGTGGTGTGATTCTTAACTTTGAATACCTGCCTCTACACAGCACTCTGCAGTAAATAATCCCACAGATTCACTATGGAGGAAAAAATTCCTCTGCAGAATACAGGAGCCAAACTTCTTAATTTCTGCTTTGGCTTTAGAAAGGCTTTGCAAGAAATAAACTAATAAAACAATAAGACAGCAAGGCGAATCACACAAATTGTTTGGTGCTGCAATAAGTAGAGAAAGAACTAGCCAACAATGGTTTGGAAAGCAGGGTGAGGCATGTCATGATAAAATATCACATATCCTTCCATTTAAAGCAATTTAAAAATCCACTGATTTTACTAAGTGTCTCCTCACCTATTTGTAATAAGCCGTGAGTTGACATATCTGTATTCGCCTTCATATCTTTGCTCTGTCATTGTCATTTTACCAATTGGTCTTCTAAGTCGAGTCAGAAGCAAACCTGAAACAATCAGGTAAGCCATCATGCTTGCAGGACCCTAAGACAAAGACAGTAATTGTTCAAAAATATATATATATATTTGCAGTAATGCCAATATAATATTCTCAAAATGTATAAGCACCAAAACAAGCAAAGGTTTATAATCAAAACAATATTCAACTCACTAAATCAGTATCTGTACATTAAAATCCAGGTGATATTATCATTTTATTTGATGCAATGATATTTTTGAATCTAAGTGTATCAAAACATTTTCTCATTTGCTCAGAAAGTTAACACAAGCTCTTTCAGCCCTTACTATCAGTAAACAACTAATTTATTCAGAACTCACCTGAGCACCTATTGCACTTGTTAGTTTAAATATATACAGAAATATATCCAAAAGAGGCTGAAAAGGAAAAACACTCAAAATTAATTATGAAGTGATGGAATAAGAATACAGCAAATCAACAGTAAAATCACAATATCATTTATTTAAAAAGTAATATTCTGCACAGGATGAAAATCTAACCCAAAGACAGAGGATCCTGCAAAATAATCATTATCTGTGGAAAGAAAAAGCAAGTTTACATGTTGAATGGAGACACTTCTTCACAGAAGCACATTACTTAGGAATCTTTTTTTTCTAAAAAACCTAGAGAATTACTAATTGTTACAAACAAAGATTTTATAAGGTTGGTACATTTTAAACTGTGCCTTTGAAAATAAAACAGAGTGCCCTGAAAATAGGGTAAAATCATCCCAAAGTAGGTGGAAGCAGGTGCAAAATGGCATGCTGTTATTGAGAAAGAGATGCAAACCAAAAACTATTGAAAATCAAGTGTTAGTTTTCACACCTTGACACAACAAAAAGGAGCTAGTCTTTCTGGACATATACATGTACAGACCCAAAAACCTGGAACAAGAGAAACAGAAACCCAACTGCTGTCATAAACAAGGAAAAAGACTGGCTTGTGTTAGCTACAAAGCAATTGACCAAAAAGAACCAATTCTCTATTCAAAGAGACAGGGCGAGTAGAAACTTCAAGATCAAAGAGACCTCGGCATTTGCCTCATTGCCAGAAGACAATTAGGAATACTTAGAATGCCAAGAGTAGTAATTTTCAAAAGGCAGTTTTTCAAACAATGCATCACAGGAGGCAGAGTGGAAGAGGGGAACCTGCTGAAAAGCTAGGTGGTGTTAGTTTGTAAACAGATAAATGTCTTTTCTTTAAGATTACACAGTAGTTGATGATTAAGTAGGGTTCATTCAATACTGATTTTAATTCATTTGATTCGGTTAGTGCCTTAAAATGAAAAAGAAAAGCATGAACTTCTGTCCATTAGTCACTGAAGAATACTGAGGGAGGATATTCCCGGAAATACATCCAGGGAAGTTATTTGGGTGGAACTGAGAGATAAGAAAGAGATGATGATCACCTTATTGGGATTGTATTACAGACCCCCTAATAGTCAGAGGGAAATTGAGAAACAGACCTGTAAGGAGATCTCAGCTATCTGTAAGAATAATAGGGTGGTTATGGTCCGGGATTTTAACTTTCCAAACATAGACAGGGATTACCATAGTGTTAAGGGTTTAGATGGAGAGGAATTTGTTAAGTGTGTACAAGACAATTTTCTGATTCAGTATGCAGATGTACCTATTCGAGAAGGTGCAAAACTTGACCAACTCTTGGGAAATAAGGCAGGGCAGGTGACTGAGGTGTCAGTGGGGGAGAACTTTGGGGCCAGCGACCACAATTCTATTAGATTTAAAATAATGATGGAAAAGGATAGACCAGATCTAAAAGTTGAAGCTCTAAATTGTAAAAAGGCCAATTTTGATGGTACGAGGCAAGAACTTTCAAAAGCTGATTGGGGTCAGGTGTTCGCAAGTAAAGGGTCGGCTGGAAAATGGGAAGCCTTCAAAAATGAGATAACAAGAATCCAGAGAAAGTATATTCCTGTTAGGGTGAAAGGAAAGGCTGGTAGGTATAGGGAATACTGGATGACGAAAGAAATTGAGGGTTTGGTTAAGAAAAAGGAAGCATATGTAAGGTATAGACAGGAAAGATCGAGTGAATCCTTAGAAGAGTGTAAAGGCAGTAGGAGTATACTTAAAGAGAGAAATCAGGACTGAAAAAGGGGACATGAAATAGCTTTGGCAAATAGAATTAAGGAGAATCCCAAGGGTTTTTACAAATACATTAAGGACAAAAGAGTAACTAGGGAGAGAATAGGGCCCCTCAAAGATCAGCAAGGAAGCCTTTGTGTGGAGCCGCAGAAAATGGGGGAGATACTAAACCAGTATTTTGAATATTTACTGTGGAAAAGGACATGGAAGACATAGAATGTAGGGAAATAGATGGTGACATCTTGAAAAATGTCCATATTACAGAGGAGGAAGTGCTGGATGTCTTGAAACACAAAGGTGGATAAATCCCCAGGACCTGATCAGGTGTACCCGAGAACTCTGTGGGAAGCTACAGATGTGATTGCTGGACCTCTTGCTGAGATATTTGTATCATCGATAGTCACAAGTGAGGTGCCGGAAGACTGGAGGTTGGCTCACGTGGTGCCACTGTTTAAGAAGGATGGTAAGTACAAGCCAGGGAACTATAGACCAGTGAGCCTGACGACAGTGGTGGGCAAGTTGTTGGAGAGAATCCTGAGGGACAGGATGTACATGTATTTGGAAAGGCAAGGACTGATTAGGGATAGCTTTGTGCGTGGGAAATCATGTCTCACAAACTTGATTGAGTTTTTTGAAGAAATAACAAAGAGGATTGATGAGGGCAGAGCAGTAGATGTGATCTATATGGACTTCAGTAAGGGGTGTGACAAGGTTCCCCATGGGAAACTGATTTGCAAGGTTAGATCTCATGGAATACAGGGAGAACTAGCCATTTTGATACAGAACTGGCTCAAAGGTAGAAGACAGAGGGTGGTGGTGGAGGGTTGTTTTTAAGACTGGAGGCCTGTGACCAGTGGAGTGCCACAAGGATCCTCTACTGGGTCCTCTACTTTTCGTCATTTATATAAATGATTTGGATGCAAGCATAAGAGGTATAGTTAGTAAGTTTGCAAATGACAAAAATTGGAAGTGTACTGGACAGCGAAGAAGGTTACCTTAGATTACAACAGGATCTTGATCAGCCGGGCCAATGGGCTGAGATGTGGCAGATGGAGTTTAATTCAGATAAATGGGAGGTGCTGCATTTTCAGAAAGCAAATCTTAGCAGGACTTCCACACTTAATGGTAAGGTCATAGGGAGTGTTGCTGAATAAAGAGACCTTGTAGTACAGGTTCATAGCTCCTTGAAAGTGGAGTCACAGGTAGATAGGATAGTGAAGAAGGCGTTTGGTATGCTTTCCTTTATTGGTCAGATTATTGAGTACAGGAGTTGGGAGGTCATGTTGCGGCTGTAAAGGACATTGGTTAGATCACTGTTGGAATATTGCGTGCAATTCTGGTCTCCTTCCTATCAGAAAGATGTTGTGAAACTTGAAAGGGTTCAGAAAAGATTTACAAGGATGTTGCCAGGGTTGGAGGATTTGAGCTATGGGGAGAGGCTGAACAGGCTGGGGCTGTTTTCCCTGGAGCGTCGGAGGCTGAGGGGTGATCTTATAGAGGTTTACAAAATCATGAGGGGCATGGATAGGATAACTAGACAAAGTCTTTTCCCTGAGGTCCAAGGTTTAGGGTGAGGGGAGAGACATAAAAGAGACCTAAGGGGCAACATTTTCACGCAGAAAGTGGTACATGTATGGAATGAGCTGCCAGAGGAAGTGGTGGAGGCTGGTACAATTGCAACATTTAAAAGGTATTTGGAAGGGTAAATGAATAGGAACAGTTTGGAGGGATTTGGGCCAGGTGCTGGCAGGTGGGACTAGATTTGGTTGGGATTCTGGTTGGCATGGATGAGTTGGACCGAAGTGTCTGTTTCCATGCTGTACATCTCTATGACTCTACCTGATATCTCTTTTTTTTTAAAGAGTTTCCAATCTCGACAGGTGTTGCAACATTCTTTGATAAAATTCGAATCTATGAGAATTTTACTTAGTAGAAATTTGCATGGCCTGAAATTAAAGATGGATGAAGGAGAAAAAGGCACCAGGAGTGCTTTAAGAATAGTCAGATTTGGAGATTATACAAATAATTTCGGCAGACTTGGGGTGAAATAGCAATGAATATGGGCAATACTATTATGATGTAAGGAGATGGCCTTGCATTTAAAGCCTGTTTTTCTTTTGAGGTAACTTGGATTCAGAATTTCAGCTACAGGATGAATAGGAGGTTGAGACTGCCAATGTTTATGCTTAGCCTGAGACAACTTCTGAGAGGGGCACAGAAACATTGGCATGTATATGAAGTTAGTTTTTGCCTCTGTCTCTAATTGCTGTTGGATCGTTGCAAAATTAACAAAAGGAAACTTCAGTTCATCCATACTGGATGTCACACAAACAGTCTGGTAACAGAAGGCTATAGAGAGATCAAAGCAGTGGCGGAAAGGTGATTTGAAGATTGTCAGCGTACTTGTGTAATCTGACTTTGTGTCGACATATGACTTTGACAAGGAGTAAGCAGCATGTAGGTAAAAGGACTATATCCTATGGACTCCAGGATTAGCTGTGATAGGGTAGCATAAAACCATTGTTGTAACTGCTTTTGCTGAAATCAGATCGACAAAAATGAACTAAATGAGAGCACTCCCAGTGAGGCACATCATGTAGTTTTATGCCCATGTCTAAAAGTCTCTAGATGTGCTTTTCTCTACAAATCTCACATACATACCTCTACCCACACTGTGCTATTTTGCTCAGCGGAGAGCATCTCTGAAACATCACAGCAAGGTCTTTCCTGGGTCCTCAAGCCTTTATACAATGGTAGACAATGGAAGAAAGGTGTTGAGGTGGGAACTTATGGTTATCTATTAACAGAGGATGAGAAAGGACAAAGCATTACAGTCACCTCACAGAGGATGACAGGAATGACTTTGGTTGGGGGCTTTTTGTGCCTTGGATTTTTATTTTATACTTTATTTAGAAAACTCTGACATAAAGTGTACACAAATAGCTGAGTCATGCCATCTGAAATTCATAATCTGTGGTAATTCCGAGAGGAGGATTACAGAAGTGACAGATATAACTCACCTTACTGAGATTTGAATACAAGTCCACCACACTGTTGCAGAACTTCTCCACATCTTGAGTTAATAGTTGGTCCGCATTTGCTATTCTATTGTCAAGATTACCCATTTTATAGTATGTATAGCCTCTATCAAAACAAAAATATTTTTGCATCAGTGAAAAATTAATTTAAAATATTCATAATGTTAACTACTAATACTGTGGGTTCTGGTAGCTGATTAAAATTCCTAATTGAATTTATTGCATAACAGCCTTTTGGACTCATTTGGCTCCTCTACCATTGATTCTATTGTTAAGTTTTATAAATAGAACATAGGACAGCAATAAGCAATTGATATACTTGAGCTATTGTTAACCTACTCCCTGCAGTTTTTGGCAACCGATTTAAAAGTATACTTTATCTCGCTGCTGCCTGACACCAGCACACTTCTTTCTCATGTGCAGTTTTGGGAAACAGAGTGACAGTAGTTACTAAGTCAGTGACTTGTCTTAATAGTAGCATTTAATCCAAAATAAGACCATGTTGCTTTGGCATAGCCCCTGCATAGACAGGATCTTTCATTTGGCAATATCAAAGAGATCACAACTGTTTAGAGTTCTTTGCTGCGCTTTCTGCAACCAGCGCAACTTCAATGGCAAATTCAAACTTTGATAAATGCTTTGAGTCATAGAGATGTACAGCTTGGAAACATACCAACTCATCCATGCTGACCAGATATCCCAACCCAATCTACCCCACCTGCCAGCACCCGACACATATCCCTCCAAACCCTTCCTATTCGTATACTCATCCAGATGCCTTTAAATGTTGCAATTGTACTGGCTTCCACCACTTTCTCTGGCAGCTCATTCCACACACGCACCACCCTGTGTGTGTAAACATTGCTCCTTAGGTCCCTTTTATATTTTTCCCCTCTCACCTAAACCTATGCCCTCTCGTTCTGGACTCCCCCACCACAGAGAAAAGACTTTGTTTATTTACCATATCCATGCCCCTTATGATTTTATAAACCTCTACAAGGTCACCCCTCAGATTCTGACGCTCCAGGAAAAACAGCCCCAGCCTATTCAACCTCTCCCTATAGCTCTAATCCTCCAACCCTGGCAACATCCTTGTAAATCTTTTCTGAACCCTTTCAAGTTTCACAACATCTTTCCAATTGGAAGGAGACCAGAATTGCATGCAATATTCCAACAGTGGCCTAACCAATGTCCTGTACAGCCGCAACATGACCATCCAACTCCTTTACTCAATACTCTGGCCAATAAAGGAAAGCATACCAAACACCTTCTTCACTATCCTATCTACCTGCGATTCCACTTTCAAGAAGCTATGAACCTGTACTCCAAGGTCTCTTTGTTCTACAGCACTCCCTAGGACCTTACCATTAAGTATATAAGTCCTGCTAAGATTTGCTTTCCCAAAATGCAGCACCTCGCATTTATCTAAATTAAATTTATGGGCGGCACGGTGGCACAGTGGTTAGCACTGCTGCCTCACAGCGCCAGAGACCCGTGTTCAATTCCCACCACAGGCGACTGACTGTGGAGTTTACACATTCTCCCAGTGTCTGCGTGGGTTTCCTCCGGGTGCTCCGGTTTCCTCCCACAGTTCAAAGATGTGCAGGTCAGGTGAATTGGCGATGCTAAATTGCCTGTAGTGTTAGGTGAAGGGGTAAATGTATGGGTGAGTTGCGCTTCGGCGGGTCGATGAGGATTTATTGGGCCGAAGGACCTGTTTCCACACTGTAAGTAATCTAAGTAGACTCCATTTGCCACTTCTCAGCCCATTGGCTCATCTGATCAAGATCCCATTGCAATCGGAGGTAACCTTCTTTGCTGTCCACTACACCTCCAATTTTGTTGTCATCTGCAAACTTACTAACTATACCTCTTATGCTCACATCCAAAACATTTATATAAATGACGAAAAGTAGCGGACCCAGCACTGATCCTTGTGGCACTCACTAGTCACAGGCCTCCAGTCTGAAAAACAACCCTCCACCACCATCCTCTGTCTTCCATCTTTCAGCCAGTTCTGTATCCAAGTGGCTAGTTCTCCCTGTATTCCATGAGATCTAACCTTGCTAACCAGTCTCTCATGGGGAACCATGTCAAATGCCATACTGAAGTCTATATTGATCACGTCCACCACTTTGCTCTCATCAATCCTCTTTGTTACTTTTTCAAAAAACTCAATCAATTTTGTGAGACATGATTTCCCATGCACAACCCATGTTGACTATCCCTAATTAGTCCTTGCCTTTCCAAATACATGTACATCCTGTCCCACAGGATTCCCTCCAACAATTTGCCCACCATCGACATCAGGCTCATCAGTCTATAGTTCCCTGGCTTATCCTCATCACCTTTATTAAATAGTGGCACCACATTAGCCAGCCTCCAGTCTTCTGGCACCTCACCTGTGACTATTGATGATATAAATATCTCATCAAGAGGCCCAGCAATCGTTTCTCTAGCTTCCCACAGAGTTCTAGGGTACACCTGATCAGGTCAGGGGATTTATACACTTTCATGCATTTCAAGACATCCAGCACTTTCTCCTCTGTAATATGGACATTTTTCAAGATGTCACCATCTATTTTCCTACATTCTATATCTTCCCTGTCATTTTCCATAGTAAACACGGATGCAAAATACTCGTTTATTATCTCGCCCATCTCCTGCAGCTCCACACAAAGGCCGCCTTGTTGATCTGAGGGGCACTATTCCTTAACTCTATTTGAGGAGAAAGTGAGGTCTGCAGATGCTGGAGATCAAAGTTGAAACTTTATTGCTGGAACAGCACAGCAGGTCAGGCAGCATCCAGGGAACAGGAGATTCGACGTTTCGAGCACAGGCCCTTCTTCCTGAAGAAGGGCCTGTGCCCGAAACGTCGAATCTCCTGTTTCCTGGATGCTGCCTGACCTGCTGTGCTGTTCCAGCAATAAAGTTTCAACTTAACTCTATTTGCCAAAGCTATCTCATATCCCTTTTTGCCCTCCTGAATTCCCCCTTAAGTATACTCCTACTGCCTTTATACTCTTCTAAGGATTCACTTGATCTATCCTGTCTACACCTGACATAAGCTTCCTTCTTTTACTTAACCAAACCTTCAGTTTCTTTAGTCATCCAGCATTCCCTATACCTACCAGCCTTTCTTTTCACCCTAACAGGAATATACTGTCTCTGGACTCTCGTTATCTCATTTCTGAAGGCTTCCCATTTTCCAGCCGACCCTTTACCTGTGAACAACTGCCCCCAATCAGCTTTTGAAAGTTCTTGCCTAATACTGTCAAAACTGGCCTCTCTTCAATTTAGAATTTCAACTTTTAGATCTGGTCTTTCCTTTTCCATCACTATTTTAAAACTAATAGAATTATTTGTATGTGATTTTCCACAAAGTACATTACATGTCAATGTCTCTAGGCTTTTACTGTACCTGTAGTTTATTCAAATAGGAGGGCAGGGAAGGGGAGCAATACAGGGCAGAGATTATATTGCCCTTAAAGGGATAAGCACATACAACCTATATGTAGCATGTTGAAATGTTTAATTCACCTTCCTCTGGATCACACTAAGTACAAAAAAAAACCTTGGATGTGATTTTAATAATACCTGCCTGGCAGGAACATGTCTAAAAAAATGCTGCAATATGCCATACCAAAGCAATCACACTGGTCATCATTCTAACTACTTACAGCAATTAGATTGCTGAGACACTTGATGGAAGCAAATAAGAGCCTCATGAATTAAAGCAACTTTGGATCCCAGTGCATCGACGGTAGCCCTCGATGTTTTAACTGAAGTCTGAGGAAGCAGGTCTGGAAGCACGCGATCCTCCAAGTTATGTTCAATAATTTCCTTTATCATGGCTTCCCTGCTCAGGAATTTCCAACAAACACCTCAAACTGTATCATGTGCCTCAATTCAAGTCGTCCCTGGTTGATTCCAGCAGGCAACTCAGCAGTTAGTTGCTGAGAGCAGTCGAAACAAAATGAGCTCCCCTTTTCCCTGGGCCCTGCAGAAATCTTCTGTCTAATGACATGCTTTTTCATAGTGAGTCTTATGTTGTTACTGGCTATTGCTTGCGGTTTCTTGAACCCAGCAAATAACTGCTACTTTCTCCTCAGCCTCACGCAACTACCTGATAGCATGCAGATAAGACCTGAGAGAGTTAACATACTCTGGAAGTAGGATTTGAGAGTCATTTTTTGCGAATGCTGCCCTGTCCCCTACCCCATTCCCAACTTATTTGAAAAATCACTGCAGTTTAAAATCAATCTCTGGAAGGTATTTTAAAACAGCATAGCTGGCTATATGTGCAGTCTCTTTTGTTCATCATTACGTTTAAATTATATTTTTGTTTGATAATGGCCAAAGATTAAAATTATAATATTAATTCAAACTCAAGGCCTATGATTATTTGACTTTTATTTCTAAATCATTAAAAATACACAGACAAGACAGTTTTATTTTAGAATAACTATATAAATTTACTTTACTATATTGTTCCAAAAGCTATTGACTTACTTTAAATACTCCCCATACAGGTAGGTGGTGAGTCGTACTCTGAATCGAAGTTTTAGTTGATTCAAACCAAACTTCAGAAAATTATTTACCAGAGATATCTGAAGTAATACAAGTTACAAATTAGCATCACTAAAAACTAAATTTAGGAAGTACAACTTCTAATTTTGATTAACAAGCGTACCCTGACAAACACAATCATCTAATCTTAATTATGATTTTGTTTTATTCATTCACAGGATTGTGGGTATCAATAGCTAGGCCAATATTTAATGACCATCCTTATTTTTGATTTATTTGCATTATTTATTATCACATGCGTTTTGTTACAAAATACAGTAAAAAGTGGTGTATAGTGTTGCCAATCTCTGCTGTCATCTTAAAACATAGAAATAGATCAAAACATTGAATATAAAGACCGAAAAATTAAGAAATAACGGAAAAGTGTTCAACTTTATAGTTCTTCTTGTTAAGTGCTCCACTATGGACCTGGTGACCAGGCAGCAGTCCCCTTTGCAGTGCTGCCACTGGAACGAAAGTCACCATTCTTCAGCGCCATCTCACCTTCACCAACACCCTCACCAGTGCAGACACCACCAGCAACCCAAACACAACTCCATCACTGCCAAGTATCAGCGGTATAGTTTCAAGTCAGAATGGTGTGAGGTTCAGAGGGGAATGTGGTGCTCCAATCTGATGCCCTTGACCTTAGAGTTAGAAGTCACACGGCACCAGGTTAACAGTCCAATAGGTTTATTTGAAATCACAAGCTTCCCGAAAGCTGCTCCTTCATCAGGTGAAGTGGCTTTACCTGACAAAAGGGCAGCACTTTGAAAGCTTGTGATTTCAAATAAACCTGCTGGATTATAACCTGGCGTTGTGTGACCTCTGACCTTGTCCACCAATCCAACACTGGCACCTCCACATCTTGACCTTACATATTGAGGTCACAGGTTTGAAAGAGGTTACTTAAGAAACCTTGGTGAGTTCCTGCAGTGCACCATATGAATGGTACACACTACTGCCACTGTGCATTGGTGGTGAGGGGAGTTCATGTTGGAAGTGGTGAATGGGGTGCTAATCTCATGGGCTGCTCTGCCCCAATTGGTGTCAAGCTCCTTGAGTGCTGTTGGACCTACACTTATTCAGGCACAAGTAGAGTATTCCATCACACTCCTGTAGCACAACCTAGTGTGGGCAGACACTGCGCAGACAGGTGGGTTACTCACTGCAGAATTCCTAGCCTCTGACCTGTTCACCGAGATAAATGTGAGGTGCTACATTTTGGTTGGGAAAATCAGGGCAGGACTTATGCACTCAATGGTATGGTCCTGGTGAGTGTTGCCACAGTATTTATATGAGTGATCCACAGGACATTGACAGTGTGGAATTCAGCAACGGTAGTGCCACTGAAAGTTAAGCGTTATAAATCATAGAGATGTTCAAAACGGAAACAGACCTGTCTATGCCGACCAGATTTCCTAAATTAATTTAGTCCTGTTTGCCAGCATTTGACCCATATCTCTCCAAACCCTTTCTACTCATATATCCATCCCGGTGCCTTCTAAATGTTGTAATTCTACTGGCCGCCAAAACATCCTCTGGCAGCTCATTCCATACATGCACCACCCTCTGCATGAAACGTTTGCCACTTAGGTCCCTTTTAAATTTTTCCCCTTTCACCTTGAACCTATGGCCTCTTGTTTTCTACTCCCCTAACCTAGTGAAAAGACCTTGACATTTTACCCTATCCAAGCTCTTCATGATTTTATAAACTTCTTTAAGGTCACATCTCAGCCTCCTATGTTCCAGCGAAAATAGCTCTAGCCTATCCAACCTCTTCCAGCTCAAACCCTCCAACCCTCGCAACATTCTTATAAGTCTTTTCTGAATGCTTTCCAATTTAACAACATCCTTTCTACAGCAAAGAGACCAGGAGTTCACGCAGTATTTCAAAAGTTGCCTAACCAATGTCTTGTACTGCTGCAACATGATTACCCAACTCATTTACTCAATGCACTGACCAATATCTTCACTACCTGTAACTCCATTATCAAGGAACTATGAACCTGCACTCTAAAGATCCCTTTGTTTGGCAACACTCACCAGGACTGTACCATTAAGTGCATAAGTCCTGCCCTGATTTTCCCAACCAAATTGTAGCATCTCACATTTATCTCGATTAAATTTGATGGTTACATTCCTTTTTGTTGGACATGGTCATTGTCTGGCACTCATGTGACTCAAATGTTATTTGTCACTTATCAGATTCAGCCTGATTGCTATCCTCAGTATCTGAGGAATCATGACTGGTGGCAATCAGAGAACATCCCCTCTTCCGACCTTATAGCATAAGAATGGTCACAGATAAAGTAGCCAAAGAAGTTTACAAAGTAAATGGATAATGTAGATACAGAAGGACCTGCAGTCACATTTGACTGTAAGTCAAAAGTTAGCTATCTAAAACTGCTGATATAACAAGCAACAGAAAACGAAACTTACAGCTGGCATTGCAGCAACGAAGTTGAATAAGTATTTCTTGAAATCTTTGGTGCTCCGACCAATAATTGCACTGTAAATCATGACATGCAAAGGACAAAAATTAGGTCTCAATTTGTTCAAAATACACATACAATATTTTTCCAAATATGTTTTAGAAAATTCCTTTCAATGAAATGCAGGAGGGTCCTCAAGCTCACTCGTCTGCCTGTATTTCTCTTTCAGCTATGGCAACAGCGCCAGAGACCCGGGTTCATTTCCCGCCTCAGGTGAGTGACTGTGTGGAGTTTGCACATTCTCCCCATGTCTGCGTCAGTTTCCTCCCACATTCCAAAAACGTGCAGATTAGGTGAATTGGCCATGCTAAATTGCTCGTAGTGTTAGGTGCAGGGGAATGGGTCTGGGTTGGTTGCACTTCGGCGGGTTGGTGTGGACTTGTTGGGCTGAAGGGCCTGTTTCCACACTGTAAGTAATCTAAACTAATCTAATTTGTTACATTCAAACTCTCATCGAACACCCTTCCAAGGAATCTGAACAGAAAAAAACAACCATTCACTCAATTAGGGATCATGCGTAACAAAATAAGGGATCCCACCGAACAATATCAGGAAAGCTGTCACTATATATCCACTTTCTAAAACTCAGACTTCCCAGATTTATAGTGTCATACTGCATGGAAACAAACTCATCCATATCAACCAGGTTTCCTTATCAGAACTAGTTCCATTTGCTTGCATTAGGACCACATCCCTCTAAACCTTCCCTACTCATAACTGAACAAATATCTTTTAAATATTGTAATTGTACTCATCGCTACCACTTCCTCTAGCAGTTCGCTCCACATACGCATCACCTGTGTCAACAGATGGTTCCAAGATGACAATGTTTAAACCACTCAACACCACCCCCTCAGCTACCCCCTCCACCTCAGCAAGCACACCCCCCCAAAAATAGCTTGGTTATCCAGCCTTCATAGAAGCTGCATTCTAATTCCAATGGATTCTAGCAGCGTACACGTGCTTTAAAAGGTGCATCAACTACCAGGGTAACGAATATTCAAATGAACTGATTCAGAAAACTTTCCAGTAAGGAGCTTTCCAGTCTAAGTTAGGTGAAAATTACTTTTCAGTGGTATAAAGCATCATAACATGCCTCTCAGAAATTATCCAATCTTATCACCGTGGGACAGCACGGTGGCTCAGTGGTTAGCACTGCTGCCTTACAGCGCCAGGGACCTGGGGTCGATTCCAGCCTCGGGCGACTATGTGGAGTTTGCACATTCTCCCAGTGTCTGCGTGGGTTTCCCCCCAATGCTCCGGTTTCTTCCAACAATCCAAAGATGTGCAGGCTAAGTGAATTGGCCATGCTTAAATTGCCCATAGTGTCTTGGGACGTGTGGGTTAGGTGCATTAGTTAGGGGCAAATATAGGATCAGGGAATGGGTCTGGATGGGTTACTCTTCAGAAGGTCTGTGTGGACTTGTTGGGCCAAAGGGCCTGTTTTCACACTGCAGGGATTCTAATTCTAATTTATTTAAACAGTCCCATACAATTGGGAGTTGGTCGGTTTGGGTCAAAAATAGAACATAGAACAGTACAGCACAGAACAGGCCCTTCAGCCCACGATGTTGAGAGATTTATTCTGAGAAATAGCATTTCAAACCAGCTGTTCCCATTTCTTCATGCAGACAGATATGTTATAAACAAACAGGGATCTGCAAACATACCTTTCAATCATGGTTCCATTTTGAATCATCCAGACATCACAGTAGGTTCGTGCAACAAGCATTACTGCAATGAGAATCAGGTATGCAGACTAGAATGAAGAAAAAAATGGATGTAAAATATTGACTTGATATATTCCCTTCCCATAGTCATAAAGGTTCACATCTTTGGTTGACCATGACAGCTTGCACATGGATGCCATTGTACATTGGTACCATAGGGGACAGTTTTTTCTTTGATTCCTCACCATGAAATTAAGTGGATACCAAGTTTAATGTGACATGAGAGGGCGTATAAAAAAGTAAACTGAAATAAACACAGTGTAACAACTAAATTAGGAATTCCAATGGCAAATAGCTCACAGAACATTCTCCTATCATCCCACATGGCTACAGAAAGACATTGAATATTGGAAGAAACCAAAGAGAACTGGAAATTCATTTTGGCTGCATCCCAACTTTGGAACAGAATTGTACTAAAATTTGAATACTGTTCTATACATACACATATGTTTGTTATAAACCAAGACATTTTCATAGAATTTGATCAATACTTCTTTAAGGTTTGGTAGGTTAATGCATTTCAGTGCTACATTGCACTAAACAGACCAGAAAGATTTCAATTTCAATCTCTGGATTTGCTGGAGCTACTTGGGAGGGCTTAAACTAATCTGGCAGAGGCATGGGACTCTAAGCAGTAGTGAGGCGTGAGAGGTCTAGGCTGGTACGGAAGTTAAAATAAGCAAATTAAACAGACAAGGAAGGCAAGAACACAACAGGGAAAGAGAGAATTCTGAGGAATTAAAAAGCATTTACTTCAATGCAAGAGGCCTGACAAGTAAGGCAGAATTAATTCAGGGCATGGATGGGAACATTGGGCTGGGATGTCATAGCTCTTACAGAAACATGGATGAGGGAGAAACAGGACTGACAGCTCAATAGCTCTGGGGAATCGATGCTACAGGAAGGATGGAAGGGGAGGCAACAGCGGAGAGGGGAAATGGCATTTTTGATTGGGGAAACATCACAGCAGATCTTAGAGACTATACTCCTGTGGGATCATCCAGTGAAGCTATATGGATAGAAACGAGAAACGTGTGATCACTCTGATGAGATTACATTATAGGCCGTCCCCGATAATCAGCAGGAAATTGAGGAGCAAAATGTAAGAAGATCACAGATGTAAGAATAAGAGTTGTAAGAATAGGGGATTTTAACTATCAAAACATAGACTGGGACTGCGATAGTGCTAAGGGCTTGGATGGGGAAGAATTTGTCAGGTGTCTTCAAGAAAACTCTCAATCTTTATACAGGTGACCCTACTAGAGAAAGGGCAAAACTCGACCTCCTCTTGGGAAATAAGGCAGGGCAAGTAACTCTGGTGTTAATGGGGGTGCACTTTGGGACCATAATCCTTTTACTTTTAAAATAGTTATGGAAAAGGAAAGGCCTGATCCACAAGTTAAAGCATCAAATTGGGGCAAGGCCAATTTTGATGGCATTAGACAGGAATTTTCAAAAGTTGATTGGGGGAGGTTGTTTGCAAGTAAAGGGACATCTGGCAAGTGGGAGGCTTTCAAAAGCGAGATAACGAGTGTTTGGGGACAGCATGTACTTGCTTGCGTGAAGGACAAGGCTGGCAGGAGTAGGGAATACCGAAGACGAGAGATATACTGGTCAAGTAAAAGAAGGAGGCATATGAAAGGTATACACATCTGGAAACAAGTGAATCCCTAGAGGCGTACAGGGGGTGTATGACAGAAATCAGCAAGGCAAAAAAGGTATGAAATAGCTTTGGCAAAGAGGGTGAAGGAGAGTCCATAGAGATGCTTCAAGTATATTAAGGGCAAAAGAGTAACTAGGAAGAGAATAGGGACCCTTAAAGTTTAACAAGACCATTTATGTGTGGAGGAGAAAGTGAGGACTGCAGATGCTGGAGATCAGAGCTGAAAATGTGTTGCTGGAAAAGCGCAGCAGGTCAGGCAGCATCGAAGGAACAGGAGAATCAACGTTTCGGGCATAAGCCCTTCTTCAGGAATGGCTGAAGAATGGCTTCCTGAAGAAGGGCTTATGCCCAAAACGTTGATTCTCCTGTTCCTTGGATGCTGCCCGACCTGCTGCGCTTTTCCAGCAACACATTTTCAGCATTTATGTGTGGAACCATAGGAGATGGGTAAGATCTTAAAATGAATATTTTACGTCAGTACTTACTGTGGAGAAAGACTAGGAAGCTAGGGAACTCAAGGAAACAAACAGTAATGTCTTGAAAAGAGTACACAATACAGAAGAGGTGATGCTGAAGGCATTAAAATGCATAAAGGTAGATAAATCCCTGGGACTTGATCAAGTGTATCCAAGGACATTGTGAGAAGTTAGGGAAGAAATTGCGAGACTCCTTGCAGAGATATTTGTATCAGCGACAGCCACGGGTAAGATGTGGAAGACTGGAGGGTGATTAAAGTCGTGCCATTATTTAAGAGAGTCTGAGAAGAAAAGCCAGATAATGACAGACCAGTTAACCTAATGTCAGCAGTGGGCAACGTGTTGGAGGGGTTTCTGAGACATAGGATCTGCATGCATTTAGAAAGGCAAGGATTAAGTAGAGATAGTCAGCATTGTCCTGTGCTTGGAAATCATGTCTCACAAACTTGATTGAGGGGCATAGATGAGGTGAATAGCCAAGTTCTTTTTCCCCAGGGTAGGTGAGTCCAAAGCTACAAGTCATTGGTTTAAGGTGAGAGGGGAAAGATTTAAAAGAGACCGGAGCACAACTTTTACCACACAGAGGTTAGTGCATATATTGAATGATCTACCAGAGGAAATGGTAGAGGTGGGTACAATTACAACATTTAAAAGACATTTGGGCAGGTACAGGGAAAGGTTTAGAGGGATATTGTCCAAATACAGGCAAATGTTCAGTTTGAGAAATCTGGTCAGCATGGACGATTTGGGCCAAATGGTCCGTTTCCGTGCTGCATGACTCTATGACTCTAGAACAACATAAATTTCGTCATCAGAGAGGATATGAAAATTTTTAGTGCTAGAATACTGGAGGATAGCAAATGTTGTCCCCTTGTTCAAGGGGAGTAGAGACAACCCCAGTTATTATAGCCTTACATTGGTTGTGGGTAGTGTTGGAAAGGGTTATAAGAGATAGGATTTATAATCACCTAGAAAGGAATAAGTTGATTAGGGATAGTCAACATGGTTTTGTGAAGGGTAGGTTGTGCCTCACAAAACTTATTGAGTTCTTTGAGAAGGTGACTAAACAGGTGGATGAGGGTAAAGCGGTTAATGTAGTGTATATGGATTTCAGTAAGACGTTTGATAAGATTCTCCACAGTAGGCTGTTGCACAAAATACAGAGGAGAAAGTGAGGTCTGCAGATGCTGGAGATCAGAGCTGGAAATGTGTTGCTGGAAAAGCGCAGCAGGTCAGGCAGCATCCAGGGAACAGGAGAATCGACGTTTCGGGCATGATTCCTGAAGAAGGGCTTATGCCCGAAACGTCGATTCTCCTGTTCCCTGGATGCTGCCTGACCTGCTGCGCTTTTCCAGCAACACATTTCCAGCACAAAATACAGAGGCATGGGATTGAGGGTGATTTAACGGCTTGGATTAGAAATTGGCTAGCTGAGAGAAGACAGAGGGTGGTGGTTAATGGGAGATGTTCATCCTAGAGTTCAGTTACTAGTGGTGTACCACAAGAATCTGTTTTGGGGACACTGCTGTTTGTCTTTTTTATAAATGACATGGATGAGGGCACAGAAGGATGGGCTAGTAAGTTCGCGGATGATATTAAGGTCGGTAGCATTGTGGATAGTGCTGAAGGATGTTGCAGGTTACAGAGGGACATAGAGAAGCTGCATAGCTGGGCTGAGAGGTGTCAAATGGAGTTTAATGCAGACAAGTATAAGGTGATTCACTTTGGAAGGTGCAGCAGGATTAAAGGGTCATGTTGCAGCTGTACAAAACCTCTGTTACAGCTGCACTTGGGAATATTGCATACAGTTCTGGTCACCGCATTATAGGAAGGATGTGGAAGCTTTGGAAAGAGTAGAGAGAAGATTTACTAGGATGTTACCTGGTATGGAGGAAAGGTCTTATGAAGAAAGGCTGAGGGACTTGAGAATGTTTTCATTAAAGAGAAGGTTGAGAGGTGACTTAATAGAGACATATCAGATAATCAGAGGGTTAGATAGGGTGGACAGTGAGTGGCTTTTTCCTCGGATGGTGATGGCTAGCACAAAGGGGAAGGGACATAGCTTTAAATTGAGGGGTGATAGATATAGGACAGATATCAGAGGTAGTTTCTTTACTCAAGAGAGTTGTAGGAGTGTGGAACACTGTGTCTGCAACAGTAGTAGACCTGGCAACTTTAAAGGGCATTTAAATGGTCAAAGGATAAACATATGGATGAAAATGGAACAGTGTAGGATAGAGAGGCTTCAGATTGGTTCCACAGATCGGCGCAACATCGGCGGCTGAAGGGCCTGTACTGAGCTGTAATGTTCTATGTTCTAATATTGCATCCGAGCAAGAAAGTGTCTCTCTCAGGCCTACGAATCTAGTTTCCATATTGTTATTCCATCCTCTTTTTTAAAATCTCACCACTTCCTTACAGAGCATTAAAGATTTTCCCTCAATCTCCCCAAAATAGTGAAAAATTAATCCAGTTAATATTAAAAGATATAAATTAGCTTCCAATCAACAACTTGCTGCGATAACATTACAAAGAATGGAAGACTTCATAAGACAGTTATGCTTTAAAATGTTTCCTTCAAAAGGAGATAGAATGTTCTGAATAGGTTATGGTATGGTCATAATAATATTGTCAGCAGACATGCCCATGCAATTTGGTCGTCTTGCAGAAAGAGATTAAGGCCCAAACCTATAGAAATTAAAAAGTGACAAGGTTTTAACGTCTTGACACAGAAAGAACAGGGCAGCTGGCCTTTCTGGACACATGCTCAGCGATCTACAGTGTAAGTCAGAAATATTGCTGCTTTACATTATCCACCGAGCAGATGAGGAGGAGGATGGATTTTCTGAATTTGAAGAGATGGCTCTTGCAGAGTTTTCATAATTAAGGAATCATCAGAGTGGGCTTTGCTGCTAAATGGCAGCATGGGCACACTCAGAAGGACAAAATGAGGACTGCAGATGCTGGAGATCAGAGTCAAAAAGTGTGGTGCTGGAAAAGTACAGCCAGTCAGGCAGCATCCGAGGAGCAGGAGAGTAGACCAAGTTAAGTGACAGGGAGAAGGGAATCTGGTGAAAAGCTGGAAGGGATTTGAAGCAAAATCTACAAGGCTACATATTTGCTGAGAGTATACTATAACACAGAAATGGGTCATAATGTATTTTCAGTTGTTTTAATTATTAAATGAAAAAAAAACATTTTTGTAGTTTGGTATATTGCATAGAACATTACAGCGCAACACAGGCCCTTCGGCCCTCGATGTTGCGCCGACCTGACATACCAATCTGAAGCCCATCTAACCTATACTATTCCATGTACATCCATATTCTTGTCCAATGATGACTTAAATGTACTTAAAGTTGGCGAATCTACTACTGTTGCAGGCAAAGCATTCCATACCCGTACTACTCTCTGAGTAAAGAAACTACCTCTGACATCTGTCCTATATCTATCACCCCTCAATTTAAAGCTATGCATCCTCGTGCTCGCCGTCATCATTCTTGGAAAAAGGCTCTCCCTGTCCACCCTATCTAACCCTCTGATTACCTTATATGTCTCTATTAAGCCACCTCTCAACTTTCTTCTCTCCAACAAAAGCAGCCTCAAGACCCTCAGCCTTTCCTCGTAAGACCTTCCCTTCATACCAGGCAACATCCTAGTAAATCTCCTCTGCACCCTTTCCAAAGCTTCCACATCATTCTTATAATGCGGTGACCAGAACAGTACACAATACTCCAAGTGCGGCCGCACTAGAGTTTTGTACAGCTGTAGCATAACCACATGGTTCCAGAACTCGATCCCTCTATTAATAAAAGCTAAAACACCGTGTGCCTAGGTCCCCCCTTGCGCGGGGGGACCTAGAGTCAGGGGGTGTAGAGTCAATGTGGATAGAGCTGCGAAATACTAAGGGTAAAAAGACCCTCTTGGGAGTCATCTATAGGCCCCCAAATAGTAGTCTGGATGTCGGATGTAAGTTGAATCAGGAGCTGAAATTGGCCTGTCGTAAAGATGTTACTACAGTTGTTATGGGGGATTTTAACATGCAGGTAGACTGGGAGAATCAAGATGGTATTGGACCTCAAGAAAGAGACTTTGTGGAGTGCCTCAGAGATGGATTCTTAGAGCAGCTGGTGCTGGAGCCGACCAGGGAGAAGGCAATTGTGTAACGAACCAGAATTGGTCAGAGACCTCGAAGTGAAGGAGCCATTGGGAAGTAGTGACCATAATACATTAAGCTTCAATCTGCAATTTGAGAGGGAGAGGGTACAGTCGGAAGTGAGAGTACTTCTGTTGAATAAAGGGAACTATGGAACTATGAGGGAGGAGCTGGCCAAAGTTCAATGGTGCAATACCTTAGCAGGGATGACCGTGGAGGAACAATGGCGGATATTTCTGTGTATAATGCAGAAGTTGCAGGATCAGTTCATTCCTAAAAGGAAGAAAGATCCCAGGAGGAGGCATGGGCGGCCGTGGCTGACGAGGGAAGTTAAGAAACATATAAAGTTAGAAGAGAAAAAGTATAACATAGCAAAGATAAGTGGGAAAATTGAGGACTGGGAAGCTTTTAAAGAGCAACAGAGGATTACTAAGAAGGAAATACGCAGAGGAAAAATGAGGTACGAAGGTAAATTGGCCAATAATATAAAGGAGGATAGTAAGAGCTTTTTTAGGTATGTGCAAGGTAAAAAAATGGTTAGGACTAAAATTTAGGACAGAGATGAGGAGAAACGTCTTCACCCAGAGAGTGGTGGCTGTGTGGAATGCACTGCCCCAGAGGGCAGTGGAGGCCCAGTCTCTGGATTCATTTAAGAAAGAGTTGGATAGAGCTCTCAAAGATAGTGGAATCAAGGGTTATGGAGATAAGGCAGGAACAGGATACTGATTAGGAATGATCAGCCATGATCATGTTGAATGGCGGTGCAGGCTCGAAGGGCTGAATGGCTTACTCCTGCACCTATTGTCTATTGTCTATTAACAAACCTGTCAACCTGGGTGGCAACTTTCAAGGGTCTGTGTACCTGGACACAGAGATCTCTCTGCTCATCTACACTACCAAGAATCTTACCGTTAGCCCGGTACTTTGCATTCTGGTTACTCCGACCAAAGTGAATCACCTCACACTTGTCCGCATTAAACTCCATTTTCCACCTCTCAGCCCAGCTCTGTAGCTTATCTATGTCTCTCTGTAACCTATAACATCCTTTGTCACTATCCACAACTCCACGTACCTTAGTGTCGTCTGTATATTTACTAACCCACCCTTCTACGCCCTCATCCAGGTCGTTTATAAAAATGATGAACAGTTACCTATTAATACTTTGAAACTACCTTCAGCGCTTTGCAGTTAAGTCCTAAAATATGAAATGTTGTCTTGTGGTTCTTTCCAATGATTGCTGGGAAATTCATATCCTTTTTTAAACTATATTCCTATCCACATAATTTGTAATAATTTGTTCTTCCCATCAATAACCTGTGGGTAGAGTTCAAGCTCTCTTCTATTAGTCATAGAGATGTACAGTATGGAAACAGACCCTTCGGTCCAACCCGTCCATACCGACCAGATATCCCAATCCAATCTAGTCCCACCTGCCAGCACCCGGCCCATATCCCTCCAAACCCTTCCTATTCATATACCCATCCAAATGACTTTTAAATGTTGCAATTGTACCAGCCTCCACCACATTCTCTGGCAGCTCATTCTATACACGTACCACCCTCTGTGTTAAAAAGTTGCCCCTTAGGTCACTTTTATCTTTCCCCTCTCACCCTAAACCTATGCCCTCTAGTTCTGGACTCCCACACCCCAGGGAAAAGACTTTGTCTATTTATCCTATCCATGCCCCTCATAAGTTTGTAAGGTCACCCCTCAGCCTCCGACGCTCCAGGGAAAACAGCCCCAGCCTGTTCAGCCTCTCCCTGTAGCTCAGATCCTCCAACCCTGGCAACATCCTTGTAAATCTTTTCTGAACCCTTTCAACTTTCACAACATCTTTCCGATAGGAAGGAGACCAGAACTGCATGCAATAATCCAACAGTGGTCTAACCAATGTCCTGTACAGCTGCAACATGACCTCCCAACTCCTGTACTCAATACTCTGACCAATAAAAGAAAGCATACCAAATGCTTTCTTTACTATCCTATCTTCCTGCGACTCCATTTTCAAGGAGTTATGAACCTGCACTCCAAGGTCTCTTTGTTCAGCAACACTCCCATGACCTTACTCTTAAGTGTATAAGGTCTGCTAAGATTTGTCTTCCCAAAATGCAGCACCTCGCATTTATCTAAATTAAACTCCATCTGCCACTTCTCAGCCCATTGGCCCATCTGGTCCAGATCCTGTTGTAATCTGAGGTAACCCTCTTCGCTGTCCACTACACCTCCAATTTTGGTGTCATCTGCAAACTTACTAACTGTACCTCTTATGCTCGCATCCAAATCATTTATGTGAATGACAAAAAGTAGAATCCTTGTGGCACTGATCCTTGTGGCACTCCATTGGTCACAGGCCTCCAGTCTGAAAAACAACCCTCCACCATCACCCTCTGTTTTCTACCTTTGAACCAGTTCTGTATCCAAATAGCTAGTTCTCCCTCTTGCTTATTTGTTTGCATTATGTTTCCCATTAGTACTTTCACTGGAAATGGCTCCATCAACCTTTTTTTTCACCAGTTAGAACAACTCATGTTATTCTTTGTTGGGACCTTCTTAATTCAGCTTGGTCTAAATTTTCTTAGCAAAATTCATCTAGTTTCTCTCTGCCCTGTATAGCCCCAGCTGGCTAAGACCTGGAACTGACATGCTCTATCAATTTGGTCACTGTAAAAAAAAAACTGTTAAGTTCTTTGTTTCAATTCAATTTGCTGGAGTTAATTGGATAAGAATCTACATAGTAAGATAAGAATATAAACAGTGCAACTGCACAGATCAATTAAGCAGCACACTCCAACGGTCTTCAATACCTAAAGTCAGGTTAGCTGTATCAAACTGCAGATGCTACGCCACTAGGGAAGGGTCTGTTTCCGTGCTGTATATCTCTATGACTCACTGCAGTTATACAGAGATCAGTAAAATAAGTTTAAAACAATTTCTACCAATACATTCCAAGATCTTTCCTAATTGATGGATCAGTTGAAGAAAAAAAATGTATATCTTTAAGAATGTTTCCTACTCCTAGAGGATCCTGAGATGCACGTGCATCTTTTTGAAAAATGTGCATGATAATGTAACCAGCATGGTGAAAGTCTAATTTTCAATGCTATTACACAATTTCATCCCCAGTTACCTTAAGGCCACTCTAGATGTTTACTTCATATCAAGCAAATGGGATTGAATGACCAGGCAAATTTCTTCTGACTTGATTGTTAATGTTTTCAGGAATGTTTTTCGACATTATTGCAGGAGAAAAAAAGATTTGAATTTGAAGATTCTCCTCATTCTGCACAATGCACCAAGCTATCCTCCCAGCTTTGGTGAGCTTTTTGAAAACATCGAAGTATTATTTCTACTTCTGAACACAACCTCTCCCATTCAACCCATGGACCAGGATGTAACAGCAGCTTTTAAAGCTTATTATTGAAGGTGCATATTCAGGAAGCTGATTGCAGCTACTGAAGGTTATAACGAAGACAGTGTTCTTCAATTTTGGAAGAGCTTTAACATAAGAATACTACTGACATCATTGTGGAGGCCTGGGGTAATGTCAGTAAGGACTGCTTGCATGCTGATTTGCAGAAGCTTCTCCCAGATTTTCTTTATGATTTTAAAGGCGTTGAACCATCAGGGAAGCTTCCAGCAATCAACTAACATTGTGTCGCTCTTGCAAAGCAAATTGAATTTGAAGAAGCGGAGATTGATCTACCAGAACTTTTTGCTGTGGGGGAAACTGAAGCTCAAGAAGAAGATGAAGTCCAGGATGCAGCACCAAGAGAACTTTCCATTTCTCTTTTGTCTCCTATCCAAAGGGAAGTTGGGAAGCAGTCACAGCTCTTAGAAGATAATGACTACAATGCAGAACACAGCAGAACAACAGTTCATGACATAAAATCTTTTCTGGCACCCTATGAACAGCTTCTGCATGAAAAGAAATACATGGGAAAGCAGCAAAAACTAGATGCCTCTTTAAACCAATCCCCAAGAGACAGTCTGAGGACAATGAACCACAGCCATCCACTTCTGGACTGAATAGTTTCTTTCACAGTAACCTGAAAGTAATGATGATGCTGATGATGACCCTCAGTCCCAGTCTTAATACAGTACTGTAACTCAGCAAACTCAGAAACCTTTTAGAGTGTTAAATTTATTGTATTATTTGATAAAAATATATGATTTTAACATTTATTTAGACAGTGCTATCATTTGTGTTTGGCTAACTACCAGTTTTGTTTCAATTTTTACTGATATTTTTGGTGGTTTGCCCTGAACCTTGTTTTTCCCATAGGCCTAGTTATTTCTATTGTGCAACAAGGTCACACGAGAATACAAGTACCACATTACAGCAGCTCAAACTGTATATCATAAAGTGAGTGTACTCTATAAATATCCATGTTGCTTAAAGCTTTTGTACGTATCACTCAGGCCCATTAAGTCTATACATGCTGTAAATATCCATACCATTCGCAGGTTTACTTTCTTGAGTTTCAGTGAAGTTTAAATAAAATGAAGTTTTATTTTGAAGTTAACTGTATATTTCAGACTCTAGTTTCTTACTAACTGACCTTTTAAAGTTAAGCAGCCCACACTTTTAAAGTGAAGGTGCACTGTGGTTGCAGGTGGTACACAGAAGTCAATCAGGAAATGAATTTGATCTGGAAAACAGCAGTAAAATGAACCACACAGGAGACATTAGGTTGCATGATTTTCAGAAATTGTAATGGACACCCCAGGCCAGGAGGTACAAAACAAGAGGCATCCTATATTCACTGAGAACCAAGATGTCAGAAGGTGTGGTGTTGGATGTCTTATATCAGGTGTACGCTAGAAATCTGAGGGAAGCGATTGCTGGGCCCCATGCTGAGATATCTGGATCATTGATAGTCACAGGGAAAGTGCCGGAAGACTGGTGGTAGGCTAACATGGTGCCACTATTTAAGAAAGGTGGTAAGGAAAAGCGAGTGAACTATAGAACGGTGTGCCAGACATCGGTGATGGGCTGCTGTTGCAGGGAATCCTGAGGGACAGGTTTTATGTATATTTGGCTATGAAAGGGCTGATTAGGGATAGTCAACATGAATTTGTGCATGGGAAATCATGTCTCACAAACTTGATTGAGTTTTGTGAAAAAGTAATGAAGAGGATTGATGAGGGCAGAGCAGTGGACGTGATCTATATGGACTTCAGTGAGGTGATCAACAAGGTTCCTCATGGTAGACTGGTCAGCAAGGTTAGATTACATGGAATACAGGGAGAACTAGCCATTTGGATACAGAACTGGCTCAAAGGTAGAAGACAGAAGGTGGTAGTGGAGGGTTGTTTTTCAGACTGGAGGCCTGTGACCAGTGGTGTGTCACAAGGATCGCTGCTGGGCCCACTGCTTTTCGTTATCTGTGCTGTTTGACTCTATGAATGAATAAATGATTTGGATGTGAACACAGGAAGTATAATTAACAAGTTTGCAGATGACACCAAAATTAGTGATGTAGCAACAGTGAAGAAGGTTACCTCAGAGTACAGGATTTTGATCAGGTGGGCCAATGGGCCAAGGACAGGCAGATGGAGTTTAATTTAGATAAATGTGAAAGGCAAATCAGGACAGGACTTATACGCTTAATGGTAACTTCCTGGGTTGTGTTGCTGAACAAAGAGACCTTGGAATGCAGTTGCATAGTTCCTTGAAAGTGGAGTTGCAAGTAGATAGGATAATGAAGATGAAGTTGGGTCTCCTTTCCTTCACTGGTCACATTGAGTACAGGAATTGGGAGGTCAAGTTGCGGCTGTACAGGATATTTGTTAGGCAACTTTTCGAATACCGTGTGCAATTCTGGTCTCCTTCCTATAGGAAGGATGTTGTCAAACATGAAAGGGTTCAGAAAAGATTTACACGGATGTTGCCAGGGTTGGAGGAGTTGAGCTATAGGGAGAGGCTGAACAGGCTGGGACTGTTTCACTGGAGAATCAGGGGCTGAGGGGTGACCTTACAGAGGTTCATAAAATCATGAGGGTCATGGATAGGGTAAACAGGCAAGGTTTTTTTCCTATGGTGCAGAAGTCCACAACTAGTGGGCATAGGTTTAGAGTGAAAGGGGAAAGATATAAAAGGCACCTTAGGGGTAACTTTTTCATGCACAGGGTGGTGTCTATACGGAATGAGCTGCCAGAGAAAGTTGTGGAGGTTGGTACAATTACAACATAAAAGGCATCTGGATGAGTATATGAAAAAGAAGGGCAAAGAGGGATATGGGTCAAGTGCTGGCAAATGGGACTAGATTAATTTAGGATATCTGATTGGCATAGATGAGTTGGACCTAAGGGTCTGTTTCCATGCTGTATATCTCTATGACTCTATGTCCTCCAGTAAAATGTTCAAAAGATGGTTGGAACATAAATGAAATTTGTGGTTGTGGGTATGTTTGCCAAGCTGGGAAGTTGATTCGTAGATGTTTCGCCTCCTGTCTACGTGACATCTTCAGTGCTTTGGAGCACTGCGTCTTTGGAATTTATTTGGTTCCATTTCTGCTGTTTCCATTGTTCATTGTAATGGCCAATATATAGCTGTGGTTAGGCCCCATTTAGAATACTGTGTCCAGATTTGGAACCCACACCTCAGGAAGGACATATTGGTACTGGAGCATGTCCAGCAGAGATTCACACAGATGATCCCTGGAAGGGTAGGCCTAACGTACAATGAATAGCTGAGGATCGTGCAATGGCATTCATTAGAGTTTAGAAGGTTGAGGGAAGATCTAATAGAAACTTACCAGGAAATGCATGGCTTAGAAAGGGTGGATGCTGGAAAACTGTTTCTGTCAGGCGGGGATACTAGGACTCGTGGGCATAGCCTTAGAATTAGAGGGGGTCAATTTAGAACGGAAATGCTGAGACATTTCTTCAGCCAGAGAGTGGTGGGCCTGTGGAATTCATTGCCATGGAATGCAGTGGGGACCGGGATGTTAAATGTCTTCAAGGCAGAGATTGATACATTCTTACTCTCAAGGAATTAAGGGAAATAACATAGAACATAGAAAAGTACAGCACAGAACAGGCCCTTTGGCCCACAATGTTGTACCAAGGATTAATCCTAAGGTAAAATAAAATAACTTAACCTACTCACCCCTCAACTCACTGCTATCCATGTGCATGTCCAGTTATGTGCATGTCCAGCAGTTGCTTAAACATCCCTAATGACTCAGCTTTCACCACCATTGCTGGCAAAGCATTCCATGCATTTACAACTCTCTACATAAAGACTTCCCCTCTATACCTTTCTCGTAATATCTTAAAACTATAACCTCTCGTGCTAGTCAATCCTGCCCTGGGGAAAAGTCTCTGGCTATTGACTCTATCCATGCCTCTCATCTTGTATACCTCGATTAGGCCACCTCTCTTCCTCCTCCTCTCCAGAGAGAAAAGTCTGAGCCTAGTCAATCTCTCTTCATAAGGCAAACACTCCAGTCCAGGCAGCATCCTGGTAAACCTCCTTTACACCCTCTGCAAGGCCTCTGTATCTTTCCTAAAATAGGGCGACCAGAACTGGACACAATATTCCAAGTGTGATCTCACCAGGGACATGTAGAGCTGTAGCAAAACCTCGCGGCTCTTAAACTCGATCCCCCATTAATGAAAGCCAGAAAGGCATATGCTTTCTTAACAACCCCTTCTTGCCACTTGGGTGGCAACTTTGAGGGATCTATGTACTTGAACACCAAGATCCCTCTGTTCCTCCACACTGTCAAGAGTCCTGTCTTTAATCTTATATTCAGCATTCAAGTTCAACCTTCCAAAATGTATCACTTCGCATTTAGGCCTCTCATTTATCTCCCCACTCTACAGGCACCCTGCCTCTATTCCTGATGAAGGGCTTTTGCCCAAAACATCGATTTTCCTGCTCCTCGGATGCTGCCTGACCTGCTGTACTTTTCCAGCACCACTCTAATCTAAAAACTCTCACTTTGCATTTATCCAGGTTGAATTCCATCTGCCATTTCTCAGCCCAGCTCTGCACCCTGTCTATGTTGCACTGCAGGGTAAAAACAAGGACTGCAGATGCTGAAAACCAGATTCTAGATGAGAGTGGTGCTGGAAAAGCACAGCAGTTCCGGCAGCATCCGAGAAGCAGGAAAATCGATGTTTCGAGCAAAAGCCCTTCATCAGGGCCTTTGCCCGAAACGTTGATTTTCCTGCTCCTCGGATGCTGCCTGAACTGCTGTGCTTTTACAGTACCACTCTAATCTAGAATATGTTGCCCTGCAGCCTGCAATAGCCCTCGTTACTATCAACAGCACCTCCAACCTTTGTGTCATCTGCAAATTTACTAACTCACCCCTCAACCTTCTCATCCAAGTCTTTTATAAAAACTACAAAGAGCAGAGGTCCAAGAACAGAACCCTGCAGGACACCACTCAACAATGACCTCCAGGCAGAATACTTTCCATCTACAACCACTCTCAGCTTTCGGTCAGCCAGCCAATTCTGAATCCAGATAGCCAAATCTCCCTGTATCTCATATTTCCCAACTTCATGAATAAGCCTACCATGGGGACCTTATGAATGAGCCTACCATGGATACAGGGAAAATGCGGGTAAATGGCGTTGAAATACCCATCAGCCATGATTGAATGGCAGAGTGGACTCAATGCGCCGAACGGCCTCACTTCCACTCCTATTTCTTATGGTCTTAGACTGGGTCTAGGTTTATGTGCTTGTTAATGGAGTCTGTGGCTGAGTACCATTTATATAATTTACAGGATTCTATGCAAAGATTGCATGAAACACTACATAGGGCAAACAGGCAGACAACTAGCAATCTGCATCCACGAACACCAACTAGCCACTAAACACCACGACCACCTGTCCCTTGTTGCCATACACACAGATGACAGGGACCACAAATTCAACTGTGGGCAACACAACAATCATATGACAAGCTAAACACAAGGCAGCCAGAGAACTTCTAGAAGCATGTCACAAACACTTAAGGTCAGTGAATCCATCAACTGGAAGAAATCATTCAGCAAATAATCTGTAAGCATATTTATGGGACAGCTAGTGATTCTTCTTGTTATTTAAGCGTCCAGCTGCACAAAGTTTAAAATGGGAGGGGGTCATTTTCCAGCTTCTAAATGGCACAACTGATATCAAATCAATGTGACATCATGATCAGTCTGAGTTTTATGAGCATTCATAGCCAAAACCAGGCGCTGATAAGCCCATTTTTCTCTCAAAGTATTTTGAAATGGACAATAAAACTGACTTTAAACATCCTCAGTCAGATTGGTGAATCATATTGGACTAAAAATGTTTCCAAAGGACTACAATAGGAAACAGGAACAGAAGGCCGTTCAGCCCTTCAAGCCTCTCCATCATTCAGTAGGATCATGGCTGCTTCAACATTCCTCACACCCACTTCCCTGTCCTTTCCCCATGACACTTGATTCTTTCTTTGCACAGATATTGCCAGACTTGCTCAGCTTATTCATCTGTGGCCAGACAGGCCGCTCAAAATGATGGATTTATGATGGATTTACAAAAAATGGACAATAAATGAAGTGTGCTATGAAAGTGGGAGAAGCATTGACCAAAGTAACTATGCTAACAAACATGATGCACATCCATACAGACTGACAGTATATAATTGACCCAGCAGCTGCAGACAATACAATATACAACCTGAATGCCATCCCCAGATCAACAGGAAACATTGAGTTGTTTACCAGACACAGGGGCACCTCACACCCTTATCTGGAGAGGGCCACCTGACTTGTGTGCACCTAACACATCCAAGAATGGATGCCCAAGGACCAACCTGCCATCCACATGCCAACATTTGGTTGGGTCCGATCGATCAGGATCGATTTATTGGAGGACACTGAAAACTGTACCAAAAGGGCACAAACAACTATTAAGCATAAGAATCGCTGCAACACCATCCTCAGGAGCAGTGACTCCAGACCAACCACTATGAAGAGAAGACACCTCTGGGTCAACAAGGAGAAGACGTCCAGACGATCATCGCCACGCGGATCAAGGCCAAGATCTAGTGTGGTGGCATATGATCATCCAGATTGAAGTTAAAACACAAGATATTCGATTAGGTTTATAGTGTAAATTGTTCGTTTATAATGTATTTTGTTACAGTATTGTGTTCAATAAATAAATATTATTGCTTATTACTAAGAGCTGACTCGCAGCTTCTTTGCTAGATAGAAGAGTTAAACACACAGCACTTTCTGTTTGGGTTTCCCTTTTAAACGACATGAGAATACAAGTGGTGCTTTTTTCCAAAATTTTACTGGTTTAGATGTAACTTGGGTGCTCGAGGAAATTAGGATGTTTAATTTAATATTAAAAAAAATGTACACTGAAACAATGATGAGCTACTGATTGTATGACTGGTTCAGGAAAATAAATTATTTAAGGCCAGAGAAAATGGCCTCTTAAAGAACTTTTAGTTACAATTTAGTAAATTCAAATTGCTGAAAATGTTTAGGTAACTCTAAACCATGGGTGAAGTTTAAAAGTTGTTGAGAAATGTCCAGGATGAAAAATTTGCTGATATCAGGCAAGATTTTTGATGGAACACTTGCCACTTTTTGCCAACTGCAAAGAAATGGAAACTTTTTTCAATACGATGCTGTCACATTTTGTAATTTCAGATTACACTACCATGGGAAAGCTTGGTGCACTATTTGTAAAAGTGCTATTATTGAACTAAACTCTTTCTCAAGGATTAAATAAACAGCAAAACAGGTCTTCCAGGTTTGGTTTGAATTTCTAGCCGGGTGTCTGATGCTAGAAACAATGAAAGGTATTGAACATTCCATTGATTGTTCATGGCTACTGTTGTTGTGACAACTCTATTCATCAGAATTCTGTTCAGGATTATTCTCAAATTAAGCCACTAGTGGAACAGTTAGCTACCCTCTCACAGTTGCCTTATGTACAGGAGCTGTTAAAGTGACTGCCCCTGATGCTGGAACTTTAATTACAGAAAATGGCAAGTAGTTGCTGTGAAAACAAGAGGTGTAGTTTGCCTTGACCTAACTGTTCTTCATTACAAGGGACCTATCACAATGGAAGTACGGCTCTGTACTTAGTCATAGACATGTACAGCACTGAAATAGACCCTTCGGTCCAACCCATCCATAACAACCAGATATCCCAACCTCATCTCGTCCCATTTGTGGGCGGCACGGTGGCACAGTGGTTAGCACTGCTGCCTCACAGCGCCAGAGACCCGGGTTCAATTCCCGCCTCAGGCGACTGACTGTGTGGAGTTTGCACGTTCTCCCAGTGTCTGCGTGGGTTTCCTCCGGGTGCTCCGGTTTCCTCCCACAGTCCAAAGATGTGCAGGTTAGGTGAATTGGCCATGCTAAATTGCCCGTAGTGTTAGGTAAGAGGTAAATGTAGGGATATGGGTGGGTTGCGCTTCGGCGGGTCGGTGTGGACTTGTTGGGCCGAAGGGCCTGTTTCCACACTGTAATGTAATCTAATCTAAATTTGCCAGCACCTAGCCCATATCCCTCTAAACCTTTCCTATTTATATATCCATTCAGATGCCTTTTAAATATTGCAATTGTACCAGCATCCACCATTTCCTCTGGCAACTAATTCCATACACATAGCAACCTCTGTGTGAAAAAGTTGCCGCTTAGGTCACTTTTATATCTTTCCCCTCTCACCCTAAACCTATGCTTTCTAGTTCTGGACTCCCCCACCCGAGGGAAGAGACTTTGTCAATTTATCCTATCCATGACCTTCATGACCTTATAAACCTCTATAAAAGTCACCCCTCAGCCTCCGACGCTCCAGGGAAGATAGCCCCAGACTATTCAGCCTATCCCTATAGCTAAAATCCTCCAACTTTGGCAACATTCTTGTAATTCTTTTCTGAACTCTTTCATGTTTCACAACATCATCTTTCCGATAGGAAGGAGACCAGAATTGTACACACTATTCCAAAACTGGCCAAACCAATGTCCTGTTCAGCTGCAACATGACCTCCCAACTCCTATATTCAATACTCTGACCAATAAAGGAAAGCATACCAAACATCATCTTCACTATCCTATCTACCTGTGACTCCGTTTGCAAGGAGCTATGAATCTGCACTCCAAGGTCTCGTTGTTCAGCAACACTCCCTAGGACCTTACCATTAAGTGTATAAGTCCTGTTAAGTTTGCTTTTTCAAAATGCAGCACCTCACATTTATCTAAATTAAACTCCATCTGCCATCCTCAGCACATTGGCCCACCTGACCAAGATCCTGTTGTAATCTGAGGTAACCTTCTTCACTGTCCACTACACCTCCAAGTTTAGTGTCACCTGCAAACTTACTGACTATACCTCCTATGTTCGCATACAAATCATTTATATAAAATGATGAAAAGTAGTGGATCCAGCACCAGTCCTTGTGGCACTCCACTGGTCACAGGCCTTCAGTCTGAAAAGCAACCCACCCTCGGTCTTCTACCTTTCAGCCAATTCGGTATCCAAATGGCTAGCTCTCCCTGTATTCCATGAGATCTAACCTTGATAACCAGTCTCCCACAGGGAACCTTGCTGAATACCTTACTGAAGTCCACATAGATCACATCCACTGCTCTGCCCTCATCAGTCCTCTTTATTACTTCTTCAAAAAACTCAACCAAGTTCATGAGACATGATTTCCCATGCACAAACCCATGTTGACTATCTCTAATTAGTCCTTGCCTTTCCAAATATGCGTAAATCCTGTCCCTCAGGATTCCCTCCAACAATGTGCCCACCACCGACACCAAGCTCATCGGTCTATAGTTCCCCTGGCTTGTCCTTACCACCCTTCTTAAACAGTGGCACCACATTAGCCAACCTCCAGTCTTCTGGCACCTCACCTGTGACTATCGATGATACAAATACCTCAGCAAGAGGCCCAGCAATCACTCAGGCGAAAGTGACGACTGTCGATGCTGGAGATCAGAGTCTCGATTAGAGTGGTGCTGGAAAAGCACAGCAGGTCAGGCAGCATCCAAGGAGCAGGAAAATCGACATTTCAGACAAAAGCCCTTCATGAGGGCTTTTCCAGGCCCAGCAATCACTTCCCTAGCTTCCCACAGAGTTGTTGAGTACACCTGAACAGGTCCTAGAGATTTATCAACTTTTAGGAATTTCAAGACATCCAGCACTTCCGCCTCTGTTATATGGATATTCTTCAAGATGTCACCATCTATTAGCCTCCATTCTATAGACAATAGGTGCAGGAGTAGGCCATTCAGCCCTTCGAGCCTGCACCACCATTCAACATGATCATGGCTGATCATTCCTAACCAGTGTCCTCTTCCTGCCTTATCTCCATAACCCTTGATTCCACTATTTTTGAGAGCTCTATCCAACTCTTTCTTAAATGAATCCAGAGACTGGGCCTCCACTGCCCTCTGGGGCAGAGCATTCCACACAGCCACCACTCTCTGGGTGAAGACGTTTCTCCTCATCTCTGTCCTAAATGGTCTACCCCGTATTTTTAAGCTGTGTCCTCTGGTTCGGCACTCACCCATCAGCAGAAACATGTTTCCTGCTGCCAGAGTGTCCAATCCTTTCATAATCTTATACGACTCAATCAGATCCCCTCTCAGTCTTCTAAACTCAAGGGTTTACAAGCCCAGTCACTTCAGTCTTTCAGTGTAAGGTAATCCCGCCATTTCAGGAATTGACCTCGTGAACCTACGCTGCACTCCCTCAATAGCCAGAATGTCTTTCCTCAAATTTGGAGACCAGAACTGCACGCAGTACTCCAGGTGTGGTCTCATCAGGGCCCTGTACAGCTGAGAAGCACCTCTTTGCTTCTATACTCAATTCCACTTGTTATGAAGGCCAGCATGCTATTCGCCTTCTTCACTACTTGCTGTACCTGCATGCTTGCCTTCATTGACTGGTGTACAAGAACACCTAGATCTCTCTGTACTATCCCTTTACCTAAATTGATTCCATTGAGGTAGTAATCTGCCTTCCTGTTCTTGCCACCAAAGTGGATAACCATACATTTATCCACATTAAACTGCATCTGCCATGCATCTGCCCACTCACCTAACTTGTCCAGGTCACCCTGTAATCTCCTAACATCCTCACCACATTTCACCCTGCCACCCAGCTTTGTATCATCAGCAAATCTGCTAATGTTATTGCTGATATCATCTTCTATATCATTAACATATATTGTAAAAAGCTGCGGTCCCAGCATGGATCCCTGCGGTACCCCCCCGGTCACTGCCTGCCATTCCGAAATGGAGCCGTTTATCACTACCTTTGTTTCCTATCAGCCAACCAATTTTCAATCCAATTTAGTACTTTGCCCCCAATACCATGCGCCCTAATTTTACTCACTAATCTCCTGTGTGGGACTTTATCAAAAGTTTTCTGAAAGTCCAGGTACACTACATCTACTGGATCTATCTCGTCCATCTTCAGAGTTACATCCTCAAAAAAATTCAAGAAGATTAGTCAAGCATGATTTCCCCTTCATAAATCCATGCTGACTCTATCCTATCCTGTTACTACTATCCAGATGTGCCGTAATTTCATCCTTTATAATAGACTCCAGCATCTTTCCCACCACTGAGGTCAGACTAACTGGTCTATAATTTCCTGCTTTCTCTCTCCCACCTTTCTTAAAATGTGGTATAACATTAGCCACCCTCCAATCCTCAGGAACCGAGCCCGAATCTATCAAACTCTGGAAAATAATCACCAACGCATCCACGATTTCCCGAGCTACCTCCTTCAGTACCCTGGGATGCAGACCATCAGGCCCCGGAGACTTATCAACCTTCAGACCTAACAATCTCTCCAACACCAAATCCTGGCAAATATAAATTCCCTTAAGTTCAGGTCCTTCAGCCACTGTTACCTCAGGGAGATTGCTTGTGTCTTCCCCAGTGAACACAGATCTGAAGTACCCATTTAATTCCTCTGCCATTTCTTTGTTCCCCGTAATATATTCCCCTGTTTCTGTCAAGGGCCCAATTTTAGTCCTAACCATTTTTTTGCCTTGCACATACCTAAAAAAGCTCTTACTATCCTCCTTTATATTATTGGCCAATTTACCTTCGTACCTCATTTTTCCTCTGCATATTTCCTTCTTAGTAATCCTCTGTTGCTCTTTAAAAGCTTCCCAGTCCTCAATTTTCCCACTTATCTTTGCTATGTTATACTTTTTCTCTTTTAACTTTATATGTTTCTTAACTTCCCTCGTCAGCCACGGCCGCCCATGCCTCCTCCTGGGATCTTTCTTCCTTTTAGGAATGAACTGATCCTGCAACTTCTGCATTATACACAGAAATATCCGCCATTGTTCCTCCACGGTCATCCCTGCTAAGGTATTGCACCATTGAACTTTGGCCAGCTCCTCCCTCATAGCTCCATAGTTCCCTTTATTCAACAGAAGTACTGTCAATTCCGACTGTACCCTCTCCCTCTCAAATTGCAGATTGAAGCTTAATGTATTATGGTCACTACTTCCCAATGGCTCCTTCACTTCGAGGTCTCTGACCAATTCTGGTTCGTTACACAATTGCCTTCTCCCTGGTCGGCTCCAGCACCAGCTGCTCTCTGAGGCACTCCACAAAGTCTCTTTCTTGAGGTCCAATACCATCCTGATTCTCCCAGTCTACTTGCAAGTTAAAATCCCCCATAACACCTGTAGTAACAACTTTACGACAAGCCAATTTCAGCTCCTGATTCAACTTACATCCGACATCCAGACTACTGTTTGGGGGCCTGTAGATGACTCCCAAGAGGGTCTTTTTACCCTTAGTATTTCGCAGCTCTATCCACACTGACTCTACACCCCCTGACTCTAGGTCCCCCACGCAAGGGACTCAATATCGTCCCTTACCAACAAGGCCACCCCACCCCATCTGCCCATCAGTCTGTCCTTACGATAGCACGTGTAGCCTTGAATATTCATTTCCCAGGCCCTGTCCACTTGAAGCCACGTCTCAGTTATCCCCACAATATCGTATCTGCCAATTTCCAAAAGAGCCTCAAGCTCATCCATCTTATGTCTAATGCTTCGTGCATTCATGTACAGTATTTTTAATTTGTTACTGCTCTCACCCTTCCCATCAACCCCTATTTCATTCAACCTTTCAGCATGATCCCTTTCCGAGTTTTCTGCCTCATTGATACAACTGTCTTTCTTGACTTCTCTTGTTCTAACTTTCCCTTCAATTTCCTTTTCAAACATCCAGTTTGTCCCCTCCCCCCTGCTACTTAGTTTAAATGTAGCGGTGCTGTAATAGAAAACCTGCCTGCCAGAATGCTGGTCCCTAACCTATTAAGGCGCAAACCGTCTCTCTCGGAGAATTTATGCTTACCACAAAATATACCCCAGTGACCCAAGAACTTAAATCCTTGCTTCCTGCACCAGTTCCCCAACCACACGTTCAAGTCCATTATCTCCCTGTTTCTGACCACACCAGCACGAGGAACTGGAAGCAAACCGGAGATAACCATCTTGGACGTCCTGCTTTTCAGCCTTCTTCCTAGTTCTCCGAAGTCCCGCTGTAGTATGTTCCTCCTCTTCTTCCCGACATCATTTGTGCCGACATGTACCACCACCTCTGGCTCTTCACCCTCGTCCTTGAGGATTTCCTGCACTCTGTCCGCGATGTCTTTCACTCTAGCACCAGGAAGGCAACACAACATCCTTAAATCCCGTCTGCTGCCACAAAAACCCCGGTCAGTTCCTCTCACGAAGGAGTCCCCTATTACCACGGCTCTGTGCGACGTCCGACTCTTCCGCTCTGCCTCTGTGCCAACTTTTGATTGACACACCTGGCCGCCTTGCGAACTGGCAGTGTCATCAGTCTCTACTGTTTCCAAAAGCTTCAACTTGTTCCTGAGAGGTACTTCTCCTGGGGTCTCTTGCACCTGTCTCCTCTCTGCCTTCCTCATCGTCTGCTCTCTTCTGGCATGATTGGTGTAATAACCTCGCTGAAGGTCTTGTCCAGAAAGATCTTGTTCTCTCGAATGAGCCTAAGGTCCTCGAGTTCTTTCACCAGCGCTGCAATATGCTCAGTCAATAGCTGAATGTGCACACACTTTCCACACATATACGAGCCAGACACACCAGAGTCGTTGACCTCCCACATCAAGCACGTAGCGCACTGAACCAGCTGGGTAGTCATGTCTTCATCCTCTTCAACTGTGGCGTAATCACTTCACTCAATCTCCTTGTCAAAGATTCCTGACCTGAAGCCTCACTCTTCGATCCAAACTTCCTTAGACCCTCTTTTTGTGGCAAGTCTGTGGACTCTTAATTTAGGTTAGAGGAGGAGGGAGGGAGGGAGGGAGACCCTACTTTGTAGGACCTGGGGTTTAGAACTCACCCTCTCTATAGCAATCACTTACCTTCCCGACCGGCTTTGCGCTCCGCCTGAACTTCGCCCAGCTCCCGCCGCTCTCTGCTTTATTTTCTCTGCTATATTTTCCATGTCCTTCTTCACAGTAAATATTGATGCAAAATACCAGTTTAGTGTTCAAAGTTTGGGAGAAGATTTGTAGTTCAGGTGCTTGTTGTTGTGGTTCTGTTTACCGAGCTGGGAATTTGTGTTGCAGACGTTTCGTCCCCTGTCTCGGTGACATCCTCAGTGCTTGGGAGCCTCCTGTGAAGCACTTCTGTGATGTTTCCTCCGGTATCTATAGTGGTTTGAATCTGCCGCTTCCGGTTGTCAGTTCCTTGCATGGACTGCACAAAACACAACATAGGACAAACAGGAAGACAGCTAACGATCCGTATCCATGAACACCAACTAGCCACGAAACGACACAACCAGACCAGCTATCCTTAGTAGCCACACACGCAGATGACAAGCAACATGAATTCGACTGGGACAACACTACTATTATAAGACAGGTCAAACAGAGAACAGCCAGGGAATTCCTAGAGGCATGGCACTCATCCACAGATTCAATCAACAAGCACATCGACCTGGACCCAATATACCGACCACTGCAACGGACAGCTGGAACTGACAACCGGAAGCGGCAGATTCAAACCACTATAAATGCCAGAGGAAACATCACAGAAACACTTCACAGGAGGCTCCCAAGCACTGAGGATGTCACCTAGACAGGGGACGAAACGTCTGCAACACAAATTCCCAGCTCGGCTAACAGAACCATAACAACCCGTTTAGTGTCTCCCCCATTTCCTGTGGCTCCACACATAGGCTGCCTTGCTGATTTGAGGGGCCCAATTCTCTCCCTAGTTACCCTTTCAATGTATCTATAAAGGCCCTTTGGATTCTCCTTCGCTCTCTCTGCCAAAGCTATCTCAATTCCCCTTTTTGCTCTCCTGATCTCCCTCTTAAGTAAACTCCCACTGCTTTTATACTCTTCCAAAGATTCCCTCGATCTCTGCTGTTGACAGCTGGCATATGCTTCCTTCTTTTTCTTAACCAATCCTTAACTTCTCTAGTCATCCAGCATTCCCTCAACTTACCAGCCTTTCCTTCCACTCTAACAGGAATATACTGTCTCTGGGCTCTCGTTATCTCATTTCTGAAGACTTCCCATTTTCCAACAGTCTTTGTACCTGTGAACATCTGTCCCCAATTAGCTTTTAAAAGTTCTTGCCTAATACCGTCAAAATTAGCCTTCTGCCAATTTAGAACTTCAGATTTCTGAAGGAACTCTGAATGGAATCTCCTGTCAGAAATGCAGAGATCTTTCAATTTGTAAAAACAAAGTGGTGGAATGACAATTTGCATGTGACTGCCATTTCTGTGCAAATATGGTCCATTTTTCTCTGTTACCTTTCAGCTTATTCCCCTGATTTATTAATATCCTACTTCCTTGAGGCTTCTATAGAGTTAAACATACTTGTAATTCTGAGCTTATCACCAAATGTCAACTCAACTCAGATTACAAATAATATTAGAGTGAGTAAAAGAGGCCCCAGAATTGTAACCTGAGGCACATTACCATACATTTTCAACAATCCTTAAAAAGTGCCACGTCCTATTCTGTTTCCTCTCTACTGACATGTCTTAGATATCGTGCTCTTAATTCCAAACCCATTAATCTTCAAATATCCTGTGTAGTATCTTGGCAAATGACTTCCCTGAAGTCTATCTGCACTATATTTCCTCCATCTAGAAAATAGGGGTAATTATATTCAATTACAAAATAAAACAATGGATTACAGATTCAAATTAAAAAAGACAAGGCTAAAACTAATATCATTAATCTTTGCAAAGTATTTAGAATGTCCTCCTGAAAAAGACCAAGAGCAAGAATATTGGAATAACTAAATGGATGCTGCAGTGGCAAGACTTTATGTTCAACCTGACTGAATGAAACAAAATGAGTCAAACAAAATTTCACAGCTGTAATTATCTTGTGAGTTGCAAAAAAGATTATTTGTACTATTAAACAAGAATTGAAGAATTTTACAATCTATTCTTCAAAACTGTTGTAAACTCCTGGATTTTTTTTTGCTCACTTGAGAATGAACACCCTGACATATCAACCATAGTTCTTTGGTAGCATTCTCACCTCTGAGCCAAAAGGTACTTAGACTGATTACAAAGACTTTAGCATATTGTATAGTTTACATTCTAGTGCAAACACGAAGAATACAGTTTGATCAGAGGTGCTGCCTTTCAGTTGAGACCTTAAGAGGGAGAGAGAGGATGGCAGTCGATGGCAAGATGGCAGCGAAGAGGCATAGAGATCAAACCATTAAGCTTAGCACAGAAGACAGATTAAGCCCTTATGGAGAAAGCTCAGCAAGGAGCAATGTCAGGCCTATAGCTAAAGAAAGACTGTAATTTAGGACTTTTGGCTTTATTTCTTATTCACCACTTTATCTTGACAAGAACTGCAATGCTGAACTTGTAACTTATTTCTTTATTTTTCGACTCTTTATCTAAGATTTTGCTTTAAGATAGTGAGTGGGGACATTTTACACGTTTCACTGTAGTTCTGTATCCATGTACTTGAGTACATGTAACAATAAAATCTAATTTTAATTAAACCAAAGTCTTTTCTATACTTTAACAAATAAAAAAGATCCACAGCACTACATCAGAGTAGGAATGCTCTCCTGTATTTCTTACCTAAAATGTATTTCTCAATCAACATCAACAAAATAGATCTGATCATCTCACTGCTATTTTTGGGAGTTTTTATGTAAATTGGCAACAAATGTTACTACATTTCAACAATAACCATATTTCAAAAAGTACTTATTTGCTCATCAAGGAATTTGGGGCATCTTAATCTTAGAACATAGAACAGTACAGCACAGAACAGGCCGTTCAGCCCACGATGTTGTGCCGACCACTGATCCTCACGTATGCACCCTTAAATCTTGTGAAATACTATATTTGTGTAAGTCTTTATTTGTATTTCTTTAACACACCACAAAGAGAGACTAAAGGGCAATATTCCAAAAGGCCATCATTACAGTTGTCAGCACAGCAGTTAGGATATAGCAGGAATAACTGAGAAGTTATTATCCATTTTTAATTCCAGTCAAAATGCAACATCTTGGCCAAGGCAGAAATTATTTTTTCAAAGATTACATATTCCTTTGAAGATCTAAGCATTTCAATGGACAAGTGAAGAGAGAAGAATCTCAGCTAAGCCTGATCATCATCTCACTTAATGCGCACATCTATTTTACAGTGGAATAGTAATCATGAGCAGGGATCTTGACAGATTTCTTCCATCCTTTATAAGCCAATGTACACCCATGTTTACATTAGCATTTAATGTTGACACAAATCAGAAACTGAGTCATGGACTTGCCACCTTTACATAATATGACTATGTGGTGCTCTACTTTCAATGGGAAATAAGCATTTCACCAAACGTCCTGCCTGTTCCTGCACCTAATGATTTTCTTTTTAAAATCACCATTGGTTCAACAAAATTCTTTACTAGTTTATAAAATGCATAAAGGATTTAAGGAACTTGTGTCCTGATAACTTATTCATAATGTTAACAGCCCTAAATCTTAAAAAGTGAAAAATTCAAGACATTCTTGAAACAAGTTTAATTAATTTCAGTTAGATGTTTCAATTAACATTATGACATAAATTAACATTAAAAACTAAATTGCAATTGACCTAGATCCAAGTTCAGGATTCGAATATAGTAAAAATGGAAAACATTGGAAATAGTCAGTGAATCCAGCAGGATCTGCAGAGAAAGAAAGGGTCATGTTTCAGCTTGACAATCCTTTTCTAGAACTCTTCTGAAATATATTGACCTGGAAAGGTAACTCTCCTACAATTATATGAGGCACAGTTTGGAACTTTTCATTCTTGTCATATGGTCTCTTTCTCCCTTGGCCATATAATTGCATCATCTCCTGGTTGACAGAACAGGTAACTTGAATCTGAGCCATTAATTTTCCCTGATCATCAACAAGGAATGTATAAAAACTAGAGTTTCCCACCTTTCTTAGGGAAGCAGGCCTTTAAGCTCTGCTCACCTTTAGACATAGATTTATTTGTGTTTGATTGCAAACTTTACAAATGACTAATTATCAGTCTTCACCTGAATAAACGTACAATACCCACCTCTTGTGAAAACATTCCAGGCACCATTATCTTCAGAATTCTCCATATCCTAGCAAAGAAAACACCATCCACAACTGCTTTCTCTTTTTTTCCTTCTTTCTGAAAAACAAACGGTAGAGGTTTCTATTCCTAAGAAACCATATGAAGCAAAAATGTTATTTTAATGAACAAAAAAATTGCAATATATTTTCATGATATACTCACCTCATTCTGAAGTGAAACCTTTCCATCATTCTTACTGTAATTAAAAGATTAACATTTAAGATGGTACAAAGTAAAGTTCATGAGATTTCTGAATAAGTCATGTTTGCCAAATAAAGGACTGACTTATCTCCTTCCATTTTTAACATTATAAAACAGTGCAACCAGGAACAGATCATTTGGTCCAACATGTTTGGACCATGATGTCATTCCAAACCAATCCCACCCATCTGCACATGGTCTGCATCCCTCCATTCCCTGCCCGTTCATATGTCTATCCAAATGCTTGTTCTGGATAACAAGGACACCAATGTCAGAATCCTGTTCATTGACTTTAGCTCTGGCTTTAACACCATAATTCCCAACAAAACTTATCTCCAAACTTGGAGACCTTGGACTCTGCTCCCCGCTCTGCAACTGGATCCTCAACTACCTGACACACAAATAGCAATCAGTGAGGACAAGCGACAACACCTCCTCCACGATAATCCTCAAACCAGTGCCCTGCAAGGTTGATTACTCAGATGCTTATTATAACTATACACTCTCAACTGTATGGCCAAATTTATCTAACTCCATTTACAAATTTGCTGATGAAATTCAATGACTGGACTCAAGAAAGGCAATTTAGCTTTAAAAGCTGTAATACGGCACCTTAATTTCTTGTTTTATTCTTGTTTTCCTTTTAATCATCATCCATCTCATTAATAAACCCACTGCATTGCGGCTGAAAGCAATGCCAAACGAAAGGCATTCCAACCCCATCCAGTCTACTTGCTGTAGTTTCTGAACTCCTAACCCTATATTTCCTTCTTCTGTCCACCCTTCCTACTTCTCCCTATCATTTTATTCCAAACACCACCTCTTCTTGTTTTCCCTCTAAGTCCCTCAATTCTAATTTTGCTTCTCACCCTTTTCCTTATCCATCACATCTGCACTTGTTATTTACTTTACTCAATTTCCCCATCAGCTCCCATAAGCTTCTTACCCCCTCACATCTATAATTTCACACTTGTTCCCTATTCCTCTGCACTTGTTTTCCACTATGTTTTCTTCCAACCTCAACTCTCCCTTTCATCATACTCCTGCTTTTTAATATCCCATTTCCTGCCGATCCATTGTCCCTTTCCATTTCTACCTCATATCCTATTCCCTTTCATAATAAGCTCCACACTTCCACCCAGCTATTCAATTCGTTATTATCTACAAAGCTATTTTTTGACCAAAAGCTTTTATTTTAAATTACCTGTATGCACACAAACACTTTATAAAACTTAGCGAAATTAGAGAGAAAATAAAACAAAGAACTGCAGATGCTGGAAATCAGAAAAAAAACAAATTGCGTGATAAACTTAGCAGATCTGGCAGCTTCAGTGGAGAGAAAGCAGAGTTAACGTTTCAAGTCAGTGACCCTTCAGGGGTTCTGAAGACCAGTCACTGGACCCAAAATATTAATTCTGTTTTGTCTCCACAGATGTTGCCTGACCTGCTGAGTTTTTTTTTTCAGCAATTTCTATTTTTGTCGCAAAATTAGAGGACTGAGAGGGATTATCTAAATGAAAAAGCAGCTGTCAGGAACCTGAGCTAGTCATCATAATGTATAGGAGAAAGTGAGGACTGCAGATGCTGGAGATCAGAGCTTAAAAATGTGTTGCTGGAAAAGCACAGGAGGTCAGGCAGCATCAAAAGAACAGGAGAAACGACATTTCGGGCACAAGCCCTTCTTCAGGAATGAGGAGGGTGTGCCAAGCAGGCTAAGATAAAAGGTAGGGAGAAGGGACTTGGGGGAGGGGCGTTGGGAATACGATAGGTAGAAGGAGGTTAAGGTGAGGGTGATAGGCCAGAGAGGGGGTGGGGGCGGAGAGGTCGGGAAGAAGACTGCAGGTCAAGAAGGCGGCGCAGAGTCTGAGGGTTGGGACTGAGAAAAGGTGGGGGGAGGTGAAATGAGAAAGCTGGAGAAATCTGCATTCATCCCTTGTGGTTGGAGGGTTCCTAGGTTCAAAGTCATGTCACTCCTTGCTCTGACTCCTAATTACTGACCTACCTACTAGTGGAAACAAAATATCCTTATTTACCTTGCCAAAATTGTTCATAACTTTGAACACCCAATTAAGGCCACTTCTTAATCTTCTTTGCTCCGAGAAGAATAAGCCCAATTTCTCTAATCTTTCCTTGTATTTAAAATCTCACATTACTGGTATCATTCCTACTTTGTGCTCTTTCCAGGTCTTTAACATGCTTCCTAAAATAAAGTACACAATACTCCAAATGTGGTCTGACCAAAGATTTATAGAGAGGCAACATCACTTCCTTGTCTTTATATTCTATGCCTCTATTTATCAGCCTAAGGATCTAATAAGCTGTCTTAACAACAGTTTCAACTTGCCTGGCCCCCTTCAGAGATTTATGCACTTGAACCCTGAGGTCTCTCTGCTCCTGAATTCCCTCACAGCTGTACCATTTTGTGTCTGCCCATTTGGCCAACTTACTAAAGTCCCTCTTAAGTTGCTCAACGTCATCCTCACAATTCACTATTCTCCCTAGTTTAGTATCATCAGCAAATTTAAAGATTTTGCCCTCAATACCAAACTCCAAACCATTTATATGAATCAGAAAAAGCAAGGGTCCCAACACTGATACCTGGAAAACACCATTTTCAACTTGTCTCCAATCTGAGAAATGCCCATCTGAAACTACCTATCTTTTAGCTAACTTCTAATCCATGTTGCCAAGGACCCAGCAACCTCAACATTTCTAATTTGCTAACCAACTGTATGAAATGCTTTCTGAAAGTCCAAATATACAACATCCATAGTACTACACTTGTTGACTGCTTATGCCAGCTAAAAGAACTCAATCAAACTTGTCAGACATGATCTGCCCTTGACAAAGCCTTGTTGACTGTCAAGAATTAACTTATTTTGCTAAGTATATATTAACCTTATTCCATATTGAGGTCTCCATCTTTTTCCCACTACTAATGTCAAGCTGACAGATCTGTAGATTCCTGGGTTGTCATCTGCCATTTTCGTTAACAACAAGTGTCACAGTGAAATCCTCCAATTCCCTGGGACTAATCCTGCTTTGAGACAGACCTGACAAATTTCTGTCAACAGCTCCACAACTTGCTCCTTTACCTCTCTCAGCAATTTAAGATGCATCCCATCTGGACCTGGTGACTTACCTACTGAATTGTGCAAGCCTTTTTGAAAAAGTTATCTTTTATCTATCACTATACCGTTCAGTTGCTCAACACCCACATTCAAAACTAGGCTATTGTCACCACTTTCTAAAGACAGAAGCTAAGTACAGGGAACCTCGATTATCCAAACAGGACAGGTGGATGGTATTCTGTTCGGATAACTGTCTGTTTAGATAACTGTTTGTTCGGATAGCTGATCACACTCCCTTCGCCTTTGCCTCCCCCCCACTACAAGGTACCTACTCTCTTCAGCACTTCACTCCATTCCCGCCAGGGCCTCTGTGCATTTGTGGGCTTTCGGTGATGGTTTAAAGATCAGGCTCTCAGTTGGGGCACCTGGCGGTGATCGGGGGTCAGTGTATTGCGGCCAAGCTGCATTGTGAGGAAGTGTAGGAGAGACAAACTGTTCCCAAGATCCCCAACCCACCACAGCCGTAAGCAGGGCCAGACTGTTGTTGCTTAGGCCAATGTGGCCCCTGTCACCCCGACTCCTGGCTGAGGTTGGCTGAGCCATTTGAGGTTAGGAGAGTTGCAGGTGGTGCTCGATCGAAGGACAGGGTGCAGGCTAAGTTGTTACTCGGTTTGAGTGATTTCCCAACAGAGCGAATCCGGGACTTCACAACGCCTGGGTGACCTCCAGGCTGACTAGCGGTGCTAGATTCTGGTTGGTGAGCAAACAGTGTACCCGAATGGGACCCTGAGATCTTGTTTGGATAATCAAAAATTCACATAATTGATCTAGATGTAGGTTTGCTCACTGAGCTGAAAGGTTCATTTTCAGATGTTTCGTCACCATACTAGGTAACATCATCAGTGTGTCTCCGGATGAAGCACTGGTGGTATGGCCTGTTTTTTATTTGTGTGTTTAGGTTTCCTTGGGTTGGTGATGCCATTTCCTGTGGCGATGTCATTTCCTGTTCTTTTTCTCAGGGGGTGGTAAATGGGATCCAAGTCATTGTGTTTATTGATAGAGTTCCAGTTGGAATGCCAGGCTTCTAGGAATTCTTGCATGTGTCTCTGTTTGGTGGCCAGTTTTCTGCCCGTTTGTCCAATGTAGTGTTTGTTACAGTTCTTGCAAGGTATTTTGTAAATGACATTAGTTTTGCTTGTTGTCTATATTGGGTCTTTCAAGTTAATTAGCTGCTGTTTTAGTGTGTTGGTAGGTTTGTGGGCTACCATGATGCCAAGAGGTCTGAGTAGTTTGGAGTCATTTCTGAGATGTCTTTAGTGTAGGGGAGGGTGGCTAGGGTTTCTGGATGTTTTTTGTCTGCTGGTTGGGGTTTGTTGCGGAGACATCGGCGGACTGAGTTCAGGGGGTACCCGTTCTTTTTGACTGCACTGTATAGGTGTTTTTCCTCTGCTCTGCGTGGTTCCTATGTAAGAATCAAGCATTATAGGGAAAAAAGCAGGAAAATGAGTTGAGGATGATCAGATCAGCCAAAATCTCAATGAATGGCGAAGCAGATTCAATGGGGTGAATGTTCTACTTCTGCTCCTATGTCTTTATGGTCTATTATTTATTTGTGTTAAAGATATAACATCTTAATGACTAATTAACCAACATCATGTCACGATTGTGTAAATAAATCAGAGAATGCAAATATGGCATATTCATTTAATCACACTGGTTTTGTACCATTGCTTTCAAGCATGGTACATTATTTGCGATGTAAAATATTTGTTCTGACTTTTTAAAACATGATTCTGGGCAAAGGTTGATTTCAAAAAGAAGAAATGTTCCATCATGACAAACTACCCACAGCTTACAAAATTATGTAACATTTGGAACAGTGTGTCACTTAAACTCCAAATTTCAAGTGTTCCATTAAACTAAACACACAACAGTCAAACAATTTCTTTTTGATCTTTGGCAAAAGGATTGTAGAAGTCTTACAGTGCAGAAAGAGGCCATTCGACCCACTGAGTCTGGAGCGACAGTTGAAACAGCATCCCTGCCAGACCCACATCCCCACCCCTGTAACCCCATTTATCATGGCTAATCCACCTAGCCTGCACTTTATTCCATAAATGCAAATATCTTGATAAATCACAGGAGACAGTGTTAACTTTGCATCTACTGCATTTTTTCCTTTTTTTTCCCTCCTGTTGCATTGATCACAAGAGCCATAAAGTGTATGGCTGTCATACTTCCTGTAATTAGTACAGAATAGACAGAAATGCAGCATATGTTACAGGTGTGTAAACCTTTACCCACTCAAAGTGAATTTACACTGAAGGATGAAGTTTTGTTAGTTTTCATTTCACATTCTTACATGAACAGTGCGTGAAAGTTAAAAGTGAGTTTTTCCCCAAACCAAAATTTGCTAAACAATGAAAACACAATGAAACCACTGTATTATGTTATATAGGTAATCAGTAACAGCATTTCACTGTTCCTGATCCCTTTGACTGTCCTTTCATAAATGTTTGTGGAGATTTTGCAAAGTCACACCAACGGTCACTGGCAGATCATAACACTAGCCTTCTATTGGAATATGATCAATTATGTAAACACAGGCTTTGGCAGACATAAAACAATGTGGCACTTAGCCGTTGACGGATGGATGTTACATGTCCGGTGATGCATTAAGAAACTAAAAGAAGCTAAAAACAATTCAAAAGGAACAAAAAGGGTAGGGTCAACGAGGACTAATAATAATAATCTTGTGGAGGCAAAGGACATTGTTGGAATGTTTGTCAAATCTGTCCACAAAAAGATGCTGCCCGTGTGATCTGGGGAAACTGAAACAAGTGTGGTTCTCGCTGAAGTTTTTCCAATCTTTCTTGGAAATAGGAATGGTGCCAGAGGATCAAAGTTTGAAAATGGTACATGCTTTGTCATAAAAGGGCAGGAACAGTACTGGGTCAAACAGCCTAATGTCGATAGCAGAGAAGCTTTAAACTTTTTGATTATGAAACAGAGAGGGCTAATGATGGGAAATAAGGTAAAATTACATACGTGGATTTCCAAAAGCATTTGATGAAGAATCACATCACAGGCTTATTAGTAAAATTGAAGACATGGGATTATTTGGATAATGTTTGTGTGGACACAAAGTTGTTTGTTACAGAAATCAGAGAGTAGTTTCTTTCAGATGGAGGTTTGCAGTGATGTGACTCAGTGGTCTTATGCCCGTAAAAGTGGCATAATTTCAAAATTCTCAATTGACACAAAATGTGGAAGTGTTATAATTAGTGACGGCAATAGTAGGAAACTTGACAGCAGAATAAAAATTGGTGGAAAGTTGGACAAGACAAAGTGTAAAAGGATGCATTTTTTTGTTGTGCAAAGAACAAGGATAACCAAATGGTAACATTTTAAGCAGCTACTGAAACAGACAGATGTGAGGATTCACATAAAAACATTTAATATGTCTACAGACAAGTTGAGAAAATTGTTACAATAACATATTCAGGATGACTGACTTTATAAAAAGTGACATTATAGAAGCAAGGAAGTTTGTGCTAAACCTTTGAAAATCACTGATTCAGGCTCAGCTGGGATCGTATTTTTAATTCTGCATAATAGTGATAATGATAAGGTTGCGAAGAACATGAAACAGGACATTTACTAGAATGGTATCAGGGATGGGGTACTTCAGTTTTATGGAGAGACTAAAGATGGTAGAATTGCTCATCTTAGAGCAGACAAGGTTAAGAGGAGTTTTAATAGATGAGGTAAAAAAAAGGGAATTGGATAGAATAAATCAAGGGAGATTCAGTGTGTTCACTGGCAGGAGAGTCAGTAACTGGAGGGTACAAATTTAAATTAAAAAAACACCTGAAAGGGTACTTGAAGCCAATTCAAGAGGAATTAATAAAAGGTCACTGGATATATACTTAAGAATGGAAAAAAAATACAGTGGGGAAAGAACAGGATTCTTCTAATCGATCAGCACAGGCAGATGGACCACTGTTTTCATCCTGTACAACTGTGAAATCCGAATTTTTTTTAAATAAAGTTCAGAGAAATCTTTAACGATGTATAATTCTGCATTGGTACATTTATACTAATGCCACTTTTGAGTTTTGAAAATTTCTATTGCCACGGGAAATTCCAATTCATGCAGCCTTGCTGCAATACAAATTAGATTAGATTAGATTAGATTACTTTACAGTGTGGAAACAGGCCCTTCAGCCCAACAAGTCCACACCGTCCCGCCGAAGCGCAAACCAACCATACCCCTACATTTACCCCTTACCTAACACTACGGACAATTTAGCATGGCCAATTCACCTGACCCTGCACAGAAGAGGCACTAGAGCACAAAACTTGTCAGTAAGGTGAGGTGTGATGCTAAAGTCGGATAGATATGGGGCTACATGTGGGTGACAGAATATGAAAGAATTATTGGTTAAGGGGCTGGGGTCGCTTAGCTCAATTGACTAAACAACTAGCAAATGGATCAGATAAATGCCAACAACAGGGAGTTTATCCCATTCTGGCTGAGGTGGACGAGAGATCCGACTTTGCGTTCTGTTCGTAATCAAAGAAAATGACTGCACCTTGTCATCCTTAACCGATTATGTTCCAAGGTCCTGCTTCAGGCAGAAACTTGAGGAGGAGGTTTGGAACATGGCACATTGGCCATTATGAAATATCGATTCAAGATATTACCATTTTAAATGAGATTTTAGACATCAGTCTGGGTGGCTTAGGATCTGATGATGGAAGTAAGTGCACTTGGAGATAGGTAAAATTGAAATAAGGGTTGAAATTATTTTCATCTCAAACACTTAATTCTATACAAGCTTATACTCACAATCCTTCCAGTTACTAATATACTTCCAGCCTCCAAAACACCTGACTTTATGAAATGATAACTTGCTAAAATATTCATATATACTACCGTTCTAGAAAATCTGGATTCAAGTCCTACCTCAGGTTATGATGGGCAGGGAGATATCATAGTATGTCCAAACAGGTGTTTTTTAAATCAATATGTTTACACAGCAGGAAGCTCAGAAAAAAGGCCATAATACAAAGGTTGAGCTGTTTTTCAAGCCCAGAAGGGCACTACAGCACAACTAACACTTGTAGAGTCATACAGCATGATCAGGTTTCCTAAACTGAACTCATCCCATTTACCTGCATTTGGCCCATATCCCTCTAAACCTTTCCTATTCATGTACTTGTCCAAAGATCTTTTCAATGTTCTCATTATACTTACTTCTACCACAGGACCTGACCAAGTGCTTACCAGAACTGGCAGGAGAGTCAGTAACTGGATAGTACAAATTTAAAATAGTTGGCAAAAGCCCCAGAGCAAAGCTGAAGAGTTTTTTTTTAATTCATTGCCTAAATAAATATTAAAACGTTTGGAAGTGTCTTCAGCTGACACTCCCATCTTGTGGTGACCTTTCCTTCTCCTACCTACATTGGAGATACCAGCATTTGCCAATATCTGTGCTGGAGGGCCTCCTGTTGATCCTAAAGCTTAGAGATGCCTGCCATCTTAAATGTCCAGTGAGCATGCAACAACAAAAACAGAAGTTACTGGAGCAACTTAGTAGGTCTGGCAGATTCTGTAGAGAGAAAACAGTGGATGTTTCACATCAATATTTCTGTTTTTGTTCCAGATGTCTTGCATCCGCAGTTCTTGATTTTATTTCAACGAACATGCACCCTTGGCCAGCTAATCAAAAATTAGATCATGTTTCAAACACCACAATGCTGAATCAGGACCTGGAAGTTCGTTCAACATTGGGTCCTAAATTCAGAACAAGTATTCAACCAATAATCACAAGGGAAGTTGGTGGTGTAATGACAAAGTCACTCGACTAGAACTCACACAGATGCTCAAACATAGCAATAAAAGCAAATTTCACAACTCCACTGTTGCAAAAACTCATCTGGTTCATTGGATGTGCTGTTGGGAAGAAAATCTGCTGTCGTTATTTTGGCCTCCAAGACATACCAGACCAACAATAATGTGGTTGACTCAATTTTTGCGATGCTCCAGTGAGCCACAAAAATCAAGGGCAATTAGGAATGGGCAACAAATGTTGTTCATATTAGCAATACCACATGCCATGAAATAAAGTAAACAATCACAGCTAAGTAATCAAGCAATAACCAAATGTGAAGAGTTGCAACATTGTTCTCTAAACTCTGAATTAACAATAAAGCTGAGTATTTGCACCTCTAAATTGCCGACAAGGTTTAAGTGTTAAAAAGCATTAAATTTTCATCAATCGCGAACAAAGATTGTAAATGACAGTTTTCTCAATTCTTGGTAAAATCCTTAGGGAAAATTAATTAAAATAGTGTTTAAAAAGATTGATTCTAACAGTAGTTTCAGCATCAAAGCATTACCGCCCCCCCCCCCGCTACCACCAATGTAGCAAAACAAATCGCACAACGAATATGACAACATTATAGCGGATCGCGGGGCCGACCTTTTCCTTCAATGTACTGTCATGTTCGTCAGCTTTTGTCACTCCATTCTTTCCAGATTGAAGTGGCTAGGCCATTTTAAAATCCTCGGCCTCGAGCAACACACACTATAGTGAACCCGGCTTTCGAATAGTCAGAGTGATCCTGTACCTGTGCGATGTGCCTCTGCCCCGTCTTTTACTCAACGCAAAGAGTACAAAGACAGCTGCCGCTCCGAACGCAGAGTGTTTGGGAGTCAGTAATTTGCTGAGGACCGCCATTGCGGGAATAGTAGCGGCAACAGAGAGAAACCGGTCTAGCAGCGCAAGCGCTGCCGGGACGGACGTCACTTTAACTGTCAATCAACATCTACTAGGTGTCCAGGCAGCCGGGGGCATGGTCAACGCTGCAGGGACTGTCTCCTGGCTGCAAGTACTGAGCAAGAGGTCACCTAGGTAATTTGTTCCTATCCATGGATTATTCTTCTCATCAAAACCTTTGCATTCTTAAATCTGATGCAGTTTCCACTTTACATATGCATTAAACGCCCGAGTTCGTATTCTCAAGCAGATTTGTTAACTTTGCTGAAAGATTTATTGTGTGCTCAAGATTTTTTTTTCAGGTGGACCCTGCCTTTCGAACGTGATGGTGCATTCAAGCCCGTAATTTTGGTGTAACGATGAAGCCATCGCGAGCCAGACAAACAGGAGGCTGGAGGAACACAGCAAGCCAGGCACCATCAGGAGGTGGAGAAGTTAGTCTTTCTGGCATAACTGTTTTTCAGGATCCCTGCACAAGTTTGGTTAAGAGAGTCTTGAGCTGGGGGAGGGATGAGGAGAGGGAATTGAGGTGCCGGTGCATTGCACAGAGGGTTGACTGGAGAATCCGGAGAGAGAATCGTTTGTGAGGGGATTGAGGGAATTCTAAGTATGGAGCATGGAAGGTGGGTCCAAATTTTGGGGGTTTAAAATGTACCTGTAGGCCTTGAGGGATGAGATGGTTGTGAAAACAGGAGCTGAGGAAGGTCACAAGGCTGTTGTAGTGGGTTTGTTTGAAGAGGCCACAGCAGAGTGATAGTGAGAAAGGAACTCACAGAATTCACCTCTGAGTGAGGCAAAGCACTTCTTCAAAGTGGACATCCTTTGAAGTGGTATGAACTTGTTTGAGACAAAAAAAACTGCATATGGTGGAATCTAAAGTAGACAAACAGGAGCCTAAAAGAACACAGCAAGCCAGGCAGATCAGGAGATGAAGAAGTCAACATTTCAGATATAACCCTTCTTCAGGGCCATGCTAACCACACAGCCCATCAGGTGAGCTGAAATATCCAGTTTCCTCCAAGTCATGTACGAAGGTTATGACGCTGTCACATCAGCTGTGATGGATAGTAAACGTCGTCAGAATGCCCAACTCAAGATTGCCCACACAGAGGCTTTATTCAGAGCAAAGGAAACAGTGAACCGGACTGATAGATTAGAAGGAATGACAGTGAAGCAAGCAATGGCTAACATTTAAGGAAATAATTCATGACTCTGAACAAAAATACACCCAGGTAAGCAGAACAATTTTTCTCCCCAGCAGAAATTGATTGACCAAAACAGAGATTAAATCTCAGAGGAAGTGCATCCACCCCAAATTCCAGAAGCTAATCCTTCTACTCTTTAATCCCAGCTGAAATGTTCTTTATGTGTCTTCATTTTCAACTCTCAGGAGAAAAAATGCGAAACATTTTTAAACACATAATCAGGATTTCCAGTTCCAAAGGATTAGATCAGGATGCCTTTTTTAATCAAGTACAGAGTGATGGATTTTGTCAGTTTATATAAGCAATCCATCAGCTGTAAACTTTGCTACCTCCAGATGTGTCAGTATAGAGATTTGTATTCTTAAGTGAAAATAATTTGCCTACTTATTTTATAACATGTAATTAAAATCAATGCAAAAGAGTCTGATGCTGGAAAAGCACAACCAGTCAAGCAGCATCGATGTTTCGGGGCATAGCCCTTCATAGGAATGAGGCTCATTCCTGATGAAGGGTTTATGCCCGAAATATCAATTCTCCTGCTCCTTGGATGCTGCCTGACCAGCAGTGTTTTTCCAGCATCACATTCTTCGACTCTGATCTCCAGCATCTGCAGTCCTCACTTTCTCCAATTAAAATGAATGCACCTGAAATGAGGTGAGTTCCATAAAGAGTGAATGATGAATTTCACTCGCTCATCGTTCAGCCAGAGAAGATAAACCTGTGCTATGTGAAGGCATTACACAATTGCAAATTTCTTTGAACCCTATTACTCAAAAGAAGATATGTGGCACAGTGGAAATGGCACTGGAATGGTTATCCAAAGGCCAGGTTATTGCTCTGGCGACATGGTTTCAAATCCCACTATAGTATCTGGTGGAATTTAAATTCAATGAATGTGTAGAGAATTAAAAACTAGTTGAATGGTAACCATTATCAACTGTCACTTTAAAATAAATTTGACATATTAATATCATTTTAAAAAGGGAAGTCACTGTACTTGCCTTCACGGGATTCCAGATCCACAGCGACGTGATTGTTTCCACAATGATCGCTGAAATAGCCTGGCAAGACAGTCAGTTGTAACAAGTTTATAAAAAGGAATTAAACTGGATAGACAGCTCAGCATTGATCTAGTCATCAGCAAAAACCATGACAATCCTAGCTCTGTCGACCGTCTTGTGAACGTTTATGGGGTTCTGCCAAAATTTGGAGAGCCATCAACAGCCTGATGCAGTTATACTCGAAGCAAAAACTTTAAATAGATAATCTCCTAGCTATCATCATCCCTAGCTATTTCCTGTCCTACCATCAAGACAGGCACATGAGGGAAGGGTTTAGTAGGAGACAGTTGGCAGATAGATATCCTGGGAGACTTCAACATTGAGTCTGAATCTCATGGTATCAGGTCAAACATGGGCAAGGAAACGTCCTGTGATTACCACCTAACAACCTTCTTCTCCCTCAAGTGATGAATCAGTACTCCTTATTATCGAACACCATTTGGCAAAAGAACTGCATTTGGCAAGGACACAGGATCTAGTTTGGGTTGAGGGGCTCAACGTCCATCACCAAGATATCATTAGAAGTGGCTCAGTGACGGGATCCAAGATGGCAGCGATCTAGGAAGATCGCATTTCAGAGCTCCACACCACATCGCAAGCAGGACAAAGTCCTAGCCTGCCCTACCCAGACCACCGCAATATCCTGGGACTCTGGAAAGGTCGTGGTCTCCCAGAAAACTGTTAAAAAATAATTTAGCTCGGTTTGCACCGTCCAGGGATGCCAAAGATGGGAAGACAAGCATCCGAGGCCAGGCCCGCAGCCCAACCTACAGGATCCTCAGATTCAATTGCTTACCAGGCCGCGGTGAAGGACCCCGTGAAATCTTGCGAGATGTTGGGGAAGCAGATAATGGAGAAGCTGGCCCAGATCACTAGTATGATGCAGAAGCATGAGCAGCAGCTGGGAGACCTGGAGAAAATGACAGATGAGGTAGAACACAGAGATGCAGTGGTGGAAGCCGATGCCAGTTCCTCCAAGGAAAGGATGCAGGCCCTGGAGAAGCAGGTCCGCAATTTACTTGACCAAGTTGATGACTTCGAGAACCGGGGAAGGAGAAAAAATGTTCGAATTGTCGGTTTTGCCAGAGGATAAGGAAGGTGAGCGGCCAGCGGAATTTATTGAGGACTGATTGTTGAAATTCATTAATTTGGAGGCTGGAATGAGAGGCTTGAAGGTCGAGAGAGCTCACCAGATCAGGTCTAGACCAACGTCCTTGTCCTATCTTGGTGCGGTTTCTCCTTATTATAGCGATAAGGAGTGAATCGTGGAAGCTTCCAGAATCCAAGGGAAGGATCTGAAGGCCCTAGTTTACGAGGGCTCTAAGATCATGTTCTTCCAGGACTTCTCAGCAGCAGTGATCCAGAAAAGAAAATCCTTTGACGGCATCGAGAGAAGACTGAGGGAACTTGGGATCCAGTACTCTCTGAGCTATCCGGCGATGCATCGGTACACCTTAGATGGATCTGTACATCTCTTTGACATATTGGAAAATTCAAGAGACTTTGGAGACAAATTAACTTTATCTGAACAATTTAGTGTGTATAAATAGTAGTGTTCTTTGGGTATGTATCCGCTTTTCTTTAAATAAAAAGAGGAAGGTCCGGTCAAGGCTTTCTTTTCCTATCCTTTTTATCTGGTCTAAACTATGTTTGGTGGCAGTTGAGAAGTGTACTTTCAGTTTCATAGTTAAGTTATATCAAAGGATGGGTGGGGTACTTATCTTTCTTTTACAAAATTTCTTTATTCACATTGTTATTTCATGGTGTATTTTCTTTCTTTTCTGCTTGTGTTTGCAGTACGGCTCAGGCTAGGAGGAGGGAAAATGTTTGGGATAGCTAGATGCCTATGTACTGGCAGTTCATGCCTGGTTCAGGTATTTAAATGCCCTGACTGCAGTATTGGCAGTGGGATGGGAAGTTGAGTTTTGGGATGTGTAGTTTCCCCCTTTGGGCAGGAGTGAGTTCCCCTATTCAGCACCATTGGTGCTTTATATAGAGTCATAGAGATGTACAGCATGGAAACAGACCCTTCGGTCCAACCTGTCCAGGCCGACCAGATATCCCACCCTAATCTAGTCTCACCTGCCAGCACCAGGCCCATATCCCTCCAAACCCTTCTGATTCATATACTCATCCAAATGCCTCTTAAATGTTGCAATTGTATCAGCCTCAACTACTTCCTCTGGCATCTCATTCCATACACATACCACCCTCTGTGTGAAAAAGGTGTTCCTTAGGTCTCTTTTATATCTTTCCCCTCTCACCATAAACCTATGCCCTCTAGTTCTGGACTCCCTGAACTCAAGGAAAAGACTTTTGTCTATTTATCCTATCCATGCCCCTCATAATTTTGTAAACCTCTGTAATGTCACCCCTCAGCCTCCGACGCTCCAGGGAAAACAGCCCCAGCCTATTCAACCTATAGCTCAAATCCTCTAACCCTGTCATCATCCTTGTAAATCTTTTCAGAACCCGTTCAAGTTTCACAATATCTTTCCGATAGGAAGGAGACCAGAATTGCACGCAATATTCCAACAATGGCCTAACCAATGTCCTCTTTGGCCGCAACATGACCCTCAACTCCTGTACTCAGTACTCTGACCAATAAAGGAAAGCATACCAAACGCCGCCTTCGCTATCCTGTCTACCTGCAACTCCACTTTCAAGGAGCTACGAACCTGCACTCCAAGGTCTCTTTGTTCAGCAACACTCCCTAGGACCTTACCATTAAATGTATAAGTCCTGCTAAGATTTGCTTTCCCAAAATGTAGCACCTCGCATTTATCTGATTTAAACTCCATCTGCCACTTCTCAGCCCATTGGCCCATCTGATCAAAATCCTGTTGTAATCTGAGGTAAGGTTCTTCGTTGTCCACTACACCTCCAATTTTGGTGTCATCTGCAAACTTACTAACCATACCTCTTATGCTTGCATCCAAATCATTTATATAAATGACAAAAACTGGAGGACCCAGCACTGATCCTGTGGCACTCCACTGGTCACAGGCCTCCGGTCTGAAAAACCACCCTCCACCACCACCCTCTGTCTTCTACCTTTGAGCCAGTTCTGTATCAAAATGTATTCCATGAGATCTAACCTTGCTAACCAATCTCCCATGTGGAACCTTGTTGAACACCTTACTGAAGTCCGCATAGATCACATCTACCTCTCTGCCCTTATCAACCCTCTTTGATACTTCTTCAAAAATCGCAATTAAGTTTGTGAGACATGATTTCCCACGCACAAAGCCATGTTGACTATCCTGAATCAGTCCTTGCCTTTCCAAATACATGTACATCCTGTCCCTCAGGATTCCCTCCAACAACTTGCCCACCACCGACGTCAGGCTCATTGGTCTATAGTTCCCTGGCTTATCCGTATCACCCTTCTTAAACAGTGGCATCATGTTAGCCAACCTCCAGTCTTCTGGCACCTCACCTGTGGCTATCGGTGATACAAATATCTCAGCAACAGGCCCAGCAAACCCTTCTCTCACTTCCCACAGAGCTCTTGGGTACACCTGATCAGGTCCTGGAGATTTATCCACCTTTATGCATTTCAAGACATCCAGCACTTCCTTCTCTGTAATATGGACATTTTTCAAGGTGTCACCATCTATTTCCCTACATTCTATATCTTCCATATCCTTTTCCACAGTAAGTACTGATGCAAATTACTCGTTTAGTATCTCCTCCATTTTCTGCAGCTCCACACAAAGGCCGCCTTGCTGATCTTTGAGGGGCCCTATTCTCTCTGTTGTTACCCTTCTGTCCTTCATATATTTGTCAAAACCCTTTGGATTCTCCTTGATTCTATTTGCCAAAGCTATCTCATGTCCCCTTTTTTCCCTCCTGATTTCCCTCTTTAGTATACTCCTACTGCCTTTATACTCTTCTAAAGATTCACTCGGCACGGTGGCACAGTGGTTAGCACTGCTGCCTCACAGCCCCAGAGACCTGGGTTCAATTCCCGACTCAGGTGACTGACTGTGTGGAGTTTGCACATTCTCCCCGTGTCTGCGTGGGTTTCCTCCGGGTGCTCCGGTTTCCTCCCACAGTCCAAAGATGTGCAGGTCAGGTGAATTGGCCATGCTAAATTGCCTGTAGTGTTAGGTAAAGGGGTAAATGTACGGGAATGGGTGGGTTACGCTTCGGCGGGTCGGTGTGGACTTGTTGGGCCGAAGGGCCTGTTTCCACACTGTAAGTAATCTAATCTAATCTAATCTATCCTGTCTATACCTGACATATGCTTCCTTCTTTTTCTTAACCAAACCCTCAATTACTTTAGTCATCCAGCATTCCCTATGCCTACCAGCCTTTTCTTTCACCCTAACAGTAATATATTTTCTTTGGATTCTCATTACCTCATTTCTGAAGGCTTCCCATTTTCCAGCCATCTCTTTACCTGCGAACATCTGCCCCCAATCAGCTTTTGAAAGTCCTTACCGTCAAATTGGCCTTTCTCCAATTTAGAACTTCATTGTTGGTTTGTTTTCTGGTTTTAGTTGTATATAATCTTTGATAGCTTTGTAGGTTTATTGACTGTAGTAGTTTTAGTTTATGTAGTTTTTATGTTTGATGTATCTTGCGATACTAAGGCTCGGTGATTTGTAATTGGAATTCCTCCTGTCTGGAATCTAAATGTTACTGCAAAATGTTATGGCTAATGACTTGATTAAATGGTGTACCTGGAACATCAAGGGGAGTCACTCACCAATTAAGAAGAAGAATACACTTTCGAGTCTTAGAAAGGAAAAAATGGATATTGCTTTGTTACAGGAGACACACGTGGATGATAAGGAGCATTTGAAACTACAGCAGAATGGCTTTGACCGGGTTTACCTTTCATCTTTTAATACCAGAAGTAGGGGAGTGGCTATATTGGTTGGGAGGAATCTCCCATTTATGTTACTAGAGTCCATTAAAGACACACACAGGAGGTTTGTAATTCACAAAGCCTGCTAAACAGGGAAGAATATGGTGTTTTAGATATTTATTACCCTCCAGCCCATCCCCTCAAATTTCTGGTAGATGCCTTCTCTAATTTGATCAGCCTTGAGTCCCGACATATCATAGGGGGAGATTTCAGTTGTTTCATAGATCCCACAGTAGACAGGTAGCCCAAAAGCCCCCTGATACCCTCTGTATAACCTAAATAATTAGTGGATCTGTGTTTGGAGTTAGGGTTGGTGGACCTCTGGAGGCAGCTTCACCCTATAGTCAGGGTTTTTATGTTTTTTTCCAATCCACCAACATCACACCAAGATTGATTTTTTTCCTGACCCTCACGGCAACCCTGGACTTGGTGAGATCTTGTATGATTGGTAATATTACCATCTCCGATCATGCTCGAGTATACCTGTTGGTTAAGTTAAGGACATTATAGCGGGCCCTAGGCACTGGAAATGGATCCCTTTGTCCTTAAGGATAATAAGTTTGTGGAGTTATTCTCTTGAGAATTTTGGGCGTTCCTAGACATTAACTCAGGCTCGGTTAATAGTCCATCCGTCCTTTGGGAAGCCATGGGGTTAGTTATTTCCTACTCTGCCAGTAGGAAGCGGTAGAAGGGCAAACAGCAACATCTCCTTGAAGCACGGTTGAAGACAGCCGAGAAGGCTTACTTTGACAGAATCTTGTTGGCCAAGCTACAGAATATTACAGCGCTGTGGTCTGCATTGAATTCCGTGCTCAACGCAGACAGCAAAGAAGGAACTTACTTTCACAAAGCAAAGGTTATATGAGAGTGGTGACAAGCCAGGCAAATACCTAGCATATCTCGCCAGGAAAAGGAGCGCCCCTCAAACCATTACATCAATTAGGAAAGTGTCTGGAAACCTAACGTGATTCCAAAAAGATTAATGTGACATTCCAAAGATTTTACTCTGTTATACCAATCTGAGGGTTGTGAGGAGGGGGGGGGGGCCAAGATGGAGTCGTTTTTCAAGGATCTTGAGCTCCCAGGTGTGACCCACGAACAAGAGTCTTTTCTCAATGTCCCCTTATCAGAGCATAGAGTCATAGAGATGTACAGCATGGAAACAGACTCTTCTGTCCAATCTGTCCATGCCGACTAGATATCCCAACCCAATCTAGTCCCACCTGCCAGCACCCAGCCCATATCCCTCCAAATCCTCCCTATTCATATACCCATCCAAATGCCTCTTAAATGTTGCAATTGTACCAGCTTCCACCACATCCTCTGGCAGCTCATTCCATACACATGCCACCCTCCATGAAAAAGTTGCCCCTTAGGTCTCTTTTATACCTTTTCCCTCTCACCCTAAACCTATGCCCTCTAGTTCTGGTCTCCCCAACCCCAGGGAAAAGACTTTATATATTTATCCTATCCATGCCCCTCATAATTTTGTAAACCTCTATAAGGTCACCCCTTAGCCTCCGACGCTCCAGGGAAAACAGCCCCAATCTGAGGTGTAGGAGACTTAGAAACAGCTTCAGAGTGGAAAGGAGTCTGGTCTTGATGGTCTTGCCAGCGAATGCTATAAGGAATTTTTTTTAATAGATATTTTTATTAGAAATTCAACATTTTTACAAGTTTACAAAAATAAACAAAACTCTCAAGTACAAACATTGATATACAATTAAATCTTAAATATATAATAACCAAAATTTAACAAAAGAAAAATACCGAGAAAAAAAACAAAACTCAACTAACTACTAATCTAACCTACAACTAACCAGAGTGTATATTTAAGTCTCTTACATTATTCAAATAAGAGAAAGAGAGAAAAAAAAACAGCGGATAACATAGAAATTGGGTAGTGAGATACATACTCGGAATGTGTTAACATCAAATGTAACAAAACCCGTATTCGTGCAGGATTCCTCTCCCAAGGGGACCGGCACCAGCCAGGTTCGTAATCTCAATTAAATAAAAGTCCTTGTTAGGATAGCCGAAATATCTGTATTCATATAATTCAAGAAGGGCTGCCATAATTTATAAAATAATTCGGTCTTTCAGTGCACCATATTTGTAAGGAAGTCAAGGGGAATACATTCCATAATTAATCTGTGCCAATTTAAAAGTCCAGGGGGGCCCTCAGCCACCCAGTTTACCAAAATATTTTTCCTTGCACAGAAAGAGACAATAGAAAATAGTCACTTCCCATGCATGTCCAAGGAGGATAAGTTTGAAAAGCCCAAAAGGAGAGATACGGGGTCCACTTTAATTTCCGTTCCTAAAATTTGTCAGGGCACTTGTTACTTTAGTCCAGTATCTACGGATCTTATGACAGGTCCATAGACAATGTACAAGAGTGTCCACCTCTATTTTACATTTGGGACACATTGGGGATGCCCCTGCCTTAAATTTTGCCAATCGATTCGGTGCTATATGGGCCCTATGAAGTATCTTCAGCTGGATAGCCTGAGTTCTGTTACAGATGGTGATTCTTCTGGCGTTTTCCCAAATATCATTCCACGTTTCTATAGAGATTTCTAGTCCCAATTCCTGATCCCATGTTTTAAACAGATTGTCCATATCTCCTGATACTTCATCATGTAGTAAATGATAAATAGTACTGATGGAGGATACCCCCATTGGTCGTAGAACACTACATTCTCTATCTGATTTATAAAGACTATCTAATAACGTAGTCTTCTTCTGTATATAATCTCGAATTTGGAAGTATCGATAGAGGTCTCCATTAGGTAATCCGAATTTCTGACGCAGCTGTTCAAAAGACATCAGGACCCCATCTTCAAATAGGTCTCCTAGACATGAGATACTCCTGGATCTCCAGAGTTTAAAAGTGGCACCTGTAAACCCCGGTTGGAATCCCCATGCTCCCACTATCATCGCAAAGGGGGATGTTTTATGTGAGTTGCCCTCATTTTGCCTCATTATATTCCAAGCTTTAATTGTATTTAGTATTATAGGGTTTTTACAGTGATCCGTAATGATCTTCCTCTTGTCTGAAAATAAAAGGTTAATAAGTGTGCATTTTAATTGAGAAGCCTCGATGTCCAACCAGATTGATTGTGGATCAAACAGGACCCAATCAGCTATGTAACTTAATAAGGAACTTAACTGATATTTCCTAAAATCTGGGAAGTCCAATCCTCCCCTTGCCTGTGGAAGCTGTAGCTTCTTCAGCTTAATGAGGGGCCGTCTATGATTCCAGATAAAGGAACCCAACCAGCCATATAATTTACGTAGTGCCAGCCTCGGCAGCATCACTGGAAGCATTCTCATAGGGTAGAGGAGACGGGGCAGGACATTCATTTTAATTAGTGCTATTCTACCCAGCCAGGAAATTGGAAGGTCTCCCCATCGCTGGAGGTCCTGCCTTATCCTTTCCAGTAAATGCACAAAGTTAGCCTTGTATAACTGACCAAATACTGGGGTAATAAAAATACCTAAATATAAGAAACCCTCCAGGGACCAATGAAAGGGAAAATGGGATCCATCCACTAAGTGGGGTATCATAGCAAGGCCACCCATTGGCATAGCCTCCGATTTTGAGAAATTAATTTTATAGCCTGAGAATGCGCTAAATGTATTAATAACTTGGATTAAGCGAGGTCCGGACATCAGAGAATTACTGCGGAATAGAAGAACATCATCTGCATACAGGGTCATTTTATGTTTACCTGTACCAATCCTCGGGGCCGTTATATTAGGATCAGCCCGTATAGCTTCTGCTAGTGGTTCAATTATTAGCGTAAATAACAATGGCGAGAGAGGACATCCCTGACGGCAGCCCCTACCCACACTGAAGCTATCCGAACCTAATCCATTGGTAACCATAACTGCTTTGGGTTCACTATACAATGTTGAGACCCATTTAGTAAACACCTTTCCAACACCAAACCTTTCCAATGTGTAAAACAAATATGACCATTCAACCCTATCAAATGCCTTTTCTGTGTCTAATGAAACTACTATTCCTGGTATCTTTCCCTGATAGCAGGCTTGAATCATATTCAAAACCCTTCTAATATTATTGGATGATCTACGGCCCTTAATAAACCTCGTCTGATCCTCCTTTATAATATGTGGCAGTACCCTTTCTAGTCTCAATGCTAACTTTTTAGAAAGGGTTTTTAAAATCTACATTTAGCAAGTATATTGGTCTGTTTGATGTACAATCTTCTGGATCCTTTCCTTTTTTAAGGATAAGAGAGATATTTGCCTCTTTCAGCGAAGGCAGGAGACAGCCCTGACTAAATGCATAGTTATACATGTCCATAAGTGGACCAGCCAATATTTCTGTAAATTCTTTATAGAATTCAGCTTGAAAACCATCTGGGCCAGGTTCCTTACCGCTCTGAAGTTGCCTGATTGCGTCAAGTATTTCTTGGACTGTTAGGGGAGCATTTAAGACCGATACCTGTTCCGGAGTTAGGTCCGGAAAGGTCAAATTTTTTAAAAATGATTGCATCCTCCTAGTCCTGTCTTCACAATCCTGCGATTTATATAAATCAGAATAAAATTTTCTAAAGATTGCATTAATCTTTTTATGATCATGAGTCAAAATACCCGTACTTTCCTTGATAGATGTGATAGTTTGAGGGGCCTTTTTTTTCTTTGCAAGAAATGCTAAGTATCTACCCGGTTTGTCGCCAAATTCATATAACCATTGTTTTGCAAATAATATTTCCCTCTTAGCCGTTTGGGTAAGTGTAGTGTTTAGAGCTGTCCTAAGGGCTGTAATCCTTTGCAATTTAATAATAGAAGGTCTATTAGCGTATGCAGTTTCAGCTGCTTTTAAGTGTGCTTCGAGCAGACGCTGTTGTTCTCCCTTTAATTTTTTCTGGGTCGCTGAGTAGGAGATGATCAAACCTCGTGCGTAAGCTTTGATGGTCTCCCACATCATTGATGGGTTGCTAGCCGTACCTAAATTAATTTCTAAAAAAGTTTTAAATTCTTGAAAGTACTTTACAAATTTACTGTCTTTCATTAGGAAGGGGTCCATACGCCAATGCCGAAGGGATGTCCCATTGTTCCTCGCCTTGGTTTCCATATATACAGCAGCGTGATCGGAAATTGCTATACTACCTATTTTACAGGATGATATGGAATTTTTAAAAATCGAGGGGGCAAAAAACATATCAATTCTGGTATGGCATTTATGTGGATTGGAGTAAAAAGAAAAATCTCTGCCCTGTGGATGATGACATCGCCATACATCTACTAATCCTAATTCTTTGTTCAGATCCATCAATTGTCTAGATCTGGCAGATACTCCTGCAGTACTCTTGGGAATCCTATCTATTTCCGGATCCATAATACAATTAAAGTCTCCCCCTATAATTGTATGACGGGCACCAAGAGCCATCAATTTTGAGAAGGCTTCCGTTATAAATTTAAAGGGGTGTGCCGGGGGGCAGTACAAATTTAAAATCCCATATTCCTCTCCATTTATAAGGGCTTTAATCAGAATATATCGTCCAGATTCGTCTTTTGTCTGATTTAGGATTTTGAAAGGGAAATTCTTCCGAACAAGAATAACAACTCCCCTACTTTTTGAGCTAAAAGAAGAGAAAAAGACCTGATCAAATCCACCCTGTCGTAATTTCAAGTATTCTTTATCCAACAGATGTGTCTCCTGTAGGAGAGCTATATCAACTCTTTCTTTCTTAAGATTTGATAATATTTTCTTCCTTTTGACTGGCGAATTACTCCCCTTGACATTCCAGGTGCACCACTTAACAGACTGATCAACCATAATCATCCGGGCAAATCCGAGACCCCTCGGGAGGAGAAACCCTATCCAAAACATCCCGAGCATAGAGCATATAAAATTCACAAAAATAAAGGCTCTCTAATACACTTAAAACAGTATAATAAAAAACTATTTCTAAATAATAAAAAAAAACATATTTAAATGGAGATTTTCCCCCTTGTTCCCAGGGGGTATCACTTCCTTTCCAAAGGTCCATCGTATCCTCTCCCAAGCAATGCCCCACCCTTGACCCAGGCGCTCCTCAAAAGGATGAGGAGAATTCAGATATAATACAAAGCTAGAGTTAACAGTGAGCACCCTACCCCCACCCCCACCCCACCCACACCTGGATATATTTGGTAATGTTAATACCATGTATAAACATATATAACTATGAAACTATAAAATTACAACCTCAACAAATAATAATTAAATATAATAATAAAATAATAGCAAGGGAAAACAACCCCGCTCCTAGGGACAGAGATAAAATAGAATAAGGTAACCACCTCCCCCCACCAACATTAACTAAACCCCCTGGCTTTTTTTTATATATATATACACACATATGTATATACATACACACATACATATATAGAATAATAAAAAAAAACCCCAAGGGGGGGAGAAAATCGTTAAATAGAGAACAAATAAATAAATCCCTCTCCCCACCCCCCAAGATAATATTAAACAGTAAGGTAAGAAAAAAGAAAAAGTGGGGGGATATAAACCGGAGTGGGGGAAAGGCAAACCAACATCCATTGTCCCTTACAATTTATCTAAGAGAGTCCAAAAATTCCTTAGCCTTTTCTGGCGATCCAAAGTTATACACGGATCCTACATGGTTAAAGTGTAGCGTCGCTGGGTAGCGTAAGGAGTACTGAATATTTAAGTCCCTTAACCACTTCTTCGCCTCATCGAATGCCTTCCTCTTTCGGACCAGAGCTGGGGAAAAGCCCTGGAATAACATGATCTTGGATCCTTTATAGATCATGGCTTGGGAATCTTTTCTAAGACTTCTAGAGGCTTCTAGGAGTATCTGCCTCTCCCTATAGCTCTGCAGCTGGAACAGGACCGGGCGAGGGTGCTGGTTCGAGCCGGGCCCGCATATTGCGACCCGGTAGGCCCATTCTACCCTTACCTGGCCTGATCCAGCCTCCAGATTTAAAAGCTGTGGCAGCCACTGCTCGAGAAACGCTGTAAGCTGGCCTTCTTCTTCCCATTCGGGAAGGCCCAGCAAACGAATATTTTTTCGGCGACCTCGATTATCGAGGTCATAATATGATTCTCCAAAGTCCAGACTCACTGTTCGAGAGTCCGGACCTGATCCACGGACGATTGCGCTGTGATTTCGGAGGTCGCGGCCTTTAGCTCCGCCCCTCCGACTCGAGGCTCAATTTCTTTCATGTCTCGGTCGTGCTTTTGCAGCACGGCCGAGAGTGAGTCCCATCGACTTCGGGATTCTTCAATGAAAGCGTCGATCTTCGCATCCAGTTTGGAGATGATTTCCACAAGGCTCGCCACTGTAGGTAAGTCCCCCGGGGCGGCTGTGGATGCCTCTACTGCAGCTGGAGAGGGTGGGGGAGGGGTTCCTGCTTGCTGAGAGCTGCGGGCTCCCTTCCCTTTAGACATTTTTACTAAAGATTAGTAAATTTAATACTGAGCAACTAAGTAAATTAAACAGCTATTTTAAATGATTTGGTGAGTGTGGTGGGGGTGGGTGGCCCACTTTGCCCAAGTCTTGGGAGGAACACTATAGACTCAGACTTGCTGGGTCGCCGCCATCTTGGATCCCCCCATAAGGAATTTATAAACATAGTGTCAGACCCGATGCTCAACATGTTCAAAGACTCACACAGTCATGATTGTCTCCCGCCATTTCTGAGAGAGGCCGATATTTCACTTATTCTTAAAAAAGGGAAGGTCTTGGAGGACTGTGCTTCTTGCAGGTCCATTTCACTCTTAAATGTGGACTTCAGAATCCTCTTTAAGCCTTTTGCATTAAGGCTGGAGACTGTGTTACCTTCTATTGTTAAAGAGAACCAGATGGGCTTCAGAAAGGGCCGCAGATCCTCCAATAATGTTAGGAGGCTGTTTAATGTAATTCAAGCATGTCAATAACAGTCAATACAGGGATTGCTGATTTCTCTAGATGCAGAGAAGGCATTTGACCAAGTTGAATTTTATACTTTTTATACTCTGGGGGTGTTTGGCTTGGGTAAAGACTTCATAAGATGGGTAAAGGTACTCTACGGTGACCTCGCTGCGGTCGTCACCAATGGGGTATGACCAAGCGATTTTAACATTTTTAGGGTCAGCCAACAGGATTATTCCTATGGGTGGTCTTACAAAGGTGCTAGGTCTTGAGGGCAAATATTGATTTGCATTGAAGTGGTCACAGGGAGGTTTTCTGTATTTGGGCATATTTGTCATTCCAGTTTTTGATCGATTGTTCAAAGCTAATTTTGTACAATTATTCAACAAAATCAAACAAGACCTTCAAAGTTGGGAGGTGCTTCCAGTCTCATGGTTAGGTTGGATAGCACTTATTAAGATGAATATTCTCCCCTGTTTGTTGTTCCCCATACGGATACTCCCCCTGATTTTCGATAAGCAAATATTCAAGAGACTGAACGGCTGTTTTGACTCGTTTTATTTGGCATTGTAAGCGGCCCCTTATTAAATTAGCTAAACTGCAATTGCCTCACAGATTGAGGGGAGTGGATCTCCGGGACATTAAAAACTATCAACTAAGCTTGTTTTTATCCAATGAGAATGATTGGGCTTGTGGGGACTCTCTTTCAAGCTGGCTAGATATCGAAACTTCTCAGGGAGGGTGCCCCCTTACTAGCTTGCTGTTTTTGGACAAAATGAGGACAGTTAGGAAATATTGCCATAACCCAATAGTGACCAACACTGTTAAAGCATGGAGGGCAATTTGGCAGAGGGAAGGCAATATTGGCAAAACATCTTTTCTTACACCTATAGTGGGTATGCCTGGTTTTCAACTGGGGATGATAGATTCAGGATTCAAACATTGGGCAGCTAGGGGTGTGTCTTGCATGGGTGATTTATTGAGAGAGACACAACAATGTCCTTTGATCAGTTACCATGGAAATACGAGTTACCTAACAGATATCTTTCAATGTTTTCAAGTTAGGGATTTTATTCAAAAAAAGCTACATTTTTGACTGATCCCTACAAGTCCGACATAGAGAGGAAGGTGCTCAGTGCTAAGAATGCACTTTCTGTCAGCACTTTTTGTGCTCAGTTGGGAGGGGGGGGCAGGGGGGGCATCCCCTGAGATGAGTTCAATCAACTGCAGGGTGTGGGAGAGAGAGCTAGGCGTTGGGGTCTCCTCAGAGGCTTGGGAAGATATTTGGGAAAACACAAGAAAGATATCAATTTGCAATAGGATCCATGTTTTACAGTTGAAGATTCTCCACAAAGTCCACTTGGCTCCGGATTATTTGTCAAAATTTAAACCAAGGGTATCTTCAACATGTGCCAAGTGCAGGTCGGTACAGGCACTCTTACCCATTGTCTCTGGTCCTGTAGTAGGCTTCAAACATACTGGATTGTTGTGGTAGGTGCAATGGAAGGGATTTTGGGTGTAAGGGTGAGAAAGACTCGATCTCTCTTCTTCTTGGCCTGCCCAGTTTGTTCCCTGTAGATGCGCATAAGAAAAAACTTTTCACCATCGTCATTTTCTGCACAAGAAAGAATATCTTGTTAGTTTGGGTATCCGAAAATCTCCCAGGCCTGTTAGGTTGGAGGAAGATTGTTATCGAGCATATCCTCTTGGATTTTCTCAATGTATGGTACACCACAAAACTAAGAATTTCTATAAGACATGGCGGCCCTTTTTGGAATACCTAGACACAGATTCGTCTGTCACACTAATAAGAGCTTTTATATAGCCGTAATGATTGTGCTCTACAAATCCAATATCCAGAGAGGGGGAACTGTGACTGTATGTATATGTGAAAACTAATGCTCTTGATATTGAAGAGTGAGTGTTTTGTTTGGCTGGGCTGTATTATTATTATTTATTAGTTTGTTGTTGGTTATTATTTATTTAGTTAAGTAGTTGGAGTTTTAAAATATTTTTTCCTATGCAGTTGATGTAGATGTAACAAACACTATATTGGACAAACAGGCAGAAAACTACCCACCAGGATACATGAACATCAACTAGCCACAAACGATATGACTCTCTCTCACTTGTATCCTTACATACAGATAAGGAAGGACACCACTTTGACTGGTACAACACATCCATCCTAGGACAAGCCAAACAGAGATGCACATGAGAATTCCTAGAAGCATGGCATTCCAATCAGAACTCTATCAACAAACACATTGACTTGGACCCCATTTACCACCTCCTGAGAAAAAGAACAGGAAATGACATCGCCACAGGAAACAACATCAACAACCCAAGGAAACCCAAACATAGAAATAAAAAGTAGGAACCATCAACAGTGCTTCGTCCAGAGGCTCACTGAGAATGTTACCTAGTATGGTGATGAAACATCTGAAAATGAACCTTCAGCGAACAAACCTATATCCATCTCCAAATATCTATATCAGTGCAAAAGACTAGATAAGGCTAAAGCATTATCAAGTAAAAATGCAGAGTGGATGTCCATTTTGGCCTTTTCCTGAATTTCCCCAGATAACAGATGGTGTATTGAGCCACTCCCATGTGACATTAAGATACGGTGGAAGGAACTGGATATGCCTGGAGGTCCTAACAACATATCAGCAATATTAATGAAAATTATGCTTCAGAATTATTGACAAGTCAGTCAAACTGTTCCAGTACAGACACAACACTGGCATCTACCTGGCAATGTGGAAAATTACTCAGGTATGACTGGCCACAAAAAACAGGTCAAATCCAACCTGGCCAATTATTGCCCCATTCATCTACTCTTAATCATCAGAAAAGTGATGGATAGGATGTTCGACGAAGCTGTCAAGCAACACTTGCTCAGCAATACTTACCCATTGATACCGAGTTTGGGTGCTGTCAGGTCCACTCAGGACCTGAGCTCTTTACGGCTTTGGTCCAAACGTGAATAAAAGAGCTAAACTCTAGAGGTGAGGTGAGAGTGACTGCCCTACACAACATGGCAATATTTTACCAAGTGTAGTAACAAGGAGCCCCAGAGAAACTAGAGTCAATAGGAAACAGAGTCAAAGAATCATACAGCAAAGAATCAGCCACAGAGAAAAACTCTCCACCAGTTGGAGTCAGACCGCGCAAAATGGAGGACCACTAGGTCTACAACTGGTCACTTACGCTTGTTGGTACAGCACTCCATGCTTGGTCAACATTGAGGCTCACGGCCAGAAGTTCCAATCCCCTGATTTCTTAAACATCTAAGTCATAATGTTTGCAGCAAGGTGGGCCAGTGGTTAGCGCTGTTGCCTCATAGCACCAGGGACCCAGATTTGATTCCAGCCTCAGGTGACTATCTGTGTGGAGTTTGCACATTCTGTCTGTGTGGGTTTCCTTCGGGTGCTCCGATTTACTCCCACAGTCCAAAGATGTGCAAGTTGGGTGAATTGGCGATGCTAAATTGCCTGTAGTGTTAGGTGCATTAGTCAGAGGGAAATGGGTCTGGGTGGGTGACTTCAGAGGGTTGGTGTGGACTTGTTGGGCCAAATGGCCTGTTTCCGCTCTAATCTATTTGCTGGTGGCCATAGTAAGAAGTGAACAACTTAGAGAAGTTGTGTAAAACCTTGGCGTGGGCACCATTTAGATTGGTTACAGTTTGCTACATTTCCATAGACATTTTTTTAACCAGTTTGCCATGCGGGACCTTGTCAAAACCTTGCTAAAATTCATGTAGACCATAAAACTCTAATACCTTCATCAATTCTGCTCGTTACTTAAAGTCATAGAGATGTACAACACAGAAACAGACCCTTTGATCCAACTCGTCCATGCTGACAGATATCCTAAATTAATCTAGTCCCATTTGCCAGCACTTGGCCCATATCTCTCTACACCATTCCTATTCCAATGACTTTTAAATGTTGTAATTGTACCAGCCTCCACCACTTCCTCTGGCAGCTCATTCTACACACACACCACCCTCTGTGTGAAAAAGTTGCCCCTTAGGTCCCTTTTAAATCTTTCCCCCTCACCCAAAGTCCATGCCCTCTAGTTCTGAACTCTCCTACCCCAGGTAAAAGGCCTTGTATATTTACCCTCTAATGATTTTAGAAACCTCTAAAAAGTCACCCCTCAGCCTCCAACGCTCCAGGGAAAACAGCCCCAGCCTATTCAGCCTTTCCCTGTAGCTCAAACCCTCCAATCCTGGCAATATTCTTGCAAATTGTTTCTGAGCCATTTCAAGTTTCACAATATCGTTCTCTTAGGAGGGAGACCAGAATTGCACCAATGTCCTGTACAGCTGCAACATCACCTCCCAACTTGTACACTCAATGCTCTGACCAATAAAGGAAAGCATATCAAAAGCCTTCTTCACTATCCTATCTATATGCGATTCCACTTTCAAGGAACAATGAACCTGCACTCCAAGGTCCCTTTGTGCAGCAACACTTGTAGGACCTTACCATTAAGTGTATAAGTCCTGCTCTGATTTGTCTTCCTAAATTGCAACACCTCATATTTATCTAAATTAAACTCAACCTGCTGCTCTTCGAACCATTGGCCCATCTGATAAGATCCTGTTGTACTCTGAGATAGCCTTCTTCACTGTCCACTACACATCCAATTTTGATGTCATCTGCAAACTTACTAACTATACCTTCCATGTTCACATCCAAATCATTTATATAAATGATTCCTCAAAACAAATTCTGTTGTTTGACACAGTCATTTCTTAATAGGTTCATGCTGGCTATTCTCGATTAATCAGTGCTTTTCTAAGTTATAGTCTACCTTATCTCTCAGGATTGATTTGAATAATTTGCTCACTACTGAGATTACACTGACTTGTGTATAATTATTCAGTCTGACCATCACTCACTTTTGAACAAAGATGCAACATATTCCATTTCTCTGGTACCAAACCTGATCAAGCGTTCTGCTAGTTCCTTCCTGGTTTCTTTCAACAGCCTAGCGTACAAGTCATTTGACCCTCCTGCTTTCTCCAATTTCAAGGATGCTACGCCAATGAACACTCCTTTTTCCGAGTTTTTGAGAATATTTGTAGCTCAGGTTGACGTTCTGGATGTAGGTTTGCTCGCTGAGCTGGAAGTTCGTTTTCAGACATTTCATCACCTAATAGGTAATATCTTCAGTGAGCCTCCGGATGAAGCCAAATAAAGCCTAGTATGGTGATGAAACGTCTGAAAACGAACCTTCCAGCTCAGCAAACAAACCTACATCCAGACCTCCTTTTTCCCTATGTCTATTACATCCAATACTTCACACTCCTCATTATCTACAATATCCACATTGTCACCTTCTTTTGCAAAATAAAATTTTGATTAAAAATCATACCAACACATTCTGCCTCTTCACAAAAAGGAACATTATTGTCTTTTATGGCCCTTAGGTATTACTTACATGTTTTAGTAAATAAGGAAAGCAACATTTACCAATTTTCAACATGAAGAATTTCTTTCCAGTTGCTATTGTAAAGACACCCAGAGGAAACCCACGCAGACACGGGGAGAATGTGCAAACTCCACACAAACAGTCGCCCGAGGCTGGAATCAAACCTGGGACCCTGCCTCGGGGTCATAACACTTATGAATTATGGACTAAAAATGAGAAAAGATACTGCTTTAAACCAAGGAAACTGTAAAGAACTGTTTGCAATTTTAAAAGAACTGTGTGCAATTTTAAAAACAAGTCATTGGAATTGATTGTGAATTATATTGTCAATAATACCTGGTGTTGAGGGAATTTAACTTTTTAAAAACTTTTTCAGTTAATGTGGGCATCACTGGCTAAGTCACCATTTATTGTCCATCCTTAATTGCCTTTTGGAGGTGTTGGTGAGCAGCCTTCTTGCTCTGTAATGCAACTACAATTCTGTTAGAATGGGAGCTCCAAAATTTTGACCCAACAAGGCGAAGGATCTCCTTCCAAGTCAAGCCAATGTGTGGCTTGGAGGGTAACCTGAATGCAGTGGCATCAGCTACTCTTGTCCTTCTTGATGGAAAAGATCAAGAGTTTGGAAAGTGCCGTCGAAGGGACAGGGATGAAAAAAGATCAGAGATCCCAGTGTTGCTGTTGGCTTGGACTGCTGATCCTATACCCAGCCCCTGACCTAAGTGCAGCAACCCTGCTTCCAATCCAAGCACAGTGGGCCCACTAGAGCCCAAGGGTTAGCTGTTTGGCCCTGGTATACATCACAAACCCCATCCAGGCCCAGGGTCCTTGTCTTGCTGCAGTGAATCTTGTAGATGCTACACAGTGCTGCCACTCTGTGTTGTGTTGGGGTGGGAGAGAATTAATTGCTTAAGGTAATGGATGTAATGCTAATGCTTTATCTTGGGTGGTGTCCAGTGTTGTTGGAGCTCCTCTCATCTTTGGGAGGTACTGATAACTAGGCAGTTGAGTAATTCTATTTTATCAAAATAAAGAGTTTAGATGCTAGTAGCTTAATAGACAGGGAACACATAACCAGGTGATTGCTGAGAGTCTTCACTGATAGCAGAAGTCAAACTGCTGATTAGGATAGACTGTTGATCTTAATAGTTGAGAGTGTGTTGCTGGAAAAGCACAGCAGGTCAGGCAGTATCTGAGGAGCAGGAAAGTCGACGTTTTGGGCCAGTGCCCTGTTGATCTTAAAAGTTTGTCTTAGCAGCATTCTGCTCTCTAACCAAAATGTTAGGGAGCTTTTCCTGTGGTCTTCCTCCATCCTCCTGAGCCATCTTCGATCTGAAGAAAACAGCTGTCTAACAGGACTGCCACCTAACAAGGACTGCTCCCTGCTTTGAAGTAATCATCAGTATAATTTACTCTATTTCCCGGGGCTGTATTTTACCTAATGCGAATCACTTTTTCGAACCTTTCTTATCAATGAATATGAGACAGTTACCCAGTACATCAAGATGGTCACCTTCGTCTCTGTCCATCATTCAACTCATTTATTTTCTACCAATGCTCTTTTCCTCATCCTTTTAAACAATCACATAGATAAGGGGTAAATTGGATGCCAAGAGATTCCCTGGCATAATTTCAGGATTTACCTCAATAACTTGGAATTTGGAAGTGAGTTGCTCATGACCCGTGAACTGTTCTTGTAGACAAAATATTAACAAAGCTGGTCCAATTTAGTTTCAGGTCCATGATAATCCTCAAGATGTTGATAGGGAGGGAATTTAGGGATGATATGTCATTGAATATCAAAAGGAGATAGTTAAAGATTCCCACTTTTTGGAGATGGTCATTGCCTCACACTTGTGAGGCATGAATGTTACTTGCCACTTGTCAGCCCTAATCTGAATATTATTCGGGTCTTCTTGTGTTGGACATAGACTACTTCAGAAAGTTTGACCTTCTGATGAAAGGAAAGAAGCAGCTGAAGATGTTTGGAAATACATTTGCAGTGATGTCCTGGGACTGAGCTGACTGACCACCACAACCCTCAATACATCATGTGATCATTATGCACTTTAATTAGTTTTAATTATTTACATAGAAAAGGCCAAGTACATTTAATATAATGAAAACAAACATACAACTACAAAACACATAACTACTAATGGTGACTTGTCAAAAACAACAGTATGAAGTCAATCTGCTCCTCATATGGAGCAGTGCACCATACCTACCCATCAGATTCAAGTATTTTTCATCACCTATATACAGTCCATACATTAACCATTTGGATACTGAATGACCTTTCTGTTTTGGACACTTGTCCTCAAGCCTTGTGGGGTCATGATGGATGATTATCACTTCGCTCTGAAAATCGGCACCAGTTGAAGTGTCAAAGAAGTGGTTTTGAGATAAGCTGCATGAAGGATTTGTATTTCTGGATCTTGAGGAAATGAATGAGTCCATTATTTTTTGAGCCATTTCACCCATGTCTCATGATGAATCTAAAGAATTTAATGAACCAGCCGTCGAAGGGACAGGGATGAAAAAAGATCAGAGATCCCAGTGTTGCTGTTGGCTTGGACTGCTGATCCTATACCCAGCCCCTGACCTAAGTGCAGCAACCCTGCTTCCAATCCAAGCACAGTGGGCCCACTAGAGCCCAAGGGTTAGCTGTTTGGCCCTGGTATACATCACAAACCCCATCCAGGCCCAGGGTCCTTGTCTTGCTGCAGTGAATCTTGTAGATGCTACACAGTGCTGCCACTCTGTGTTGTGTTGGGGTGGGAGAGAATTAATTGCTTAAGGTAATGGATGTAATGCTAATGCTTTATCTTGGGTGGTGTCCAGTGTTGTTGGAGCTCCTCTCATCTTTGGGAGGTACTGATAACTAGGCAGTTGAGTAATTCTATTTTATCAAAATAAAGAGTTTAGATGCTAGTAGCTTAATAGACAGGGAACACATAACCAGGTGATTGCTGAGAGTCTTCACTGATAGCAGAAGTCAAACTGCTGATTAGGATAGACTGTTGATCTTAATAGTTGAGAGTGTGTTGCTGGAAAAGCACAGCAGGTCAGGCAGTATCTGAGGAGCAGGAAAGTCGACGTTTTGGGCCAGTGCCCTGTTGATCTTAAAAGTTTGTCTTAGCAGCATTCTGCTCTCTAACCAAAATGTTAGGGAGCTTTTCCTGTGGTCTTCCTCCATCCTCCTGAGCCATCTTCGATCTGAAGAAAACAGCTGTCTAACAGGACTGCCACCTAACAAGGACTGCTCCCTGCTTTGAAGTAATCATCAGTATAATTTACTCTATTTCCCGGGGCTGTATTTTACCTAATGCGAATCACTTTTTCGAACCTTTCTTATCAATGAATATGAGACAGTTACCCAGTACATCAAGATGGTCACCTTCGTCTCTGTCCATCATTCAACTCATTTATTTTCTACCAATGCTCTTTTCCTCATCCTTTTAAACAATCACATAGATAAGGGGTAAATTGGATGCCAAGAGATTCCCTGGCATAATTTCAGGATTTACCTCAATAACTTGGAATTTGGAAGTGAGTTGCTCATGACCCGTGAACTGTTCTTGTAGACAAAATATTAACAAAGCTGGTCCAATTTAGTTTCAGGTCCATGATAATCCTCAAGATGTTGATAGGGAGGGAATTTAGGGATGATATGTCATTGAATATCAAAAGGAGATAGTTAAAGATTCCCACTTTTTGGAGATGGTCATTGCCTCACACTTGTGAGGCATGAATGTTACTTGCCACTTGTCAGCCCTAATCTGAATATTATTCGGGTCTTCTTGTGTTGGACATAGACTACTTCAGAAAGTTTGACCTTCTGATGAAAGGAAAGAAGCAGCTGAAGATGTTTGGAAATACATTTGCAGTGATGTCCTGGGACTGAGCTGACTGACCACCACAACCCTCAATACATCATGTGATCATTATGCACTTTAATTAGTTTTAATTATTTACATAGAAAAGGCCAAGTACATTTAATATAATGAAAACAAACATACAACTACAAAACACATAACTACTAATGGTGACTTGTCAAAAACAACAGTATGAAGTCAATCTGCTCCTCATATGGAGCAGTGCACCATACCTACCCATCAGATTCAAGTATTTTTCATCACCTATATACAGTCCATACATTAACCATTTGGATACTGAATGACCTTTCTGTTTTGGACACTTGTCCTCAAGCCTTGTGGGGTCATGATGGATGATTATCACTTCGCTCTGAAAATCGGCACCAGTTGAAGTGTCAAAGAAGTGGTTTTGAGATAAGCTGCATGAAGGATTTGTATTTCTGGATCTTGAGGAAATGAATGAGTCCATTATTTTTTGAGCCATTTCACCCATGTCTCATGATGAATCTAAAGAATTTAATGAACCAGCCAACCATCAATTCCAGAATCTCCTTCAAGTGTTCATGTTTCCTCCCAAGTCATTGCTAATAATTTATGATTATTTTCTTCCAACATGGTGATGTCGACGACAACAATTTTTTGTCCTTCCTTAAGTACTAAATCCAGGTTCCAAAGTGTCCCCACACTTGGCAAAAAGACTTGCCAAGATCTCGTGTCTTTCTACTCATCCATTTTTTTTTCACAAATAGGCACATTTAAAGATGTGTGGAAGTAATTTGACCATAGTCCTGCATCTCCTAAAGGACCTGACAATGCTTGACCATTCCATACTTATGATAGATCTTTTTTTGGGTATAATTTGATTTGAGTAGTAATCTATTAACAAGTTTTGACTATGATATGAAGTTCTGAACCAAGTGTCTGAGTCAATGTTGTTTTTGTAATATTTTGTTCTGATTCCTTGACTTTAAAGTCTTGTTCACTTTATTGAATTCAATTAGTTTTATTCATTCAAATGAGTGCAGTGAAAAGTTTAGAAGTCACCACTTACAACACCATTTTAAGCGCAAAGGTACCTACGTACAACCCTTAGTTACAGAATAGAGAAATGAAGAAAAAAAAGTTACATTACAAATATACATAGTATTACCATAGGTCAGAAAAACAAGAAACAAAGTTAAAAAGAGAAACAACACAGTCTCTCTCCAAAGGTACTTCACATCAGACCAGTGCAGGGGCCTCCACGCGGTCTGATCACTGGTATCCACCACACGCTGCACAGGGCATCCCCTTCTGGCTGCTGATGTCCCTGCTTTGAGCCGCTGGTCGCCAACATTCCCACTCCGGGCTGCTGGTCACTGGTGTCTCTGCTTCTGGCTGCTGGTCGCCAGCATCCTACCCCAGACTGCTAGTTGCCAGCATGACCACTCCTGCTGCTGGTGTCTCTGCCAACCCTGCTTTGGACAACATTCCTTCAACATATTGATTAATTTGCCCTTATTTCCAGTTCAATGGCTGCCCATCACATCAATAGGTTCACTGAGTTTGCCTCTGTAAGCAGCACCACTGACTCTTGCCAAAGATGCCTTTTCTATCTTTGAGAGTGATAAAAGATTCAATACCTTGGTGTTATTTTGCCCACTGTATTTAAACAAAGTCAGATCACTTTGTCAGGTGAGCCCTCTGGTGGATACCGATTCTTCTGCTCACTTTGCTGCAGTAGAAGATCCCATTGGTGATAAGATGTGGAGGATGACTTTTTTCATTGAGTTCTTGATCATATGGTGCAGTTTAACCAGGGTTTTTAATTCCTCTGAGATCGTAGATTCAGTCGTCGAGCTGGTGTGCTTTTCTGCAGACTTTTCATCACCTCTCTAGGTGATTTCGTCAGTGCATCTTCGATAAAGTATTGGTGGTCTGTCCCGCCTGGTATTTATGTGCGTCTGTTTTTTAGTACTTCCGGTTTTGTGTTTGAGTACTTTGTATGTGGGGCCTAATTTAATGTGTTTATTGATTGAATTCCAGTGGAGTGCCAAGCTTTAAGGAATTCTTTGGCATGTCTCTGTTATGCCTGTGCTAGGATGGTTACATTGTCCCATTTGAATTTCTGTCCTTCATTGTCTGCGTGGTTGGAAATGAGAAAGTACTGATCATGTCTGGCAGTGGCAAGCTGATGTTTTTGCACTTGTATAGTCAGTTTTCTTCCTGTTCTCCTATGTAGTGTTTTTCACAGTCCTTACAGGGTATCTAATGGTCATCCTGTTGGATATGGATATCAGGTCTTTAACCTTTGTGAGGAGCTAATGAAAGGTGTTTACTGGTTTATGTAAGATTCCTAGGTGTCTGAATAGTCAGGCAGTCATTTCTGATATGTCTTTGATGTACAGTATGGTCACTATCGTGTCTGGTCGTGTAGTATTTTCTTCTTTAGGTTTGTTGCATAAGTACTGGAGGGTAGTGCTCTCAGGGTATCTGATTCATTTAAATCCCATGAATAGGTATTTGTGTTCTGCTTTCTGGAGTTCTGGTTTGCTGCACTGTGTCCTTGCCCATTTGAATAGTGTTGTAATGCAGCTTTGTTTGTGGTGCTCTGTGGTTGCTGTTATAGTTCAGTATCTGATCTGTATGGGTGTTCTTCCTGTACACATTGATCTGGAGTACACTATTCGGTGTGTGTTCCACTAATACATCCAGGACGGTGAGTCTGCTGTTGTTTTCCTCTTCTTTAGTGAACTTTATTCCATTGAGGATGTTATTGATGTGGTGGTGGGTTTCTTCCAGTTGTGTACATTTAATGATGACAAAGGTATCATCTATGTACCGGATCCAGAGTTTGGGTTGGATGCTGGGAAAGGCTGTCCATTCTGAGTCCATTACTGTTTCTGCTATCAATCCTGATATCAGGGACCCCATTGGTGTACCTTTGATTTGCCTGTATACATGTCCATTGAATGTAAAGTGAATTGTGAGGCACAGGTCTAGTAGTTTTAGCATGATGTTCTTGTTGATGCTGCTGATGTTGTTGGGAATCCTAGTAACTGCTTCATCCAATAATAGTAATACCTCTGCAAATATCAAATGAAAACATATTCTTAGAAATGTGTGAGTATTTTGGTTCTTTGGACAGGTAGCAACTCTGACGTCTTCAGTCTTGGTGTATAGGTCTTCACCCATAGTGATGAAACTTTTGGGTGACCCCATTCTCTGAGGGCCTTTTGTGACCATTTTATGTCTGATAAAGTTGTGCGCCTTTGCCATGTCCCCAAAAAGTAGTGCAAGATCATTCCTGTTTCTTTTTGCCCCTGTGACAATTTTATTTAAGATGGCAATATTTCATTCCTAGGTTGCCACTAGGAATACCTTCTGCCTTGGGTCAATTTCCTCAACATTGCTCACTCTGTTTGCAATAATCTTAGCAAAGAGACTATTGTCATTGGGCCAAACTTAGCAATTGGAAGCAGGGCCACAGGCAGAAATCATCAGCTGCTTCTGGCCTAGGCCATCACCTCTGCCCCCTTGACCTGAGCACAATGGGCCCACCCAAGACAGGTTATTGGGGTCTGATCTCTTCATCTGAACCAGTTTCTTAATGGAAGGCTATTTCTGATGGGGTTCCATGAGGCTCAGTGCTGGGTCCCTTGCTTTTTCTGGTATATCATAACAATTTGTTAATGTCAATTTAGGGGGCATGATCAAGGAACTTGCAGATGACACAGAAATTGACCGCGTGGTTGTTAGTGAGGTAGAAAACTATTGACTCCAGAAAGATATTAAATGACTTGTCAGGTAGGCAGAAAAGTGGCAAATGGAATTCAACCCATAAAAGTGTGAAGTGATGCATTTAAGAAGATCAAACAAGGCAAAGGAATGCAGAATTAATGGGAGAGTACTGTGAGGGTTAGAGGAAGGTTTTGGAGTGAATGTTCACAGGTTGCAGGACAGGTAACTTGGTTAAGAAGACATATGGAATTGTTTCCTTTATTATTCAAGATATAGAATACAAGAGCGGGAAGTTATTCTGGAACTATGTAAATCATTTGTCAGGCCATAACTTGAGTACTGCATGTTGTTCAGGTCATCTTATTGAAGAAAGGATGTAGTTATGTGAGAGAGGATACAGAGAAGATTTATGAGAATATTGCTAAGACTGAAAACTGGATGGCAGCTATAGGAAAGATTGGAGAGGTAGGAGTTGTTCTTGTTGCAACAGAAAAGGCAGAGGGGAGATTTGATTTAAGATATACAAAATTATGAGAAACTTGCGTAGGGTGAATGGGAATGCCTAATTATACTAACACAGAAATCAGTAACATTAAAGTGATTAGTAGAAATATTAGGGGGGAGATGAGACAAAGCTTTAACAGTGGCAGGGGTCGAAAACCTTGAAGGACGTTGGAGGCAGAAACCCTTAAATCATTCGAAAGGTGTTTGGAAAGACACTTACACTGCTATGGGCCAAATGTGGCAAAGTCGGTTTATGTTGGATGGCTCGTTTATTGGTTGCGTAGACACAATTCATCCAGTGGACTCCTTCTGCATTACATTTCCATAATTTTGCGGATTCTATGAATACTTCAGTAAGCAATTCAGTTCATCAAAAACAACTTAATTAGTTTTACCACACTAATACAATTCCATTTGCAAATTAGTACCAAAGTTGAAACTTTATTGCTGGAACAGCACAGCAGGTCAGGCAGCATCCAGGGAACAGGAGATTCGACGTTTCGGGCACAGGCCCTTCTTCAGGAATGAGCAGAGAGTGTTCAGCAGGAGAAGATAAAAGGTAGGGAGGAGGGACTTAGAGGAGGGGCGTTGGAAATGTGATAGGTGGAAAGAGGTCAAGGTGAGGGTGATAGGTCGGAGTAGGATGGAGGCGGAGAGGTCAAGAAGAAGACTGCAGGTCAGGAAGGCGGTGCCGGGCTGGAGGGATTCGGCTGAGACAAGGTGGGGGGAGGGGGGATGAAGAAACTGGTGAAGTCCAAGTTCATCCCCTGTGGTTGGAGGGTTCCCAGTCGGAAGATAAGACGTTCCTCCTCCGACCGTCGCGTTGTTGTGGTTTGGCGGTGGATGAGTCCAATGACCTGCATATCCTCGGTGGAGTGGGAGGGGGAGTTGAAATGCTGTGCTACAGGGTGGTTGGGTTGGTTCGTCCGGGTGGCCCAGAGGTGCTCTCTGAATCGCTCCGCAAGTAGGCGGCCTGTCTCCCCAATATAGAGGAGGCCACACCGGCTGCAGCGGATGCAGTAGATGATGTGGGTGGAGGTGCAGGTGAATCTGTGGCGGATATGGAAGTTTCCTTTGGGGCCTTGGAGAGAAGTGAGGGGGGAGGTGTGGGCGCAAGTGTTGCACCTCCTGCGGTTGCAAGGGAAGGTGCCGGGAGTGGAGGTTGGGTCGGTGGAGGGTGTGGATCTGACAAGGGAGTCGCGGAGGGAGTGGTCTCTACGGAAAGCTGATAGGGGAGGGGAGGGAAATATATCCTTGGTGCTGGGGTCTGTTTGGAGGTGGCGGAAGTGACGGCGGATGATGCGCTGTACATGGAGATTGGTGGGGTGGTAGGTGAGGACCAGTGGGGTTCTGTCCTGGTGGCGGTTGGAGGGGCGGGGCTCAAGGGCGGAGGAGCGGGAAGTGGAGGAGATGCGGTGGAGGGCACCGTCGACCACGTCGGGGGGGAAATTGCGGTCCTTGAAGAAGGAGGCCATCTGTGTTGTACGTATTTTGAACTGATCCTCCTGGGAGCAGATGCGGCGGAGACCCTCCTTCGACTGACCGAACTGGTCCTCACCCTGAACAACTTTTCTTTCCAATCCTCCCACTTTCTCCAAACAAAAGGAGTAGCCATGGGCACCCGCATGGGCCCCAGCTATGCCTGCCTCTTCGTAGGGTATGTGGAACAATCCATCTTCCGAAACTACACTGGCCCCACCCCCCATCTTTTCCTTTGCTACATTGATGACTGTATCGGCGCTACCTCGTGCTCCCACGAGGAGGTTGAACAGTTCATCCACGACACTAACACCTTCCACCCCGACCTCAAATTCACCTGGACAGTCTCAGACTCCTCCCTCCCCTTCGTAGACCTTTCTGTTTCTATCTCAGCCGACCGAATCAACACGGACATCTACTACAAACCAACCGACTCCCACAGCTACCTGGACTACACCTCCTCCCATCCTGCCCCCTGTAAAAACGCCACCCATTCTCCCAATTCCTTTGTCTCCGCCGCATCTGCTCCCAGGAGGACCAGTTCAAAATACGTACAACACAGATGGCCTCCTTCTTCAAGGACCGCAATTTCCCCCCCGACGTGGTCGACGGTGCCCTCCACCGCATCTCCTCCACTTCCCGCTCCTCCGCCCTTGAGCCCCGCCCCTCCAACCGCCACCAGGACAGAACCCCACTGGTCCTCACCTACCACCCCACCAATCTCCATGTACAGCACATCATCCACCGTCACTTCCGCCACCTCCAAACAGACCCCAGCACCAAGGATATATTTCCCTCCCCTCCCCTATCAGCTTTCCGTAGAGACCACTCCCTCCGCGACTCCCTTGTCAGATCCACACCCCCCACCGGCCCAACCTCCACTCCCGGCACCTTCCCTTGCAACCGCAGGAGGTGCAACACTTGCGCCCATACCTCCCCCCTCACTTCTCTCCAAGGCCCCAAAGGAAACTTCCATATCCGCCACAGATTCACCTGCACCTCCACCCACATCATCTACTGCATCCGCTGCAGCCGGTGTGGCCTCCTCTATATTGGGGAGACAGGCCGCCTACTTGCGGAGCGATTCAGAGAGCACCTCTGGGCCACCCGGACGAACCAACCCAACCACCCTGTAGCACAGCATTTCAACTCCCCCTCCCACTCCACCGAGGATATGCAGGTCATTGGACTCATCCACCGCCAAACCACAACAACGCGACGGTCGGAGGAGGAGCGTCTTATCTTCCGACTGGGAACCCTCCAACCACAGGGGATGAACTTGGACTTCACCAGTTTCTTCATCCCCCCTCCCCCCACCTTGTCTCAGCCGAATCCCTCCAGCCCGGCACCGCCTTCCTGACCTGCAGTCTTCTTCTTGACCTCTCCGCTTCCATCCTACTCTGACCTATCACCCTCACCTTGACCTCTTTCCACCTATCACATTTCCAACGCCCCTCCTCCAAGTCCCTCCTCCCTACCTTTTATCTTCTCCTGCTGAACACTCTCTGCTCATTCCTGAAGAAGGGCCTGTGCCCGAAACGTCGAATCTCCTGTTCCCTGGATGCTGCCTGACCTGCTGTGCTGTTCCAGCAATAAAGTTTCAACTTTGATCTCCAGCATCTGCAGACCTCACTTTCTCCTCGAAAATTAGTACCAAGGCAACTTTGTCATTAATAGTGCAATGTTCAAAATGTGTCACTAGAGGGACCTAATTAACAACAATATCTGTTATGGCTGATGCCTTTAAAATCAGGTTAATCTCAGATTTAACACTGATAAATTGGTAAAGTGATTCAAAAACAAAATTGCCATTTATACTGTTTGTGAAATTCATATTTAGAAGGTACATCTTTCAAGAATGAATCACTGGAATAGTATGTGAGTTATGTGACGTTCCTGTTAATTCCTCAGAGTATGGTCTAACACAATGAAAAGAGAAGAATCCACCAAGACCACTGCCTTGGAAAACTGCCAGTTCAGGAAAGTTGCAGCTGTACGTTCCCACTCCCCTTGCACTCTGACCCTATATTTCCGTGCTAGTGCATGTCATAGAAACTTGGACAATAGACTACCGCTTGTCACACAATATTTGACCTTGGACAATCTAGACACTGCTGGAAATTGTCAAATTAAGTCTAACCTACATTTGAATAAGCAAACCTAAAAAAAAACTTCATAATTAGTACAGGAGCTCATTAACATACTTATTTTATAGTATGCCAATTTCTAAATGGCATATAAATACAATTTTTCAAGACAATATTCTTAATTCTTTAATATGCTGAATTATTCGTTGATATCTGTACTTCTATTTAATTGACATGCAATGGGATCTTGTTATCAAGAAGTTTGTTTCTGAACTTTGTCCTTCCTATTCTTTCCACAGAAATTACCAATGAATGAAAATGTTTGGGGCTCAAGCCACTTGTATATTTTCTGTACACTTAAGACCTATTTCTTGTGAACAATTAACAGAATACCACTTTAAAGATTAAACTATATTAATAGAAAATGAATGGAAATTTTGCAACATTTACTTGCCAGTCTTGATGTGAATTTTAACTTGCAAGTGTTCATGGGTTTGGGAGCAGGCGTTCAATTAGACATACTACTATAGTTTACAGAATTTACTCGTGGGTAAGTGGATTTCCTGGGCACATAGCAAGACCAAAGGACAGGAATGTATGCAAATAGGTGCTGAAACCTAACACTTCTTTCTTGCCCCATAATGCTAATCCAAATATGCACAATATTCCTCGAAAATTGTCATAATCTCTTCCTTCAGCAGATGACCCACCCTGATCATTTTTGCACCTTAAAATAGATTTACCAGCTGGCTGCCTGGAATCAAGAAATATCCACTTAAAGCATGGCTGATGATAGCCATCAGGAGTCCAACCCATCCTCAGCAATGGCCTCCAAACTCCAGCTGAGCTGGGCTCGGAGAGTCCCATGCTTCCAATGCAAAAATTCCACTAAATCTATGACCACCATTTGCGCTTGCTCACCTTCTGTACTTAAGTATCTGTGACAATAAAGCTTAAATCAAATAAGAATCAGTAGGTGAAACATCAACTATTCTTCTTGACCAATCCCATACCACTGAAGTGTGAGCATCAGAGTTGGTGCATGTCTATATGATTACTATATCTTCAGAATGAGTGACTTCTGCGAGGAGTTGTCATTGTTGTCTTGCACCATTTCCTGCAGGACATTCGAAGACCTTTTGTGAGATTAATGACACAAATAGAGCTGTAAAGGCAAGAGTGCTTTAAGTGAACATTATGCTAATAACCATAGTTTACTAGCTGCTGACATTAAGTCAATATGGTTGCTTTCTGCCTTGTCATTATTGAAATTTAATTCTGTTATAGGCTCGTAGTTTCTCTTCACAGAAAGCCAAGCGCACTGAGAATGCACTGATCTTTACATCTGTCAATTATGAAACAGTTATAGAGTCAACAACATGGAAAATGACCTTTCGGTCCAACCAGTCCATGCCGAACATAATCCCAAATTAAATTAGTCTCGCTTGCCTGTTCCTGGCCCATAATCCTTCAAACCTTTCCTATTCATGCATTTATTTAAGTGTCTTTTAAATGTAACTGTGCCTGCATGCACCAATTCCTCAGAAAGTTCATTCCACACTCAAACCACCTTCTATGTAAAAAAAATTGCCCCTCATGTCTTTTTTAAATCTCTCTCCTCTCACCTTAAAAATATGATCCCTAGTCTTGAAATCTCCCATCCTAGGGAAAGGACATTTACCATTACCCCTTTCTATACACTTGATGATTTTATAAATTTCAAAGGTCACCTCTCAACCTCCTGAGCTCCAGTGAAAAAATGTCCCAGCCTACCCAGCCTTTCTTTATAATTCAAACCTTATACCCAACAACTTCCTAGTAAATCTCTTTTCAAGTCTGTCTAGCTTTATAGTTGGTAGGTTACCTCCAGTTTCATCATCATATTTTTGTATTCTCTTCTAGAAGGAAGGAAAGAAGAAAGCTTTCAGTGAGAGCAAAAGCATGTGTTGAATGGATAGATTGAGAATGTTTGTTGAGGGTAACCATGAAGGAATGGCATGGTACTGCATAAAGATATAGGTGGTTCAGTACTGAATGGACAAATAAGGATGCAAGAAAGGCATAAATGGAGAAGGATGAGTGCAAGAATGGTGTGAGGATTAATGTGCCAAGTGATATTGAAAATATAGAGTGAAGGAGTTGCCTTGGAACACACGAGGGTCTTGTTGAATGTGCCAAAATATTTACCTACCTGACCTGATTAGATCATTAAAATGTTTTCAAAACATAGAATCTAGGAATGTGACTATTTCATGTATCTACTGAGCTCACAACAGAGATCTGGCCTTCTCAACCTCACCCTTCACTTGAGGCATGGTGACCCTCAGGTGAACTCACCACCAGTCATCTCTCCCTAATGAGAGGGCAGCCCTATGGTCCTCTGCGACTATAGCCACTTTATCTTTCAATACATAGTAAAATTTAATTATGGCCTTTTATTCAGTTGGGAAATTGTACAAGGGGAGAAAAAGTAATTACAGTGAGTTATCAAAAATAAAAATTTTAATCAAAGAAAGTGAAAACATAAACAGAATCTATGTGTTGTCTACAACCTTGCATGAGCTTTCTATTACCTGTTTGAAAACACAAAATGATTAATTTATAAATGTTTGTGATCAAGTTATATTCAGTGTGCAATGCACTAACACTGCAGTGTCAAAATAGAAAATATGTTGGGTCACAGGCCAGAAGGATGGTGGTTACTTGAATCATTTTACAATATTTTGGTGGACATCAACCTATTCTATAAGAACGCCACCCTACCAACTGCTGTTGGTTTTTGTTTGAATTCACAGTTTATAGATTAGGCTCTTTAATACTTGGCTAGTTTACTTACCAACATGGTCATCTGTCTGTAGATTGTGCTGAATGCTAGGATCTCAACCATGTCAGTAAAACAAATGTTATAATAGTATATCAGGTACCTGGGAAAATAAAATCAACCTGAAGCAGGTTTATGAAATTAGAAATCAGGTGACAACATATTCAAGATCAAATGATTGTTCACTGAAGTCACTAATAAATTATGACAACATACAGACTGGTGTTGATGGATGGCACCAAAAGCATGAGTTAGTAATTTGAGGAGAGGAGAGAAAATTAAATATAATAGATGTTTTCATAAATCATAAACCATCATGATGAAGATTATCTCAATGTAAAAAAAGACATTGATTTTAAACTTGGATCTCATCAAAATAAAGTACAACTTTCTACAAACAGGGTTGGAGAGTGCACTATCTCCCTCTGGTCCTCATACTTCACTGGTCAAAATTTAAATTTAAGTGCTTTATCCAGTTACTCTTATGGACCATTATATGCAATATGTATACTACATTTAGGATAGAAAGATCCATTAACCAGGTCTATTTCAAGAAGAAGCACAATTATTGGTTTATTATGAATACAGGTTGTATTTGGCAAAGATGTAATGTTGATTAATATAGTTTGAAAAAGCAAAGTGTAAATATTTACCCTTCTGCTTACGCCAACAAACAAACACCAATTAAAAGAAAAAAGACATTCCTTGCAGAGATTATTTTTGAAAATAACACTTTGGCTACTATTGTTAGTTTTAAAAGCAAGTTGATAAAATGTCTATGTTCAAGCTGGTTTTTAGTTGGTGCCCTACAAAACAGATCTGTGTTACTTAAATGCAGGTGATTGGCACAGGGACCTTTGCAGTTAATAGTTTATTCAAGGATCATTGAGAACTTAAGAGTTTTTTCAGGAGAATTAGCTTTGCAGATCTCAAAGTGGACACTCAAGTTAGTTTTCTCAAAAAGGCAGTGAAAAGGGTAGCTTTTCACTGTCAGTTAGCTGGCTGTATCCCCACAACATCACAATATCCACAGCTCTTCACAGCCATACATTCAGGTATGTGATTTCCAGTAAAACCAAGTTTGATCATCATCATCATAGAATCCCTACAGAGTGTAAGCAGGCCGTTTGGCCCAACGAATCCACACTGACCCTCTGAAGAGCATCCCATCCACGACTTGTTTAAGGAAAAAGGTACTCCTTCAGCACTCAGCACCATCTCCGACAAAGCAGCCCACTGGTTTCACACCATATCAACACTCAGTAGCATCAGTGTATACCATCTTCAAGATGCACTGCAGAAATTCACAAAGATTCCTTAGATAGCAGCTACTGAACACACAATTACTGCCATCTATAAGGACACGGGAAGCAGATACATCAGAACACCCCCCCCCCCCTCCAAGCCATTTAACGATCTTGACCTGGAAATATAATTCCACAATCCTGAAACTCACTCCTTGATGCCTTTGTGGGTGTACCTATGCAAAATAGATTGCAGCAGTTCACAAAGGAAGCTCACCACCACCTTCTCAATGGCAATTACAGAGATGTCCACATTACATAATGAATAAAAAAGACATTTTGTATATAAAAAACTAATGATTTTCAGAGCTGTGGCAGAAACTGCTCCAAATTAGAAACCTGCGGTTTATATATTTTTAAATGAAAGATTTCAAAAATAAAAGAGATTTTTCTTTATTCTACAAATTAACAATACATTAACTTTCTGGTAACAATGCAAAACACTGTATCAAAACCACTAAGTTGCATTCCTGCATGTCAAATACCTCACCCAAATCACATTTTCAATACACATTTTGGAAGTCTAGAATGTAGCAACTAAATTATTCACATACCACTAACTAAGATTCCAGTGTCTTTACATAAAACATTTTTCGAAATACAAACAAATTCATAACAGCTCATAAAACATCCCCACACACATGTTACGATAACTCCCACCAAATAGCTCACATTTCTTTCTGGAGAATGATAAGGATGTGAAACAATTTGTTAATTATGACAGAATTTTGAACAGTATTTCTGGAAGTACAAGGACAAAACAATGTTAATCTTATTAAATGTTCCTCTGTCTGAATATCACTCAATATGAACAACTTGCAATTTTGGCTATGATTGTGATTAGGTATTATTGGCATAGAATATTTGAATCTACTGCAAAATCTGGAAAGCAAATCATTATGGCTCATCCACTAGAATTTCATAAAGACTGATTTCTAAATGTAACTTGATTCACAACTTACTTTCAATAAAAATGTTTGGGGAAGAACTATTAAGGAGACATTGTGTTTCAGTAGATCCAATTGCTGAAACCTGTTAATTCTATTCTGTTCTGAACACTGTAAATTTACTTAGCATTTTATTTCGATTGTACCACCTATCTCATAATGCTGCTTTTAAAATAGCAAATAAATTAAATTAGCAGCATGTAAACACATTGTTTCAACATCTCACTTCCCTTATGCACCTTTGCATAGCACAGCATGTCTGAATGATATTACCTGCTTCAGGTACTAGCTTTCTTACAAAGTATGTTGCATAAAAGATTGGTGCATAACTCTTCATAGTACCAGTCATTTGGTCAATCTATAGTTTGATTGGCTACAGCTGAAAATACCAGCCAAGTTATCATTTGATATCCCAAAGAGAAGCCAGGAAAATTAGAAAGTAATTCATGTGTGGTGAGTGTTACCACATAGTTATTAGTTAGACATAATTATTAGGATTGAAGGAAAAATAAAATGAAACTTATAAAAAAAACTGAAATAGAAGTAATAAATAAAAACAGATGATATTTGTGATTATAGTACAGTATTTATATATTGTGGTTTTGGCATCATAACACACTTGCATTTAACTTTGAAACACATAGAATAGGTATAATTATCATACAATGATCTTTGTCTTATACTGAACACGGTACTGATATTCTAAGCTCTAATTTTAGAGATAAAAAGCAATAAGGGTGAGGTGTAAGATGACTGGAAGGTGGCTAATTTGTATCTTTGTTTAAGAAAGGTTATAAGGAGAAACAGCGGAACTATAGACTCAAGAGTCTGGCTTCAGTTGTGGGTAAATTGTAGGAAGTGATTATAAAAGATAGGATTTATGGACATTTAGAGAGGCAAAAATTGATTAGAGATAGTCAGCATGGTTTTGTGCGAGGAAAATAGTGTCTCACACGATTGAATTTTTGAAAATGTTACCAAAAATAGTGATAAGGGCAGAGCAGATGTTACTTACTTGGACTTTAGTAAAGCCTTCGACAAGGTTCCGCATGGTAGACTAATTAGTAAAGTTAGATCACATGGGATTCAGGGTGGGCTTGCCAATTGGATGCATAATTTGCCTAACGGCAGGAGACAGATGTCTCCTAAACTTAACAGCCCAGAGGTGGAACAAGTGGAAAGTATCAAGCTCCTGATCATCAACAACAAGCTTTCTTGGACTCTTCATGTGGACGCACTAGTTACAAAAGCCCAGCAACATATGTTTTTCCTCAGACAGCTGAGAAAACTTGGCATGATGGTGAATACCCTTGCCAACTTTTATAGTTGCATCATTGAGAGCATTCTGTCTGAATGTATCACTACCTGGTATGGCAACTGCACCATTCAAAATTGGAGACGGTTACAGAGAGTGGTGAACTCGGCCTTGACATTCACAAAGGCCAACTTCCCATCTATAGAATCCATCTACCAGGCCCGCTGTCAAGGAAAGGCTGCCAGCATTCTCAAAGATCCATCCCACCTAGCAATGTTTTTCTACAATCTTTACCACTGGGGAGAAGGTACAAAAGCCTGAACACACACACCAGCCGATTTCAAAACAGTTTCTACCCGACTGTTATTAGAATACCGAATGGACTCACAAACTCTTATTACTCACCTGTTACTGTGTTTTGGTTTTTGCCACTGTTTACCTATTATTTACTTATCTATGCTACTTAACTATGTGATCTGCCTGTATTGCTCGCAAGACACAGCTTTTCCACTGTGCCTTGGTACACACAAGAATAAATTCAATTCAATTCAAACTCAGTTCAATTCAATTCAGAGAGTGATGGTGGAGGGTTGCTTTTCGGACTGGAAGCATGTCAGCAGCAGTGTTCCATAGGGATCAGAAACTGGAAACGCAAACTGGAGGAACAGCATCTCATCTTCCGACTAGGCATGTTACAGCCTGCTGGTCCCAACATTGAATTCAACAACTTCAGATGATTATCCCATCTTGACCTCTCTGTTTTCATTCTGCTCCGTAATTTTATTTCATTTATCTTATTTATCTTTTTAAAAAAAATTTCACTGTTCTGTCCCTCTTATTTCTTGATTGTCTCTCTTTCTCTCGCTCCCCACTCTCCCATCATCTTTTTCCTCTCCTCTTCCCCCTTTGCTACCTTTCTCACCTGTTTTCCATTTTGCCTCTGCTTCACCCATTCCCCCCCATATTTTGTCACATAGCACTGGCTTCAGCCTTGGTCATTCACAGCTCCTACTCTCCCTATAATCTCTCTATGCACTGTCATTATCACCTCTTTATTGCTACCTTTGCTTCTGGAGCCATGACTCACCTTCTCTCAGCCTATTATAAATACCTCCCTATTTCTCCCTTTTTTTACCTTTGACAAAGGGTCAGTTAGACTCGAAATATCAGCACTTTTCTCTCCTTATAGATGCTGCCAGACCTGCTGAGATTTTCCAGCATTTTCTCTTTTGGTTTCAGATTCCAGCATCCGCAGTAATTTGCTTTTTTCCTTAGGGATCGGTTCTGGTTATTATCGGTTTATATAAATAATTTGGGTAAGCATAAAGAAGACGTGGTTAGTAATTTTGTGGACGACACCAAAATTAGTGGCATAGTAGACAGTGAGGAAGGTTTCCTAAGATTACAAAGGGATCTTGATCAAATGGATCAATGGGCTGAAAAATAGCAGGTAGAGTTCAATCTGGATAAATGTGAGGTATTGCATTTTGGTATAACAAACAAGGACAGGGCTTATACAATTAATGGTAGGGCCTTGAGTCGTGTTGTAGAAGAGAGGTATCTAGGATGCAGGAACATAATTCTTTGAAGTGTGTGTCACATATTGACTGGGTGGTTAAAAATCCGTTTAGCACACTTGCCTTCATTGCTCATTCCTTTGAATATAGGAGTTTAGAAGTTATGTTCAGGTTGTACAGGACATTGGTGAGGCCTCTTCTGGAAAACAGTGTCCAGTACTGGTCACCCAGTTTTAGGAAGGATATTATTAAGCTGGAGAGGGTTCAGAAGAGATTTACCAGGACGTAGCTAGGTATGGAAGGTTGAGTAATAAAGAAAGGCTAGATAGACGTAGGAGGTTCAGAAGCGACCTTATAGAAGTTTACAAAATAATGCGAAATATAGATAGAGTTAATGGTCATTGTCTTTTCCCTAGGATGTGGGATTTCAAGACTAGGAGGCATATTTTTAAGGTGAGAGGAGAAAGATTTTAAAAAGACATGTGGGGCAAATATTTTACACAGAGAGTGGTTTGCACGTGGAATGAACTCCCTGAGGAAGTGGTGGATGTGGGTACAGTTACAACATTTGAAAGACATTTGGATAAGTACATGAATAGGAAAGGTTTAGAGGGATATGGACCAGGAGCAGGCAGGTGGGATTATGTTCAGAATGGACAGGATTGAAAGGTCTGTTTCTGTGCTCGTTGGGAATCTGTTTTGAAATCATCAGTGTGTTATGAATTATTATTAATACCCCAGCCACGGTAAAATTACATTCATGGGCACAGTCTTGTTTGGTAAAACAGGAAACATGCCTGTTCACAAATCAACAATATGTATGAGGCATGTACGTTATGATCTAATATGGCCTGAAGGAAGCCTGAGGCCTAATGGAATAAAGGAACGGGTGCTAGATATATTAATTAAGGATTCATTAAATGTGCAGCCCTTGTCTAAATATAGGGAGTTAAGGAGTTGAGTTAAGTGGCTCTAATGGTGCAGTGGTAGTGTCCCCACCTCTCGACCATGATTCAAGTCTTGTCTGCTCCAGAGGTATATCATAACATCTCTGATGGTTGATTTGAAAAGTATTCTGTAGTCAGTGGTGTATAAGTTTTATGGTGAATAGCTAACTGAAACAAAATTCTCACTGATCAGACAGTGTTTAAGTTTAGTTCCCTTCTTGTCCATAATATTGTTAGCAAAGGATGATTGAGTCAAAACAGGAAGTTGCAGGGTATGAATACACTCTTATTTCCGAAAATGAGCCTTATGCCCAGCGGAAATATGAAATTATCATGCAGACCTGGGATATTTCTTTACCAAAGCAAAAAACAAGGTATGGCCTTCGCGTGTACTATTACCGTACAGAAGCAGGATAAGAAGCGAAGTTTTTTTGGAATTGGAACTTGATCATTTGAACATAGATGAATGTTTGGACAGATTGTTAAGTTGTGGTTAAAATTTATCAAAAAAGATGGTGAGATTTTGACAAATTTAGAAAGACTGAGATAGGTACCATGGAAGAGTAGACAATGGAATTCAATAGATTGTATGCAAAGCTGTAGGAATTTCATTTGGAAACTCCCCAGTTTCTGCCGGAATTTAAGTTATTGCATTTTTAAAGATGGTGCATGGATTTTGATCCACAGTAGATCCTGATGGCCTTCCTGCTCATATAATTTAGTGTTCTAAACTTAGGTGCATATGCAATGAGCTGAGAAAACATAATTGTACAGAAAAACTCAACCACCGCCAAGCAGAAGTGCTCTGTTTTTTGGGTCTGTCATCACATTGGGGCTCAGGAGAGAAATTTCTGCTCAAGAAATCCAAGCTACATATGCTCTTCAGGTGTAGTGGGGCTAGAGGATAACAACTTACATTTGTTTAACATCACTAAAGTAATAAAATGTCTTAAGGTACTTCATAGAAACATTTTAAAACAACATATGACACTCAGCCACTTATGCAGACATTAAGTCAGATGGCCAAAGACCCATTCAAAATGCTACGTTTTACAGAGTGTCTTAAAGGTGGAAAAGGATATGAAGAGAAATCAAGAAAGAATTCCAGAAATTAAGTCCTTAGCAACTGAAGGTATTGTCACCAATGATGGAGCAGTTACAATTGGGAATTCTATGAGGCCAGAATTAGGAACTGTTATCTCATAGGCTGTTTTGCGACTAGAGGAGAATGGAGCCAAGAAGGGGTGAGGCTTTGGAAAGCTTTGAAAACAAACATGCTTAACCATGACCCAATGTAAGGTCAATTAGCACAGAAGTGATAGATTAAAGTAGTTGATGCAATTGTAGTCATGGACAGGAGAGTCTTGAATGATGTTAAATTTATGAAGAGTAGGATGTGGGAAACCAACCAGGAGTGCACTAGAATGGTCAAGTCCAGGTGTTTTAAAACATATGTTTTCAGAAACATATGTGTTGAGATATGAACAAAGTTGGATAATGATATGGAAGTGTAAACATCTTGGTGATGGTGTAAAATTATGGTCAGAAGCTTACCATGAGAATCAAATGAGATCAAGATTGAAAACTGGCTGGTTTAGCCTCAGACTGTTGTCACTAGTTGGATGGAGTCAGTAACCAGGGTTGAGATTTTACACTGACCAAAAACAATGGCTTCAGACTCCCAATGTTTAACATCAGGACATGCATGTATATTTAAATACTGTATGTCAGGTAAGCAGTCTGAAATCAGCAATGTGCAGGATTAGAGGGGGAGAGTACAAGAGAGATTTCTGCAAGCCTGTGAAAACTAATGCTGTGTGTTTGGACAATGTCACTGAGGGGCAGCGAGGTGAGAAATGAGAGGGCCTCGGATTGATCCTTGTGGAGCACAAGTGATTGTGCAGGGACAGGAAGAGAAGCATTGCATTTGACACACTCCCTATACCTGTAATTATATAAGAATGATCCCAGGGAAAAGGAAACTTACCCAGCTGTATAATATTGGAGGCGGACCGGTGCCAAAGGCTGATTACTTAAAGGGATTTTGGATAGTCAGCAATTTATTGGGAATAAGATCAGTGGAGCACGAGGTGGATCTCATGAATATAATTTCAGTGTGTAGGATGAAAGAAAGTAAAGATGCAATTTCAGGGCTAAGATGGAGGTTACTTCAAACTGAAATAATTTCACAGAGGCAAGTATCCTGTCACCAACTGACCCTTTGTTTACGACACAAGGTAAACACCCCTCTGTTAATTTTAAGCCAGCAACACCGGAAGGATTTATCCCGTGCAGTAATCTGTGAAAATTCAAGAGGCCATGAACAAGTTAAAGCAAAAAGTAAGAATTATATTTCTTAAAGTAGAACAAAGAATAATTAACTAACAACTATTTACAAATCCTTCCTCTATCCTATCGTTTATTTTCCCTTCTATAATACTAGGCTGAAAAACCCCCCGATTAAGACCAAACTTCAAACTTTAAACCAGCCAGCTTTGAATCTTCTCTTGGTATCTTCCTCTGTAGATTTTCTTCTTCATAGGGATTTCTGTTTCACAGGTCACTAATCAATAAAGGTACCTTTAAGAGAGCTGACTTTCTGGGCATCTGCAGATGTTGGAGGCTTGGCAGTTCTCCCTCAACTGTTCAAGATTTCCCAGTCTTAAACCCCAAAGCACCGGATTATGTTATTGGCTTTTAATGTTGTCAATATACTATGGTTGGAGTTTGGTATATCTTGGGTATAATTTAAACTGATTGGCCTAATTCGAATTTGTTTTTGTCTCCAGGCAACCAGCTACACTAGCTGCTGGACTTAACCTTGTTTAGAACACTTAGTGCTGTCAGGTAGTTCTGTCGCTTTTAATTCTCTTAAAGATAAAAGTAGACTTCTACATCTTCATAACATATTCCCCTTAAGAAAAAATGAACCATCGTAATGAAAAGATGGCTTCCTTTATTTCTATTCCATAAAAGCATTACCCTAACATACAAAACTTTAATATAAGTTCACCTTAACTTCTTCCCATATACCTATATAATATATAAAACATTAAATAAATACAAATCTCATCCAAACTTTATCAGTTAAATCCACGATAACGCATCTGCGATTATATTCTTACAATTTTTAAATTAAAAGTCTGTAACATAAGACTCCAACAAAAGTATCATATTCTTGTTTTTAAAGCGTTCTAAGAATGTAAGTGGATTGTGATCCGCATACACAATCGTCTCCAACACATTGTTCGTGACATACACATTAAAATGTTGTAAGGCCAGTACCAAACTCAACAGTTCTTTTTCGATCGTGGAGTATTCCCTCGGCTTGTTGATCTTCTTCGAAAAGTAACCAACTAGTAGTTCAATCCCATCTTCATCTTCCTGGAGAAGTCTAGCTCCAACTCCAATATCACTAGCATCAATGACAACTTTAAAGGTTTTGACAAGTTTGGTGTAGCTAAAACTGGTTTGGTGGTTAATATTGATTTTAAATGGTCAAGTGCCTCCTGGTATTGTTCTGTCACCAAAACTGTGTGTTCTTCTTCAGCAAATCGGTTAATAATGCCACTACACTGCTGAAGTTTGGAACAAATTTCCGATAGAATCAGCTGAGTCCTAAGAATTGCAGTACCTCTTTCTTCGAGATTAGTCGTGGAAAGGCCTTGACGGCCTTCGTCTTTGCATTCTGTGGGGTCAACCTTCCATGATTGATGTTATGTCCCTAGAATGTCATCCGTACTTTAGCGGTTTCAGTTTTATTTAAGTTTATCACCAGTTTTGCTTCTTGTAGTCTTTCAAGGAGCTCTGCCAACTGTACCATGTGATTTTTCTAGCACTTACTAAAGATCACGACATCGTCCAAATACGCTGCACAGTTTGTTAACCCAGCCACAACTCTGTTCATGAGTCTTTGGAATGTGGCAGGCGTGCTCTTCATTCCAAAGGGCATCGCTTTAAACTGATATAGCCCATTTGGGGTTACAAATGCAGAAATTTCTTTCGACAAATAGTCTCCGATAAAGGTACCTGCCAGTAATCATGCATTAAGTCTAACTTGGTGATGTAACTGGCTTGTCCGATTTTCTCGATACAGTCCTCCGATCTAGGAATTGGATATGAGTCCAATTTCGTAAGAGATTGACCTTTCGATAATCCATGCAGAACTGTTGAGTCTTGTCCAGTTTGGGAACTAAGACGATCGGCAAACTCCACTCAGTCTGGTTTGGTTCGATGATGTCCTTGTCAAGCATGGCCTCCACCTCCATTTGGAACTGTCTGGCTTTGAAAGGATTAAGTCGATAGGGGTGTTGTTTATCGGAGCAGTATTCCCTATGTCTACTTCATGTACAATAGCATTAGTCCTCCCCATCTGATTCTTATATATGTCCTTATACTGCAGTAAACAAATCTTTCAACTGCATTTTATGCTCCTGAGATAGATAACTTATTAACCTATCCCACTCCTCAAGAACTTCTTCATTTTTAAAAGTATTTTGAGGCACATCAGAATCCACATCATCTGAATTTGATTCCTCACTCAGCCGGGCAGTAACTAACACCTGATTCTTCAGTTCTTTCTCTCTAGTAAAATACGGTTTCAACGTGTTCACATGACATACCTGATACTCTTTTGTTTTCTCTGGCATCTTTACAAGATAGTTCACCTGACCCAACTTTTTCTCAATTTGATAGGGACCACTAAACCTGGCTTTGAAGGGATCTCCTGCCACTGCTAACAGTACTAACATGTCATCCCCTCAGGAAAACGTCCAAGTCTTAGAGTTTTTATTTGCCACATGCTTCATTCTACACTATACCCTCTTTAAGTGCTGTTTAGCTAACTCACCTACGCGATTTAGTCTCACCCTCACTTCTGATACATAATCTAAGTGTGAGATCTCCAACTTCGGTCCTATCAATGTTTCTTTAATTAATTTCAAAGGACTTCTCACTTCATGCCCAAATATTAACTCAAAAGGATCGAACGGACTAGATTAATTTGGGCATCTCTAAATGGCAAATAATATGATTACCCAATCATTCGGGTAATCCTGACAGTATGCTGTCAACATGGTCTTCAAAGTCTGATGCCACCTTTCTAAAGCTCCCTGGGATTCAGGATGATACACACTGGATTTAATGTACTGTATACCTAAGCTATCCATAACCTCCTTAAACAGCTTAGCAGTAAAATTTGATCCTTGGTCTGACTGAATATCTCTGGGTAGTCATACTGTGTGAAGAAAGCTGTTAACTCCCATAATACCCTTTTTGCCTTGATACTCCGTAATGGAATTACCTCCAGAAATCTGGTAGACACATCCATTATAGTTCCCACTTTTAGTTCTTGGGAGGGGACCTACATAATCAATCACAACCCGCATGAAAGGTTCTTCGAATGTGGGAATTGACAACAAAGGTGTTGGTTTTATTATCGCCTGTGGCTTACCTACCATTTGGCATGTATGACATGTACGACAAAAGTTAACTACATCCTTGTGTATTCCAGGTCAATAAAAACATTTTTGTACCTTAGCCTGAGTTTTTTGTACCCCAAGGTGACCTCTTACAGGTAGTTCATGTGCTACCCATAATACTTGCTGCCTGTATGCTACCAGCAACACAATCTGGTGCACTTCAGCCCATTTCTCCTCTGCACTAACCTGCCGTGGTCTCCATTTCAGTCTTGGGATTCTATCTTTCAGAGAATAACCCTCTGGAATATCCTCTGCTTCCTCTCATGGTATGTATCCACATATATATCTTTTATCGTCTTGTTTTGCTGTTGCAAGTCTCAGCCTTTCAGAACTAAACACCTCTGTCTGACCTTCTGCCTGTTCAGGTTTTTCCTGCATCATTACATCAAACAGGGTGTCCGCTAACTGAACCTCAACTCCTTCATCTTTCTCTTTACCTTTTGCTTTGTGTTGTGCCTTATGATATTTGGATCTGGTTACCACACACTCTTGGCAAATACCAGGATGTTTCTGTTTTAACTCCTCAGTTTCTTGGTCTTCCTTGGGCTTCTCCACAACAAGCGGTATCACTCCCATCTTGGACCCTGCCAAATCATTCCCAAGAACATACTGAATTCCTGGAACTTACACTCTGTCAATCACTCTCACTGTTACTTTCCCAGTCTTGAGTTCACATTCCAACCTGATCTTACATAGGGGAACGCTAAATTTCTGTACATCTAAATCAAATTACCATACTCTTGGATAACAGATCAGGAAGAGTGCTTATCCACACATCTCTAACTATCCAGAGACTGGTTAGATCATGTAGCTCTCAAAATTATAACTTTTTGTCCTTCTCTTCTTGTTCTTTCTTTGTAGAGATCAGGTACTGACTCCATACCCAGCCCCTGCCTAGGCTGTGCATTCTCCTGCAGCTCCTTGGCTCTTCTTGGAGTCTCCTTTATTACCTTCACTAATGCCACTGGCTTAGCTTCTTTTACCACATCTTTTCCCACTGCACCTTTCTTTAACAACCAGCACTGTGACTTTATGTGTCCCACCTTCTGGCAGTAAAAACACCTTTTCCCAGTGCTCTTCTGAAGCCATGGGCACTGTAATCTTCTGTGTCCTATTTCATTACAGTGAAAACAGCTGAGGCCTTTTATCTCCTGTCCACCCTCTTGGGTTTCTTTTGCCTGTGGTAGACTCTTACCAGTGCTCTCCACTCTTGGTTTCGTTATGTAGGGTCTCCCCTTCTCCCAACTTCTGTCCCTCACAGGATGAAATTTTGGCCGGAAACTTGTCTTATGCACCAACATGTATTCATTTGTATAATTCTGCTGCCCTTCTCAGTTTCTGAACTTTCTGTTCCTCCACGTGAATTCTTACCATCTCTGGAAGTAAGTTTTAAAACTTCTCCAGCAGAATAATCTCTCGTAGAGCCTCAAAAGTCCTATCTGTTTTCAAAGCACGCACCCATCTATCAAGATGACAATGTTAATTCTTTCGAGTTCAACATAAGTCAGACCTGGTTCCTTCTTTGTGTTCTGAACCGCTGTCTATTTGCTTCTGGTACCAATTCATAAGCACTTAAAATGGCTTGTTTAACCTCTTCATGATCTCTTGAACCCCCATCTGACAGTACGGCAAAGACCTCACTAGCTCTGCCTACCAGTTTCGTCTGAACAAGAATTACCCATAAATCCTCAGACCAATCCAAATACTTGGCCAACTTGTCAAATGAAATAAAGAAGGCTTCAACATTTTTCTCATCAAAATATGGCAAAAGTTTGACATATCTGTATATATCACTACCTTCTCTTTTAATTTCCATCTTGTTAATTTGACTTTGCTGTCTAAGTCGCAACTTCTCAAGTTCAAATTCTCTCTCTTTTTGCTCAGTCAAGAACTTTCTCTCTCTTTTTCCTTTGTCTCTCTCTATCCTATTTCTCACCCTCTCTCTCTCCCTTTGTTTATCTTCTAACTCCAGTTTCCTCAATTGTGATTTAAGTTTTTCTACTTCTCCTGCACTTGTCTATTTCTTTGACACACCTAAGTGTTTGAGTAACTCCCTTACAATTTCAACTTTACTTTTTCATCAGGTGGGTGAAGGAGCAGGGCTCCAAAAGCTAGTAGTTCCAAAACCTGTTGGACTATAACGGCGTTGTATGAATTTTAACTTTGTACATCCCAGTCCAACACAGAAATCTCCAAATCAAGCTTTGCTTTTGTCCTTGGTTAAACCCAAATCTAACTTATTGCAAATTCTAAAGGTATGGTTTTTTTCTTTCCTTCTAAACTTTCTTGGCAAATTTGAGAATCATCTTCAAATCCCAGAACCTCTTCAGCAATTTTAAGAGCCATTTCTCTCATTTTTAATTTAGCCAAACACAAGTCACCAGAATTAAATAAATTGTCTTATCTATGTTTTATTTAAAGATCTGGGACACTAACCTGCAAGTGTGTAAATCTACTGGGCTTTTTTGTATCCCATATCTATTTAAATCTGTCTAAACCTGCTCAAATCACTAATCCAAGACCCATACTATTCAAAGCGCGGACAAAATCCTGCAAACCATTCAAATCCCAGACGAGCCCCAAAACTGTTACGACACAGGGTAAACCCCATCTGTTAATATTAAACCAGCAACATAGAAAAGATTTATCTTGTGCGGTAATCTGAAATTTGAGAGGCCACAAACTAGTTAAGGTAAAAAGTAACAATTTTATTTCTTAAAGTAGAACAGAGAATAATTAACTAACAACTATTTACAACTCCTTCCTCTATCCTATCATTAATTTTCCCTTCTATAATACCTGTCCGATTAAGATTTACCAAAATTCAAATTTCAAAACAAGCCAGCTGTCAAATCTTCTCTCAGCGTCGGAGGCTGAGGGGTGACCTTATAGAGGTTTACAAAATTATGAGGGGCATGGATAGGATAAATAGACAAAGTTTTTTTCCCTGGGGTCGGGGAGTCCAGAACTAGAGGGCATTGGTTTAGAGTGAGAGGGGAAAGATATAAAAGAGACCTAAGGGGCAACTTTTTCACACAGAGGGTGGTATGTGTATGGAATGAGCTGCCAGAGGCAGTGGTGGAGGCTGGTACAATTGCAACATTTAAGAAGCATTTGGATGGGTATATGAATAGGAAGATTCTGGATCAATGGTGCTGGAAGAGCACAGCAGTTCAGGCAGCATCGAGGAGCTTCAGCAAAATCGACGTTTCGGGCAAAAGCCCTTCATCAGGATGCTGCCTGAACTGCTGTGCTCTTCCAGCACCATTGATCCAGAATCTGGTTTCCAGCATCTGCAGTCATTGTTTTTATCTATATGAATAGGAAGGGTTTGGGCCAGGTGCTGTCAGGTGGGACTAGATTGGGTTGGGATATTTGGTCAGTGTGGATGGGTTGGACCAAAGGGTCTGTTTCCATGCTGTACATCTCTATGACTATGAATTCCCAGGTCCACGTTCATGAAGACTGTGCCAGATGTCATGCTGTAATCACACCACCTTACAAATGATGGCGCTGCAGCATGTCAATGTCATTTTGTTTCAACTAAGGTCAGGCACGTTTTACACAGGCAATTTCCATTCTAAATCTGGACATTTAACATTCTACTTTTTGTCTTGTAAATCTGAATTCCTAAATTCTTTTCCCTTTTGATATCATCCAACATTTTCTTCTTTCACAATCTAATTTTATTTGTATTTTAAAACAAAATATCCTGTCTCTGTTGACTGACAGTGAATCCCACCTGATGCTTGGTTTATTCTTTCCAGCATCTTATCTAAAGTCCCTCTTATCTTCCTTTAATACTTCAGAGGACTATTGATGGCCTTTGTTTTCTCTCATCTGCAAACATGTGCCACATTCTCTCCAGTCCTGTTTTCAAATTTATTGACAAGCACAGCAAATAGAAATTATTCCAGAACAAAACTGCATGAAACAACAATGTTCACTTTGAGCCACTTCATGAAAAATCTGATATTTATTACACTGTTTTACCATTAAATTCCGTACCCTTTAATCTTTCCAACTCACTTGGGGTATTTTATCAAAGCCTCATTAGTTTATTTGCACCATATTCGTTGTGCAATTTGCATCTCCCAAAGTATTCTACCAGTTTTTTTTGAAACCATTACCTTTCTTTCTGAAACTCCATGTTGGATGCATCTACTTAGGTTTTTCTTCATTATTAAATATATTTTTGGTATGTATTTAATCTTCCATAAATGATTCAAAATATTTCCTCTTGTGCTAAAATTTAAACAATGATTTATAATCACACAGGTTAGCTCTATCTCTTTTTAAAATGGGTACTACATGGTCACCCTCCTGTCTTCTGAAATGCACTAGCTGGAAATAAAATCCAAAATATATTTCCTAAATTCCTAAGGATTTTCATATGTTGTTGGGTCTTGACAATCTTTTGTCCTTTTGTTGAATAAATTATCTAATACTTATCTCATTCTACTACTTACCTCACTAACCACTGATACAAAGTTTACCTCCACCACAATATCTTTTTAATAAACATTTTCTCTGCAATACCAGGTAAAGAATTTTAATTATGAAAAATTAAGGTGTTACAGAGTCACCACTGAAAGAATGATGCAATGGGCTTACACGGGCAGTTTCTAAATGTAGGAGAAAGTGAGGACTGCAGATGCTGGAGATCAGAGCTGAAAAATGTGTTGCTGGAAAAGCGCAGCAGGTCAGGCAGCATCCAAGGAGCAGGAGAATCGACGTTTCGGGCATAAGCCTTCAAGGTTTATATTAGATTAGATTAGATTACTTACAGTGTGGAAACAGGCCCTTCGACCCAACAAGTCCACACCGCCCCGCCGAAGCGCAACCCACCCATTCCCCTACATTTACCCCTTACCTAACACTACGGGCAATTTAGCATGGCCAATTCACCTGACCTGCACATCTTTGGACTGTGGGAGGAAACCGGAGCACCCGGAGGAAACCCACGCAGACACGGGGAGAACGTGCAAATTCCACACAGTCAGTCGCCTGAGGCGGGAATTGAACCCGGGTCTCTAGCGCTGTGAGGCAGTAGTACTAACCACTGTGCCACCGTGCCGCCCTTCTTCAGGAATGAGGAGGGTGTGCCAAGCAGGCTAAGATAAAAGGTAGGGAGGAGGGACTTGGGGGAGGGGCGTTGGGAATGCGATAGGTGGAAGGAGGTTAAGGGGAGGGTGATAGGCCGGAGAGGGGGTGGGGGCAGAGAGGTCGGGAAAAAGATTGCAGGTCAAGAAGGCGGTGCTGAGTCCTCGGCTTGGGACTGAGATAAGGTGGGGGGAGGGGAAATGAAGAAGCTGGAGAAATCTGCATTCATCCCTTGTGGTTGGAGGGTTCCTAGGCGGAAGATGAGGCGCTCTTCCTCCAGGCATCGTGTTGCCATGGTCTGGCAATGGAGGAGGCCAAGGACCTGCATATCCTTGGCGGAGTTAAAGTGTTCAGACACGGGGCGGTTGGGTTGGTTGGTGCGGGTGTCCCAGAGGTGTTCTCTGAAATGTTCTGCAAGTAGGCGGCCTGTTTCCCCAATGTAGAGGAGGCCACATCGGGTGCAGCGGATGCAGTAAATGATGTGTGTGGAGGTGCAGGTGAATTTGTGATGGATATGGAAGGATTCCTTATGGCCTTGGAGGAAAGTGAGGGGGGAGGTGTGGGCGCAAGTTTTGCATTTCTTGCAGTTGTAGGGGAAGGTGCCGGGAGTGGAGGTTGGGTTGGTGGGGGGTGTGGATCTGACGAGGGAGTGGTCTTTCCGGAACGCTGATAGGGGAGGGGAGGGAAATATATCCTTGGTAGTGGGGTCTGTTTGGAGGTGGCAGAGATGAAGTTTCTAAATGTACACAGGAATTTAGATGAAATAGCTGATATAAAATTGTGACATCTAGAAATAAGGGCTTTGCACAGGTTGTGTGCAGATATAAGATTTGCAGTATATAGATACCATACAATTTTTGTACAAATGTTTTAAGTTGGAACAGCATGGTAATTCATGAATGCAAGTTATCTCTTGTGTCATGTGACATCATGTAACAAGTAAACCTATATGGTGAAGTGTTTAATAATGCAATTCTAAATTAAACCTGAATTGTACAATTTAAGTCCATAATCTGTGTACAATGTGTGAAGAATCATATACAGCTCTGGAAAATGGAATACATATACCTCTTGTTGAGGCAAATTTGTGTTCTTTAAGGCAAGTGATGTTAGTGAACAGATACAGCATTTCTCACTTCAGATAACTAATTCAGCAGAAAGCACACTCATCTCAGCTATCATAGGGTTACTTTCTTCTATTGCATCAGTGTGTCATAACCTCAGAACACCACCAAATATAACAGTGTGCTATTTTTCAAAGTTTGACACGTACGGTTTGTTTTGCAATAAAGGATCATTCTCTGCTGAAACCTAATTGGGACTAGATTGAGACAACACAAATGAAATTTGCATATATTCTGTCTGAGCTAGATTTGAACCTATTCCTAAAATACAGACAAAAGCAAAATACTACAGATGCTGAAATAAAAACAGAAAATGTAGAAATAGTCAACTAGTTGGAGAGCATCTAAGGAGAGAGACTGGGTTAAATACAGATGTACACACTGTCTAACTTGCAGACTATATTCAGCATTTTCCACTTTTATTTCCCATATCTAGACCAATCGTACGGGATATATTGTTCTCTTTAAAATTCTTTCCGAGTTATGATGACACATGCATAAGTCTGGTCTAGCATCATGCTGAAAAAAAGGCACATTTGCAGAAGAACTACACAAATTAAGAAAAATTCAACCAAGATAATATGCGGTGGCATAGTTGTAATGTTATTGGACTAGCAATCCAAAATCTTGGCCGGTGTTTTGGGGACATGGGCCCAATGGTGAAACCCAGCTTCCAATCGCAGACAGTGAAATTTGAATTCAATAAGATAAAAATCTGTGGAGGAACAAGCTAGCCTCATGTGACTCTTTGAGACCATAATATGTGATAAGGTAAATATATACTTAGAAAAAAGTAGGTTAATACTAGACAGTCAACATGACTTTAAGGGCAGATCATGTCTGACAAATTTGATTAAATTCTTTGATGCGGTGACACAGGCAATGGGTGAGTATAGTACTGCGGAAGTCAAATATTTGGACTTTTAGAAAGCATTGATGCGGTGTGGTATGGCAGATTGGTCAGCAAATTTGAAATGTTTGAGGTTGATGTGTCCTTGGTAGCATGGATTAGAAGTTGGCTAAAAGATAGGAAACAGAGGGTATTATAGATAGGCATTTCTCAGATTGGAATTGAAAGTGATGTTACCCAGAGATCATTGGGACCTTTTTTTTTCTGATTTTTAGAAATGATTTAGAAATGGGTATTGAGGGAAAAATCTCTAAATTTGCAGATGATACATCAGGGAGAATTGTGAGGATGATGTTGAGTGACTTCAGTGGAACATTGACAAGTTGACCCAAACACCTGGCAAACAAAATTCTATACAGAAAAATGTGAGGTAATGAATTTTGGTGGAAGAAACACAGAGACAATGCAGGCTCCATGGTACAACTTGAGGAAAGTACAGGAGCAGAGAGACCTTAGGGTTCACGTGCATAACTTTCTAGCCAGGCAAGTTGAAACAGTTGTTATGGCTGATGGGATCCTTGGGTTTATAAATAGAGCTCTAGGTTCAAAAAGAAAGGAAGTGATGTTTCACCTACACAAATCAGTGGTCAGACCACATTTGGAGTATTGTATTCAGTTCTGGGTGCCTTTATTTGAGGAAGAATTTTAAGTTTTGGAGAGAGAGAGAGAGTGCAAAGGAAATTTACATGAATGAGACCAGAAATGAGGGCTTTTAGATTCAAGGAAAGATTGGACTTATCCTCCTTGGAGAAGATTAAGAGGTGACCTTATTGAGGTGTTCAAGATTATGAACAAGTTTGACAATGCAAAGAAGGACATTCTGATTTCACTAGTTGGTATGTCAGTAACAAGGGGTCACAATTTCAAGATTGTCAGCAGGAGGGCCAGGAGTAAGATGAGGAGAAACTTCTTTACTTGATTGTTATGATTTGGAACGCTTTGGGAAATTGATGAAGGCAGTTTCCATATGAGATTTTAAAAGAACTGGTTAAAAGTTTTCATTTGAATGTGATGAATTTCGAGGGCTACAGCAGTAGAATGGAATGAGCTGGGTAGCTGTTTTGAGAGCTGGTACAGACATGATTAGTCAAATGGTCTCCTTCAGTACTGTAAAATTCTATGATTCTGTGACAATTTCAAAGCAAGATTTTTTAAGGAAAGGCAACAGTAAGCTTGCTACTGAAAGCAAAACAATTAAAAATAAATACAACTAAATAGGATTATATACTGCATTGTTTTAAAATGCTATATTTGGAGGTCTAGTTAACCCTGAAATAACTATCAATATGGAACACTAAAACTTGTCTTTGCATCTTCTAGCCTCCTTTCTTGGCATGTTACAAGCTTACAACACACTCTCAACCTTTATAAGGTTTTATTAGATGTTAAATATCGTAATAATTTTGCTTTTTTCTAAATAAAGTCATAATTCATTGCTATTTACAAGATTACTGTCTGAGAGTGGGTGTGGGGAAAATATCTTCCAGTGACATGAATTTTCTGAATCTTTGAAAATAAAATATTGTGAATAAGCTATTCATATGTTTGTAAAAGTGTGAAAATATCTTAAGAACGCATCTTTTTCTTCCTCGTAAAACCATAAACGTATCAAAGGGCCTTCACATTCTTGTCATCTTGCAGAACAGTAATTTAGTGTTCTGTAGCTTGTGTGCATTGCCTACCTCAGGTATGCGGTTTACGCATAGATTTCATCTTACATTTCAGCACAGATGGAATGCTGTATTGGCTTAACAAATGAGCTAAACGTTGATAATTCATTTCAGAAATCTAATAGGCGAATAGAAGAAAAATGTTGTGGAAAAATAATGTATGTTAGTAATCCCCACATTACAATAAAACATGTGCAATTATCATTGACTAACAGAAGAAAACATTTTTTTCAAACGATCTGTTTTACGTGTGGTATTAAGATATTCCACAGTTTTTTTTTCGGTTTGTCCTATGAAACGCTTCAGTTAAGGACAAGGGGGTGGCATCAAGCACTTAACAGACCTTCATTAAAGTCGGTCTTGAATAGCTGCCAATGTGTTTTCAAGAGTTTCCCAGCAAATATTTTGTCTCGTTTAACCCTCTATTCCCACTTTCAACAAACGGCATGACAGTTCTCAGGCCCAAATACCTCAGCAATACCATTGTGTTATTTGTTATAAAAGTGTAAATGACAAATTATCACATTTTCGGTACAGAAAGTCAACACCGTAATAGCATTAATATTAACATTTTGGGGTGAAATGTGAAGGTCCAGTCTCAACATTATTTGTTCCTGATGAAAATCAACGGCCAAATCTTGGATCGCGATTGCACCTCTAAGTCGTAAATGTAGAACTGAAGGGAGAAGGTGGGGGAGAAGAGAGAGAACAAACTACTTAATTGCAGTGGATGAGACACTGTGTCTATGTTGAAGAGCAGATTTTGTAAACGATTGCAGCTTGACCGAATACCTCCGGTCAGACGTGAAAACATTCACGACGTTGCACTGAAAGGTCAAAATCAAAATGCGACCCCCGGCATGCCCCTGACCCTACCATTGCAACCTGATCCGTAACCCTTCTGAGGTTTCACCTGTTGCTACAGATTCCAGTGGGTGTGGGGGTGGGACAGGGGGGGTAAGAGGGCGGGGGGGGGGGGGGGGGGTAAGAGGGCGGGGGGGGGGGGGAGGTGCAATCGGGGTAAAGGGCGGGGGAATCCGCGGGTGGTGGGCGGGACATTGTAAACACCCAGCCAATCGGAGGCCAGGCATTGCGGCCCACGTGGGCTTGGGGGCGGGCAGCGGCCAAGTGTGAAGGTAAACGGGTTGACGGATGGGCTTTTCACACCGAGCGCCGACAGAGGAGGAGCGCCCCGAGAGAAGCATCAAAAGCCTGCCTTTCAAGTGTCGCCAGCCTTGGGCAGGCGAAGCGTTTTAAAAATCAAAACACAATGATCGTAAGGGGATTAAAGAAATCTGACGGTACCTTCGTAAGGCGGGTAAGTTCGCTCTGATTTCTCCTGACTGCTGGAGCCCTTCGATTGCGGGTTAAAAAAAAGAGAAAATGTTTACTTTTCATCGCCAGAACAAAAACAGTGAAAAGCGAGAGCCCGTTCCCCAACCACCCCAAAAAAACACAAAATCGGCATTGATTCGAAATTGAGTCCGATTTCTCTCGAGTGGGGTAGGGAGCGCTCTCCGATGGTGCCTGTCTCCCCGTTTAAACGGTGACCGTTACTCGGGTTCCTGGGCTCGCGCTGCGATAAGTGGCGCGCGCACCCCTTCAGGTCAGGCTCGCGGCGGGCTTTTGATGCCTTCCATCACCCCTCCCCCAAACTTGAGGGGGTTCCCCCACCCAATCCCTCTTTCCCCTCCTCCCACCAATCCTGGCGGGGTCTCCTGCTATGGGCGGACAATCCCCCCCCCCCTACTTGCAGGGTTCCCTCTTTTCGTCCCACTCAACCCCTGAATGCAAACCGGCTGCACGTTGCCCAGTGCTGTCTGTGTTCGCAGTCGCTGCTTTAAACAAGGCAATTCTACAACAACAACCCTTTGGGGAAGTCTCTGATAGGGTAGGCGTAAATTGAAGGGAGGGGTCGGTAGGGTGAAAGGGGGCGGCGGCGGGTGTAGTAACAGCCCCCTGAGGTTGGGCAAGAGAGCCTGGGTCTGGTGGGTGAGTGGGTGCGGAGTTGTTTAACCCAAAGGAATGCGAGACATTCAGTGCCAGATAAGAGAGCGCCGCACCTCGCAAGGGTTATCAGCAGTGGATCTGTTTCTTTATTTTTCAAATGAATTAGCTTTACAACCAACACGTCCTCATTGGGTTTTTTTGAGTATAAGTGTAAGTACTGCATTGGAAAAAAAATACATTTTTTTTCGAGTGTTTGTGAACGTAGTTTTTCGACTTTTTTTTAGTGTCACTATCGAAGACGATCGATCGATGTCGGTGAATCCGCGTTGATTTTTCTTTTACTATCCTTCTGTACTATTCATTGCTAAATAGTGTTCAAACTTCTACCTGTAAAATAACTAGGGAGGGTGATGGGGGACGGGACTGAAACCGAAACGTCCTGCTGTTCTCAGTTGTAAACAGGAAAGTCTTACGACACAAGTTGTGGTATTGATGTTTTGAGTTATCAAATTAGAAAAATAAAAACGGCTAGAGATATGGTTTATTGGAGTATATGTTGGCCCCATTTGTGCCAATTAGTGCTACAATTTTAATGAGTATGTAATTTTTTTGACCTTGACATCTCGCCTTTATGTATTGATGTTCCCATCCACTCTGGGCAATGCCTGAGTTGATTCATTGTAATGTGTTTTTTATAATCAGTTATATAAATGTTGTTAATATGGTAATCTATCTGAATAACCCTACTTCAGTGACATTTTTGAAGTATTTGAAATAGAGAACAAAACTACAATGCATTGTTTTCATTATGACATTTGAAGTGTCAGTCTGCTGCAAACCTATAATTGTAACTCGGAAGATACTCAAATGCCGATTAATGTAGACAAATGGTAAAACCTTGGTAACTTAGAAAATCATTGAACCATTGAGGAGGCAACTGCTTAGTGGTATAATCGCTAGATTATTAATCCATAGACCCAGGTAATGTTCTGGGCACTTGGATTTGAATCCCACCAGGGCAGATGGTGGAATTTGAACTCTACAAGTAAAGATCTGGAAGTTAGAGTTTAATGCTGTCCTCTCCAGTCTAATATCAGCAACACACTGGAGTAGTTAGCATTGAGGCACTTTCCACAAGTCCCATTTACAGACTGGAACAAATTCAAATGTCACAATGAAAATACCGCATAATAGTTTTGTTCTCTATTCCATAACATTTCAAAAATGTCAATGAATTAAGGTTGCTCAGATACATTATCATATTAACAGCATTTATATTACAGATTATAAGAATCCTCTACAATAAAGGGCTTATGCCTGAAACGTCGATTCTCCTGTTCCCTGGATGTTGCCTGACCTGCTGCGCTTTTCCAGCAACACATTTTCAGCTCTGATCTCCAGCATCTGCAGACCTCACTTTCTCCTCTACAATGAGCCAACCAGACCACAGCCCAGAATGGATGGGAACGTCAGTACATAAAGGCAAGATATCACAAGTAAACATTATGAATGGTGCCGGCTTAGTGAGACAAAGGGCCTGATCCTCTGCTGTATTGTATTTATGTTAATGTTGGAAGAACTTTTTAGTGTTCTATTAGAGAAAAGCAACATTATTGAAGTTAGCTTGCATATATTGACTGAAACTTTTGTATTCTAATTTTGTTGCAGGACTCATCATCCTAAACCGTTTTGTAAATGGTCTTTTAGCACCAACTACAGATTGCCCTAAAGAATTTGTAAGCAGCGCAGCAGCTGGGATGTTGCGGCAGACTGTTGGAAGCAATAAACGTGGTTTTGCCCGTTTCTCCAGTTCAAATTTCTTTGCCTTGCCCAGCTCAGGAAACTTGAGTATGGGCCGAAGTACTAAAAGTGGTTCGGTCAGCAGCATCAGCTCAAACTCTGATTGTTATGACAGTCCAGTTGTGGATCCAGAATACATAATGCAGTTGGTGAATGATGTCAGGAAGTTTGCAGATGTACTAGAGCATTTGAAAGAAGCCTTTCATTCAGAAGGTGTGTCATTTACTTAATTCTTAACCCTTAGTTGGTAGCTTGAAATCAAAATAATGTCAGTGATAAACCTTTGCAGGTTTTGATTCTGCGTAAAGGCTAAATAAAAGATGAGTGCCATTAAGTTTGTATTTCCTTGTACAAGGAATCCTTTTTGGTTAAGTATCAACAGTTGGTGTTATTATACAATGTGCCTTCATCTTTCTCCTGAGTGATAATAGCCATTAACAGTAGATATGTTGTTTAGGAATGTATAATAAACTTCAAAACAAAGTTTTAACTGCCATTCTTGAGGTGTGGATGTTGTTGAAAGACTTGAATTTATATTTTTGTTTCTTGTCACCCTAAGAAGACAGTGCTAAGCTGCCTTAATCAACCACTGTCGCTGTGGTGATTGCTGTTGCGTAGGAAGTTCCAGCAGAATTGAAGAGATGCTCATTGTCGTCTTAATATACAGGTCGTTCTGCTATAATGCAAATTAACACAAATATGCAATGACATGATCGACAAATTGGGACACTGTTCCTGAAGCGCAAAGTTTTAACGTGTGTATTGGTTATAATGCGATTCTGGACCATTAGTTTGAATGGTGCTGCTATTACAATATTTTCTTATAACATGGTATTGCATGAGAACGGGACTACTGTGTTATAGCAGAACTGACTGTGTGTCACATCAGGATAATATGTGCCTTAAGAATGATAGATAGTAGTATTCTTGGATATCTTTGTACTTAATTGAGTAAAGTGGAGGGATTTATCTCTTTTTTTTGTTTCTGAAGAAGCCTGGGGAATTTATTTATCGAACAATTTGGATAATAGATTGTAAAAGCAAAGTTGAGAACTCTCAAACATTATTGCAGGGCTATTCGGTGACTTTAAGAAGTTTACACTTGTTTCTTTAAGTGAGTTGTTGAGATCCCAATCAGCCTGTCGATGAGAGTGGCAGTTATATAGTATTTTTATGACCCCTGTGTATGAGTGCATACATGCCCTGGAACTGTGGGTGAAAAATAAGCTTACATTAGTTGAATTTTGGTGCAGAGATTTTAAGATTAATGTTAGTTATCAAAAGTAAACCTGTTGCATCATCCCCAAATTTTGGATCCTGATTGTATTAACTCAGCAAATTAAATTTTGCTGGCTGCTTTATTCAGTATAGGTGCATAACTTCAAATTTCCTGATTGTGATAAGAAGTAAGAATTTACCTTGCATGGGTGACAGACTATGCATGAGGGAGCTTTCAGTACACTGTTGGAATTAAAGTAGATCTACAAAGCAATAACTTAAATAGTTGTTTTATTTACTGTTACTTCGCTATGTAATTTGCTCCTTGATACTAGAAAAGTACACATTGGTACAAACAATTCTGTAATACAAAAAGAATAGGAATAATGAGATCTGAAACTGAAATGTAAGTTTGTCTTTTAACTTGTTGATCCTACTACATAAGGAAAAGGAATAGGAAAAGGAGTTGACTGTTTGGCTCCTTTACTCTGTTCTGCCATTCAATGGGATCTGATATTACAGAATCCTGTCTTTTCACCATAAGCCTTGATTCCCCTGCTGATGAATAATCTATCTATTGCAGCCTTAAATATACACCAGCATTCTGTCACCACAGCACTCTCTGACAAGGTGCTCCAAGGACACTCAGCACTCTGAGAGAAGAAATTCTTTCTCATGTCAATCTTTATTCTGATATTAACATCCTCCTCACATTTACCCGGTCAAACCCCTTAAGACTCCTATATGTTTCAATGAGATCACCTCTCATTCTTCTCAATTCTAATGAGTAGAGTCCCAATATGTTTAGCTTTCGCTGATAAGATGATCGCTCCATACAAACAGTCATCCCAATGAGCCTTCTCTCCACTGCCAAAAATGAAATATCTTTCCTAACTATGGGGACAAAAACTGCTCACAGCACTCCAGATGTGGTCTCACTGGCATGTTGTATAATTGCAGTAAGACTCCCATACTTTTGTACTCCAACTTTGTGAAAATTATGTCCAACATTCCTTTAGCCATCCTGATTACCTGCAGCATCTTGGTGCTAGCTTGTTGTATTTTATGCACAAGTCGCTTTGTGTTGCAGATTTCTACAGCTTTTCTTTGTTCAAATAATACTCTGTTCTCTTATTCTCCCTTCTAAAATTAGCATAATAGAATCCCAACACCAGAAAGAAGCCATTTGGCCCAATGAGTCTGCTCTCACTCCGACCCTCCCCATCCTTGTAACCTCGCATTTCCCGTAACTAATCCATTTAGCCTGCGCATCTCTGGACACCACGGGACAATTTGGCAAGGCCAATCCATCCAACAGCATACCTTTGGGCTGCTGGCAGAAACCATAGCACCTGGCAGAAACCCACGCAAGTCAGTCACCCAAGGCTGGAGTCAAACCTGGGTGCCTGATGCTGTGAGGCAGCAGTGCTAACGGCTGTGCCACCGTGGCGCCCCAACTTCACGTTTTCCTACAATACACTCCACTTGCCAACTTTTGCCCTCTTACTTAAAATATCAGTATCTCTCTGTAAGCCTCTCGCACCTTGCCATTCCACTTTATTTTTATGTTGTCTGCAAATTTGATTACGATATATTTGCTTCCTTCCTCCAAGTCATTAACATACTGTAACAGTACAGTCCTACCACTGACCCCTGTAGAACCCCACTGGTTACTGGTCGCCAACCTGAAGAAGAGTTTTTTATCCCCATTTAGTGTTTCCTGTCCATTAGCCAATTCTCAGTCCTCACGTCTTCCAATTCTCTACCCACCAAAACCATGTCCTCCAAAACCATGGTCTCTTGTCTTATGAGTTGACCTGTTGTGAGGTAGCTAGTAAAGTGTCTTCTGGAAATCAAAATCAGCCTAGCCAAATTCGTATTTCATTATCCCTTTTAGTATAACATGCTCCCACCATTGTGAAGTAAATGAGGTTGTGTCACTTGTCCCCTTCTTCTACCAGGAAGAAGAACCATTATTTCTTCTGGTCACAGATAGATCACTTATCATTTAAAAGTCATTGTGAAGTAGGTATGTGTGTTCTTTCTGTATTACTTACTGGAGACTCAATGGCCAAAATTATTGAAAGCAATGATTTGTACATTTGTTTTCTTTTTATTAGAGCAATGCCACTTCGTTCTGACAGTAGAAAAATGCAAGATAGCAATGTGTCACCCAAGCAATTCAGTAATATAATGATCTTATAATTTATCTTTGAAGGCCCCTCGGTCGCTTTCCATCTTTCCCTTGCTCCTCCAACTCAAGCTAGATATTGATTTGTGAAAGAACATATTACTTTTATGTTGAATCTACAAAGCCATATAGAACATAGAACAATACAGTGTAATACAGGCCCATAGGCCCTCTGTTGCGCCGACCTGTGAAACCGATCTGAAGCCCATCTAACCTACGCTATTCCATTACCATTCATGTATTTATCCAATGACCATTTAAATGCTCTTAAAGTTGGTGGATCGACTACTGTTGCAGGAGGGGCATTCCATGCTTTTATTACTCTGAGGAAAGAACCTACCTCTGGTATTTGTCCTATATCTATCACCCCTCAATTTAAAGCTATCTCCCCTTTGCCAGCTGTCACCATCTGAGGAATATATATAGTCCATCCTAAGTTTGTCTGATAAGGTGTTGGTGGGTTGTCATGTATTGATGTCTTTTATGGTGTTCCTGCCATTGTATTAGATGAAAACCGTTGTAATTGGGACATAGGAACTGTGGTTTGTGGGTTTTTTTCTCCCTCTTACTAGCTTGCACATTGCCGGAAAATTTAATTTCACAATTTGCCATGGTGGAAGTTGAACTCATGATCTCTGGGTTATAATTCTGATATCATACCCACTGGGTATATTGCCAGAAGCCAGTACAGCTTTTCTTTTTCCAATCAGATACCTGTGAATTAGAATCATAGAACTTTACTTTGCAGATTGAGGCCACTTCACCCATTTGATCCATGCCAACTCCAAAAAGAGCTACCTAGCTGGCCTAGTTCTTCAGCCCTATCTCTGTAGCCCTCTGAATTAATCACTTGCAAACATACAAGCAGACCTCTTTTGAGGTCTCATGAAATCCGCCTCCACCAGTCTCCCAGGCAGTGCATTCCAAATCCCTGTGAAAATAAGTTTCTCGTCATCTCGCTCCTAACTCTCTTGCTGACAGTTTTGAAATACCAACTGGTGGAAACAGGATATCTTTCTCTGCCCTGTCAAATTTGTTTACAACTTTGAACATCTCAATAAGGTCACCTCTTAATCTTCTCTGCTCTAAGGGGCATAAGCCCAATTTCTCCAGTCTTTTTGTATCTAAAATCCTCATTCTAGGTATCATTCTAGTAATTCACAGTTGCACTCTCCCCAAGGCTTTGACATCTTTCCTTAATAAAGTGACCAGAACATAATGCAATACTCAACATGTGGTCTGACCAATGATTTATAGAGGTATTGTATAAATTCCTTGCTTTAATACTCTATGCTTCTATTTGTAAACCCAAGGATCCTATAAACTTTCTTAATTGTTGCAACTTGCCTAGCCACCTTCAGAGAATCATGCATGTGAATCTTGAGATCCCTCTGCTTCTGTACTCTCATAAAAGTTTGTGATCAGTAAGTATTCAATTTGTAGAACATAGGAGCCCTGTAACAGTGACTAATTGAGGCGTACATTTGATGTTTCTAAGTTAAAATCAAGTGATCTTAGGCCACAAAATAGTTAAATTAGCGTACTGTTGTAGACAGAAATACTGTTTAAGTTACTGATGCTAATCTTGTTAACAATTGCTTCAGAAGCTCATCTAGATCTGAGCTTTGGATAATTGAAAATCCTGAGAAAACAAATTATCTTTGGTTGAGGGATTTAGGACAAGAAGACATAAATATGAATGTGAGGAATTCAATTTGTTGGGGGTGGAATCTGCATTTGGGAGTGGGAGTACGTTGTGCTAAAAATAGAAATATATGTAGCTTTGGTAAAGCAGTGATTGTGTTAAAATTAAAATTTTAGGTAGCTGCTTGAAGAAGGATAAAGATAAAATGAAGTAGTTTGAAAGCTTGACTTATATTTTGTGTTTTTATTACCTGTATTGCCTGAGTCTTGAACAACTTGTGATCTATAAACAATTTAAATTGAAGGACTACAACTAAACTGAATTACCTTTATTTATAACTCAACTGATATCTCTCTTTTCTGATTTAATTGCTTTTTGCCTTTTATATCTTTTGGAATTCTTTCTCCCTCGTTCTTTTCTCCCTCGTCAGTGGTATTCTCAATGTGGGATGGGTGAGCTGAAGCAACTAATCAGGTCTGGCAGCATCTATGAAGAAAGAAACTGAGTTAACATTTCAAATTTGTTATGAATTTTCTTCAGAACTCGCACAATGAAACTGCTTTGTGTTAACATTAAAAAAAAATCAGAAAACTGAATACTGGAAATCAAAACCAGAAATTGCTGGAAAACCTCAACAGGTCTGGCAGCTTCTGTGGAGAGAAAGCGGAGTGAATATGTCGGGTTCAATGACTGAAGAACTTCTAAAGAAGGGTCGTTGGACCCTAAATGTTAACTCTGCTTTTTGTCCACAAATGTTGCCAGACCTGAGGTTTTGCAACAATTTCTGTTTTAGAAACTGCTCTGTTCTGTGACTCAGCTTTCTGACTATTAATCTCGTGTACTTCTTCAGTTTCTTAGTGTGACAAAGTTTCATTGCATTGCGACCTGCTTTTTTTCCAATTGAGTAAAGCAGAGCAAAAGGATTGATGGGAATTACATAATGTGGTGATTAATGTTGGATGTTGATCTACAAGGAGAAAGTGAGGACTACAGATGCTGGAGATCAGAGCTGAAAATGTGTTGCTGGAAAAGCGCAGCAGGTCAGGCAGCATCCAAGGAGCAGGAGAATCGACGTTTCGGGCATGAAGAAGGGCTCATGCCCGAAACGTCGATACTCCTGCTCCTTGGATGCTGCCTGACCTGCTGCACTTTTTCCAGCAACACATTTTCAGCTATTGATATACAAGATTGGATTTAAAAACTGTCCTACTGCAATGGATCATTGATCTCAATTCAAGCATTATATTTCTTTGAACTACCTTGTTCTATTGCCGAGAAAAGTGTTTCATTCTGTCTAGAGCCTGCTGCTTGCTTTGTGTCTAGTCTGTTAATTTTGAAAAAGCCCTTTTTCTATTGACATGGGAATCACAAGAGCTTTCCAACATTCGATTGTGAAGTGTCTTTCTGAATTATCAGATATGGATAATGGATTGTTTCTCAGAATTAAATCATGAACAACTTCACATATTGTATAGTTTTGCTTTGCACATTGACCAATTCATTTTTTTGTGTGGAAAGCAACTTCTGGAGTATGAGTAACAGGCTTCTAGGCATGGGTTTCTGCTGTACGAAAGAATTTGGAAATTGTTTGGAACACTGAGAGGAGTCTAATTTTATTAGGGTTACTAGGATTTCTTTACCTTTGAAAAAGAGAATGTAATGCCAAATACATTCGATCATCCACATTTTTCAGTGTGTCATAAATCCAAGAAAAGTTCAGGGACCAGTACTAAGTTCTGTATTTGGCCTTTAGTCTCTCAAAGGTTTTAAAATCTGTCAGCCATGAGGTATTGTAGCATATTCTCCTCAAATCCAACTGCATGCAGAAATTTATCACCATTCTACCTGCTTCATGATGACATGCAAACAGCCTCAAGAGACCAAGCTACAAGTCATCGTCGCTTTCACTGAGGCATGTGGGAGAATGGACCTCAGACGAAACTTGCAGAAAACAGATTTCTTTCTACCAACCTGGTCATACCACGCAAAACTGCCCCCCAGTGGATCCTCATGGACCAATTATGAGAGCAGACTGGGGTCAGATAGGGCTGTGTCATTGCACAAATTCTCTTCTCCATCTTTCTTGCCACAACACTCCATCCCATCTCCATGAAGCCCCTTGCCGGAGTAACGCTAACCTTTGGATAAGGGAAACTGTTCAACCCAAAGATCACCCGAACTTATCATCGAGCTGCAGTATGCAGACTTCACCTGCACATACACAGCCTCAAGGGGCCAAGATACAAACCACCATAGCTTTCACGTAGATGTATGGGAGAATGGGCCTCAGACTAAACATTTGGAAAACAAAGATTCTCTACCAACCTGCTCCTACCACTCAAAACTGACCCCTAACCAAGGCCCTGGATAATGTGGATCTTTCCCCATACCTTGGGAATCTCCTCTCACTATGAGCAGACATTGATGATGAAATCCAACATTAATTCCAGTGTACCAGGGCAGCCTTCGAATGCCTGAAGAGCAGAGTACACAAAGTATGAGACCTCAAACCCAGCACCAAGATGAGTGTGCAGAGCAGCCATAGTCCTCACTCTTCTGTATGCATCAGAAATATGGACATCTATAGCATATACCTCAATCCCTGGAAGATTATGCCCAACACTGCCTTTGTAAAATCCTGAAAATCCAACCTGAGCATTCTCTCCCAGGCCACTCTTCCTCATATAGAGACACTTTTGTTACACACCAACAGTTGCGATGAGCAGGCCTGTTGTCCAAATGCCAAATACAGGACTCCCAAAACAACTGCTGTCCAAGCTCCACATGGTTAGCAATCACTAGGAAGACAGAGGAAATGGTATAAGGACACCCTGAAAGCCTTCCTAAACATATGCAACATCCCCTCTGGCACACAAGAATCTCTTGTCCTGGAATGCACAAACTGGAGAAGAAACACCTGTGAAGTTGCCAACCACTTTGAGATTTATAGGGTGGAGCACATGGAGGCCAAGAACAATCCAGAAGGTCCCACACACCCGCCTTATCAAACATAATCTGGCCCACCTGTAGCAGACTCTTTGGCTCCAGATTAGACAATGTAGCTGCCTCAAAACTCAACCATAAGTGGAAGCAAGTTAACTGCAACCTTGAGGACTGCCAAAGAAGAAATGTGCTACCCAGTATGCACACAACAAACCCCCTCGCAAGGAGCAATGTGGTAATGATCAGAGAGTCTGTATTTTGTGATTTTGATTGTGAGATAAATAGTGGCCAGGATATCAGCAATTAGCGTTCCTTCTCTTTGAAATAATACCATGCATTCTGTTGTAGTGTCCAAGCTGACGGATGAGTTGATGTGTCATCTGAAAGATGGCACATCAGACAGTGCTTCCCTTGTTCTGTACTGGGGTGTTAACTATGATCTTTCAGTTTATAAAGTCATAGTTGTAGAGATGTACAGCACAGAGTGAGTTGCTGCAGGTCAGGCAGCATCCGAGGAGCAGGAGAATCGACGTTTCGGGCCAGAGCCCTTCATCAGGAATCCTGATGTATATTCTTCAAAATTCACATTATTTTGTAAAAGTCTAACTACTATGTACTAACTAACTAAAAAAAAAGAAAAAAATGTTAATTATAAAGTTAACTAACCTTTTAATGATTTTGTTGTGACTGCTTTTTGTAGGAAAGCATTTGAATATTTGGTTGCAGCATAGAGGTCTGCAGTTTTAGCTGATCCTCTAGATGGGTATCTGTCATTTGTGACCTTAAAGGCATCTTGATTTTGGTTAAGTAGAAGAATGTAGATTCGCAGCAATAAGTGGTTGAAAAGCAAGAAAGCATTTTTCGTGCATGTTGCAAAATTTGGATTCATTCAAAAGGCCATACACAATGGCCTAGAAGGCCGCAGGTTCCCCACCCCTGCTCTAAACCCTTCCTATTCACATACCCATCCAGATGCCTTTTAAATGTTGTAATGGTACCAGCCTCCATCACTTCTTCCTCTAGCAGCTCATTCCACACATGCACCATCCAATGTGTGAAAAAGTTGCCCTTTTCAATCGTTCCCCTTTCAGTCTAAACCTATGCCGTTTGTTCTGGATTCTTCCCACACCAAGGAAAAGACCTTGTCTATTAACTATACCCATGCCCCTCATAATTTTATAAACCTCTAAGATCATCCCTCAGCCTGCAATGCACCAGGGAAATGGCCCCAGCCTATTCAGCCACTCCTTATAGCTCAAACCCTCCAAACTTGGCAGCATTCTTGTAAGTCTTTTCTGAACCCTTTCAAGTTTTACAACATCCTTCATATCGGAAGGAGACCAGAATTGCACAAAATATTCCAAAAGTGGCCTAACCAATGTCCTGTACAGCTGCAACATTTTCTCCTAACCCCTACACTGAATGCATTGAACAGTAAAGGAGAGCCTACCAAATGCTTTCTCTATCCTGTCTACCTGTAACTCAACTTTCAAGGAACTATAAACCTGCACTCCAAGGTCTCTTTGATCAACAACATATCCCAGGATCTTGCCATTAAATGGGTAAGTCCTACCCTGATTTGCCTTTCTAAAATGCAGCACCTCACATTTAGTTAAATTAAACTCCATCTGCCAGTCTTCGGTCCATTGGTCTACCTGATCAAGATCCCATTGTGCTCTGAGGTAACCTTCTTTGCTGTCCACTACACCTCCAATTTTGGTGTCATCTGCAAACTTACTAACTATATCTCCTATGTTTACATCAAAAAACTCTTTCTCTAGTCATCCAGCATTGCCGACACCTAACAGGAATATACTGTGTCTGGATTCTCGTTATCTCATTTTTGAAGGCTTCCCATTTTCTAGCTGTCCCTTTACCTATGAACACCTGCCCTCAATCAACATTTGAAAGTTCTTGCCTAATTGTAGAACTTGAGCCTGGAAACTTGCAATTCAGAGGAAGAATGCTGCCATTTGAGCCTTGACTGACACAAAAGTATCATTTCTGACCTTTGCAACATACCTTTTGCATTTCTGGGGATATGTGCAGTACCTTCTCAAATAGTGGTTCCTACCTTAATGCATTTGTGTTAATAGTTTTTGCTTTTCCATGCTGGTACTTGTAAAAGCAACAAGGTAGAAATTCATAATGCAAAGGCTGAGCTGTTGATGTCAATTTTCCTCTTTTGACAGGGGTCTCAGAACATGAAGTTCATTGTTTAGTGTGCATTTAGTATTTGCTGACAGCTTGGCAGAATCAGAAGCTGTTATTCTGGGACTAGGTAGATCTGGGTTCTGATCTTAGAGGCTTTGCTCATTGTTTTTTTTTGCTGCATTAGAGTTTTGATGAATTGATCTTGGCTTTGCATGGTGCAGTTTATCAATCTCGCTTACCAAAGGCGGAAATTCCCTTTTACATTTGGTGTGCTTTTATTTAATTCAGTTTGGAAATGCCATACTGCATCTTCTAGTTATATCACTGGTGCAAATATATTTAGATGAGCTTGCACATATTACTTGCTGAGAGTATTAGGTGATGAATTAGTTCCTCTGGTGTCCACCTCCATTTTTTTGCCAAGAAGCAATATACTGTTTCTGTTTATAACCATCTTAATTCAATCCATTCAAAACAAATCTGTTAAAGGGTTAGCTTATGTTGGCTCTTTGAATGTGTTATCTAGTCAGACAAATGCTCACTTGCTGTTGTACCTTTGAAAACCTTCACTTTTCGAGTTAAATCTAGTTCTCTTTAAATATTACTACTTGATCAGCTTTCACCATTTGAAGGCAGATCATTCAAGATCACCTTATTTGCTTTATCTCTTTGGTTCTTTAGCTGATTATTTGAAATGTGTCTTGTAATTTCTGAAGCTGTAGCTGGTGGAAAAAGTTTCTCCATACGGAGGCTGTCAAACCATGCATTCATTTGTGTGCATTAATTAATTTGCCCCTAAAAGTCATCTGTTGAAAGATGGACAATCCAAGCTTCAGAAAAACTAACATATGTTTAACCTTTGTAATATTCTGCGACATTTCATCTTGACTTTCCAATGCCTTGACTTCCTCCTCAAAGCATGTAACTCTAACTTGGGCACGCTTTCTTGGATAGGGCTCATGAAAATTTCCTTTTGCTTGTATATCTGTATGCATGTTAAATCAAGGATCCTGTGTAGCAACAGATTTATCCATGTCCTGGTCACATTCAAAGAACTTTTTTGCGCATTCCAGCATTCTCTCTGCATAATCCCTTTGAAATTGTATTTCCTTTCAAAATGCATCACTCTTCGATATCAGCGTTGAATTTTTAGTCTACAGTATGCCTACCCAATTCACCAAGGTGGCCATATCCTCATTACTTATTATAAATGTTATACTTTGAAATTATGCCTCCTTTAGCACATACCTAGACTCTTTTCCCACTGTGACCCCATTTTGAGTTGAAAATTGTTGCAACTCCTCGATGTCTCTGGAGCTTGTGTCCCCAGAACTTTAGCTGTTAGCCCTCCTTGGTGTGCTGACTCCCACTTAGGGAATCCTAACCTATAAACTCATCCAAGTTATTAATATATCATTAACAGAGCACCAAGCATAATTCTGGGCTGTGGGAAATGCTTTCTTCCAGAATTAGACGCACTTTCACCTGTTATTGTCTAGTTCCTCTTAGCCAACTTTATATCCGCACTACCACTGCATCCCTTTAATCCAATGATCTTTAATTTTGCGAACAAGTCTATTATGTAGTAATTTTCAGTATCTCTTAAGTCATATCTGAAGCATCAATAGCATCATCTTCAAATTTTTTTATTGGATTCAATTTAAGGCTTTTCTTCATGTCTGTGAAATGTGCAATCATCGTTTGTGAACTCAAAAGCCATTACATTTAAATAGTACCTTTTTTTTCTTTTTTAACATGACTTGAAAGTTTTTCTTTGAAATGCGGCAACTGTTCTGAAAGTAAACAAACATTTTTATATCCAATATATAATCAGGTTTGAATGTTTTGCCTTTGCTGCTCACTTCCAACTGACTTCACTGTAGGAAGTTGAATTAAGTTGTGGTGGGGGAGCTCTCCACTTAGCCATCACACTTCCCTTATGTACATAGAGTCATAAAATCATAGAGATGTACACCATGGAAACAGAGCCTCCAGTCCAATTCTTCTGGGCTGAAGGAATTTAGAACTAGATATCCTAAATAAATGTAGTCCCATTTGCTAGCATTTGGGCTATATCTCTCCAAACCCTTCCTATTCATATACCCATCCAGATGCCTTCTCAATATTGTAATTGTACAAAATTCCACTACTTCCTATGGCAATTCATTCCATACATGTACCACCCTCTGCGTGAAAAAGTTGCCATTTAGGTCCTTTTTAAATCTTTCCTTAAACTTAAGATGAAACCTTAAACTTACACCCTCTAATTTTGGACTACCCTATCCTGGGGAAAAGATCTTGACTCTTCACCTTATCCACACCCCTCATGATTTTATAAACCTCAATGACGTTACGTCTCAGCCTCCTACACTCCAGAGAAAATAACTCCAGCCTATTCAGCCTCTCCCTATAGCTCAATCCCTTCAACCCTGGCAACATCCTTGTGAATTTCTTCTGAACCCTTTCAAGTTTCATAACATCTTTCCTATAGCAGAGAGACCAGAATTGCAACCAGCATTCCAAAAGTTGCCCAATTAATATCCTGTACAGCCACAACTTTACCTTCCAACTCCTATACTCAATGTACTGGCCAATAAAAGCAAGTATGACTACCCTGACTACCTGCAACTCCACTTTCAAGGAATATGAACCTGCATTCCAAAGTCCCTTTGTTTGGTCACTCTCCCCAGGACCTTCCCATTAAGTGTATAAGTTCTACCCTGATTTTGTGGAAATCGTTTTGGAGATGTTTCTAAGTTTTGTATACACCTTAAATCCTGTATCATTTAATCTCGCAAACTGCAGCCTTCTTAAAGCTTCTATGAGTTTACTTTTTGAAAAAGCATTTAGGAATTCATTTTAAAGGCCTAATGCATACATAAGCATTTGCAATTTCCAGGAAAGATTTACAAAGTCAGAATTTATTGAATAGATGCTACTAGAATGAGAACCATTAACAAAATACTTAAGTAATAGCGTGCAACATGGGATATTCAATGTGTGGCAGTGAACCATGTCAATTAATCTCTGACAATCTGCTCAAAAACACTTTTGAAATAAGCATGATTGAAATGTCTCGTTTTGTAAGATTTTGATTATCAGTATTCCTGTCTGTATATCAGGTGCTGCAATGATCAGTGCTTGGGTCCCAGCTGTTCACAATCCTATCAGTGATTTGGATGTGAAGGCCAATTGTGATACCCAATTTTCAGATACAAATCTGTAAGAAATAGGAATTATGTGGTTAATGCAAGGAGATTTCAAGGGAACTTTACACAAAATTGACAAGAGTGTAATAGATTAACTATAATGTAGATACAGACATGATTATTGGGTAGGAGGAGCAAAGATGTAGAGTTTTTTTTAAATCGGTGAACGATTGGAAAGTGGTGGTGTCTAAAGGGGCCCAGGTGTCTTCATTTGTAAGGCACTGGAAGATAGCAAGCAATTCAGAAAGGAAACGATATGGGATGAAGTGGGGTGGGAAGAAGTTTGTGTGAAACGTGGACTATCTGTGTGCTGTAATTTCTATATTTTTAATTTTTAGGAAGTGTTTCAAGGATTGCAATCATATGGTCTAAACGTTTAGAGACCGAGTGCGCAGTTTTCTAGCAAAGAAAGATCATACCCTGATGGAGTAGTTTTTGATGCTTTCAGTGGTAGAATTTAGTGTGGATTGAGCTTCATCTCATGTTGATGATTAATAGAATAGTTAATTCCAGCATCAACATAAACTTTAAACTTCTGTTTCACTTCAAAGATCCAACTCAAATGTTAAGCAGTTAAACAGTATTTCTATACTATAATTCAAATAAATTAAGTGGTCTTCAAACTGAATAAATTTATATTTGGAATTTCCATTGGTGAGTATATATTAAAATTTATATTTGCATATAAGTTAGTATGAAATTATAAGGGCACATATGTTTTCAGTTTCCAAAACTAAAACTTTTTTTTGCTGGTAAAGGTGAAACTAACCATCTCTAAAATGATTCAAAATTGCATTTCATAGAAAAGTTGCACTTTTTAATGGTAAAATGACTTGAATACAGGATTCAGTTGAATATTGAACATGAAATAATTGGTCGATTCTAGTGTTAATTTTTAATAGTGACTAAGTGCTTTTAAAGAGGACTTTTTTTGCTGTTTGGCAGTATTAATATTGTATGGTGAACTGTGCAGCATCTGTTCTCATTTTCTTTCTGTGGAGAGCTTCCTGTTGTGATGTAATGGCAAGTCATTTAACATAGCAAATCTTTTCATGTTGCAATTTATTCTTTAACGTCTTTGTGGAGTTCACCAACAGCTTACTGTTCTACTTTTTGTTCCTTTTTTTCTTCATCTGTATGATAGAGTGAGAAATTTACTAAGGCTCTTGGCACCTTCCAAACACACAACTGCTATTTAAAAGGGTAAGGGCAGCAGATGTATGGGAAAACCACTACGACCACTTGAGTTCCTCTCCAAGCCATTCATTATCATGACTTTGAATGTATCTTCGTTCTCTCCGTGTGATTGGGTCAAAATGTTGTAACTGCCTCCCTGACATTGTTGTGGGTGTACCATATACTGCAGTAGTTAAAGAAGGCCAGTCGCTAGCACCTTCTCAAGGGCAACTAGGGATAGACAATGAATGCTAGTCAAGTCAGTGACTCGTGTAAGTAATGTGAGGAAGGCTCTTGAATTGACAGTTTAGGCATCCTTTACAATATGAAGTTGAATACTGGTGTTGTCAGTGTCCTGAAACTGTTGAGAATCAAACGAATGATTTAAAATTTTAGACCAAAGGACTAAAAATGGGATTACCCTAACATTTATGCCCAGGGGGCATGAGTCATGAGATGCCAGGCCTGTACAGGTTAAATTCCATGCATTCACCTCATCTGTATGATTGAAGTGTTTGGTCAACCAAAAGCTCATTTTAAAGGTGCCTCTGAGCCCAGTGGAATGTAACATTGTGGTACGGGCTATCCCTCTGATTCTTTTCCTGACTACTGTGTATTCCATTTTGCTGGCTTTAGTGGGTCTGTCCTGCTGGGGAAAAGGGGCATATTCTGGGATAGGGATGGTGCCATCTTGAACACAGCAATACCTATGGAAACATGCCAGACTGTTGCTTAACTGGTCCATAAGACAGCTCTCCCAATTTTCACACAAGTCACCTGATGTTTGACAGAGGACTTTGTAAGATTGTTTGATCTGGTTCTGGATGCCAGGTGGTTAATCTGTTTTGCATTTCTTTTTGTCATTTCTGTAATGATTCAATATAATGAGTGGCTTTCTGGGCTTTTTCAGAGAGTGCTTGAGAATCGATCATTGCTGAGAGTCTGGAGTTGTATGTTTGCCAGACTAGGTAAGAATAGCAAATTTCCCTCCCTAAAGGGAATGCAGACCCAGAATGCCTCCTTACCAAAGGAACAGATTTTATCTGATGGTAAAACATTTTCTAAAATGCTCACTTAACTCTCCATGCTCCGCTTTGCAGCCAACCTCCCAAGCTGGCCTTTCACAGATGCCTCTGTTATGGCTTGTTGTCTAGGCTTCGATGCATTGCAGGAAGGTGAAGCCAGTTCCCCCAGTGATGTAAGGCATCTTGGAGATGCCCCTTAAGGGCAGCAGCACAGTTACACTGAAAGTTAAGAACATAAGAAATAAAAGGAGGAGTAAGCCATCTGGGCCATTCAGCCTGCTCCGCCATTCAATAAGAGCTGATCTCTTTGTGGGCTCAGCTCCACTTAAATGCCCACTCACTGTAACCCTTAATTCCTTTACTAATCAAAATCTATCTTGGTCTTAAAAAAATTCTACACGGCAGCATCAGTTGTTTCACTGGATACAGAATTCCATAGATTCTGCACAGTACTGAAGTGTGATGCCAGTTTATGCTCAGACAAAATATTTAAAATTGGAAACCAGTATTCCATAACTTTTAGGATCTTGTAATGGTTGCTAATGAGGTCTAGTTGTGTTGGGTCTTAATTTTCCAAAATTCCGTAAATTCAAGAAAAGTTCCATTGGACTGCAAAGTAACTAATTTAACCCCTCAATGCAAAAAGGGAGGAAGGCACAAACGAGGAGACTATTGGCTAATTGGCCTGGTATTTGTTGTGGGGAAAGCATTAAAATTGATCATTTAAGAGGTATATGAATAGGAAGGTTTGGAGGGATATGGGCTGGGTGCTGGCAGGTGGGACTAGATTGGGTTGGGATATCTGGTCGGCGTGGACAGGTTGGACCGAAGGGTCTGTTTCCATGCTGTACATCTCTATGACTCTAAGAGATATTAGCTATACGTTTTGATGTAACCAGATGTTTTCTCATCAACCTGTTGGGGCTCTTGTCATACAGTGGGAAGTGTCTCTACCTCTGAGCCAGGAGACCTGGGTTCAAGTCCCAGGGGCATGTCATAACATCTCCTGAGCGGGTTGATTTTGAAAATATCTGGAAATATTATGCTTTGGTGGGGGGAGAAAAAGTTGTATGCAATAACACTTTGAGATATAAAAAACTAGGATTTCCAGAGGCATGTAAGGTGCCACTTTAAAGGTTATTGCAGAATATAAATGCACATGGTATGTGGGATAACAGTTTGATGAGCTAACAGAAAATAGAGTATGCATTAATAGGCCATTGTCTAATTGACAGGATATAATAAGTTAAATCCCACATGGTTTTGTGCTTATGCCTCAAATCTTTACTATTTACATCAATGAATTAAATGAGGAAGCAAAAGTGCGCAGTACACTAAATTCGCAGATAACACTAAGGTAGGTTTTGTATGATGGAGTAGGAACAAGGGGCCAAATAGTCCTCTTCAACTCCTATTTCTTATGTTTTCATGTAATCAGTTATATGAATTAGAATTTCAACTACAGGAACAAAAATGTTTTGCTGCAACTGTACAGAGCATTCGTAAGAGCACACCTGGAGTATTGCGTGCAGTTTCACCTTATCTGAGGAAGGATGTTCTGGCTATTGAAGGAGTGCAAAGAAGGTTTATCAGACTGATTCCTGGGATAGTTGGACTGGCATGTGGGGAGAGACTGGGTTGCTTAGTACTATATTCACTAGAGTTTAGAAGAATAAGGGGGGAGCTTGTCGAAATCTTTAAATTTATAACAGGATGAGACAGAGTGGATACAGGAAGAGTGTTCGATGACCAGGGAGTTCAAAATCATGGGGTCACAGACCAAGGATATGGGTCAGATTAAAGATGAATTTCTTCACCCAGAGAATGGTGAGCCTGTTAAATTCTCTGGGGTTAGAAACTGTTGACACCAAAATGTTGAAGACTTTCAAGAAAGAAGTAGATATAGTTTGTTGGATTAAAGACATCAAAGAGTATGGGGAGAAGGTGGGAATATATGGAATCACTACAGTGTGGAACAGTCCTCTTGGCCCAACAAGTCCACACTGACCCTCCGAAGAGCAACTCACTCAGACCCATTCCCCTATTGCTCTATGTTGACCCCAGACTATTACACCTAACCTACACATCCCTGAACACTGGACAACTTTAGCATGCCCAATTCACCTGACCTGCATATCTTTGGATTGTGGGAGGAAATCCATGCCGACACGGAGAGAATGTGCAAACTCCACACAGACAGTCGCCTAAGGTGGCAATTGAACCCAGGTCCTTGGCGCTGTGAGACAACAGTGCTAACCACTGGGCCACTGTGCCACCCACTGGGGTACCGATTTGAATGATCAGCCATGATCACATTGAATTGCAGAGTGGACTCAAGGGACTAAATTGCCTGGTCCTTCCCCTGTATTCTATGCATCTAAAAATAGGAGTAGACCTCTCAACCCTTCAAATGTGCTGAAACCTTTCAGTATCCAACTACTGTCACAGACTTAATCAGTAAGTGGATAGTGTACCAAAGAAGTTAATCCAAGTTTTCCCTAAGCAGGACTTATACACTTAATGGTAAGATCCTAGGGAGTGTTGCTTAACAAAGAGACCTTGGAGTGCAGGTTCATAGCTCCTTGAAAGTAGAGTCGCAGGTAGATAGGATAGTGAAGAAGGCGTTTGGTATGCTTTCCTTTATTGGTCAGAGTATTGAGTACAGGAGTTGGGAGGTCCTGTTGCAGCTGTACAGGACTTTGGTTAGACTACTGTTGGAATATTGCGTGCAATTCTGGTCTCCTTTTCGGAAGGATGTTGCAAAACCTGAAAGGGTTCAGAAAAGATTTATAAGAATGTTGCCACGGTTGGAGGTGTTAAGCTATAGGGAGAGGCTGAACAGGCTGGGGCTGTTTTCCCTGGAGCATCGGAGGCTGAGGGGTAACCTTATAGAGGTTTACAAAATCGTGAGGGGCATGGATAGAGTAAATAGACAAGGTCTTTTCATTGGGGTGGGGGTGTCCAGAACTAGAGGGCATAGGTTTAGGGTGAGAGGGGAAAGATATAAAAGAGACCTAAGGGGCAACCTTTTCACGCAGAGGGTGGTATGTGTATGGAATGAGCTGCCAGAGGAAGTGGTGGAGGCTGGTACAATTGCAACATTTAAAAGTCATTTGGATGGGTACATGAATAGGAAGGGTTTGGAGGGATATAGGCCAGGTGCTGGCAGGTGGGACTAGATTGGGTTGGGATATCTGGTCTGCATGGATGGGTTGGACTGAAGGGCCTGTTTCCATGCTGTACATCACTATGACTCTTAAGTGGAAACCATAGAAGAGCCAGAAGATGCACTCCCTGCTGAAGGCTGGGTCTGAAGCATTCAAGTTGGTTGATCCTGACCTATACAGTAAATTTAGGTACAATCTTAATAAAGCCATGAGCGACACTAAGAGACAATACCAGACGAGACTCCCAGACTAACCACACGAATACATGTTGACTTATCGCAAGGCTTATATGATATAAGAGGTTACAAAGCAAAGGCGAGTAGAATCACTGACAACAATGCATCCCTCCCCAATGAGCTGAATGCAATATATGCTCGTTTTGAACAGTAGGTCAGTGAAATGACGTCACCTGCCCTGATGGTCTCGGATGCACCTGTAGCCACAGTCACCGCAGCAGACGTCAGATTGCCTGCCTTGAGGGTAAACCCACGGAAAGTGACTGGCCCAGGTGGAATACACAACCATGCATTCAGATCCTGACTGGATAGGCAACAACAGTTCCTCCTCAATAATCCACAACACTGGTGCATCGCAAGGCTACATACTCAGCCCCTTACTGTACTCCTTATACACTCACAGCTGAATTTAGCCACACAGTTGGAACTCCCATTTACAAAATTGCTGATGATACCACCGTAGTGGGTCAGATCTCAAACAACAACAATTAAGGGTACAAGGAAAAGACATACAGCATAGTGGTATAGTGTGAAGGCAACAACTTTTCCCTCAATGATAGCAAAGTGAAGGAGCTGGTGATAGATGTCAGGAGGTAGTGTGGAGGAAGCTCTCCTGTCTGTATCAATGGTGATGAGATGGAGGCATTTGAGAGCTTCAGTTTCCTCAGAGTGACTATCACTAACGATCTATCCTGGTCCATCCACGTCAATGCTACAGCTAAGAAAGCCTCAGGAGTAAAAATCCTGCATGTCTACGATGACTCTTGCCACTTTTTGTAGGTGTTCAATAGAAAGCATCCTGTCCAAGTGCATCATAGCTCAGTACGGCCACTGCTGTGCCCAAAACAGCAAGAAACTGCAGCGTGCTATGAACGCAGCCCAGTCCATCATGAAAACCAGCCTTCCTTCCATTGACTGTGTATAACGTCCCTGCTACCTCAGGAAAGCAGCCAATGTAATCAACGGCACCTCCCACTCCAATTATACTCTCTTCCGCCCTCTTCTATCGGGCAGAAGATAGGAAAGTTTGAAAACCCATACCAGCAATTTAAGAACAGTTACTTTCCTGCTGTTATCAGACTTATGAATGGATTCGAGTTGATCTTTCTGTACATCTTCTCCGTAGCTCTAACACTCTATTCTGCATTCTGTGCTGTTACCCTAATGTACTTATGCAAGTTATGATTTGCCTGGTTAGCACACAAGACAATAATTTCACTGTATCTCTGTACGTGACAATAATAAATCTAATCAATAAGTTCATGGTTAATCTTATTTTTAACCTCGACTCCATATTCCTGACTACCCCAATGATCTTTTATATATCCAGAATCTATCTATCCCTGCCTTAAGACTATTCAGATTTTACTTGAGAACCATTTTGAGGAAGAGTTCCAAAGAGACTGAATTATCTTTTCCTTTTAAAAAAGTTCTCTGTCTTAAGCGTACAGCCTCTTATTTTTGAACACTTACTCCTAATTCTAGATTTTTCACCAGAGGAAACATCCATTCCGCATCCATCTTGACAAGCCCCTCAAGATCTTGTGTGCATCAGTCAAGTAGTCACTTTGAAATAGATCTGTTATTATAGACCTCTAATGGCTACTCATGATTAGTTGTTTATAGCTTCAAATTGCACCCTCCGCATACCACACTGAAATAAGACCACTCAAAATTCACATTGTGGGGAAACTACATTATGTTGCATACATCCATGGTGATTGTCATATCAGCATCTGATGTGAGTTACAGTAGATATGTGTATATGTATTATATGTTCTTTAAGAAAGCCAAGTACACCTTGGTCTGCAGTTCATTTATTTCCAAATGAGAAAAGTATTTTCCTATTTATGGTGTTTCAATGTGTTACTTTGCTCTTGAGGTTTTCAGCCTTAGTTTCAGTGGAAATAATCTTTTCTATCAACCTCTAGTTTAGGGTACAAATTGCAATTTTTCTAATTTGACTACCATATATACTTGTGTAAAAGTCGACCCCTTATTTTTGGCCAAAAAATCTTGTATTTTCCACATATCTCGTGTAAAAGTCGATCCTACTGTATTGCATTATAAATCTCTTGCAAAGGAAAGTGCATGTTCCCATTAACCCACTTAAACAAAATCGCATTAATTCATCCGTTCATACTGGTAACTCTACTGCTGCGCTTTTCCAGCAACACATTTTAACTCTACTTAGCCCACTTTTGGTTTATTACAGCACGTTTTGTTTCAATCATTCATTCAGCCCGGTACTAAGTCTATCGGTACTTATCGCAGTTTGTTCATTGTACATCCAAACGTTAATATCGTTAAAAAGTTAATCATTTTAATTGTGCCGTTACGTCTGAATAAAAGTGATATATATTAGCTGCATTAATTCTTTGACAAATTTGTTAAAGATATATGTTGCTGAGGTTCATAACTTACAAGAGTAAATGGGAGGGAAACGGAAGAATTTGGTAGTAAAGCTCAAGATGCTTACACATTCAGAATTTAATAAATGTTTCATTTTAAGTATGCCATTATACCAGATCACGATGATGTTGAACAGTGTGATTTTACAGAATATTAATGATTCTTTGACATGTTAAATTTTCGTACCAGTATGTATGAATAAAATTACTGTAATTCATTCTTGTTTCTCTTGCTTTTACCTAGTAATTACCTTTACCGTAATTCATTCTGTTTTTCTTCTTTACCCAAGATTAGTTGAGCAAGCAAATCAATCTCTGCTAATAATGCAGTATTTTGAACACAGCATGAATTTCAGACCCTCAAAACTAGTGCCCGTGTATTAGTCCACCCTATAAATTGAACCTTTAAAATTAGTCAAAAAAAATTCAACTTTTACATGAATATATATGGTAATAACACTTCAAATTCATTTTTGGATTTAACCCTATTTCATGGAAGGAACATGGCTCTTTTCCTACACTGGTCAGTGTGGCCTGCTGTTCAAACTCATTGGTGTGCTTGTAGCTGGCATATCCCACGTTGACTGCACATCTAATAAGTGGTCAATGGAGGTATTAAGAGTCTAGATCATGTATTTAAGTGTCAGCTCCCACATTTAATGGGAGTGGTAAATCCTTGCTGCGCAGACCCAAGTCCAAGTTGCTTTGTAAAATGACTAAAGGAGAGAATGTGCAGGTGTCAAGTTTCTTGAAAGCTATGCTGGAAACATTGGTGTAAGCACAGAGAAGGGATAGCCGTTCTACTCTTGGACATGTCTGCACAGGAGGCATTGAAAAGAGGTTCATAAATACTTCAATGACATCAGGACTATTGCCACAGTAACAAGTAAAAGTAATTGTTGGACTAAGCAAATGAAATGAATTGCAAATAGATTGCACAAAATATTTAGTATATAAGTAGCTTTTAAAACCTGATGAAAATATTCAGTTTGCATTTTGAACTTAAGCAATTAGTTACTGAAATAACTGCACAAAGATCAATATCCCGTCACCAAGTCACCCTTTATTTACATGAGTAGTGTATGTGGGCTGTGACCATCCATCTCCAAGCCAGTACCTACACAGAGGAGCCCGTCTGAATCTCCTGCTTATATCCATCAGCCAAGGCTCCCTGAATTGCCCAGGTTAACAACCCCAATGAAGAATATCATAGTCAATGAGATCCACCTGGCCCTGGTTCCAATCACTACACATAGCAATATATTTTTTGTATTCAGTTGAATGGTGTAAAAGTAGTTTGGAGCATGTTCATACCATGTCTTCAAGAACTGTGCTGGAGATAAAAATCAGTAAAAGAAAAAGTACAATTACTAGAGTTTGGTTCTTGCAAGTTTGACTTTTTATTTGAAGGGACTGCTTGAGCTCTGGGAAATGTAGATAAGCTGCATGTTTAATAAAAGAATGTCGCTGGTACTGGGACTAATATTAAGAGTCTTAGAGATACCCAGCTCTGAAAGAGATCTTTCGGTCCAACTTGTCCCTGCCTACATAAATCTGGTCCCTTTTGCCAGCATTTGCCCCATATCCCTCTAAACCCTTCCATTCATATACCCACTCAGATGCTTTTTAAATGTCATCATACCAGCCTCCACCACTTCCTCTGGCAGCTCATGCATCAGCCTCTGCTTGAAAAAATTACCCCTGAGTCCCTTTTGTATCTTTTCCCTCTCACCTTAAACCTATGCCCTGTAGCTTTGGAATTCCTAACCAGGCAAGGTCTTTTCCCCTATTTACCCTATCCATGCCCCTCATGATTTTATACACTTCTGTAAGGTCACCCCTCAGCCTCCGAAGCACCAGGGAAAGTAGCCCCAGCTTACTCAGCCTCACCCTATAGTTCAAACCCTTCAACCCTGGCAACATTCTCGTAAGTCTTTTCTGAACTCTTTGTAGTTTCATAAAATCCTCCCTATAGACCAAAATTGCACACAGTTTTCCAAAGCAGCCGAATCAATGTCCTATACAGCTGCAACATGGCCTCCCAACTTCTTTTCTCAATGCACTGACCAGTAAAGACAATCACTAACCTATCTACTTGCAATTCCACTTCCAAGGAATTATGAACCTGCACTCCAAGGTCTTTTTATTCAGCATCACTCCCCAGGGCTGTACTATAAATTGTATAAGTCTTGCTCTGAGTTGCCTTTCCAAAATGCAGCACCTTCCATTTATCGAAATTAAACTCCAACTGCCATTTCTGTGCCCACCAGTCTCATTTGTAACCTGAGGTAGCCTTCTTTGTCCCCTACACCACCAATTTTGGTGTGATCTGCAAACTTACTGGCCATATCTTCTATGTTCACATCCAAATCACTTCTATAAATGACAAAAGCAGTGCATCCAACACCAATCCTTGTGGCACACCACTGGTCACAGGCCTCCAGCCTGGAAAGCAATCCTCCACTACCACCGTTTGAACCAGTTCTGTATCCAAATGGCTAGTTCTCCTTGTATTCTATGTGATCTAACCTTGGTGATGAATTGAATTTTTTGTCTTGTTTAAACATAAATAGGAGCAGGAATAAATTATTCAGTTCTTTGAGCCTGTCTATTGACCATTCAAGAATGATTTCCAACTTTTCCTACCACTCATCAGAGTGCTGGTATTATTGACCTAAAGAAAAGCTTTAGGTCATCATTATGCCTACTTTTTCCCATATCAACACTTTATCAAACCAAATTCAAAACTAAGTCACATCAAGAAATTAGGATAGGTATAAAATGCTTGTTCAGAGAGGGATTTTAAGGAATAGCATAATGATGGGAGGATAAATGAAGTTTGGAGTAAATTCCAGAAGTAACCATGTCTCTGACAGAAAGACTTAATAAAATGATGGTTTAAATTATGACATTTTTAGAAAATAAATACAATCGAGAAAGACTTCAGAATATATTAGAAAGGAGGAGGTGCTGAATGTCTTAAAACACATAAAGGTAGTTAAATCCCCAGGACCTGATCAGGGATACTCCAGAACTTTGTGGGAGGCTAAGGAAGTGATTGCTGGGCCCTTTGCTGAGGTATTTGTATCATCGGTTGCCACAGGTGAGGAGTCGGTAGAGGATTGAGGGTGGCTAATGTGGTGCCACTATTTAAGAAAGCTGGTAAGGAAAAGCCAGGAAACTATAGACCGGTGAACCTGACATCAGTGGTGGGCAAGTTATTGGAGGTGATCCTGAGGAACAGGATTTACATGTATTTGGAAAGGCAAGGACTGAATAGGAATAGTCAATGTGGCTTGGTTCATGGGAAATTGTGTCTCACTAACTAACTTGATTGAGTTATTTGAAGGAGTTATAAAGAAGATTAATGAGAGCAGAGCAGTGGATGTGAGCTGTGTGCAGTTAAGTCAGGCGTTTGACGAGGTTCCACATAGTAGATTGCAAGGCATGATTAGATCGTATTGAATACAGGGAGAACTAGCCATTTGGATTTAGAGCTGGCTCAAAGTAGGAGACAAAGAGTGGTGGTGGAGGGTTGCTTTTCAGATTCTGGTCACAAGCCTGCAATCTGAAAAGCAACCCTCCAGTGGACCTGGCACCGATCCTTGTGCTTTTTGGCATTTATATAAATGTGAACATAGGAGGTATGGTCAGTAAGTTTGCAAATAATGCCAAAATTAATATGTAGTAGACAGCAACAAAGGTTACCTCAGAGTACAATGGGATCTTGGTCAGATGGACCGATGGGCAGAGGCGTGGCAGATAGAGTTTAATTTAGATAAATGTGAAGTGCTGCATTTTGGAAAGGCAAATCTGAGCAGAACTTATACATTTAGTGGTAAGGTCATGGGAGTGTTGCTAAACAAAGAGACCTTGGAATGCACGTTCATAGTTCCTTGAAAGTAGAGTCACGGGTAGACTGAATAGTGAAGAAGGCATTTGGTATGCTTTTCCTGCATTGAGTGTAGGAATTGGGAGGTCATGTGGCTGCACCGGACATTGGTTAGACCACTTTTGGGATTTTATGTGTAATTCTGGTCTCCTTCCTATAGAAAGGATGTTGTGAAACTGGAAAGGGTTCAGAAAAGATTTTTCTAGGATGTTGCCAGGTTTAGAGGGTTTGAGGTATACACATAGAGCATTACAGCGCAGAACAGGCCCTTTGGCCCTCGATGTTGCGCCGACCTGTGAACTATTCTCAGCTCATCCCCTTAAACACTATCCCAACATCCATGTGCTCATCCAAGGATTGTTTAAATCTCCCTAATGTGGCTGAGTTAACTACATTGGCAGGTAGGGCATTCCACACCCTTACCATACTCTCTCAGTAAAAAACCTGCCTCTGATTTTTGTCTTAAATCTATCACCCCTCAATTTGTAGTTATGCCCCCTCGTACAAGCTGACATCATCATGCTAGGAAAAAGACTTTCATTGTCTACCCTATCTAATGCTCTGATCGTCTTGTATGTCTCTACCAAATCCCCTCTTAGCCTTCTTCTTTGCAATGAGAACAGTCTCAAGTCTCTCAGCCTTTCCTCATAAGACCTTCCCTCCAGACCAGGCAACATCCTCGTAAATCTCCTCTGCACCTTTTCCAATGCTTCCACATCCTACCCAAAATATAGCAACCAGAACTGTACACGATATTCCAAGTGTGGCCACACTAACGTTTTGTATGGTTGCAGCATAATATTGCAGTTCCGGAATTCAATCCCTCTACAAATGAAACCTAACAAACTTAAGAGCACTATCAACCTAGGTGGCAAATTTCAGGGATCTATGTACATGGACTCCAATATCCCTCTGCACATCCACGTTACCAAGAATCTTTCCATTGACCCATTACTCTGCCTTCCTGTTATTCTTTCCAAAGTGCATCACCTCACATTTAGCTGCATTGAACTCCATTTGCCACCTCTCAGCCCAATCCTGCAGTTTATCTAAGTCCCCCTGCAATCTGTAACATTTTTCTAAACTGTCCATTACTCCACCAACTTTAGTGTCATCTGCAAATTTACTAATCTATCCACCTCTGCCTGCATCTAAGTCATTTTAAAAATGATAAACAGCAGTGGTCCCAAAACAGATTCTTGTGGCACACCACTAGTAACCCGACTCCAGGCTGAATATTTCCATCAACCACCACTCGCTTTCTTTCAGAAAGCCAGTTTCTAATCCAAACTGCTAAATTATCTTCAATCCCATGCCTCTGCATTTTCTTCAACAGCCTACCATGTGGAACCTTATCAAAGGCTTTACTGAAGTCCATGTATACCACGTCAACTTCCCTACCTTCATCGACGTGCTTGGTCACCTTCTCAAAAAACTCAGTGAGGTTTGTGAGACATGACCTGCCCTTGACGAAATCATGTTGACTATCTGAAATCAAATTGTTGCTTGCCAGATGATTATAAATCTCAACTCTTCTAATCCTTTCCAAAACCTTTCCTACAACAGAAGTAAGACTCACTGGTCTATAATTACCTGGGTCATCTCTACTGCCCTTGATGGGTAAAAACAATAACTGCAAATGCTGGAAACCAGATTCTGGATTAGAGTGGTGCTGGAAAAGCACAGCAGTTCAGACAGCATCCAAGGAGAAGGAAAATCAACGTTTCGGGCAAAAGCCCTTCATCAGGAATACCTTCAGGCTTTTGCCTGAAATGTCGATTTTCCTGCTCCTTGGATGCTGTCTGAACTGCTGTGCTTTTCCAGCACTAATGCCCTTCTTGAACAAGGGCACAACATTTGTAAATCTCCAGTCCTCTGGTACTACACCTGTGGACAATGATGACTCAAATATCAAAGCCAAAGGCTCTGTTAACTCCTCCCTAGCTTCCCAGAGAATCCTCGGATCGATCCCATCCGGCCCAGGGGATTGTCTACTTTCACTCCTTCTAGAATTGATAATGCCAGTTCATTACTAACCTCAATCCTTTCTAGTCTAATATCTCGTACCTCATTCTTCTCCTCTACAGTATTCTCCTTTTCCTGAGTGAAAACAGATGAGAAATGTTCATTTAGCGTCTCTCTGATCTCTACAGGGTCCACCTTCAACTTCCCACTTCTGTCTTTGACTGGCCCTATTCCTACCCTAGTCATCCTCTTATTCCTCATATACCTATAGAAAGCTTTAGGGTTCTCCTTTTATTCTGTTTCCTAAAGACTGCTCGTGTCCTCTCTTTGCTCTTCTTAACTCTCTCTTTAAATCCTTCCCAGCTGAGCTGTAACTCTCCATTGCCTCATCTTGAAGCATCTTGCCTCATCAACACATAAGCCTCCTTCTTCTGCTTAACAAGAGATGCAATTTCTGTAGTAAACCATGGTTCCCTTACCTTATCACTTCCTCCCTGCCTGATAGGGACATACCTATCAAGGACACGCAATATCCGTTCCTTAAACCAGCTCCACATTTCCATTGTCTGCATCGCCTGCATTTTGCTGCCCTATTCTATGCACTCGAATTCTTGCCTAATCGCATTGTAATTGCCCTTGCCCCATCGATAACTCTCGACCTGTGGCATGTACCTATCCCTTTGCATCTCTAAACTAAACGTAACTGAATTATGGCCACTGTCTCCAAAGTGCTCACCTACAACTAAATCAAACAGCTGACCTTGTTGATTACCAAGCACCAGATCCAGTCTGGCCTCCCCTCTTGTTAGCCCTTCGACATACTGTGTCAGGAAACCCTCCATCCGACGTATTAGAGTTATAGCATTTCCAGTCAATGTTGGGGAAGTAAAGTCCCCCATAATAATCACTCTGTTCCTTTCACCCCTGTCCAGAATAATTTTGCCAATCCTCTCTTCCACCTCCCTGGAACTCTGTGGAAGCCTATAAAAAAACTCCAAGCAGCATGACCTCTCCTCTCCTGTTTCTAACCTCAGCCCACACTACCTCAGTAGATGAGTCCTCGTCGAAAGTTCTTTCAGCCACTGTTATATTATCCTTGACTAACGAGGCCACACCTCCCCCTCTTTATAGGGAGAGCCTGAATAGGCTGGGGCTGTTTTCTCCGGAATATCGGAGGCTGAGGGGTATAGATAGGGTGAATAGCCAATATCTTTTCCCCAGAGGGCGTATGGTGAGAAAGAAAAGATTTAAAAGGGATCTCGGGCAATTTATTTTCCTGCAGAGGGTGGTGCATATATGGAATGGTACCAGAGAAGTGGTGGAGTCTGGTAAAATTACAACACTTAAAAGGCATCTGGGTGGGTATATGAATAGGAAGGGTTTAGAGGAATGTGAGATATATGCTGGCAAATGGAACTAGATTAATTTAGGATATCTCATCAGCATGGATGAGTTGGACCGAAGGGTCTGTTTCCTGACTCTATAACTGTAATTTGTTTTGTTCAGAATTTAGTTCTCATTGTGGATGCATATCTATGCAATTAAAAACTCTAAGATGGTGTTCAATAAATCTGGCCCTGATTATTCCTATGGCAATTTACCATTACGTAGTGTAGCTGTACATTTGGGTTGCAAGTACAATCAGAACTGTTGTACTGTTGAGTTTCCAAAATGCTGTGATAAGTCAAAAAGCTAACCATATAAAAGGGTCAACCTTATTATTCATCTGGAGCTAATAAACAGCCTTGTTATATAATAAGAAACTACACAAAAAACAAGAAAACGTTCCTAACCCACCTACTGTTAAATATTGCTTGTGTTCTGATTTTATTCTGCTCTGTCTCTTCTGGTACTTCTCTTGCCCCCACACCTAACATTAAACAATGACTGCAAAAGTGTATAATTGTCAGTAAAATGCTTTAAGAAGTCCTGAGGCTGTGTAATGCAATATAAACTCACATCTATCAGTCACTGCATTTCACTGCCTTTGCTTAATGCTACATTTTGGTGATTGACATGATCCAATAGGTAGGCGACCTGCTGTGCTTTTCCAGCACCACTCTAATCTTGACTATGATCCAATAGATATTCAGGCAAGTGACCTTGATGCAAATGAGCATTGGGTCATGTTTCCTAGGATTCTAGATCAGTAAAAATCATTACTGGATACCCAACTTTGTCACTAGTCATTTTTATACTGTTTTGTTATGAACATAACTGCACAAGATACCAAAATAAACTGATAAATAGTGAACTGTTGCCTTTTGTGATGACACTTCCCTATCAAAGCCAAAGCACTGTTTCTCATCCTTCATGACTATCCCAATTAATACACACATTTCTTCTTTGGAGTACACAGCTTAAAAATATGGGGTAGACCATTTAGGACAGAGATGAGGAGAAACTTCTTCACCCAGAGAGTGGTGGCTGTGTGGAATGCTCTGCCCCAGAGGGCAGTGGAGGCCCAATCTCTGGATTCATTTAAGAAAGAGTTGGATGGAGCTCTCAAAGATAGTGGAATCAAGGGTTATGGAGATAAGGCAGAAACAGGATACTGATTAAGGATGATCAGCCATGATCATATTGAATGATGGTGCAGTCTTGAAGGGCAGAATGGCCTACTCCTGCACCAATTGTCTATTGTGTTGGCCCAGTTTTTAAGGTCATTTTTTTTTAATATAATTAGTACCTTCTGCACAAAACAGTTCGATACATTTTGTGTTTAATATATTGGTGCATTACATGGTATCCATTTATTCAATGCAGATTATTTTTCTTGAACATTAATGTATACCAGCATTGCAAGACAGCATATCCTTGAGTAATACCAGTGTGTTTGTGTGTTCAATCTTGTTTGATTATTAACTCTTCTTGTGTACAGCCTTCCAAGCACTTGACATTTTAGGTGAAGCTCTGCACATTTCTGAACTAACAAGTACAAAGAGCGTAAATAACAGACTACTAGCTCTTGTTGTCAGTTCTATCATGTGTTCATTCTTTGAAACCAAGCTACTACTTAATTGGAAAGCAACAGTTAACTATTTATCAACTGTTCTTACTGGCCACTGATGGAGACTTATGACATTACCATAGTTTGTCATATGACTCCAGATGTGCACTTAGTATAACTGCTTTTACAAAATACAGTAACATATTCAGTCAATATGATTTGGTAACCATGAAGTACATGTTTGAAGAAGGTAGAAGTGAATAACTGGTTTGTACCAGTTTTAGCTTTTGTAAGAACAAGGTATCTATTGATATGGATTAAATATGTGGAGAAAAAAAAAGGCAACCGTGTAGTGTATTCACAAGCAAAACATCTGAAATGAAGTAATTTTGAAAATAGTTACTGTAATAATGTAGGGGGGGAAAAGTTGGAGTAGCTTTTTTATTCACTTGTGGGATGTGGGTATCACTAGCTGACTAGTATGTACTGCCTGTTCCTCGGTGCCCTTGAGGAGATGCTGGTGAGCTGCCTTTTTGAACTGCTGCAGTCCACCTGCTGTGGGTTGACCCACAATGCCATGAGGGAGGGAATCCCAGGATTTTGACCCAGCGATAGTGAAGGAACAGTGATATAGTTGCAAGTCAGCATCGTGAGTGACTTGGACGAGAACTTAAAGATAGTAGTATTCCCACGGATCTGCTACCCTTGTCTTTCTAGGCAGAAGTGGTCATGGTTTTAGAAGATGCTGTCTAAAGATGTTTGGTGCATTTCTCGAGTGCAACTCGTCGATAGTTCACAGTTCACGCTGCTGCTACTGAGCAGTGATGGTGGAAAGAGTGGATGCTTGTTGATATATTGCCAGTCACATGGGCTGCTTTATCCTGGATGGTGTCAAGCTTCTTGAGATTCCATCACACTCCCGACTTGTGCCTTGTAGATGGTGGACAGGCTTTGGGGAGGCAGGAAGTGAATTACTCACCACTGTATTCCTAGCCCCTAACCTGCTCTTGTAGCCACTGTGTTTACGTGGTGAGTCCAATTGAATTTCTGATCAACGATAACCCCCCAGGATGTTGTTATTGGGGATTCAGTGATGGTAATACCATTGAATGTCAAGAAGCGGTGGTTAGATTGTCTCTTATTGGTGATGGTCATAGCCTGACATTTATCTAGTGTGAATATTACTTGCCACTTATCAGCCCAAGCCTGGATATTGTCCAGATCTTATTGTATTTGAACACTGACTGCTTCAGTATCTGAAGAGTTGCAAATGGTGCTGAATATTGTAGTCATTGACAAACATCCTCACTTCTGACCTTATGTTGGAGGGCAGGCAGTGATGATGCAGCTGATGGTTGGACCTAGGACGCATCCCTGAGAAACTCCTTCAGAGGTGTCCGGGAGCTGAGATGACTGATGTTCAACAACCACACCTATCTTCCTATGTGCCAATTGTCACTACAACCAGCAGAGAATTTGCCCTGATACCCATTGATTCCAGTTTTGCTAGGGCATTTGTGGTCAAATGTGGCCTAGATATCAAGGGCTATCACTCTTACTTCACATCTGGATTTCAGCTCTTTTGTCTATGATTGAACCAAGGCTGTAATGAAGTCAGGAGCTGAATGGCCCTGGTAGAACCTAAACTGGGCATCATTGAGCAGGTGCTGCTTGATAGAATTGTTGATGATACCTTGCATCCCTTTGCTGATGATTGAGAGTAGACTGTTGGGAACAGTAATTGGCTAGGTTGGATTTATTGTCCTTTTTATGTATAAAACATACTGGGGCAGTTTTCCACACTGTCACGTACATGTTAGTGTTGTAACTGTACTGGATGAGTTTGGCGAGGGGAGTAGCAAGTGCTGAAGAGCAAGCCTTCATTACTACTGCCAGAATGTTATCCGGGCCTGTAGCCCTTGCTGTATCGAGTATCTCCAACTATGTCTTGATACTTGTGGAGCCTCTTCCTCCAGTGAGTTGTTTACAATGGGCATTTATGACGAGGTGTGGCAGGACTGCAGAGCTTCGATCTGATCGGTTGGTTGTGGGATCATTTGGCTCTGTCCGACACTTCCTTATGCTGTTTGGCATGCAAGTTTGGTAGCTTCACCAGGTGTATTGGACAGCAAAGAAGATTACCTCAGATTACAACAGGATCTTGATCAGATGGACCAGTAAGCTGAGGAGTGGCAGGTGGAGTTTAATTTAGATAAATGCAAGGTGCTGCATTTTGGAAAAGTAAATCAGAACAGAACCTATACACTTAATGGTAAGGTCCTCGGAAATGTTGCTGGACAAAGAGACCTTGGAGGGCAGGTACATAGTTCCTTGAAAGTAGAATCGCAAGTACGTAGGATAGTGAAGAAGGTGTTTGCTTTCCTTTATTGGTCAGAGTATTGAGTATAGGAATTGGGAGGTCATGTTGTGGCTGTACAGGACATTAGTTAGGCCACATTTGGAATATTGCATGCAATTCTGGTCTCCTTCCTATTGGATGGATGTTGTGAAACTTGAAAGGGTTCAGAAAGATTTACAAGGATGTTGGAGGTTTTGAGCGATAGGGAGAGGCTGAAAAGGCTGGGACTGTTTTCTCTGGACCGTCGGAGGCTGAAGGGTAACTTTTATAGGGGTTTATAAAATTGTGAGAGGCACGTATAGGATAAATAGACAAAGTCTTTTCCCTGGGGTGGAGGAGTTCAGAACTAGAGGGTACAGGTTTAGGGTGAGAGGGGAAGGATATAAAACAGACCTAAGAGGCAACATTTTCACACAGAGGGTGGTGTGTTATGGAATGAGCTGCCAGAGGAAGTGGTGGAGGCTAGTACAATTGCAACATTTAAAAGGCATCTGGATGGGTATATGAATAGGATGGATTTAGAGGGGTATGGGCCAGGTGCCAACAAATGGGACTAGATTAGGTTAGGATATCTGGTCGACATGGACGAGTTTCTGTGGTGTGCTGCTCCTTGCATGCCCTCCTGCACTCTCCATTGAACCAGGATTGATCCCCTGCGATAGTCGACCCGGGACAGTTACTTTGCTTTCTCTCAGCAGATGCTGCCAGAGCTGCTGAGCTTTTCCAACAAATTATTTTGTTTGATTACCAGCATCCGCAGTTCCTTGTATTATTTTAGTGTTCTGTACAACCAGTCACTTTTAACTAAGCCCTTAGAATAAATCTTTTCTTTTTTTCAACCAGACAGTTTCTGTATCCGGATAATTCTTTTAGAAACATTGAATGTTTTGACACAGGAGAAAGTTGCTCACTGTTGCTCCATTAAGTTGCTTTTGTATTATTTTCTTGATTTTTCCTTCCCTCACACTTGCGCTTTTATACGTTAGAGTAATTTTTAGTACCATCCTGAAAGCTATTATATTAGAAGAGATCACTTCTGATTAAACATTTCGTATTCTGATAATTGTCCATAAAATTGTTTCTTCTCAATACTGAGTTTCTTTAGATCATGTCCCCATATCTTCAATTTACCAACAAATGAGTTAGTTTTTGTTCCCCCTTATTAATTCCTTTTATCATTTTGAAGAGATTTGCCAAATTCTCCAATCCTATCGATCAGTTTGCATGAATACAATCAGTCACAGTTGCTGTCATCTTTCCTTTGTAACTCAGAATCTTCATCCCCAGTATCATCCTGATCCACAGTGCACATAGCTGAAAATGTGTTGCTGGAAAAGCGCAGCAGGTCAGGCAGCATCCAAGGAACAGGAGAATCGACGTTTCGGGCATAAGCCCTTCTTCAGGACACCTGAATTCTTCAGGATTCCTGAAGAAGGGCTTATGCCCGAAACTTCGATTCTCCTGTTCCTTGGATGCTGCCTGACCTGCCGTGCTTTTCCAGCAACACATTTTCAGCTCTGATCTCCAGCATCTGCAGTCCTCACTTTCTCCCCACAGTGCACGTAGACCAGCAAGGAGTAAAGTCCATTTCCCAGAGGTTAAAAGTAATGTGTATTTTCTTTGCACGAACTGTTTGCCATTCTCCTTCGTTATTAAAGGTTTCCTGTTAGAGTAGATTTTGCTTGAACAACCATTACCATATTTAGATACTCTTTCAAAGCTCATAGGGTAATATTCGAAACTAGCATGTGTTGACAGCAGTAAGATAATGCTGCTTTGAGGTTTGAAAGGAGGGTTAGTGTAGTGGCTTTGCTTGAAATGATGTCTGATATGTGCAGTGTTTTGCTAAAATTGCCTGCAGCTTAAACCACATACCTGTTCATTAGTAAACTTTGTTTCCTATAGCAAGTTCAAATTGAAACCAAGTCCACCAGTGTTTCTGTACAACAGACATTTTTTCTGAATTTCTTTACTCAATTAAAGTAAAGAGATGCAGTGAAATAGGGATTAATTTGGAAGCATCTTCCTAACTCCCATGGACTACAGCAGTTTATGGAGTTGGCTTACCATTACCATCTCAAAGGAAGTTACAGATGATCGATGGATGCTGGCCTAGCTAGCAATGCCGTAATCCTTTGATTTTTTTTTGGACATTGGACTAGCAATCCCAAACCTGTAGCAGTGACCCAGAAATGTGAAGTCCAATCCCATCATGGGTGGAGCATATACAATTCAGGAATTGGAATTAAAAGATGGTATTAGTAGTTCTGCTCACAAAGCTACCGGGCTGTCATTAAAAATCATCTGATTTACTAATGTCCATTTCAAAGAAAATGTATCTGCCATTCTTGCTTGATCAAGCCTTTGTAATTCAGGCCTACAAAAAAGTGGTTGAATTTAGTTACCTCCTTGAATAGTTTAACAAGCAACTAAAGCTGCTACTAATTTGGAATAGAAATAAAGCTGGATTGACATATGAATAAATTCAGCACACACAGCTGTACAAAGCTTTTGTTAGTTCAGCCACATTTGGGAATATTGTGTGCAGTTCTAGTCTGCTAGCAAAGGAATGTAGATGATTTGTTGAGAATGCAGAGAGGTTTGTCAGGATACTACCTGGTCTGGAGGGTTCTAGTTATGAGGAGATATTGGATAAACCCTGTTTTCACATAGATAGAGTGGACAGTCAGAGGCTTTTAGGAGAAAGTGAGGACTGCAGATCCTGGAAATTAGAGTCGAGACTCGGGTGCTGGATCAGGCAGCATCTGAGGAGCAGGAGAATCGACATTTCTGGCAAGAGCCCTTTTGCCCAGGGTGAACAAGAGGGCACAGGTTCAAGGTGAGAGGGGGAAAGTTTAGGGGAGACGTGCGAGGAAAATTTTTTACACATAGGGTGGTGGGTGCCTTGAATGCACAGCCAGTGGAGGTGGTGAAATGAAGCATGTTAGCAGCGTTTAAGGCTTGATAGACACATGAATGGGAGGTGAACAGCGGTATAGAAACCACACATGGGTAATAGTAGCAGGTCTAAAAAAGGACTGGAATTGGTGAGGGCTTGATGGGCCAAATGGCCTGTTCCTGTGCTGTAATGTATAATTGCATTGTATTTTGTGCAAGTCCTCCCTCCCTCAACACCTCAGGACTTTAGCCAAAATATGTAAACTACCCACAGACCTCCTGATGAAGGGCTTTTGCCCGAAACGTCGATTTTGCTGCTCGTCGGATGCTGCCTGAATTGCTGTGCTCTTCTAGCACTACTGATCCAGAATCTGGTTTCCAGCATCTGCAGTCATTGTTTTTACCTAGTCAAATAGTAGCCTAATGTAGTGATATTTTTCTGAATTATACCTCTGTCAACATTGTAAAGCCTTCTTTCGTTATCCTTGGAGGTGCTCTGTCTCAGTAACACAGAGGTGGCACCAGAATGTTTACATTTGAAGGGAAGTGGTTCTGGAAGTCCTTCATGTGTGCATCAGATCTGAAGAAGTCTCAGGACATAATGTAAAGCATGGGCCAGAAAAAGTCCTGCTGATTACCACCTTTAGCCCTCTCAAATAATGAATCAGTACTCTTTCTAGCTGAGGATCACTTGGACTCTTTGAAGATAACAAGGACACAGAATGTATACTTTGGGTGTCCATTACCAAGAATGGTTCACTGCTACTGACTGAACTGGCCAAATCTGAAGATCACTGTTGCAATACCAGGCTTAACTGTGATTAGACATCAAATGTGACAAAAAAAATTTAAATACATCCCCAGTCTATCCTTTGCAGAAACATTTGTCCATGACAAATAGTTGAAGTGACCACAGTACAGGTCTCTGAGATAAAGCCCTGTCAGTGCACAAAAGATACCTTATGTAACATCACTCTGCGAAATAGGAGCATCCTGAACAAATCTCACAATAGTAATGTATTCCACTGCATCTGTGAACTTATTCCAGTTACTCCAGCCACGAATAGTAGTGAACAATTAAACATTGAAATGGTGGAGGTAATACCATAAATATGGGTATCATTAATGATGGTGGAGTCCAGTATGTGAATACAAAACAGATCAGACTGATGCTAGCAACCATCTTCATTCAGAATGTTCTAGACTGCCTTTTTTTTAAATGAAATTTCAGAAACCTAGAATATTTGTGTCACACACGTGCCAGGCAATGATTATCCACATCACCCCTTGAAATTCAAAGGTGCTACCTTTTGTGGAATCCCCCACTATCAACATATTTAGGGGGAGGCAATGCCCTAGTGGTATTATCGCATGACTGTTAATGCAGAGACTCTAGTAATGTTATGGCGACCAAGGTTCGAATCCTGCCATGGCAGTTGGTGGAATTTGAACTCACTAAAGTCTGGAAGTAAGAGTCTGATGATGATCATGAATCCATTGTCGATTGTTGGAAAAACCCACCTTGTTCACTCCTGTCCTTTGGGGAAGGAAACTGCCATCCTTGCCTGGTCTAGCCAAACGTGACTCCAGACCCACAGCAATGTGGTTGACTCTTAACTGCCCTCTGGGTAATTAAGGATGGGCAATGAATCCTGGCTTGGCCAAGTGATGCCCTCATCCCATGAATGGATAAAAACAAATCCTTGGGATTATCAATATTCATTGACCAGAAACTGAACTGGATGAGCTGTACCATAACTACAAAGTTAGAAATTACACGATACCAAGTTATAGTCCAACAGGTTTATTTGAAAGCACTAGTTTTCGGAATGCTGGTCCTTCATCAGGTAGCTGTGGAACAGGATTATAAGACACTGTAATCTTTTGCTAAAAATTCTATGTCATGCAACTAAAATGATATATTGAACAAATCTAGATTGCTGTTAAGTCTTTCATCGTTTAGAATGGGTTGCAGATTTGGGTTCATTAATATGTAAATCCCAGAACTTCTTTTAAGTCACATTCTCGAGATAACTTAAGACTTTAGTTTAAAAAAAGGAGACATCACAGCTCAGATAATGCATTGAAGGTGTGTCTTATTAAAAACAGTGACATATCAGCTCAGATAATGCAGACTTAACAGCAGTCTAGATTTGTTCAATATGTCATTTCAGTTGCATGACACTAATCTTTTGCTATAAATCCTGTGTCTTATGACTCCGTTCCACAGCTACCTGATGAAAGAGCAGTGCTCCGAAAGCTAGTGCTCCCAAATAATCCTATTGGACTATAACCTGGTGTTGTGTGATTTTTTAACTTTGTCCACCATAATCCAATACCGGCTCCTCCACATTCTAACTACAAAAGCAGGTCAGAATCTAGGAATCCTATGGCAAGTAACTCTCCTCCTGACTGCCCAAAAGCCTGTTCACCAATCAAAGGACACAATCCAGGAGTGTGATGAAGTAATCCCCAGTTGCCTGGACGTTTGCAGCTCCAGCAATATTCAAGAAGCTTGACAGCATACAGGACATATCATCCATTTCATTGGTACCATTGTCCACAAGTACTCACTGCTTCCCAGTCATGCAACATTAGAACAGTATGCTCTATAAAATGCATACTTATATTCATCTTATAAGATGCATTGCAGAGGTTTACTGAGGCTCCTTGGCAAGTACCTTCCAAAACCACAACAGCTACATCTAGAAGGACAAGGGCTGCCGATACATGGGAACACCGCCATCTGCAAGTTCCTGTCCAAACCACTCACCAGCCTGACTTGGAAATATCTCCTGTTCCTTCATTGTAGCCACTTCAAAACCCTGGAACCTCTTCCCTAATGGCATTGTGAGTTAATCTACACCAAATATATTGCAATTGTTCAAGAAGTAAGCTCACTGCTGCTTTCTGAAGGGGAACCAAAGATGAACAATAAATACTGGTCCAACCAGAGAAGAGCACATCCCTGAATGAATTCAAAGTCTTAAAAATGATGTACTCTGTTTCCTGACAATGATATGGAGTGAACTAGATACAGTAAAAGTTATAAACTTTAATAATGTCCTGGTTGTAATGCTAGAATCCTATACTCCAGAAATATCAGCTTTCCCAGTGAAGGTGCCTGATTAAGTCGGAAACTGCCCAGATATGTCCATTCCACAAAATGGAGCATAAATGAAATCCAGCGTATTGTAGTTCTATCAGTCTACTTTCTATCATTTGCAAAATGAAGGAAGTTGGTATTTGCAGTACTATCTGTAGACATTTTCTAACTAAGCCTGCCTTCTGCTCAGTTTGTGTTCTGCCAGGACAACAGTGTTTCAGAACTCATTCACAAAAGCACTTCATGCCAGAAGTGAAGTGAGAATGCTTCCTTTTCACATCAAGGCAGCAGACAATAATCTGGCACAAGGAGGGCTTGTAAAACCAGTTTAGTCAGGAGAAGCTCTTTAGCAGTTAGTGTTTAACACCAAAGGAAGATGATTGTTATTAGAAGCCAATGATCTCAACCACAAACATAGACATTTTTAAGGATAATATTCTGGCTCAAACTGCATCCAGTTGTTTCACTTAATAATCATCCTTATTTCCAGGTCAAAATAGTCAATAATGGAATAGTTCATGACCTTTTGCAGCAAGACATAGAATATATCCAAATGTAAGTGATAATCAATGCCTGGTGCAAATGACTTGAATAATCTCCAGTGAGAAAGGTTATTAATTATCTTTCCCTTGAAATTCTCTATTAATACCATTGCCAAGTTTCTGACCCATCAATTCCTCTGACTCCCAAAGATTCTTCTACACAAGTAAGGCATTAATTAAAAATGTGATGGGATGCATTTGACCTGTTTGTGTAAGTGTAGCTATAGAAACAATTAATGTTGATATCATCCAGAACAAAGCAGTCCGTTTGAACGGCAGCTTATCCATCACCTTTAAATAACCACTTCCTCCATCAGTGACACAAATTGCATATTGTAATCATCATTGGCAGGATGCACTGCCGCAAGTTAGCAATTTGCTATGGTGTCTTTGACTGATCATCTCAAACTATGTCGTCTCTGAAACCTCCCAAGTTCCATACAACTCTCACATCATCCTAATGTGTAATATTGTTGTTCTGTTAGTTGGAATTCCAGAATCCAGTGACTAACAGTTTTTTAGATTAGATTAGATTACTTACAGTGTGGAAACAGGCCCTTCGGCCCAACGAGTCCACACCGCCCCGCCGAAGCGCAACCCACCCATACATTTACCCCTTACCTAACACTACGGGCAATTTAGCATGGCCAATTCACCTGACCCCTGCACATTTTTGGACTGTGGGAGGAAACCGGAGCACCCGGAGGAAACCCACGCAGACACGGGGAGAACGTGCAAACTCCACACAGTCAGTCGCCTGAGGTGGGAATTGAACCCGGGTCTCTGGCGCTGTGAGGCAGCAGTGCTAACCACTGTGCCACCGTGCCACCCACACGGTGGGGAATTTTGTAGGGGAATCCTCCACCACATGGACTGCAATGGTTGAAGTAGCAAACTTATCACCGCTTACTGAAGGTCACTTTGGAAGTAGAGTCAACCTTTCCAAAAATATTAATATCCCAAAAAAGATTTTTTAAATATGAAGTTTTTAATTTTGTAATCTATTGATAAATTTGTGTTGCTGTAAAATACAAGGGTATCTCTTGCCATAGAAAATAGCCTCTCCCCATAGAATTATTAACTTTTTTAAAACTTGCTACACCTTCTGGATTGGTATTTTCTGCGGTAGTGGAAATAGAATCCCTCCATTGTGGAAACAGGCCCTTCGGCTCGACAAGTTCACACTGACCCTCTGAAGAGTAACTCACCCAGATGCGTTCCCCTACCCTATCACTGTACATTTACCCCTGACTAATGCATCTAACCTACACATCCCTGAACACTATGGGCAATTTCCCATGGCCAATTTACCTAACTTGCACATCTTTTACTGTGGAAGGAAACTAGAGCACTGGAGGAAACCCACGCAGAAACAAGGAGAATGTGCAAACTCCACACAGACAGTAGCCTGAGGCTGGAATCGAACCCAGGACCCTGAAGCTGTGAGGCAGCAGTGCTAACCACGGAGCCACCATACTGCCCTAATAATTTTAAATGGCTTGTGGTCTTTCCTAACTTTAGTTGCTTATTTGCTGAAATTATCCCAAGTATTCTCATAGTAGGTCCTTTTGTAGAGATCAGGTTGCTTTTACTTTGCCTGCAAACCTTAGCAAAGGTCCCAAAGATCCTTCTGCGTCCAGCAGAGATATTTCTGCACCTCCAAACACCACCTCTATTGTGCCTGTTGCTCTCTACACTGGGGAGACATGACTCCAACTTGTGGAACGGTTCAGAGAACGCCGGGATGCACACATCAAACAATCCCACTGCCTTGTGGCCAGAGCACTTCAACATCACCTCCCACTCTGCCAAGGACATGCAAGTCCTGGGCCTCCCCCACCGCTAAATCCTAGCTGCCCAACAATTGGAGGAAGAACACCTCATCTTCTGCCTTGGGACCCTCCAATCACATAGAATCAATGTCTATTTCACCAGTTTCTTCATCTCCCCTACTCCCACCTTATCCTAGGTCTAACCCTCCAACTCTCACCACTCTCTTGAACTGTCCTACCTGTTCATCTTCCTTCCCATCCATCCGCTCACCCTCCACTCTAACCTATCACCATCACCCCCCTAGCATTCCAAGCTACCCCAGCTATTTTCCTCCTATTTATCTCTTGAGCCCCTCCCACATTCCTGATGAAGAGCTTATGCTCAAAACATCGACTCTCCTGCTCCTTGGGTACTGTCTGACTGGCTGTGTTTTTCCAGTGCTATACTTCTTGACTCTGATCTCCAGCATCTGCAGTTTTCACGTTGTCTTCCCTGATACTTATTTTTTACTAATTTCCATTCGTGACTGTGACACAGCTATTAGATGGCACAGTCACATTCAGTTTCCTTCACTTCTCTAGTTCAAGAAAAGCCCTTGGGACAGGCGAGGGTGTAGATCCAAGTGAAATATTCCATTTGTCTAAATAATTATTTTTATTTATTTGTGGGACTTGGGTGTCACTGGCTGGCCAGCATTGATAGCCCCTCCCTATTTGCCCTTGAGAAGGTGGTGGTGAGCTGCCTTCTTGATTCATTGCAGTCCACTTCCTGTAGGTTAACCCACAATGCTGGTAGGGAGGGAATTCCAGGATTTTGACCCAACGACTGTGAAGGAACGCAGTATATTTCCAAGTCAGGGCGGTGAGTGGCTTGGAGGGGAACTTGGAGGTGGTGGTGTTCCCAGGTACCTGCTGCCTTTGTCCTTCTGGGTGGAATTGGTCATGGGTTTGGAAGGTGCTGTCTTAGGATCTTTGGTGAATTTCTGCAGTGCATCTTGTAGATAGAACACACTGCTGCTACTGAACGCAGGTGGGTGGAGGCATTGAATGTTTGTAGATGTGGTGCCAATCAAGCACGTTGCTTTGTCCTGGATGGTGTCAAGCTTCTTGGGTGTTGTTGGAGCTGCCCCATCCAGGCAAGTGGGGAGTATTCCATCAGATTCCTGACTTGTGCCTTATAAACTTTGGGGTGCCAGGAAGTGAGTTACTCGCTGCAGTACTCTATTTTCTGACCTGCTATTGTAGTCACTGTGTTCATGTGGTGAGTGCAGTTGAGCTTCTGGTCAATGATAATCCCAAGGATGTTGACAGTGGGGGAATCAGTGATGCTAATACCGTTGAATGTCAAGAGACGGTGGTTAGAGTGTCTCTTATTGGTGATGGTCATTGTCTGTCATTTGTGTGGTGTGAATGTTACTTGCCACTTGTTGGTCCATCTCTGGATATTGTCCAGATCTTGTTGCAAGGCTGTAATGAGATCAGGAGCTGAGTGACCCTGGTGAAACCCAAACTGGGCATCACTGAGCAGGTTGTCTCTGAGCAGGTGCTGCTTGATTGTACTGTCGATGACCCCTTCCATCATGGTGGAGAGTAGACTGATTGGGCAGGAATTGGCTGGGTTGGATTTGACTTGCTTTTTGTGTACAGAGCATACCACAGCAGTTTTCCATAATATCAGTTAGACGCCAGTGTTGTAACTGTATTGGAAGAACTTGGCGAGGAGAGTGACAAGTTCTGGGGCACATGTCTTCAGTGCTATTGCTGGAATGTTATCAGGGCCCATTGCCTTTGCAGTATCCAGTGCCTCCAGCCGTTTCTTGATATCATGTTGAGTGAATCGAATTGGCTGGAGACTGGTATCTGTAATGCAGGGGACCACTGGAGGATCCCAAGATGGATCATCCACTTAGCACTTCTAACTGAAGATTGTTGCGAATGCATCAGCCTTATCTTATTCACTGATGTGTTGGGCTCCTCCATCATTGAGGATGGGGATATTTGTGGAGCCTTCTCCTCTTGTGAGTTGTTTAATTGTCCAACACCATTCACTACTGTACGTGGAAGGACTACTGAGCTTAGATCTGATCCATTGGTTGTGGGATCGCTTAGCTCTGTCTATCACTTGCTGTTTATGCCATTTGGCACGCAAGTAGTCGTGTTTGGTAACTTCATCAGGCTGACACCTATTTTTAGGTATGCCTGATGTGCTTTTGGCATGTTCTCCTGAAATTGTAACTCAATTTTCTGAAACTGAGGCTACTTTATATGACATTCTTGTTGCAGTATTAGGAATATATCCATAGAATTGTTTTATATTGTTTACTTTTTGTGCATCAGAATGTGTTCTTTAATTTTAATCTTATTTCAACTTATTCATAGTAGGCAGTAACTGGCAGACTGATGCAAAGATCTGTGCCTTGCTTAATTACAGTCTGTATTAATATTTTAATGTTTTCTTATCAACCTGTTCATAGATGTTATTTCACAACTTAGAATGAGAGTAATATGCATTATCAGTTTTCTGAAGATGCAAAGCTAGATGGGAAGGCAAATGTTGTGAAGAGGACATGGGTTGCAGAGATGTATAAAGGCAAGTAAGCTTAGTTGGCACCAAGGTTGCAAATGAAGAACATGCGGAAGTGTAAGGCAAGAATTGAAAATTGGATTTTTTTTCAAAAAAAAGGCACAAAACTTTTCACTTGGTCTTCATAAAATCTCAGAGAAACAGTGTCAGACAAGAATACGAAGTTACACAATTAGGAAGGCAACGGCATGTTGGCTTTTATTGCATGGGGATTGGAATACAACAATGAAGTTTTGAAACAAGTACACAGGGTTTTGGTGAGATCACATGTAGACTACTGAGCTGTTTGATCCCACATACAGGATATACCTGTATTCGAGTTGGTTTGGCAAAAGTTCACTAGATTGCAAGATGAGATAGTGTCCTAAGGTAAGATGTTCATTAGTTGGGCTGTGTTTTCTGGATGTTCAGAAAAATGGAAGATAATCACATGGAATCAAAAAAGGAGCAAGGCAGGATAGACTCATGACAGACTGGTGAATCTAGAACACAGGAGCACAGTTTCAGGGAAGAGGTTGATCATTTATGGCTGAGAAGGAGAATAAATTTCACACTTTGCAAGTTGCGAATCTTCCAAATTCTCCTCTTCAAGAAATTTTGAAACTCCATTGTTCAGCATGTTCATGCGCAGTGAAAAATCAGAATGGTGTGTTGCCTCCCTGGTGCCAGGATCAAGGATATCTCAGGGAGGGTGCAGAATGTTCTCAAGAAAGGGAGGGTCCAGCAGGGGGTCATTGTACATTTTGGATCCAATGACCTAGGAAGGAAAAGGTTGAGATTCTGAAGGGAGAATACAGAGAGTTAGGCAGGAATATAAAAAGGAAGTCCTCAAGAGTAGTAATATCTGGATGACTCTCAGTGCTGTGAGCTAGTGAGGGTAGGAATAGGAGGATAGAGCAGATGAATGCATGGCTGATGAGGTGGTGTATGGGAGAAGGATTCATATTTTTGATCATTGGAATCTCTTCTGGAGTAGAAGTGACCTGTATTGGAAGAGGACTAATATACCAGCAGGGAGATTTGCTAGAGATGCTCGGGAGGATTTAAGCTCTTAAAGTGGAAGGTGGGAGCCAGGGAGTTAGTGAGGAAAGAGATCAATCTGAGACTGGTACAGTTGAGAAAAGAAGAGAGTCAAATAGTCAGGGCAGGCAGAGTCAAAGCTGAGGATAAGGACTGATAAAATTAAAATGCATTTATTTCAATGCAAGAGGCCTAACAAGGAAGATAGATGAACTCAGGGCATGGTTAGGAACATGGCACTGGGATATTATAGCAGTTAGAGACATGGCTCAGGGATGGACAGGACTGGCAGCTTAAAGTTCCAGGATACAAATGCTACAGGAAGGACAGAAAGGGAGGCAAGAGAGGAGTGGGTGGCATTTTTGATAAGGGATAGCATTACAGCTGTTTGTAGGGAAGATATTCCTGGAAATACATCCAGGCAAGTTATTTGGGTGGAACTGAGAAATAAGAAAGGAATGATCATCTTATTGGGATTGTATTATAGACTGGAGGGAAATTGAGAAACACATTTTTAAGGAGATCTCAGTTAGCTAAGAATAATAGGGTGGTTATGATAGGGGATTTTAACTTTTCAAACATAGACTAGGACTGCCACAGTGTTAAGGATTTAGCTGGAGAGGAATTTGTTAAGTGCGTACAAGACAACTTTCTGATTCAGTACGTGGATGTCCCTACTAGAGAAGATGCAAAACTTGACCTACTCTTGGGAAATAAGGCAGGGCAGGTGACTTAGGTGTCAGTGGGGGAGCACTTTGGGGCCAGCGACCATAATTCTATTAGATTTAAAATAATGATGGAAAAGAATAGACCAGATCTAAAAGTTGAAGCTCTAAATTGGAAAAAGGCCAATTTTGATGGTATGTGGCAAGAACTTTCAAAAGTTGTTTGAGGAAAGATGTTCACAGGTAAAGGAATGGCTAGAAAATGGGAAAATGAAATAATGAGAGTCCAGAGACAGTATATTACTGTCGGGGTGAAAAGCAAAGCTGGTAGGTGCAGGGAATGCTGGATGACAAGAGAAATTGAGGTTTTGAGTAAGAAAAGGAAGCATATGTCAGGTATAGACAGCAGAGATCAAGTGGATCAATCGGAGGATATAAAGGCATTAGGAGTACATTTAAGAAGGAAATCAGGATGGTAAAAAGGGGATGTGAGATAGCTTTGGCAGATAGACTTAAGGAGAATCCACAGGGTTACTATAAATATTAAGGACAAAAGGGTAACTAGGGAGAGAATAGGGCCCCTCAAAGATCAGTAAGGTGGCATTTGTGTGGAGCTGCAGGAGATGGGGGAGATACTAAATGGGCATTTTGCATCAGTGTTTACTGTGGAGAAGGGCATGGAAGATATAGAATGTTGGGAAATAGATGGTGACATCTTGAAAAACATCCATATTACAAAGGAGGAACTGCTGGATGTCTTGAAACACATAAGAGTGGATAATTCCCCAGGACCTGATCAGGTGGACAAGTTGTGGGAGGGAATCCCGAGGGACAGGAAGTACATGTATTTGAAAAGGCAAGGACTGATTAGGGATAGTCAACATGGCGTTGTGCGTGGGGAATCATGTCGCACAAACTTGATTGAGTTTTTTGAAGAAGTAACAAAGAGGATTGATGAGGGCAGAGTGGTAGACCTGATCTATATGGACTTTAGTAAGGCATTCGACAAGGTTCCCCATGGAAGACTGGTTAGCAAGTTTCGATCTCATGGAATACAGGGAGAACTAGCCATTTGGATACAGAACTGGCTCAAAGGTAGAAGACAGAGGGTGGTGGTGGTGGAGAGTTGTTTTTCAGACTGGAGGCCTGTGACCAGTGGAGTGCCACAAGGATCGGTGCTGGGTCCTCTCTTTTTGTCATTTACATAAATGATTTGGATGTGAGCATTAGAGGTACAGTTAGTAAGTTTGCAGATGACACCAAAATTGGAGGTGTAATGGAGAGTGAAGAAGGCTACCTCTGATTACAGCAGGATCTTGATCAGATGGGCCAATGGGCTGAGGAGTGGCTAATGGAGTTTAATTTGCATAAATGTGAGGTGTTGCATTTTGGGAAAGCAAATCTTAGCAGGACCTATACACTAAATGGTAAGATCCTAGGGAGTGTTGCAAAACAAGATTTTCCTGCTCCTCGGATGCTGCCTGACCTGCTGTGCTTTTCCAGCACCACTCTAATCCAAAGTCCTTGGAGTGCAGGTTCATAGCTCCTTGAAAGTGGAGTCGCATGTAGATAGGATAGTGAAGAAGGCGTTTGGTATGCTTTCCTTTATTGGTCAGAGTATTGAGTACAGGAGTTAGGAGGTCATGTTGCGGCTGTACAGGACATTGGCTAGGCCACTCTTGGAATATTGCAATCAATCCTGGTCTCCTTTCTATCGGAAGGAAGTTGTGAAACTTGAAAAGGTTCCGAAAAGATTTACATGGATGTTGCCAGGGTTGGAGGATTTGAGCTATAGGGAGAGGTTGAATAGGCTGGGGCTGTTTTCCCTGGAGGCTGAGGGGCGATCTCATAGAGGTTTATAAAATCATGAGGGGCATGGATAGGGTAAATAAACAAGGTCTTTTCCCTGGGATGGGGGAGTCCAGAACTAGAGGGCATTGGTTTAGGGTGAGAGGGGAAAGATAGAAAAGAGACCTAAGGGGCAACTTTTTCATGCAGAGGGTGGTATGTGTATGGAATGAGCTGCCAGAGGAAGTGGTGGAGGCTCATACTATTGCAATATTTTAAAGGCATCTGGATGGGTATATGAATAGGAAGGGTTTGGAGAGATATGGGCCAGTTGCTGGCAAGTGGGACTAGATTGGGTTGGGATATCTGATCGGCATGGACGAGTTGGACCAAAGGGTCTGTTTCCATGCCATCTCTATGACTCCATGACTTGGACTCCTGTGCTTTTGGGAAACTGTGTCATGTGATGTGGTTGGAGAAGATGGAATTGAGAATGACCAACTATGTATTGAATGGCCGAGCAGACTTGGGGGAGCCTTATGATTTTTCCATACTCCTTAGAGTGAGTTGCATTTCTGTGGAATTAGAGAGTTTTTATTGGATTTCAAAAAAAACTACTTTCAGCACATTGTGTTATTGAGTAAACATTATTGAGCAGACGTCTTTGTTTTAAAACAACCAAACTTGAATGTTGACTTGTGAAATGTTTTTCTTTCAGAAAATAAAAGTTTACATCAAATTGCCCATGAACGTCTCGGAGAGCTGTTAAGAGTATTAAAGGTTGTAATTAACAAGCATCAGTCCTTAAATTCGGTGGACATTCTAAGTGCAACAGGAACAGTCATTTCTAAAGTAAAAGGTAATATTGAACAGCTCTTCAATTATGTTGTAATATGTAAATTGATTTAACTTGAGCTGTTGAAGATACTTTTAAATTGGATTTGAGTTAAATGTTTAAAATATTCCTTGTATGTATATCATTGTTGATTTAATTGAAAGCTTAATATATATTCCTGCAAATTCTAGTTGAGCTTCTGTCTATTCACCTTTTTGGGCATTAATGACAAGATGTGGGAATCGTGTGGGAAAAGTGGCATTGGGGTAGATGATCAGACATGATCTAATTGAATGGCATATGCCTCCTATGTTCTTTCTTGGGCCCCACTCTTGTGCTCTATATTTTGTCCTCTCATGCTATTTCCCTTGTCCACTCAGACAGTCTTTTCCTCACACTCATTCACATTTTCCTGTCCACGCTGCTGATCTTCAATTTGGCCACCCCTCATTTTTTTCACTTTGAGACTTTGGAGTTTGCAGATGAACTATTATGATAAACACAAGTAGACCAAGCTGCCCACATTTTGATGCCTATTCTTCAATCACAGGCCCTTTTTTAATGTTCTCGTTATAAAGAGACAATTTATGTGCGACACCTACACTGGCAAATGGCTGCAGTTGTAACCTGATAAGATATATAGGACGTTTTTACTGTATATTTCTAAACATAGGTCACATGTTTAAATTAAAAACACCCAAGTGTCAGTAGATATATGATTTTCCATATTCCATCCGATAAATGGTGATCTGGTTTCTATTAATGTTGCAATGTAGTGGTGTGCGTGCTTTCAAAAAGGACTATGGCTGAGGAAGTTATCTGAGAAGCACAGTACATAGAACTAGAATAGTACCACCTAGTGGATTTGTGCTAAATTACTAAAGCTATTATTAAGAGGGTTAAGGAATTTGCTTTATAAATGTTGACAAAATAGTGACTTAAAAGTGATACTCTGGTTTAAGTACTCTGGGTATTTTTAGGGTAAGGATTTCCTATTTCTTTATCAGTGTCTGGTTAAAAAATTAGTTTTTTTTGTTTGTTTATCTATTAATTGGTTTTTAGAAAAAGACTACAGCAGAGAGGTATCAGAAAGTATTTTAACTCAAACCGGTACAAGGTAATAAAGTAATTAACTAAGCAGAGATGGCTGGTCAGGTGGTGTGCTGTAGCTGTATGATGTGAGAGCTGGCTGATCCCATTGTGAACGGCAGTGATCACATCTGCAGCAAGTGTTGGTTGCTGAAAGAACTCCGGATCAGAGTTGATGATCTGGAATCTGAGCTTCAGACACTGCGGCGCATCCAGGAGGGGGAAGAGTTACCTGGACACTTTGTTTCAGGAGGCAGTCACACCTGGGAGATTAAGTAATTCACATTCAGTTAGTGATCAGGGACATCAGAATGTGACTGTAAGTGAGGCAGGTAGGGGGAACCTGAGTTCAGGAGTGCAGGAGCCTCAGCCCTTGACCTTGTCCAACAGGTAGAAGATTCTTGCTCCCTGTACGGATGAGGAAAAGGGCTCTGGACAGGATGAGCCAGCTGACCACGGCACCATGGTGCAGAAGGCCATTCAAGATGGGGGAGCAAAAAGACAAGTAGTTGTTATAGGGGATTCTATAATTCGGGGGACAGATAGTATCCTTTGCAGGCCGGATCGGGAGTCTCGCATGGTGTGTTGCCTACCCGGTGCCAGGGTTCGGGACATCTCTGACCGGCTTGAAAGGATATTGGAGCGGGAGGGGGAGGATCCAGTTGTTGTGGTCCACATTGGGACTAACAACATAGGCAAAGCTAGGGTGGAGGACCTGTTTGGGGATTATCGAGCACTAGGAAGGAAATTGAAGTACAGGTCCTCAAGGGTCATAATCTCCGGATTACTGCCCGAGCCACGTGCCGATTGGCATAGGGATAAGAAAATTAGGGAAGTAAACACGTGGCTAAGGGATTGGTGTGGGAAAGAGGGATTCCACTTCATGGGGCATTGGCATCAGTTTTGGAAACGGGGAGATCTGTACCGTTGGGATAGTCTCCACCTGAACCGATCAGGTACCAGTGTTGTAGCGAAGAGGATAAATAGGGTAGTCAGTAGGACTTTAAATTTCTGAGTTGGGGGGAAGGGAAAGTGAAAGCGACAGGGAGTACGGAGTTAAATGGAAAGATAAGCGGCAGGATAGCATATGTGCAGACAGATTTAAACTTGAGACAGACTGGGAATGCAGCAAAAAGGAAGGATAACTTAGGACATCTTATGACTTCCAATATCTCGAATGATAAGAAAGTTAGCATTGAGGCACTTTACCTGAATGCTCGTAGCATTCGTAACAAAGCAGACGAACTAATGGCACAGATCATCGTGAATGATTATGATGTGGTAGGCATCACAGAGACGTGGTTACAGGGAGGGGTAGGACTGGCAATTAAACATCCAAGGGTTTTCAACTTATCGAAAAGGCAGGGAGGTGGGCAGAGGGGGCAGGGTTGCCTTGTTAGTTAAGAACAAAATTAAATCTATGGCACTGAATGACATAGCGTCGGATGATGTGGAGTCTGTGTGGGTGGAAATGAGGAACCACAAAGGCAAAAAAACTATGGTGGGAGTTATGTACAGACCTCCTAACAGTGGTCAGGACCAGAGGCGCAACATGTACCGGGAAATAGAGAAGGCCTGTCAGAAAGACAAGGTCACGGTGATCATGGGAGACTTCATTATGCAGGTGGACTGGGTAAATAATGTTGCCAGTGGATCCAAGGAAAGGGAATTCATGGAATGCTTACAGGCTGGCTTTTTGGAACAGCTTGTCATGGAGCCCACAAGGGAGCAGGCTATTTTGGACCTAGTGCTATGTAATGAGCCAGACTTTATAAAAAATCTTAAAGTAAGGGAGCACTTAGGAAGCAGCAATCATAATATGGTAGAGTTCAGTCTGCAGTTTGAAAGAGAGAAGGCAAAATCAGATGTAATGGTGTTACAGTTAAATAAAGGTAATTATGAGGGCATGAGAGAGGAACTGACGAAAATAGACTGGAAGCAGAGCCTAGCAGGGAAGACAGTAGAGCAAAAATGGCAGGAGTTTGTGGGTAAAATTGAGGACACTGTACAGAGGTTCATCCCCAAGAAGAGAGAGATTATCCGGGGAGGGATTAGACAGCCATGGCTGACAAAGGAAGTAAGGAAATCTATCAAAGAAAAAGAGAGCTCCTCTCAAGGGGCCAAGAGCACTGAGAAATCAGAAGATTGGGAAGGCTACAAAAACAAACAGAGGATAACAAAGAGAGAAATAAGGAAGGAGATGATCAAATATGAAGGTAGGCTAGCCAGTAATATTAGAAATGATAGTAAAAGTTTATTTGAATACATAAGAAACAAACAACAGGCAAGAGTAGACATTGGGCCACTTCAAACTGATGCTGGAAGCCTAGTGATGGGAGATAAGGAAATAGCAGGAGAACTTAATAAGTACTTTGCATTAGTCTTCACAGTGCATTACTCTTCACATGAGTAATATCCCAACAATTAAAGGGAGTCAGGGGGCTGAGTTGAGTATGGTTGCCATTACAAAAGAGAAAGTGCTAGAAAAGCTAAAAGGTCTTAAAATTGATAAATCTCCTGGCCCTGATGGGCTACATCGTAGAGTTCTGAGGGAGGTGGGTGAAGAAATAGTGGAGGAATTGGTTGAGATCTTTCAAAAGTCACTGGAGTCAGGGAAAGTCCCGGATGATTGGAAGATCGCTGTTGTAACCCCCTTGTTCAAGAAAGGATCAAGGCAAAAGATGGAAAATTATAGGCCAATTAGCCTAACCTCGGTTGTTGGTAAAATTCTAGAATCCATCATTAAGGATGAGGTTTCTAAATTCTTGGAAGAGCAGGGTCGGATTAGAACAAGTCAACATTGATTTAGTAAGGGGAGGTCGTGTCTGACAAACCTGTTGGAGTTCTTTGAAGAGGTGACATGTAGGTTAGACCAGGGAAACCCAGTGGATGTTATCTACCTAGACTTCCAAAAGGCCTTTGATAAGGTGCCACACGGGAGGCTGCTGAGCAAGGTGAGGGCCCATGGTGTTCGAGGTGAGCTACTGGTATGGATTGAGGATTGGCTGTCTGACAGAAGGCAGAGAGTTGGGATAAAAGGTTCTTTTTCGGAATGGCAGCCAGTGACAAGCGGTGTCCCGCAGGGTTCAGTGTTGGGGCCGCAGCTGTTAACATTATATATAAATGATCTGGATGAAGGGACTGGGGCATTCTAGCGAAGTTTGCCGATGATACAAAGTTAGGTGGACAGGCAGGTAGTACTGAGGAAGTGAGGAGGCTGCAGAAGGATCTAGACAGTTTGGAAGAGTGGTCCAGGAAATGGCTGATGGAATTCAATGTGAGCAAATGCGAGGTCTTGCACTTTGGAAAAAAGAATACAAGCATGGACTACTTTGTAAACAGTGAGAAAATTTGTAAAGCCAAAGTACAGAGGGATCTGGGAGTGCTAGTTGAGGATTCTCTAAAGGTAAACATGAAGGTTGAGTCCGTGATTAAGAAAGCGAATGCAGTGTTGTTAATTATCTCAAGAGGGTTGGAATATAAAAGCACTGTTGTGCTACTGAGACTTTATAAAGCTCTAGTTAGGCCCCATTTGGAGTACTGTGTCCAGTTTTGGTCCCCACACCTCAGGAAGGACATACTGGCACTGGCGCGTGTCCAGCGGAGATTCCCACGGAAGATCCCTGGAATGGTAGGTTTAACATATGAGGAACGGCTGAGGATCCTGGGATTGTATTCATTGGAGTTTAGAAGATTAAGGGGAGATCTAATAGAAACTTACAAGATAATACATGGCTTGGAGAGGGTGGACTCTAGGAAATTGTTTCCGTTAGGCGAGGAGACTAGGACCCGTGGAAGCAGCCTTAGAATTAGAGGGGGTAAATTCAGAACAGAAATGCGGAGACATTTCTTCAGCCAGAGAGTGGTGGGCCTGTGGAATTCATTGCCACAGAGTGTAGTGGAGGCTGGGACGCTAAATGTCTTCAAGGCAGAAATTGATAATTCCTTGTGACATCAAAAATTTAAGGGCTACGGGGAGAATGCGGGTAAGTGGAGTTGAAATGCCCATCAGCCATGATTGAATGGCGGAGTGGACTCGATGGGCCGAATGGCCTTACTTCCGCTCCTATGTCTTATAATTGAACAGGGTGCCCACTTTTTAAAACAAAAATTGGCTTTCGAATGAAAACAAGATATTGCAGATGATGAAAATCTGAAAGCAATGGAATGCTCAAGAAACTGAAGTCTGGCAGCATCTGTGGAGAGAGGAAGTTCTGGACTCAATGTTAACTGTTTATCTCTCCACAGATGATGTCAGAATTGCTGAGTTTCTACAGTATTCTTTGTTGTTTAAAATCACTTTTTAAAAAGATAATTGAGGCAGCAATGAAAACCTTATAACCAAATCACTAAAAATTATTTTGCTTCAAATTTTCAGCTGTATTTTTAACCCTTTAATCAGGAATTGCTGTGATGTCCATGTTATTTTGCCTTTAAGCCTTTTTTGTTCGTTTATGGAATGAGCAAAGATGCTGACTGATCTTTAAAATCCCTTTTGAGCTGCTTGGCATTTCCCATGGTCAGCCAATCCCTGCTCAGTTTCCCTGTCTTCACATTCTCCTGTCACCACTCTGATATATCTGTGGGTGACAGTAAATTTTTCAGTCATAGTTTCCCCTTCTTGATGCCGTGCTCACTCTGCTTGATCATACTATGTATTTCTAAATACTCTGGTATCGTTTATAATAGACTCTAACATTTTCTCAACAAGTCATTAAACTAATTGGCCGACAGTTAACTGTTTCTTCTGTTTCAAATGAAGTTGTTACATTGGCAGTTATCCAATCCTACGGGGCTTTTCCAGGATCTAAGTATTCCTAATAGTGTACTTCAAGTGTATCCACTATTCCTATAGCTACTTCCTTCAATATAGAGTCATAGAGATGTACAGCACAGAAACAGATCCTTCGGTCCAACTCATCCATGCCGACTAGATATTCTAACCTAATCTAATCCCATTTGCCAGCACTTGGCCCATATCCCTCTAAACCATTCCTATTAATATACCCATCCAAATGCCTTTTAAATGCTGTTCTTGTACCAGCCTCCACCACTTCCTCTGGCAGCTCATGCCATACACACCCACCACTCTGCATGAAAAAGTTGCCCCTAAGGTTCCCTTTTATATCTTTCCCCTCTCACCCTAAACCGAGTTCTGGACTTCCCTACCCCAGGGAAAAGACTTTCTTAGTTTATCCCATCCATGCCCCTCATGATTTTATAAACCTCTATAAGGTCACGCCTCAGCCTCCCAGGGAAAATGTTCAGACTCAAATCCTCCAACCTTGACAACATCCTTAAATCTTTTCTGAACCTTTTCAAGTTTCACAACATCCTTTTAATAGGATGGAGACCAGAATTGCACGCAATATTCCAAAAGTGGCCTAACCCATGCCCTGTACAGCTGCAACATGACCTCCCAACTCCTGTGCTTAATACTCTGACCAATAAAGGAAAACAGACCAAATGCCGCCTTCACTATCCTATCTACCTGCAATTCTACTTTCAAGGAACTATGAATCTGCACTCCAAGATCTTTGTTCAGCAACATTCCCTAGGACCTTACCAATGTGATCTGCTTTTACAAAATGCAATTCCTCACATTTATCTAAATTAAACTCCATCTACCACTTCTCAGTCCATTGGCCTATCTGATCAAGATCCTTTTGTAATCCGAGGTAATCTTCGTTGTGCACTACACCTCCAATTTTGGTGTAATCTGCAAGCTTACTAACTATACCTCCAGTGTTCACTACCAAATCATTTATATAAATGACGAAAAGTAGTGGACCCAGCACCCTAAGATGCATCCTAACAGGTCAAGGAGCTGAGAGTATTCAAGAAGATTTGTAGCTCAGATTGTGGATGAGGCTGTTGACTTACTCGATGAGCTGGTAAGTTTGTTCGCAGATGTTTCATCACCATGCTTTGTAACATTATCAGTGTGCCTCTGATGAACTTTGGTGTTCTGTCCAGCTTGCTATTTATTTGTCTAGTTCTGTTGTGGTTGGTGGTGTTTTGTTGTTTGTTCTGTTTTTTTACTGGTTGGTATATGGATCCAAATCTACATGTTTGGTAACTATCCAGCCAAAACTGTGGATCCAAAATGTAGATGATACCTTTGTCATTACCAAACGCTCACAGCTAGAGGAAACCCATCAACTCATAAACAACATCCTTACCAGCATAAAATTCACCAAGGAAGAAGAAAACAACAACTGATTCCCATTCCTGATGTAATGATTGAAAGCAAGGCCAATGGGGAGCTCCAGAACAGCGTATACAGGAAGGCCACCCACACAGACCAGGTACTCAACCACAACAGCAACCACCCACAAATAGAGCTCCATCAGAACGTTGTTCAAGCGAGCCATAACATATCCAGCACCTTAGAGCTGCACAAAGCAGCAGAAGAACACTTACACAATGTCATGAGAAACAATGGGTAGCCCAAGCATCATAGTCTGATGATACCTACATGACAGACCACAACAGGAAGACACAACACGCCCAGATACACTGCCATACGTTAAGAACATATCAGAAATGACCACCAGACTACTCCAACCTTTGGGCATCACGGTAGCCCATAAATCTACGACCACATTATGACAAATACGAACAAGTATAAAGGATCCTATACCCACAATCAACAGGATCAATGTTATATACAAAATACAATATAAACACTGCCAAAAACACTACATACGGCAAACAGGAAAGAAATTAGCCACCAGGGTACACAAACATCAACTAGCCACTAAGAAACATGACCAGCTATCACTTCATGCAGACAATGAAGGTAACCAAGTTGACTGAGACAACTTATGCATCCTAAGACAAGCCAAACAGAGACATGCATGGGAATTCCTAGAAGCCTGGCAATCAACCTGGATCTCCATTAGCAAACATGTAAATTTGGACACCATCTCAACCAGTAAGAAACAGAACCAGCAACAAAACCAGAAAGGACACCACCAACCCCAGCAGAACCAGATTTATAAATAGCAAGCAGGACAGACATTAACATTTCATCGAAGGTACACTGATGATGTTGAATAGCATGGTGATGAAACATCTACAAACAAACTTAGCAGCTCGGTGCGCAAGTCAACATCAGTCCAGAAGCCTAGAAGCCTTGAACCCCATTAGTTTCATCAGCACATTTTCTCTGGTACTAGTTTTGTATCTCCTCCTCTTGCCCTTTTGAATATTAAGTCATTTCTAGGTGCTATTAGTGACTTCGACTGTGTAGTATTTATTCAACTACTTTGCATTTCCTAGTTCTGCATTATTATTTTCTAGCCTCATTCTCAGAGGTCCTATGTTCACTTTTGGGTTCTCTCTTTTTATATATTTAAAAACATTCTTGCTATCCATCTTGATATTGCTTACAAGTTTGCTTCAAAGTTTATTTTCTGCCTTTTATTATTTTTGATTGTCTTTTGTTTTTTAAAATGTTCATGATCCTCTGGCTTTCCGCTAATATTTGCCATGTTATATGTTTATTCTTTCAATATGATGCTACCCTTAACTTCTCAAGGTTGCAAATCCATTTCCTGGAACCCTTCTTTGTTACTGGAATATGTCTTTGCTGTGAACCACAAACTATTTTCTTTAAAAGTTTGTCGTTATTCCTCAACATCCTTTACTGCTAAATACCTTCCCTAGTCCACTCCAGCCAGCTCTGCCCTCATGTAATTATAGGTAGTTCTGGGATAACGCATGTTTCAGCAGCGCAATTAGACTATAATGCCACTGAAGAATTAGGGAACGGCACTTTGGAGAATGCTTACCTCTTGACAATAGCGCAATTCCAACGAGGTTCCGTTTGCACGCTTTGATCTGTACATGCGCCGGTGTCCGTGCATGCGCTATGTAGGTGCCAATCTTTGTGCCAAGCTGTGCATGTGCTGATGTCTCTGTACTGTCCCTCACATGCGCGATGTCAGTGCCAGCCTTTGTGCTATTCTGCGCATGTGCTGATGTCAGCTAATGACACAGCAGCCTTCTGTGAGAGCAACTTTCTTAAATTTTTTAAATGTACTATGTTAAATTTACTAATGTTAATAAATGTGATTTCAACCTTCATTCAGGTTGTGCTATACTTAGTGTTAGATTTTAGGGTGATTTTTAAGCAATCGTCAGTGATAGTTTCGCTGTTCTGCCCCTAACCCCACTTTTCCCATAGGCCCCATTATTTCTATTAAGCGAGTTTTTGCTGGAACACAACTATGGTGTTACAGGAGAACTACGTGTACCCTTATTTAAGTTCAGCACTGTTATTTCAGACCCAAGTTCCTCCCTCTCAAGCTGAATGTTAAATTCTAGTTCCTCCCTCTCAAGCTGAATGTTAAATTCTATCATCTTCTGATCATTGTTTCCAAGGGGATTTTTTACCCTGACATCATTTTTTAAACTTGCCTCATTGCACATCATCAGGTTCAATACAGCCTGATCACGGTTGGATCCACAACATATTGTTCTAAGAAACTGTCCAAATACACGCACAATTTTTTTCTCATGGCTTTCTCTGCCAATCTGACTATCCTTATCTACATGAAGAATAAAGTCACCCATGGTTAATATATAGCTTTTGTTACATGCCTTGATTACCTCCTGATTTATTCTCTATCCCATTGCATGGCTATTGTTAAAGGGCCTAAAGTACTCCAAGCAGTGTCATCTGTCCCTTTTTTATCTTTCCTCCACCCAAATGGATTCTACATTTTCCAGTTCAAGGTTGGAACTGGGATAAGGTGAGGAGGGGAAATGAGGAAACTGATGAAATCCACAGCAGTCTTCAGCAAGAAGTGCCAAGTGGATGATCCATTTCACCCTCCTGCAGTGGTCACCAGCATTACAGTTACCAATCTTCAATTTGATTTGATTCACTCCACATGATATCAAGAAACTATTGGAGACACTGGATCTTGTAAAGGCTTTGGGTCCTGACAACATTCCAGTAATAGTACTGAAGACTTCAGTTACAATGCTGGTATCTACCTGACAATGTGGAAAACTGCCCAGGTATGTTCTGTACATAAATATAGGACGAATCCAACCAAGCAAATTACCGTTCCATCAGTTTACTCTCTCATCAGTAAAGGAATGGAAGGTGTCATCAATAGTGCTATCAAGCATCCACCTGTTCAGCAGTAATGTGCTCAGCAATACCCAGTTTGGGTTCCACTTGGCCCACTCAGCTTATGACCTCATTACAGCTTTGGTTCAAACATGTGCAAAAGAGTTGAATACCAGAGTTGAGGTGACTGTGACAGCCCTCGACATCAAGGCTGCATTTGACCGAGTGTGGCATCAAGGAGCCCTAGCAAATCTGGAATGATTGAGTATCGAGGCAGACTCTCTGGTGGGATGGAAACATACCTAGCACACAGGCAAATGGTTGTGGTTGTTGGAGGTCAATTATCTCAGCCCCAGGGCAACTCTGCAGGAGCTCCTCAGGGTAGTGTCCTCATATAAATGATGAACAAAAGTGGATATAGCACCAATCCTTGTGGCACACCACTGCTCACAGGCCGCCAGTCTGAACAACCCGATTCACCCATTTTCTGCCTCCCATCGTCAAGCCAATTTTTTATCTAGCTCTCCCTGGACCCCATGTGATCTAACCTTACTAACCAGTTTAGCATGCAGAACCTCGTCAAACACCTTGCTAAAGTCCATGTAACCAATGTCTCCCACTCTGCCTTCATCCATCTTCCTTGTCACCTCTTCAAAAAAAGTCAAGTTATCAAGACACAATTTTCCACAAACAAAGCCATGTGGACTACCCCTAATCGGCCAAATATTTTGCCTGTTACACCAGAAGTCTGAAATTGAGATGTGAAGCTGATGAAATTACACATTTAGATATAATGCATTAGAAAGGTATGGAAAGTTGAACAAAGTACTTTGCAAATTTCAAAACGAAGATGTGATTTCTCAATTCCTCTCTCTTCATAGGAGGACTGCTTGTTTTATAGACAATAGGTGTAGGAGTAGGCCATTCTGCCCTTCGAGCCTGCACCACCATTCAATATGATCATGGCTGATCATCCTTAATCAGTATCCTGTTCCTGCCTTATCTCCATAACCCTTGATTCCACTTTTCTTGAGAGCTCTATCCAACTCTTTCTTAAATGAATCCAGAGAATGGGCCTCCACTGCCCTCTGGGGCAAAGCATTCCACACAGCTACTACTCTGTGGGTGAAGAAGTTTCTCCTCATCTCTGTCCTAAATGGTCTACCCCGTATTTTTAAGCTGTGTCCTCTGGTTCGGCACTCATCCATCAGCGGAAACATGTTTCCTGCTGCCAGAGTGTCCAATCCTTTAATAATCTTACATGTCTCAATCAGATCCCCTCTCAGTCTTCTAAACTCAAGGGTGTGCAAGCCCAGTCGCTCCAGCCTTTCAGCGTAAGGTAAAAGACTTTACCTATAATCCATTGGTAATATGCTAGGCTTTATTTACACCAGAAAAAATGGAATAAAGCAATATGAGAATAAGCTGGCTTAGAACAGCATATATGATGAAAGATGTTATAGAAGTGATACCTTTAATCAGTGGACAACTGGTAATCTTCTGTACAGTAAATATATTTAAAATTGGGTGTGGTTATGTTTGTGAATTTGGCTAAAGATTCTTTGTTACTCAGGAAGTTGTGGAAAAGTTTGCAGGAAGTTGCTGGAAGTCTTGTCTGTTTGCTAAATATGTTTGGCAGCTGTAAAGATGTGACAAAAATATTTAACCACAAATTACCATTTTCCCCAAAATTTAAACTCTATTTTTTTCAGATGTGTTATTCAGATATTTCCTAGGTTAGATTGCATACAGCTGAACAAAAATTGCAGGAAGTTTGCTTCTTTACAACAAAACTTGATGAGATCAAAGTGCTAACTGCAAAATCTTCTAACAGAAGTCTTCCTGCAACCGGATAAAGTCACGCAGTTTACTTATTCTGTGCAGTTTGTGCATTAAGATTTGTTAGTGAGGTGCTAAATTAGGATTTTATGATCCAGCATAGTTCTGTAATAACTATTATAGGTCATTGCACAGTAACGAAATGTCATTGAACAGTTTAGCTGCTCGTGCAATTTGAGGTTATGGTTATTAAGCTGGATATTCAGGTAATTAGTGGCATAGTTGAGTTTTATTCCAAATTTCTTAATTTGTTTGTTCTTGTGGGTTGGCAGAGGGGAAGAACTAGCTAGCTTCTTGAGAATCGAAGTCTCCATAATTGATTTTTTTCTGAATCAGTTTGTAGAATCTGAAAGCAGCATTGTTTTGTTCTTTAATATTGTACTATAAAGATTGCATTATAGTCCCTTCAAAAGGAAGTTAATTAAAGAGTACTTTTTATGCTTATTTACATTACTGTTCACCCATTAGTATGTTCAGTGACACAGGAAACTGGTGCCTTGACAAGAATGTAGTCATAATTTCAGTATGACAGAAGTCCACGTAGATCATTTTACTTGTGTTTGGATGAAGGAAACTTTTTGGTGCATTTTGTCCATGGATTTTGTTATACTGTGTTGGTATGATCCACTTAGTGGTTAAATATTACATTATGTTACTTACAGACATCTTAAACATATGACATTTTTTAATGGTTTAAAGCTAAAAATGTTTGTGTTTTATTTAAATGCTGTATGCTCAATACAGTAATGTTGATTGTTTAACCTTTTATATTCATGGAGTGAGTGCTAGTATCCACCTTGTACTGCTGTAATGAACTACATTTCTCTTCAGGTGCAAACTACAATGAAATAAATGAAGACAAGAGAGAGCATTTTAGTGAAGTATTTGCTTCTATTGACACTTTGGCATTTACATTTGGCAATGTGTAAGTAAGACAACTTTTGATGTAGGATTTATTTCCCTTCTGTAGCTTTTATGTCTAATTACGATTATTTTAGGGTAAACATTATCAACAGCATTAATTTAGCTTTTATCATTATGTCTGAAGCACTCACTCTGTGTTTTGGAAAATAATTAATTCATTGCAAACGTCTTATTCATCAATTTTCTCATCTCACTGCTCAGCTTGGCAGTTGTATGTTCTGCCTTCTTTTATCTCACTTAAATCATCAATTTTCTCTTCTCTTGATTCTAATTCCTGCCACGATGTAGATCTACCAACATTAACGGCCCTTCAGGTACTTCCCAAAATATAATATGAACTTCTGTGAATCTCAACAGGCTGTTCAACTACCGCAGCCAAGCCTCATCCTGTTCACAACCAACATCTGCATGTGAGAGCACTTAACAGCTAGTTATTGGTTACCAGACAGGAATGCAAAGACAATTTAATTTTTTTAAAGTATTGTTTATCGCCAGTTGTAGTAGCCTAATTGCTGAGGTTAAGATCTTGAGTTAATTCAACACAGCTATAAAATGTAACTGGAGCTTTCTGGTCTGTAGAAGTAAAGCTGGCTTTGATGCTTTTTTCCAGTACATTCTTACAGCAACTGCATTTATATATTTATTATTTTAAATTGTATTTGTAAGTGGGTTTTTGACTTGGGAATGACAAATGAGCACCCGGTGAAATTGCTGCTTCAGTGTTAAAAGTTATATTTTTGTGTACTTTCTTTCTAGGGCTATAGTGCTTTTAGGTACTTCTTATGAGCTTCAGTGTGAGATCATTTAAAAATATTGAATTTCCTGTCTTCCATGTAAAGCACAATTTGCAATCTTGAATAATAAAGCCAATGAGCTTCTAAGAGGAAAGGCTTTTTTCTTGACAAGAATATCCTGTGTTTCATTTTGATTTAAATATACATTTATAATTACCCATTAAGGTTGTTGATTTACAATATCCTGTTTATTCCTGAAAATTTTAAAAATTTTCAAGAAACAAATCCTCTGCTAGCTTAAAGCTGTAGTTAAAGTGGTCAGAACATCACTAATCTACTTTTAAAATTTCCAGTTATTGAACAAAAAGCATTCTGTTTTTGTAAATGTATTTGTTTCTAAAGGTAACCTCTAGTCTGCCATTGTTCCCCCTTAGTTTGTGTAATGTTTTAGCGTCATTTGTTCATTTGATATTTTGCTACTTTGTTTCCAGAATTTATCTACCAGTTGTTCACCTTCCCTCGATATGATATTGAACTAGATTCAAAGTGAATATTTTGTGTATTTGTCACATTTTGTTTATTTTCAAGTACCTCTGTTCTGCAAGTATTTAGAGAATGAGGCTGGGAAAACAATGGGGCATCAGGAAATGGTTGAGGAGTTAATTAAATGTCTTGCATCAGTCTTCATGGTGAAAGACATTAATAGCGTTTAAAATATACTAAATAATATAGGAGCAAAGTGAGAGAGGAAACAAATCAAATAACTAAAGAAAATGTGCGAGGGAAGCTAATGGGGCTAGAGTCTGATCTGTCCCCTGGACCTGATGAAATGCATTCTAGGATAACAAGGGAAGTCACTGCAGATATAATTTCTAAGAATTCCTTGATAAACCAATCCTTGCATGGTATTTTGTAAATTACATTAGTTTTGCACCTAAAGGACCCTATACAAACAGCCTGCAAAACTAATGTCATTCACAAAATACCATGCAAGGACTGTAACAAACACTACATTGGACAGACAGGCAGAAAACTAGCCACCAGCATACATGAACACCAACTAGCCACCAAATGTCATGACCCACTATCACTAGTATCCTTACATACAGACGAAGAAGGACACCACTTCAACTGGACAACACATCCATCCGAAGACAGGCACACATAGGAATTCCTAGAGGCCTGGCATTTAAACTGGAACTCCATCAATAAACGAATCAATTTGGACCACATTTATCAACCTCTGAGGAAAAAAAAACAAAAATGATATCATCCACCTTAAGAGCCCAAAACATATAAATAGCAAGCAGGACATAACACCAGCGTTTCACCAGAGGCTCACTGATGATGTTGCCTAGTATGGTGACGAAACATCTGAAAACAAACCTTCCAGCTCAGCAAGCAAATTTCCAATGGGAAGTTTGCAAATGACACAAAAATATGTTGGAACGACTCCAGAGGAATATATGTGTAGGTTGTGAGTTGGCAAAAACTTTGATGAAATATAATGTGTGAAAATGTGAGGTTCTGCACTTGGACAAAAAGAATAGAGGAGCTGAATAAGTGCAGAAATGATACGGAAAGCTGCAGCACAGATGATTTTGAGGGTCCTCTGCCTGAATCATAAAAGGCTATCATCCAAGTTCACAGGGTAACAGAAGACAAATGGTCTGTTGGCCTTTTTGAAAGAACATGTAATATGAAATGCATAAGTCTTGCAAAAACTGTAAAAAAGCAGTAGTCATAAGCCTAAAATACTGTGAATAGTTTTGATTCCCTTTCTTTAAAGAAAGATATGCTGGCATTAGAGGCAGTCCAGAAAAGGTTCACTTCATTGATTCTGGATTTTCTTATGGGGAGAGGTTGAATAGTTTAAATTTGTATATATTGACGTTTAGAAGAATGAGTGAAGATATACTCTATTACTCTATTATATATTAAGGTTTGATAGAGTAGATGCACAGAGGTTTTCTCTTGTTGGAAGTCTAAAACAGAGGGGCATAATTTCAGAAAAAGGAGTCACCCATTTAAGACCGAAATGAGGAATTTTGCTTTGTGGGTAGCGAATCTGTGGAATTTGTTACTGTGGAGACTTAGTGTTGAGTAAATTCAGAGCAGACATGGAAAGAATTTTTTAAATGGTATGAGTATCAAAGGCTATGGGGATATAGTGGGAAATTAGAGTTGAGGAATATGGGACCATGCACAATCTGATTGGCAGAGCAGACTCATGAGGCAAAAGGGCCTACTTTAGCTCCTATGTTTTGTGTATTGGAGAAATTAGGTTTAGGATTGTAAAGATTTTTTGCAGTGTTTGATGTTTGTTTATCAAGAATCTATGGTTATCACAGTAGGCAGGAATGTGGAGTTGAGGCAGCAGTCCAATGAGCTTTTGAATGGTGGAGCAGGGTACATGGATCGAATAGCCTATTCAGAATCCTAATGTTTCTGATCAGTGGTAATTCCAGAACGTTGGTTTTCAATGGGGAATTCACCCATTATATTGCTGTTGAATATCCAAAGGAAAGCAGAGTCTTGCTGGACATAACCATTAACAAGCATTTGTGCAGCATGATTGATCGTCATGCCAGAAGTTTGTCATGTATTTTATATGGATGGACTAGCTCAGCATCTGAAGAGTCATAAATGATACTAAAGGTTGTGCAACTATCACAAAAATCCATATTTCTGACCTTAATGAGGATGAACGTAATTGTTGAGCATGTGAGTTAGGAGGAGGAGTAAGCCACTTAGCCCTTTGAGCCTGCTCTGCTCTTCAGTAAGATTATAACTCGAGGTTACTTCACATTCCCATCAGTCCTGATAATCTTTTATCCCTTGCTTATCAAGAATCTGTATGCCTCAGAGACAGTTGAGGTTGGCTGGACCTCTAGCATATTTCTGAAGAACTCCTGCCGCAGTGACTGTGGTGTGCTTCCCTCCTGATTTCAGTTTTCCTCGGGCTCCTAGGTGCCACACTCTGTCAAGGGTAGTTACTCTTGCTTCACCTTATGCATTTGAAAATAGCATTAATGCTGAATAGTTTAGCTAAAAATACAGAAAAGATACAGAAGAAATATAGATGTTGTAAGAGTGCTACATAAAAATATAAAGTACTGTGGAAGTTTTGAGTCACATGCATTGGTGTACTGTATAGCAAGATGTATTATGTAGTTGCATAAATTGAGTTTTTCAGAAGAAATGAAAGAATTTGCACGTCAGTTTAAAGAAGTATTAAGCATGGTGCTAAATATGTAAATCTTTTAATCAAACAATTTGCCTTGTAGCATTTCAGACTTCCTCATGGGAGACATAGACTATGGTTCATCTATGGGACTTCCATTGAATGGACGAAGCCGTGTAAGTTCACAGAAGAATTACACTATGTAGTACTATGACGTGGTCATAGAATAATAGAAGCTTAAAATGTTAAAGGTGGCCACTTGATCCTGCATGTCTTTATTTGAAAGACGTACTCAGTTAGTCTGACTTCTTTGTTTTCGTTCTGCAATATTTTTCTCCTTCAATTATCTATCCAATTTTCATTGAGCATTACAAACATTCTCTCATGTCTGGCTTCTGAACCAATTAACTTTTGTACCTGTGTCCATGGTAACCTGCCACTGGAATCAGTTTCTCCTTGTACTCTAGCAATAGGGTGACATACTCAAAGGAGAACAATTCTGGCTTTAGGCAATTAACTTGGAGCATGATTGAAAATGTTAACTGTGTTTATTGCACTATTATGGAATGTATATGTCAGTTTCTGTAATTGTTTTCAGCAAGATTAAACTCAGAAGATGCCTAAATGTATGTCATGAATACTGAGTATACAATCCCAGCCTGAGCATTTATTAGGATAAGTCATGTCCATACTGTGTATCTCTCTTGCAACAATTAGATTTGATTTTACAATTCATCTCTTTTCTGTCACATAGCTATTAGAAGTTTTAAAAAAACACATGTTTAATGAGCTGCAGCTTTTAAGTGCAAACAAACAATTTAAAAGTTCCCGGCTGATGTGATTCTGATGATATGGAATTTCACAGTTCAAATATGAAGTACCCCTTCTGAATAAATATCTTGCCCGTTGTAAAATTAATGAGTTTTCTTTTTAATTTTAGTCTTATGAAAACCTGTCCATGGGATCACGAGGATCAATTCATGAAAAGGATGACTTACAAGGTACTAATAAACTTTACAAATCTTATAAATTTTGCGATACTACAACCCTTAGACTGTAAAACATAGGAGCAGAAATTAGGCCATTTAGCCAATTGAGTCTGCTCTGCTATTCAATCGTGGCTGATATGTTTCTCAACCCCATTCTCCCGCTTTCTCCCCATAACTCTTGATCCCCTCTACAATCAAGAACCAATCTATCTCCATCTTAAATATACTCAATGACCTGGCCTCCACAGCTTTCTATGGCAGTGAATACCATAGAATCACCACTCTCTGGCTGAAGAAGTTTTTCCTTATCTCCATTGTAAAGGGTCTTCACTTTACTCTAAGACTGTGCCCTCAGGTCCCAGTCTCTCCTACCAATGGAAACATCTTCCCAACATCCACTCTGTTCAGACCATTCAGTATTCTGTAAGTTTCAATTAGACCCACCTCCCCAATCCTTCTAAACTCCATCAAGTACAGAGTTGAAAAATGTGCTGGAAAAACACAGCAGGCCAGGCAGCATCCGAGGAGCAGGAGAATCGACGTTTCGGGCATTCCTTCTTCAGGAATGAGGCTGGTGTGCCAAACGGGCTGAGATAAAGGATAGGGGGGAGGGGCGCTGGGAATACGATAGGTGGAAGGAGGTGAGGGTGAGTCCCTCTCCATCAAGTACAGACCGAGAGTGCTCAAACGTTCCTCATATGTGAAGCTGTTCAATCCTGTTCAATACTCCAAATGTGGCCTGATCAGAGCCTGAAAGAGCCTCAGAAGTACATCCCTGCTTTTATATTCAAATTCTCTCAAAATAAATACCATCATTGCAAACTACTGACTCAATCTGCAAGTTTAGTGGGCGGCACGGTGGCACAGTGGTTAGCACTGCTGCCTCACAGCGCCAGAGACCCGGGTTCAATTCCCGCCTCAGGCGACTGACTGTGTGGAGTTTGCACGTTCTCCCCGTGTCTGCGGTTTCCTCCGGGTGCTCCGGTTTCCTCCCACATCACAAAGATGTGCAGGGTCAGGTGAATTGGCCACACTAAATTGCCCGTAGTGCTAGGTAAGGGGTAAATGTAGGGGTATGGGTGGGTTTCGCTTCGGCAGGTCGGTGTGGACTTGTTGGGCCGAAGGGCCTGTTTCCACACTGTAATCTAATCTAATCTAAAAAATTTACCTTAACAGAATCCTGGACTGAACTCCCAAGTCTCTTTGCACTTCAGACTTCTGAATTTTCTCCGCATTTAGAAAATAGTCCATGCCTTTATCCTTTCTACCAAGGTGCATGACCTCACACTTTCACACATTATGCTCCATCTGCCACTTTTTTGCCCACTCTCCTAACCTGTCACTCCCCTTTTGCAGCCTTCCTGCTTCATCAATACTACCTGTCCCTCTACCTATCTTTGTATCAACTGCACACATGGCCAGAATCCCCTCAGTTCCTTCATCTAGATCGTTAATGTATAAAGTGAAAAGCTGTGGTCCCAACACGGAGCCTTGTGGAACACCACTTGTCACCGGCTGCCATCCTGAGAAGGACCATTTTATCCCCACTCTCTGCTTTCTGCCAGACAGCCAAGCTTCTATCCATGCTAGCATCTTGCCTCTACACCATGGGCTCTTATCTTACTCAGTAGCCTCCCGAGTGGTACCTCATCAAAGACCTGCTTGAAGTCCAAGTAGATAACATCCATTGGCTTTCTTTGATCTAATCTGCTTGTTACTTCCTCAAAGAATTCCAGCAGATTTGTCAGGCATGACCTATCCTTGATGAAACCATGCTGACTCTGCCCTATTTTACCATACACTTCCAAGTATTCAGAAATCTCATCCTTCACAATGGATTCCAGAATCTTTCCCACAACTGAGGTTAGGCTAATTGATCTGTAATTTTCCGTCTTCTGCCTTACTGCCTTTTTAAACAGGGATGTTATATTAGCGATTTTCCAGTCATCTGAGACCCTTCCTGTTTCGAGATATTCCTGAAAGATTACCACTAACGCCTCCACTACCTCTTCACCTAACTCCCTTAGAACTCTGGGGTATAGTTCATCTGGTCCAGGTGATTTATCCAACTTCAGGCCATTCGGTTTTTCTAGTACTTTCTCCTTGGTGATGGCCACCATATTCAGCTCTGCCCCATCACTCTTGAATTTTTGGGAAATTACTCATGTCTTCCACTGTGAAGACTGACATGAAGTAATTATTCAGTTCCTCAGCCATTGCTTTGTTCCCCACTATTATCTCTCCAGCGTCATTTTCCAGCAACCCAATGTCCACTTTTGCTTCTCTTTTGCCCTTTATATATCTAAAAAAACTCTTACAGTCTTCCTTTTATATTACTGGCTGGCTTACACTCCTATTTAATCTTCTCCCTCTTATTTTTTTGTTGCCCAATGTTGGTCTTTGTAAGCTTCTCAGTCCTCTGGTTTCCCACAGTTCTTCACTCTGTTAAATGCTTTCTCTTTTGCTTTTATGCTATCCCTGACTTCCCTTGTTAGCCATAGTTGTCTTATCCTCCTGTTCTATGCTTGTTTTTCCTCAGGATGAATCTCTGCTGTGTCTCCTGAATTATTCTCAGAAACTCCTGCAGTTGCTGTTCCACTGTCTTTCCTGCTGGACCCCTCGCCCAGTCAGTTCTACCCAGCATCTCTCTCATGCCTTAATAGTTGCCTTTATTTAGCTGAAATACCATTAATTCTGATTCTGTCTTCTCTCTCAAATTGCAAAGTAAATTCAATCATGTTATGATCACTGCTTCCTAAGAGTTCCATCACCTTCACCTTATCGTCTGCCTCGTTGTGCAACACTAAATCCAGTATTGCCTGTTTCCTTGTGGGCTCCATCAAAAGCTGCTCCAAAAAGACACCTCATAGACATTCCACAAATTCCTTTTCTTGTGAACCACTAGCAACCTGATTTTTCCAGTCCACCCGCAAATTGAAATCCCCCATGATCACTCTAACTTTGCCTTTCCAATACATTTTTTTTAATCTCCTGGTGTATCTTGCGACCCAGCTCCTGACTACAGTTTGTAAGCCTCTACATGACTCCAACTGTGCTTTATTTTAACCTTTGCAGTCCCTCAATTCTACCCACACAGATTCTACATCATCTGACCCTACTTCATTTCTTACTATTGATTTCATTTCATTTCTTACTAATAGGCCAGCCCCATTCCCTCCGTCCACCTGCCTATCGTTTCAATAGGATGTATATCGTTGAATATTAAACTCTGAATCCCAATCCCATTGCAGCCACATGTCCATGATGCCCACCACATCAGATCTGCCAATTTTGATCTGCTCCACAAGCTCATTTACCTTATCCCTTATACTGTCTACGTTCAAGTATAATATCTTCAGTCCTGTATTAACCAACACTCTTCTCATTGTCATTCGTTTGTCCAGTGTACTTGAAATTTGATTGCTAACCCTTTCCAGATATTCTGTCCTATCTGTGTTTGTGCTGGAGATTTTATAACCTCTCCTGAGTTCTGCAATCTTACCTCCTCTTTTAATTTGGATTTTCTAATTTCCCCTTATAACTGAAACCACCCCCAATTTTGTTTAAAGCCCTGTCTACAGCCCTAGTTATGTAAGTTGCTGGGACCCTGGTCCCAGCACGGAACAGATGCCTTCTTCCCCAGTGCTGTTGCCAGTGTCCCGTAGATTCGAACCCGTTTCTCCCACACCAATCTTTGAGCCACACATTTACCTGCTTAATCTTATTGACCCTGTTCCAGTTAGCTTGTGACTCAGCTAGTAATCCAGAGACTACTATCTTTTTGGTTCTGCTTTATAATTTAGTTCCTAGTTGTTCATACTCTATTAGCAGAGCCTCTGCCCTAGTTTTATCTGTTGTTGGTACCTATGTGCATAACAACCACTGGATCTTTACCCTCCCACTCCAAGTTCATCTGCAGCCCAGATGACTCTTAAGTAAACTAATCCTGAATATGTGAACCAAACCAATTGGGTGAGTCCATTGCCTTCTGATTTTGGTGGTTTAGTTAGAAGTATATCAAATATGCTCATCTTGCTGGGTGTTTTATTTACAGTTGGTCTAAATAACGTTTTTTTAAACCATTCTAGATGTGGACAGTTTGTTATCTGGTCCAAGGATGAATTTGTTTACTGTCCACCCATATCAATTTGCTCAGAGTCCATATTTCTGATCGATCATTTAAAAACATGGTATATATTATTGTCTTTTGAAAACAAATTGCATCAATGTACCACAGTAATTCAAAAACAAATATCAGAGAAGTTATTCATGTGCCTTAATACCACTTTTGAGTTTTCCTCACACTGGCAGTAGGGAATTGTGGGCCCATTAGTGATTTCAACTTAAAGTATAAAAACAATAGAATATTTTTCAATTCTGGTCAGTTGCTTTGAGGCTGCTAAATTATTTCACCGACATGTTAAATTATTTTCCCAGTGATGTGTTACTTTGATACATCATTTCATACCTTTTGCATAATCATTTGGAAATAATGTTCAGTTTATATATCAAGTAAAGGCTGTAAGGAGAAGCATGGAAACTTAGAGATGTGAGAATGACATGAGTTGTGGGTAAGTTGTTGGAGGCGATTCTGAAAGGTAGGATTTATACACATTTGGAGAGGCAAAAACTGGTTAGGGATAGTTGGCGTGGTTTGTGTGAGGGTAATCGTGTCACAAAAACTTGATTGTGTTTTTTGAGGAAGTAGCCAAAAGATTGATGAGGGCAGAGCAATAGATGTTGTTTACATGGATTTTAGTAAAGCCTTTGACAAGGTTCCGCGTGGTCGACTAATTAGTAAAGTTAATCACAGGAGATTCAGGGTGAGTTTGCCAATTGGATACAAAATGGGTTTGACAGTAGGAAGCAGAGTGCTGGTAGAGGATTGTTTTTCAGACTGGATGCCTGTAACCAGCAGTGCTCCACAGGGATCAGTACTGGGTCCACTTTTGTTTGTCATTTATATAAATGATTTGGATGAGAATATACGAGGCATGATTAGTAAGTTTGCAGGTGACACCAAATTTAGTGGTTTGCTGGACAATGAAGAAAGTTACCTAAGATTGCAAATTGATCATGATCAATTGGGTCAAGGGGCTGAGGAGTGGCAGATGGAGTTTAGTTTGGATAAATGTGCGGTATTGCATTTTGGTAAAACAAACAAGGCAGCTCTTGTACAGTTAATGGTAGGGCCATGGGTAGCATTGTAGAACAGAGAGACCTAGTAGTTCTGGTCCATAATTTTTTTGAAGTTTGCATCACACGTAAACTGGATGGTTAAGGTGCTTAGCATATTTACCTTCATTGCACAGACCTTTTGAGTGTAGGAGTTAAGACATATGTTGAAGTTGTCCACGAAGTTGATGAAGCCTCTTCTATGTGATGGGAGATAAGGAAATAGCAGGAGAACTTAACAAGTACTTTGCGTCAGTCTTCACAGTGGAAGACATGAGTAATAGGAGAAAGTGAGGACTGCAGATGCTGGAGATCAGCGCTGAAAATGTGTTGCTGGAAAAGCGCAGCAGGTCAGGCAGCATCCAAGGAGCAGGAGAGGGGAGAAAGTGAGGATTCCCGAAGAAGGGCTCATGCCTGAAACATCGATTCTCCTGCTCCTTGGATGCTGCCTGACCTGCTGCGCTTTTCCAGCAACACATTTTCAGCCAAGACATGAGTAATATCCCAATAATTAAAGGGAGTCAGGGGCTGAGTTGAGTATGGTTGCCATTACAAAAGAGAAAGTGCTAGAAAAGCTAAATGGTCTTAAAATTGACAAATCTCCTGGCCCCGATGGGATACATCCTCGAGTTCTGATGGAGGTGGCTGAGGAAATAGCGGAGTCACTGGAGTCAGGGAAAGTCCCGGATGATTGGAAGATCGCTGTTGTAACCCCTTTGTTCAAGAAAGGATCAAGACAAAAGATGGAAAATTATAGGCCAATTAGCCTAACCACGGTTGTTGGTAAAATTCCAGAATCCATCATTAAGGATGAGGTTTCTAAATTCTTGGAAGAGCAGGGTCGGATTAGAACAAGTCAACATGGATTTAGTAAGGGGAGGTCGTGCCTGACAAACCTGTTGGAATTCTTTGAAGAGGTGACAAGTAGGTTAGACCAGGGAAACCCAGTGGATGTGGTCTATCTAGACTTCCAAAAGGCCTTTGATAAGGTGCCACACGGGAGGCTGCTGAGCAAGGTGAGGGCCCATGGTGAGCTACTGGTATGGATTGAGGATTGGCTGTCTGACAGAAGGCAGAGAGTTGGGATAAAAGGTTCTTTTTCGGAATGGCAGCCGGTGACAAGTGGTATCCCGCAGGGTTCAGTTTTGGGACACAGCTGTTCACGTTATATATTAATGATCTGGATGAAGGGACTGGGGGCATTCTAGCGAAGTTTGCCGATGATACAAAGTTAGGTGGACAGGCAGGTAGTACTGAGGAAGTGGGGAGGCTGCAGAAGGATCTAGACAGTTTGGGAGAGTGGTCCAGGAAATGGCTAATGGAATTCAATGTGAGCAAATGCGAGGTCTTGCACTTTGGAAAAAAGAATACAAGCATGGACTACTTTGTAAACAGTGAGAAAATTCGTAAAGCCAAAGTACAAAGGGATCTGGGAGTGCTAGTCGAGGATTCTCTAAAGGTAAACATGCAGGTTGAATCCGTGATTAAGAAAGCGAATGCAATGTTGTCATTTATCTCAAGAGGTTTGGAATATAAAAGCACCTTTGTGCTACTGAGACTTTATAAAACTCTAGTTAGGCCCCATTTGGAGTACTGTGTCCAGTTTCGATCCCCACACCTCAGGAAGGACTTACTGGCACTGGAGCGTGTCCAGCGGAGATTCATACGGATGATCCCTGGAATGGTAGGCCTAACATGTGAGGAATGGCTGAGGATCCTGGGATTATATTCATTGGAGTTTAGAAGATTAAGGGGAGATCTAATAGAAACTTACAAGATAATACATGGCTTGGAAAGGGTGGACACTAGGAAATTGTTTCCGTTAGGCGAGGACCCATGGACACAACCTTTAGAAGTAGAGGGGGTAAATTCAGAACAGAAATGCTGAGACATTTCTTCAGCCAGAGAGTGGTGGGCCTGTAGAATTCATTGCCGCAGAGTGCAGTGGAGGCCAGGACGCTAAATGCCTTCAAGGCAGAGATTGATAAATTCTTGATGTCACAAGGAATTAAGGGCTACGGGGAGAATGCGGGTAAGTGGAGTTGAAATGCCCATCAGCCATGATTGAATGGCGGAGTGGACTCGTTTGGCCGAATGGCCTTACTTCCAATCCTATGTCTTATGGTCTTATGTGCAGTGCTGGTTGTCCTTCTATAGGAAGGATATTAAATTCAAGAGGGTTCAGAAAGATTTAAAGAATGTTGCCTGGAATGGAGGGTTTGAATTATAGGGAGAGGCTAGATAGGCCAGGACTTTTTTCACTGGAGCATAGGAAGTTGAGGGGTGACCTTATAGAAGTTTATAAGACCATGAGGGGCAAAGATACGGTGATTAGCCAAGGGCTTTTCCCTCTGGTGAGGAGTTCAAAATTAGGGAGCATGTTTTTAAGGTGAGAGGAGAAAGATTTAATAAGGGCATGAGGAGCAGTGTTTTTACACAGAGTGGTTTGTGCATGCAATGAACTCCGAGGAAGCGGTGGATGCAGGAACAGTTACAGCATTTAAAAACCATTTGGATAAGTACGTGAATAGAAAAAGTTTGGAGGGATATAGGCCAAATGCAGGCAATCAGGACTAGTTTTTGGGAACATTTGGCAGGAAATAGATGGACCGAAGACTCTGTTTCCATGCTGTTTGACTCTAAGTGGGTAGTTCCATGTAGATGTGCAAAAATACTGAAATAGAAATTATGCACTGCAGGTTACAAATTATTTGTTATGAAATAAATCAACATGTGTAACGTTTGAAATTTAGAATTCAGCATTGCTTCTGTGGTTGCACTCACCTGAGTCATAAGGTTGAGGTACGGAGGGATTTTTTAAGCAAGCACCAAGGAATCATGTGCATCTATTCTTGGGGGAGGTGGAGGGGATATGGAGCTTAATGTTTCAAATCAGTATTATAGCATTTCAATTATATCTAGCAACATCATTGGAACAGAATAATTGGTAATTTATTTGTGTAACTTTGTGTACAAATAGGACATATTTCCCATACTAAAAGCAATTACACTTCATAAAAGTACATCACTGGCTGTGAGGAAATTTCTTAAATTATGAAAGGTATATCAATTCCAGTCCTTTCTTAAAAATCTCAATGACTAATCTACATTATTAGTTAAGTGGTGTTTAGTCACCCAGTATGCTGATCATATATCCAAATGTTTTCCTCCTCCTGCCATTAGGTGCCAGCCATTATTCAATTCTGTAATACCCTAATTGATTACTTAACCATAAACAAATTTGACTTGACTAAAGTAACAAATAATGCACCTTTGGTAGAAAAAGCAATGGAGTATATAATGTTTGGAACCAATTTTGCAATTGATGCAATAGATACTTTAAAGAAGTGTAGCTTTATTTTTATATGTTGCGCAATTAGTCTATGTTGTGTGCAGACTTTATGTAAGGGAAATGACTACCATCTAGGAATTTTACTTTCTATAGTTATATGATATTTACATGCAGATCAGCCATGACTAAAATATTTACACCACCACTGATTTATTTTGCAAGTAATTTACTCCATTGTCTTTGAAGTGGCATGACATTATTTTCAACTAACACTAAAGTATATTTTGTGGTCATAGTGACTATTTATTTAGTCCATAATCTGTAGCTTGTTGCTGATGCATAGGAACAGAAGTAGGCTGTTTTGCCCCTCAAACCCATTCTGCCACTAAACAAGAACAGAATTGATCTACAGTATAACTCAGAATTCCCACCTTTGATCTATATCCTTAGTTCCTCTATTTGGAAAACTGATCTGATTTAAACTTAAACTTGCCAGGGTTGGAGGATTTGAGCTAGGGAGAGGTTGAATAGGCTAGGGCTGTTTTCCTTGGAGCGTCGGAGGCTGAGCGGTGAACTTATAGAAGTTTATAAAGTCGTGAGGGGCATGGATAGGGTAAATAGACAAGGTCTTTTCCCTGGGGTGGAGGAGTCCAGAACTAGAGGGCATAAGTTTAGTGTGAGAGGGGAAAGATATAAAAGGGAACCTTAGGGGCAACTTTTTCATGCAGAGGGTGGTGCATGTGTGGAATGGGCTGCCAGAGGAAGTGGTGGAGGCTAGTACATTGCAGCATTTAAAAGGCATCTGGATGGGTATATGAATAGGAAGGGTTTGGAGGGATATGGGCCAAGTGCTGGCAGGTGGGACTAGATTGGGTTGGGATATCTGGTCAGCATGGACAAGTTGGACCGAAGGATCTGTTTCTGTTGTTATGGACTAGAACAGACCACTCAAAACATTCTTAAGCAGGCAGCCCCAGACCATAACTTTGCAATTTGTTTCGATAAGTGGACAGTGAAAATTACCCGAAGTAAGATAGTTAGGTTGACCACTAGATTTTAAAACAGACTGAAATGTATTCACAAAGTTACACAATGAAACTCGGAGAACAGATTAAAGAACCTTTACAGAACTCAACCTTCTAATTAGACTTGATTATACTATTCCAAATATACACAATAGTCCCAATAAGCAAACTCCCTTTAAAAATCAGCATCAATGGAACACATGCTTACAGGTTGAAGTTGAAGAGCAGAAAAGAGAGAGAGTTTCCACACAGCTCCCTGTCGAACTTCCTAGTTCAAGACCAAACTAAAACTGCTCAGCTCAGCTCAGCTGGAGAGCTGACCACTCCCCTCTCTTTATACAGGTCACTTCTAAAACATGACCACTTTGGCCTGAAGTCTCATCTGTTTACATATAGACAAAAGGCCTCTCAAAATCCATTTCATCTTTGTTCCAAACCAGACTGATCAGCACCCAGCCTGGTTTATTGCCCCTCTGGAAGAAATCAAGGACAGAGTCTCCTTGAGCCAAGGAATAGCTTTTAGAAAAAAAGGGACTAGCTTTGTGACACTGTGCTGTACACCTCTATGACTCTAAGTGAGTTCCAAACTCCTATTATCTTTTGGTGTTAAAAAGTTTGCTCATTTCAGTCCTGAAAAAAGTCCAGCCCTAATTTTATCACTATTCAGTACCTACACAACTCCAAAACCAGTAGAAATAGGGGAGATCAGGAGAAATTACTTCATGTATTGTCGTCAATATCTTGGAAAATTTGGTTCATCTCTCATTCTTTAATGTTTCATTTCCGGTTTTCAGGAGCTCTTCGAGCAGAGGAGGTTGACAACATGTTACTTAAAAATGACAGTGGGATAGAGTCAGCTCTGATGTATGTCAAAACTTGGTCAAAATATACCAAAGATATTTTAGCCTGGTTGGAAAAACGGCTAAATCTGGGTAAGTTGTTCACTGTGTTGTGGCTTCAACTGTAAAATCTGTCATTTTCTTGGATGAGGGGACCGAGTATATGATGTCTAAATTTGCATGGACCAGGCCCATGTGTTGCAGGAAATTTAGTGAGGCTGAGATGAACTGTATTTTTCCTTTTACTTGGTTCTTTAAACCATCTAATGTAGTCTCAGACTAGCAACAATGTCCTTTTTAGAACCCGACCAGCTTGGTTAATAGTAATGCTGTTGTTGCCCACTCAGAGTATGCTAGGTGCCCTTGCCACTATCAGTGCTTTCTCCGAGTGGTATTTGATTTCATTTGTTTGATGGGATGAGTAGCTTCTATGTGATAAGAAGGAGGTTTCCTTACCCATCTTTGACCTGATGCCATAAGATTTCATTGGCTGCACAGTCAATGTTGAAGGCTTCCAAGGCAACACCCTCCCACTGTATACCACCATGTCATCACCTCTGCTGCATCTTTCCTACCAGTGGCATAAGAATTGTGATGATATTATCTAGGACATAGTCAGACTCATAGAATCATATTTAACAGACAGTGTCAGGCTGTTGCTTGACTAGTCCAGACAGACGACGCTGTGCTGACTTAGTTCCATTCCCAATGAATCACCTTCAATGGATTCTGCTCCTGCTCTTGTGAAATCTATCTCTGAGCCCTTTTTCTCATTTCCATGCTGACCCTCAATCACAACATTCAAAAGTAAAAGATCAGTGTAGATAGTTCTCATAAAGCACGTTTCAACAGTGCAATGTGGCTATAATGTCACTGAAGAATTGTGAAACAATTTAGTACTACCGCAGATATTTCTTCCAACTAATCATAGCCTCAAACTTTCTAATTGTCTTTGGCCTCCACCACAAACTCTGCTTTTTAGATATCAACACCTCCCTCTCCCTGAAAATTGAGGAGAAACCTAACTGTTTGCAACCTTTGATGTCATATTTGATTCCAGTAACATATCGTGCCATCATTAATGTAATTGGGGAACAGTCTTTTCAAGAAGGCTTGCCAGTGTTCGCAATAGTGCGATTCCAGTAGTGATCATTTTAGTTGCTTCGTTCTGTGCATGTGCTAATGTCAGCGCCAAAGTCTCTGCGCCGTTCTGCGCATGCACCAATGTCAGCTGCCATCAGAGCAGACATCTCTGTAATGTCACTGGTCTCCAACCCTTCCTCACTCATCTGATGCTGAATCACTCCTCAATTCCTTTATTACCTAGACTTTACCGTACATATATATGTGCCAGCAGCCTGTATTCTACCCTCCCCAAACCTGACACTATCTAAAGTTCTGTCTCTATTCTAATTTGCACCATTTTTCGCTCAGCCATCATATGTAGACTGACCTAAATTGAATGACTCGCAGTTAAGAATTCCTTCCTTGAACCTCTTAGGTCTCTACCTCACTTTCCTCTGGAAAACTATCTTTAAAATGACTTCTTTGGCCAAATGTTTCATCATCTATCCTAAAATCTTTTATGAAGGTCACTATTTATTTTAACAAGGCACTTCACATGAATGTTTTAAATGTGATTTGTTAAATACTAGCTGTTATCTCTTGTTTACCAGCTGTTTTGCCACTGGAAACAGCTGTGCTTGATCAATATTGTTGATTGTGAAAATTTGTCAAATCTTCCTTCAACGTTTCTGCTCCGAGGTGCACATCTTCAGTTTTGCTCTCTCTCTCCATGCAGTATTCCTTTCCCGTACGATTTGAGTATACCTCCTCTGTAATCTCCTTTTGAGGTGTTATGTATCACTTCTGTGAAGGACCTTAGGAGGTTCCTTTTTGTTGAAGATGGTGATTGAATATAAATCCACTTTCCTTCCTATTTATTCCTACCTGTCCATCTCATTCCTCTTGTTACAGAGGAGAAATGGTCGAACCCCTCTGCTAACTAAACTGAAACCCCAACCCCAATCTGTTATGGCGGGAACAGAGGTTCCCTTCTAATAATTAAACCCAAAGCACCCAGAGAAGCTCACCTTGCTCCTCACAATCTGTTAAACGTGGTTAAATGAATGGAATCTCTGATACTCACTTTATAAGTAACAAGTAACAATTTATTTATTTAACAGTGAACAATTTAACAGAATTACTAACAAACCAAACAATTCCCCCCCTAACTACTAATTATTTTGTAACTGAACTAAATTATATTGGTGTGTGTTCCAATAAACAAAGATCCCACTTATATAAATCCAAGTGATAAGAAAACAATAAATTAAAACTTAGTCTCTGAAAGTTGACGCAGAATGTGTCTTCCGGAATTCTCTGTCTTCTCTGCTGTCTCTCCAGCCTTTCTTCTGCTGATCTCAAGTCACAAATGTCTTTCTTCTGCTGATCCTGCTGTAATTTCTTCTGTGAAGACTCTTAACTAGAAGTGTTGTGATATCTATTCTGCTGATTTTTTTTCGAGAGCTTAGTTATTTTGTGTGAGAGCTAAGTATTTATTTATTTCTCAGAGGACGGGTTTGTACTCGCTTCAGATGGCAGTTGGCTCTCACACCGATTTTGAAAAACCCTCTGCTTATATACCATGGATGACATATCAATTTCCTTCCAATAACATTGGTATGACATTGTCAAAACCGTCAGATTTAAGTTCAGTTGGCTTTTCATTTTTAATTGGCTGATTCAAGCCAGTTGCCAAAACATCAAAACAAGCCAATTGATACATGTTTCAATTTCAGAACTGTCTGTAATCTGCAGCTGCTTACAGACACATTTTTCTGCATAAATGTCCAAGCTTAGTAAAGGACTTTATCTCTTAAGGCAACCATGCACTCTTTCCTCCTATCATGTTTGCAAACAATTCTAGCTTTCTGTCTTCCAATTCATGATTACTCTACACAATCATGAGTGGGGGGTTGTGAGTGTCTGAGAGAGTGTAGACACATACACATATACACTCTCTCTCTCAGACATTCACAAGCCCCCACCCCAGACATACACACAGGCACTCCGAGACACAGACACGCACACAGAAACACACGCACACTCCCACACTCATACATGCATCCTCTCACAGACTTAGACCACTTAAAAACACACACACACACGTATATATCTTTGTGGGGTGAATTTGTACTTGCAGAGTTACATTGTACTTTGCTCAAAAACTGCATGAATCTATGTAAGACTCTGTTAACTAATTTTTTAAATGAGAAGCAGTCTAATCATTATGGCACAGACAACCGCACACACAGGGTGAACATCTTCAACACATTATCTGGGCTGACACCAATTGTTACAGTTAACCTGAGAATGTAACTTTTTAAAAAGGTTTTGTGATTTACATATGAAAGAAGTGAAGCTATCATGGTCATTCCAACAGATGAGAGACTTAACAAACAAGGTATTTTTCAATGTATGATTTTAGTTACATCACACTGTAAACTTTCGCTATAAATTCTGTGTCTTACAATTGTGTACTCCACAACCACATCTTGAAGAAGCAGCACTCAGAAAGCTAGTGCTTCCAATTAATTAAACCTGTTGGACTATAACCTGGTGTCGTGTGATTTTAACTTTGTACACCCCAGTCCAACACCGGCATCTCCAAATCATGTCTACTATAAAGTTGAGATAGATGAAGAAGTCAAATAGGGAAGTTAGAAGGAATTTAGTGTAGAGAATGGGAATCTAGCTACTACAGAAGTAATTGAAGTGAATTGTACAGATGTATTTATGGGCAAGACTGGATAGGAATTGCATTTTGGTAAAATAAACAAAGGCAAGACTTATGCATATAAAAGGAGTGCTGTAGATCAGGGAGACATACGGGTTCAGGTACATAATTCTTTGAAGTTTGCATCTTCTGTAGACACGGTTAAGAAGGTGTCTAGCACACCTGCCTTCATTGCTCAAATCTTTGGGACATTATGTTGAGGTTGTACAGGACATTGGTGAGGCCTCTTCTGGAGTACTGTGCCTAGTTCTGGTCTCCCTGTAGTAGGATTGATATTATTAAGCTAGAGAGGGTTCAAAAGAGATTTACCAGGACGTTGACAGGAATGGAGGGTTTGAGTTATGGGGAGAGGCTGGATAGGTTGGAACATGTTTCATTAGAGTGTAGAAGGTTGAGGGGTGACATTATAGAGGTTTATAGAGGGATATAAATAAGGTAAATGGCAGGTGGCTTTTCACTCGAGTGGGCAAATTCAAGACTAAGGGACATAGTTTTAAGGCGAGAGGAGAAAGATTAAAAAAAGACATGGGCAATATTTTTAGAGTAGAGTGGTTTATGTGTGGAATGAACTTCCAGAGGAAGTGGTCGATGCAGATACAGTTACAACATTTAAAATAAATTAGGTAAGTATATGAATAAGAAGGGAGGGATATGAGCCAAGTCCAAGGGCAGATGGAACTAGTACAGTTTGAGATTATGGTTGGCATGGTGTGGTTGGACCGAAGGGTTTGTTTCTGTTCTGTATGACTATGAATATGAGTAGGGCTGAGTGGTTGGCGTGGAGTGGTTGGACCGAAGGGTTTGTTTCTGTGCTGTATGACTGTATGAATATGAGTGGGGCTGAGGGTTATGCTGATAGTTAGCTATGGAAATATATGAAGAAATTTTAGTCGAGCATAAACACACACTGGATTGTTTGGACTAAATAATCTATTTTTATGCTCTATTTTTAACCTGTGCCATAACCTATATAATTCTTCTCCCTCTTTTTTTATTCAAAGCCTGTCTTTGTCATATTTGCAATCTTTCAGTTCCCAGCAGTGCCTAATTGGAGTTGAATATTTTTGACTAGAAACTTTGCAATTTGTAACTCACGTTCCTCTCTGCTACATTTCATCTGGGCTTATATAACTTCATGACTTTATTGTGAAATTGGTAGCATCCTTTTCTTACAAAATACTTATTTAGTATCTCAGGCATGCTGCCTGCCGCCTCAAGAGGATTATATTTTTGGTTCCTACTATCAGTCCCACTTTTGCTTTGATTATCCTTGCCCGTGGGGAGTGTTGACCAAATGGTATTATCACTACATATGAATATAGATACCCAGCTAATGTTTTGGAGACCTATTTTTGAAACCCACCATGGCAGACAGTGAAATTTGAATTCAGTTAAAAAAATGTGGATTTAAGAGTCTAACAATATATATGAAATCATTGTTGATTGTCAGAAAAGCCCATTTGGTTCACCAATGTCCTTTTAAGGAAGGAAATCTACCACCTTTACCCATCTGCCTACATGTGACTATAGACCCATAACAGTATCTGTTTGTCTCTTACTTGCCTTATCGGCAATGATGGATGATCAATAAATGCTGGCTTAGCCAGCGATGCCATCATCTTGTGAATGAATTTTATTTCTAATCTTTTTTTATTTTTGTTAAACATCCAGATATGGAATATGCAAGAAGCTTTTCAAAATTGGCAGAGTCAGCTAAGACCTTTATTGGACAACAGGTAAATATGACACTGCCTAATATTGGGGAATGCAAGAGCTGTTGCAAAATATGCTCTTCAGTTATCAACATTCTGTTTCTTCTGAAGTAATTTTGTGACATATGTAGATAGGTAACATAGTGGTAATATCATCGGATTAGTAACGCAGAATCCAGGGCTAATGTTCCAGGGATGTGGGTTAGAAAGCCACGATGGTATATGGTGAGATTTGTTTTTTTTTAAGAAAGAGCTGGCCCTTTGGAGCTGATGTAACTACTGTTGGATTATCATTAAAATCATCTGGTTCACTGAAGTCCTTTAGTGAAGTTAACATCTGCCATCCTTACCTGACCGGGCTTTCGCGTGCCACCAGACTCTAGTATGGTTAACCCTTAACTACTATCTAGACAATTGGGAATGGGCAATAAATGCTGGCCTATCCAATCAACATGCACATCCCATGAACAAATTCAAGAAAAAGATTACAAATTGAGGATTTAGTAAGTGAGCAATTCATATAAGTCGAGCATGTTTAGGAGTGAATGAGCATTGAATATATGCACAAAATTCCTACAGTAGTAAATCAGGCACAAAAGTTTTAAGAGGTGTCAAAAGGGATGTGAATCAGTTCTTAAATTTACTCAGAATACTGATTAATACAGCTTATAATTGATAAGGCTGCCCCAGTAGGGGAGAAAGGATAATTGGCTGGGTAGGATAGGTGAGCTAAAGGTCTTCTGACCAAAATTTGATCCAAGAGCGTCAGAACTAGTAGCAGGAGTGGGCAGTTCAACCCCTTGAGGCTGCTCTGCCACTTGATACGATTATGGTTAATCTTGTCTCGGCTTCACATCCACTTTCTGTCTGCTTTCATAACCGTTCAGTCCTTTCTTCCCCACCTCCCAGTCATTAGCATAGATTGTAAACAGTTGAGGCCTGAGAACTGAACCCTGTGGCACCCCACTAGTTATATCTTGCCAACCAGAAAAAGACCCATTTATCCCAACTCTTCTTTCTATTGGTTAACCAGTCCTCTGTCCAAGTTAATGAATTACCCCGAACCTTGTGTATAAACTTTCCGTGCAGCACCTAATTAAATATCTTCTGGAAGTCCAGGTATGCTATATGGTCAGGATCTCATTTATCCCTGTCATTTACAACATCTTCAAAGAATTTTAGCACATTGTTAAACATGATTTACCGTCACAAGATTTACCTTCACAAAACCATGCTGACTCTGATGGAGTTTGTTTTGACTTTCCAAATATTCTGCTATTACTTCCTAAATAATGAATTCCAACAATTTCCCATATTAAACTAACATGGCCTGTAGTCTCTGAGGAAGGTACACTGGACCAGAGGATCTGTAAAATGTATCATAATGTTTTGGCCTTTGGATTGCTTTAAAAAGTGAGACAGATGGACATGGGTTAATGCTGTGAAGTTCTTACATATATTTTGAAAAAAGGTCAAAGTCATTCAAGAACTAAATGTACCAGTTCCCAGAGGAAATCTGACTGCAAACAAGAGCTTGGAAGAACCCCTGCAGTATCAATAGAATAAGATGATTATACTTTTGGGTTTATGACAAATAATGTAAAAATAAATTAAGCCATTATTTTTGTTTTGACTTCAAAGCAGAGAATTCAAAATTCAGTTGGGAAGCATCAAGAATTTTGTTCTGAAGCAAATTTTACTTTCATGCACAACAAGAGTTTGTTCAATTCAGGGACACCCAGTCATTGCAGCAGCAATGGTTTCCCTAATTTGTGGAGTTTCCAGGAGATAGTGAGGACTGCAGATGCTGGAGAAGTCAGAGTCAATAAAGTGTGGTGCTGGAAAAAGCACAGCAGGTCAGGCAACATCTGAGGAGCGAGAGAATCGACATTTTGGCTTAACCTCTCATCAGGACTGGGGAGAGGAAGGAGGCCAAGAATTAAATGGGAGGGTAGGGCTGGGGGAAAGATAGTTGGGATTGCAATAGGTGGGCGAAGATAGGAAATGATTGTGATAGGTCGGTGGGAAGCGTGGAGAGGATAGGTGGGAAGGAAGGTGGACAGACAGGTCAGATCAAGAGGATGGAGCCAAGTCAGATGGTTGGATCTGGGATGGGGAGGGGAGGTTTGGAAATTGAATTCAATGTTGAGGCCGTGTGATTGAAGGCCCCCAACGTGGAAGATGAGGTGTTCCTCCTCCAGTTTGTGGGTGGCCTTGTTTAGGCGGTGGAGGAGGCCCAGCATGGACACGTCATGGGGGGAATGGGAGGGGGAGTTGAAATGAATGGCTATAGGAAGGTGAGGTTGTTTGGTGCATATAGACTAGATATGTTCTCTGAACCGTTCCACGAGTAAATGAGGTTTGAGGATATGCAAGTAAATCATTGCCAGATTTGGAATGATCCTTGGGAGCTTGGATGGAAGTGAGGGAGAAGGTATCGGTGCAGGCTTTGCACCTCTTACGGCAGCAGGGGAAATGCCAAGCGTGGAGAGGGTGTTGGTGGGGAATGTGGACCTAACAAGTGAGTCACGGAGGGAACAGTCCCTATGGAATGCAGATAGGGGTAGGGAGGGAAATGTATTTTTGGTGGTGGGGGTCTGACTGTTGGTGGCAAAATGGCAGAGGATGATGTGCTGAATTTGGAGATTAGTGGGCTGGAATGTGATGACTAGGGGGATTCCCACCAATCCATTCCACACATCCCACTGATCTAACACAATCATTTCCTCCTACTTTCACCCACCTGTCGCCATCCCAGCTATCTCACTCCCATTTATATCTTAGCCCCCTTCCCCCTTCCCAGTTTTAATGAAGGTTTAAGCCTAAAACGTCAACACACTCTGCCCGACCTGCTGTGCTTTCTCCAGCATTACACTTTATTGACTTGAGAAGTTTCCAAACAAGTAGGGTTTGGGTTAGAAATCTTAACAGTGTTAGAATTTGAAAAATTTAGGTCATCAAAGTTATGAAGTGTTCATGCAATCAAACTTGCACGAATTGTGATGTTGTCTCTACAGTTCACGAAAGAGAAACTGGGAGGAGTTAAGCATAAACTCAACTCTTTGAGTTCGGAGTATCATATCTTCCAAATTGAATCTCTGTAATTTGGTGTTGGATATCAATTTGAAACTTAATTTTAATGTTTGTGTTAGCATTTTTCTAACTCCAATATTGGACAAGAAACAACCATACCAAGCTATGTTCTACTGTTAAAGAACATCTGCAGCCATGTTATTATGTCTTAGCGACTAACTCTGATGTTAATTAACCAAACAAATTAAACATAATACAGGTCTAATTTGGTATTTGACTTGTCCAGTAGTACCATTAGCTCGGATCATATTTTTATTTTATTTTTGAACAGGAGCACATGCCATTTCAATCAGTGTATATGTCTGCTTTTGACTATGATGTTGAGTATTGTCAAGCTCTTCTTCAAACTGGAGCAGGCCTCCAATCAAATAAATTTATTCAGGTGAGACCTTTGCATGGTTTAATTTCATTTTGCTGAGGGAAGTTTTGATTGCAATTGCAACATTTAAGAAGCATTTGGATGGGTAAATGAACAGGAAGGGTTTGGAGGGATATGGACCGGGTGCTGGCAGGTGGGACTGGATTGGGTTGGGACATCTGCTCGGCATGGACGGGTTGGACCGAAGGGTCTGTCTCTATGACTCTATAATGATTATTGTTTCATTATTACAAGTTCAAATTTACTGGTATTTCATGACACCAGTTTCCCATTGAAATACTAATACAAAGGAAGTTTGTGTTCACTAAATACTGGCTCAACTTTTGTTTCGAGTTTATTTCCTAATTAGTTTACAGGTTATTCTGGTACAATGTGTGTTTCGTTAATGCAAATTGGCTATAATGCGATTGACAAATTGTGGGCATTGTTTGGATAACACAAACTTTCTGCTGAACGGGTATAGCGGTCTTCTACAGCATGATTTTCTATAGTGGTTTTTCATAATGCAATTTTCTATCAGAGCGAGGTTGCAGAGGAACAACTGTCACATTATAGCAGAACGACCTGTATTGTTTTTTCAGAGACTTATCAAACCATTCCAGTTTCTTCTTAATTTTGGAGATATATGATTTTAATTTCTTTGTCTCATTCTCTCATTCCCTACCACTTTTGATCTCCATATGATGATCCTTGAGTGGATAGGCAAGTGATCTACTAAAAGGTGTACAGTAATAATATGAGAAACGAACAGTTTATTTTTCTTCTTCATTCCTTCTGTTTAGCATCTCATCGAGGTAATTTATTTTCAGCTTGTGTTTTTTGGGTGTGTAAAGTTGGCTCATATCTCCATAATCTTGAATGTGGGACTATATTGGGTGTTTAACAACATTTGAAAATTGCAGTTCAACTCTTGAAATATGATAAACTGAACTCATAATTTTTATAGTATGTTTAAAACTCAAAGTTGTCAAATGTTGTTACAAAACAACACCTTTGTTCCTCTGTGTTTTTGCAGCCACTTCTGTTGCGAAGGAATGAACTGGATAAGCAACGTAAAGAAATTAAAGAGCAATGGCAGCGAGAACAAAGAAAAATGGTACAATGTTCTATAATGTTTTAAGATAAGCATAAGTCTTTCTATAACGCAATTTTAACATTTAATCAGTTTTCTGACTTGCTCTTCATTCGTTGTTTTTAAAAGAACTGCGTATTAATATTCTAAATATTAAAATACTTTTCTGTACTTGTCAGCATGAAGCAGAAACATCCCATAGGAAAGCAAACCTATTGTACCTTCAACGCCAAGAAGAGTATGAGAAAGCCAGGTCTTCTACAGTGCGAGCAGAAGAGGAACATTTGAGTTTCAGTGGTGGGATAACTGGAACGTACAACAGACATCTTGAAAAAAAAAGAAAACTGGAAGAAGATGCCTTACAAAAAGTAATTGTTTAAACCATATTGTAATTTGCCACAGTTTTGTTTTGTCTGTCGTCTTTAGGAATGTTAACTGTTTTAACACAATTTAAGATTTTGAATTGTATATTTAATTGATTCAGTTTCATAGTAACATCATTATGTTGCCAGCAATTTGATAATTAAAAATACTAACTTTCTGAGGTGCAGAGTGAAGATTTCATTCAAGTAATCCCAATTTAAAATTTTATAGTACTCAACTGTTAAAGTTATCTATACAGTTATTTTACCCTTCAGTCTATGCTTCCTAAACTTGTATCTAGTGTAACCCCATGTTCATGCCCATCTTGCCTTCCCTTCATCTTCCATATTGCCATCTCCCACCACCTTCAGAGCAGTTGATAAAAGGGTGTGCAGAATGAACACTTGCCTTTTCACACAGTGCTGTCATGCAACAGGTATCAGATCTGTGTGGAGTTGGTCAGGTACATTGCTCATGAAAAACAGAAATGTTTTTCAGAGGCCACACAGCTGTCAGAGCAGCCTAAGCTTGTTGACAGTCACTTCTGCTTTGAAGCTTGTGACGCCAAAATCTTGTCTGGGAACGCCTGCCTTAAAGACTCAGTTACTTTGAACATTTGAGACAATAAAAATTGAATCCATGCACAATTGATCATTTTAAAACTGTTTTGCAGGCTGAAGAAGCTGAAGAACATTTCAAAGCTTCTATATTAGATGCCAATGAAAAACGAAGCAATATGGAAAACATCAAAAGTGATATACTTACACAATTACGTGAATTAGTCTACCAATGTGATCTTACATTAAAATCGGTAAGCTTCTGTTCTGTAAATGATGGTTGCGAAGTTATAATTTGTAATTATAGAAAGAATATGTTTGTGAAGTTCACAAAATTTTCTAACTTCTTAAAAACATTGTCACTTAAGTTGCAGTACTACTACCTTTTACAGGAAATATTTCAATAAGAATAACTGACTCTTTCAGGTGACAGTCAACTTGTTTCAGATGCAGCATGCCCAAGTAGTCTCCCTTCCTGTTAACTATCAATCGCTTTGTGAAAATACCAAGCTTTATGAACCAGGACAACAGTATTCAGAATTTGTCAAAAGTTTGCCAAAGGAAGAAGGTTCGATGGAGCCAGACTTATTTCAATATTCAGTTTCATCAAATGGTGGGTAAGTAATGACTCTCAACTGCTCCCTGAAATCGTGCGGTAAGCTACTCAGTTCAAGGGCAATTAGGGTTGGGTACCAAATATACTGTCAATATCCCATTGAAAAATACATATATTGAAGTGCATTGACAGCTGGTTTTAAATAATTTGGACGAAGAATTTATCTGCAAGAGTATGACTATGATCCTCAGAAAATTCATGTGTTATAATAAAGTCAACCTGTTGTGCCAGAGATTGTAATGTGGATGTTTTTGCTTGTGACTTTCAACTGTTTTTGGACTAAATTTTCATTTATAATGCAGACTGCTTGAATTGAGAAAACTTCTCCGTTTGATTCACCTGCGTTGGGAAAGGCATGATTTACACTCTGGGGAATTTGAGGTAGAGTTGCAGGATGTAGTTAGGTCTGCCCACTGAATGCAGAGCAGATATGGCCTGAAGGGCTACTGAATACTGGATAGCCCATCTCTTTTCTAACAGTGGTTCTCAGTTCTTTTTGTTTATATGAGGTGCCAAGACCTTCTCATACATTATTGCCTCATCCATTCCACCTTTTTGTGTTGCACTCATCCTAGTGGCGCCTCATACATCACACGCCAACTCATTTTTCTCTTTTCCCCCCCCTCCAGCATCTTGCTTTCTACCCTAACATTCTCCATGCCTGTTCAGCCAGTATGCACCATTAGTAGATCTCGGGAACCAGTTTAAGATCTAAATGTTTAGAAGAAATCTGTCTGTACGAAACAATCTCTGTTCATGAAAGTCCAATCGCAGTTTAAAGGCCCCTAAAGTAAGTAATCCCTTACCAAAACAGAGACAACAGCAAAAAAATTAAATTGCTTAGAAATGGTGATAGAAAGACATCCAGATCTGGGTCCTACCCACTTTTTTTTTTAAGTTTTGCTCGTCAGATATGTATCGTGTTTATTCAGAATGAAGTGAGGTTACCTTCCAATGCTATTCTTCCCTCACTCCCCTTCTCTACTGCTAACCCTTTACAGATACATATTTTTCAGTTTTGTTGAAATTAATTTCCTTACACCAATGTTTTCTTTCCTCTCTAGGCTTCCATTTCTTAAAAGAACAACAAATAGCCCTCATTCATCACAAGGAAATTTGTCACAGACTTCAGGAACCTCAGGTGATCTTACTGTTCAGTCACCTGATGTTGAAAGTCTTCATCATATTAGATCAACTAATCCCGGAGAAAAGCCATCAAATAACACTTCTGATATACAAGGTGTTGGAACTCTTTTTTTTTCACATGTAATATGTTCAATGCTTAATGTCTAATTACTTTAACATTAGGTCTTAGAGATTCGGTTATGTGTCTGATGATGCATTAGACACAATGTGTTCAACATGCTTGGTGAAATGCCTTGGACATTTACACAAAATAACTCTTTTTTTCAGTAATGACATATTTTCATTGGGTTCATTTTAAATATTCAGGAGAATATTTGGATGAAGAGGTACTTTGTTAATAGGGTATGCTTTTTTGAAATCAGTTAGGCGAAAGTGAGGACTGCAGATGCTGGCGATTAGAGTCAAGGATGTGGTGCTGGAAAAGCACAGCAGGTCAGGCAGCATCCGAAGAAAAGGAAAATCGACGTTTCGGGCATAAGCCCTTCATCAGGAATGAGGCTGGGAGCTCGGGGGTGGAGAGAGAAAGGGAAGGGGTGGTGCCGGGGGAGAAGGTAGCTGAGAGTGCAATAGGTGGATGGAGGTGGGGGTAAAGGTGATAGGTCAGGGGAGGGTGGAGCAGATAGGTGGAGGTGTTGAAGTGTTCAGCCACAGGGCAGTGGGATTAGTTGATATGGGTGTCCCGGGGATGAAATTGGCTTGCCACTGTCCTCTTGGATAATTAGGTTCCCCTGACTTCTCCACACATCCTCTGAATGGAAAAAACAGATCACTTCATCCTCCTGTCCCTCCCACCAGTGGGAGCCAGTGCTGTTCTTTCTGCTTCCCTTCCATTGCTCTCGAGACGAAGAAGGACCCCTAACAAGGTGTTGGTGATCAAACCACATCCTTTAAGCACATCCTTTATCCTGGTCTTTCTGTAAAATGCATAGCTAGGTATTTTATCAGAATTTCCAGAATAAATGTAACTAGTTGAAGTTTTGGAAAAGTTCCCCAGGAACTCACCTGATGTATTGTTGAAGTCCAATTTTAACTTTAAGCAATCATATTTCTCTGGGAAATGAACAGTAAAAGCTGATACGATCAGTAGCATTTGATTAACTCCTGTTCAGCTTGTGGTCATTAGGTGCAATATCCATTTATTTTGCAGTTTCACCCAATTTGTTTCGGTATAGAAAACACTTTAATGCTAGATAACTTAGAGGATTCAAACAAACATGGTCTCCATGGGAATTTCAGATTGCTGCACAATTTTAAAGGATTGTTGATTAGAAGAGGTTAGGAAATAAACTGTTCGTTAAAATTGCATACAATCAGTAATGAGTGCTTAATTGTCAATTAGCACCCTCCTAATCATTTAGCTGTTACTAGTATTGGCTTCAGTTCCCTAACCAAGATGGCAGCTGCATCAAACATTGTCCAATCCAGAATTGCAGCTTTAGACCTCACCTTCGTCACTTCTTTGGAGTTTAAAGCTTTGTCCAAAATCATACATCGCTCCATTACTTTCTCTTTCTCTTTTTCCCATCCTATCCCAACAAATATGAGCTACAGTTGCAAAGTAATGAACATAATGGAGTCAGAAATGCAGAACTAAGTTTAGGTTAAATGGTCAGGATCCCTAGAAGTTGAGTAATGCTGTCAGCTATTTGCTGCCATTAAGAGCCCATTGTCTACCAGACGAAGTGTCCACCATGGGCACTTTGCTTGCTTAATGAGTATTCCAGCTGAAGAGACCTGAAGCTGTGAATGTTAAAATTATGAAGAGGAGCACAAGAAGAGCTTCTTTGAGCTTCACAGGAATATCTTGGGGTCCTCTGACTCAAAACTCCAATCCCCTACCCTAACCTACATTTCCTGTGATTATCAAAGTCATGTTGGTCACTTAGTTGGAGCCAGTGAGTTGTATGTGGACATCCATTTTGGATGTAAAGTGCAGATTATCAAATATATTTCGTTGGAGTATGTTGCCATTGATTGGTCACTGGATGATTTAAAATCTATCCCGTTAATGTAAACTTCCTTGGTGCAGTATCTTAAATATAGATATACCAGTGCATTTCTACCAGAATATCAGATTTAACCTATGTAATTATAATTCTAGATGTAAAAATAAACTGTTAAAACCAGACCTGTATAACTAATCCTGTTGTAAATTTCCTGTCTAAATTATCCCCTTATCATTTTTTGCGCTCAGATCTCTTCTACTGTATTGAAGATATTAATTAATCTCGTATTACTACACATACTATTTTCATTAGTCACTAGAAATAATTAGGTGCTCAACATGGAATCCATGTCAGATTTTTGTCTCTTTTTCACTCAAGGTCTGATCAACAGACAGCATTCCATTAGGTTTTACAGAATGAAATATCAATTGTCCATCTCCTTTTGTACCACCAAACACTATAGTTCATTGTTACTGCATTTCTTTCAGTTTTAGTATTACTTGGGATATAGTTTTTCTTTTGGTTTATGAAATGATCTGTTGTGTCATGGGTGTGACTAAATCAGGTGATATTATCAGTTATGTGCCATTACCAATGCTTTTTTTTTCAACAGTCCGGAATCATATGCCATTTAGAGCTTGGTCCTCCGTCACTCAGGGGAGTGGTATGTATAGTGATTCTGAAAGTGGAGGAGGAAGCAGTGAATCACGCTCTATGGATTCACCCTCTGCTAGTCCAGGTGTGTAACCAGAAGCTTTTATTACAAATATTACATTCTGGATGATCTTCAGTTCATTGGTTTTAGATAATTTTTCAAACACACTTGTATTTTCATCAGATAGTTGGTTAGCTCAACTGGCTAGACAGCTGGTTTGCAATGCAGGGTGATGCCAACAGCATGAGTCCAATTCCTGCACTGACTAAGGATACCATTAAGGATTCTCCTTCTTCAACCACTCCCCTCACCTGAGACGTAGTGACCCTCAGGTTAAACTACCACCTGTTGTGTCTATCTCTAATCTCTATTGTCCGGTACGGTCACGTACTTTCATTACCCATTTGCTAGTGAAGACATTGTACTAATCCTTAACTTAGATTTTGTTAATCTGTTTAAAATTTTAGAAAGACTTGGAAATTGAATATTACAAAATTTAATGGATAAAGGAGTTACTTCTCTAGTTGCTAACAGTATTGAAGTAAGACATAGGGGTCATCAAGTAAGCTCCACCATTCAATGCAATCATAATTGACATGACAGTCCTCAAGTCCATTTTCCTGTCTTATCCCCATAAACCTTGATTCCCTTCCTGATTCAAAATATGTCCATCTCAGCCTTGAATAGACTTGAGCAGACTCAACAGGACTCTGCAGTAAAGAATTGCACACACTGACTATCTATAAGAGAGAACATCCTTCCTCACCTCTGTCTTAAATGGGAACCCTCTTCCTCTGAGATTATGATCCCTGATTCCAGACTCTCCCACAAGTGCATCTACTTTGTCAAGCCTCCTAATTATCTTACGTTTCATTCAGTCCTAGCATTTTAAGGATAAGAGATCTGAGGGTGAGAGATCAAATCTGTGCACCATATCCTAGATACAGTCTCATCAAGACTCTCCAGTTACACCTGTACTTGAATCACTTTGTAACGAAGCCAACATACCAGTTACTGTCATTGCTACTTGATGCAATTTAAAGGAGATGTGCAAGACAAGTTTTCACACAGAAGGTGGTAGGTGCCTGGAACAGTCTGCCATGGGAGGTGGTAAAAGTAGATAGAATACCCATGTTTAAGAGGCACTTGGACAGATATGAACAAGCAGGAACTAGAGGGATATGGATGATGTGTAGGCAGATGGTATTAGTTTAGAATGGCATCATGGTTGGTGCTGACATGGTGGACCAAAGGGTCTGTTCCTGTGCTGTAATGCTGTGTATTCTGTGTCTTCTCTCATTCTCCTAAATGCCAATGATTACAGGTCCAAACTACTCAACATCTCATTAAGACAATCCCTCCATGCAGAGAAACAACCTAATGGACCTTCTCTAACTGCCTCAAAAGCCAGTATATTTTCCTTAAATAAATGGACTAAAGCCCCACCCCCTCCTATTTCTCTCTCCACCCCTGAGGCTCCCAGCCTCATTCCTCTCCATGCTAACATACTCATTCAGTGGTAGGGAAATTATTAGAGAAAATTCTGAAGGAGGGAATTAATTTCCATTTTAGAGAAGCAAGGTTTGATCAGGGATAGTCAGCATGGCTTTGTGAGAAGGCGATCATGTCTACCAAATCTGGTTACATTTTTCAGAGGTGACCAAGCATGTAATGTCATTTTTACGGATTTCAGCAAAGCTTTTGACAAAATGCCACAGGAGAGACTGATGAAGAGACATGTTGGATCCAGGATAACGTGGCAATTTGGATCCAAATTTGACTTAGTGGGAGGAGACAAGTGGTGGTGATAGAAGGCTTTTAGTATAACTGGAGGCCAGTGTCCAATGGCATACCACAGGGATCAGTGCTAGATGGGTCTTGAGGGGTGTGATAAGTAAGTTTGCAAATGACACAGATTAGTTGCATACTTGACAGTGAGGAAGATGGTCTTGGGCCACACGAGGATATAAATGGATTGGGCAGATCAGCAGCAAATGTAACTTAACCCTGATACATATGAGGTGATGCATTTTGGAAGAATTATCAAGACAAGGGAGTACACAGTGAACAGTAGAACATTAAGAAGCTCACAGGAACAGAAGGATCTTGGGGGTGTTTGTACATATCCTGTCCAACCACTTTCAGGGATTTAATAGGGTAGTTAAGAAGACATATGGGACACTCTCCTTTATCAGTCAAGGGTAGATTATAAGAGTAGCTGTGCAGGAATTTGGTTAGACAACAACTGAAGTACTGTATGCACATCAGGTCTCTGCACTTGGGGACGGTTGTGATTGTTCTGGAGGGGGTGCAGAGGAGATGTTGACAGGAATGGAATACCTTTTAGCTACGAAGAGAGACTGGAAAAACTAGGGCTATTTCCTTTGGCACAGAGAAGTTGAGGGGGAACCTGAGAGTCAAAAAGTATGGTGCTGGAAAAGCACAGCAAGTTAGGCAACATCCGAGGAGCAGGAGAGTTGACGTTTCAGACATTAGCCCTTCATCAGAAATATGGGAGTGGAGCAAGTGGCGGGGGGAATGGCACTGAGAAATAACTAGGAGGATGGGATGGGGGAGCGGGGAAGTAGCTGTGAAGGCAATAGGTAATTGCAGGTGGGGGGGGTGACGGTGATAAGTGGAGGGGAAGGTGGAGCAGACAGGTAGGACAGTTCAAGAGGGCAGTGGGTTGGATCTGGAATGAGGTTGGGGGGAGGGGAAATAAGGAAACTGGTGAAGTCGACTTTGATGCCGTGTGGTTGGAAGTTTCCAAGGTGGAAGATGAGGCGTTCTGCCTCCAGTCATCAGGTGGCTTGGATTTGACAGTGGAGGAGGCCTAGGACTTGCATGTCCTTGGCGGAGTGGGAGGGGGAGTTGAAGTGGTTGGTCACAGAGCAGTGGGGTTCTTTGGTGCGTGTCCCAGAGATGTTCCCTGAAACATTCCACGTGTTGGCATCCAGTCTCCCCAATATACAAGACACCACATCGAGAGCAATGCACACAGTAGATGAGGTGTTTGGATGTACAGGAAAATCTCTGCCGGATGTGGAAGGATCCTTTGGGTGAGGAGAGGTGCGGGCGCAGGTTTTACACCTCTTGTGGCAGCAGGGGATGGTGCCGGGAGTGGAGGGTGGGTTTCTCTCAATCGTGATTAACTTGATAGAAATGTACAAGATTGAGGGGATGAACAGGTTGAACAGAAAGCAGCTGTTCTCCTTAGTCAAAATGTCAGTGACATAGGATCATAATGTTAAGGTGAAAGGCAGGAGGCTTTATGGAAATTTGAGGAAAACTTTTTCACTCTCAGAGTAGTGGGTGGAGAATACACTGTCTGGGAGGTGGATAACTTCACAATCTTTAAAACATACATGGATGAACAATGAAGGCTATGAATGCATTATTGGAAAGTGGGACTAGTGTAAATTTAGTGTAGCTTTGGCAATTCAGATATGATGGGCTGCAGGATATTGTGGCTAAATCACCACAAGTCACCTTTAATTCAGCTACTTGTTAAGAAATTGCTCACTATCAAGTACTGAAACAATTATTTAAACTTCTATTGCACATGGCAACCAAAATAAGCCTCAAGTAAGCAAGTTAAGCCTCAAAACTCTTATGATTTAATGTTGGAATTTAGCCACAGTTCCAACCAACAGGGTCTTCCACTGAATGTGTGCAGGATTCGATCCTTGTGCAGTGTTGTTCTTCGAAGTGATATGGTAACACAACTGTAATATCTAGATTGTATTTAAAAAAACTAAGGAAAAAGAGTTCTTATTATCCTTCCTAGATGCACCTATTGATTGTTGTACCACCATTCTTAGATTGCAGTTAGATTAGCCTATTCTGTATGAAGTTGGCAACAACCTTGTTTTGATACATCTGTTCAAGCTCAAATAACTTTCATCTTAAACCAATTAATTTTGATTTTGACCTATTTTTGCAATAGCTGATAATAATAAATATGGTTGTTTTTAACTAATCCAGGTGATTTCAAGCGAAGGCTGCCCCGAACACCCTCAACAGGCACTATGTCTTCAGCAGATGACTTAGATGAACGAGAACCATCATCACCTTTGGACAATGGTATGTATCAGGTTGCTCTGTATTTGCATTATTATTGTTCTAGTGTTTTGAAATCTACTTATAAAGGATAATATTTTACAAATTTACATAAAGATACAGTCATCCTGACATAGGTAAATTTAAATGTTTGTCTTTGTATAAAGAATGCTAAAAAGGCCCACAGGCAACATTCAAAATTTGCTCAAGTTTTTCTAGTTCATAAAATTCTGTCTTTTTTTGTCATTACTAAGTGCCCGACGTTTTGAAAATGGGTGGGCTGAACACCATCCACACAACTGGTTCACCTGAGCCACTTCAGTGACCAAGAGTGACGAGAAGAGCAGTGGCTGTATTTATTAAGCATAGTATTACATTTCCCAGGTGTTGTGATATTCTTCTTCGTCCTTCAAAGTGAAGTTGACAGTGTTCTTCTTCTGGTGTGTTTCATAGTGTTTTGGAGGGAGCAAACGTGATTGCCAGGATTGATCTGCATTCAGAAACCTCTGCTGCAAATCAAACAGAATACTGAGTTGAATATACTAGATCAGAATTTCCTGTCTTTGCATTTTCTCTTCACTTTTGCTGTGCTTGCTTTCAAGGGATACTGCACTTTTTCTTTCCATCTGGTTGCGCAAGATGCAGCGGCCCCAGACAAGCTCCTTCCACAAAAGAAATTGATATTAAAACTTCTAATTGAAGTCTTCAGAATGAACTTATAGATTGGTTCGACTAGTGTGAATATGTGCACAGGCTGCCTGGAGAAGATATGCTTTGCTAAGAGAGTGTCATCCATTCTGGCTAAATGACCAGTCCAACTCTGATGTAATTAACTCAATGTGCTGGGGATGCTTGGTATATTAGCTAAAGTGAGCAATGTCTGATCTTTTGTCCTATCATCTGATGTTCAGAAGCTTCCCAATACATGCCTTTATCTCTGTATTCTGATTTGCACTGTCATTTTTAACCTGAATTGTTCATGTGGCAATACAGAAACTATTATCTTTTTTGAGGTTTAGCTTCTTAATTCTTAACTTAACTCCTCGTTCTGATGTTGCAAAACCACCTCCTTTTTTCATGCCTATGTTGCTGGTACATACATGGACCATAGTAGTTGGATCCTTACCCCTTCTACTGCGAGTTCCTTTCTCAACCTGAACTGTCCTGTCCTGACTTCTAACATCTGGCAGGCAACACAACTGACTGAACCTGCATTCTTTTCTGTAGAAACACTATTGAACCTTCTAACTATGTTATCTCTCTTCTTACCATCCCCACTTTAATGTCTCCTTGGGATGTATTCAGTTAGTTGATCTGACCTTCAGCCTCCACTCTTGCATCTAATGTTTATTTTGTTTCTAAAGTTGAAAGCCCCTTATTTCTTGGACAATTGGTGCTCCTGTGTTCCTTTACCTGCCTTTTTTGGAGTCATGTTTTTATGTCCCTGAACATTGACTAATCCCTAAGAGATGTGATTGTGACCTGATACAAAGAATGCAAGAAACACACCTCCTTCCTAGTGCATCACATTGTCTGCTGTTCAATTTACAATTCATAGCTTTGAGCTAAAGCTGCACAAATTTCAAATATTTAATGTGAAAATGTTTGGTCTGGATCATATTAGTGCAGACTTTCTTTTAATCAACCTGTTTAGAAATATTATTACACACCTCTCAAGCAGGTGGAACTTGAAACTAGGTCTCTTAGCTCTGAGACGGGGACAAGAGCACAAGAGCCCCTTGTCTCCACACTAGTATCCAGGAGCGCTCTCATGCTGTAACTGTGGCACATCAACTGTCCTGCTATCCTTAAAGTGTTCTAATTTAACTGATCAACTATTCAATTATGTTTACTTATGTTTTGATATTTTTTAACCTTACCATCAGGTGCTATTGTCCAACTGCATGTGAACCTTAGAAATAGAATAATCATTAGTGACATACCAAACACTCACCAAATAGCTTCTTCTAGCAGAGTAAGAATCGATTTCTGGGGGCTGAAAGTTATGAAAAGAAAAAGCAAAGGAGCACCTCTTTTCCTACATTCCTGAACCCTCTCAATAACTTAGTTCCACTATTCTAAAGTCATGTACCATTTTGCATGCTCCTACCACCTGGAATATTGTGTAGAACTATGTGGGCCACATTTTGTAAGAAAGACTTCAGTGACCTGGAGAACATACAAAAGGATTGGACACTCTGGAGGCAGGAAACATGTTTCTGCTGATGGGTGAGTCCCGAACCAGAGGACACAGCTTAAAAATGGGTAGGCCATTTAGGACAGAGATGAGGAGAAACCTCCTCATGCAGAGAGTGGTGCTGTGTGGAATGCTCTGCCCCAGAAGGCAGTGGAGGCCCAGTCTCTGGATTCGTTAAAGAAAGAGTTGGATAGAGCTCTCAAGGATAGTGGAATCAAGGGTTATGGAGATAAGGCAGGAACAGGACACTGATTGAGGATGATCAGCCATGATCATAATGAATGATGGTGCAGGCTCGAAGGGCAGAATGGCCTACTCCTGCACCTATTATCTATTGTATTGTCTATAAAAGAGGTTTACCAGAACGTTACCAGGGATGAAGGAGTTGATTTTACTTGGAGTGATTTAAGAAGCTGGGATTTCAAACAAAGTACTGGAGAAACTCAGCAGGTCTGACAGTATCTGTGGAGAGAGAATAAGCACTAACCTTTTTGAGTCCAGTGTGCCTTTTCTTTGGAACCCTAGTATTTTGCTTTTGGAGAAGCTGAGTTATTTTTCTTCAAGCATCAATGCTTAAAAGGAGGTCTCGTAGAGCTGCCCAAATTGGAGGTTTTGTTTGAGTAACTAAGATAATGTTCTTCTGACAATGAGAGGTTATAGATTTAAAATCATTTGCAAAAGGAACTACATTGGAAATTAGATTTCTTCACGCAGCACTGCTATGATCTGGAAACCACTGTCTGAAATTATTGTGAAATCAGATTTTGTAGTAATTTTCAAAAGGCAATTAGAAATTCACTTGAAAGGGATTAATTTATAGAATTATGAATAAAAAGCTGGGCATGGAATTACATTGGACAGTACAAAGACTAAACAGGTGCAGTGGGTAAAGTGGTCTTGTGTTCCAAAATATTCCATGTTTCTAATGCATATAGTACCACTGCAGTTTTTTTAAAAAAACACAAACTGTTTTCAAAGTAATCCTTTTGGAGAGATCAATATACATTGGTCTGATTTTGTGTTTTCAAATTTTCTTAAATTTTCCAGCCAATTTCTATGTCACTAGATTAGCAGCAATCTTTCATTTACAAACTTATTGTAATTTTGTTTTTAGATGGATTGAAGAATGTGATCAGCAATAATTAATTACATTTTGAATTTCATTTTCAAGTTACCATGTTTACATGCTTGTTTCCTGCATTTTAATGAAAACGTAGATGCAATGAGATTCTGCTTTATACCAGTGTTTATTTTCTAAATTGTGCATTTTTTCATTTACTCCTCTCTGTTTAAAATGTGTTGGAAGCATATATTGCAAATTGAGTTCAAAATATATTCTATCATGTCATTCAGGTTAGCACAATAGACTATTTACATTTGTCTCAGCTAATTGTATAAAATTATTAGCTGGCTCTCTGTTCGCTATTATGTTCCTGCCAAGTCCCATCTCTAGAACTGTTAGCGCAAAAACGTAATAGGTAATTTGCTTGATTGGTTGGTCCAGAAATTCCGCTGTCTAATTCCTATTTCTCAGCTTCCCAAGCACAATATAGTGGACAGGAAATGCTTATGCTTGCAAAATAGCAAAAGCATAATTGAATAGATGGCATAACAATGGATCAAATCTAAGCTCTGCAGCCCTGACACAGCTAGTCAGGTATGGTGGTAAAACAACTAATTGAACAATTAATAGGAGGGATGGACTTCACAAATATCCCCATCCTCAATGATTGAAGCCCAGTTCATCAGTGCAAAAAATTAAGCTGATGCATTGTCATCCATCTTCAGCCAGGTGCACCGAGTGTCCAACATATTACCCTGATGAACTCCTGCAGGGATGTCCGGAATCTGAGTTGACTGATTGCCAACAGCCTCAACCATCTTCCTTTCTGCTAAGTTTGACTCCAATCAGTGGGGAGTTTTTTTCCCTCATTCCTATGATTGCTATGACTTATTGATACCATAATCGATCAAAAGCTGCCTTGGTATCAAGGACTCATGCTCCACTCACTTCTGGAATTCACTGCCTTCAATGACATTCACTCTCTTCACCAGTAATGTAGAATGATTAGATTAGATTCCCTACAGTGTGGAAACAGGCCCTTCGGCCCAACAAGTCCACACTGACCCTCTGAAGAGTAACCTACCCAGACACATTTCCTTCTGACTAATGCACCTAACACTATATGGGCAATTTAGCATGGCCAATTCACCTGACCTGCACATCTTTGGACTGTGGGAGAAAACAGGAGCACCAGGAGGAATCCTACACAGACGCGGAGAATGTGCAAACTCCACACAATTGTCCGAGGCTGGAATCGAACCTGGGTCCCTGGCGCTGTGAGGCACCAGTGCTAACCACTGAACCACCATGCTGCCCCATATAGCAATAGTGTGTGCCATCTCCAAAATGCACTGTAGTAACTCACCAAGGTTTGTCTGACAGTAGCTTCCAAAGCCATGTGCCCACCACCTCTAAGTTTCCTTTCAAGCCTCATGCTATCCTGGCTTGGAAGTATGTCACTGTTCCTTCACTGTCCCTCATTCAAAATTCTGGAACTCATTTCCTGACAGCCCTGATTTTGTTTCCTCATCTTTTCTTACTTTTTCATTTAGTTCTAGCCTTTCTCTCTTTCAACCTTTGGGGTGTTCTTGCACCCTAAGCAATGCAATGGTTCAAGAAAGCAGCTCACCACCTCTGGCAATGTTCAGCTTCAACACGTTTTTTCTTTTAAAACCTGCTCTGACCAGATATTTGCATAAGCTTCACACACTCCTGCCAAGAAGAATGAACATTAGATCCATCATAGATCATGTGGAATGCGTTTCTGATTTTCAAATTCCCCAACACTCGCTCACCATTTGCTAACCTCAAACAACATGGTATGGTCAAGTCTGACAGGAATATGTGAATGTTAGGCTTGAATTTTAGCTTTTCTTGCCTCATATCAAAAGAAAATTGAACTCCTGTTATCCCATCCAAGAACTGCTATAATCCACCTGTCTGAAGCCTCATCCCTTCCTTCCTTCCTTGAGACTTTGATGTCCTGTTTCCCATCCTGCATCCTGAATCTCAGGTAGCTGCTGTGCTAGCCACAACTAATCTGGCTTAGTTTTCTTATCACACTGCCTTAATGTTAATGAGGTTCAAAGCTCAATGCTGAGATATTCTCATCATTCAAGTGCAAAGATGGTATAAACTATGTACAACCTAAGAAACTTGTACTGTATGTCACAAATTAAGAATATTGAAAGACTGCTATAAGCTAATCTGTGCTCTGCTCCTTTCCTTGTGATGTAGGTTTAAATGAGATTGTGGCAGAGATGACAAGTTCTCCAGGGCCTTTCCGCAATACTCTTATGTCAAAGGCAGCACAAACACACAAGTTACGAAAGTTGCGAGCCCCATCAAAGTGTAGAGAATGTGACAGCCTTGTTGTTTTTCATGGAGCTGAATGTGAAGAGGTACATGATCTTTGACTAAAGTGGTAGCTTTTTTCCACTTTGACATTCTATATTGACAAAAGGAGGCTTATATTTATGGTGGATGAAGGAAAGAATAGTTTTTATGAAATTTGGCTTAGATGTTTTAGTCTATCAATAGTAATTCATGTGTCAAACCCAAAAAAAGTTACACAAAGTAGAGTTCTCATTCTTGGTTTTGCATTTTAGAATATAAGCTGTTTAAAATATAGGTTTTTGACTTACTACTTGTTAAATGGAGAGCCTGAGTCTCTGAGGGTTCTTTTGTTTTGAGAAAGTGGATAAAATAATGGAAATGTTAATGTACAGTATGCAGCAACCTAGTGAAGCCACCCAACACTACATGAATGCAAAAACACCATGTAATAGACTAATGTGATTGTACAACCACTGGGCCCTTTTGCAACTAGTTGTGAATAGTAATATATAATAAAACAACTAACAGAAAAATAAAGCTCCACTGACATAAACTACACTCAGACAGAATTTTTTTTTATTCCTCCTGAGGCCCCGAGCATCATTGATGCCTCTGTCCATCCAGTTCAATTCATTTTACTTAATCATGAACAATAGTTGAAGGAGCTGGCTACATCAGTGGAAATGGGCCCTGAACACATTCTCAGCTGTAATGCTGATAAAGAAGCTCCATTCCAATTTTTCAATTGCAGCAACAGGACTGGAATCTACCCAGCAATGCAGAAAATGACTCAGTCGACCCAAGCAAGACAAGACAACCAGGGACCCCGACAACAAATTGTGACCATGGAAGTGATCTCCTGTGTACACTTGAAAGCATTCATTTGTGGATGTTTGTGAGGTTCAGATCTAGATGCTTTTCTGCAACATGACTAGTAGCAAAATGACATCACAGAACTACAAGTTGAAGCAATAATGCTGTACCACCTAAAATGGAGCTAAAAAATACACAAATTCCACACAAAATGGGAAAATGAATTTCTGTTCACAGTGTAAATTCTATGACTTTATACAGGTTAATGGATGGGACAGGTTAAGAGGGATATGGGTTAAATGCTGATAAATGGGACTAGTTCAGTTCAGGAAATCTGGATAAGGTAGGCCAAAGGGCTTTTTTTTTTTTGCTGTATACCTCTGAGTCTGTGTGCAGTTGGGCTAATTACTACCCCATCAGTATGCCTTCAATCATCAGTAAAATAATGGAAGGTGCTCTTGATAATGTACCATGTAATATCCTACCCACCAATGCTCATTGTGCAAGGCAACTGAACTCCACATCACAGTTGTGATCAAAACATGGACAAAAGAGCTGAGAGTGGTACGAAGGTAGCATTTGACAGAGTACAGCATCGTCAAGATATCTTCAAACATTTAAAGTCAATGGGATTCCAGGAAATCTTCAACAGTTCGAGTCATACTTAGCACCAAAGAAAAGTGTCTATTATTGGAAGCCTAAGTGAGTCCTAAGACATAGCTAACTGGTTTTCTTAGAACAGTGCCCTAGGCTAGGCCGTTTTCAGCTGTTTTATCCATCTGTCATTAGCTTAGAAATGAATATGCTCACTCCTGAATTTAGTACCATTTGCAACTCCTCATAACAGAAGCAGTCTGAGCTCACATTCAACATGACTTGACAACATTCAGACTTAGGTTCATAAGTGGAAAGTTATATTTAGGCCACACAAGTGCCAGGAAATGACCATCCCCATCAAAAAAGCATTTGACTACCTCGTTTTAATATCCAATGGCATTTCCATCACTTGAGGCTGGGAATGCTGCAGTGAATTACTTGATCTCTGGCTCCACAAATCTCATCTGTCTACCAGGCACCAGTTACATGTGTGATTTGGCATTTGCCTGGATTAGTGTGGATGCAGAGATATTGAAGACATCCAGCACCATCAAGGCAAAGCAGTCTCCATTATCAGCATCCTCTCTACTATCTTCAACATTCACTCCTTCTGTATCTCACATACAATGGCAGTAGGTTGTACAATATGCAACATGCACAGCAGTAATTCACCAAACCTCTTAAACAGTACCATTCGTAGCTCTGACTTCCAGCACTACAAGAGGGTCAGTTAGACATCTGTGAAGAGAATTATCAAAGTTTCCCTGCAAGCCACATGCCATTCTGACTTGAAGTTATATCACTGTCCTTTCACTGTCGCAGGCTCAATATCCTGGAACGCCACATGAACTACAGCAGTTAAGAACATGCCTCGCAGCACCATTCCTAAGGGTGTTTTGGGATTAACAAAAATAATGCTAGCTTTGCCAGTGACACTTTCATCCCTTGAATAATTTATTTTCAATTGTCATATTGACATCATAGATATACTGTCTTTTTATTTTTCTATTTAAATTTTGGACTGAAATAGGAAAATAACTTGTTTAAAAAGCAAGGATTGTTGAAGGATTACTGCAGTTTTTAGAAGCATGTAATCTGGCACTTATTGTGAGTTACAAAAGGGAGACGGTTCAATACTCTCTTCTTGGAGATTGCCATTATCTGGTACTGCAGATGTAAATGTTGCTTACCATTTTTCAGCCCAACCCAGGTCTTGCTGCATTTAGACAGACTGTTCCAGCTGTAGTATCGGAGTTGTTGCAAATAATGCTCACTGTTATACAGTCATCAGCAAACATCCAACCTTTTACCTTTTGTCATGAGGAGGGATGGGAGTCACTAATGTATTGTCAGACCATCGTCTTTATATTCTGTGGTGTACTCATGTAAACCAAGATACTTCCAATGGAACTACAAAAAGCTGTTGGGCATGATTGAAAACGTTTGGGCCCCATCTTTAGTTGCTAGATCTGTTTATCTTAACATGATGGTGCCAAAATATACAATGAAGGGTATCCTAATTGTGATACTGAGACTTCAGATTTTCAAGAACTGTGTGGCGGTGGTCACTCATGCTAATACTGTCATGGAAGTGTGGGAAATTGCTCAGATAAGTCCCGTACATAAAAAGCAGGAGAAATCCAACCTGACTAATTACCGCCCCATTAGTCTACTGTTGCTAATCAGTAAACTGATGGAAGGTATCAGTAATATAATCACGCAGCACCAGCTTCGTGATGCCCAGTTTAGGTTCCACAAGGGCCATTCAGCTCCTGACTTCATTACCATCTTTGTTCAAGCTTGGACAAAGGAGCTGAATTCCAGAGGTGATGCAAGAGTGACAGCCCCTGGCATCAAGGCTGCGATCAACTGTGTGTTGCATCAAGGAACTGTAGCAAAACTGGAACCAATGAGTATCAGGTGGCAGAGTTGTCACATAAGAAAATGGTTGTGGTTGTTGGAGGTCAGTCATGTCAGCTGCAGGACATCTCTGCAGGAGTTCCTCAGAGTAGTGTCCTAGGTCTAACCATCTTTAGCTGCTTTATCAATGGCCTTCCTTCCATTGAAAGGTCAGAAATGGAGATTTTCACTGATGATTGCACAAAATTCAGCACAATTCACGATTCCTCAGATATTGATGCAGTCCATGTTTAAATGCAACAAGATCTGGACAATGTCCAGGCTTGGGCTAACAAGTGGCAAGTAACATTTGTGCCAAACAAATGCCAAGCTTTGACCATCACCAATAAGAGACAATCTAACCACTATATCTTGACAGTCAATGGTATTATCATTACTGTACCCCCCACTGACAGCATCCTAGGGGTTTACCATTGACCAGGAACAACTGGACTCACCACATAAACATAATAGCTACAAGAACAGGTCGGAGGATAGGAATAGAGCTGAAAAATGTGTTGCTGGAAAAGCACAGCAGGTCAGGCAACATCCAAGGAACAGGGGAATCGACGTTTCGGGCATAAGCCCTTCTTCAGGAGGCTAGGAATACTCTGGTGAGTAACTCACCTCTTGACTCCCCAAGCCAGCCCCTCTACAAGGTACAATCAGGAGTGTGATGGAATACTTCCCCCTTGCCTGGATGAGTGCAGCTCCAACAGTCAAGAAGCTTGACACTGTTCAGGACAAAGCAGCCCGCTTGATTGGCATCACACCCACAAACATCCACTCTCTCCAACACTGATGCTTAATAGTTGTAATAAGTACTATCTGCAGAAATTCACCAAAGTTCCTCAGATAGCACCTTCCAGAACAAGGGCAACAGATACATAGGAACACCACCACCTGCATGTTCCCCTCCAAGCCAGTCACCAACCTGACTTGGAAGTATATTGCCATTCCTTCACTGTTGCTGGGCCAAAATCCTGGAATTCTCTTCCCAATGGCATTGCGGGTCAATCTACAGTAGGTAGATTGCAGTTCAAGAAGGCAGCTCTCCAATACCTTCTCAAAAGCAACTAGGGACAGGCAATAAATGCTAGATAGCCTGCAAAGTCCACATGAATTGGGGAAAAAAAGACAGATTCGAGAGGATGAGCTAAAGTGTGGTTTTTCCACTCTTGTTGGTTCCAAAATCGACCCCACAAGCCCACTCTAGCAGTTGCGTTTTATAGGTCAGGTCAGTCAATAGTGGTGTTACTGAGCTACTCTTCATGATAGACATTAAGGACCCCCACCCAGAGTGCATTTTGAGCACCTGCCACCCTCAGTGCAAGCTACAGATGGTGTTTGTCCTGCAGCAGATTCATTGACTGAAGGAAAGACAATAAATGGTAATCAGCAGGAAATTTCTCACCCATGTTTGATGTGATGAGAATTCATAAGGTCCAGAGCCGATGCTGAGTCCTCTCAAGGCAACTCCCTCCTTACTGGATAGCACTGTGTCACCAGGTCTTCTGGGTCTAATCAGTCAATGGGACAAGGCATGGCATGCCTTCCTACGCTCTTCATTGAGCCAGGGTTGATCCTCAGGATATGGGACAAGAATGTTTATGGTGATTCCTAGGACATTGTCTGTAATGTGTGATTCTTTGAGAATTGTGATGTCACGTTGTTGTCAGGTCATCCATCTGGTTTCTTTCTTTTTATCAAACTTTGTAGTGCTTCGAAAAAACTGAGAGGATGCTAGGCCATTTCGGAGGGCAGTTAAGAGTCGCCCACATTGCTGGTGATCTGGCATCGGCTGTAGGCCAGACCAAATGAAGATGCCAGACTTTCCAAAATAACATTAATGGGCCAGAATGTTTTTTAACAACATTCAACAATTTTATTTCATAGACATCATTTCGAACAGCTTTCAATTCCAGATTTACTAACCTGTCTATATCTTTTTGCTGACTCTCTTCCTCTTCTTGACATATTATTTTCTTAACTGTCAGGTGTTATCGGCAAGTTTAGCTGCCATGCATTTGGTCCCCTTCTCCAGATAATTGATATAGATTGTAATTAGCTGAGAATTTGTGACCACCTAGTAACTGCAGCATGCCAACCAGACATATCCTTTATCAATATTCTCTGTTTCCTGTTTGCTAACTAACCCTTTTTTACATACTAATATGTTACCCCCACACCACATGCTCTATCTTGTAAAGCAAGCTTTGATATGTCACCTTATATATCTTTTAGAAGTTCAAGTGCAGCTCACTTACCGGTTTACTTCATCCATCATGAATATTACTTTGTCAAAAATTGAAATAGATTACTAAATACAATATCCCTTTTGCAAAGCCATATTGGGTCTGCCTGATCACATTGTGGTTTTCCAGGTATCTGTTATACCCTCCTCAATAACGGATTCTTGCACCTTCCCTTGGTGTTGGGCTAACTGGCCTAATTTCCTACTTTCTGCCTCCCTCTATTATTGAATAATTGTCTTCCATTTGCTATTTTCAAATACACTGGGGCCCTAGCAGAACAAAAAGAATTATTGGAATATTCTAATGTATTCATTAACAACACTACCCTTTTTTGTTTAAAAGGCCCTTGGATGGAGTTCAGCCAATCCTGGGGATTTATCAGCCTTAAGTTGATGTTTGTTTTGAGTCCATCCCTCCTCATTGTCTTTTGATTTGCAATTATGTTTGAGCGTTTTCTAGGTCTTTTATCGTAGAGGGGAAAATTATTCAGGTTTCCACTAAATTTCCTTCACATGATGATGGGATAGTGTAGGGGGATGGGTTTAGATTAGTTCACAGGTCGGCGCAACATCAAGGGCCGAAGGGCCTATTCTGCGCTGCTTTGTTCTATGTTCTATGATCTAGCACCTTGTCCATTACTGGTTAACAATTTTCCCTTTGAATCTTGTTAGTGTACAGTAAGTTAAAATGATTTTGTCATATGAGTTGAACTTGCAAATTAAGAAATACCATTCAGATGTTTCCAGATACCAAATAATGATAACACAATGCAGTTAGGGATGAGACAAGTGTGAATATAATTAGACCCTAGCTTATTGGCTATAATTATAGGTCTCGTGGTCAGTACTCGGAGTCTACAGGATAGTTGAAAGTTTATTTGCCTTAATGATAATTCACAAATTTCAAGTCTAGTTATGAAATTTATGGAGAAAAGATGCATTTTTCATGTAGTGGAATACTGTAGGACAGACAGTTGTGGAAAAACAAAATGTGTACTAATCATAATAAATTAAAGTTTACTTAATACGAGTCTGGCTAGAAACACAAAGCTTGTTGCAGGGTGAGCCACCCTTGCAACTGCAATCGTGGTAAATCCGTTAACAGTGTAAATTGGACCATACATAGAAAGATGGGGATCTCACCAAGAAAAAAACAGTTTTAATTCATTCCCATTCCTCCAACTTTGAGTAACTTGATTTTAAAGTCGCTGAACAGGACTGGGGAAAGATTATCTGTTTATTATTTCCATTGATATCTAATATATACATATAAATATGTATATCTGTGTAAAGAATATTTTGTTTAATAGTGCCTGTGCATCTAAGAAAATTAGTACATTGGAAAAGCATTCCTGAACCAATGGACTCATGATTTTAAATGGACTATGGCCAGTCTTGTGTGGCAGGGTAGATAATTTAGTACCCACTTGAAATATCACAGAAAATGCTAACTTAAGTAGTTTTGGAGATGCTTTTTAAATATTACAGGTAGATGACCCTTTTCCCGATCCGAAAAGCTCAAAATCCAAAGGATTTTTGGGAAGTTGTTATCTCATTAACAAGGTGGTTTGGCGTGCAAACAGTTAACCTAATCCCACAACAACTTGATGCATGTCGCTAAGATGCGACGCAGGGGGGGTGATTGGCCCAGCAGGCCTCAATTCTTTTTCAGGGCCCGTTACTCACAGTGAGTCTGCTGTCCAGTAAGATATTTTTTAAATTTTACCATTGAACTGTCACTTATTCCGAAATTGAAAAAATTCCGAATTCTGAAAACCAGCTGGTCCCAAGCTTTTCGGATACAGGATTGTGTACCTGTACTCGCTGATTTGGCCAATTGTTCCCAGATTGTACTGACTCTTATTTACTATGTGTTCAAGTCTTTGTATCAATGTTGAACTGATGTTAACATTCTGAGCTGAAAATTACATTTCATTTCGCTTGACAGTGTACTTTGGCATGCCACAAAAAGTGCCTAGAGACTCTAGCCATACAGTGTGGCCACAAAAAACTTCAAGGACGGCTACACCTGTTCGGGGTGGATTTCAATCAAACTGTAAAAAATAGTTCTGATGGAATTCCCTTTATTATTAAAAAATGTACATCTGAGATTGAAAGCAGAGCTTTAACTACAAAGGTAAGCTTATAATTTACTAAAACTATGTCCTACATGTGCTGTTATTTTTGTTTAATTGTGTGTCATTTGGTTGCACAAATTATTGCAATTGAAAGTGCTTGCGTTTTTAGATTTAACTTTAGATAAAAGTCTTTTTAAATTCAGTCAAACTTTTTTGTTCAATTGTTTTCATAAAACTGCTGTTAATTAAAACATTTATTTCAGCATCCACTGATTGTATAATCACCAAATAGTAATTTATGTAAAATTAACACTCATTTTAATGATGGTGGAAAATGTTAACCAATTTCAGTACTATATGTATTTGGTTATTACCAGCATACCTTCTGTTTGTTGCACACAGTGTATCAATTGCTCATCTTGAATTAATTTGTTGTCACTTCAAATTGTTTTCCCTTTGTGTGGTTATTCTATGTCTTAAGATTGCTGTCAAAGTTCTGCAATATTTTATTAGTTTATTCACAGACACAGGTGCCACGGCTAAGGTCACATTTATTGTCCATTTCCCCTATTGTCAAACTCAATTCTGCACTTGTAGGCTGACATATGTGTTCGGATTCATGTAGCTTCATGCTTAATAGAAACATTATAAATAGGGCCTTGGCCATTTGCTCACCTCACCAGCTCTATGCAGAAACAGTCAAAGCTAGCAAGTTTGGAGAAGATTTGTAGCTAAGGTTGAGGTTTTGGATGTAAATTTGTTAGCTAAGTTGTAAGGTTTGTTTTCAGACATTTCGTCACCATACTCAGTAACATCGTCAGTGAGCTTTCGGTGAAGCACCGGTGTTATGGCCCACTTCAGGAAACCCAAGGAAACCTAAACACATAAATAGAAAGTGAGCCATAACATCAGCGCTTCACCGGAGACTCACTGGTGATGTTACCTAGTATGTGACGAAATGTCTGAAAACGAACCTTCCAGCTCAGCGAGCAAACTTGCATCTAGAACAGTCAAAGCTATCTGAAGGACAATGGCTATCCTGATCATATTGTTTGCTGTGTATTGAGCAAACTTGTAAATGGCCAAAGGCTGCCACTTTCACACCACAAAAAGGTGTCTGGTCTACTTCAAATTATCTTGGAAAGGCAAATTATCTCAAAACTGTGAACCACTGGGTAAGCAAGCAGTTTCATGCATTGGCGATACAAGTGTTATTTTTAATTAATAGGATGCAACCATAAATCCATATAGACTTTGATCTCCCAAACAATTGAGCAATTTTGTCCATGAGATTTATTGCCAGAATGGTACATTACCTGGAAGAGTGGGGAGCCTACACTCTCTTTCACTTTCTCCATGACAACATCTCAGATAATCTGAGTTGACTTTCCAACCAATTTCACCTTGCACTCATCAAGACAAATACAACAATATCACACTTTAAACCCTTGCAACAGTTTACACAGTAGTAAAAGATGGCAAGCTTTGTGGGCGGCATGGTGGCACAGTGGTTAGCACTGCTGCCTCACAGCGCCAGAGACCCGGGTTCAATTCCTGCCTCAGGCGACTGACTGACTGTGCAGAGTTTGCATATTCTCCCCGTGTCTGTGTGGGTTTCCTCCAGGTGCTCTGGTTTCCTCCCACAGTCCAAAGATGTGCAGGTTAGGTGAATTGACCATGCTAAATTGCCTGTAGTGTTAGGTGAAGGGGTAAATGTAGGGGTATGGGTGGGTTGCGTTTCGGCGTGTCGGTATGGACTTGTTGGGCCGAAGAGCCTGTTTCCACACTGTAAGTAAGCTTAAAAAAAATTATCTTTCAGGAGCTATAATGTTATATTTTTTACAACTCTCTTAAACTAATAAATTATTAGAGTGATTTCTCTTTTCATTTAGTATTGTATTATGTCAAATGTGCTGGGTTCCCTTCTTCACATATTAATAAACTAGTATATTTTTACTGATCTTATTAGCCTTCTATTTGTTGGGCCGAAGGGCCTGGTTCTACACTGTAGGGAATCTAATCTAATCTACGAATCGTCCTTTTTATTGAATTGCAGTAACAAATTTCCATAGCAGGGTTGATTGTGCAAATCTGGTTTGCTGCAAGCAGTGTGTGACAGTGGGATTGTCATAATGCTGATGTCTGTTGTACTAATGAACAGTAATATCTATTAGGTCACCCCTCAGCCTCCAATGCTCCAGGGAAGCCAGCCCCACCATATTTAGCCTGTCCCTATAGCTAAAATTCTTCAACCGTGGCAACATCCTTGTAAATGTTTTCTGAACCCTTTCAAGTTCCACAACATCCTCCTGATAGGAAGGAGACCAGAATTGCACACACTGTCCCAAAAGTGGCCTAACCAATGTCCTGTACAGCTGCAGCATGACCTTCCCACTCCTGTACTCAATGCTCTGTCGGATAACGGAAAGCATACCAAATGCCTTTTTCACTATCGTATCTACCTGTGACTCCACTTTCAAGGAACTATGAACCCGCACTCCAAGATCTCTTTGTTCAGCAACACTCCCCAGAACATTACCATTAAGTGTATAATTCCTGCACTGATTTGCCTTTCCATAGAACCTCCAATTTTGGTGTCATCTGCAAACATACTAACTATATTTCCTATGTTCACATCCAAATCATTCACATAAATGACGAAAAGCAGTGGACCCAGCACTGATCGTTGTGGCACACCACTGGTCACAGGCCTCATCTGAAAAGCAACCTTCCACCATCACCTTCTGTCTTCTACCTTCAAGCCAGTTCTGTACCCAAATGGCTAGTTCTCCCTGCACTCCGAGATCTAACCTTGCTAACCAGTCTACCATGAAGAACCTTATCGAACGCTTTACTGAAGTCCATATAGATCACATCCACCGCTCTGCTCTCATCAATTCTTTTTGTTACTTCTTCAAAAAATTTAATCAAGTTCGTGACATATGATTTCCCACACACAGAGCCATGTTGAATATCCCTAAT